>NW_027362764.1:198024746-199274746 GCF_046119375.1 Phyllobates terribilis
CGGAAGATGTCGTTGACCAGTTCTTGGAAGACGGCGGGAGCATTGCAGAGACCGAAGGGCATCACACGGTACTCATAGTGTCCGTCCCAGGTATTAAATGCTGTTTTCCACTCGTCTCCCTGACGGATACGGACCAGGTTATACGCTCCACGTAGATCCAGCTTGGAGAAGATCCTGGCGCCTTTAAGACGATCAAATAACTCAGAGATGAGCGGAAGGGGGTACTTATTTTTAAGTGTGATCTGATTGAGTCCTCTATAGTCAATACAGGGGCGTAGCGAGCCGTCTTTCTTTTTGACAAAGAAGAATCCGGCTCCAGCCGGGGAGGTAGATTTCCGGATAAATCCCTTAGCCAGATTCTCTTCAATGTACTCAGACATGGCCCGGGTCTTGGCTGCAGACAACGGGTAGATACGCCCACGGGGAGGAGTGGTGCCAGGTACCAGGTCGATCGGGCAGTCATATGGCCTATGGGGTGGCAACGTCTCTGCTTCCTTCTTACCGAAGACGTCCGCATAGGGCCAGTAAGGAGCCGGGAGACCTGGTAAATTAGCTGGAGTAGGCGGAGGGCGAACTGGGCGGACCGGAACCAGGCAGGTCCTATGGCAGTCTGGACCCCATCGGAGTACTTCACCAGATCGCCAGTTCAATACGGGTTCGTGTGTCTGGAGCCAAGGTAGACCTAGCAACAGGGAGTGAGAAAGTCCGGACAACACATGGAATGAGATTTCCTCAGAGTGCAGCATTCCCACCTGCAGGGTTATGGGTTCAGTGACGAGCAGGATGGTCTCCGAGAGAAGTCTTCCATCCACGGAGGCGACTGATAATGGTTCAGCCAGGGACTTGGTGGGAATACGGTATCTCTCTACCAGAGACTGGGAGATAAGGTTTCCAGCAGCTCCAGAATCCAGGTGGGCAAGTTCAAAGTGACGGTTTTCTCCCCAAGCAATAGAGACCGGTAAAGTCAGAGACGGAGAGGGCTTACTTTTGTCTAGGACGACTTCTCAGAGCGGTCCTAGACACTGGCGTTTCCCGGCTTCTCCGGGCAGGAACGGATGAAGTGCTCCATACTGTCACAATAGAAACAGCTTTCCTCGGCTCGGCGAGATTCTTGGCGAGATTTGACCATCTTGGTCTGGTCGATCTGCATAGGTTCAGGCGAGGGCGCCCGCGGAGTGACTGATTGAGAGGCAGGTCTCAGGGAAGTAGGAGCAGAGCAAGAAAAGTCTTTCTCCCAGGTAGTCTCTTTGGCACCTTCTTGGAACCGGATGCCAATCCGGGTAGCTAGTGACACCAGGTAATCCAGAGTGGCAGGAATGTCCCGACCAGCTAACTCGTCCTTAATCCGACCGGAAAGACCCTCCCAGAAGACGAACACCAGAGCCTCATTTTCCCAGGCAAGCTCAGAAGCGAGGGTGCGGAACCGTATGGCATATTGGCCCACGGTGAGACTCCCTTGGCGGAGACGTAGCAGTGAGGAGGCAAAAGAGGTTTTCCGTCCAGGTTCATCGAAGACTTTCCGGAAAGCAGCGAGGAAAGACCGTAGGTCGGACACCAGGGGATCCCCTCTCTCCCACAGGGGATTTAGCCACGCCAGATCATCTGGCGTAGCACCCCATCACTCTCCTTCTTGGTCAAATAGCCCTTACACAGCCTGAAGATGTGTTTGGGGTCATTGTCATGTTGAAAAATAAATGATGGTCCAACTAAACGCAAACCAGATGGAATAGCATGCCACTGCAAGATGCTGTGGTAGCAATGCTGGTTCAGTATGCCTTCAATTTTGAATAAATCCCCAACAGTGTCACCAGCAAAGCACCCCCACACCATCACACCTCCTCCTCCATGCTTCACGGTGGGATCCAGGCATGTAGAGTCCGTACGTTCACCTTTTCTGCGTCGCACAAAGACACGGTGGTTGGAACCAAAGATCTCAAATTTGGACGCATCAGACCAAAGCACAGATTTCCACTGGTCTAATGTCCATTCCTTGTGTTCTTTAGCCCAAACAAGTCTCTTCTGCTTGTTGCCTGTCCTTAGCAGTGGTTTCCTAGCAGCTATTTTACCATGAAGGCCTGCTGCACAAAGTCTCCTCTTAACAGTTGTTGAAGAGATGTGTCTGCTGCTAGAACTCTGTGTGGCATTGACCTGGTCTCTAATCTGAGCTGCTGTTAACCTGCGATTTCTGAGGCTGGTGACTCAGATAAACTTATCCTCAGAAGCAGAGGTGACTCTTGGTCTTCCTTTCCTGGGGCGGTCCTCATGTAAGCCAGTTTCTTTGTAGCACTTGAAGGCTTTTGCAACTGCACTTGGGGACAATTTCAAAATTTTCCCAATTTTGAGCACTGACTGACCTTCATTTCTTAAAGTAATGATGGCCACTCGTTTTTCTTTACTTAGCTGCTTTTTTCTTGCAATAATACAAATTCTAACAGCCTATTCAGTAGGACTTTCAGCTGTGTATCAACCAGACTTCTGCACAACACAACTGATGGTCCCAACCCCATTTATAAGGCAAGAAATCCCACTTATTAAACCTGACAGGGCACACCTGTGAAGTGAAAATCATTTCCGGTGACTACCTCTTGAAGCTCATCAAGAGAATGCCAAGAGTGTGCAAAGCAGTCATCAAAGCAAAAGGTGGCTACTTTGAAGAACCTAGAATATAAGACATATTTTCAGTTGTTTCACACTTTTTTGTTAACTATATAATTCCACATGTGTTAATTCATAGTTTTGATGCCTTCAGTGTGAATGTACAATTTTCAGAGTCATGAAAATACAGAAAGATCTTTAAATGAGAAGGTGTGTCCAAACTTTTTGTCTGTACTGTATATGGATAGATAGATAATAGATAGATATATGGATAGATAGATAAATAGATAGATAATAGATAGATAAATAGGTAATAGATAGATAATTAGATAGGTAGATAATAGATAGATAAATAGATATATAGGGTAGTAATGTCACGATGGGGGCAGGCTTTGAAGCATTGAGAATCTCTCCCCCCCATGTGCTCACCCACCTATTCACTCTCTCTTTCCCCCATGCACTGACTTCTCCTGTCTGTGCTCTCTTCTTTGACCTGTCTACCCCATGTGCCATCCCCCTTGTCTGCCCTCTCTCTACTTCCTGTGCTGTGTTCTCACCTCATGTGCTGTCCCGTTTGAGTTGTCTCCCCCCTGTACTCTGTCTCTCTCCCCCCCGTGCGCTTTCTCTCTCCTCCATCTGCTGTCTTCTCCTCTCATGTGATCTCTTCTTTGACCTGTGTACCCCATGTGCTCTTCCCCTTGTCTGTCCTCTCTCTCCACTCTTGTGCTGTCTTCTTCCCTCATGTGTTCTCAGTCACGCATCTGCCGCTGGGATCAGCCGAATGATTCACTGCACCTGCATGGAATTGGTGCAGTAAATCAGATCGCAAAAATAGGCAAATAGCGGCGGTCACATTAAAACTGCGCATGCACTCCTCCTGTACAAAGATGGCGGCGGTCAGTGAATCATTCGGCTGATCCCGGCGGTGGCGTGTGCGGCGTGTACGGCATGTTCGCGACGGTGTTCCGCTGGTGGTACCGTGCAAGAGGCTGGTACCACCAGTGGTTTCCATATTGAGACACCTATCACTTGAGTGTCCCAATATGGCGGTCGACGAACTTATAGACGCCTCTCCATTACTAACCTGGGCTTGATGTCAGCTGACATTATAAGCTGACATCAACCCCAGCCCTATAACCCCACTTGGCTCATCTTATGGATGCACCATTTCTGGTGCAGCTGAGGGCTGGTGTTTCTATCCTAGGAGGGGGCCAATATTCATGGCCCCTTCCTAGGCTAATAATATCAGCCCGCAGCTGTTTGCCTAGCCTTTGTTTGTTATTAATTATAGGGGGACCCCACATCAATTTATTTTTAAGTCCCCCATTTTAATTACCAGAAAAGGCTAAATATACAACTGGGGGCTGATATTAATAGCCTGAGAAGCTCCATGGGTATTACCCTGTTCCCAGGCTAAAAACATCAGCCCCAGCTGTCCACTTTCCCTCTGCTGGTTAATAAAATTACAGGGGACCCCACGCCATATTTTTTTCCGAAATGTAATCATTTATTAATAAATTACATGAACAGTAAGGTACACACGCAAAGCACTGATGATATATCTCACATATGTATATCTATTTGTATATCTATCTATTATCTATTTATCTGTATATCTATCTATTCTCTATATATCTAGCTATCCATACATCTATCTATTTATCTATCCATATATCTATTGTGACAGAGTCACTGGTGTTATATGTGAGGGGAGATATATGTGACTATGGCTGCTAGCCTGTGTGAACTGAGCCTACAACTTTTCCCCAGCATGTTATATGTTGGGGGTGCAATCACCATTGTGAAGGAAGTGGTTTTGTGCAAATGGCATAGAGATCATGGGGGAAGTCATTCACCCTACCTCCCCTCAGGATGTGGCTGAGCAAGGTTAAATGCTCAGTCACTAGTTTTTTTTCTTTGGTGTGATCTGGAGAGTGAAGTATCCAGGCTGTGTGTGGAAGCTAGAGAGCTCCACAAAAGGACTTTGCGTGAATGGCTTGTGATATACCGAGAGCAGGCAGAACCCGCTCACTTATGGACTGTGCTATACTTTATGTTTTTGTTTTGCCGTTAAGACAGAAAGGCCATGTATATTTTGCTGAATCTGCAGTGCTTATGCCACAATAGACCTGCAGAGGAAACCGTGTCCTGAGTCTACTTCTGGAAGCAGCCGAGTGAGTCATCTTACCATAGTTGGTGCGAGAGAGCGTGCAAGATTCCAGGAACACGTGTACTTGCCACAGCAACTGGTGGATGTCCTGGATAAAGGCCGCCAGCCAGCCAGAGATGTCCGGCAGCATGGAAGAGCTCCTCAAGCACTTGCTACAGAGCCTACAAAAGCAACATCAACAGCACTTGCAGAGCCAGCAGAGCCTACAACAGCAGCACCGGGAGCAATAGCAAATGCAGCAGGAAACAAATAAACTCTTGATACAACAGCTCCAACAGCAACAACGGCAGATGAATCTCCTGGCATGGGAAATCCACGCCAGAGAAACTGCTCCTCCCGCAACTCCAGGTGATTTCTCCTGCATCCGGAAGGAGGTAAGGTGTGCGATGCAAAAGATGACCCCAGGGGAAGATGTTGAGGCATTTCTGACTGTTTCTGAGAGTGTATCAGAGCGGGAAAAGCTGCCACTGGAACAGTTGGCGGAGGTGCTGACCCCCTATTTAACCCCTTCACCCCGAAGCCAGTTTTCACCTTCCTGACCAAGCCAATTTGTTGAATTCTGACCACTGTCACTTTATGAGGTAATTACTCTGGAACGCTTTAACGGATCCTGGTGATTCTGAGATTGTTTTTTCATGACATATTGTACTTCATGATAGTGGTAAAATTTATTTGATATGACTTAGGTTTATTTGTGAAAAAATCTGAAATTTGGCAAAAATTTTGAAGATTTTGCAAATTTAAAAATTTTAATATTTATGCATTTAAATCAGAGAGATACTGTATGTTACACAAAATAGATAATAAATAACATTTCCCACATGTCTACTTTACATCAGCACAATTTTGGAACCAAAATTTATTTTCCGTTAGGAAGCTATAAGGGTTAAAAGTTGACCAGCGATTTCTCATTTTTCCAACAAAATTTACAAAACCATTTTTTTAGGAACCACATCACATTTGAAGTGACTTTGAGGTGTCTATATGACCGAAAATACCCAAAACTGACACCATTCTAAAAACTGCACCCCTCAAGGTGCTCAAAACCACATTCAAGAAGTTTATTAACTCTTCAGGTGCTTCACAGGAATTTTTGGAATGTGGAAGGAAAAAATAAACATTTAACTTTTTTTTACAAAAATGTTACTTTAAACCAATTTTTTTTACTTTCACAAGAGTAACAGGAGAAAATGGACTCCAAAATTTGTAGTGCAGTTTCTCTTGAGCACACCAATAACCAATATGTGGGAGAAAACCACTGTTTGGGCGAACAGCAGGGTTTGAAAGGGAATGAGCGCCATTTGACTTTTTGAATGTAAAATTTGCTGGCATAATTAACGGACGTCATGTCGTATTTGGAGGGCCGCTGATGTGCCTAAACAGTGGAAACCCCCCACAAGTGACACCATTATGGAAACTATACCCCTCAGGGAATTTATCTAGATGAGTGGTGACCACTTTGAACCCCCAAGTGCTTCACAGAAGTTTATGACGTTGAGCCTTGAAAATAAAGAAATCACATTTTTCAACAAAAATGTTTTTTTCAGCCCCAAAATTTGCATTTTCACTAGGGTAACAGGAAAAATTTCACCATACAATTTGTTGTGCAATTTATCCTAAGTACGCAGATACCCAATATGTGGAGGAAGACTACTCTTTGGGCTCATAGAAAGGCTTGGAACTAAAGGAACGGCATTTAATTTTTGAATGTAAAATTTGCTGGAATAATTAGCGGACGCTATGTCGCATTTGGAAAGCCCCTAATGTGCCTAAACAGTGGAAACCCCCCACAAGTGACACCATTTTGGAAACTAGACCGCTCAGGGAACTTATCTGGATGGGCGATGAGCACCTTGAACCCCCAGGTGCTTCACAGAAGTTTATAACATTGAGCCGTAAAAGTAACATTTTCACATTCTTCCCACAAAAATGTTTTTCAGCCCCCAATTTTGCATTTTAATTAGAGTAACAGGAGAGATTACCCCATACCATTTGTTGTGCAATTTCTCCTGAGTAAGTCGATACCCCATATGTGGGAAAAAAACACTGTTTGGGCGCATCGCAGGGCTCAGAAGGGAAGCAGTGCCATTTGACTTTTTGAATGTAAAATTTGATGGAATAATTAGTGGACCCTATGTTATGTTTGGAGAGCCCCTGATGTGCCTAAACAGTAGAAACACCCAACAAGTGACACCATTTTGGAAACTAGACCCCTCAGGGAACTTATCTAGATGTGTGGTGAGCACCTTGAACCCCCAGGTGCTTCACAGAAGTTTATAACATTGACCGGTAAAAATAAAATTTTCACATTTTTCCCACAAAAATGTTTTTCATGAATGTATTCATCAATTTATAACATTGAGGCGTAAAAATAAAATTTTCACATTTTTCCCACAAAAAATGATTTTCATAAATTTGTTTTTCAAAAATTTAGCATTTTCATAAGAGTAACAGGAGACATTGCCAATACCATTTGTTGTGCAATTTCTCCTGAGTAAGCTGATACCCCATATGTGGGGAAAAACCACTGTTTGGGTGCATGGCAGGGCTCGGAAGGGAAGGAGTGCCATTTGACTTTTTGAATGTAAAATTTGCTGGAATAATTAGTGGACGCTATGTTGTGTTTGGAGAGCCCCTGATGTGCCTGAATAGTGGAAAACCCCCACAAGTGACACTATTTTGGAAGCTAGACACCTCAGGGAACTTATCTAGATGTGTGAGCACTTTGAACCTCCAAATACGTCACAGAAGTTTACAACATTGAGCCACGAAAATAATAATAAAAAAAATTTCCAGCAAGAATGTTTTTTAGCACAAAATTCCGCATTTTCACAAGGGTAACAAGAGAAAATGGACCCCAAAATTTGTTGTGCAATTTCTCTTGAGTATGCAGATACCCCCTATGAGGTCAAAAACTACCTTTGAGGCATAGTGCAAAACTCAGAAGGGAAGAAGCATCATATTGGAGTTCAGATTTTGTTGGACTGGTTTGAGAGTGCCATGTCACATTGGTAGAGCCCCTGAGGTGCCAGATCAGGTGAACCCCTCCATAAGTGACCTTATTTTACAAACTACACCTCTCAATTAATTCATCTAGGGGTGCAGTGATCATATTGACACCACAGGTGTGTCACATAATTTTATACCATTAGGCAGTGAAGAAAAAATAATTACATTTTTAACACGAAAATTTTGTCCCAGATTTTACATTTTCACACTGGAAAATGGGTAAAAATTGCACCAAAATTTGTCCCACAATTTCGGCTGAATGTAGAAATACCCCATATGTGGCAGTACAGTACAGCTTAGCCATATGGCAAGACTCGTGAGGGACGGATCGCTTTTAGCCTCCTGGAGCAGATTTTCCTAGAATAGTTTGCGGATTCCATATACAGAGACCCTACATGTTAGAAGAGCAGAATCCCCCTCAAGTGACCCGATTTTGGAAATTATACCCCTTTGTAAATTTATCTACAGGTATAGTGACGATTTTGACTCCATGGGTGTTTTGCAGAAACAAGCACAGTGAATGTTTCTAAGTGAAGATTGCAAACTGCCTTTGTAGTGACCAGTATGCTGTAATGACCAGTATGTTATAGTGACCAGTACATTATGCCCAGCTCGTTCTTCTGGAGACATGCACCCAAAATTAGGAGAGCTCTCATTACTACAGGAATGCAAAACATTTGGACGTTAACTGCGGTTTAGACACACACTGGAGAGCAGAATGGAGGGGGACATTTGGATTTGGGAGCGCAGAATTCGCTGGATTTCTTTTGGAGGGCGAGGAGCCATTTAGTTTTTCCAGAGCCTTTGTGCTACCAGTAATGTGGAAGCACCTATATTATTGTTAATAGATGACAGACCTGAGTGGTAGCTTTTTTGTGAATGGAGTTGAAGCTTTTATTGGGAACATTTTACATAACATTTTGGATCACGTTTTTCCTGCGCTCTACGCTGAGCACTTACATCGAGGTTTCCATCTAAATCTCCGAGTGATGTGATTTACACTGTGTTCCAAATTATTATGCAAATAATATTTTCTCAGATTTTCCCAAATTACCTATATGAATTGCAGTCATTGTAATTTTCCAGTCAAATAACTATTAGAGTACAATTGAAAGGTTTTTGTACAAACTGCCTATGATAACAGTATATTTTTAAAAAAAATAAAAAACTCAAACTGCACTCAATATGCATGTTCCAAATTATTATGCACAGCAGAGTTTTCAACCTTTTCATTTTAATAAAGAGCAAAAAATGGTCATTTTTGAAATTCTAAGCATTAGCAGGTTATTACAAACTGAAATCAAACAGTTTTCAACTCAAAACTTTATTCTAGGTGATTTTCCATTTGCACATAGGACCCCTTGTTCGAAAGGAGCTTCTGAACTCTCTCGTCCATTGAATTTGTCAGGTTTTGGATGGTTTCTGCTTCAATTGTTTTGCATGAGGACAGAATACCCTCCCAGAGCTGTTGCTTAGATGTGAACTGCCTCCCGCCATCATAGACACTCTTTTTGATGATGCTCCAGAGGTTCTCAATGGGGTTGAGGTCAGGGGAGCATGGGTGCCACACCATAAGTTTGTCCCCTTTTATGCCCATAGCAGCCAGAGATGCAGATGTGTTATGTGCAGCATGAGATGGGGCATTATCATGCATGAAAATGATCTTGCTGCGGAATGCACGGTTCTTCTTCTTGAACCATGGAAGGAAGTGCTGTTTGAGAAACTCAACATACATTATGGAGTTCATCTTTACCCCTTCAGGGATCCTAAAAGGGCCGACAATCTCTCTCCCCATGATTCCAGCCCAAAAGATTACTCCACCTCCTCCTTGTTAGCGCCATAGCCGTGTTTGCATGGGGTGTCCATCAACCAGCCATCCTCCACTCCATCCAACTGGACCATCGAGATCATTTCATGCATGATAATGCCCCGTGTCATGCTGCACATAACACATCTGCATCTCTGGCTGCTATGGGCATAAAAGGGGACAAACTTATGGTGTGGCACCCATGCTCCCCTGACCTCAACCCCATTGAGAACCTCTGGAGCATCATCAAAAGGAGTGTCTATGATGGCAGGAGGCAAATCACACCTAAGCAACAGCTCTGGGAGGGTATTCTGTCCTCATGCAAAACAATTAAAGCAGAAACCATCCAAAACCTGACAAATTCAATGGACGAGAGAATTCAGAAGCTCCTTTCGAACAAGGGGTCCTATGTGCAAATGTAACATCACCTAGAATAAAGTTTTAAGTTGAAAACTGTTTGATTTCAGTTTGTAATAACCTGCTAATGCTTATAATTTCAAAAATGACCATTTTTTTGTTCTTTATTAAAATGAAAAGGTTGAAAACTCTGCTGTGCATAATAATTTGGAACATGCATTTTGAGTGCAGTTTGAGTTTTTTATTTTTTTAAAAATATACTGTTATCATAGGCAGTTTGTACAAAAACCTTTCAATTGTACTCTAATAGTTATTTGACTGGAAAATTACAATGACTGCAATTCATATAGGTAATTTGGGAAAATCTGAGAAAATACTATTTGCATAATAATTTGGAACACAGTGTAGATGAAATTCCTAAGGGATCCATTCACTATTATGAGGCAGCAGAGTTACTCTGGACTCCATCTGGCCTCTTTTCAGTGTCGTCCTTCTTTTTAGAAGTGCACAGGACTGTGGCCGACGACACTTTTATGCACGCCTAATAAAAAGACGGACACAGTGGGATCACAGGTCCTACTGCGTCCACAGTACCTCCATGTGCCTCATCACAAGGAATCTTCTGCCGGGGGTTCCGTCTGAATGACATATTTCAGAGATTTACACGGAAACCCCTGTGTAAGCGCTCAGCGCAGAGCGCCGGATAAATGTGAGCCGAGCCTTACTGCAATCTTTGGGAGGCAGAATGAATAAATCAACAGCATGTGAAAAATTGGTTTTATATATTTTTTTACGCCTTTCTGCGTGCGATATAAGTGATTAGACGACTTTATTCTTCGGGTCGGTACGATTACAGCGATACCAGATTTATATCGGGATTTTATGATTGACAGCTGTCACACACTAAAAGACGCTTTTTATTGTAAAAACAAGTTTTTGCATCGCCATATTTTGAGAGCTATAATTTTTCTATATTTTGGCCGACAGAGTCATGTAAGGGCTTGGTTTTTGCGGGACGAGTTGACGTATTTATTGGTACCATTTTCAGGTACGTAACATTTTTTGATCGCTTTTATTCCATTTTTTGGGAGGCCGAATGAACAAAATCCAACAATTCAGGAATTGTTTTTTGGGGATTTTTTTATGCTGTTCTGTGTGTGGTAAAATTGATAAGGCAGATTTATTCTTCGGGTCGGTGCAATTACAGCAATACCACATTTATATATTTTTTTATGTTTTCGCGCTTTTACACAATAAAAACTATTTTATAGAAAAAATACTTATTTGGACATTGCTTTATTCTGAGCGCTGTAACTTTTTTATTTTTCAGACGGAGCTGTATAGTGGCTTGTTTTTAGCGGGACAAGAGGACATTTTCAGTGGTACCATATTTATTTACAGACTTCTTTTTGATTGTGTTTTATTCCACTTTTTGTTTGGTGGTATGATGATAAAGCATAGTTTTTTGCCTTGTTTTTTACTTTTTTTTACGGTGTTCACTGAAGGGGTTAACTAGTGGGACAGTTTTATAGCTCGGGTCGTTACGGACATGACGATACCAAATATGTGTACTTTTACTGTTTTTTTTTTACACAGATAAATATATTTATTGGATTCATAGTTTTTCATTTTTTTTCTTTATTTTGTGAATTTAAAAAAAAAATATTTTTATAATTTTTATTAAATGTTTTATTACTTTTTTACATTGCCCCAGGGTGGGACATCAACTTCAAACTGTCAGATCGCTGATCTGATGCTCTGCAAAGCATCTGCACTGCAGAGCATCAGAGCAGCGTCTGACAGGCAGGAAGGAGGCATCTCAGCTCCAAATCTCTGAGCAGGTGCTGATGACGCACCCCTGGGCCTTCGTCGCGTGGCATCGCGCGCACGGGAGCTTACCCGGAGCCGGATCTGTTGAGGGTTGTAGTCTCGTGGCGGTGACCCGGTCCGTGCCCAGGGAGTCAAACTGAGCGGCGATGTATTAGCGGTAGATGTTGGACGACTACGCCACCCGTTGAATGCAGCGAAGGAGCTGCCGCTGCAGGGCAGACCGCTGAGGCCGGTGGTAGGATTGTGCAGCGTGATAGTATCACCCCCAACGGGAGGGGTATGGCCTCAGGGCAGCCGACGTGGATGATGGGGGTAGCAGGAATCACTCAGAGACGATGAGGTGTAATTCAGGGTCTTTACTGGTGATAAAGATAGACCCTCCCGGAGTACTGGCTAGCGATCGGGGCCTGGTCAGTCCTTGAGCAGATGGGATCTCCCCTGGCCAGGCGGAGTTGTAGGCCTCCCAAACTGACTGTACTCTTCTGGCTACCTTGCTAGAGGCGGGTATAAGTAGCCCACGTCCCTGAGTGTACCGTGTGGTGCTCACCCGTATGGCCGGTGACTCTGGGCCTTCTAGTGGCGTCCGCTCCACGACGGCGGTGCTGGTCCCACGCGTGTGACCGTGCCTTCGGGTTTCTTGGCCAGAGGACCTGAAATCCCCTGCCGGGCGGTTTCTGCTGCTGGGTAAAGATTAGTCCCCACAGCCTCGGACTCCGGGTCCGGTGATAGCTTCTCAGTCAGGGCGAGCTCTGCAGCTGCCAGCCCCTGACTCCTTGTAGCACTGCTCCCACAGAGCTCCTGATGTTCTTTTCCTATATCTGCTTCTCTGTCTCTACTTCTTCTCTACTCACTAACCCTGCCTCAGCCCTAGGTTTATATAGGGGAAGTTCTTCCCCTCCCAGGACTGGGCAGGAGGTGTGGCATGCATAGGATTCCTGGCCAAGAGACCTCCCACCTGCTCTCAGACATAACATTGCTGTTACTGTGGAAACCAGACCCCTGGGGTGCCACATGGTGAATGCGGTCTTCTCCCGGTCCGCCTCTGCTACAGGAACCTGCCAGTACCCGCTAGTGAGATCCAAGGTAGAGAAGAAGTTAGCAGATCTTAAAGCAGCCAAAGACTCCTCTATCCTTGGTAAGGGGTACGCATCCTTGTGTGTGATACGGTTGATTTTCCGGTAATCTACACACATCCTCATGGTGTTGTCTTTCTTTTTGACTAAGACTAGTGGAGCTGCCCAGGGGCTACAGCTATCCCTGATCACCCCAGCCTCCTTCATGTCCCTAAGCATCCCCTTGGCGTGTTGGTAGTGTGCAGGGGGTACGGGTCGATACCTCTCTTTTATGGGAAGATGGTCTCCCGTGGGGATGTGGTGTTCTACCCCCTTGACTCGCCCGAAGTCTAACGGGTGTTTACTAAACACTCTCTCGTACTCTTGAACCACCCGATAGACTCCCTGTCTCTGGTGTGAGGGAGTGGAGTCAGTACCCAAATGTAGTTGCTGACACCAGTCCTCCATTGTTTCCTTAGAGCCGTTACTTTCCTCCGGGGAAGATGGAGGCAAGGGTTCTACGGACTGTATGGAATTTTGATTGATGGTATACAATTTGGCTAGCGTGGCATACCGGGGCAGGTACACTTCCCTCTTCCCGATATTTATTATGCGAACGGGCACCCTCCCATGGCGTACATTGACCACCCCCCGTGCTGTCAAAATGGTGGGCCTACTGTCTGAGTAAACTGGTTCTACCATTGCCTGGTAATCTCTACCTCTCAGACCAATAGCTGCCCGGCACCAAATCATCATTTCACTTTTTGGGGGCATGGCAATAGGAAAAGGGTCACACATTCTTACGCTACCAATCTCACCACCGGAGAGTTCTATCTGTTGCCGTCGCATCAGTGCCCGGATCTCTTTCTGGAGCACTCGCTGCTGGCCGGAGCTGGCGTTCTTGGCAACCTGCTGTAAAAGGAAAATCACCTCTGCAAGACAATTTTCAATTACATTAGTTCCTAGAGTTATCTTTGGGTGACTCTCGCGCTTGTCAATGTCTACAATGATCAGTCCCTGTGCCGCCAATTCGACTCTACCGATTTTAATGGTCACCTCTTTAAATCCAATCTGTGGCACGGGCTGACCATTGCTGGCGATGATACTCAAGTCGTCGTCAGGGTAGCGGGTGATATCCGAGTCATTCCAGTACTGCTTGAAGAGCACGTACGGGATAGTGGTAACCTGTGACCCGGTGTCCAGTAGGGCACTCATGGGGATGCCATCCAGTACCACGGGCAAGACTGGATGTCCTCCCACATATTTGTCGCGCCAGTTCGATGGGCCTGATGATCTTTTTCCTGGGGTTTGGCCCTCTACCCCAGGTTGTGCCAGTTTAAAGGACAGTACCTTGCCATATGTCCGGGTTGATTGCAGCGGCGGCAGATGGGTTGTCCGTCCTCGTTGTATCGGTCGCTGGGTCTTCCTCTGGCCGGTGGGGTCCTCCTTGGTCGACGCCACGGGATGTCCTCCGGTCCGGATGCCAGCTGGATCTTCCCTGGAGTGGAAACCTGTAAAGACTGCACAGTTCGGGTTAGCGCGGCAACGCTTTTAGCTAGCTCTTGGACCTGATGGTGCAGGTCTGGAGCCGGGTCATTGTTCAAAGCCTGCGCATTAGCTCCCACAGGCCCTGCCGACAAGGGTGCCGCCTCCTGGTGGTAAGTGGTAGTGGGGCGTCTGTGGGTCACAACGCCACCTGGTGCTGGTTCTCGGAGCACCCGGATGGCTCTGTCCTTGAACTGTGCAAATCCCAGATGAGGGTCCTGTAAGGCCATTGCCCACAACTGGGTTCGGTGGGCATTGCAATATAAACCCTCTATAAATTGTTCAGTCAACAGCCTGTCCTCGTCTCCCACGCCGTCAGGGTCGGTCTGCTTAATGGCTCTCAGGGCCTCTTGTAGGTTCAGGGCATAGTCCCTTATACTCTCGTGTGCTCGCTGCTTGCACCCGTAGAATCTAAGCTTGATCTCGGCTGAGGTGCGGGTATCAAAGGTGTCCCTCAGCCGGGTTAGTATCCCTGCAACAGTCCTTCCCCCAGGTGGCCAGGACTTTACCTCCCTTTGGGCTGCCCCGGTTAATTGGGCCACCAGGATGCTCACTTTTTGCTCTTCTGTGAGGGGATACACCTGGAAGAGGCTATCCAGCTTTTCTCTAAAGTCATGCAGGGTATGTGACTCCCCTGAGTACTGGGGTAGCCAGGCCGCTCCCGGGATATAGGGCATGGTGAAAGGCATGACTGCAGCAGCGGTGGCGCTGGCGGGGGTTGAAGCAGTGAAGCTCTCCTCCGTATCCGACATCTTCCTCCCCCCTAGTGGACCGTGGCCTACCTTGCGATGATCCTCTTCCGTAGGCCGCGGCTCCGCAGTGGATCGTCAGGGTTGAGGACCTTCCGTCGCGCTCCTGTGACGTCGGCGTCTGCTGGGCTCCTTCCAGGACCTTACGCAACGTCCGGACGTGAGGCGGGGCTTCAGTTCTCGCGCGCTTTCGGAGTCCACGCCCCTCTTCTTCCCGCGCGGCGTCTTCAAGATGGCGTCCAACGGCGGGAAAACTCCACGGATGGCGGGAAGAAGGCAGAAGATGGCGCCGGATGGCGGGAAAACTTCGCGGATGGCGGGAATCTTCACCACTGGTAAGTTTGAACAGTCTTTTTCAGGCACGCAGTACCCGGTGGTTGCGGGCACGAAATCCTGCCGACTACGCCAAAAGTTGACGCACCCCTGGGCCTTCGTCGCGCGG
The DNA here is from genome assembly GCF_046119375.1 of Phyllobates terribilis. Taxonomy (NCBI): domain Eukaryota; kingdom Metazoa; phylum Chordata; class Amphibia; order Anura; family Dendrobatidae; genus Phyllobates; species Phyllobates terribilis. The sequence continues at coordinate 198,040,303 of NW_027362764.1, forward strand.
CATCGCGCGCACGGGAGCTTACCCGGAGCCGGATCTGTTGAGGGTTGTAGTCTCGTGACGGTGACCCGGTCCGTGCCCAGGGAGTCAAACTGAGCGGCGATGTATTAGCGGTAGATGTTGGACGACTACGCCACCCGTTGAATGCAGCGAAGGAGCTGCCGCTGCAGGGCAGACCGCTGAGGCCAGTGGTAGGATTGTGCAGCGTGATAGTATCACCCCCAACGGGAGGGGTATGGCCTCAGGGCAGCCGACGTGGATGATGGGGGTAGCAGGAATCACTCAGAGACGATGAGGTGTAATTCAGGGTCTTTACTGGTGATAAAGATAGACCCTCCCGGAGTACTGGCTAGCGATCGGGGCCTGGTCAGTCCTTGAGCAGATGGGATCTCCCCTGGCCAGGCGGAGTTGTAGGCCTCCCAAACTGACTGTACCCTTCTGGCTACCTTGCTAGAGGCGGGTATAAGTAGCCCACGTCCCTGAGTGTACCGTGTGGTGCTCACCCGTATGGCCGGTGACTCGGGGCCTTCTAGTGGCGTCCGCTCCACGACGGCGGTGCTGGTCCCACGCGTGTGACCGTGCCTTCGGGTTTCTTGGCCAGAGGACCTGAAATCCCCTGCCGGGCGGTTTCTGCTGCTGGGTAAAGATTAGTCCCCACAGCCTCGGACTCCGGGTCCGGTGATAGCTTCTCAGTCAGGGTGAGCTCTGCAGCTGCCAGCCCCTGACTCCTTGTAGCACTGCTTCCACAGAGCTCCTGATGTTCTTTTCCTATATCTGCTTCTCTGTCTCTACTTCTTCTCTACTCACTAACCCTGCCTCAGCCCTAGGTTTATATAGGGGAAGTTCTTCCCCTCCCAGGACTGGGCAGGAGGTGTGGCATGCATAGGATTCCTGACCAAGAGACCTCCCACCTGCTCTCAGACATAACATTGCTGTTACTGTGGAAACCAGACCCCTGGGGTGCCACACTGACAGGCCACCTTCCTGCTGGACCCTGAAGGACTCCATGGCCATCTTGGGACCAGGGGTCACCATGGAAACCATCAACGCAACGTGATTCCATCGCGTTGTGCTTATGGGATCACAGAGGGAGCCCATTCCCTCTGCGATGCCCTGCGTTGTCGCTGTCACTATTGATAGCGTCATCATAGGGGTTAAACACCCACAATCGGTGCTAGCAGTACATGTACTGCTCTTTGCGGGAGCGTAATTCACGCAGGGCAGTACATGTACGGAACATGTCCGGAAGGGGTTAACGGGTGAACCCCAAAAGGCCTACTATGACCTGGCCCTACAGGATGCACAGGAGTATGCCAAATTAAAAACAGAGATATTGGCACTAGTGATGAGTGAGCATGCTCGCTACTGCTCGGTGCTCGTCTCAGTGTGTCAGTGAAGTTATTGACACCAGTTTGCTGTTCAAAATAGTTACCTACAGTCCAGATATGTAAAACTGTGTTTTCTCCGTCACATGGATCACATATACATTTTCAGAAAACACTGCCATTTCTGGCCTCCATTAAACATTTGTTTCAGTGTGTCAGTGAAGCTATTGATACCAGTTTGCTGTTCAAAATAGTTACCTACAGGCCAGGCATTTAAAACTGTGTTTTCTCCGTCACACAGATCACATATACGTTTTCAGAAAATGCTGCCATTTTTGAACTCCATTCTATTTTTTTTTCAGTGTGACAGCAAAGTTTTCGACACCAGTTTGCTGTCCAAAATAGTTACCTACAGGCAAGATATCTAAAACTGTGGTTTCTCCATCACACGCATTACATATAACTTCACTCCAAATTCAGCCATTTGTAGTGAGCACGGAAGATATTGTCCTCCATTTAAAATGGGCAAGGCGCGTGGCAAGGGAAGGGGAACTGGACGTGATGGCGATGGTGCATGCAGAGGCCGAGGTCGTGGCCATGGGCATGCTGAAATTGTGCCACAACAAACACCCACATCTTCTCGCCCGACCTTCCTGTCCCAATTCCTAGGGGACTGCAGCACACCACTATTAAACCCAGAGCAGTGTCAAAAGGTTGTTGGTTGGATAGCGGATAATGCTTCCAGTCACTTAACCACCACCACCACCCTGTCTTCCACACGGTCAAGTCTCAGTAGCCATGAGTTTGGACTGCATATTCCTCACCCTGATCCTCTTTTCTCCCACCATGCCGAGTGCCCGGAGACCACTGATCCCACACTTGGACACTCTGCTGTTCACTTTTCCATTTATAGATTCGGGCCTCTCACCCGGTCCACTTGAAACACAGAAAGAGATCGCATGTAGCGATGCCCAAATATTTGAGCAGCCACGGTTACATGAAGGTGACAGTGGGAAAGTGTCACAAGAGGTGGACGATGATGAGACACAATTGCCAGAAAGTCAGGAGGAGGACCAGGGTGCGGAAGTGGAAGACGAAGTGGTGGATGATATAGTAACTGACCCAACCTGGCAGGAGGACATACAGAGCGAGGACAGCAGCACACAGGGGGAGGGAGGCAGAGCACCCCATCAGGCAGGAAGAAGCAGTGTGTTGACTGCAGACAGAAGGCAGGCAACCGTTCCCCGTAACACCAACACGAAGGAAGTTGCCAGTACAACTGTTAGGTCTTCCCGAGTCTGGTTGTTTTTTAAAGACTCTGCCGATAACCCCAAAAAGGCAATTTGCACCACCTGCCAGGCCAGCATCAACAGGAGTGGCAAGATGAGCAGCCTGACCACCACCAGCATGATCAGGCACATGGCAGCAAAACACCCGACTTTGTCGGCCGAACCCCAGGGTCCAGGAACAATGTCTGCGGGTGGCACCATTCCTTCTTCAGCTGTTGTGCATGCAAGCAAATCCCCTGTCCATGGTGCATGCGAAGATGCCTCCTGCCCTGCACCTGTCGTTGCACACTCTCAAGTAGCAGCATCAGGAAGCACGTACACGTCCTTGTCCCAGCGCAGCGTTCAGTTGTCCATACCTGAGTCCTTGGAACGCAAGCACAAATACGCAGCCAATGCCCCACAGGCCACACTAGTAAATTCTTACATTTCATGACTGCTTGCGCTCGAAATGTTGCGTTTTAGGCTCGTGGAGACGGAAGCATTCCACAACCTGATGGCGGCGGCCGTCCATCGGTACTCGGTCCTCAGCCGCCACTATTTCTCCTGGTGTGCCGTCCCCACATTACACAAGCACGTGTCCCAAAACATTAGCTGTGCCCTCAACAATGCAGTTACTGCGAAAGTCCACCTAACCATGGACACGTGGACAAGTGTTTGTGGGCAGGGATTGTACATCTTGCTGATGGCACACTCGGTAAACATAGTGGAAGCTGGGACACAGTCGGTCCTTGGGACTGAACACATCCTCCAGACGACAAGGATTGAGGGCCCTAGGTCAATCAGGGTTGCCCTCCCCAGTCACCAGCTCCTGCACCTCATCCTCCTCAGCCTCCTCCTCCTCTTCAGCCTCCATCTCCGAAATGACCACATCAGTCACAAGCTGGAAGCACTGCAGCACTGCCTTGGCCTTAGCGGCAACAGGCTGTGCTGAAGCTAATATGCTTAGGTGACAAACCGCACAATGCTGAAGAGTTGTGGACAGCTCTGAAAGAGCAGGCAGATCTGTGGCTCACACCGCTGAACCTACAGCCAGGCATGGTCATGTGTGACAATGGCTGGAACCTGGTGGAGGCTCTGAGGCGAGGCGAGCTCATACACGTATCATGCCTGGCCCATGTGCTTAACCTCGTGTTTCAGTGGTTTCTCAAATCCTACCCGGAGCTGCTGGATCTGCTTTTTAAAGTATGCCGCCTGTGTGCCCATTTTAGAAAGTCATCTACAGCTTTTGCCGCCCTTGCTGTGTTTCAGCAGCATTTGCAGCTTCTGGCTCACAGACTGGTGTGTGATGTCTCCACGCGTTGGAACTCTACACTGCAGATTTTGGGAAGGATTTGTGAGCAGAAGAGGGCAGTTGCTGAGTACCAGCATCAACAAGGCCATCGGTATTAAGTTAAGACTCCACACATAAGACCTCAGGAGTGAACATGGATGTCAGACATATGTACCATCCTCCAAAACTTTGAGGACTCCACCAAGATGGTGAGCGGCGATGACGCCATAATTAGCGTCACCATCCCACTTCTCTGTCTTCTGAAATGCTCTCTGCTCACAATCAAAGAGGATGCATTGCAGGCGGAGCACGATGAGATGGAGCAAGGAACCATACAGGGTGATTATACACAGCCTAGCCTCATCTCATCCCAATGTGGATTGGGTGACAATGAGGAAGAGGAGGAGGAGGAAGGACAGAAGCTAGTTTCATACGCTATAGACGGTACTTCCTGCACAGCTGTCATACCATCTGTTCAGCGTGGATGGCTAGAGGACAGAGAGGAGGAGGAGGAGAGCATGGTCAGTCATCGTCTTGGTGAGGACACAGAAGTCTTGCCTGTTAGTAGTCTGGCACGCATGGCTGAGTTTATGTTACGCTTCCTTTCCCATGACCCTTGCGTTCTCAAAATTTTGGGTGACAGTCATTACTGGTTGGTGACACTTCTAGAACCAAGCTACAAGGAGAACTTTATATCTCTTATTCCTGAGGCGGACAGGTCTACAAAATGGGGCTGTACCAGAAGGCCCTTGTTGCAGAACTATTAAAAAAATTCCCATCTGAAAACTCTGGCGGCAGAGGGCACACTTCGTTGGACAACCAAGGAGTACAGCCGAGAGAGACACAACTTCAATCCAGTAGAGGCAGGGGAAAACTGTGACAGTTCTGGGAGAGTCTTCTCAGCCCCTCCCATCAGAAAGGCCCTGAGGCGAGGCGTACTCTTACAAGGATTGCAAAGTTTGGAAAGATGCTGAGGGAGTACCTTGCCGACCGTACCAACGTCCTCCGTGATTCCTCTGTGCCTTATAATTATTGGGTATCCAAGCTGGATACGTGGAATGAACTGTCTCTCTACGCCTTGGAAGTCCTGGCCTGCCCTGCTGCCAGTGTTTTATCAGAGCGGGTTTTTAGTGCCGCTGGTGGAATTATAACTGATAAGCTCATCTGCCTGTCAACTGAAAATGCTGACAGGCTGACTCTTATAAAAGTAAACAAGGGCTGGATTGGGCCAGACTTCTCAACACCACCAAATGATAGCAGGGTGACATAAACTCAAATTCAGTGTCTTTTTTTGGGATGTGTATTCCCATGCACCTCTTCACACCCACACATGGGTATTTGCTTCCTGATTTTGGCTATTTGCTCTTGTCCTGCTCCTTCTCCTCATCCTCATCCTCCACCACCATATCACCAGGGTGACCGTGGTCCGTGATGCAACACCCCCATAATTTTTTTAAAGGGTGTTTATGATGCCCGTAAAAAAATATTTTTTATACAGTATGTTCATGTATACCCCCCATGGGTAAAAGTTTGTCAGCCCACACACTTAGTGCATGGGCATTACAAGTATAGGAGACCCGCTCCTTTCTAATGGGAACATTTTTTTATGAGGCCCTCCTCCACGTCTCTTCCAAGGTGCATTAGAGTGCCTCCCAATTTATGGCAGCCCTTGCATTCACTACATAGGCAAACACAATGGGAGACCTCCTTCCTAATAATGGGAACATTGTTTTCAGGAGGCCCTCCTCTAAGTCTCTTCAAAGGGGTATTGGGGTGCGTCCAAATTTTCAAAGTGGTATTGGGGCGCATCCAAATTTAGGGCAGCCCTGCTTCTCACTGCATACGCAATAACAGTATAGGAGACCCACTCTTTAGTAATGGGAACAATAAAACATAGCCGGCTGATGGCTCTCTAAGAATAGTGAGGGCCAACTGCTGGCCCTTTAATAATAGTAAAGGCCGCCTGATGGCCCTATAAAAATAGGCTTTGTGACTTTCAGATTTCCTCCTTCATAAATGAAACACAATGTGTCCAATGATATCTCACACACAACATGGCCAGATAAGGCTGTAAAATGTTAAAATGACATTTCCTGGTGAATGCATTTGTCACGGTTGAAAGCAATGCAAAAGTGCAAAAATGCATCAAAAACGCTACTTGTGAACATAGCCCAAGGTGTGGAGGAGCATTTTTGTTTTTGGTTATTTATTTTGCATTATATACAAGTCATTACCCTGGAAAGGATGTTCCTTGACATATTTCCCTGGAAAATCCATTTTGTTTCATTTTTGTATGTTTTATTGTAAGTCCGTAAAAGTGGCGTAATACCTCTGATAACGCTGTTGACAGCAGTGACCTGGGAGTCAGAAATGCTTCCAGGGGTCTTCCCATGCTGTTCCCATGTCATTTGAGCACTGTTCCCATCGATTTGGGCAATGTTTAGGCCCTCTGCAGACCGCTAGGGGGAGCCGCCTGAAAAATGCTCGAATTTCCCATAGACTTACATCGGGCTCGTTGCTCGGGTCGAGCACCTGAGTATTCCAATGTGCTCGACCCGAGCATCGAGCACCTGAGCATTTTAGTTCTCGCCCATCACTACTCATCTCTAATTATTATTCCTTTCTATATCCTTCCATTGACATGAACAAATTCTACAAAAAAGAAAACATGAATAGCAGACATGAATGATAACCAACAACATCTAGCATCAAGGCGTGTATTATCTCTATGTTTCTGAACTAAAACATGAATATGCAAACTTTCTAGGAATTAGATGTCACTCAATCTTTTACTTGAATGACTGCTTCACCTTGACGTTATCATGATGAGCAACACTAAAGCTTTCATCCATCAATGTCAGCTAATTGATTAAATGCAGAATTACCTCCTATTAAAACGAAATTTGAGAGACTATAAACTCTACTATCATAGAAAAAAAATCTCCTAAAGAATTTCAGGGGAAAGAAAGCATAAATTATGCTATCATTTTTGAGGGTTCTAGCATATCAGATATTACATTTACATTAGCATACTGTGGTTGCAATTTTGGTTTTGAGGAATGTTAGTTTAGGATGAATAGATAAATATGAAACTACATTAATACCAACTTCCAAGTATAATATGACTTTTGTTTCTTGTTTTATGACAACATATCTGTTGCTTCATAGATATATCAATGACTCCCGGCAGGTAAAGAACAGAATATTCACTCTTTTTATTATTGGAAAATTGTTATGAGGAATTTAACACGATAGATAATAGAGGTGAGCGAATCTTTTGAAATTGATATCTGCCAACTTTGGCAAATTTTTCCCCAAAATTTGATTTGTGCAAATAAATTTGCATGAATTCCAATACTCAACAGCGACTAACTGTTTGGAAAACACAAGTAGGGGAGAAGAGAGAGAGAAACTCACTGACCATTATTGCTTACACTCTACAGGAGAGAAAGGACCCCACTGATCATCAAAGTTCACACTCTACAGTAGAGAGAGACTTGCCCAGTGACTTTTGGGATGGAAAATGACCCTGCTGTTCAAATTGTGCTCCACTGGAAACTGCTAATTTCTGGTGTCCCAGGTACTGACAACCACTATACAAGGTATGATAGTCCATACGATGTCATAGCTGCAGGGCATTATGAGGAGGCCTACACTGAAATCTAAAATTATGTTTGGTTGCTGTCTGATGCTTCAGCAGTGTGGGAAATGGTATATAGCAAGTTTTTTTTCTTTCTGTGAAAAGTGAATTTAACCCCTTAGCGACTGCCTTAACGCATTTTCATGGCGGCAATTAAGGGTACTTATTCCTCAGCGCCGTGAAAATGCGTCGCTGAGGAATAAGACTGTAGCGCTCCCCAGAGTCAGAAATTCTCTGGGATCTCATCTACCAGGGGAAGATGAGAGCCTGGAGAATATGATCAGGGCCGATTTTTACGGTTCCTTGTCACGTGATTTCCGTTATTCACCGAATAATGGCAATCACAAAAAAAAGTGTCCCCTCAGTTACAATAATTTCTCTCTCCTCTGACATGATATACATGTCAGAGGAGAGAGAAATGAAGCACCCTGATCTCCCCCGGATCGTTCCCCAACCCTCCGGCATCTTGCTGCAGAAAAAAATGGCGGGCGCATGCATAGTGCGCCCGCCGAGATCTGCCGGCCGGTGCCCGGCAACAACAGGGAATTTTCCCTATTGGTTCCTTTTTTTCACTGTGATAATCCCTATCACAGTGACCAAAACACAAAAAAAAAAATCAAACCCCCCCTTTGTCCTCTCCTTAGTTAAATAAAAATTATAAAATAAAAAAAATATTTTTTTCCATTCTTTGCAGTTAGGGTTAGGGTTATGTTAGGGTTAGGGTTGTGTTAGGGTTAGGATTAGGGTTAGGATTAGGGTTAGGGTTAGAGTTGTGTTAGGGTTAGAGTTAGGGTTGTGTTAGGGTTAGGGTTGGGTTAGGGTTCTGCTAGGGTTAGGGTAAGGATTAGGGTTAGGGTTGTGTTAGGGTTGTGTTAAGGTTAGGATTAGGGTTATGGTTAGGATTAGGGTTGTATTAGGTTTGGGGTTAGGGTTGTGTTGGGGCTGGGACTTTTTCAAAAGTAAAGAAAAAAATGATGACGATATGGAGACTAGTGTTGAGTGCATTGGGTGCTCGGGTATTCACCGAGTATCGCATGTGTTCAAGTGACATGCTCGAGTCCTCACCCCGCATGTTTTGCGGCTATTATGCAGCCCAAAAAAATTGGGATTGCCTGCCATACACGAGCAATTCCCGCATGTTTTTTTGTGTGTCTAACAACCGTGAAACATGCGGGACAGGGACTTGAGCATGTCACTTGAGCACCCGCGATACTTGGTGCATACCCGAGTACCCGATGCAAACTCAAGTAGCGAGCACTTGCGCTCAAAACTAATGACAACTTATTCAATATGATGACCTAATGTTATCAAAATCTATGTCGTACTTCTGGGTTCAAAATGTTCACTATACCACTTGATAAAATCATTGAGGGGTGTAGCTTCCAAAATGGTGTCACTTGTGGGAGGTTTCCACTGTTTAGGCACATCAGGGGCTCCCCAAACGCGACAAGGCATCCACAAATTATTCAAGCAAATTTTACATTCAAAAAGTCAAATGGCACTCCTTCCCTTCAAAGCCCTGCCGTGCGCCCAAACAATGGTTTTTCCCCACATATGGGGTATCGGCATACTCAGGAGAAGTTGAGCAACAAATTTTGTGGCCCATTTTCTCTTGTGAAGGGTTAATAATCTTTTTGAATGTGGTTTTGAGCACCTTGAGGGGTTTAGTTTTTAGAATGGTGTCACTTTTAGGTATTTTCTCTCATGTAGACCCCTCAAAGTCACTTCAAATGTGATGTGGTCCCAAAAAAAATGGTTTTGAAAATTTCATTGGAAAAATTAGAAATCGCTGGTCAACTTTTAACCCTTATAACTTCCTAAGGGCCAACAAGTGCTAGGCATCTCTGGGAACTCCTTCAAGATTGTTGAAAGACCATTTCCGTTGACTACCTCTTGAAGCTGATCAAGAGAATGCCAAGAGTGTGCAAAGCAGTCATCAAACCAAAAGGTGGCTACTTTGAAGACCCTAGAATATAAGACATATTTTCAGTTGTTTCACACTGTTTTGTTAAGTATATAATTCCACTTGTGTTAATTCATAGATTTGATGCCTTCAGTGTGAATGTACAATTTTCGTAGTCATGAAAATACAGAAAAATCTTTAAATGAGAAGGTGTGTCCAAACTTTTGGTCTGTACTGTATGTCTTTGATGTGTGGGAGGAAGCTGGGGTACCCGGAGTAAACCCACCGAAACACGAGGAGAACATACAAACTCATTTCAAATGTTGTCCTTGGTAGGATTTGACCCAGGACCTCAGCACTGCGAAGCAACAGTGCTGGCCCTGTTCACATGTTGCTATAAATACAGTACAGACCAAAAGTTTGGACACACCTTTTCATTTAGCGATTTTTCTGTATTTTCATGACTTTGAAAATTGTACATTCACACTGAAGGCATCAAAACTATGAATTAACACATGTGGAATTATATACTTAACAAAAAAGTGTGAAACAACTGAAAATTTGTCTTATAGTCTAGGTTCTTCAAAGTAGCCACCTTTTGCTTTGATGACTGGTTTGCACACTCTTGGCATTCTCTTGATGAACTTCAAGAGCTAGTCACCGGAAATGGTCTTCCAACAATCTTGAAGGAATTCCCAGAGATGCTTAGCACTTGTTGGCCCTTTTGCCTTCACTCTGCGGTCCAGCTCACCCCAAACCATCTCGATTGGGCTCAGGTCTGGTGACTGTGGAGGCCAGGTCATCTGGCGTAGCACCCCATCACTCTCCTTGTTGGTCAAATAGCCCTTACACAGCCTGGAGGTGTGTTTGGGGTCATTGTCCTGTTGAAAAATAAATGATGGTCCAACTAAACGCAAACCGGATGGAATAGCATGCCGCTGCAAGATGCTGTGTGTTATGCACATGCCGGACTGACTGGCGTGTGCATGTTTAGTGATCCCACTGGACCATGAACCGGAGAGTGCCTGGAGGGGCGTAACTAAGGATCTACCCAATCCGATCAAGGTTGCACGACGGCTAACGACGCCTGTGCACCAGGGGGGAACCGAGCAGAGTGACCAGCTGCCACTCCAGGTCAGACCCCGGACACGGATGTTGACCCACACTGGGGAATACAGGAACAGGCAGGTTAGAGCACAGGCTGGGTAGGGTCCAGTACAGACAAGGAGACGGGTTCAGAGCCGCAGATGCGGTTATCAAGCAGAGTAAAGCGAAACCACAGGTGCGGTGAACAAGGCTGAGCAGAGCGAAACCACAGATGCGGTGGACAAGGCTGAGCAGAGCGAAACCGCAAGTGCGGTGGACAAGGCTGAGCAGAGCGAAACCGCAAGTCCGGTGGACAAGGCTGAGCAGAGCGAAACCGCAAGTGCGGTGGACAAGGCTGAGTAAATCAAAACCGCAGATGCGGTGGACAGGGCTGAGCAGAGCGAAACCGCAGATGCGGTGGACAAGGCTGAGCAGAGCGAAACCGCAGATGCGGTGGACAAGGCAGAGCAGAGCGAAACCGCAAGTGCGGTGGACAGGGCTGAGCAGAGCGAAACCGCAAGTGCGGTGGACAGGGCTGAGCAGAGCGAAACCGCAAGTGCGGTGGACAGGGCTGAGCAGAGCGAAACCGCAGGTGCGGTGGACAAGGCAGAGCAGAGCGAAACCGCAAGTGCGGTGGACAGGGCTGAGCAGAGCGAAACCGCAAGTGCGGTGGACAGGGCTGAGCAGAGCGAAACCGCAAGTGCGGTGGACAAGGCTGAGCAGAGCGAAACCGCAAGTGCAGTGGACAAGGCTGAGCAGAGCGGGCAGAAACCACCAGAGCAGTAAGTAAGGCAGAGCAGAGATAAACCGCCAAAGCGGTGAGCAAAGACAGAGCAGAGGGAACAGGGCTCTGTTCACATGGAACAGACTGGAAGGGAAAGGCAGAACCAGATACACACAAGGTACTTGCAAAGAAGTAGCGAGTGGACTCCAAACTCACAAACAGAAGTACAGCGACAACGAGTAGGAGTTAGGTGCAGGTTCAGACTCTGCAGAAAAAGAGAGGAAACAGACACAGAGACAAAACAAGTAAGAGGCCAGGAGACAGTTCAGACAAGAACTGTACTGCAACGTAATACAGGAACGAGCCTAGGTAAAGCCAAGTGCTGGTTCAGACACTGCAGCAAAAGGGAGGAAACGGACATAGAGACAAAACAAGTAACAGGTTAGGAGACAGTTCAGACAGGAACTGTTACTGCAACGAAATACAGGAACGAGCCTGGGTATACGGCCCCCAGAGGCAGAAACGAACAGGCTAGGAGCGTGTTCAGACAGGCCTGTTAATACAGCCTCCAGGAAGGCGGACAGGCAGGCAAGAAAACACAGATAACAGATCTAGGTATGCGGACCCTAGAAGGCAGGACGAACAGGCTAGGAGCATGTTCAGACAGGCCTGGAAATACAGCCTCCAGGAATGCAGACAAGCAGGAGAAACAGAACAGGACCTGGCACATTCAGAGTCAAGGAGCACACTGAATGATAAAGTTGCTCAGGCATCAGCTTCCAAGTGAAGCTGGTTTAAATATCCAGTGACAGACTGCAATAGGCTGATGACGCATTAGGGGTGTGCCCACAGCAGCTACAAGAATCAGGAAGTAACCGGGCCGCTGCCCTAAGCAGTCAGAACAAACAGAGACAAACAGACAGCATGAATAGAAGCCAGCCTAGCAGACTGGACTGAAGATCAAGTTTGCGATCTTGCATAGTGAGAGATGGTGCACTATGCAAGCCCGCCACCAGGTATGTTACACTGTGGTAGCCATGCTGGTTCAGTATGCCTTCAATTTTGAATAAATCCCCAACAGTGTCACCAGCAAAGCACCCCCACACCATCACACCTCCTCCTCCATGCTTCACGGTGGGAACCAGGCATGTAGAGTCCATCTGTTCACCTTTTCTGCGTCGCACAAAGACACGGTGGTTGGAACCAAAGATCTCAAATTTGGACTCATCAGACCAAAGCACAGATTTCCTCTGGTCTAATGTCCATTCCTTGTGTTCTTTAGCCCAAACAAGTCTCTTCTGCTTGTTGCCTGTCCTTAGCAGTGGTTTCCTAGCAGCTATTTTACCATGAAGGCCTGCTGCACAAAGTCTCCTCTTGGCAGTTGTTGTAGAGGTGTGTCTGCTGCTAGAACTCTGTGTGGCATTGACCTGGTCTCTAATCTGAGCTGCTGTTAACCTGCGATTTCTGAGGCTGGTGACTCGGATAAACTTATCCTCAGAAGCAGAGGTGACTCTTGGTCTTCCTTTCCTGGGGCGGTCCTCATGTGAGCCAGTTTCTTTGAAGCGCTTGATGGTTTTTGCAACTGCACTTGGGGACACATTCAAAGTTTGCCCAATTTTTCACACTGACTGACTTTCATTTCTTAAAGTAATGATGGCCACTCGTTTTTCATTACTTAGCTGCTTTTTGATTGCCATAATACAAATTCTAACAGTCTATTCAGTAGGACTATTAGCTGTGTATCCACCTGACTTCTGCACAACACAACTGATGGCCCCAACCCCATTTATAAGGCAAGAAATCCCACTTATTAAACCTGACAGGGCACACCTGTGAAGTGTAAACCATTTCCGGTGACTACCTCTTGAAGCTCATCAAGAGAATGCCAAGAGTGTGCAAAGCAGTCATCAAAGCAAAAGGTGGCTACTTTGAAGAACCTAGAATATAAGACATATTTTCAGTTGTTTCACACTTTTTTGTTAAGTATATAATTCCACATGTGTTAATTCATAGTTTTGATGCCTTCAGTGTGAATGTACAATTTTCAAAGTCATGAAAATACAGAAAAATCTTTAAATGAGAAGGTGTGTCCAAACTTTTGGTCTGTACTGTATACATAGTAAACATAGTTTGTAAAGCCGAATAAAGACTTGCGTCCATCAAGTTCGACCAGTTAGTTCTGTAATTGCTAAAGTTGATCCAGAGGAGGGCAAAAACCCCAAATGATTTAGCCAAACTTCACCTGAGGAAAAAATCCCTCCCGACTCTGAAACCAGCAGCCAGAATAAATCCCTGTATCAACCTACTATTTTATTTTATTTTTAAGTATACGCTGAAATCTGCGTGGTATCTAGAAATGCATCCAGTCCCTGCTTGAACTGGTGTAGTGAATCCGACATTACCGTCTCCTCACTCAGTGAATTCCATATTCTCACTGCTCTTACCGTAAAGAACCCCTTCCTATGCTGGTGCTGGAACCTTTTCTCTTCCAGTCTTAGTGAGTGCCCTCTTGTTACCGTAATATCCCTCCTTTTGAACAAATCCCGGGCAAGATCTCTATACTGTCCCCTAACATATTTGTACACATTTATTAAGTCCCCCCTCAACCTTCTCTTTTCCAGGCTGAATAGTCCTAGTTTTGCCAACCTCTCTGGGTATTGTAGTCCCTCCATTCCCTTTATTAATTTTGTTGCCCTCCTTTGTACCTTTTCAAGCTCATTTATATCCTTTCTATATATTGGGGCCCATAACTGAGCACAGTATTCCAAGTGTGGTCTGACCAGTGCTTTGTACAGTGGAAGAACAATGTTCTCATCCTTTGCAGCTATACCTCTTCTGATACATCCCATTACCCTGTTTGCCCTTACAGCAGCGGCCTGACTTTGGGCACTCCAATTTAGTTTGCTATCAATCAAGATGCCCAAGTCCTTCTCCATCTCTGAATTCCCCAATGATTTCCCATTCAGTGAGTACTGGTGACTTCCATTTTTCCTTCCCATATGTATGACCTTACATTTCTCCTCGTTAAACCTCATTTGCCATTTAATGCTCCACCTACCCAGCTTATCCAAATCCCTCTGTAGGTCTGCACTGTCCTCTTTTGTATTAATTGTTTTACATAACTTTGTGTCATCTGCAAATATTGATATTTTACTATTTATCCCGTTGACTATGTCGTTAATAAAGATATTAAATAACATTGGGCCTAGTACAGACCCCTGTGGTACCCCACTAGTGACGCTTACCCAATCTGAGTATATTCCATTTATAACCACCCTCTGCCTTCTATCCCTTAGCCAGTTTGCTACCCACTTGCAAACATTTTCCCCCAGCCCCATCATTCTTATTTTGTATACCAACCTATTATGTGGCACGCTATTGAACGCTTTTGAGAAGTCGAGATACACGACATTCACTGGTTCGCCCTGATCTAATCGAGAGCTAACCTCCTCGTAGAAGTCAATCAGGATTGTTTGGCAGGAGCGATTCCTCATGAATCCATGTTGGTTCGGGGTTAATAGATTATTAGCATCAAGATGCTCCATAATTGCCTCTTGAATGAAGCTTTCAAAAATTTTGCCCACAACGGACGTCAGACTCACCGGCCGATAGTTTCCGGTGTCACTTTTCGCTCCCTTATTGAATATTGGCACTACATTCGCCTGTCGCCAATCAAGTGGTACAGACCCAGTCTCAACAGAGTCCTTAAATATAAGATATAACGGTCTGTCTATCACATTACTTAGTTCCCTTAGTACCCGTGGATGTATGCCATCAGGTCCTGGTGATTTGTTTATTTTAATGTTACTGAGGCGTTTCTGTACCTCAGCTTGGGTTAGATTAGTCATACTTAGTGGAGGATTAAGCTTGTCACTTCTCATTTCGCCTGTTAGTTTTATTTCCTTTGTGAAAGTTGTTGAAAAAAATTATTTAATAGATTAGCTTTATCCTCATCTTTCTCTATGATTTTGCCTTCCTCACTTTTTATCGGTCCAATATTATCCGATTTAAACCTTTTACTATTTATATACGTAAAGAACAGTTTGGGATTTGATCTACTTTCCCTAGCAATACGTTTCTCTGTTTCCTCCTTCGCTATTTTTTTTTTTTTTTTTTTTTTACAGGTTCTCGTTTTTTCCTTGTAACACATTAGTGCCTCCTTGCTGTTTTCCTGTTTTAATCTCTTGAATGCCTCTTTTTTGCTATTTAACGCCCCTTTTACGTTCTTGTTCAACCATATTGGTTTCCTCTTATTTCTGGCCCTTTTATTCCCATACGGTATATACCTCTCGCACTGAGTATTCAGAATTCTTTTGAAGGTTTCCCATTTACTATTCGTATTCCATTGATTAAGTACTTTGTCCCAGTCAATAAGTTGAAGGCTTTCTATCAGCTGATCAAACTTCACCCTCCTAAAGTTTAATGTTTTTGTTGTTCCCTTATTGATAACCCTACTGAAGGGCATTTTGAAGTCGATAATATTATGATCGCTATTACCTAGGTGCCCCCCTATCTGTACCTCAGTTATTCTATCAGGCCTATTAGTCAATATTAAGTCCAACACGGCCTTCCCTCTCGTTGGTTCCTGCACTAGTTGGGAGAGATAATTATCCTTAATATTTGTCAAGAACCTTTTTCCTTTCTGAGATCTACAGGTTTCTGTTTCCCAGTCAATATCCGGGTAGTTGAAATCCCCCATTACAATCACTTCATTATGTTTTGCTACTTTGTCTATTTGTCCTAATAGCAGATTCTCATACTCCTCTGTTATATTTGGTGGCTTATAGCAGACCCCCAGTAATATTTTATTATTATTTTTTGCCCCCTCTATCTCTACCCACATGGACTCGACCCCCTCTTCTCCCTCTCCTATATCTTCCCTTAGTCTGGGTTTTAGACATGACTTTACATATAAGCAGTGTTATGATCTGCTACAGAGACTAAGGAAAGACAGGAGATCTGTCCCTACAATAGAACTAAACTAGATCCCTACGATGTAACGGGGAACCTGATCCTGCGATCAGACCCGCTAAAGTCCTCGGCTAGTCTGTTCGAAGACCTATAGATGTGAGGGAGGAATCCCTACAAGAACTAGAGACTGGGATAAGTTGGACACCTCCTAGCAGAAATCGTAGCAGTCAAAGACAAACACACAACAAAAAGTAAAGAGGTCAGAAGACCTAGCAAAACTAACAGAGAACGGCAACAGAGCACCAAGCTAGCTCAACAGTAGGAAATACAAATGAAGTCCAGCAATGCCAGGAGGGCGGAGCCGGATTAAATAGGCATAACTGGTCATGTGACCAGCAAACTAAAAAAAACCTAACAGGAGAGTAGTAACAAGCAGACTCCTCTGCCTTTCCCCTGTTTCCGACCCCTTCTAAATAAACTATAATCTAATAAATTTACCGGCCAGTCGTAGCTATCGTCTAGCCAAGTCTCTGTTATACCTGCGATGTCATACCTCTCCTCCGATATAAGCGCCCGCAGCTCATCCGCCTTATTGGTCTGGCTTCTTGCGTTGGTCAGCATGCAAGATAAAACTTTGGGGTTATTTAGCATCCTATTCTTCTCTAACGATCTAACTGTACTATCCCCACCCCCCTCTCCACCCTCATTATATTCACTTCTCCCCTTCCCCCTTGCTTGCCTCACATCCCACCTATTTCCTTGGTTTCCCCCCAGTCTCTAGTTTAAAAACTCCTCCAACCTATTAGCCATCTTCTTCCCCAGCACCGCTGCACCCTCCCCATTGAGGTGCAGCCCGTCCCTACGGTAGAGCCTGTAGCCGACCGCGAAGTCGACCCAGTTCTCCATGAACCCAAACCCTTCTGCCTTGCACCAACTCTTTAGCCACTTATTCACCTTATTAAGTGTCAAGTATGGACGGGGGAATCAGCTAAGTAGGTCAGGTGGATTAATTAAGTATGGATGGTGTGTCAATTAACTATGGACTGGGGATCAATAAATATGGACTGGGGAAATAATTAATTGTGGACTGGGGAATCAATCAATTAATTATGGACAGGGGGTTAATTAAATCTGGATGGGGATAAGGCAAATAAATAGGGCTGGGGATCAGTAAAAGTGGACAGGGGGAATCTATTAAATATGGACAAGGGGGATCAATTGATTATGGGCTGGGGGGATCGATCAGTTAAATATGGTCGGGGGGATCAATTTAATATGGACGGGGGTGGTTGGGGGATCAATTAAATGAGGACGGGGGGTGATCAATTAAATATGGACTGGGGGATCACTAAAGATGGCCGGGGGAGTTGTATTAAATATGGATAGGGGGGAGATCGATCAAGTATGGACAGGGGATTAATTTAAATAAGGCCGGGGGAAGAGCACTTAAATATAATACAATTACAATGCAAATACAAATACAATACAGTACAGTACAGTACACACTCGGGTTCAGTAGGGCCGCTTATCGTGGCCTCCTGCCCCTCACTCACCTCCTCTAGGGACGCTGCATGCTATCACAGCGCGCTCGCCCCTCCGGTCGCCTCCTGGTCACCTCCTGGTCACCACCACCTGGCGCCCTCCGCCGGCCGGCGCTGCACGCTATCACAGCGCTCTCTTGCGCCCGTCCCTCCGGTCGCCTCCTACCGGTCCACCCGGTCCACTCGGTCACCTCCGCCTGGCTCCCTCGCCGGAGGGCCGCGAGCCGAGTCGGACCTCGCCCTCCGCCGCACGCCGCTCACCACAGCCACACCACAGCCCACGTGCTCACACCCCGTGCACGCTGTCACTTCCGGTCACGTGCTCTCTCTGTAGCTGGGAAGGGGTCAGATGAAAAAGCCCTGGAGATGTTTTTCCCTCCTTCCCAGCTCCTACAGCAGCACAAACTCCCATATATCACAAAGCACAGTTATTGATTACCTAATCGCTGCATAAGAATGTTTATGTTGCGAGCTTAATGGTTGTCTTTGTCTCACTAAGTTGATTGATGCGGCGCAACAGCTCTGGTGTGGCGCAACGGCTCTGGTGTATTTCGCTTTTAATAGGCCAGCATATAAGTAGGGTGCATCTGTTCTCTTACACTACTTCCTAATGAAGGAAACTGTTGTTTTCGAAATGTGTTGGCAGCTTTGTCGACTATGGAGACACTCGTACTGGAGGTTATAGTGATGTCACTTGTGCTGTCTGTACTATTGGTGGAAGTTAGCAGATTACACTACCAGCCAGAGTGCACCATCATGCCACACATTAGGAGTTAGACCTCTATCCAATTGAAGACTCTCTGTAGAAGATTGGATGGACTCTCAATGGGATATTAATTATTATTAGGGAGGAGACCCACCAACTCTACCTTCAAGGTACTACTAACTCTCTCCCAAATATCATTGACACTCTTGTTTCTTTCTGGTATTACACATATACAATCATTTTTCCTATTTACATTTATTGTGATCTAAACAGTCTAGGTTCACCATTAAGTCATCAGTACCTATCTTTATCTTGTCACAAGCATTTCCTCAGAGCGACAAAGCTGATTTTAGTATTACCATTTATCTGGCACTTTCCCTAGCATGTCTTTGGTGGGGCATGCAAGTTTAGACCTGCACTTGCCTTTTAATTGTAGGACTACGTTTGGTTTGATACTAGGTATTGTGGCACTTAGGTGGGGTGATTTTTTTTCAGTTTCCTAAGATGTTTTGTTATGTTCTATTTAGACATAAGAGGATCTGCCAAAATTTGAGCTTGCCAAATTGCATTGATTTTCCATGGATACCAGGGATATTCCATTCACACAGAGGTTATTCTCCACAAACTAAATGCCCCTTATTATATTATGGGGTCTCTTTAGACCACAGAACACAATAAATGTAAGATGTAAAAACTCAAACAAGAAAAACTTATACTCACATCACTTCTCACCTGTCCTGCCCCTTCGCTGCTTGCTGCTAATGAGTTCTCAGAGCTGCCTTTTCTTTTATTCATTGTAAGCCACATTTCTTATCATGCTATTGCATGATGTATAAGTATCTACCTGTATTTCAGAGCATTGAACATATTATTAATCCTGACCACATTCCCAAATACATTTACTGAAATGCAGCTACAAAATTGCAAGTAAGCTCCACCATGCTTCATTTTTGCCTGCAGGCACTCTTTATTGTCCCAATCTCCAGCCATTATGCAAAATAACTGCCTTCTGTTACAGCCAAATATTTCACATTTTGACTGATCTGTCCAAAGCACCTGCTACCATTTTTCTGCATCCCAGTCCCTTGACTTGTTTCTGTGTTGAAGATATAGCTTTTTGGCAGCAATTCTTCAATGAAGATAATGGCACAGATTTCACACATCCATGCCCACTCATCAGCTCTTTTGTGTGGAGGATGACTTGAATACCGATGGGCGTGTTGAAGCTGGTACTCAACAAGTGCCCTCTGCTGCTCACAAATCCTTCCCAACATATGCAAAGTTGAATTCCAAAATGTGGTGACATCGGTGAGCTGGAAGCTGCAAACGCTGCTGAAGCACGGCAAGTGTGGTAGAAGCTGTAGGTGACTTTCTTAAATGGGCACACATGCTGTGTACTTTTACAAGCAGCTCAGGCAGATCCGGATAGGTTTTGAGAAACCGCTGAACCACTAGGTTGAGCACATGGGACAGGTATGGTATGTTTTCGAGGTTGCCAAGCTTCAGAGTTGCCACCAGGTTCTTTCCATTGTCACACACAACCATACCTGGTCGTGCCACAGATTTGTCTGCTCTGTTACAGCTTTCAACAACTCTGCAGCGGTGTGCGGTTTGTGACCTAAGCATATCAGCTTCAGCACAGCCTGTTGCTGCTTGGCCTAGGTAGTGCTGCAGTGCTTCCAGCTTCTGACTGATGTGGTCATTTCAGAAATGGAGGCTGAAGAAGAGGAGGAGGTGCAGGAGCTGAATAATGTGGGGGCAAACCTGATTGACCCAGGACCCGCAATCCTTGGCTTCTGGAGGACGTGTTCCATCCCAGGGTTCTACTGGGTCCCAGCTTCCACTATATTAACCCAGTGTGCTGTCAGTGAAATGTACCATCCCTGGCCACAAGCACTTGTCCACGTTTCCGTGGTTAGATGGACCTTCCCAGTAACTGTGCTGATGAGGGCATGGGGAATGTTGTGGGACATGTGCTTGTTTAAGGCGGGGACGGCACACTAGGAGAAATAATGGTGGCTAGGGACCGAGTACTGAGGGACGGCTGCCGCCATGAGGTTGAGGATTCCATCTCCATTTGTCTAAAAGGCAACATTTTAAGTGCAAGCATTCGAGAAATGTGGTAGTTTAGTATTGTGGCCTGTGGAGCATTGTCTGCATATTTGCGCTTGCGTTCAAAGGACTGGGGTATGGACAATTGAATGTTGCGCTGGGACAAGAACATGGACTTGGTTGCTAATGGTGGTGGTTGCAAGTGTGCAATGACAAGTACAGGGTGGGAGGCATCTTTGCCTGCGCCATGACAGGGGATTGATGTGCACGCACAACAGCGGAACAGGCAATGGTGTCACCCGCAGTCACTGTTTCCAGACCCTTGTGCTAGGTCCAACTAGTCGGGTGCTTTGCTGTCATGTGCCTGAGCATGCTTGGGGTGGTTAGGCTGGTAGTTTGGCTGCCCTTGCTGATGCTAGCATGGCAGATGTTGCAAATGGCCTTTTTGGGTTTAACTGGACAGTCTTTAAAAAAAAAGCCAGACTCGGGAAAACCTAACAGTTGTACTATAAACTTCCATCGTGTTGGTGTTCTGGGGAACAGTTGACCGCCTTGTGTCTGTGGCCACCCCACTGCTTCTTCCTGCCTGTTGTGGTGCTATGGCTCCCTCCCCCTCTATGCTGCTGTCCTCGCTATGCACGTCACCTTGCCAGGTTGGGTCAGTGTCTTTATCGTCCACCACCTCTTTTTCCACGTATGCATCCTGGGCCTCCTCCTGACTTGCTGGCAATTGTGTTTCATCATCATCATCCACTTCTTGTGACAGTAATTGCACTTTCCCACCATCGCCTTCGTGTGACCGTGGCTGCTCAAATATTTGGGCATCCCTACATGCAATCTCCTCATGCCCCTCTTCAAGCGGACTGGGCGAGAGACCCGAATCTATAAATGGAAAAGTGAACAATTCTTCGGAGTGTCCAAGTGTGGGATCACTGGTCTCTGGGCTCTCGGCATGATGGGAAGAAGGAGAATCAAGGTGAGGAATATGTGGTCCAGACTCACGGCTACTGAGACTGGACCGTGTGGAAGACAGGGTGGTGTTGGTGGCAAACTGACTGGAAGCATTATCTGCTATACAACCAACAACCTTTTCAAACAGCTCTGGCTTCAATAGCGGTGTTCCGTGGCCCCCTACAAAGTGGGACAGGAAGGTAGGGCAACATGATGTGGGTGCTTGTTGTGCTCCCTCAGCAGGCACAATTTCAGATTGCCCACGGCCTCGGCATCTGCATGCACCATCACCATCATGTCCAATTCCCTGTCCCTTGCCACGCGCCTTGCCCATTTTAAATGGAGTATAATATTTTTTACGTTCCCAAAAATGTCTGTAAATTACCACAGTAATATAGGATCGTGTCTACGGATCATGGTTTTAGGCAGTGACCTAATAGTACCGTATTGGTCAGCGACCAAGTGTGAATAGATTTGAACAACACACAACTAACAGACTTTAAATGGAGTATAATATTTGTCACGTTCCCAAAAATGTCTGTATTATTACCGCAGTAATATAGGATCACGTCTGATGACCACGGTTTTAGGCAGTGGCCTAATAGTATGGTATTAGTCAGCGACCAAGTGTGAAGAGGTTTAAAACACACACAACTAGCAGACTTTAAATGGAGTATAATATTTGTCACATTCCCAAAAATGTCTGTATTATTACCGCAGTAATATAGGATCACGTCTGATGACCACGGTTTTAGGCAGTAGCCTAATAGTATGGTATTAGTCAGCGTCCAAGTGTGAAGAGGTTTAAACCACACACAACTAGCAGACTTTAAATGGAGTATAATATTTGTCACTTTCCCAAAAATGTGTGGATTATTACCACAGTAATATAGGATCACCTGAGATGATGGACAAGTTTCTCTGCTTCCACAATACAGCAATGCTATTAAAATCAAACAAATCTGATTGTATGCTGCTAACAAGCAAATGGAGCAGTAAAAATGGTGTATTATATTGATTTTCAACAAAATAATCAGGATTAAGAGCAAAAAGAATATTAGCCCTGATATCTAAGGCTATGGATATCAGTAACAGCAGCAGACTGAACGTGCAATGAACCCTATTCTGCTGTATACACTCTCCACAAACTATGCCTGCTTAACTCCTGCTATGACCAGGGTTGATAGGCATCAGAATTAGTCCTTAGAAGGACTGTTAGTTTACATGTATATTGTTGTGGAATACCTAACTAAATCAACCACCAATTCTCTTCCTCACTCAGCTGCAGCTCTCCCTACTCTGTCTGTCTGAAGGGTAGACTGTGACGAGCATAGGGTCACCGGGTCTTATATAGACCCGATGATGCTATGCGGCCAGCCAATCACTGTAATGCCACAACCAACACGGCTGCGGCATTACAGTGACTGGCTGGCAATCCGTGCATGTTAATTTGCTGTATAACAGTGCCAAACATGCGGGGTGGGGACTCGATCTCCCGCTTGAGCATTCAGGAAATTCTCGACGAGCACTGAGCATCTCGAGCAATGAGATGCTCTGGCGAGTACTGAGTGGTTGCGAGCATGCTCGGTCATCACTAAAAACCATATCTATATTGGGTGAAATAAGTATTGAACACGTTATCAATTTTCTAAGGAAATATATTTCGAAAGATGCTATTGACGTGAAATTCTCACCAGATGTTGGTAACAACTCATCCAATCCACACAGGCAAAAAAAATCAAACCACAGATATCCATAAATTAAGTTATGTGTTATAATGAGAAATGACACAAGGAAAAAGTATTGAACACATGAAGAAAGAGGTGCAAAATGCCATGGAAAGTCATGACACCAGCTGAAATCCCACTGTCAATCTCTGATAGTGGTATTTAACATCTGCTGGCAAGGGGGCACTTCATTCCACACTTCCATCGGCGCGCCAGTGATGTGATCCCGGGGCGCGATGGGTTGTCATGACAACCAGGGGTCTGCTGATGACTCCCGTGCCTGTCATTACGATCCTCTTTTGAAAGCCAATGTGTGGTTGGAATTCACAGGACAGAGATTGTGATTTTAGCTATACATAGTAGTGCTGATGCATTGCTATGTATAGCACAAGTGATCAGACAATCGCCGCTTAAGTTCCCTAAGGAGACTAACAAATATAGTAAAAAGTGAAAAAAAACATTTTTAATAATATGAAAAAAATAAACACAAAAGTTCAAATCACCCCCCCTATTGCTCCATTAAAAATAAAACAAAAAATACACATATTTTGTATCTCTGCATTTGTAAAAATCTGATCTATTAAAATATCAAGTAAATTAATCTGATTTGTAAACGGCGTAATGAGAAAAACAACAATGAAAACAGCAAAATTACGCTTTCAGTTGCCGCAACATTGCAAGAAAATGCAATAAAAGGCAATGAAAACATTGCGTCTACCCAAAAATAGTATCAGTAAAAACTTCAGCTCAGGGCATAATAAATTAGCTCTTACTCAGTTCCATTTCTTGAAAAATAAATATGCTATGGGTCTCGGAAAATTGCAACAAAAGCAAAATATATATATATTTTTACAAATTTCAGATTTTTTTTCAACACTTACATAAAAATAAACTATAGATATTTGGTATCTGCGTACTCATACTGACCTGGCAAATCATACTGCCAGGTAAGTTTTATCATTTAGTGAACATCGTAAATTAAAGACCCAAAAAACAATTGTGGTATTGCACTTTTTTTTGCAATTTCAACGCACTTGGAATTTTTCCCCATAATCCAGTACATTATGTTGTAGAATGAATGGTGCCATTCAAAAGTACAACTTGTCCTACAAAAAATAAGTCCTTGTTTGGCTATATTGAAAGAAAAATAAAACAGTTATGGCTTTTGGAAGAAGGGGAGGAAAAAACGAAAACGAAAAAAACAGAAAATTGCTTTGTCATGAAGAGGTAAATTATATTGTATACTATGAAAGAAAACTGCACGTTACCAATTAGGATTATTTGGCTATTTGTACAATATTCTTGAAAAAATGATAACCCCTCTCCTAAATGAAATTCATGTTATCATTTCAGACTCTAGAGTCATTCAAACAATCATCTGGTCCTCAGGTCCTTCAGGTTGATTTTAAACACTACTGTACATTGGTTTTCACTGCAAGTTGGAAAAAAGGCTACGTGATTGCCTAATGATATATGATATAAGTAGTGTTGAGCGAGCATGCTCGACACTGCTCGGTACTCGCCCGAGCATCTCACTACTCGGGATGTTCAGCGAGCAACGAGCATTTTCGGGTTACTCGGACGGGAGCTCGGGTTTCCGCCCTGCATGTTTGGCGCTCTTTACAGAGCCAATGAACATGCAGGGATTGCCAGCCAGTCACTGTAATGCCGCAGCCATGTTGTTTGTGGGCATTACAGTGATTGGCTGGCCGCACAGCGTCACCTCGAGTATTTAAAACCGGGCGCCGCCATCTTGGACACAGTCGCTCCGGATCAGACAGTGTAGGGAGAGTGCTGCTGAGCTAGGGAGAGATTTGTACTGCGAAATAGGTAGTGTAGGGTTTCTAAAGACAGCAAAATCAAACGAACAGTCCTTCTGAGGACTAATATCCATCCCAGATATCAGGCAGGCAGGCTGTATAGGAGACGCAGTGGTTATACCAGCAAACACTGCATTACAGTCCTGTGTGCTGCTGCTCAAATTGCTAGACTTAGCCCCAGGTCTCAGGGGCCAGGAAAAATCCTTTTTTTTTCATTTAAATCCTTTTTTTTTTTCCCTCAGTCAGACTGTACAAATACCCGTCTTATTTACCTTTTGCTATCCCCCCCCCCCCCAAAAAAAAAAATTGAGTGTGTCTGTGAGTGTTCAGACACAAATATATCTGTTTAAAAGAGTCTGGTTTCGGCCAGATAACTAGAACTGTGGTTTTGCAGTTCCAAGGTTCAAATCTCTGTATTATCCATTTTTTTGCCTTTTTTCCATAAAAAAAACAGTTTGAGTGTCTCGCTGACTGTTCAGACACAAAAATATATTTTTTAAAAAGTCTGGTATATGCCAGGAAATTAAAACTGTGGTTTTCCTCTTCCACGGTTCAAATCTGGGTGTTATCCACCTTTTTGCCTTTTTTGCATAAAAAAAAAACAGTTTGAGTGTCTCGGTGACTGTTCAAACACAAATATATATGTTTAAAAGATTCTGGTGTAGGCCAGAGAACTAGAACTGTGGTTTTCCTCTTCCACGGTTCAAATCTAGGTGTAATCCACCTTTTTGCCTTTTTTCCATGAAAAAACAGTTTGAGTGTCTCGCTGACTGTTCAGACACAAATATATCTGTTTAAAAGATTCTGATGTAGGCCAGAGATCTAGAACTGTGGTTTTCCTCTTCCATGGTTCAAATCTGGGTGTAATCCACCTTTTTGCCTTTTTTACATTGAAAAAAACAGTTTGAGTGTCTTGCTGACTGTTCAGACACAAATATATCTGTTTAAAAGATTCTGGTGTAGGCCAGAGAAATAGAACTGTGGTTTTCCTCTTCCACGGTTCAAATCTGGGTGTTATCCACCTTTTTTACATAAAATAAAACAGTTTGAGTGTCTCGCTGACTGTTCAGACACAAATACATCTGTTTAAAAGATTCTGATGTAGGCCAGAGAACTAGAACTGTAGTTTTCCTCTTCCACAGTTCAAATCTGGGTGTTATCCACCTTTTTGCCTTTTTTCCATAAAAAAAAACAGTTTGAGTGTCTCGCTGACTGTTCAGACACAAATATATCTGTTTAAAAGCTTCTGGTGTAGGCCAGAGAACTAGAACTGTGGTTTTCCTCTTCCACGGTCCAAATCTCCTTTTTATTACCATTTTGCCATTGATAGTGCGAGTGTAAGCTATTTTACTTAATTTACAATGGGCAAGGCACGTGGCAAGGGATGTGGAACTGGACGTTCTGGTGATTGTGCGTGCAGAGGACGGGGCCGTGGCCAAGGGGAAAATGTGCCACAACCAACAGCCACATCTTCTCGCTACCACTTCTTGACCGAATTACTATGGAAGCACACAACAACACCACTATTGCGAACTGATCAGTGTGAACTGGTTATTAATTGGATAGCAGATAATACTTCCAGTTACCTGGGCACCACCACCTCTGGTTTGTCTTCCACACGGTCAAGTCTTAGTAGCCGTGAGTCTCGACCGCATACTCCTCCTCACTAGAGATGAGCGGTGTTCGACTCGAACTGTTCGCCAATCTCAAATTCGAGCTGTTTTGGGCGGTGTTCGAGACCTTCGGCGAACACGAACGATTTGAAAAAAAATCCGGCTGTTCGATGTTATGTTCGATAACTGTTCGTGCACCAAAAATCATAACTGGATTTTTTCTCAGTAATGCTGAAAATTAATGTTAATACGCAGTTTGAGTGTACAGCGGGGCGGGGGGAGGGGCAGGGGATGGATCTCTGCTTAAATAATGAAGATCTCCATTTTGTTTTCTCTTTCCCGCATTTACAGTGGGGAGGTGCAATCTGTCAGCCTATCAGCAGCGCACACACGGAGCGAACTGCTTTTTTTCACACAAGCAAGGGCATGTGTCATTGACTGTGTATGTCACATGTCCTTGCCCTATAAGACCCAGCCATTTTCACCATTGCCACCATTTTCTCACTGCTGCAGCTGCGTGTTAGACCTCACCGCTGTTGCTGTGTGCGCTATACTTTCAGTGTTAATTTCAAGCCAATTTTCTCAGAAATATACAGATAGCTTGGGAGTAGGGAATAGTTGTGATTGCAGTCCTTTTGAGGACTAGGTTCCAGCATTTCCTACGACTTTTAGCAGGCAGGTCTGTGTTCTTAAATAGATAGGTTGGGAGTAGGGACTAATTGTAATTGCAGTCCTTTTGAGGGCTAGGTTACAACATTTCCTAGGACTTTTTGCCAGGCAGGTCTGTGCCAGTGCTGTGCAAGTTTTTTTCACAGCATTTGGCTAAATCTAGCTAAGCAAATCCTTTTTGGCCTCTTGCAGTGTGTGTTAGTCAGTGGAGTAGCGTATCTGTGTTGCAAGCTACACCACCTGTGTATAGAATACAATTTTTTTTACTGCACCTAGCCAAGTAAAACCTTTTGGGCATAGCATCATTCTATTAGGCCATCTTTACTAAGCTCCACCAGCTTGCAAATTGCTAATAATTTTTATCTGCATCTAGCTCGAAAAATAATTTTGGGCTTGTAGCAGTGTGTGGGACTTATTCTTAGTCCATCTATACTAAGCTCCACCAGCTTGCAAATTACAAATAATTTTTAGCTGCATCTAGCTCGGAAAATAATTTTGGGCTTGTAGCAGTGTGTGGGACTTATTCTTAGTCCATCTATACTAAGCTCCACCAGCTTGCAAATTACAAATAATTTTTAGCTGCATCTAGCTCGGAAAATAATTTTGGGCTTGTAGCAGTGTGTGGGACTTATTCTTAGTCCATCTATACTAAGCTCCACCAGCTTGAAAATTACAAATAATTTTTAGCTGCATCTAACTCGGAAAATAATTGTGGGCTTGTAGCAGTGTGTGGGACTTATTCTTAGTCCATCTATACTAAGCTCCACCAGCTTGCAAATTACAAGTAATTTTTAGCTGCATCTAGCTCGGAAAATAATTTTGGGCTTGTAGTAGTGTGTGGTACTCATTCTATTAGGCCATCTATACTAACCTCCACCAGCTTTCAAATTACTAATAATTTTTAGCTGCATCTTGTCTGGAAAATAATTTTGGGCATAGTAGCAATGTGTGGTATTCATTGTATTAGGTCATCTATGCCAAGCTCCACCAGCTTTCAAATTACTAATAATTTTTAGCTGCATCTTGCCTGTAAAGTAATTTTGGGCATAGTAGCAGTGTGTAGTACTCATTCTATTAGGCCATCTATACTAAGCTCCACCAGCTTTCAAATTACTAATAATTTTTAGCTGCATCTTGCCTGTAAAATAATTTTGGGCATAGTAGCAGGGTGTGGTACTCATTGTATTAGGCCATCTATACCAAGCTCCACCAGCTTTGAAATTACTAATAATTTTTAGCTGCATCTTGCCTGGAAAATAATTTTGGGCATAGTAGCAGTGTGTGGTATTCATTGTATTAGGTCATCTATGCCAAGCTCCACCAGCTTTGAAATTACTAATAATTTTTAGCTGCATCTTGCCTGGAAAATAATTTTGGGCATAGTAGCAGTGTGTGGTACTCATTCTATTAGGCCATCTATACTAAGCTACACCGGCTTTCAAATTACTAATATTTTTTAGCTGCATCTTGCCTGGAAAATAATTTTGAGCATAGTAGCAGTGTGTGGTACTCATTGTATTTGGCCATTTATACCAAGCTCCACCAGCTTTGAAATTAATAATAATTTTTAGCTGCACCTAGCCCGGAAAATAATTTTTCTTCCCACTAGTGGTAGCATTAGAAATATGGGGCGCGCGCCTGGCTAACAAAAATATACGCTTCATAACAAAAAGCACCAGCCTAGCGCACTGCATTAATAAGATGGCATCATCGTCTCTCCCAGTGCTAGGCCTACTACGCCGGCTAGCATTCCTGTGCCTAAAACACAATGTATGGGTCCGCGCTAGCCACGATGGTGAGAGGTCTAAAGCTGCTGCTAACGCTTTATCACAATTCAATTGGCATATTTTCACAGAGCTCCTCCCCAATGCCCACCCATCGGGCAACAGTTGCCCACCCTCCCTATGGGATCTAGTGGAGAATAGTTGATGCCATTAATCAGAGCGTCAGTTGCCCCGTCAACGTGGCAAGCATACGGTAAGGCATGGGAAGAGTGGACATGACTAGTAGCTGGCAGACGGGTTGACCAATGTGAACAAGCCAGATTACAAGTCACCATTAAATTTCTCCACCAGCTAATGATGAGGGGCATATCAGGGGCGTCAGCGCAGCGGTGTCTGACCGGAGTAGCATTTCACTTCCAACTACTGAATTGGGGAGATGTGACAAAGAGATTCATCATCAGACAATCCATAAAAGGGTGGAAAAGGGGTCAGCCAAGTCAGGAGTGTAGACATCCCGTCCCGTGTCACTAAAACTGATTTCTCACATCATATCCCTAACACCATTAACATGACACTCACAATTTGAAGCAACACTACTGTCTACTGCATTTGCGATCGCCTTCTTCGGGGCGCTATGCATAAGCAAATTAGTCCCTCTATCCAAAATTACCACCAGTGGAGGCTTATTACACCAGGACGTAGTCATAGCCAATAATGCAATACGTCTACGCATGCGCCAATCGAAAACGGTTCCAGCGGGCAGGGGCACTTGGGTACTTCTACAACCCACAAACGGTACACTGAGTCGGGTAACAATAGTAAAAACATATATAACCATCAGATCACAAAGTAATTTCTTCCTATCACACATTGATGGAACGCCATTATCAAGATACCAGTTCCAACCTATATTTAATAAATGCATAACATTGGCAGGGAACCACCCCAAAGATTACGGGACACACTCATTCCGCATAAGCGCGGCCACGGAAGCAGCAAGAGCAGGACTGTCAGAAACGGAAGTTCAGAGGATAGGGAGATGGCGATCCACGTGTTTGGTGAGATACATAAGACCGGACTTGTTATCCTAACGTGGTTTGTTTCTTTTACAGGTGACGCAAAGCCAACAGTGTGGGTGATAGGCCACTCGTATATATATTGGGCAAAAAAAAGGGCGAAAGTCCGCCCAGGCGGGAGGAAATTAGAGTTTCATAACACATATTTAAACTGGAGAGGTATTAGAAGCCTGCTATGGCCACAGGTACTAATGGAGGTAATCAAGGTACGGAGAGAGGCAAGAGGTCCGGTCATCTTAGTTATACAGGCCGGGGGAAACGACCTAGGTCATCACAAGCGCGCATAACTAATGGCATTAATGAAACTAGACACTGAGCGCTTCAGAAAATATTTCACAAAACTAACTATAGTATGGTCAGAGATTGTGCAGATAGCAGTATGGCAAGGTGCACGAGACATCACGGCGATCGAACGGACAAGGCGGGTAATAAATATTCGGATGGCAAAATTTAGAAGAGACAGAGGCGGTGTAGTGATACAACACCGACAACTGGAAGGAGATAAAGCAGGCCTCATACAGCCCGACTGTGTTCACTTAATGGATATTGGACTGGACATATTCCTGTCAGGACTCCAGGACGGAGTGGAACAAGCGTTAAGAGTGATGGATGGGGGTCAGAGTCCTGCATACGAGTACGCAGGATCCTCCGTGGCCTGGAAATAGAATGGACATGTTGGAGAGTTACGCTTGTTGGCCAACCTGCCGGTGTGGAGACACAGGGCATGCTGCAAAAAGCTGAATTATTTTAGAAATAAAATGGCTTTCTAATGGAATGAGTATAAAGAGTTAATAAAGCTGTGACCGATCCTCACCCATCCAGTTGTAAGAGTAACATTATTGTATTGTCAAGGAAAGGGGGGCGATAGGGGGGCTGAGCCTCTGGGTTTGGTTGGGGGTCCCCACAGTCTGCCTAGGCTAGATGCATTTAAAATTCTTATTAGATACACAGGCGGTGCAGCTTGCTTCACAGCTGGGCTACTACACCCAAAGTATTGCCTAGGCTAGATGCAGTTAAAAATTCTACGCTGACTAGCAGACACTGAAGCTTTGGAGCAGACCTCTGAGTAAACAGCTCTTCAGACTCAACCATCTGTGCTACCCCAAGCCATAGTGTATGTAGTTTCTTACAGTTAAAAGGGGGGGGAGAGCGACCCAACCCACCTGGAATTGACGATGCCAACGTCACATAAAACACAGCAAGGGGACTCTAAAAAGAGTCTCCATTTTTTCCAAAAATTGTGGCACAGACACCACTTAAGTGGCATCAATTGCCCCAGAGTTGCTTAAAATGGTTGGTGAGGTGATTTTACCAAATCCTCAAGCTTGTAGTCTCCCCAGGATGACACAGGGGTAGAAAAGTCCTTGCGAATCCATGATTTGTTCATCTTTATGAACGTGAGTCTGTCTACATTCTCAGTGGACAGCCGCGTGCGCTTATCTGTCAGCACACCACCAGCAGCGCTGAACACACGTTCAGAGAGAACACTGCCTGCAGGGCATGACAAGATCTCCAAGGCGTGACTGGCGAGCTCCGGATATTTTTCCAGATTGGAAGTCCAAAATGAGCAAGGGTCCAGTGACACAGTCATGGCTTCGATGTTCACTTGGAAATACTCCTGTACCATCCTCTCTAGGCGTTAACTATGTGTCAGACTTCTTGTCTCCTGTGGCCTTGCAAAGGATGGTTTAAAAAAGTGGTGAAATGATTCCACAAAATTGCTGTTATTAGCAGATACTGTGTTACTGTTACGGTTTGAGTGATGAAGACTCGACAGTCCCACGGTTGGCAAGTTAGAACTGTGAGATTCACTACGTGCACCACTGGTGTTTTGTGGAAAAGCACACGTAAGATTCTGCAACAGCCTCTGCTGATACTCCTGCATGCGTGAATCCCTTTCTATGGCAGGAATTATTTCTGCAAATTTACTTTTGTACCGGAGATCTAAGAGTGTGGCAACCCAGTAGTCGGGATTACTTCGAATTCAGACAATCCGAGGGTCATGTTGCAGGTAGTGCAGCAAGAAGGCATTCATGTGTCTTGCGCATCCAGGAGGACCAAGTCCTTGTTGTGTTGGTAGCGAGGTAAGAATCATGATTCCTTCCTCTGCCCTCTCCCCCCAACCTCGCACAACAGAAATGTGATCAAGGTCTCCCTCATCTGATGAGTCTTCCATGCCCATCGCCAGTTCGTCCTCCACTTCTTCCTCGGCTCCTGCACCTCCCTCCACATTTTGGCTGCTACCATGCGCCCTGTTTATTCCCTCTCCCCCACCCTCCCATGCCTGCCGCCTTGGTGCTGCCGACCGTCTGGACCTTGAAGATGTTATCCCTTCCGCATACGACTCCTCCTCTACTTCCTCCACCTCCTCTTGTGCCACCACCTGACTCCGAATTCTGTTTAATGTGTGCTCCAGCATGTAAATCACAAGACTAGTCATGCTGATAATGGCATCGTCGTCAGCACTAAACATCTTCGTCGCCATTTCAAAACTGTGCAGAAGGGTGTGTGGCGCCCCTGAGGGTTCAGTCGCCACAGAGGTACTGCATCTCATCCAGAGGTGTGGTATCTCACCCTCAGGTAAGGAAGGAGTATGGCTCGGGACCCTAACACCTGCATCCAACACATACCCGCAGTGGGGGTAGGGCGAGATTGCTCCTAAGGGAGAGCACAGTCCCAGGTCCCTAGCTGGCGGGAGGGTCCTATGTAGTGGGTGTGGGTGGAGAAAGCAGCTTAGGGGAGCACATGACAGGGAGAGTATAAATAGGAAGCCATCTTAGAAATAGCAAGCCAGTCAGAGGAGGAGAAGTGACAGGAGCAGAGGCTCTGCATGAGCTCTGCTCCGGAGGCGGGCCTAGCCTGGGAGGCCCAAGACTGAAGGAGAGAAGAGAGGAGTGGGAGCAGGAAGGCTCCAGGAACCGAAGGGACCTTAGGGGTACGGGCCATGCAAAAGGCCACCAGTACGCCCGCTGCTACCAGGAGGTAGAGGGGTCAGGCCGGATAAGGGGAACCGATTCCTCAACTAGCGGAGAAGCAGCAAGGCTCAACTAGAAACCGGAGGCTGCAGCATTTCATGTACTGCAGGCCAAAGTCCACACCAGTCTCACTAAGAAGGTAGCCACATAGGACTCAGGGGATGGAATGCACGTCGCCTGCCAAGGCCCGAGGATACCGGATAGAAGTGTCACTGGGTGTGAGGTGCAGGGAGAAGGCCAGAGAAAGGAAACACAGAAGGGCGTCCTGCTAAGTACTCCGGAGCTATCTGGGGGTGGACTGAGCCCCTCACTGAGTACGCACAGCACGTCGGGGGAGATTGCTCTGGTACCTGTAATCTGGACTGCAACAACTGTGAGTAAAGATCTTGGGACTGCATCACACTGACTCTGTGTTCATTACTGACTCCCTGCACTACAACCACCATCATCCGCCCACACTGCACTGAAGCTACACTCTTCCTGTGGTGAGTAATAATACCATTGCTGCAAAACCACCAGCTTCAGAGGACTGTTCCGCAGCGGCGGCCCCTTTGGCCGCACTCCACAGGTGGCGTAGTCAGACATTATAAAACCCATATAAACAAATTACCCTTGGATTGACCGCCCTGGGTCACAGACCGGGTCGCCGCCACAGTGACTACAACCCCCAGCGTTTACCGGCCCGGCTCCGGGTACCCCACGGCCCAGGGGGCGCGTCAACTTCATAGGTCCCTGATCTGAGACCACTCCTGCAGTGTGATTTTCCCCACCTCTGGATCTCGTTGGCCCAGGCTATATGTCAGAGCGTATTGCACCAGTGCTTGTCGGTGCTGCCACAGTCGCTGCAACAATGTGCAGAGTTGAATTCCACCGTGTCGGCACATCGCATTTCAGCCGGTGAACTGGCAGGCCCAACGACTTCTGTAGAGATGTAAGTCGTTGAGCTGCGGGATGCGAATGGCGGAAGTGAGCACACAGCGACCGTGCCCTCTGCAGAAGGCCATCTAGTCTGGGATAGTGGGCTAAAAATTGATGGACAGCCAGGTTCAACACGTGAGCCATACAAGGCACGTGTGTGACATTGCATCGGCGAAGTGCCGCACCCAGGTTTGCAGCATTGTCGCACACGGCCTTCCCTGGTTGCAGGTCCAGTGGAGACAACCATTCATGAAACTGGGTCTCCAGAGCTGACCACAACTTCTCAGCTGTGTGACTCACATTTCCCAGACATTTCAGGCGGAAAGGCTGCATTTCTGTAGCCAACAGCTTGCAGATGGTGAAATTCAACCTCTTAGCTTTGTCATGGCTAGGAGGAAATGGTCTTTTACTTGTCCACATCTGAGGGACCGAGGGCTGGCTGTTGTGCTTAGACAGGGTTGAGTAGGGTGTTCTCGGCAAACTTGCCGTTCTGTGAGGAAGATGCAGGCGGAAAAGTTAAGTTGCCTTGATCCAAAGGTGGTGCTCTCGATGTCGGAGAGCGCTCAACACCAGCTGGTGTTTCCACTTCAAAATGAAATGATGACCTCTCAATCACATTGGCTGTTGGGGTAAAGAGGTGGCAGGTCTGCGTCCAAAAACATGTGTGACTGCTGTCCCCCCAGTCACAGAGGATGAAGAGGCCGCGGATGCACAAGATGGGACAGATGGTGGTTGGCATTGTAGCACAGAGAGCTTCCCACTGCAATATTATGCTTCATATCCATGTGGCGGTTCATACATGAAGTACGCAAACTATGGATTTTTTGGCCTCTACTTAGCTTTTGGTGACAAATATTACAGATAACACGAATTGGGTCATCCTTATCGATCTGAAAAAATACCCAGGCTATGCAAGGCTTAGAGCCCATGCGACCTGAAGAGCCACCACGACTTGTGTTCAGAGGCAGAGTTGAGGTTGAGGATGCAGTTGTTGACGTGCTTCCAGTACTCCGTCTCTGTCCAGGAAGGCGCAACCTAACCTCGTCGTCAATAGCATCTTTGATGCCCAGCTGCACTTGGTATCACAGATTCTAGAAGAGTGCATTGATGGAATCCTCCACAAGAGGCCCCCATAAACATTCACACATCTCCACCTTCCACCTCAGACCAGCAGAGGGAGCCCGTTAGGGATATAAATAGGGAAGGTGGAGCTAGGCAGTTCAGTTCCTCTGAAGAGTTCCTGCAGTAGAGAAGCCTAAGAGAGGTCAGTCTGCAGTGGAGCTCAGTCTAGTCTAGAGAACTCAGTTAATAGTTCAGCAGTGGAGCACGAGGCTCCTGTTAGCTAGATTCAGGGAGCCCAGTTAGAGCTTAAGGTGTGCCGGCGCCATAAGATTGGTGAAGCGCGGCAAGTTGCCGTTAGTGTGTATAGCCTAGTGAGGGCCCGAGTAGGCCAAAAGCGAGTGGAGAGTTAGTACATAGAGGGCAGAGGAGCTTAACCAGCTCACCCCGAAGCATTTACCGGACACCGGATCCGAGCTTACCGGGATTTCTATGACCCAGTAAGGCATAACTGGAATCCCTGGAGAACTACAAGTCCCAGGATCGCTAAGGTGCTGATACGTAACAGAGCCAGGAGACGCTTAGGCCCCGCATACTGGGAGCATGAACTCCAAGACAAGGCCCTACCACAAGGTCAGCCAGCGCAGGACAGAGACAATGTTACGCCTAGCTCCAGGCAGGTCAGAAATAGTGTTGAGCCACCCCCGTAGTGTTCGAGTTCGGTTCGGTTCGTCGAACACCCGTGTGTTCGCCGAACTGTTCGTCGAACTGTTCGTCGAACACCTTCGAACACCGTTAAAACCAATGGCAGGCAAACAAAAACACATAGAAACACATAGAAAACACCTTCAAAGGTGTCCAAAAGCTGACAAACTGCTCAGAAGACACAACTAACACATGGAAAAGTGACAAGTACATATAGTCATGCGAAAAGAAAAGAGGTGGAGGAGTAAAAGGAGGGGGAGACACAGATATAGGCATGTCATGCCCTTCTAAAATCCAAAAAGTGAGAAGCCGAGATGGCCAGTCCGCTCCTGCCCGTGCCACCTCCGTGTCGCCGGGTTTGTGCCAGAGCCGCAGTGAACCCTGACGGCCAGCCCCCCTCTCCCAATACTGGTGCCTGTCCGCTGGTGGGTCGAGAGAGCCCCCCTGTGGTGGAGGCAGCTCTAAGCTTTTTAATTTAAATTTTCCCTCTAATTTGAATGAATACACTTTAAATCCATTTACAAGGATCTATTGGAGGGCAAGTCTCATGCCAGCAGCCGCGTAATTCCAGCTCCAGTAGCGTCCACTAAAGCTGCTGCAGTTAAAAAGCTTTTATAAGGATCGAGCTCGGCTGTCCACCGCAAGGCATCCTAGTGCCAGTCCCAGCCCCTATGCCTTGGGGTGCCTCCTGATGCTCTTCACTAAGTATCCCGTGGTCCCGAAGCATTTCCTTTGAAAAAATTAAGTGTCCAAACTACAGGTGGTGTAGCTTGCTTAACAGCCGGGATAATCCGCTGACTAGCAGACACTGCTACTAGGCACAAAGTATTTCCTGGGCTAGATGCAGTTAAAAATTTGTAAGTAGATACTCTCGTTGGATGCTGAGAAAGCATTCCATAGAGTCTCCTGGCACGCCATATATGATTCTCTTAAAAAGCTTGGGGTAGGGGTCTAGGGGACCCTTTTATAGCCAAAATCACGGCCCTGTATCACAATACGTCACCTAGGCTGAAGATAAATGGAACTGTAGCACCGAGGGCTCGGTTGCTACAGACGTATTGCACCTCACCCAGAGGTGTGATATCTCACTCTCAGATAAGGATGGAGTGTGGATCAGGACCCGACACCTGCATGCATTACACCACATTGCCGTGGGGCAGGGCGACCAATATGCCCCTGAGATGGGCACGACAGTCCCTGTCCCTGGCTGGAGTGGGGGGAGGGAACACTGAGGAAGGGGAACCCTGCAGTGCAGGAGCAGGGAGGAAGCAGTTCCTGGGTGCATTGAGAAGGGAGTATAAAAGGTGGGCACCATCTTAGTTCAGTGCAGAGAAGTCTGAGCAGAAGTGGCAGGGAGCAGGGGCTCTGCATGAGCTCTGCTCCGGAGGCGGGCCTAGTAACAGAGGCCCAGGCCTGCAAGAGGGAGAAGGAAGGAAGAGGAGCGGAGAAGGCTCCAGGAATGAGGAATGAAGGGATCCCAGGGGTGCGGACGGGCGAGTCGCCACCGCACGCCCGAATCCACCTGCGTGGAGGGGTCAGGCCAAAGGGGGAGACCGGTCCCCGAACTAGTGGAGGCAGGAAACGACCCTCAGCTAGAAACCGGAGGCTCTGACATTTTATGTGGCGCAGCCCCTTGCTCCACCCGCTAGGAAGGCACCACATAGGGTCAGGGAAACTGGCGCCAAGTTTACCAAGAGGAGGCCCGAGGCAGCCGGACAGAAGTGTTGGTAAGAAAGGCCAGACAAAGGACACACAAAGGGGGTCCTGTGAAGCGCTCCAAAGTTATCTGGGAGTTGTCTGAGCCCCTCACCTGGTGAGCACAGTACGACGTGGGCAGCCGTTACCTGCAGACGTGGTCTAGATAATAAGAACTGTGAGTAAAGGCCCTGAACTGCATCACTGACTCCGTGTCGTTACTGCTGCTGCCCTGCACCATCACCCCCATCCTCCGCATACACTGCCCTGAGGCTATACTCCTCCCGTGGGGAGTTATGCTACGCTCTGCTGCACCCACAACACCAGCCTTAGCGGTCTGTCCTGTAGCGGCGGTTCACTCTGACCGCAATCCACGGGTGGCGTAGTCGGACATTTAAACATCAAAACCACATAAATAGTTCCGCCACTGGTTTGACCACCCTGAGCCACGGAACCGGATCGCCGCCACGAAGACTACAACCACCAGCATCCACCAAAAAGGGTCCGGCTCCGGGTGTCCCAAGGCCCAGGGGGTGCGTCAGAACATTTTCATCACCTTTCACAATCACCAATGGGACAAGGCAGGGATGTCCTCTGTCCCCTCTCTTATACATCCTAGTGACGGAGCACCTGCTCTCATCAATTCGCCATAACCCCAATATTAGGTGGATTGAGGTGGGAGGCACCGAGTACAAGTGCTCTCTATTTGCTGATGATGTCCTAGTATATATCACTCAATCACATATATCCATCCCTGCTGTTATGGCTAAAATAGATCACTTTGTTACATGGTAAAATTTTAAAATCAATGCAGCGAAGTCTGAGGCCCTCGATGTCTCCCTCCCTAAATCCATATAGGATTCCATCCAGTCCAACTTTCCCTTTGCCTGGCCCTCACAGGGTATCAAATACTTAGGAATTCCTATTCATAGAGACCTCTCCCATCTATGTTATCTTAATTTTGGGCCCTTTATTGAACAATTCCATACAGACCACGGTTGGCAAGTTAGAACTGTAAGATTCACTACGTGAACCACTGGTGTTTTGTGGAAAAGCACATGTACACCGCGTTCCAAATTATTATGCAAAAAGTGTTTAGGAGTGATAAGGGAAGAATTTGTTTGTTTGTCAGTTAAACTCATTGATGGTGATGTGTGTCAGGGCTCTTTATATCACTGTAAGCAATTGCAGACACCTGTGCTAATTAGTTTGGCAGGTGTGTCCAATGAAAGGCAAGACTACTTAAGAAGGCTCTCTCACATTATTAAGCAGCCTACATTTTCTGCCAAAATGGGAAAGAAAAAGGATGTGTCGGCTGCTGAGAAGCAACAAATTGTGGAGTGTTTAGGTCAAGGCATGACTACAATCAACATTGTGCGATGATCAGGATGAAGTGTCTTGGCAATCAAGAAGTATGTAGCTGATTCACAGTACACATGTGTGCGTGCTGATAAGGGCAAATTGAGGACTCTTTCCTACAGGCAATTACGTCAGGTTGAAAGAGCAGCGGCAAAAAAGCCTTGTCATAGCAGCAGACAAGTTTTTGAAGCTGCTTGTGCCTCCAACGTCCCCCGAACAACAAGATGCAGGGTCCTTCAGAGGTTTGCAGCTGTGCATACGCCATCCTGTCGACCTCCTCTATCCACTTCACACAAGCAGAAACGGCTCCAGTGGGCCAAACATTACATGAAGACTGATTTCAAAACTGTTTTGTTCACGGATGAGTGCCGTGCAGCGCTCGATGGTCCAGATGAATGGAGTGGAGGATGGCTGGTTGATGGACACCCCACGCAAACACGGCTACAGCGCCAACAAGGAGGAGGTGGAGTAATGTTTTGGGCTGGAATCATGGGGAGAGAGATTGTCGGCCCCTTTAGGATCCCTGAAGGCGCTAAAGATGAACTCCATAATGTATGTGGATTTTCTCAAACAGCACTTCCTGCCATGGTTCAAGAAGAAGAACCGTGTATTCACAGCAAGATCATTTTTCTGCATGATAATGCACCATCTCATGCTGCACATAAAACATCTGCATCTCTGGCTGATATGGGCATAAAAGGGGACAAACTTATGGTGTGACCCCCATGCTCCCCTGACCTCTACCCCATTCAGAACCTTTGGAGCATTATTAAAAGGAGTGTCTATGATGGCGGGAGGCAGTTCACATCTAAGCAACAGCTCTGGGAGGGTATTCTGTCCTCATGCAAAACAATTGAAGCAGAAACCATCCAAAACCTGACAAATTCAATGGACGAGAGAGTTCAGAAGCTCCTTTCGAACAAGGGGTCCTATGTGAAAATGTAACATCACCTAGAATAAAGTTTTGAGTTGAAAACTGTTTGATTTCAGTTTCTAACAACCTGCTAATGCTTATAATTTCAAAAATGACCATTTTTTTGGTCTTTATTAAAATGAAAAGGTTGATCGAAAAGTTTGGGGGATCTAAGAGTGTGGCAACCCAGTAGTCATGATTACTTCGAATTCTGACAATATGAGGGTCATGCTGCAGGTAGTGCAGCAAGAAGGCACTTATGTGTCTTGCGCATCTCGGAGCCCCAAAATTATTTTCCGGGCTAGATGCAGCTAAAAATTATTTTTAATTTTAAATCTGGTGAAGCTTATTATAGATGGCCTAATAGGATCAGTGCTGCACACTGCTACAAAGCCCAAATTATTTTCCAGTCAAGATACAGATAAACATGATTAGTAATTTGAAAGCTTAAAACGGTTGGTAGGGTGATTTTAACCAATCATCAAGCTTTTACTCTCCCCAGGATGACACAGGGGTAGAAAAGTCGTTTCGGATCCATGATTTGTTCATCTTTATGAACTTGAGTCTGTCTACATTATCAGTGGAGAGCCGCGTGCGCTTATCTGTCAGCACACCACCAGCAGCGCTGAACACACGTTCAGACAGAACGCTGGCTGCGGGGCATGACAAGATCTCCAAGGCGTAAGTGGCTAGCTCCGGCCATTTATCCAGATTGGAAGCCCAAAAAGAGCAAGGGTCCAGTGACACAGTCGTGGCTTCAATGTTTACTTGGAGATACTCCTGTACCATCGTCTCTAGGCGTTGACTATGTGTCAGACTTCTTGTCTCCTGTGGCCTTGCAAAGGATGGGCTAAAAAAGTGGTGAAATGATTCCGCAAAATTGATGTTACCAGCAGATACTGTGGTTCTGTTACGGTTTGAGTGCTGAACACTTGACGGTCCCACGGTTGGCAAGTTGGAACTGTGAGATTCACTACGTGCAACACTGGTATTTTGTGGAAAAGCACATGTAAGATTCTGCAACAGTCTCTGCTGATACTCCTGCATGCGTGCATCCCTTTCTATGGCAGGACTAATTTCTGCAAATTTACTTTTGTACCGGGGATCTAACAGTGTGGCAACCCAGTAGTCAGGATTATTTCTAATTCTCAC
Organism: Phyllobates terribilis; assembly: GCF_046119375.1. Taxonomy (NCBI): domain Eukaryota; kingdom Metazoa; phylum Chordata; class Amphibia; order Anura; family Dendrobatidae; genus Phyllobates; species Phyllobates terribilis. The sequence continues at coordinate 198,081,103 of NW_027362764.1, forward strand.
AATTCGAGGGTCATGTTGCAGGTAGTGCAGCAAGAAGGCACTCATGTGTGTTGCGCATCCAGGAGCACCAAGTCCCTGTTGTGTTGGTGGCGAGGTAACAATCATGCTTCCTTCCTCTGTCCTCTCCCCCCAACCTCGCACAACAGAAATGTGATCAAGGTCTCCCTCATCTGATGAGTCTTCCATCAGTTCGTCCTCCACTTCTTCCTGGGCTCCTGCACCTTCCTCACTAGTTTGGCTGCTACCATGCGCCCTGGTAAAATCATCTCCCCCACCCTCACATGCCTGCCGCCCTGGTGCTGCCGACCGTCTGGACCTTGCAGATGTTAGCCCTTCCGCATACAACTCCTCCTCCTCTACTTCCTCCACCTCCTCTTGTGCCACCACCTGACTCCGAATTCTGTTTAACATGTGCTCCAGCATGTAAATCACCGGAATAGTCATGCTGATAATGGCATCGTCAGCACTAAACATCTTCGTCGCCATTTCAAAACTGTGCAGAAGGGTGCATAGGTCCCTGATCTGAGACCACTCCTCCAGCGTGATTTGCCCCACCTCTGAATCTCGTTGGCCCAGGCTATACGTCAGAACGTATTGCACCAGGGCTTGTCGGTGCTGCCACAGTCGCTGCAACATGTGCAGAGTTGAATTCCACCGGGTAGGCACATCGCATTTTAGCCGGTGAAGTGGCAGGCCCAACGACTTCTGTAGAGATGTAAGTCGCTGAGCTGCGGGATGCGAACGGCGGAAGTGAGCACACAGCGACCGTGCCCTCTGCAGAAGGCCATCTAGTCTGGGATAGTGGGCTAAAAATTGCTGGACAACCAGGTTCAACACGTGAGCCATACAAGGCACGTGTGTGACATTGCCCCGGCGAAGGGCCGCACCTAGGTTTGCAGCATTGTCGCACACGGCCTTCCCTGGTTTCAGGTCCAGTGGAGACAACCATTCATGAAATTGGTTCTCCAGAGCTGACCACAACTCCTCAGCTGTGTGACTCACATTTCCCAGACATTTCAATGTAAAAACCGCCTGATGACGTTGAGCCCTACTGCCAGCATAGTAAGGAGGTGTGCAGGATCCCTTCTGCGCAGTTAGAAAGCTTGTGGCATGACCAGACAGGCTTTGGGTGCAGGTGGAAGACCGAGAGGAGGTTGAGGAGGCAGAAGCAGTGGAGGAAAAATTACATAAAGAGGATTGACGCACAACTCGTGGGGACGGCAAGACTTGGACAGCAGCCCCTTGTCCTGCTGTCACCATAGTTACCCAGTGCCCAGTCAGCGACATGTAACGCCCCTGTCCATGCCTACTCGTCCAAGTGTCTGTGGTGAAATGCACCCTGTCACACACAGAGTTTCTCAAAGAAGCGGTGATGTTGTGTGCGACATGCTGGTGGAGCGCAGGCACACCTTTCTTTGAGAAGTAGTGCCGACTGGGCATCTGGTACTGGGGCACTGCGACGGACATAAGGTCTCGAAAATCCTCTGTGTCCACCAGGCGGAAAGGCAGCATTTCTGTAGCCAAGAGCTTGCAGATGGTGAAATTCAACCTCTTAGCTTTCTCATGGCTAGGAGGAAATGGTCTTTTACTTGTCCACATCTGAGGGACCGAGGGCTGGCTATTGTGCTTAGACGGGGTTGATAAGGGTGTCCCCGGCAAACTGCCGGTCTGTGAGGAAGATGCAGGCGGACATGTTAGGTTGCCTTGATCCAAAGGTGGTGCTATCGATGTCGGACAGCGCTCAAGACCAGCTGGTGTTACCACCTCCAAAGAAAATGATGACCTGCCAATCACGCTGGCTGTTGCGGGTAAAGAGGTGGTAGGTCTGCGCCCCAAAACAGGTGTGACTGCTGTCCCCCCAGTCACAGAGGATGAAGAGGCCGCGGATGCACAAGATATGGCAGACGGTGGTTGGCCCGGCCGGCTAGACCGCATTGTAGCACACTGAGCTTCCCACTGCAACTTATGCTTCATGTCCATGTGCCGGTTCATGCATGAAGTACTCAAACTATGTATTTTTTGGCCTCTACTTAGCTTTTGCTGACAAATGTTACAGATAACACGAGTTGGGTCATCTTTATCGATCTGAAAAAATGCCCAGGCTATGCAAGGCTTAGCACCCATGCGACCTGAAGAGCCACCACGACTTGTGGTGAGAGGCAGAGTTGTGTTTGAGGATGCAGTTGTTGACGTGCTTCCAGTACTACGTCTCTGTCCAGGAAGGCGCAACCTGAACTCGTCGTCACTAGCATCTTCCTCCACCTCCTCTGCTGACCTCATCTCTTGGCTGACTGTGGGTTGACAGTAAGTGGGATCTCCGACCTCATCATCATCACCCTGTGCGTTATCACACCCGTCGTCCTCAGAGCCAACCTGTTCCTGCCCTGACAAAAAACTAAAGTTGTCGCTCCAATCAGGTATTTGAGTCTTATCATCGTCTTCCTCATTGTCTCCACCAACAGGAGTTACAGTTTGGGAATGAGGGTCTACATTATGGTCAGAACCTTCTGCGTCTGGTCCTGGATCCGACTCATAAAGATTCTGGGCATCAGTGCAGATCATTTCCTCGTCTGGATTCACAGAAGCGCTGGAGTCGACCTCTGATTCCCAGGCTATAGTATGATTAAACAGCTCTGCAGACTCAACCATCTGTTCTACCTCATACTCAGACGGGCAGCTGGAGATTTGGGAGCTGTGAGGAAGCAAGTGCGATTTGGGTGACACCTTTGAGGACTGGAGTATTTGTGATGTTGAAGTTGATGTGGAGGAGAGCCCACTTAAAGGAGCACTTGATATCCGTTGAAGCACCTGCTGTTTTTGTGCCTCATCTGGAATTTGTAGCGATTGGCGTGGCCGTAAGAAAGGGATCTTATCACATTGTCCGCTAAAAGAAGTAGACATTTTAGTTTGGCTGGAAGATGGTCTTTCTTCTGCACCTACCCCACGGACACAACCTTTTTTCCCCTTCCCAACACGCCTATTCCCCTTTCCACCAGCAGCAGGCCTTTTTCCACTCATTTTGGTGGTTAACTAATTCACAACTCTGGAGTTGTTTGCACAAAAAAACAATGGATGGTAACCGAGCAGAGCTGAGTGGCCAAACTGTGGCATTAGGCCAAAACTATTGGCTGGGTTAGATGCAGAAAAAAATTATTTTTAATTTGCAACCTGATGGAGGTCAGTATAGATGGACTAATAGACCAAGTCCCACACACTGCTAGAAGCCCAAATATTTTTTCAGAGCTAGATGCAGAAAAAAATTATTTTTAATTTGCAACCTGATGGAGGTCAGTATAGATGGACTAATAGAACAAGTCCCACACGCTGCTAGAAGCCCAAATATTTTTTCAGAGATAAATGAAGAAAAAAATTATTTTTAATTTGCAACCTGATGGAGGTCAGTATAGATGGACTAATAGACCAAGTCCCACACACTGCTAGAAGCCCAAATATTTTTTCAGAGCTAGATGCAGAAAAAAATTATTTTTAATTTGCAACCTGATGGAGGTCAGTATAGATGGACTAATAGACCAAGTCCCACACACCGCTAGAAGCCCAAATATTTTTTCAGAGCTAGATGCAGAAAAAAATTATATTCAATTTGCAACCTGCTGGAGGTCAGTATAGAAGGACTAATAGAACAAGTCCCACACACTGCTAGAAGCCCAAATATTTTTTCAGAGCTAAATGAAGAAAAAAATTATTTTTAATTTGCAACCTGATGGAGGTCAGCATAGATGGACTAATAGACCAAGTCCCACACACTGCTAGAAGCCCAAATATTTTTTCAGAGCTAGATGCAGAAAAAAATTATATTCAGTTTGCAACCTGATGGAGGTCAGTATAGATGGACTAATAGAATGATGCTATGCCCAAAAGATTTTACTTCACTAGGTGCAGTAAAAAAATTGGTATTCTATACACAGGTGGTATATCTTGCAACACAGATAGGCTACTCCACTGACTAACACACTCTGCAATAGGCCAAAAAGGATTAGCTTTGCTAGATTCAGCCAAATGCTGTGAAAAAAACTTGCACAGCACTGGCACAGACCTGCCTGGCAAAAACTGATAGGAACTGATGTAACCTAGTCCTGAAAAGGACTCCAATTACAATTAGTCTTTACTCCCACAATCTATCTATTTAAGAGCACAGACCTGCCTGATAAAAGTCGTAGGAAATGCTGTAACCTAGTCCTTAAAAGGACTGCAATCACAACTATTCCCTACTCCCAAGCTATCTGTATATTTGTGCGAAAATTGGCTTGAAATTAACAAGGTATAGCGCACACAGCAACAGCGGTGCCGTCTAACACGCAGCTGCAGCAGTGAGAAAATGGTGGCGACGGGGAAAATGGCTTGGTCTTATAGGGCAAGGACATGTGACATACACTGCCAATCACACATGCCCTTGCTTGTGTGAAAAAAAGCACTTCGCTCCGTGTGTGCGCTGCTGATAGGCTGACAGATTGCACCTCCCCACTGCAAATGCGGGAAAGAGAAAAAAAAATGGAGATCTTCATTGTTCCTGCAGAGATCCATCCCCTGCCCCTCCCCCCGCCCCGCTGTACACTCAAACTGCGTATTAACATTAATTTTCATCATTACTGAGAAAAAATCCAGTTATGATTTTGGTGCACGAACAGTTATCGAACATAACCTCGAACAGCCGAATTCTTCTCAAATTGTTCGTGTTCGCCGACCGGCTCGAACACCGCCCAAAACAGCTCGAATTTGAGATTGGCGAACAGTTCGAGTAGAACAACGCTCATCTCTAGTCAGAAACTTACTACGCAGAGGCAAGAAACAGGAGGCCCTACATCCGCTCATTGGGGAGGATCCTGATATGCACCCTTCACCCTACAGTGCTCCGGTATGTGCCTGAATTTCCACCAGTGAAAGGTACTGAAGTGACTACCGTGTCCGTTCCCGTTCTTGCTCTGACCCAGCTGGGTCTCGCCTGTCCTGCATTCCCTCTGAATACGCTTTTCTGAGGCCTAGCTCCACCTGTGGGGAGCTATACCATCGAGCTGCCTAATCACCGGCCTCAGTGGACTACTGCAGCGCTGGTGCTTCTCTCCAGATACCACAGGTGGCGTCACGAACTCTTATAAAATTAACAATTATCCACCCTTTTAAAGACTGACCCCAGGGTACGGGCTCGGGAGCCAACCACCACGACATCCCAAAGGCCAGGCAACGGCCCGGGTACCGAGTCATCCCCATCCCCTGGGCTAGTCACATCCTCCTCCACCTCCTCTGCTGACCTCATCGACTGGCTGACTGTGGGTTGACATTAAGTGGGATCTCCAACCTCATCATCATCACCCTGTGTGTTCTCACACCCATCTTCCTCAGAGCCAACCTCTTCCTGCCCTGACCGAAAAGTCAAGTTGTCGCTCCAATCAGGTATTTGAGTCTCATCATCGTCTTCATCATTGTCTCCACGAACAGGAGTTACACTTTGGTTACGAGGGTCTACATTATGCTCAGAACCTTCTTCATCTGGTCCTGGATCCAACTCATAAAGATTCTGGGCATCAGTGCAGATCATTTCCTCATCTGGATTAACAGAAGCTCTGGAGCCGAGCTCTGTTTCCCAGGCTATAGTATGAGTAAACAGCTGTGCAGACTCAACCATCTGTGTTACCCCATACTCAGATGGGCAGCTGGAGACTTGGGAGCTGTGAGGAAGCAAGTGCTATTGGGGTGACACCTCTGAGGACTGGAGTTCAGTGCCTACAAGTATTATTCAACCCCCTGCAGATTTAGCTGGTTTGATAAGATGCAAATAAGTTAGAGCCTTCAAACTGCAAACGAGAGTAGGTTTTATGAACAGAAGCATAAATCTTACAAACCAAAAAGTTATGTTGCTCAGTTGAATTTTATTAAATTTTAAACATAAAAGTGTGGGTTAATTATTATACAACCCCTATGTTTAATATTTTGTGGAATAACCCTTGTTTGCAATTACAGCTAATAATCGTCTTTTATAAGACCTGATCAGGCCGGCACAGGTCTATGGAGTTATCTTGGTCCACTCCTCCATGCAGATCTTCTCCAAGTTATCTAGGTTCTTTGGGTGTCTCATGTGGACTTTATTCTTGAGCTCCTTCCACAAGTTTTCAATTGGGTTAAGGTCAGGAGACTGACTAGGCCACTCCAACACCTTGACTTTTTCCCTCTTGAACCAGGCCTTGGTTTTCTTGGCTGTGTGCTTTGGGTCGTTGTCTTGTTGGAAGATGAAATTACGACCCATCTTAAGATCCTTGATGGAGGAGCGGAGGTTCTTGGCCAAAATCTCCAGGTAGGCCGTGCTATCCATCTTCCCATGGATGCGGACCAGATGGCCAGGCCCCTTGGCAGAGAAACAGCCCCACAGCATGATACTGCCACCACCATGCTTGACTGTAGGGATGGTATTCTTGGGGTCGTATGCAGTGCCATCCAGTCTCCAAACGTCACGTGTGTGGTTGGCACCAAAGATCTCGATCTTGGTCTCATCAGACCATAGAACCTTGAACCAGTCTGTCTCAGAGTCCTCCAAGTGATCATGAGCAAACTGTAGATGAGCCTTGACATGACGCTTTGAAAGTAAAGGTACCTTACGGGCTCGTCTGGAACGGAGACCATTGCGGTGGAGTACATTACTTATGGTATTGACTGAAACCAATGTCCCCACTGCCATGAGATCTTCCCGGAGCTCCTTCCTTGTTGTCCTTGGGTTAGCCTTGACTCTTCGGACAAGCCTGGCCTCGGGACGGGAGGACACTTTCAAAGGCTGTCCTGGCCGTGGAAGGCTAACAGTAGTTCCATAAGCCTTCCACTTACGGATGATGCTCCCAACAGTGGAGACAGGTAGGCCCAACTCCTTGGAAAGGGTTTTGTACCCCTTGCCAGCCTTGTGACCCTCCACGATCTTGTCTCTGATGGCCTTGGAATGCTCCTTTGTCTTTCCCATGTTGACCATGTCTGAGTGCTGTTCACATGTTTGGGGAGGGTCTTAAATAGTCAGAAAAGGCTGGCAAAAGAGATCTTTAATCCACACATGTGAAGCTCATTATTCTTGGTGCCTGAAATACTTCTTAATACTTTAGGGGGACCAAACAGAATTCTTGTGGTTTGAGGGGATGAATAATAAATGACACTCTGAATTAACTTTTAACGTTTTAAAAAAAAAGAAAAAAAATTTGCTGCAGTGCATTTCCCACTTCCAGGCTGATCTACAGTACAAATGTCACAATTCCAAGTTAATTCCGCATGTGTCAACCAGCTAAATCTGCAGGGGGTTGAATAATACTTGTAGGCACTGTATTTGTGATGTTGAAGTTGAGGTGGAGGAGAGCCCACTTGAAGGAGCGCTTGATATACGTTGAAGCATCTGCTGTTTTTGTGCCTCATCTGGAATTTGTAGCGATGAGCATGCCCGTAAGAAAGGGATCGTATCACATTGTCCACGAAAAGAAGTAGACATCTTAGTTTGGCTGGAAGATGGTCTTTCTTCTGCAGATGTTACTTCCCCCCACCGCGGGGGGGCTCGACCCACCAGCGGACAGGCACCAGTATTGAGAGAGGGGGGCTGGCCGTCAGGGTCCACCGCAGCTCTGGCACAAACCCGGCAACACGGAGGTCGCACGGGCAGGAACGGACTGGCCGTGTCGACTTCACACTTTTTTGGTTTTAGAAGGGCATGACATGCCTATATCTGTGTCTCCCCCTCCTTTTACTCCTCCACCTCTTTTCTTTTCGCATGACTATATGTACTTGTCACTTTTCCATGTGTTAGTTGTGTCTTCTGAGCAGTTTTTCAGCTTTTGGACACCTTTGACGTGTTTTCTATGTGTTTTCTTTGTGTTTCTATATGTTTTTGTTTGCCTGCCATTGGTTTTAACGGTGTTACGAAGGTGTTCGATGAACAGTTCGGCGAACATACGGGTGTTCGATGAACCGAACCGAAATCGAACACTATGGGGGTGACTCAACACTATTCCCAACTTCTCGATCCGCCTGATTGCCTTGTCAAAGGATGTACAGTATATACTACTGTACTTGGTTCCACGTCGATTTTGTCATTTACTGACCTGCCACTTGGATATGACAAATGGTGGATTAGTCCGAATGTATTGGGTTCCGTTTTTGGCACAACTCACAACGGGGATACCACTACGTCTTGTAAGGAAAGTGTTCTGAATGGAACCGCCATTCTACCTAAAGATATTTCTTTTTTTAATTTTCTTGTCAAGACGTCTGGGTGTTGGTAGGCTGATTTTAGATTTTTATTCCTGCCTTTCTTGATTTTAGAAGGGCATGACATGCCTATATCTGTGACTCCCCCTCCTTTTACTCCTCCACCTCTTTTCTTTTCGCATGACTATATGTACTTGTCACTTTTCCATGTGTTAGTTGTGTCTTCTGAGCAGTTTTTCAGCTTTTGGACACCTTTGAAGTGTTTTCTATGTGTTTTCTATGTGTTTCTATGTGTTTTTGTTTGCCTGCCATTGGTTTTAACGGTGTTCAAAAGTGTTCGATGAACAGTTCGACGAACAGTTCGGTGAACATGCGGGTGTTCGACGAACCGAACTCGAACACTACGGGGGTGGCTCAACTCTACTCATAAGCTTAGGTGATAAACCTCACACTGCTTGTGAGTTGTGGACAGCTGTGAAAGAGCAGGCAGATCTATGCCTGAGATTGCTGAACCTACATCCAGGCATGGTCGTGTGTGACAATGGCCGTAACCTGGTGGTGCCTCTGAGGCGAGGCGAGATCACAGACTTACCATGCCTGGCTCATGTGCTTAACCTCGTAGTCCAGCGGTTTCTTAAATCGTACCCTGAGTTTCCAGATCTGCTCGTCAAAGTACGCCGCCTGTCAGCTCATTTTCGGAAGTTGACTACAGCTTCCGCTGCCCTTGCTGGGTTGCAGCAGCGTTTGCAGCTTCCGGCACACCGACTGGTGTGTGATGTCCTGACACGTTGGAACTCTACCCTCCACATGTTGCAAAGGATTTGTGAGCAGAAGAGAGCAGTTATGGAGTACCAGCTGCAACAAGGCCGTCAGTATTCAGGTCAGACTCCACACATAAGACCTCAGGAGTGGACCTGGATGTCTGACATATGTACCATCCTGACAAACTTTGAGGAGTCCACCAAGATGGTGAGTGGTGATGACGCCATCATTAGCATCAGCATCCCACTTGTCTGTCTTTTGCAATGCTCTCTGCAGAGTATTAAAGAGGAGGCATTGCAGCCAGAGTATGATGAGATGGATCAAGAAGCCGTAGCGGGCGTTTACACACAGCACAGCCTCATCTCATTCCAACGTGCATTGGGGGACATGAGGGAGAGGAGGAGGAGGAAGAACAGGAGCTGGTATCATGCGCTCTAGATGGTAGTACCTGTACAACTGTCATACCGTCAGTTCAGCGTGGGTGGCCTGAGGACAGGGGGGAGGAGGAGGAGGAGGAGAGCATGGTCAGTCGTCATCTTGGTGAGGACATGGAAGTCTTGCCCGTTACCAGTCTGGCACGCATGGCTGACTTTATGTTACGCTGCCTTAACAGTGACCCTCGTGTTGTCAAAATGTTGGGTGACAGTCATTACTGGTTGGTGACACTTCTAGACCCCTACTACAAGGAGGACTTTCACTCTCTTATTCCTGAGGTGGAGAGGTCTACAAAAATGGGGCAGTACCAGAAGGTCCTTCCTGCAGAACTGTTAATAAAATCCCCATCTGAAAACGCTAGCGGCAGAGGTCACAGTTCGTTGCCCAACCAAGGCGTACAGGCGAGAGAGACACAACTCCAATCCAGCAGAGGCAGGGGATCACTGTCAATGTTCTGGGACAGTTTTCTGAGACCCGCCCAGCTTACAGGCCCTGAGGCGCGGGGTACTCTCACAAGGAGTGGAAAGTTTCAAAATATGGTGAGGGAGTACCTTGCTGACCGTACCAGCGTCCTCCGTGATTCCTCTGTGCCTTTTAATTATTGGGTATCCAAGCTGGACACTTGGAATGAACTCGCTCTGTACGCCTTGGAGGTCTTGGCCTGCCCTTCCGCTAGCGTGTTATCGGAGCGTGTTTTTAGTGCCGCTGGGGGAATTATAACTGATAAGCGCACTTGCCTGTCGACTGACAATGCTGAAAAGCTGACCCTTATCAAAATGAACAAGGGCTGGATTGGGCCAGACTTCTCATCACAACCAAGAGACATAAAGTCAAATCCACTGTGTTATTTCGGGAGGTGTATTCCCATGCACCGCTTCACACCCACACATGGGTATACGCTTCCTCATTTCGACTGTTTTTTGCTCTTCTCCTTATCCTCAGCCTCCACCACCAATATACCACCAGGGTGACAGTGGTCCATGTTGTCAGCATTGCAAGTTCCTCCGTCCTAATTTTTGGCAGCTTTTGCTTGGAAGGCATAGGCAAAGACTATGGGAGACCCACTCCCCAATAATGGGAATAATGTTTTTAATATGCTGTACTGCATGGCTCTTGTAAGGAGCATTGCAAATACCTCCGTCCTAATTTTTGGCAGCTTTTGCTTGGAAGGCATAGGCAAAGACTATGGGAAACCCACTCCCCAATAATGGGAATAATGTTTTTAAAATGCTGTACTGCATGGCTCTTGTAAGGTGCATTGCAAGTTCCTCCGTCCTAATTTTTGGCAGCTTTTGCTTGGAAGGCATAGGAAAAGACTATGGGAGACCCACTCCCCAATATTGGGAATAATGTTTTTAATATGTTGTACTGCATGGGTCTTGTAAGGGGCATTGCAAGTTCCTCCATCCTAATTTTTGGCAGCTTTTGCTTGGAAGGCATAGGAAAAGACTATGGGAGACCCACTCCCCAATAATGGGAATAATGTTTTTAATATGCTGTATTGCATGGCTCTTGTAAGGGGCATTGCAAGTTCCTCCGTCCTAATTTTTGGCCGATTTTTCTTGGAAGGCATAGGCAAAAACTATGGGAGACCCACTCCCCAATAATGGGAATAATGTTTTTAATATGCTGTACAGCATGGATCTTGTAAGGGACATTAATTTTGTCTTGTTAAGCTACTGTGACCTCCACGTCTCTTTCAAGGGTCATTGACATTGTCTTTGTATTCCTCTGGGACCTCCACGTCTCTTCCAAGGGGCATTGATATTGTCTTTTTATTCCACTGCTACCTCCACCACTCTTCCAAGGGGCATTAAAACCATCTGTTAAGCTACTGTGACCTCCACTTCTCTTCCACGGGGCATTGATATTATCTTTTTATTCCACTGTAACCTCCACCACTCTTCCAAGGGGCATTTAAACCATCTTGTTAAGCTACTGTGACCTCCACGTCTCTTCCAAGGGGCATTAAAACCGTCTTGATAAACCACTCTGAACTCCACAGCTCTTCCAAGGGGCATTGAAATGTTGTTTTAATTACCTCTAACCTCCACGACTCTTCCAATGGGCATTACATTTCCTCTTAATTTTAGTCAGCTTTTGCTTTTCAATGCATAGGCGAACACTAAGGGAGACCCACTCCCCAATAATGGGTAGAAGGTTTTTAGTACACTGTAATCCACGTCTGTTTCAAGGGGCATTGCAGTTCCTCATAATTTTTGGAAAGCCTTCCATTCACTGCTTAGGCCAACAGTGTACAGGAGACCCAGTTGCTATAAATGGAAAAAATGGTTTATTTAAGGCCGTCTGACCACCATGTCACTTCCAAGGGGCATTGGAGTGCCTCAAAATTTTTGGTAGGCATTGCACTCACTGTATTCCCTATAGCTGTGTAGCCGAACCGCTCCTTTTGGTACAGAAACATATCCTACAAAACGTGTAGTTGACTGGCCTGATATTGATGTAAATGGTCCTTGTTCCTCCTGGTCTTTCTCCTTTGCCACCACCTCATCCATCATTCATCACCTGAATCTTTGTTTTAACGGGAGTCATAAAACTGGGATAGTAGCAGGAAAACATCCAGCAATCCTCGGAGGAGGTAGGATATGCGCCAAAATACTGACCACCTCAGGCCTAGCCGCTGCTACATACATGGGCTTGCATTCCAAGGAACAGAAAGCTAAGGAGATGGATGGCCTCATGATCATGAATAATTTACTCGTTGTGTAGGAGGCCGACCACTGCTGCTGTCTACCTTCTGAACTTTGTGTTGAAGCCTGATTGACCCAGGACCTGCAATCCTCTCTGTCTGGAGGACAAGTTGCATCCCAGCGTCCAACTGTGTCCCGGCTTCCAAAATATTAACCCTGTGTGAAGGCGTCAGTGAGATGGACCATCCCTGGCCACATTCACTTGTCCACGTGTTTGTGGTTAGGCTGTCCTTCCCACTAAATGCACTGGGGAGCGCACAGGTAATGTTTAGGTATGCGCGCTTGTGTATAAGGCGCAACGGGACACATAGGGGCGGCTGCGGACTGAGTATGGATACCAGGCCGCCGACGCAGCCATGACATGGTGGCCAGATTCCGTCTCCACATGCCTAAAAGGCCCAATTTCAAGTGCAAGCAAGCAGTATGGTGTTGCAGCCTGGGGGGTGGGTGGCAGGCTTCATACTTGCGCTTGCATTGCAAGGAATGGGGGAGGTACAATTGAACACTGCCCTGGGACAAGGACTTGAATGGGGATAGTTGCAAGTCTGCAATGACAGGTGCAGGGTAGGAGGCATCTTCGCATGTTCCATAAACAGGGGGTTGGCGTGCACACACTACAGCCGAATAGGCTGTCCTACCCACTAAATGCAGGGGAGGGCACAGGTAATGTTTTGGTATGCGCGATTGTGTATAAGGTGCACCAGGACAAATAGGGGTGGCTGGGGACCTAGTATGGACACCCGGCCGCCCCCTGGCGGCTGGAGACCGAGTGTGGACACCCGGCCACCGGTCGACTGGGGACTGAGCATGGATACCAGGCTGCCGACGCAGCCATGACATGGTGGCCTGCGTCTGCCTCCACAAGCCTAAAAGGCCTCATTTCATGTGCAAGCAAGCTAGCAGTATGGTTTTGCAGCCTGGGGGAGGGTGGGTGGCAGGCTACACACTTACACTGGCATTCCAAGAAAACAAAGCAGATGCTAACTTCTATCATCATCATCATGCTCCTCACCTTGGCACTCTAAACTCCCCTTATGGAGAAGCCAGGGCCCACCGGAGGAGTCTGGTTGTCTGGTGGGCTTGTCCAATGCTGTGCTAAAACAGGCAAGGCTAAGAAAAGTGTGGGGAAGGTTACCAGGACAAATAATGGCGGCTGGGGACTGAGTATGGAGACCTCGCTGCCGAAGCAGCCATGTGGTAGTTGCCAGCTTCGGCCCCCTCCAAACTAAAAGGCCCCATTTCAAGTGCAAGCTAGCAGTATAGTATTGCAGCCTGCGGGTGGGTGGGTGGTTGGCTGCATATTTGCGCTTGCATTGCAAGGAATGGGGGAGGTACAATTGAACACTGCCCTGAGACAAGGATTAGCACAGGGATAGTTGCAAGTTTGCATCTTCTGATGCGGCAAGGATCACTTCTGATGGGCACACTTTTAGGCAGTTACCTGGGTGTCAGAGATGCTTCCAGGGGTCTTCCCCATGCTGTTCCCATGTCTTTTCAGCACTGTATGCATGTGTCACACAGCACATGGCCAGATAAGGTTGTAAAATGTTAAAATTACATTTCCCGGTGAATGCATTTTTCACGGTTGAAAGCAATACAAAAGTGCAAAAACGCATAAAAAATGCTACCTGTGAACATAGCCCAAGGTGTGGAGGAGTATTTTTGTTTTTGGTTATTTATTTTACCTTATACACAAGTCTTTACCCTGGAAAGGAAGTTCCTTAACATATTTCACAGGAAAACAGTTTCAGTTTAGTTTTTTAACGTTTTATTGTGAGCCCGTAAAAGTGGCTTAATACCTTTGACCACTTTGTTGACAGCAGTGACCTGGGGGTCAGAAATGTTTCCTGGGGCGATCCTCATGCTGTTCCCATGTCATTTGAGCACTGTCACTATCGTTTTGGGCACTTTTTAGGCTTTTACAGACTACCGGGGGCGCCGCCGCAAAAATCCTCGGGTCTCCCATAGACTAACATTGGGCTCGTTGCTTGGGTCCAGCACCCGAGTATCATGGTGAGCTCGGACCGAGCTTCGAGCACCCGAGCATTTTAGTGCTCACTCAACACTAGATATAAGCATTTGACTAGAGATGTTTGCTGCACTTAGGAATTATAACAAAATTCCTAACTTTCATAAACTAGTCACTGTTAAATGTATTCCTTTGTGTAATGATAGTCTCTGCATTTGCACTTGGAAGCTCTCTGTTACTACAGGAACAGTTCCAGGCTTGAATTTATTTGGACAAGCATCTCACCTCTTCTGCTTTACTAATTTGGTGTAACATTTTTTATAATTTAAGCAAAAGCAATTATTTGAGCTAACTTGGCTGCATCACAACATTTATCAGGGCAAATTAATTTACTTTCTATCTTCATAGTGTCTCCGCCTCTGCCTCCTGGCAGCAATTAATAAAATTATTACATGCTACTCTTAAAATATTAGTAAGAAAAAAAGCATGCCGAAACCTGCCTGTTTTTCTGTTTTTGGGTGTGCGGATAAATCACTCTTAATCTTTATTGTCTCGGAATATGACAGCTGTTTCTAATTGTAATTAATTGTAATTAATTTAAATAGGCCAGTTGCCTTTGATTGACTAAAGTTGTAGAGTGGATGAAAAATGTATAATTTCAAAAAAAGGCTGCATAATAGATTGACATTGACTAAACCAAAGAACGGATCAAATCACAGCATGAAACAGCTTTTCAAAGTGCAATGTTTATTTGTGCATGCCAAGCTATGTTCTTTCTGTGTGGCCCAAAGTCATTTGAAGTTGGTCAGTTTTGCTTGTTTTGCCATCTGTGAATGAGATAAATTTAAGGACATTGTGTAATATGTAATGTTTATACTGTGTCATTTTAGCTGCTGTTTACTTCCTCTAGTTAGTGTTGTTTCCGCTCTGTCTTTCCATGTTTTCAAGTTTATGATTTATTCCTGGAAAAATGATATTATTACAACTTTCCACATAAAAGCCACCATATATAAAAAAACATGTAAACAGTGAATATATTTCTTTCACCAGTAAAGTACATGTATGTGTATAGTTATGTGTATATGTATATATATATATATATATATTTATAAATATATATATATACAGTGCTGGCCAAAAGTATTGGCACCCCTGCAATTCTGTCAGATAATACTCAGTTTCTTCCTGAAAATGATTGCAATCACAAATTCTTTGGTATTATTATCTAAATTTAATTTGCTTGCAAGGAAAAAACACAAAAGAGAATGAAGCAAAAATCAAATCATTGATCATTTCACACAAAACTCCAAAAAAGGGCCGGACAAAAGTATTGGCACCCTCAGCCTAATACTTGGTTGCACAACCTTTAGCCAAAATAACTGCGAACAACCGCTTCCGGTAACCAACAATGAGTTTCTTTCAATGCTCTGCTGGAATTGTAGACCATTCTTCTTTGGCAAACTGCTCCAGGTCCCTGTTATTTGAAGGGTGCCTTCTCCAAACTGCCATTTTGAGATCTCTCCACAGGTGTTCTATGGGATTCAGGTCTGGACTCATTGCTGACCACCTTAGAAGTCTCCAGTGCTTTCTCTCAAACCATTTTATAGTGCTTTTGGAAGTGTGTTTTGGGTCATTGTCCAGCTGGAAGACCCATGACCTCTGAGGGAGACCCAGCTTTCTCACACTGGGCCCTACATTATGTTGCAAAATTTGCTGGGGTAGTCTTCAGACCTCATAATGCCATGCACACGGTCAAGCAGTTTAGTGCCAGAGGCAGCAAAGCAACCCCAAAACATCAGGGAACCTCTGCCATGTTTGACTGTAGGGACCGTGTTCTTTTCTTTGAATGCCTCTTTTTTTTTCCTGTACACTCTATGTTGATGCTTTTTCCCAAAAAGCTCTACTTTTGTCTCATCTGACCAGAGAACATTCTTCCAAAAAGTTTTAGGCTTTCTCAGGTAAGTTTTGGCAAACCCCAGCCTGGCATTTTATGTCTGGGGGTAAGAAGTGGGGTCTTCCTGGGTATCCTACCATACAGTCCCTTTTCATTCAGACGCCGACCGATAGTACGGGTTGACACTGCTGTACCCTCGGACTGCAGGGCAGCTTGAATTTGTTTGGATGTTAGTCGAGGTTCTTTATCCACCATCCGCACAATCTTGCATTGAAATCTCTCGTCAATTTTTCTTTTCCGTCCATATCTAGGGAGGTTAGCCACAGTGCCATGGGCTTTAAACTTCTTGATGACACTGCGCACGGTAGACACAGGAACATTCAGGTCTTTGGAGATGGACTTGTAGCCTTGAGATTTCTCATGCTTCCTCACAATTTGGTTTCTCAAGTCCTCAGACAGTTCTTTGGTCTTCTTTCTTTTCTCCATACTCAATGTGGTACACACAAGGACACAGGACAGAGGTTGAGTCAACTTTAATCCATGTTAACTGGCTGCAAGTGTGATTTAGTTATTGCCAACACCTGTTAGGTGCCACAGGTAAGTTACAGGTGCTGTTAATTACACGAATTAAAGAAGCATCACATGATTTTTCAAAGGGTGCCAATACTTTTGTCCACCCCCTTTTTTAGGTTTGGTGTGGAATTATATCCAATTGGGTTTTAGGACAATTCTTTTTGTGTTTTTTTCATTGAAGACAAATTAAATGAAGAGAATAATACCAAATAATTTATGATTGCAATCATTTTCAGGAAGAAACTGAGTATTATCTGACAGAATTGCAGGGGTGCCAATACTTTTGGCCAGCACTGTATATATATATATATATATATATACATATATATACATATACATATATATATATATATATATATATATATATATATATATATATATATACACACAGTACAGACCAAAAGTTTGGACACACCTTCTCATTTAAAGATTTTTCTGTATTTTCATGACCATGAAAATTGTACATTCACACTGAAGGCATCAAAACTATGAATTAACACATGTGGAATTATATACTTAGCAAAAAAGTGTGAAACAACTGAAAATATGTCTTATATTCTAGGTTCTTCAAAGTAGCCACCTTTTGCTTTGATGACTGCTTTGCACTCTCTTGGCATTCTCTTGATGAGCTTCAAGAGGTAGTCACTGGAAATGGTCTTCCAACAATCTTGAAGGAGTTCCCAGAGATGCTTATCACTTGTTAGCTTTTTACCTTCAGTCTGCGGTCCAGCTCACCCCAAACCATCTCGATTGGATTCAGGTCTGGTGACTGTGGAGGCCAGGTCACCCCATCACTCTCCTTCTTGGTCAAATAGCCCTTACACAGCCTGGAGGTGTGTTTGGGGTCATTGTCCTGTTGAAAAATAAATGATGGTCCAACTAAACGCAAACCGGATTTATATATTTATATACAGTACAGACCAAAAGTTTGGACACACCTTCTCATTTAAACATTTTTCTGTATTTACATGACTTTGAAAATTGTACATTCACATTGAAGGCATCAAAACTATGAATTAACACATGTGGAATTATATACTTAACAAAAAAGTGTGAAACAACTGAAAATATGTCTTACATTCTTGGTTCTTCAAAGTAGCCACCTTTTGCTTTGATGACTGCTTTGCACACTCTTGGCATTCTCTTGATGAGCTTCAAGAGGTAGTAACCGGAAATGGTTTTCACTTCACAGGTGTGCCCTGTCAGGTTTAATAAGTGGGATTTCTTGCCTTATAAATGGGGTTGGGACCATCAGTTGTGTTGTGCAGAAGTCAGGTGGATACACAGCTGATAGTCCTTCTGAATAGACTGTTAGAATTTGTATTATGGGAAGAAAAAAGCAGCTAAGTAAAGAAAAATGA
The DNA here is from genome assembly GCF_046119375.1 of Phyllobates terribilis. Classification (NCBI taxonomy): domain Eukaryota; kingdom Metazoa; phylum Chordata; class Amphibia; order Anura; family Dendrobatidae; genus Phyllobates; species Phyllobates terribilis. The sequence continues at coordinate 198,098,995 of NW_027362764.1, forward strand.
GTGGCCATCATTACTTTAAGAAATAAAGGTCAGTCAGTCCGAAAAATTGGGCAAACTTTGAAAGTGTCCCCAAGTGCAGTTGCCAAAACCATCAAGCGCTACAAAGAAACTGGCTCACATGAGGACCGCCCCAGGAAAGGAAGACCAAGAGTCACCTCTGCTTCTGAGGATAAATTTATTTGAGTCATCAGCCTCAGAAATCACAGGTTAACAGCAGCTCAGGTTAGAGACCAGGTCAATGCCACACAGAGTTCTAACAGCAGACACATCTCTACTACAACTGTTAAGAGGAGACTTTGTGCAGCAGGCCTTCATGGTAAAACAGCTGCTAGGAAACCACTGCTAAGGACAGGCAACAAGCAGAAGAGACTTGTTTGGGGTAAAGAACACAAGGAATGGACATTAGACCAGTGGAAATCTGTGCTTTGGTCTGATGAGTCCAAATTTGAGATATTTAGTTCCAACCAACGTGTCTTTGTGCGACGCAGAAAAGGTGAACGGATGGACTCTACATGCCTGGTTCCCACTGTGAAGCATGGAGGAGGAGGTGTGATGATGTGGGGGTGCTTTGCTGGTGACACTGTTGGGGATTTATTCAAAATTGAAGGCATACTGAACCAGCATGGCTACCACAGCATCTTGCAGTGGCATGCTATTCCATCTGGTTTGCATTTAGTTGGACCATCATTTATTTTTCAACAGGACAATGACCCCAAACACACCACCAGCCTGTGTAAGGGCTATTTGACCAGGAAGGAGAATGATGGGGTGCTACGCCAGATGACCTGGCCTCCACAGTCTCCAGACCTGAACCCAATTGAGATGGTTTGGGGTGATCTGGACCGCAGAGTGAAGGAAAAAGGGCCAACAAGTGCTAAGCATCTCTGGGAACTCCTTCAAGATTGTTGGAAGACCATTTCCGTTGACTACCTCTTGAGGCTCATCAAGAGAATGCCAAGAGTGTGCAAAGCAGTCATCAAAGCAAAAGGTGGCTACTTTGAAGAACCTAGAATATAAGACATATTTTCAGTTGTTTCACACTTTTTTGTTAAGTATATAATTCCACATGTGTTAATTCATAGTTTTGATGCCTTCAGTGTGAATGTACAATTTTCATAGCCATGAAAATACAGAAAAATCTTTAAATGAGAAGTTGTGTCCAAACTTTTGGTCTGCACTGTATATATATATTATATATATATATATATATATATATATATAGTGGTAAAGCGACTTGCCCGGCTCTCAAACAGGCAGACACAAAAAACACGACTCAGGTTAACTTCCTGTGGGTTTATTATACGGCATAAACCAAGTCAGGGTTCCACAAAATAAACAAGTCCTCTCCGGGATAACAGGCAAACAAAGGAAGATAAAGTATATCACAGTTCATAGGTGTAACACAAACCGTTAGCAAAGTCCTTCTGTGGTGCTCTCTGGCATCCACTCACCGTCTGGAGACTTCCTCCTCCAGACCAGAACAGAGAAAAAAAAACTGTGACTGAGCATTTAACCTTGCTCAGCCACACCCTGAGGTAGGGATATGGTGAGTAGAAGTCCTGCTCTTCTCACACCTACTCACAAAGAACCAGACCCTTGATATCTGATTAACCTCTTCAGAACCTAACATGCTGAAGAAACTTCTAGGTTCAGTTCACTATGACCAGAAGCCGTAGTGAAACATATCTCCCCTTACACACATCACCAGTGACTATGTCACTATATATATATATATATATATATATATATATATATATACATACATATATATATAGATATATACACAGCTCTGGCAAAAATTAAGAGACCACTGCACAGTTTTCTAAAAATCACCATCTCTACATGTCTGACAGTCATTCCATTCCAGTGTCAGTTGAATTCCAACCAAAGTACACGTCATTCTCCTTAACGTGCCTCTGATTAGGTGATCACCTGAACCAAATCTTATGTGACGAGGGAAAGTATAAAAAACACTGCTGTGGTCTGCACAATGTTCTTGCAATAGGACAAGCTGGATGGCAAAACAAGTGCTAGGAATAGCCCTAAAGTAATTTGAATGAAAAAATAACTTTTAACCATGCCAAAGGAGTTGAAAAGATAAGTCTTGAGTGAGGAAAAGAAGGGCTCAATTTTCTCAGATTTTTCTCTTTATAGGTACATTTTTGAGTAAAATGCACATTGTTGTTTTATTCTATAAACTACTAACAACATGTCTCAGAAATTCAAAGCTAAAAATGTTGTATTTATTTGCAGCAAATGAGAAATTGTCATCCACAGCAGTGTTTTTTATACTTTCCCTCATTACATAAGATTTGGTTAAGGTGACCTAATCAGAAGCACATTAAGTAGAATGAGGTGTACTTTGGTTGGAATTCAACTGACACTGGAATGGAATGGCTGTCAGACATGTAGAGATGGTGATTTTCAGAAAACTGTGCAGTGGTCTCAAGATGCACAATAAGGAGGCACTTGAAGAAAAATGGGCTGCATGGTCGAGTCGCCAATAGAAAGCCATTACTGCACATATGCAACAAAGTATCTTGCCTACAATACGCCAAACAGCACATAGACAAGCCTCCATACTTCTGGTACAAGATAATTTGGAGTTATGAGACCAAAATTGAACTTTTTAGCCACAACCATAAACGTTACATTTGGAGAGAGTTCAACAAGGCCTATGATGAAAGGAACACCATTCCTACAGTAAAGCACGGAGGTGGATCGCTGATGTTATGGGGATGTGTGACCTACAAAGGCACAGGATACTTGGTAAAAGTTGAAGGAAAGATGAATGCAGCACGTTATCAGCAAATTCTGGAGGCAAATTTGCACTCATCAGCCCGGAAGCTGCGCATGGGACGTACTTGGACGTTCCAACATGACAATGATCCAAAACACAAGGCCAAGTCGACCTGTCATTGGCTACAGCAGAACAAAGTGAAGGTTCTGGAGTGGCCATCTCAGTCTCCTGACGACCTCAATATCATTGTGCCACTCTGGGGAGATCTCAAGCGCGCAGTTCATGCTACACAGCCCAGGAATTGGAGGCTTTTTGCAAAGAAGAATGGGCAGCTTTACCATCTGAGAAATTAAAGAACCTCATCCACAACTACCACAAAAGACTTCAAGCTGTTATTGATGTTAGAGGGGGCAATATGCGGTATTAAGAAATGGGGTATGTGAACTTTTGATCAGAGTCATTTGAATGTTTTTCGTTGTCATTAAGATTTAAAAAGAGAAAACGCAGTAGTTTGACAATAAATGGCTTCACCCAACCAATAACCATGAGTGGAGAAAAAGTTTTTTTGTTATTATTCATATTCTCTGAAACAAGGCCAAGAAAGGAAAAATTCTGCAGGGGTTTGTAAACTTTTGAGCACAACTGTATATGCTCATATATATCAATAACCATATTTATGAAAAAAGGGTACTACCGCGCTTGCAACAAATAAAAAAAGGGGTGGGGGGAGAGAAACATAGTGGTGGGCTCCCACAAGGGTAAGTGTCAGGCGCCTATAGATAAGATGAACTGCAAAGGATTGCCGTCTCTAATCAAAAGAATTTGCTGATAAACACGCTGCTGTGTTAATGGTGGGTGGAGCCTCTTCCAAGTGGACTGTTGGATGTATACAGGAGGATAAATACAGTCAATAGGGCCACGTTGCTCTTAAAACACAGTGTACTGTCAGGAAACCACAGGTCGATGTATGCACAAACTGCAAAAAAGTGGGTAAAGCCCCGATGCTGTCAGTTCGTCCTACTGTATGGCGCTTGCGTCCACAGATAAATCCAGCTGCAGAGGTATGGTGTGGGAGCGACCTCCTGAAGGTGCCCTCTCGCCGTGCTTCCTGGATGGCGTGCTGATCGCGGCATGCTCCAGCTGGAAGTCGCACCGCCTACTACTCGTCGCACACAGTGGGTGTGTTGAGGATGTGACGTCACTGCTGGTTGGATATGGGACCTAGGACGGGCCACAGAACCGACGAATTTCGAAGAAGCTGTCCTTTTTCCATTAAGCACAGCGAGAGGGCACTTTCTTTTTTTTTATTTGCTAATGTGATAGTGCAAGCTATAGTAGCCCACTTTGCCATTTTTTGTGGGTGAAATTCAGCTGTATGCACAGTAAAAAAAATATTTTTTCTGTTGCTAGCCAGATTACAAAAAATATTTTTTTCTTTGACAAACGTGATAGAGTCTGCCATAAGCCATCTATTCCTTTTGTGGTAGTGAAATTAAGCTGTATGCAGAGCTTATGGAGAGTAAAAAAAATAATTTTTTGCTGTTACACAGCAGGCTACATCTGAGTTTGAAATATCTTGGAGCATATATTTATGTTATACAGGCCTCATCCAGAGTAAAAAAAATACTTTCTTCTGTTCCTAACGTTATACAGCAGGGGACATCTCCCTTTGAAAGATTTTAGGGAATATCTTGTATGTTATACAGGCCTCATCCAGAGTAAAAAAAATAATTTCTTCTGTTCCTAACATTATACAGCAGGGGACATCTCAGATTGAAATAGTTTAGGGAATATCTCGTATGTTATACAGGCCTCATCCACAGTAAAAAAACACTTTCTCCATAATGTCCCCTCCACGCTGCCCTTCTTCATAATATTCCCCACACACTGCCCCTCTCCATAAAAATCCCCCCACACTGTCCTTTTCCATAATGTCCCCCTACAATGACCCTCTCCATAATGTCCCCCACGTGCTGCCCCTCTCCATTATGTCCCATCACACTGCCCTTCTTGATAATGTCTCCCTCACATTGCCCTTCTCTATAATATACCCCCCACTCACTCTACCCCTCTCCATAATGTTCTCTCCCCATTCTGCATTTATCCATAATGTCCCCCCACTGTCCACCCACTGTTCCTCTTCATAATGTCCCCCAAAACTGCTCCTCTACATAATGTTCTTCTCACACTTCCCCTCTCCATAATGTCCCCTTCCCACACTGCACCTTTCCATAACGTCACCCACTGTCCCCCCATCCATAATATCCCCCTACACTGCTCCAATTCATAATATTCCCCCACACTACCTCTCTCCATAATGTCCCCATAACTGCTCCACTACATAATATTCCTGTAGGGGTTGGCCCCTAGTCAGCCTACCAATTGAATTACTGTTACTTTAAGAGACAATACCCCCCTCTGATTTGTGTGTATGTGGACAAGTCCTTTCCCCCCTTGCAGCCTGCTGTGTGTTGTTGGGACTTGGGGCAGTTGGTGTCAGTTAAGCAACTGACAAGGGGGACTCGTGGATGCTGTGAGAGTCTTTTGCCATGGTGAGCCTCCTGCTGCCATGAGAAAGAGACAGGCAAGACAATAAGTCAGTTCTAATAAGAGAAAAGATAGTGCCTGTTTACCACAGGATCGATCTCCAGGACTGTGTCAGAGGGAGAAAGGCGCATTGCATATCTAGGGTAATAGTGCCTCTAATCTGATGGAGGAAAACTATTCTGTGGTACCAGTAATCTTTCAACATTGAAAGTGGGAACAAAACTTGCCCGGGTCTGGAAGAGGATGGATCAATTAACCTGAAGGAAGAGCTCAACACAACAAACTCTGCTTCATCGCATCAGGTCCAAGTAGCAGTTATAAGACCTTCTTCTAAGACTACAAAACTGTGAGTGTGACACCGGTGTTAGGGTTTAGATCAGGTTTCTCTAGTTAGGGCACTGTAGCAGCGCAGCTCGATTATTGGAAGCCAGACAGGAGACTAGCAGAGAGTAGTCGATAGAAATTGTTTTTACTATTTGTATTGTAATTTGCATTGCCATAGCTGGAGCATGGCTTCTGTGACGCGCTCCAGCTATCTGTTCTTGTAACCAATATTTTATTTATCATTATAACTGTAAGTCTTATTTGCCGACATACAATCCTCTGTCTCTCAATAAAGCCGGTGTTTTGTTTCTGTCTCCTCGTCTACTGTACCGTATTTGAGACCTGCCCGGCGGTGTCGTTCAGGCACCGCTACAAGTGGCGCTGCGAGCAGGGAACGGTCACAGAGATGGAGGTGGCCAACAGCAATGTGGCTGAAGTGAGTATCGCAGGCAATTTTGGAACCCCGGCAAGGGCCCTCCCTATGAACACATTGTTTTGCATGTTACCCCAAATTTGATGGCCAGAATATGCCACTGCCCGACTGGGTGATCAGATCGCAGAGCGTTGCGAAGATTTATAATGTCAGCCCAGAACTGCAAATAGAGATCGCTCTGGCCGCACTGGAGGGTGAGGCCCGCAGATACGTCTTCATGCAACCTGAAGCCACGCGTACCACCTTGAAAGAGATGGTGACATTTTTGGAAGAGATATACGGTGAAACAGCAAGTGCAGGGCACCTCGGGGCAACGTTCTTCTATCGGTTGCAGCAGGAAGGGGAAGGGATCTCCCAATATGCCATGGCATACAGGAAGTACTAGCAAAAGTGCAAAAGAAAGAGACAGATGGATCTGTGGACCAGATACTACGAGAACAGTCCTCTCGTAGTAAATCCAATCTCTACAGTACCCCCCTGAAACAGGTCCTGCGTGAGTGAGCTAGAGTGGATCTTGCCTTAAGCTTTTGACAAATATTGGCAGAGGCGGTGTCCCGAAGCAAAGAAGAAATCTATGCTTCTGGAGTGATACGAACCCAGACAGTCCCAACCCTCGGGAGCGTGAGGAGTGAAAAGGTACTGATCAGAGTAGTAGAAAACCTGCAGAGTTCCCTGAATGTTATGCAAGAAAAGTTGATTCAAATGGAAAAATGGATAGGGATCGGCCCCACTCTGGAGGCTGCTTACCTGGCCCTACAAAATCCTTATTGGGCCTTTCCTCATGTTCCCAAACCTAACCCTCCACCTACTATGCCTGGGTGTGGACTGTTCTACCAAGTTCCTCAATATCATCCACCGGTGGACTCTTGGTCTGGACCGGTCTATCCGGAACCCCAGAGTCCTCCACCGAGGCCAGGTGGTCAGGTTCCAGGGGCGCCTTCTACATATAGATGAAGAAATGATTGTCAGGACACACTTTGTTGGCGGTGTGGATGTAGAGGACACTTTGCAAGAGGGTGTCAGTGATTTGCAAAGACACCCAGAACCACCGTTAAACTTCTACCCCCGCAGTAGTGGAACATACTGCAGGGGAGGTAGAGAGACAAGCCACCCAGCATAATTATGAATGTCTGGTTGCAGGATGTCCCATCCTGCAAGCTGAGTTTGAAGGCATCCCAGTGGACTGTTTAATGGATACTTGGGTCACAGGTAACGACCATGCCCGAGTCGTACTTCAACCATTGCTTTTAAACGATGGTCAAGCCAGAGCAGGAGACGTTGATCTGGGTAACAGCAGCTAATCAGCAACCGATCCCCATGACAGGGGTCGTGTGAATGAATGTGCGGCTATATGGACAAGATATGGGAAGAAAAAGCATTTTGCTGGTTCCTGAGCCATTCAAAGAAGATGTACCAGTGATAATGGGCAAGAATATCCTGCGAGAGTTGGACCAGGTCATGTTCATTAAATGGGGGCTGGCTACATGAAGCAGGCTACTCTGCACAAACCTACCCAGAAAGCATTCCAACGGCTGATCCGTGTCTGTGGGAGACAGAAGAGCGTCCCTGTACCCCAGTCTGTGGGAGTTGTTCGAATGCCGGGAGTACCTGGAGGAAGAGGAGATTCCGGACTTCTGCAAATTAACACCACCGGCAGTAGTGGCAAAGTCAAGTGGGGAGGCCTGCTCTCTACCCAAGTCACTAGAGAGAACTAACAAAGAATGGGGTCGAGTACAAGATGAAGATGCAGGGTTGCAGCAAGTGAAAAGCTGGGTAGCCCAGCGAAATGTACGCCACAAGGAAGAATGTGCTGACCTAGATGCCGAGATAAAGTCCGTGCTGTGCCAGTGGGATAGGTTGGAAGTTCGAGGAGCTGTTCTACACCACAAGTGGCAGCAGCCTGCTGACTTAGAGGCAAGATGGCAAGTAGTAATCCCCAGGAGAGTGGCATGAGAAATTGTCAAAGAAGCTCATGAGTTCGGAGCCTACTTCAGACTGGGAAAGACCTTCTACTGGCTTCAGCGATACGTTTATTGCCCCCGGCTGGAAGCCACAGTTGAGGAAGTTTGCCGACAGTGCAGAGTGTGTGACCTCACCAAAAGCACAGAACAGAGGGCACCTTTACAAACCATACAGACCAAAGAACCGTTTGAAACGTTAATGATAGACTACCTCCTTGTGCGACAATCAACTAGAGGTCAATAGTACTGCCTGGTCATGACTGACCACTTCTCCAAGTTTGCAGTGGTCACCCCAACTCAGGACCAGACAGCTTAGTCTGCTGCGCGAGCCATCTGTCAAGATTTCATTTGGGTCTACGGGTGTCCAAAGTGGATTCACTCAAACCAGGGAGCGTGTTTTCAAGGTAAAGTGATGGAGGAACTGTACCGACTGTACGGCATCGAAAGGTCCCGAACAACCCCATATCAGCCCCAAGGGAATGGGGCCTGTGAGTGCTTTAACCGGACTCTACTTCAAATGTTGAGAACATTAGAGGAAGACAAGAAAGCACCTTGGCTGTACTACGTGCCCGAATTGGTCTGGACCTATAACAATCGGGTCCACACCACCACGAGTTAAACCCTGTACATGTTACTGTTTGGAAGAGCCGACTGAGAAATCATTGAACTAAATCTAGAACAGCCAGAGGATATATTTGAATGATCTACCACCTCATGGGTAAAAGAACATTGTTGTTGGCTCCAGACCATCTGCCGGCTAGCAGGCCAGCAATTACAAGAGAAGACTTATAATAGCCGACCTCCAATTCAGGAAGTTCCGCTCCAACCTGGAGACCGGGTGCTGGTGTGGGAAAGACGTCTCAAAGGCAAGCTGAGTGAATGTTGGGAGGTGCAACCATACAAAGAGATCAGAAGAGTGTACCCAAACGGCCCGGTGTACGAAGTGCAAGCTGAAAATGAAGAATCTGCTCGAAGAACTCTACACAGGAATATGTTACGGCCATGCAAGTCTGAAGATCCCCCATCTGTCCCGGGGCTTGATTCCCCGGTTCCTGCAGCAAGGCTGGCTTTCCCTGACAGTGACTTTGCTGAAAACTGGTGGGCTGTTCCTGAGACTGCGGAAGGTCCCCACTCCATGGCTGCTGACGTTCCCAAAACATAACCCTTGCCAGTTCTCATAGAAGAGGAACCCCAGGGTCTGTCTGATATTTCTGTTGAAAAGAACGGTTCTACCAATACTGTTCCCATTGAAAATAGTCATGACCTCCGGAGATCCAGTAGGCCTAATGCAGGGGTTCCACCAAATAGGTATGATGCTGATCATTTCATTTGGTCCACCTCTGTATTTTGAGCAATGATGCACTGCTGTGTAAACAGTTGCATAGAGTCTTTTATCCCCATTCCTGGACTATATTGCAAGGAAGACCGCTTTCAAGTGGGGAGGCATGTAGGGGGTTGGTCCCTAGTCAGCCTACCAACGGAATTACACTGTTACTTTAAGAGACAATACCCCCCTCTTATTTGTGTTTACGTGGACTAGTGCTTTCCCCCTGCAGCCTATTGTGTGTTGGTTGGGACGTGGGGCAGTTGGTGTTGGTTAAGCAACTGACAAGGGGGACTTGTGGATGCTGTGAGAGACTTTTGCCATGGTGAGCCTGCTGCTGCCATGAGAAAGAAACAGGCAAGACAATAAGTCCTAGATAGTGCCTCTTTACCACAGGATCGATCTCCAGGACTGTGTCAGAAGGAGAAAGGCACATTGCATATCCAGGGTAATTCTCCCTGAGTGCCTGTAATCTGATGGAGGAAAACTATTCTGTGGTACCAGTAATCCTTCAACATTGAAAGTGGGAACGAAACTTGCCCGGATCTGGAAGAGGACGGATCTATTAATCTGAAAGAAGAGCTCAACACAACAAGCTCTGCTTCATCGCATCAGGACCAAGTAGCAGTTATAAGACCTTCTTCTTAGACTAAAAAACTGTGAGTGTGACACCGGTGTCAAACTGTGTTAGGGTTTAGAGCATGTTTCTGTAGTTAGGGCGCTGTATCTGTGCGGCCCGATTATCGGAAGCCAGATAGGAAATTAGCAGAGAGTAGTTGATAGAAATTGTTTTTACTATTTGTATTGTAATTTGCATTGCCATAGCTGGAGCACGGCTTGTGTGATGCGCTCCCATGATTTCTTCTTGTAACCACTATTGTATTTATCATTACAACTGTTAGTCTTATTTTCTGGCATATAATCCTCTATCTCTCAACAAAGCCTGTGTTTTGGTTCTGTCTCCTCGTTTACTGTACCGTATTTAGTATTGAGACCTGCCCGGTGATGTCGTTCAGGCACCGCTACATTCCCACATGCTTTCCCTCTCCATAATGTCACTCCCACAATGCCCCTGTCCATAATATTCCTTTACATTGCTCCTATCCATAATGTCTCCCACACACTGCCCCTCTCCAAAATATCTCCTACATTGCCTCCTTGCATACTTTTCCACCTTCACAATTCCCCCCATCTCTCCATTATCACATAAGATGCCCTCATTATAGAGGTAACACAAACACCAACCCCACTCCTCACATCCTTTAATAGGATATTAAATCTTTGGCTCATCCATGGAACATTTATTGTTTCTGGCCGCCACCTCAACCTTGCGGAGCTGGCAGCAGTGTGAGGAGATCACATCGTGATGGCCTCATCACGCTGCTGCACGTCGGGGCAGGGGCTGATGGGCATTACTCTGCTTTGCTCCTGTCCCGACGCCAAACTGTTTAACTGTATTTGGGCCTAATGAAGTTCAAGTCTCCCGGTTCTCTGTAGTGTGTTGTTGTGTAGTCTCAGAAATTTCAGCAGGAGACTGACTTTGTATGTCACTCACGCTTTTGCAGTTGATCCTATGGGTACACAATACCCGCCCAGTTAGCATGATGTACAGTATATATTAGTCATTAAATGCATATTAACAAGCACTCATGACATACAGATTATGTAGCATTATGGGGTCAATATCTACAGTACTAAATGTGTACAGCACTATAGTTTACCACCTATATATTGTTGGAATATTTCATTCTCTCTGACTATGTCACAGTCTACACCATCCTATATTAGACCACAAGCATAGGTAAGAATTTCTGCTATTTCAATGGTCTACTTCATTAAGTTGAGATGTATAAAATTACTTTTGCTACATACTGTTATACAGCTTTTGTCATTTTACCAAAGATTTCAAGTAAATATCTTACATGGGGTTATCCAGGACTTTTGTATTTTTTTTATGGGGCTAAGAAATTACAGGCAAATAGTTGCTAACTTTCTGCCTGTTTTGCCCGACACCGATCTCTGCTGGCACAGAGAAATCACGGACAGCTCCTGCCAGTAATTCTATGCCTTTATTTGACCTCACATCAACAGTGCAACTTATCCTTTTCCGGTCTGCTCTGTCGATAGAATGTCACTGCAGACATCATGCTAATTGACAGCCGGCTCTCCACAGTTAGGCAACGGAAAGCCGACTGTCAATCAGCATGACAGTGTTAGAGACACCCAGTCAACATAGCAGAGCTGAAGAAAAGAAGCTGTTGAATCGCTGGCAGTAGCGGTCAGTGACTCCTCTGAGCCAGCATAGATCGGCACCTGGCAGAACAGGCAAGTATTTAATAACTACCTACCTGTAATTTTTTAGCCCAATAAGAAAAAAAATACATATGTCCCTAATAACCCCTTTAAGTATTTATAGTATATACAGTTTATAACTTCTCCATAGCAAGCTTAGATTCAGAAAGTGGAAGTTCAGTTAAAACCATTTTTCCTATTATTCCTTATTATTCCCTATTGTCATGGATATAGTCCAAGTGATAATGAACACATGCATATTTTATTTTAACTGCCTATTTTCAACTCATTTGTGTATAGCACAAATGTGAATTAAATCTCTAACTATGTAGGACAGTGTTATAGCTGAATGAAACTTGATAAGGATGGGAAAACTGCGAGAAGCCATTTACTAGAACCTAAATGGAAATTATGTTTCTCATATTGTTACATAAATTGGCAAAGAAAATTGTGGGGAAGGTAAAAATGTTGCTTCTCATCTGTGTTCTTTATTTTAATGGTTGCAAAGGAAAAAAAGAAAAAAGTTCATTGCCTCAGAGTTATCAGATATTTACTTGAGTTTTTATGTGAAAATATTTTTATACAACGTAAAGTGGATTTTCGTATGCACCCAACTGTGATGACGTCACTATCTGAAAAAAAACAAAAAACAGTATATTTCAAATTTGTATGAGTGTGGAAAATTGTATAAATTTCATAACTATGTTAGATGGACTTGGAAAGTTAAAAAAGTGTTAGAAAACAATGCCAGGTCTAAGGATACATACATTAAATATAATATATTGCATGTTATCAGAGAAATATGATTTATTATTATGAGCCCTTTCTTCTCCTCCTCCCTGCCACCTAAAATCATCATTCACTCTGAAGAAAAGACTGGCAGCTATCTGAAGCATCAGATTACAATTCTTACTAAAGTCTAGAGTCTAAGGGGCAATGTTTCTCCTTGTGGAGAGTGACATGCCTGACATGCAGGTGTAAGGAGACTTATAGGCCATGCAATGCTCCTCTTGGAGATCATGATGTAGCTTTGTAGTATTTGTATTAGCTTATCACAGTGTTGAATTCAGAGCTACACAGCTAAGTGCTGCTGTATATTGTCCTCCATGCTGCTGCTGCTTATTGGTGTGTGCTGTGTATGGGAGATGTCAATTAGTCATGGGTCCGGCATTTACAGTGGGTACGGAAAGTATTCAGACCCCTTTAAAATTTTCACTCTTTGTTTCATTGAAGCCATTTGGTAAATTCTAAAAAGTTAATTTTTTTCTCATTAAAGTACACTCTGCATCCTATCTTGACTGAAAAAAAACAGAAATGTAGAAATTTTTGCAAATTTATTAAAAAAGAAAAACTGAAATATCACATGGTCATAAGTATTCAGACCCTTTGCTCAGTATTGAGTAGAAGCACCCTTTTGAGCTAGTACAGCCATGAGTCTTCTAGGGAATGATGCAACAAGTTTTTCACACCTGGATTTGGGGATCCTCTGCCATTCTTCTTTGCAGAACCTCTCTAGTTCCGTCAGGTTGGATGGTGAACATTGGTGGACAGCCATTTTCAGGTCTCTCCAGAGATGCCCAACTGGGTTTAGGTTAGGTCAGGGCTCTGGCTGGGACAGTTAAGAATGGTCACAGAGTTGTTCTGAAGCCACTCCTTTGTTATTTTAGCTGTGTGCTTAGGGTCATTATTTTGTTGGAAGGTGAATCTTTGGCCAAGTCTGAGGTCCAGAGCACTCTGGAAGAGGTTTTTATCCAGGATATCTCTGTACTTGGCCGCATTCATGTTTCATTCAATTGCAACCAGTCATCCTGTCCCTGTAGCTGAAAACACCCCCATAGCATGATGCTGCCATCACCATGTTTCACTGTTGGGATTCTATTGGGCAGGTGATGAGCAGTGCCTGGTTTTCTCCACACATACCACTTAGAATTATCGCCAAAAAGTTCTATCTTCGTCTCATCAGACCAGAGAATCTTATTTCTCATAGTCTGGGAGTCCTTCATGTGTTTTTGAGCTAACTCTATGCAGGCTTTCATATGTCTTGCTCTGAGGAGAGGCTTCCGTCGGGCCATAAAGGCCCGACTGGTGGAGGACTGCAGTGATAGTTGACTTTGTGGAACTTTCTGCCATCTCCCCTCTGAATCTCTGGAGCTCAGCCACAGTGTTCTTGGGGTTCTTCTTTACCTCTCTCACCAAGGCTCTTCTCCCAAGATTGCTCAGTTTGACTGGACAGCCAGGTCTAGGAAGACTTCTGGTGGTCTCAAACTTCTTTCATTTAAGGATTATGGAGGCCACAGTGCTCTTAGGAACCTTGAGTAATGCAGAAATTCTTTTGTAACCTTGGCCAGATCTGTGCCTTACCACAATTCTCTGAGCTCCTTGGGCAGTTCCTTTGAGCTCATGATTCTCATTTGGTCTGACATGCACTGTGAGCTGTGAGGTCTTATATAGACAGATGTGTGCCTTTCCAAATCAAGTCCCATCAGTTTAATTAAACACAGCTGGACTTCAATGAAGGAGTAGAACCATCTCAAGGAGGATCACAAGGAAATGGACATCATGTGACTTAAATATGAGTGTCTGAGCAAAGGGTCTGAATACTTATGACCATGTGATATTTCAGTTTTTCTTTTTTAATAAATTTGCAAAAATTTCTACATTTCTGTTTTTCTTTCAGTCAAAATGGGGTGCAGAGTGTACCTTAATGTTAAAAAAATGAACTTTTTAGAATTGACCAAATGGATTCAATGAAACAAAGAGTGAAAAATGTAAAGGGGTCTGAATACTTTCCGTACCCACTGTATCACCAGGTTTCCTCTCTGTAGGTTTTACATCATATAATAGAAGGAAACAGTGTTATACTTTACTTCCCGTACACACACATCTTATTCTGAAAAGTTAGCTGAAAGTGCAGGTACACTTTAAAGTAGAACTCCAGCAAAATGTGTTGCACATATGCTAACTAAACATCAATTTTCTAGCAGTATAATTTTTTCGTCCAGAACACGTGCATACATACATCCCCCTTTATTATCGCAGAGGTGTGATGTGACCTCCAGTCTGACATGCATTGCAACACCTGGTTTCGTATGTAGAAATAAAGTCACCCTCTACCTTGATGTAAACCACAGTTTGAAATCATCAAATATCAAATCTCTTCTGGCAGCTCTCAAATCCATAACCTCAGAACCAAACGCTACCTTCCTTGTTGAGTCCTTTTGAATTTCCTACTTTTATCGATTTGTTCTTGGACAGATAAGTTATAGAGGAGACAGGAAGCAGGTCTCATAAAAAACACAGAAATGCTTGATTGATCTGATCATTCTTGTGTATGGGGAAGATGGGGGATAAAGCTGTTTCTTTGACCAACAGTTATCTAATGCGTATGGGGCCTTTATGGCTCATTCAGACGAACGTATGAAATGTCCATGTGATGTCCGTATGCAGAATGAGTAGCATATAAACAGCACAAGCAACAATACAAATCAATGTAGTGGCAGTTCACATGAGAGGTTTTAAACATGGGCCGATAGTCCACATGGAAAAAAAATCGCAGCATACACTACTTTGTACCGTATTTTGGATCAATCTCACCCATTATCATATCACATATACAGTAGAGTAGGTTACTATCTGTATCTCATACTTTTTTCATGGATCAATTAGAATTATTAAGAGAGGAAACTGTAATTTTTTATTATTTATTATATTGCTCATGTAAAAACTGTACGCTGTACAAAACTGACATACGGATGGCACACGGCCATAAAAAAACAGAACATACATGCATACGGATACAATAAGGATATGAAAGCAGACATAAGTAACACAATATGGGTGCAAAAGCATCAGTTTTGTTCTGGACGAAAAACAAATGAAAAATAAATGATTTTACATACACTCGGGTGAACCCAGCCTTACTCTATATGCCTCCAATGCATTTGTTCTCTTGTTCTTGGGTTGTGTTGGGAATTGTGGTCCTTCCAAGTGAGGAAGTGCTGTCTCTTGAAGATTTTTGCAATCTCATACTTCACCTCATATTGTCACTTTAACCCCTTTACAGCCTGTGGCGTATTAGTACGCACCAGGCTGTCACCCCCTGTTCAGCGATGGCTCCGGCGCTGAGCCCACACTGAACCGGGCACATGTCAGCTGATTATTACAGCTGACATGTGCCCGCAACAGCCGCAGGTGGAATCGTGATCCACCCGCGGCTGTCAATCTCTGACAGCGGCATTTAACATCGCCGTTCCGGAAGCGCGTCACTTACCCCACCCATCGGTGACCCCGTCACCACCTAGTGGTCGGCGCTCATAGCACAGGACCATTTCTGCTGCATAGAGGTGATCTGCTCATCACCTCTATGTAGCAGAGGCGATCGGACAAGTGCTGCTTCTAGTCTCCTATGGAGACTATAGAAGCAAGCAAAAAGTGAATAAAAAATGTTTTTAAAAAAATTAAAAAAATATAAAAGTTTAAATCACCCCCCTTTCGCCCCATTCAAAATAAATAATAAAAAATAAACCCCACATACACATATTTGGTATCGCCCGATCTATCAATATAAAAAAAGAATTAATCTGATCGGTAAACAGCGTAACGATAAAACAATTTTAAACGCCAGAATTAAATTTTTTTGCCGCCACAACATTGCAATAAAATGCAATAATGGGCGATCAAAACATCGGATCTACCCCAAAATGGTATCAATAAAAACTTCTGCTCAGTGCGCAAAAAATAAGCCCTCACCCGGCCCAAGATCCCAAAAAATGGAGATGCTACGGGTCGTGGAATATGGCGCCATTTTTTTTTTTTAGCAAACTTTGGAATATTTTTTCACCACTTAAATAAAAAAGAACCTGTACATGATAGACAACAATTTAAAAAAACATCTGTGGTATTGCACTTTTTTTGCAATTTCACCGCGCTTGGAATTTTTTTCCTGTTTTCCCATATACGATATGATAAAACCAGTAATGTCGTTCAAAAGTAAGACTCGTCCCACAAAAAATAAGCCCTCACAGGGCCATATTGAACAAAAAATCAAAATGCTATGGCTCTGGGAACAAGGGGAGCAAAAAACGAAAATGCAAAAACGGAAAATCCCAGGGTTGCGAAGGGGTTAAAAAATGCACCTGACAACTTACTATTTTCCTAAATAATGTAGCAAAAACTGTAAATATCATTGCCATTGTTCTTATAACTGGCTGGTATGGAATATGTATTTACAGCAGTGTAAATGCTCTAATAGTAAAACTTGTTTGTCCATTGTACCCTCTAGTAGTAATAGCTAGATAAGCTTAAAATGAATAGATGCAAATGAATTCAACTTAAATTTTATAAAATTTGCAGGTCCCGGCTAATTTGAACAATTTTCTACTTGATTCATGCAAATACCCCCAAAAAATGCATGTTATGTTTTTATACATTTCAAAAGATTGCATCAGGCACAGAAGTCTCACATTACCTCAGATGCAACCGCGCAGTCTTTGCTATAATGCCTTGCAGGAATAACATCACAGTGTATAGCACATCCAATCAAGAGGAACTTTAACAGCTTGTATAAAAGCTTATGCAGGTAAAGCAGCAGTCATTTTAGGGTGATTATAGTGCTGCTCACAGCTTATCAATAGAGATAGGAATAGAAAGACCTAAAACACTGAACAAATACTAAAGATTGTAATGTGTTACACAATTACAGGAATGCGAAAAAGATTTCCTCCAGGCTATTTGCGCTCCCGAATAACTTGTAAGTACAAGCTATAGTATTATCCTATATGGATCTTTATTATTTCTCCAAAAACATGTACATACAACGCGTTTCGACAAATAAAATGTCTTCCTCAGGTATTTTGATAACAAAATCCATACAGGATAATACTATAGCTTGTATTTACAAGTTATTCGGGAGCGCAAATAGCCTGGAGGAAATCTTTTTCAGATATTTTTCCTATGATAACTCTTCCCGAGTTAAACAATAGCGACCAGGGATCTGCAGCATACCGCTTAAAAAGGAAGATTATTACTGGATGTTCTGTGGTTCAAAAGGGACCTATAAGCAAGTGACCAAGGCCTAATAAAGATCGGTGCGCTCTCTGCTTTCTTTTCCCTCTCTCCTGCTGGACAATTACAGCAGTGAAGATGATTAATATAGTAATCTGTGAATAATGCAGAAATGTAATTGATAGGGAAAAAAGACAGGAACGTTGTATGCAGCAGCGTCAGATATAGTGTGATTGATCAATGATAAGGTGCAAGAGCACCTGTCCTGCTGCATTGAATTAGAATTACTCTGTTTTTGTCTTCATTAATGCACTAGAAAGCTGAAGTAAAACAGCACAATAATTTTTACGGAAAAAAATGTGAAATCAGTGTCAGATGGTTTGCTTCCTAGTCACAAGGGACTGTACTGAGTTTTTTGCATTTATTATACAATCATTTTTGTGTAGGGAGAATAATTTTTTTTTACAAAATACAAAAGAATATTCCCCCAAATCCAAACATTTAAATGTGACTGTCTACCTAACAATGTTTGCATGTCAGAATCAATATTTTTGCACACCTGTTTTACTAGTCAAAATTTATATCTGTGCATGCTGCACCAATATTGTGTCAAGCTCCCAGTGCTGGCTGTTTTGGTTGTGTATGTACTAGTGATGATTGAGTATGCCTCACTATCCCTTTCGGCGTGTACTCGCCGAGTATTTTGGCGTGCTTGGCGTTTCATTCATTCTCGCTGCGCCTGCAAGTGTCATGGCTGCTAGACAGCTGTGACACATGCAGAGATAGCCTGTTCACCAGGCTATCTCTGCTTGGGTCACAGCTGTCTAACAGCCAATCGGTCCAGGAGCTGTGTAAGCAATCGCCGCTGGGTGTTCAGCAGTTCTGACACCTTAAACACGGCACTCACTCCCAGGAGCAGTGCCCGCACTGCTCCCAGCACTTTAACCCCATAAAAGCTGCAATCGATATCGATCGCAGCACTTAGAAGGCAGGTAGAAGGAGGGGGCCCACTCTGCCTTCCGATCGGCATCCCAGCGAAATCATCGCGGGGACCCAATCATTGCCATTGTGACTCGATGTCGTCATGAAGGCATCTGTGTCACCAGGCTCTAGCAAGTTAGTTTGATCATGTGCATTGCATGATCTAACCTATTTGTACCAGTGCAACACTGACAGTTACATATATTGTAACCTTTAATAAATATTTTTCTGAAAAAATAAAATTAACATCCGTAGCGACTAGCCCTATAAAAATGTCACTCTAGTAAACTCCTTCAGTGAACACTGTAAAAAAATAAATAAAAAACAAGAAAAAAAAGATGCTTTATTATCATACAGCCAAACAAAAAGTGGAATAAAACGCGATCAAAAAGATGAATGTAAAGAAAAATTGTATAGCTGAAAACGTCATCTTCTCCCACAAAGAACAAGCCACCATACAGCTCCATCAGCGAAAAAATATAAAATTATAGCTCTTAGAATAAAGCTATGCAAAAATATTTTTTTTCTATAAAATAATTTTTATTGTGTAAAAGCGCCAAAGCATAAAAAATATATACAGTGCCTACAAGTAGTATTCAACCCCCTGCAGATTTAGCTGGTTGACACATGCGGAATTAACTTGGAATTGTGACATTTGTACTGTAGATCAGCCTGGAAGTGGGAAATGCACTGCAGAAATTTTTTTTTTTTTTAAAACGTTAAAAATTAATTCAGAGTGTCATTTATTATTCAACCCCTCAAACCACAAGAATTCTGTTTGGTCCCCCTAAAGTATTAAGAAGTAGTTCAGGCACCAAGAATAATGAGCTTCACATGTGTGGATTAAAGATCTCTTTTGCCAGCCTTTTCTGACTATTTAAGACCCTCCCCAAACTTGTGAACAGCACTCAGACATGGTCAACATGGGAAAGACAAAGGAGCATTCCAAGGCCATCAGAGACAAGATCGTGGAGGGTCACAAGGCTGGCAAGGGGTACAAAACCCTTTCCAAGGAGTTGGGCCTACCTGTCTCCACAGTTGGGATCATCATCCGTAAGTGGAAGGCTTATGGAACTACTGTTAGCCTTCCACGGCCTGGACAGCCTTTGAAAGTGTCCTCCCGTGCCGAGGCCAGGCTTGTCCGAAGAGTCAAGGCTAACCCAAGGACAACAAGGAAGGAGCTCCGGGAAGATCTCATGGCAGTGGGGACATTGGTTTCAGTCAATACCATAAGTAACGTACTCCACCGCAATGGTCTCCGTTCCAGACGAGCCTGTATGGTACCTTTACTTTCAAAGCGTCATGTCAAGGCTTGTCTACAGTTTGCTCATGATCACTTGGAGGACTCTGAGACAGACTGGTTCAAGGTTCTATGGTCTGATGAGACCAAGATCAAGATCTTTGGTGCCAACCACACACGTGACGTTTGGAGACTGGATGGCACTGCATACGACCCCAAGAATACCATCCCTACAGTCAAGCATGGTGGTGGCAGCATCATGCTGTGGGGCTGTTTCTCAGCCAAGGGGCCTGGCCATCTGGTCCGCATCCATGGGAAGATGGATAGCACGGCCTACCTGGAGATTTTGGCCAAGAACCTCCGCTCCTCCATCAAGGATCTTAAGATGGGTCGTAATTTCATCTTCCAACAAGACAACGACCCAAAGCACACAGCCAAGAAAACCAAGGCCTGGTTCAAGAGGGAAAAAGTCAAGGTGTTGGAGTGGCCTATTCAGTCTCCTGACCTTAACCCAATTGAAAACTTGTGGAAGGAGCTCAAGAATAAAGTCCACATGAGACACCCAAAGAACCTAGATAACTTGGAGAAGATCTGCATGGAGGAGTGGGCCAAGATGACTCCACAGACCTGTGCCGGCCTGATCAGGTCTTATAAAAGACGATTATTAGCTGTAATTGCAAACAAGGGTTATTCCACAAAATATTAAACATAGGGGTTGTATAATAATTGACCCACACTTTTATGTTTAAAATTTAATAAAATTCAACTGAGCAACATAACTTTTTGGTTTGTAAGATTTATGCTTCTGTTCATAAAACCTACTCTCGTTTGCAGTTTGAAGGCTCTAACTTATTTGCATCTTATCAAACCAGCTAAATCTGCAGGGGGTTGAATATTACTTGTAGGCACTGTATATATAAATGTGGTACTGCTGTAATTGGACTGACCTGAAGAATAAAGCTGCCTTATCAATTTTACCACATGGCATAAAAAAATTCATAAAATCAATTCCTTTCTGGATTTTGTTCATTTTGCCACACAAAAATTGGAATAGAAAGTGATCAAAAAATGACGTGTGCCGAAAATGGTACCAATGAAAACTATAACTCTCAAATATGGCGATACAAAAAATATTTTTTTTAAAAAAAAAAAAAGCGTCTTTAGTGTATGACAGCAGCCAAGCATAAAGAAGAAACAAATCTGCTATCGCCGACACAAAGAATAAAGTCGTTTAATCACTTATGCCACACAAGGAACAACTTAATAGATAAATAAAACCAATTCTTCACTTGCTAATAATTTGTTCATTCTTCCTCCCAAAGATCATAGTAAGGCTAGGCTCACATTTATCCTGTGCTCTGCTCAGAGTGCTTACACTGGGGTTTCCATGTAAATCTCTGAAATGCATGATTCAGACGGAACCCCCGCAGTAGATTCCCTATAATGAGGCAGATGGATGCCGTCTGACCTGTGATCCAGCGATGTCCATCTTTTTAGGAGTGTATAAAAGTGCCGTTGGCCACAGTTTTGTGCACCTCTGAAAAAGATGACAACACTGAACAGAGGCCAGTTGAAGTCCAGAGTAACTCTGCTGCCTCATTATAGTGAATGGATCCTTCGGAGGTTTCATCTCAATCATGTCACTTGGAGATTTGGATGGAAACCCTGATATAAGTGCTCAGCGTAGAGCGCAGGATAAATGTGATCCAAAAAGTTATGTAAAATGTTCCAAATCAATCCACAAAAAAAGCAAGTCCCCACTCAGATCCGTCATCTGTCAATGGAAATATAGGGGCTACCATGATATTGGTAGTACAAAGGCTCTGGAAAAGCGCTATGGCTCCTCACCCCCCCAAAAGAAATCCAAAGAATTCTGTGCTGCCAAATCAAAATGCCCCCCTCCTTTTCGAGCCCCACAATGTGCGTAAACCACATTTAGTGTCCACATGTTTGGCATTTCTGTAGCGATGAGACCCTGCCTAATTTACAGGTGCATGTCTCCTGAAGCATAAGCTGGGCACTACAACATACTGGTCACTACAATATACTGGTCACTACAATGGCAGTTTGAAATTTTCACTCAGCAACATCCACTGCTGCTTGTTTCTGGAAAACACCCATGGAAACAAATCATCACTACACATGTAGATAAATTCCCATAGGAAATGGATCAAAAGCAGCACAAAAAATGGAAGAAAAGGTGCAAAGCCCCCCAGGTACACACCAGTCCTATGTATATCCACAAAGAGAATGGAGGTAGCACACAGAGAGATGATGAAAAAATTGTCTTTTTAATATACTGAGGGGTTGTTACACAATTATCTATGGGAGTACAGGGACTATTAGGTAGCCTGTGTCATGGGAGGGTTGAGACTAGTGCCCTTATGGGTACTTGTCTCACATCTCAGTAAGGCCACTGGGTTGCCATCCCCAGCTAATGGGGGGTGTTCCCATGCCTTTCAGGCTCAAATGTCTGTGACTCCTACCTTTAAATGAGTGCAAGATCTTGTTACAATGAGCACTTTAGTGCTGTGTCCCCTGCAGTTTTTATAATGTATATATATGCGCATCGCGCTCTGACATAGTAAGATTTTGATGAGCTGCCCTTAATAAACATGGATGCCCTGGCTATAAGTCTGTCTATGACCGCAGTGAGGGATGTGTCTGTGCCTCCTCGCGCATGTGCGGTCAGTTTTGTATAGGTTTCTATGACGGCGCCGGCATTTCTGGTCTTTGGAACGCAATTGTGCTCCAGAAGTATTATATTCCTTCCGGACATGCGCAGTAGAGATAGTAGGGACGCCGAGATTTCGGCGCTTCTCATATTTGTACTATGGGGTGAGTCATGAGGCTATTTAAATATGTACAGCTGGTGACTATGATCAATTATTAATAGAAATGGCTTTTATAATGATGATTTGAACCTTTTTTGTCTTCCTAGCACTTTTGCACTTTATATATTGTACACACTGTATGAATCATGATAAATGATGTATTGATTGTATCTGTGTCATGTCTAAAATGTATATGTTATATTAATTACTGCTAATCAATTTGTGTGATTAAGCAGGTTTAAATACTTTGCACATTGCACTTTCACATTGCTTGAGAAAGGTCTACATCTTTGGACCGAAACGTTGCTACAGCCACATGGGCTATTAAAAAGACAATTTTTTCATCATCGGTCTGTGTGCTGCCTCCATTCTCTTTGTGGATAAATTCCCAAAGGGGTATAATTTCCAAAATGGCGTCACTTGAGGGGAGGTTTTGCTTTGTATATGGAGTCTGCAAACTGTTCTAGGAAAATCTGCGCTCCAGGAGTCAAATAGCACTCTGTCCCTCCCGAGTCTCGCTGTATGGCAAAGCAGTACTGCACAGCCATATTTCTACATTCAGCTGAAATTGTAAGAAATTTTGGTTCCATTTTCACCCAGTTCCCAGTGTGAAAATGTAAAATCTGGGACTAAAACAAAATTTTGGTGATACAAATTTAATTATTTTTTCTTCACTGCCCAATGGTATAAAATTCTGTGACATACCTGTGGTGTCCATATGATCACTGAACCCCTAGATTAATTCATTGGGGGGTGTAGTTTACAAAATATGGTCACATATGGGCGGATTCTGCTGTTCTGGCACCTCAGGGGCTCTGCCAATGTGACATGGCACTCATTATGGCGCTTCTTCCCTTCTGAGCTTTGCATTGTGCCTCAAAATAAGTTTTCAACCACATATGGGGTATCGATGTACTCAGGAGGAATTGAACAACAAATTTTTGGATCCATTTTCTCCTGGTATCCTTGTGAAAATGAAAAAATTGGGGCAAAAAAGCACTTTTTGTGGAAAAATATATATTTTTTCATTTTCACAGATCAATGTTGTAAATTTCTGTGAAGCACCTAGGGGTTCAAGGCGCTCAACACACATCTAGATAAATTTCTTGAGATATCTAGTTGCCAAAATGGTGTCACTTGTGGAGTTTCTTTACTGTTTAGGCACATCAGGGGCTCTCCAAATGTGACATGACACCCACAGACCATTCCATCAAAGTCTGCATTCCAAAAATGTCACTCCTTCCTTTCTGAGCCCTTCTGTGCACCCACACAGTAGTTTTCCCCCACATATGTGGTATCAGTGTACTCAGGAGAAATTGCACAACAAATTACATGATCCATTTTCTCCTGGTATCCTTGTTAAAATAAAAAAAAATGGGTATAAAGTAATATTTTTGTGAAAAAGTTAAATGTTCAGTATTTCCTCCCACATTGCAAAAATTCTTCTGAAGAACCTAAAGGGTTAATAAACTTCTTGAATTTTGTTTTGAGCCCCTTGAGGGGTGAAGTGTTTAGAATAGTGTCAATTTTGGGTATTTTCTGTCATATAGGCCCCTCAAAGTCACTTCAAATATGATGTGGTCCCTAAAAAAATGGTTTTGCAAATGTTGTAAAAATTAGAAATCGCTGGTCAACTTTTAACCCTTATAACTTCCTAACAAACAAATTATGTTTCAACAGTTGTTCAGATGTAAAGTAGATATGAGGGAACTGTTATTTATTAACTATTTTGTGTGACATAACTCTCTGGTTTAAGAGCATAGAAATTAAAAGTTTGATAGTTGCAAACTTTTTAAAATTTTCACTAAATTTCCAATTTTTTTTAAAAATAAATGCAAGTTTTATTGAACAAATTTTACCACTACCATGAAGTACAATATGTCTCGAGATAACATTCTCAGAATTAGTGGGATCAGTTGAAGCATTCCAGAGTTATTTGTTAGAATCTATGTTGTTTTTCTATCGGCCATCTTGTTGTGGTTTGCTTGCTTCTAGTCTTTTCCTCTGGTGCTGGGTTTCTTGGTCATGTGATCTCTGCACTCTTTATTACCCAGCACCTGGCCCCCATTCCCTGCTGGACATCAGTGTTGTAACGCTCGTGCTCTGGCTAAGTAGCCTTGTTTAGTTCTTCTTGCTTTTGACTATAGTTATCCTGGGACTTCTTTTTTCACCAGTTTTGTTTTCTTTAATTTTAGTTTCTGCAACTAGCTTTTCTGTTAGGAGGTCTCCTGCTTTTGCTCCCAGTCCTTAGATCTTTTAGGGACCCCTTTTTCCCCTTCCTACAGGTCTTCGTTTGAGTTCAGTGCAGGAGTTTTGGTGGGGCAATTCATAAGGAGTAGGGCACCCACCCCAGCGTAGGGTTAAGTTGAGTCTCAGGGCAGGGACAGCTTTTCCCTCCTATTCCTTAGTTCTAAGTTGCAGAACATAACATTATTACCACATAAATTTACAGTGGTCAGAATTATAAAATTTGGCCTGGTCATGAAGGGGGGTAAAGGGGTTAACAGTGTAAGTATGTTTTTGCACACCTGTTTTAACTAGTCGAATTAGGCAACCATACATGCCATATTTGCTTGTTGGTAAATTTTGCTTTCTATACATGGGCCTTCTTTTTAACATTTTTTAGTAGTCCTTTCTGGCAATAGTTCAATTATTATGGCTGAAAAAGATTCTCAAAAGTTAATTATAGAGTTGTACAAAATGTATGAAAAAAATGTGACAATAGCAATAGATAGGGTAGTATAAAGGAAAAAAAACTATTACAGATGAGAATGCAAAAGCTCCATCACCTCTTGCACTAGCTGTCTCTGCAGTTGTACTTTAAGAATTAGGTCACAATTGGCCTCCTTTGTTTCTGGCAAGCAAATTAGTGGGGAGGAAGTGTAGGGCACTGTGGAATACATGGAACATTACTCGCCTTGGTCACAGCATGATTATGTTACCTGTAACAGTTGCAAAATCAGTTTGAGTCAGTGTTCAGCACAGAACAACCTGCCTGAGTGATCACAAATGATGAAGAGGGGTAATTTTCGGACAGATTTTTAATTTTAAATATTATGAAAAGTTTGGCAATGCACTGTGCTATTAAAATAACTGATGGTTTAACATTACTAAGGCTGGATTTGCATTAAAGAGATTGAAAAGAATACAGTCCTAGGAGACCTCAGAGTGTTAAACACATCTCTTTAGGTCTATCTGCAATTCACTGTGATTTATTCACCAAAAATAGATTTTTTGATTTGTGATT
This sequence comes from Phyllobates terribilis, assembly GCF_046119375.1. NCBI lineage: Eukaryota > Metazoa > Chordata > Amphibia > Anura > Dendrobatidae > Phyllobates > Phyllobates terribilis. The sequence continues at coordinate 198,124,921 of NW_027362764.1, forward strand.
TTTTGATTTTTAAAAGACTCTAATTTCTAGTAGTAACATATTTACTCAGGACTGTAATGAAGTAGCAGAGTTTTTCCATTACCAAGACATGTAAAGCTTTCGAGAGATCTTCATTCACTAACTTTGTGAGGAACTAAACTAATCTGGACTAAACCCTGGAATCCTCAGTCTTGCTTCTCAGTCTTGATCCTTGCTTCTTGTAGCTTTTTCCCAAGCTGAACATCTCTTCCACTATACATCTTTGCATGCAACTCAGGTGTCATAATAGAACTATCCTGGAGTCCTTAAGCTTGGGCCTCTTCTCAAGTGAACCCGATTACAGCGATTCCTTATTCAAACTTGAAACATTACTACTCTTTGAATTACTGCTTCTTCAAATGCTACAGACTCTGAATTTCTACTGACTATAATTGTGATTTGTGCTGTTGCCTTGCCTACTAGATTCCAGAACTGAAAATTAGCATTCTTACAAACCTAGTTGTCATAGCTTCATCTCCCCAACTTCCCTAGTAGTCACTGAAGCATATCAGTCTATCTTATTTTATAAAAAAAAAAGTTATTTTGTCAAAAGTATACCAAACCAAAGCTATTTTAGCAAACCTTTGTCCCATAGACCGTTATGGGCACATTATTTGCATGGATTATTTTTTAGCTTTGATGTAGCCCATAAATATCATATAATAGGGAGCAAAATGACGGTAAGAGAAATGGGCATTCTAGACATTAAGGGGTTAATTATCATTTTGAAACTATACAATCTATTTTTTACAAATATTTTTTCATATTCCTTTATGCACAAGATACAGATGATAATGTTCATATTTTAAGTTAATTACATCAGCCAAAAGTTATGCTCTTCTTGGACTGGGGATCTACTGATAAAGTCTAAAGCAGCATTAGATGTTTTGTAAGAAATCCTTAATTTTAAAATCCCACATATTCTACAATTGCAATGAGAGACAACATTTAACCTTTGTTAATTACATGCTAAACTGAAAATTATTCAAATCTTTTAATATGAAACTACGAAGCCTGTAATCTCTATGAAGCATTAGATTGAATATCTTGGTCTTTGGCATTATGCCTGCAAACACACCTGTGGCTCAATTGTAATTTGCAAATAAAACACACGCTGCAATAATTATGTTTAATATTTAAAGAGTAGAATGTCACATAGAACAGCTGCTTTAAAATACTATTCACCTGTGCATATGCTTTATATATCAATAAACAGTGCGACCTAGAGACAGATCTGCAGCTAGATCTACTGGAGTGTTTGAAGGTTAACATGTTCCTATGCTATATTATTTATTTGTTTGATTATCCTCTGTAACTTAGTCGCTAAAGTTAATTAGCCTTCTAAAATTTTGGAGTTTAGTTAATTGGAGCTATATTTGCTTTATTTATTAGAGACTTGCTTTTACTTTTGTTTCATATTTTGATACAGTTTTTTTTTGTAGGGTTGTATCAAAAATAATATTTACAAATTGGCTCCTGATATTCAGATCCAAACTAACAGCATCATAGGGATTTATATATGAGGTTATTAATTCAGCGCCTTAGACCAATGATCTAGCCAGCAAGTTGCAGCTGTGTTATGAGCATAACGTTATCCCACATTTCACTAGACTGAAACCAACTTTAAAGGGTTTGCCAATGGCTAATAAATATTTAAAAAAACTCAGACTCTATACAAAAAAGCAAAGAAGTAACACCTTCACGGATCCTTCAGAAAGGTCCATGTTGGTCTCTACTTCTTGGTTTCATCACAATACACTGGAAATGGTGGGCATTTCTGTCTAGTTTCCGTGTCTGGAGATGAGACAAAGAAATTGAGATCAAAGGGGACTATGTAAATATCAGAATGGGAGCTGTAGGGGATCAGTGGGGGCAACTTTAATTTTTTTCCTTTTTTAACCACTTTTAAAAAATAGATTGTATTCCTAATAATTTGATTTCTTCCCTAGAATACAGCCCTTCAATATTATGAATCTGTAATATGGATATAATACTGATGGCATTCAGATCCAACATGATTGTGGTAACTGGGCCTAATGGCTCATGAACTTTCTTGTATTACAGATCCCTACTGTTGCATGTTTTACAACATGCCATATGTCAGTGGTATGTACTGTATATGGTAAGTTATTTTATCTGTGTCTTTTGGCCACTGTCTGTTCATTATTTGTTGTTATACCATTTTTTCTTCATAAAATAGCATAGTGAAACTCTTGATGCATATTAAAACTAACGAAGAGCCTGGTACAATAACTTTATTTATTCTTGATTACAAACCTAAGTTGCATATCCCAAGTTTTTAAAAGAAGATCCATGATTAAGTACGCTTCAAAAAAGCAAAAACCTGAGGAAGTGGCAATATTATTGTTTTTCAACAATTCTTAGCAAGAGAATCTTTAGCGAGCAATAGAGATGAGTGGATCAATTTGTGGGAGTCCTGTCCAGTGTTCAGGTCAGTGGTACCTGGCTGTCAGACTAGAGGTCCACAAATCTCTAACCTTCTGGTGTCCCCGATGAGGCTTTTGATTAACTAGGGCTGGTGTGATGTCATCAATGTGTCGCGTTGCACAGATGACGCTGCGCCAACCCTGTCACATCAAATGCAGCACCTGGGACACTGGAAGGTAGATTTTCGGGTCTCCTGTCTAGCTGCCAGGTACCTCTGACCTAGATACTGGACCGGAGTCTTGTGAATCAATCTGGTCATCTCTAGCTATCAAGTTATGTTAGCATGGGGAGGACATTTTTTGAGAAGGTATATTTAAAGGGCTTGTCTTCCAAGGACAATTTCTGTTATAATTCAAGCAATTAAATCAGTCAATAGCAGAGATGAGGAGCTACCCCTTAATGACTTATGATGCACTATGTCCATCATAAGTCAGACCCCTGCCTTTGATGCAGGCTCGCACACCGATCCTGCATCTTTCTGGGCAGATAATGGCTGTGTTATTCAGCCATCATCTGCCTCTAACAGCCATAGGTGCAGCAAAGCTCCCCCCACGGCTGTTAACCTAAGAAATGCCGCTGTCTGTGTCAACAGCATTTAATGCACGCCGGTAGGGGGTGCATGTCATTCTATCCCCTCATGGGTACTGCAGTGACGTGATCGCAGGACGCTGATATGTTGCCATGACAACTGCTGAAGACCCCTGTGTCTGTTATCACTGTACTCCTGTGAAAGCCAGCCTGTGGCTGGCGTTCATAGCAGACCGTGATTTCCACTATATAAAGCAAATCAGTAAATGGCGTAGCAAGAAAAAAAATTAAAACTTCAGTATTTCAGATCTTTGACCGCTGCAACAACAGAAACATTTTTTTAATAACAGTTGATCAAAACATCATATTTACCCCAAGATGATATCAATAAAAACATTGGCTCTGGGTGCAAAACACAAGCCCACACATAACCCCAAGTCCTGAAAGTTGAAAACGTTATGGCTCTCGGAAAGTGGCTCCACAAGCAAATTTTTTATTTTACAAATATCTGAATTTTTTTTGACCACTTAAGTAAAACAAAATCTATACATGTTTGGTATATGAGTAATCGTACTAACCTGGAGAATCACGTTGCCAGGTCAGTTTTACCGTAAACTCAACGTTGTAACTAAAAAAAAGTAAAAAAAAAACAATTGCAGAATTGCAGTTTTTTGCAATTTCGCCACACTTGAAATTTTTTTCCTGCTTTCCAGTACATCATAACATAAAATGGATGGTGTCATTCAAAAGTACATTGTACTTGTACAACTACAAAAAAAGCAGTCACATGGCCATATTGATGGAAAAATGAAAAAGTTATGGTTCTTGGGATAAGGGGAGGAAAAAGCGAAAATGCAAAAGCTAAAAATCGCCCTGTCCTTAATGGGGTTGTCCGGTCAAAAGTGATAAGTCTGCAGTCACTCTGTGTGACTGCAGATTTATGAATCCCCCCAGCGCAGGCACTGTGCGCTTCGGGTATTCGCCGGTATGAGACCCGGTAGCAGAGACTATGGATGTTAGACATACCCCCGGCCAGTGGGCGCGGCCTCGCTCTCCATACAGTTGTATTGAGCGAGGCCCTGCTTTGTAGTCTGATGCGCCCACTGGCCATCCACATCACTAGATGGGGTGTGGCCTCACTCCGTACAAGTGTAGGGAGCAAGACGGCCATGAATGGCCGGGATTATGTATAACGGGTCTCATACCGGCGAATCCCAAGCAGAGCACAGTGCCTGCGCTGGGGGGATTCATAAGTCTGCAGTCACACAGAGTGACTGCAGACCTATCACTTTTGACCTGACAACCCATTTAAGGAGTTAAATGGCACTGTGTAACAGAAGAGTCTGCAGGGAAACGTGTAGATATTTATCAGCTAATTCTGGTGATAACAGATAATGAGTGAGGGTGGTACTGCATTTACTAGCATGACGTTAACCTAAAATATTAAATCACATGAATATTGTCATTTTTAATAGAACTGTTTTAATGTTTAATGTCATATTTCAATATTAGATGTAGCATACATACAATGTTGCATGTGGCATAAAGTTCCATTCTATGTCATTCTAAATGCCCTGGGAGACTCTGGTCATATATATGGAATGCCATATACTGTATGTTATACTAGAACCTTGGAAATGCCTTTCATCCTTAGGACTTCTTATTCTCAATGGGAGAAAATAGAAGGTTGCTTAATTGAGCAGTGACAATCTGAATTTTTGTTTTACTCCATTATAGAAGAAGTCAATCAATGCTACAAAGACTGAAAATCAATTAATCCAGAGATAATGAGTAATTTATTGAATGCTCTTACAATTACTTATATGCCTGCAGATTTTCATGTGTTTCAGTTTTTCCTCTTTACTCCTAACTATGAATTATTCATAGGATGTGCTCAAAAAGATGATGTGATGAAAGAATATGTTGCCAATAAATACACGCTGTCATTGCATTCAGATATGGTGTCATAATTGTTCTCTTCGTGAAGAAACAAACCAAAGTTGTAATGTTACGTAAATAAACATAACATTTTAGAAATATAGAAAAAAAGGGAAATGATCAGCTCACCCATTTCTGAAGAAGATTGAAGCTCCATGAACGGAAACTTTAAATGCTGCAGGGTAAGTAATCAGGAAACAAGGAAATCCAGAGTAGGATAAACTTCTTAAAAGTTATAAATTTAATAGTAATTCTTTAAAATTCAAATCTTGAACATTTAAGAGACAAAGGATACAATTGAAAAACAGTCAGGGGGTGCTGTAGCAGATGCATTTCGGAACCATGTTCCTTATTCATTGCTTGTTCTAGCCATGTGTAGGTCAGCGGTTTATGTCATATCCTCACCATGCATGTGGTTGAGCACAGCCATTCCCACCTAACTAAGACAAATACAAAAACACTTATGTGCAGATTAAAACATACCACAAACGGAACAATGAAAGGAAAGCATGTACTGTATATAGATTATTCATAATGATATATCAAATCATGTTTAATGTCCATGCTTTGTGGGAATCTAGTACTGAGTTCATATATCCACCAGGACTCAGGGTTCAATAGTTTCCTCAAATGGTAACCTCCTACGAATGACATTTTAACTCGTTCTATGCCTATAACAGAACAGGCAGCAGTATCCCCATTATGCTCTATGGAAAAGTGTTTAGTGGCGGCTAAGCATTTAGAAACTAACTTTTTGGCAGAATCAGATGACTTCTGATTCTGACTTTCAAGGGATTAGTTGTACATCCCACATATTGAATGCTACAGATTCTGCAAGTAATTAAATAGGCTATAAAAGCCGTATTACAGTTGATGAAATCTTTGATGAAGTATGATTTATTTGTAACTGATGAACTAAATTTAGTTGCATTGACCACATGTTTGCAACACGCGCAAACATTGTGTCCATCCTTGTAAAATCCCTTGGTACTCAACCAAGTATCTTCAGCAGAACAATTGTTCAAATAAAGGCTAGGGGATAGCATATTCCCCAACATGGGTGCCTGTTTAGCCGAAAATCTAACAGGAACAGAGAGAATATTTTTCAATTTTTTATCTTGATATAAATTTGGAAGATGTTTATTAATAATCTGTTTAATTGTACTAAATTGAGGGCTATATGTAGACACAAAATTAACAATATTAGGTTTTAGTTTTGAATTATATTCTTTTTCTTTTAAAATGTCCTCTCTGGTGATTTTATTCACTATTGCATATGCCCAATTAAGCATCAAGTTGGGCTATCTCCGTTCCCTCAGCCTCTGCCTTACCATAAGAGATTCTTTATTAAAGATAGATTAAACTGTGGTGTTTCTTTTGGTTCTTATCAATTATCCTGTGGGAATGTTTTTCATAGCCAGTTTAGAATGACTGGAGGCCGCTAAAAGAGTAGTATTTATTGCCATATCATTTCTCTAAGGAGAAACAGTGATGGTGGTACCCAAATTATTACTCAAAGTGACATCCAAATAATTTATCTCAAATGTTTGGAAATTATATGTCAATTTCAAATTCATGCAATTTTGATTGGCGTATTCTACAAAGGCTGTAATAGAATTAATGTCTCCCTCCCATATCAGGAGTAGGTCATCTATAAAATTACCATACCACCTGATATGGGGTGAGAAGGGGTTGGTGTGAGAGAAAATATAATTTTCTTCCCAGAAAGACATATATAAATTAGCAATGAAAAGGGAAAATCCTGCTCCCATTGGGGCTTTCTGTCTTTGTACAAAATATGTTCCATTAAGAGAAAAAGTTATTCTGAAGTAAAAATGCTACCGCCGTAACTATAAAGTCTTGTGTCTCCACTGGATATTGACTGAAAGTATATAAATGATAGAGCTTTTTCATGAAGAACACTGGGGTATAAGCTCACGACATCACAGCTGAGCCAGAGAGAAGACTCAGGCCATGGTTTGTTATCGAGGGAAGAAATTACATGTTTGGTATCACACAGGTAACTGGGAAGACCTCTTACCCATGGCTGTAAGTGGAGATCCATCCAGGAGCTAAACTTTTCACCCAAACTACCAATATTGGCAACAATGGGCCTCATTGGAGGAGGAAATGTATCCTTATGGATTTTTGGTAAGGAGTGTAGAATTGGTGTAACAGGACATTTTACCATTAGATTTTCCATGAGATTTTTATTTAATACACCCATTGAAAAACCCTTTTTAAGTAAAATATGTAATTTGATCTCTACCCTGGCAGTAGGGTTATAATTGAGCTCCTGGTATACCACTTAGTCTTGTAACATTTGATAGTTCAGTTTCTCATATAGTCCTGCATCAAGTAGTACAACTGCTCCACCTTTATCCGCTTGTCGGATTAATAAGTCTTTGTTATTTCTCAATTCTTTCATAGCTTCTTTTTCCAATTTGGTAAGATTAGAATGTCCCTGTTCCATTTTTACTGAGTTTGAAGCTCTTCTTCAATTATGTTTTACAAATATGTGAAACGTGTACATTTGTGTTATGCTTTGTGCAGGATTGGAAGATGTGGTGCATGACCCAGGCATTTATATAACACCATTGGGGAAGATCTTTGTCACTAACACTCCTCAGGCACTGAATTAAACATAAAGTAGTTGGCTACTTTATTTTAACAGATGTTTTGTGAACATGATTTTTGGTACATTTACTACAATATAGGTATGACAGGTTTGTCTCATGTACTTGTACATTTCCACACAGACTTCACAGCTCTCCTGTCCATAAAATAGCTGCTGGTGGAGGATCAGTTGACAAGACCTGTCCAATAGCCTCCTCCTGTTGACATGTTGCTTTCCCATGTGAGGTGTTTTCAATTGAGAGGGGCATGTAAACAAATGCTCCTGAAAAAAGAGCCATTTTATGGACAGGAGAGCAGTGAACTCTGTGAAGAAGGCTGTATTAACAAGTACAGGAGGAGAACCGGTTATACCTACTGTATATAACAGTAAGTGGAAATAAAATCATGTACTTAACAGATCTATTAAAATAAAGATAAAGTGGTCTACCCCTTTAAAGCTCAATGAACATTGAAAACAGGCATTGCAAAATGTGTTGGCATATGTTTGGGTTTTCACAAAGTTTGCTGCTTCAGTGTTTTTAGATCTTTTAGTCAGATGTTTCTATAGATACTGAAGTACAATTATACAGTAATCATTTCATAAGTTTTTTTTTTGACAAATACATCAAGTATATGCAAAGACTCAAAAGTTGCAATTTTTACCCTTATTTTTCAAGACTTCTGCACTTTGCCCTGGCATGCTGGATATCAGCTTCTGGGCCAAATCCTGACTCCTGACTAATGACCACCCCTTCTTTTCTAATCAGTGCTTGGAGTTTATCACAATTTCTGTGTTTGTGTTTCCCACCTAATTTTTGAGGATTAACCACAGGTTCTCAATGGGATTGAGATCTGGAGAGTTTCCTAGCCATGGACCCAAACGTTGAATGTTTGTTCACTGTGCCACATAATTATAATTTTTGCCTAGCAGCATTATCAAATTGCTCCTAGATTGTTGGAAGAACTTGCTCTTGCTGTATGTCTAGATACCATTCTTCATTTATGGCAGTTTTATTAGGCAAAATTGTAAGTGAGCCCACTATCTTGGATGAAAGGCAACCCCACACATTAAGGGTCTCAAGGTACTTTACTATTTGTATGACACAGGATTCATGGAAGTGCTCACCTTTTCTTCTCCCAAAATTCATTATTTTCAGATATCCCATGCAGTCTGATGGGGGCATCATCAGAGAAAATAACTATAACCTCTGCAGTATAATACCTTTACTTGCTGCAGAATGTAAGTGTGTCCTTGAAGATTTTCATGAAGAGCAGTGTCTTCTTTGGTGCCTTTCTTTAAACTAGGCCATCCTGCAAAACCCTTCGCCTTACTGTGCTTACAGATGCAACAACACTTGATATCTGGAATGACGATTTCAACCTATAACATATGCTGAAGAGTGAACAAAACAGGGTAGATGGGCAAAGTCTATGGAGGACCTGTCGCGCCCCGAGGGCAATGGGGTACTCGGAGTCTGGGTCGATAGATGCTGGGGGAAAGGGATATGTCACAGTGGCTGGCCCAGTCCGTGGCCCAGGGTGGTCAACTAAAAGGGGGGAAAGTTTATATGGGGTTTATAGTTCAATCGTGATGCCACCTGTGGTTTCTGGCAATTTTTACCAGCGCTGCTGCAGACCTCTGAGGCAGTTGATAAGGCAGCTGGGATGGAAAGGCTCCCCTCAGGTGGAGCGGGCCTCAAGGTAGGGTAAAGTTTGATGGTGGGTAGTGATGCCTGGACCTGTAGTGCAGGCGGAATGGCGCAGCAGGAGTAACTGACAGAGACAGGGGATTTGCTTCCATACCTTTACTGGTGCTGATGTCAGGCACGGTCCAGGGTACTTAGTAGGATGGGTGCACTTCAGGACTTCTCCCCAGTGAGTGGGTATAAGGCCTCCTGGTCTGTGTCTGCCTCTCTGTATGCTCCTGGCCAGCCTGCAACTGGGCCTAGCTTATGTGTCGTGCTGTTCCTTCACCTGTCGCTTGGTAGTAGGACCTTCTGCTGGAAACCACTATCCCTGGTAATGCTGGGGCCTTCATGGTTCCTGATCCTGTTAAGGGTTTAGCTTCAGGTCGGCCAGGGACTTGTAGTCCTCCAGGTATGCCGATGATCCCTACTGGGTATAAAGGACCCTGTAGGCGCAGACCCGGTGTCTGGTTTGTATATTCGAGGTTAGCTTATGATGCTCCTCTGCCCCCTCAACTCCTCTCTCCTCTCCTCCTTGCCGTCGGCCAGACTCGGGGCCCTCAAAACTCAGCAGCAGACATGCTGCGTCTTCGCTGCTCTCATCGTCAGCACGATCTCAGACTCTCTGACTCTGTCTGACTCACTGAACTGCCTGGCTCCACCCTAATGGGCTCCCTCTGGTGGTATGAGGTGGAAGGGTGGAGGTGTTTGTATGTAATGAGGGCCTCTTGTGGAGAAGTCCATCCATGCACCCTGGGTCCTGTGGTACCTGTGAACAGCCGGGTGCCACAGACCCCTTTGTCTAAAGAAAGGCAAAAAAAAGGAAATGAAAGTTGCTAAATCACAATCCCACTGAGAAAATATTCTAAGGACTGATTAAACCAAACTGGAGCTCAGTGGTAATACATTATGCTTATAGATAAAAAAATGAAGCCTGCAAAGGACAGTGAATCCTACTATTAAGGGGATGGTTGCAAACAACTTTATTAAATAATGGAAAGCAACCGAACCAGGGGTCCGCGATGCAGCCTGGTGGACTGCGGCCGAAAACCTTCCGGGTGTGAAGGTAAAACAACCAACTTAAATAACAATCCCCTCCATGTTACTGCACACCAGAACGGGAATAGGGATTCGCACTATCTCCGTTAACTGCACGAGAGATGTGCTATAAATAATGTATCTGTACCCCTGTTACAGCACAGGGACTGCACAGTTGGCGCTAGGATGCGTGTGTGACTCACGCTGGCAAATACGTGCTCCCAGCCGGCGTGCTACCAGACTAAGGAGTATCTCTCCACGTGGCTTACAGGTGGTACCGGGAATAGGGTGTCTGCAGACTGCTCGGGGTGTAAGGCGACCCCTTTATTGGAGCCAAACTGTCAGATGAAGCTACCTGACTATTTCAACTAAGCCTGCCAATTACCACTAAACCTGCCTGCCAGAAACTAAAGCACATGTGGAGCCCAAGAGACCAAGCGTCCACACACTATCTCAGCTCAATGATCAGAGCGCGCCGCCATGTTTGTGGGCGGGCTTTTTAAAGATTAAGCCCTGCCCACCGTCGCACCATTGGTGACGTCACCCGCGACCAATCAGGCGGTGCCAGGTCACCGGATCAGCTGACTCCCAAACCACCAATCACGGTCCGCTATGTCACGGGCATGCTCAGTATAGAGAATCCTGCACTTAGGCTTTAACAGCCCTGTCTCCCTCCGCAACCTATTCTTCATGTTGCTAGGAACAAAGACCCAAAAGACAACCTGTACATCTTGTGCACCAGCTAGGTGTTGGGACTGAAGATGATGTTGAACAGCATCAGCCTCAGCTGAACTGGAATGGGAGACCACAGAGTCCACTGATGGTTCTGAACCCATTTCAAATCCAGCAAACACCTAACACCTACCTACAATAGATCATTGAGACTAATAATGTTTGTAGAGCTGCTTTATTGACTCTGGGGCTAGAGCCCTTGAACATAATGTAGAGACAATGAAAACAGAAGATTATCAAAGGATTTCAGGGAAACATGCTCAAAGTGTAAGAAGACTAGGTTTGAGTAAAAAAATGGTCCTGACATTTCTTAATGAGTCTAGCCAAACAAAAATCAAGCCTTAAAAAAAGTAGAGTACACCCACAACCCATCTACATTTTTTTTATATACAACTTTTTTTTTTTTCGTCACCTAAAGCTCCTAATATCGATGAATCAGCCTGGTAGGAAAGTGGTGTTCTCAGTAATAAGTTTATCTTGGTTTTACAGGACCTACTGCAACAGTATATTTTTTTAGAAGATTCCAATATTTCTTCTATAGCTCAATGTGTCAAGGAAGAAAATGTCATTACTTTCTTTTTTTCAGACCATAGAGAAGTTAATTTTTATGAGTTTTATGACTTCTCAGACAAGATTGATATCCATTGCGTATGATTTTGAAGTATTGATTTTAAGGCTGGATATTGTGGTGTGAGCCTCCAGTCCTAAGCTGTGAATATATCAGTGCTGGAGGTGAACTTACAATTAGAGATGAGCGGTGTTCGACTTGAACTGTTCGCCAATCTCAAATTCGAGCTGTTTTGGGCGGTGTTCGAGCCGTTCGGCGAACACGAACGATTTGAAAAAAATTCGGCTGTTCGAGGTTATGTTCGATAACTGTTCGTGCACCAAAATTATAACTGGATTTTTTCTCAGTAATGATGAAAATTAATGTTAATACGCAGTTTGAGTGTACAGCGGGGTGGGGGGGGGAGGGACAGGGGATGGATCTCTGCAGGAATAATGAAGATCTCCATTTTTTTTTTCTCTTTCCCGCATTTACAGTGGGGAGGTGCAATCTGTCAGCCTATCAGCAGCGCACACACGGAGCGAATTGCTTTTTTTCACACAAGCAAGGGCATGTGTCATTGGCAGTGTATGTCACATGTCCTTGCCCTATAAGACCCAGCCATTTTCCCCGTCGCCACCATTTTCTCACTGCTGCAGCTGCGTGTTAGACGGCACCGCTGTTGCTGTGTGCGCTATACCTTGTTAATTTCAAGCCAATTTTCGCACAAATCTACAGATAGCTTGGGAGTAGGGAATAGTTGTGATTGCAGTCCTTTTAAGGACTAGGTTACAGCATTTCCTACAACTTTTATCAGGCAGGTCTGTGCTCTTAAATAGATAGGTTGGGAGTAAAGACTAATTGTAATTGCAGTCCTTTTCAGGACTAAGTTAAATCCGTTCCTATCAGCTTTTGCCAGGCAGGTCTGTGCCAGTGCTGTGCAAGTTTTTTTCACAGCATTTGGCTAAATCTAGCAAAGCTAATCCTTTTTGACCTATTGCAGAGTGTGTAAGTCAGTGGAGTAGCCTATCTGTGTTGCAAACTACACCACCTGTGTATAGAAAACCAATTTTTTTACTGCACCTAGTGAAGTAAAACCTTTTGGGCATAGCATCATTCTATTAGTCCATCTATACTGACCTCCATAAGGTTGCAAATTGAATATAATTTTTTTCTGCATCTACCTCTGAAAAAATATTTGGGCTTCTAGCTGTGTGTGGGACTTGTTCTATTAGTCCATCTATACTGACCTCCATCAGGTTGCAAATTGAATATAATATTTTTCTGCATCTAGCTCTGAAAAAATATTTGGCCTTTTTAGCAGTGTGTGGGACTTGTTCTATTAGTCCATCTATACTGACCTCCATCAGGTTGCAAATTGAATATAATATTTTTCTGCATCTAGCTCTGAAAAAATATTTGGGCTTCTAGCAGTGTGTGGGACTTGTTCTATTAGTCCATCTATACTGACCTCCATCAGGTTGCAAATTAAAAATAATTTTTGTCTGCTTATAGCTGTGAAAAAATATTTGGCCTTCTTGCAGTGTGTGGGACTTGTTCTATTAGTCCATCTATACTGACCTCCATCAGGTTGCAAATTCAAAATAATTTTTTGTCTGCATCTAGCTCTGAAAAAATATTTGGCCTTCTAGCAGTGTGTGGGACTTGTTCTATTAATCCATCTATACTGACCTTCATCAGGTTGCAAATTAAAAATAATTTTTTTCTGCATCTAGCTCTGAAAAAATATTTGGCCTTCTAGCAGTGTGTGGGACTTGTTCTATTAGTCCATCTATACTGACCTCCATCAGGTTGCAAATTAAAAATTATTTTTATCTGCATCTAGCTCTGAAAAAATATTTGGCCTTCTAGCAGTGTGTGGGACTTGTTCTATTAGTCCATCTATACTGACCTCCATCAGGTTGCAAATTTAAAATAATTTTTTGTCTGCATCTAGCTCTGAAAAAATATTTGGCCTTTTTAGCAGTGTGTGGGACTTGTTCTATTAGTCCATCTATACTGACCTCCAACAGGTTGCAAATTGAATATAATATTTTTCTGCATCTAGCTCTGAAAAAATATTTGGGCTTCTAGCAGTGTGTGGGACTTGTTCTATTAGTCCATCTATACTGACCTCCATCAGGTTGCAAATTAAGAATAATTTTTGTCTGCTTATAGCTGTGAAAAAATATTTGGCCTTCTTGCAGTGTGTGGGACTTGTTCTATTAGTCCATCTATACTGACCTCCATCAGGTTGCAAATTCAAAATAATTTTTTGTCTGCATCTAGCTCTGAAAAAATATTTGGCCTTCTAGCAGTGTGTGGGACTTGTTCTATTAATCCATCTATACTGACCTTCATCAGGTTGCAAATTAAAAATAATTTTTTTCTGCATCTAGCTCTGAAAAAATATTTGGCCTTCTAGCAGTGTGTGGGACTTGTTCTATTAGTCCATCTATACTGACCTCCATCAGGTTGCAAATTAAAAATTATTTTTATCTGCATCTAGCTCTGAAAAAATATTTGGCCTTCTAGCAGTGTGTGGGACTTGTTCTATTAGTCCATCTATACTGACCTCCATCAGGTTGCAAATTCAAAATAATTTTTTGTCTGCATCTAGCTCTGAAAAAATATTTGGCCTTCTAGCAGTGTGTGGGACTTGTTCTATTAGTCCATCTATACTGACCTCCATCAGGTTGCAAATTAAAAATAATTTTTATCTGCATCTAGCTCTGAAAAAATATCTGGCCTTCTAGCAGTGTATGGGATTTTTTCTATTAGTCCATCTTTACTGACCTCCATCAGGTTGCAAATTAAAAATAATTTTTATCTGCATCTAGCTCTGAAAAAATATTTGGCCGTCTAGCAGTGTGTGGGACTTGTTCTATTAGTCCATCTATACTGACCTCCATCAGGTTGCAAATTAAAAATAATTTTTTACCTGCATCTAGCTCTGAAAAAATATTTGGCCTTCTAGCAGTGCGTGGGACTTGTTCTATTAGTCCATCTATGCTGACCTCCATCAGGTTGCAAATTATAAATAATTTTTATCTGCATCTAGCTCTGAAAAAATATTTGGCCTTCTAGCAGTGTGTGGGACTCATTGTATTAGGCCATCTATACCAAGCTCCACCAGCTTTTAAATTAATAATAATTTTTAGCTGCATCTAGCCCTGAAAATAATTTTTCTTCCCAATAGTGGTAGCAATATAATTATGGGGCGCGCTCCTGGCTTACAAAAATATACGCTTCATAACAAAAAACACCAGCCTAGCGCACTGCATTAATAAGATGGCATCATCGTCTCTCCCAGTGCTAGGCCTACTACCCAGGCTAGCATTCCTGTGCCTAAAACACAATGTATGGGTCCGCGCTAGCCACTATGCTGAGGGGTCTAAAGCTGCTGCTAACGCTTTGTAACAATTCAATTGGCAGATTTTCAAAGAGCTCTTCCACAACGCCCACCCATCGGGCAACAGTTGCCCACCTTACCTATGGGATCTAGTGGCGAACAGTTGATGCCATTAATCAGAGCGTCAGTTGCCCCTTCGACGTGGCAAGCATACGGTAAGTCATGGGAAGAGCGGACACGACTAGTAGCAGGCAGACGGGTTGACCAATGTGAACAAGCCAGATCACAAGTCACCATAGAATTTCTCCACCAGCTAATGATGAGGGGCATATCAGGGGCGTCAGTGCAGCGGTGTCTGACCGGAGTAGCATTTCACTTACAACTACTGAATTGGGGAGATGTGACAAAGATTCATCATCAGACAATCCATAAAAGGGTGGAAAAGGGGTCAGCCAAGTCAGGAGTGTAGACGTCCCATCCCGTGTCACTAAAACTGATTTCTCACATCATATCCCTAACACCATTAACATGACACTCACAATTTGAAGCAACACTACTGTCTACTGCATTTGTGATCGCCTTCTTCGGGGCGCTATGCATAAGCGAATTAGTCCCTCAATCCAAAATTACCACCAGTGGAGGCTTATTACACCAGGACGTAGTCATAGCCAATAATGCAATACGTCTACGCATACACAAATCGAAAACGGTTCCAGCGGGCAGGGGCACTTGGGTACTTCTACAACCCACAAACGGTACACTGAGTCAGGTAACAATAGTAAAAAAATATCTAACCATCAGATCACAAAGTAATTTCTTCCTATCACACATTGATGGAACGCCATTATCAAAATACCAGTTCCAAGCTATATTTAATAAATGCATAACATCGGCAGGGAACCACCCCAAAGATTACGGGGCACACTCATTCCGCATAGGCGTGGCCACGGAAGCAGCAAGAGCAGGACTGTCAGAAACGGAAGTTCAGAGGATAGGGAGATGGCGATCCACGTGTTTGGCAAGATACAGTGCCTACAAGTAGTATTCAACCCCCTGCAGATTTAGCTGGTTTGATAAGATCCAAATAAGTTAGAGCCTTCAAACTGCAAACGAGAGTAGGATTTATGAACAGAAGCATAAATCTTACAAACCAAAAAGTTATGTTGCTCAGTTGAATTTTATTAAATTTTAAACATAAAAGTGTGGGTCAATTATTATACAACCCCTATGTTTAATATTTTGTGGAATAACCCTTGTTTGCAATTACAGCTAATAATTGTCTTTTATAAGACCTGATCAGGCCGGCACAGGTCTGTGGAGTTATCTTGGCCCACTCCTCCATGCAGATCTTCTCCAAGTTATCTAGGTTCTTTGGGTGTCTCATGTGGACTTTATTCTTGAGCTCCTACCACAAGTTTTCAATTGGGTTAAGGTCAGGAGACTGACTAGGCCACTCCAACACCTTGACTTTTTCCCTCTTGAACCAGGCCTTGGTTTTCTTGGCTGTGTGCTTTGGGTCGTTGTCTTGTTGGAAGATGAAATTACGACCCATCTTAAGATCCTTGATGGAGGAGCGGAGGTTCTTGGCCAAAATCTCCAGGTAGGCCGTGCTATCCATCTTCCCATGGATGCGGAGCAGATGGCCAGGCCCCTTGGCTGAGAAACAGCCCCACAGCATGATGCTGCCACCACCATGCTTGACTGTAGGGATGGTATTCTTGGGGTCGTATGCAGTGCCATCCAGTCTCCAAACGTCACGTGTGTGGTTGGCACCAAAGATCTCGATCTTGGTCTCATCAGACCATAGAACCTTGAACCAGTCTGTCTCAGAGTCCTCCAAGTGATCATGAGCAAACTGTAGACAAGCCTAGACATGACGCTTTGAAAGTAAAGGTACCTTACGGGCTCGTCTGGAACAGAGACCATTGCGGTGGAGTACGTTACTTATGGTATTGACTGAAACCAATGTCCCCACTGCCATGAGATCTTCCCGGAGCTCCTTCCTTGTTGTCCTTGGGTTAGCCTTGACTCTTCAGACAAGCCTGGCCTCGGCACGGGAGGACACTTTCAAAGGCTGTCCAGGCCGTGGAAGGCTAACAGTAGTTCCATAAGCCTTCCACTTACGGATGATGCTCCCAACAGTGGAGACAGGTAGGCCCAACTCCTTGGAAAGGGTTTTGTACCCCTTGCCAGCCTTGTGACCCTCCACGATCTTGTCTCTGATGGCCTTGGAATGCTCCTTTGTCTTTCCAATGTTGACCATGTCTGAGTGCTGTTCACAAGTTTGGGGAGGGTCTTAAATAGTCAGAAAAGGCTGGCAAAAGAGATCTTTTATCCACACATGTGAAGCTCATTATTCTTGGTGCCTGAACTACTTCTTAATACTTTAGGGGGACCAAACAGAATTCTTGTGGTTTGAGGGGTTGAATAATAAATGACACTCTGAATTAACTTTTAACGTTTTAAAAAAAAAAAAACAAAAAAAAAAACAAAACAATATTTGCTGCAGTGCATTTCCCACTTCCAGGCTGATCTACAGTACAAATGTCACAATGCCAAGTTAATTCCGCATGTGTCAAACAGCTAAATCTGCAGGGGGTTGAATACTACTTGTAGGCACTGTACATAAGACCGGACTTGTTATTCTAACGTGGTTTGTTTCTTTTACAGGTGACGCTAAGCCAACAGTGTGGGTGATAGGCCACTCGTATATATATTGGGCAGAAAAAAGGGCGAAAGTCCGCCCAGGCGGGAGGAAATTAGAGTTTCATAACACATATTTCAACTGGAGAGGTATTAGAGGCCTGCTATGGCCACAGGTACTAATGGAGGTAATCAAGGTAGGGAGAGAGGCAAGATGTCCGGTCATCTTAGTTATACAGGCCGGGGGAAACAACCTAGGTCATCACAAGAGCGCATAACTAATGGCAATAATGAAACTAGACACTGAGCGTTTCAGAGAATTTTTCACAAAACTAGCTATAGTATGGTCAGAGATTGTCCCGATAGCGGTATGGCAAGGTGTGCGAGACATCACGGCCATCGAACGGACAAGGCGGGTAATAAATATTCGGATGGCAAAATTTAGAAGAGACAGAGGCGGTGTAGTGGTACGACACCGACAACTGGAAGGAGATAAAGCAGGCCTCATATGGCCCGACGGTGTTCACTTAATGGATATTGGACTGGACATATTCCTGTCAGGACTCCAAGATGGAGTGGAACAAGCGTTAAGAGTGATGGGTGGGGGTCAGAGTCCTGCATACGAGTACGCAGGATCCTCCGTGCCTGGAAATAGAAAGGACGTGTTGGAGAGTTACACTTGTTGGCCAAGTTGCCGGAGTGGAGGGCATGCTGCAACAAGCTGAATTATTTTAGAAATAAAATGCCTTTCTAATGGAATGAGTATAAAGAGTTAATAAAGCTGTGACCGATCCTCACCCATCCATTTGTAAGAGTTATATTATTGTATTGTCAAAGAAAGGGGGGCGGTAGGGGGGCTGAGCGTCTGGGTTGGTTGCGGGTCCCCACAGTCTGCCTAGGCTAGATGCATTTAAAAATTCTTATTAGATACACAGGCGGTGCAGCTTGCTTCGCAGCTGGGCTACTACGCCCAAAGTATTGCCTAGGCTTGATGCAGTTAAAAATTCTACGCTGACTAGCAGACACTGAAGATTTGGAGCAGACCTCTGAGTAAACAACTCTTCAGACTCAACCATCTGTGTTACCCCAAGCCATAGTGTATGTAGTTTCTTACAGTTAAAAGGGGGGGGAGCGACCCAACCCACCTGGAATTGACGATGCCAACGTCACGTAAGACACAGCAAGGGGACTCCAAAAAGAGTCTCCATTTTTTCCCAAAATTGTGGCACAGACACCACTTAAACCTAGAACGCATACCTGGGGCCTCGCAGTCCCGCCCTGTTAATTGTTTTCTATTTTCTGCAAGATTACTTTAGTTAGAATTTTGAAACTCTAGGTATTCTTCATGTATATAGTTGTTTGTCATTTGAGTTTGAGTTATTCCATGTTATTTGCACATGGGCCTGAAAGGCCCCAGGTATATGAAAGTGTAGATTTTTATGGTCATGCGTTCTAGGGTTAAGTGGCATCAATTGCCACGCAGTTGCTTAAAACGGTTGGTGAGGTGATATTTAGAGATGAGCGTTGTTCTACTCGAACTGTTCGCCAATCTCAAATTCGAGCTGTTTTGGGCGGTGTTCGAGCCGGTCGGCGAACACGAACAATTTGAGAAAAATTCGGCTGTTCGAGGTTATGTTCGATAACTGTTCGTGCACCAAAATCATAACTGGATTTTTTCTCAGTAATGATGAAAATTAATGTTAATACGCAGTTTGAGTGTACAGCGGGGCGGGGGGAGGGGCAGGGGATGGATCTCTGCAGGAACAATGAAGATCTCCATTTTTTTTTCTCTTTCCCGCATTTGCAGTGGGGAGGTGCAATCTGTCAGCCTATCAGCAGCGCACACACGGAGCGAAGTGCTTTTTTTCACACAAGCAAGGGCATGTGTGATTGGCAGTGTATGTCACATGTCCTTGCCCTATAAGACCAAGCCATTTTCCCCGTCGCCACCATTTTCTCACTGCTGCAGCTGCGTGTTAGACGGCACCACTGTTGCTGTGTGCGCTATACCTTGTTAATTTCAAGCCAATTTTCGCTCAAATATACAGATAGCTTGGGAGTAGGGAATAGTTGTGATTGCAGTCCTTTTAAGGACTAGGTTACAGCATTTCCTACGACTTTTATCAGGCAGGTCTGTGCTCTTAAATAGATAGATTGTGGGAGTAAAGACTAATTGTAATTGGAGTCCTTTTCAGGACTAGGTTACATCAGTTCCTATCAGTTTTTGCCAGGCAGGTCTGTGCCAGTGCTGTGCAAGTTTTTTTCACAGCATTTGGCTGAATCTAGCAAAGCTAATCCTTTTTGGCCTATTGCAGAGTGTGTTAGTCAGTGGAGTAGCCTATCTGTGTTGCAAGATATACCACCTGTGTATAGAATACCAATTTTTTTACTGCACCTAGTGAAGTAAAATCTTTTGGGCATAGCAAAATTCTATTAGTCCATCTATACTGACCTCCATCAGGTTGCTACCTGAATATAATTTTTTTCTGTATCTAGCTCTGAAAAAATATTTGGGCTTCTAGCAGTGTGTGGGACTTGGTCTATTAGTCCATCTATACTGACCTCCATCAGGTTGCAAATTAAAAATAATTTTTTTCTTCATTTAGCTCTGAAAAAATATTTGGGCTTCTAGCAGTGTGTGGGACTTGTTCTATTAGTCCTTCTATACTGACCTCCAGCAGGTTGCAAATTGAATATAATTTTTTTCTGCATCTAGCTCTGAAAAAATATTTGGGCTTCTAGCGGTGTGTGGGACTTGGTCTATTAGTCCATCTATACTGACCTCCATCAGGTTGCAAATTAAAAATATTTTTTTTCTGCATCTAGCTCTGAAAAAATATTTGGGCTTCTAGCAGTGTGTGGGACTTGGTCTATTAGTCCATCTATACTGACCTCCATCAGGTTGCAAATTAAAAATAATTTTTTTCTTCATTTATCTCTGAAAAAATATTTGGGCTTCTAGCAGCGTGTGGGACTTGTTCTATTAGTCCATCTATACTGACCTCCATCAGGTTGCAAATTAAAAATAATTTTTTTCTGCATCTAGCTCTGAAAAAATATTTGGGCTTCTAGCAGTGTGTGGGACTTGGTCTATTAGTCCATCTATACTGACCTCCATCAGGTTGCAAATTAAAAATAATTTTTTTCTGCATCTAGCTCTGAAAAAATATTTGGGCTTCTAGCAGTGTGTGGGACTTGGTCTATTAGTCCATCTATACTGACCTCCATCAGGTTGCAAATTGAATAAAAAAATTTTCTGCATCTAGCTCTGAAAAAATATTTGGGCTTCTAGCGGTGTGTGGGACTTGGTCTATTAGTCCATCTATACTGACCTCCATCAGGTTGCAAATTAAAAATAATTTTTTTCTGCATCTAGCTCTGAAAAAATATTTGGGCTTCTAGCAGTGTGTGGGACTTGGTCTATTAGTCCATCTATACTGACCTCCATCAGGTTGCAAATTAAAAATAATTTTTTTCTTCATTTAGCTCTGAAAAAATATTTGGGCTTCTAGCAGTGTGTGGGACTTGTTCTATTAGTCCTTCTATACTGACGTCCAGCAGGTTGCAAATTGAATATAATTTTTTTCTGCATCTAGCTCTGAAAAAATATTTGGGCTTCTAGCGGTGTGTGGGACTTGGTCTATTAGTCCATCTATACTGACCTCCATCAGGTTGCAAATTAAAAATAATTTTTTTCTGCATCTAACCCAGCCAATAGTTTTGGCGTAATACCACAGTTTGGCCACTCAGCTCTGCTCGGTTACCATCCATTGTTTTTTTGTGCAAACAACTCCAGAGTTGTGAATTAGTTAACCACCAAAATGAGTGGAAAAAGGCCTGCTGCTGGTGGAAAGGGGAATAGGCGTGTTGGGAAGGGGAAAAAAGGTTGTGTCCGTGGGGTAGGTGCAGAAGAAAGACCATCTTCCAGCCAAACTAAAATGTCTACTTCTTTTAGCGGACAATGTGATAAGATCCCTTTCTTACGGCCACGCCAATCACTACAAATTCCAGATGAGGCACAAAAACAGCAGGTGCTTCAACGGATATCAAGTGCTCCTTTAAGTGGGCTCTCCTCCACATCAACTTGAACATCACAAATACTCCAGTCCTCAAAGGTGTCACCCAAATCGCACTTGCTTCCTCACAGCTCCCAAATCTCCAGCTGCCCGTCTGAGTATGAGGTAGAACAGATGGTTGAGTCTGCAGAGCTGTTTACTCATACTATAGCCTGGGAATCAGAGGTCGACTCCAGCGCTTCTGTGAATCCAGACGAGGAAATGATCTGCACTGATGCCCAGAATCTTTATGAGTCGGATCCAGGACCAGACGCAGAAGGTTCTGACCATAATGTAGACCCTCATTCCCAAACTGTAACTCCTGTTGGTGGAGACAATGAGGAAGACGATGATAAGACTCAAATACCTGATTGGAGCGACAACTTTAGTTTTTTGTCAGGGCAGGAACAGGTTGGCTCTGAGGACGACGGGTGTGATAACGCACAGGGTGATGATGATGAGGTCGGAGATCCCACTTACTGTCAACCCACAGTCAGCCAAGAGATGAGGTCAGCAGAGGAGGTGGAGGAAGATGCTAGTGACGACGAGGTCAGGTTGCGCCTTCCTGGACAGAGACGTAGTACTGGAAGCACGTCAACAACTGCATCCTCAAACACAACTCTGCCTCTCACCACAAGTCGTGGTGGCTCTTCAGGTCGCATGGGTGCTAAGCCTTGCATAGCCTGGGCATTTTTTCAGATCGATAAAGATGACCCAACTCGTGTTATCTGTAACATTTGTCAGCAAAAGCTAAGTAGAGGCCAAAAAATACATAGTTTGAGTACTTCATGCATGAACCGGCACATGGACATGAAGCATAAGTTGCAGTGGGAAGCTCAGTGTGCTACAATGCGGTCTAGCCGGCCGGGCCAACCACCGTCTGCCATATCTTGTGCATCCGCGGCCTCTTCATCCTCTGTGACTGGGGGGACAGCAGTCACACCTGTTTTGGGGCGCAGACCTGCCACCTCTTTACCCGCAACAGCCAGCGTGATTGGCAGGTCATCATTTTCTTTGGAGGTGGTAACACCAGCTGGTCTTGAGCGCTGTCCGACATCGATAGCACCACCTTTGGATCAAGGCAACCTAACATGTCCGCCTGCATCTTCCTCACAGACTGGCAGTTTGCCGGGGACACCCTTATCAACCCCGTCTAAGCACAATAGCCAGCCCTCGGTCCCTCAGATGTGGACAAGTAAAAGACCATTTCCTCCTAGCCATGAGAAAGCTAAGAGGTTGAATTTCACCATCTGCAAGCTCTTGGCTACAGAAATGCTGCCTTTCCGCCTGGTGGACACAGAGGATTTTCGAGACCTTATGTCCGTCGCAGTGCCCCAGTACCAGATGCCCAGTCGGCACTACTTCTCAAAGAAAGGTGTGCCTGCGCTCCACCAGCATGTCGCACACAACATCACCGCTTCTTTGAGAAACTCTGTGTGTGACAGGGTGCATTTCACCACAGACACTTGGACGAGTAGGCATGGACAGGGGCGTTACATGTCGCTGACTGGGCACTGGGTAACTATGGTGACAGCAGGACAAGGGGCTGCTGTCCAAGTCTTGCCGTCCCCACGAGTTGTGCGTCAATCCTCTTTATGTAATTTTTCCTCCACTGCTTCTGCCTCCTCAACCTCCTCTCGGTCTTCCACCTGCACCCAAAGCCTGTCTGGTCATGCCACAAGCTTTCTAACTGCGCAGAAGGGATCCTGCACACCTCCTTACTATGCTGGCAGTAGGGCTCAACGTCATCAGGCGGTTTTTACATTGAAATGTCTGGGAAATGTGAGTCACACAGCTGAGGAGTTGTGGTCAGCTCTGGAGAACCAATTTCATGAATGGTTGTCTCCACTGGACCTGAAACCAGGGAAGGCCGTGTGCGACAATGCTGCAAACCTGGGTGCGGCCCTTCGCCGGGGCAATGTCACACACGTGCCTTGTATGGCTCACGTGTTGAACCTGGTTGTCCAGCATTGTTTAGCCCACTATCCCAGACTAGATGGCCTTCTGCAGAGGGCACGGTCGCTGTGTGCTCACTTCCGCCGTTCGCATCCCGCAGCTCAGCGACTTACATCTCTACAGAAGTCGTTGGACCTGCCACTTCACCGGCTAAAATGCGATGTGCCTACCCGGTGGAATTCAACTCTGCACATGTTGCAGCGACTGTGGCAGCACCGACAAGCCCTGGTGCAATACGTTCTGACGTATAGCCTGGGCCAACGAGATTCAGAGGTGGGGCAAATCACGCTGGAGGAGTGGTCTCAGATCAGGGACCTATGCACCCTTCTGCACAGTTTTGAAATGGCGACGAAGATGTTTAGTGCTGACGATGCCATTATCAGCATGACTATTCCGGTGATTTACATGCTGGAGCACATGTTAAACAGAATTCGGAGTCAGGTGGTGGCACAAGAGGAGGTGGAGGAAGTAGAGGAGGAGGAGTTGTATGCGGAAGGGCTAACATCTGCAAGGTCCAGACGGTCGGCAGCACCAGGGCGGCAGGCATGTGAGGGTGGGGGAGATGATTTTACCAGGGCGCATGGTAGCAGCCAAACTAGTGAGGAAGGTGCAGGAGCCCAGGAAGAAGTGGAGGACGAACTGATGGAAGACTCATCAGATGAGGGAGACCTTGATCACATTTCTGTTGTGCGAGGTTGGGGGGAGAGGACAGAGGAAGGAATCATGATTGTTACCTCGCCACCAACACAACAGGGACTTGGTGCTCCTGGATGCGCAACACACATGAGTGCCTTCTTGCTGCACTACCTGCAACATGACCCTCGAATTGTGAGAATTAGAAATAATCCTGACTACTGGGTTGCCACACTGTTAGATCCCCGGTACAAAAGTAAATTTGCAGAAATTATTCCTGCCATAGAAAGGGATGCACGCATGCAGGAGTATCAGCAGAGACTGTTGCAGAATCTTACATGTGCTTTTCCACAAAATACCAGTGGTGCACGTAGTGAATCTCACAGTTCCAACTTGCCAACCGTGGTCTGTATGGAATTGTTCAATAAAGGGCCCAAAATTAAGATAACATAGATGGGAGATGTCTCTATGAATAGGAATTCCTAAGTATTTGATACCCTGTGAGGGCCAGGCAAAGGGAAAGTTGGACTGGATGGAATCCTATATGGATTTAGGGAGGGAGACATCGAGGGCCTCAGACTTCGCTGCATTGATTTTAAAATTTTACCATGTAACAAAGTGATCTATTTCAGCCATAACAGCAGGGATGGATATATGTGATTGAGTGATATATACTAGGACATCATCAGCAAATAGAGAGCACTTGTACTCGGTGCCTCCCACCTCAATCCACCTAATATTGGGGTTATGGCGAATTGATGAGAGCAAGTGCTCCGTCACTAGGATGTATAAGAGAGGGGACAGAGGACATCCCTGCCTTGTCCCATTGGTGATTGTGAAAGGTGATGAAAATGTTCTGACGCACCCCCTGGGCCTTGGGACACCCGGAGCCGGACCCTTTTTGGTGGATGCTGGTGGTTGTAGTCTTCGTGGTGGCGATTCGGTTCCGTGGCTCAGGGCGGTCAAACCAGTGGCGGAACTATTTATGTGGTTTTGATGTTTAAATGTCCGACTACGCCACCCGTGGATTGCGGTCAGAGTGAACCGCCGCTACAGGGCAGACCGCTAAGGCTGGTGTTGTGGGTGCAGCAGAGCGTAGCATAACTCCCCACGGGAGGAGTATAGCCTCAGGGCAGTGTATGCGGAGGATGGGGGTGATGGTGCAGGGCAGCAGCAGTAACGACACGGAGTCAGTGATGCAGTTCAGGGCCTTTACTCACAGTTCTTATTATCCAGACCACGTCTGCAGGTAACGGCTGCCCACGTCGTACTGTGCTCACCAGGTGAGGGGCTCAGACAACTCTCAGATAACTTTGGAGCGCTTCACAGGACCCCCTTTGTGTGTCCTTTGTCTGGCCTTTCTTACCAACACTTCTGTCCGGCTGCCTCGGGCCTCCTCTTGGTAAACTTGGCGCCAGTTTCCCTGACCCTATGTGGTGCCTTCCTAGCGGGTGGAGCAAGGGGCTGCGCCACATAAAATGTCAGAGCCTCCGGTTTCTAGCTGAGGGTCGTTTCCTGCCTCCACTAGTTCGGGGACCGGTCTCCCCCTTTGGCCTGACCCCTCCACGCAGGTGGATTCGGGCGTGCGGTGGCGACTCGCCCGTCCGCACCCCTGGGATCCCTTCATTCCTCGTTCCTGGAGCCTTCTCCGCTCCTCTTCCTTCCTTCTCCCTCTTGCAGGCCTGGGCCTCTGTTACTAGGCCCGCCTCCGGAGCAGAGCTCATGCAGAGCCCCTGCTCCCTGCCACTTCTGCTCAGACTTCTCTGCACTGAACTAAGATGGTGCCCACCTTTTATACTCCCTTCTCAATGCACCCAGGAACTGCTTCCTCCCTGCTCCTGCACTGCAGGGTTCCCCTTCCTCAGTGTTCCCTCCCCCCACTCCAGCCAGGGACAGAGACTGTCGTGCCCATCTCAGGGGCATATTGGTCGCCCTGCCCCACGGCAATGTGGTGTAATGCATGCAGGTGTCGGGTCCTGATCCACACTCCATCCTTACCTGAGAGTGAGATATCACACCTCTGGGTGAGGTGCAATACGTCTGTAGCAACCGAGCCCTCGGTGCTACAGTTCCATTTATCTTCAGCCTAGCTGACGTATTGTGATACAGGGCCGTGATTTTGGCTATAAAAGGGTCCCCTAGACCCCTACCCCAAGCTTTTTAAGAGAATCATATATGGCGTGCCAGGAGACTCTATGGAATGCTTTCTCAGCATCCAACGAGAGTATCTACTTACAAATTTTTAACTGCATCTAGCCCAGGAAATACTTTGTGCCTAGTAGCAGTGTCTGCTAGTCAGCGGATTATCCCGGCTGTTAAGCAAGCTACACCACCTGTAGTTTGGACACTTAATTTTTTCAAAGGAAATGCTTCGGGACCACGGGATACTTAGTGAAGAGCATCAGGAGGCACCCCAAGGCATAGGGGCTGGGACTGGCACTAGGATGCCTTGCGGTGGACAGCCGAGCTCGATCCTTATAAAAGCTTTTTAACTGCAGCAGCTTTAGTGGACGCTACTGGAGCTGGAATTACGCGGCTGCTGGCATGAGACTTGCCCTCCAATAGATCCTTGTAAATGGATTTAAAGTGTATTCATTCAAATTAGAGGGACAATTTAAATTAAAAAGCTTAGAGCTGCCTCCACCACAGGGGGGCTCTCTCGACCCACCAGCGGACAGGCACCAGTATTGGGAGAGGGGGGCTGGCCGTCAGGGTTCACCGCGGCTCTGGCACAAACCCGGCGACACGGAGGTGGCACGGGCAGGAGCGGACTGGCCGTCTCGGCTTCTCACTTTTTGGATTTTAGAAGGGCATGACATGCCTATATCTGTGTCTCCCCCTCCTTTTACTCCTCCACCTCTTTTCTTTTCGCATGACTATATGTACTTGTCACTTTTCCATGTGTTAGTTGTGTCTTCTGAGCAGTTTGTCAGCTTTTGGACACCTTTGAAGGTGTTTTCTATGTGTTTCTATGTGTTTTTGTTTGCCTGCCATTGGTTTTAACGGTGTTCGAAGGTGTTCGACGAACAGTTCGACGAACAGTTCGGCGAACACACGGGTGTTCGACGAACCGAACCGAACTCGAACACTACGGGGGTGGCTCAACACTAGTGATATTACCAAATCCTCAAGCTTTTAGTCTCCCAAGGATAACACAGGGGTAGAAAAGTCCTTGCGAGTCCATGATTTGTTCATCTTTATGAACGTGAGTCTGTCTACATCCTCAGTGGACAGCCGCGTGCGCTTATCTGTCAGCACACCATCAGCAGCGCTGAACACACGTTCAGAGAGAACACTGGCTGCAGGGCATGACAAGATCTCCATGGCGTGAGTGGCGAGCTCCGGCCATTTTTCCAGATTGGAATACCAAAATGAGCAAGGGTCCAGTGACAACAGTCAGGGCTTCGATGTTCACTTGGAGATACTCCTGCACCATCCTCTCTAGGCATTGACTATGTGTCAGACTTCTTGTCTCCCGTGGCCTTGCAAAGGATGGTCTAAAAAAGTGGTGAAACGATTCCACAAAATTGCTGTTACCAGCAGATACTGTGTTACTGTTACGGTTTTAGTGATGAAGACTCGACAGTCCCACGGTTGGCAAGTTAGAACTGTGAGATTCACTTCGTGCACCACTGGTGTTTTGTGGAAAAGCACATGTAAGATTCTGCAACAGCGTCTGCAGATACTCCTGCATGCGTCAATCCCTTTTTATGGCAGGAATTATTTCGGTAAATTTACTTTTGTACCGGGGATCTAAGAGTGTGGCAACCCAGTAGTCGGGATTACTTCAAATTCTGCAATCTGAGGTTCATGTTGCAGGTAGTGCAGCAAGAAGGCACTCATGTGTCTTGCGCATCCAGGAGGACCAAGTCCTTGTTGTGTTGGTAGCGAGGTAAGAATCTTGCTTCCTTCCTCTGCCCTCTCCCCCAACCTCGCACAACAGAAATGTGATCAAGGTCTCCCTCATCTGATGAGTCTTCCATGCCCATCGCCAGTTCATCCTCCACTTCTTCCTCGGCTCCAGCACCTTCCTCAACAGTTTGGCTGCTACCATGCACCCTGGTTAATGCCTCTCCCCCACCCTTCCATGCCTGCCGCCTTGGTGCTGCCAACCGTCTGGACCTTGGAGATGTTATCCCTTCCGCATACGACTCCTCCTCTACTTCCTCCACCTCCTCTTGTTCCACCACCTGACTCTGAATTCTGTTTAATGTGTGCTCCAGCATGTAAATCACCGGAATAGTCATGCTGATAATGGCATCGGCGTCAGCACTAAACATCTTCGTCGCCATTTCAAAACTGTGCAGAAGGGTGTGTGGCACCCCTGAGGGTTCAGTCGCCACAGAGTTACTGTATCTCACCCAGAGGTGTGGTATCTCACCCTCAGGTAAGGAAGGCGTATGGCTCAGGACCCTAACACCTGCATCCAACACATACCCGCAGTGGGGGTAGGGCGAGATTGCTCCTAAGGGAGAGCACAGTCCCAGGTCCCTAGCTGGTGGGAGGGTCCTATGTAGTGGGTGCTTAGGGGAGCAGCTTAGGGGAGCACATGACAGGGAGAGTATAAATAGGAAGCCATCTTAGAAAGAGCAAGCCAGTCAGAGGAGGAAAAGTGACAGGAGCAGAGGCTCGGCATGAGCTCTGCTCCGGAGGCGGGCCTAGCCTGGGAAGCCCAGGACTGAAGGAGAGAAGAGAGGAGTGGGAGCAGGAAGGCTCCAGGAACCAAAGGGACCCTAGGGCTACGGGCCGTGCAGAAGGCCACCCGTACTCCCGCTGCTACCAGGAGGTAGAGGGGTCAGGCCAGATAAGGGGAACCGGTCCCTCAACTAGAGGAGAAACAGCAAGGCTCAACTAGAAACCGGAGGCTGCAGCATTTCATGTACTGCAGGCAAAAGTCCACACCAGTCTCACTAAGAAGGTAGCCACATAGGACCCAGGGGACGGAACACAAGTCGCCCGCCAAGGCCCGAGGATACCGGATAGAAGTGTCACTGGGTGTGAGGTGCAGGGAGAAGGCCAGAGAAAGGACACACAGAAGGGGGTCCTGCTAAGTACTCCAGAGCTATCTGGGGGTGGACTGAGCCCCTCACTGAGTACGCACAGCACGACGGGTGAGATTGCTCTGGTACCTGTAATCTGGACTGCAACAACTGTGAGTAAAGATCTTGGGACTGCATCACACGGACTCTGTGTTCATTACTGACTCCCTGCACTACAACCACCATCATCCACCCACACTGACCTGAAGCTACACTCTTCCTGTGGTGAGTAATAATACCATTGCTGCAAAACCACCAGCTTCAGAGGACTGTTCCGCAGCGGCGGCCCCTTTGGCCGCACTCCACTGGTGGCGTATTCGGACATTATAAAATCCATATATACAAATTACCGTTGGATTGAGAGCCCTGGGTCACGGACCGGGTCACCGCCACAGTGACTACAACCCCCAACGTCTACCAGCCCGGCTCATGGTACCCCACGGCCCAGGGGGCGCGTCAACTTCATAGGTCCCTGATCTGAGACCACTCCTGCAGCGTGATTTGCCCCACCTCTGGATCTCGTTGGCCCAGGCTATACGTCGGAACGTATTGCACCAGGACTTGTCGGTGCTGCCACAGTCGCTGCAACATGTGCAGAGTTGAATTCCACCGTGTCGGCACATCGCATTTCAGCCGGCGAAGTGGCAGGCCCAACGACTTCTGTAGAGATGTAAGTCGTTGAGCTGCGGGATGCGAACGGCGGAAGTGAGCACACAGCGACCGTGCCCTCTGCAGAAGGCCATCTAGTCCGGGATAGTGGGCTAAAAATTTATGGACAACCAGGTTCAACACGTGAGCCATACACGACACATGTGTGACATTGCCCCAGCGAAGGGCCGCACCCAGGTTTGCAGCATTGTCGCACACGGCCTTCCCTGGTTGCAGGTCCAGTGGAGACAACCATTCACGAAACTGGGTCTCCAGAGCTGACCACAAGTCCTCAGCTGTGTGATTCACATTTCCCAGACATTTCAAAGTAAACACTGATGCCGTTGAGCCCTGCTGCCAGCATAGTAAGGAGGTGTGCAGGATTCCTTTTGCGCAGTTAGAAAGCAGGTGGCATTACCAGACAGGCTTTGGGTGCAGGTGGAGGACCGAGAGGAGGTTGAGGAGGCAGAAGCAGTGGAGGAACTTCGAGATAAAGAGGATTGACGCAAAACTCGTGGCGACGGTAAGACTTGGACAGCAGCCCCTTGTCCTGCTGTCACCATAGTTACCCAGTGCCCAGTCAGCGACATGTAACGCCCCTGTCCATGCCTACTCGTCCAAGTGTCTGTGGTGAAGTGCACCCTGTCACACACAGAGTTTCTCAAAGAAGCGGTGATGTTGTGTGCGACATGCTGGTGGAGCGCAGGCACACCTTTCTCTGAGAAGTAGTGCCGACTGGGCATCTGGTACTGGGGCACTGCGACGGACATAAGGTCTCGAAAATCCACTGTGTCTTCCAGGCGGAAAGGCAGCATTTCTGTAGCCAACAGCTTGCAGATGGTGAAATTCAACCTCTTAGCTTTCTCATGGCTAGGAGGAAATGGTCTTTTACTTTTCCACATCTGAGGGACCGAGGGCTGGCTGTTGTGCTTTGACGGGGTTGAGTAGGGTGTCGCCGGCAAACTGCCGGTCTGTGAGGAAGATGCATGCGGACATGTTAGGTTGCCTTGATCCAAAGGTGGTGCTCTCGATGTCAGAGAGCGCTCAACACCAGCAGGTGTTTCCACTTCCCAATGAACTGACGACCTGCCAATCACACTGGCTGTTGCAGGTAAAGAGGTGGCAGGTCTGCATCCAAAAACATGTGTGACTGCTGTCCCCCCAGTCATAGAGGATGAAGAGGCCGCGGATGCACAAGATGGGGCAGACGGTGGTTGGCCCAGCCTGCTAGGCCGCATTGTAGCACAGTGAGCTTCCCACTGCAACTTATGCTTCATATCCATGTGACGGTACATGCATGAAGTACTCAAATATGGATTTTTTGGCCTCTACTTAGTTTTGGTGACAAATATTACAGATAACACGAGTTGGGTCATCCTTATCGATCTGAATAAATGCCCAGGCTATGCAAGGCTTAGAGCCCATGCGACCTGAAGAGCCACTACGACTTGTGGTCAGAGGCAGAGTTGTGGTTGAGGATGCAGTTGTTGACGTGCTTCCAGTACTCCGTCTCTGTCCAGGAAGGTGCAACCTAACCTCGTCGTCAATAGCATCTGTGACGCCCCGCTGCGCTTGGTATCACAGATCCTAGAAGAGTGTATTGATGGAATCCTCCACAAGAGGCCCCCATAAACATTCACACATCTCCACCTTCCACCTCAGACCAGCAGAGGGAGCCCGTTAGGGATATAAATAGGGAAGGTGGAGCTGGCAGTTCAGCTCCTCTGAAGAGTTCCTGCAGTAGAGAAGCCTAAGGTCAGTCTGCAGTGGAGTCTAGTCTAGAGAACTCAGTTAATAGTTCAGCAGTGGAGCACGAGGCTCCTGCTAGCTAGATTCAGGGAGCCCAGATAGAGCTTAAGGTGTGCCGGCGCCATAAGATCGGTGAAGCGCGGCAAGCTGCCGTTAGTGTCTATAGCCTAGTGATGGCCCGAGTAGGCCGAAGGCGAGTGGCGAGTTAGTACATAAGGGGCAGAGGAGCTTAACCAGCTCACCCCGAAGCATTTACCGGACACCCAGTAAGGCATAACCGGAATCCCTGGAGAACTACAAGTCCCAGGATCGCTAAGGTGCTGATACGTAACAGAGCCAGGAGACGCTTAGGCCCCGCATACTGGGAGCGTGAACTCCAAGAGAAGGCCCTACAACAAGGTCAGCCAGCGCAGGACAGAGACAAAGTTAGGCCTAGCTCCAGGCAGGTCAGAAACTTACTACACAGAGGCAAGAAACAGGAGGCCCTACACCCGCTCATTGGGGAGGATCCTGATATGCACCCTTTACCCTACAGTGCTCCGAGGGAACGAGGGTCTACATTATGCTCAGAACCTTCTTCATCTGGTCCTGGATCCGAATTATAAAGATTCTGGGCATCAGTGCAGATCATTTCCTCATCTGGATTAACAGAAGCTCTGGAGCAGACCTCCGTTTCCCAGGCTATAGTATGAGTGAACAGCTCTGCAGACTCAACCATCTGTGTTACCCCATACTCAGACGGGCAGCTGGAGACTTGGGAGCTGTGAGGAAGCAAGTGCGATTGGGGTGACACCTCTGAGGACTGGAGTATTTGTGATGTTGAAGTTGAGGTGGAGGAGAGCCCACTTGAAGGAGCACTTGATATCCGCTGAAGCACCTGCTGTTTTTGTGCCTCATCTGGAATTTGTAGCGATGGGCGTGTCCGTAACAAAGGGATCGTATCACATTGTCCACGAAAAGAATTCGACATGTTAGTTTTGCTGGAAGATAGTCTTTCTTCTGCAGATGTTACTCCCCCCCCACCGTGGGGGGGCTCGACCCACCAGCGGACAGGCACCAGTATTGGGAGAGGGGGGCTGGCCATCAGGGTCCACCGCGGCTCTGGCACAAACCCGGAGACACGGAGGTGGCACGGGCAGGAACGGACTGGCCGTGTCGGCTTCTCACTTTTTGAATTTTAGAAGGGCATGACATGCCTATATCTGTGTCTCCCCCTCCTTTTACTCCTCCACCTCTTTTCTTTTCGCATGACTATATGTACTTGTCACTTTTCCACGTGTTAGTTATGTCTTCTGAGCAGCTTGTCAGCTTTTGGACACATTTGAAGGTGTTTTCTATGTGTTTCTATGTGCTTTTGTTTGCCTGCCATTGGTTTTAATGGTGTTCGAAGGTGTTCGACGAACAGTTCGACGAACAGTTCGGCGAACACAAGGGTGTTCGACGAACCGAACCGAACTCGAACACTACGGGGGTGGCTCAACACTACTTACAATTCCTACACCTAAGATCTGACATATTGCTATAGTTTTGCTATCTTAGCACCGCTAAATGAGTAATTATTGAAATTATTGCATTTTTACAACACAATCTTAAAGATTAAGAATCAACATATTGGCTAACAACATTGTCAATATTTAATAGATTTATATAATATAAAATATTTTTTGGAGTTGCTATATTTTTTTTGCCATTACTCAGGATTAGTGATGGGAGAGCACTAAAATGCTTGGGTGCTCTTTGCTTGGGTCGAACAAATTGGAATACTCGGGTGCTCGACCTGAGCAACGGGCCCAATGTAAGTCTATGGAAACTCAAGCATTTTTCAGGCGGCTCCCCCCCCGGCGGTCTGCAGAGAGCCTAAAAATTGCCCAAATACTTTCCAGGGTAATGACTTGTAAATAAGGCAAAATAAATAACCAAAAACAAAATTATTCCTCCACACTATAGGCTATGCTCACACGTTGCATTTTTGATGCTTTTTTGCACTTTTGTATTGCTTTCAACCGTGACAAATGCATTCACCCGGAAATGTCATTTTAATATTTTACAAACTTATGTGGCCATATGGTGTGTAAGACATCATCAGACACATCCTGTTTCATTTATGAAGGAGGGACTCTGAAAGTCACAAAGCCTATTTTTATAGGGCCATCAGGCAGCCTTTTCTATTCTTAAAGGGCCAGCAGTCGGCCCTCACTATTCTTAGAGAGCCATCAGCTGGCTATGCTTTGTTGTTCCTATTACTAAAGATTGGGTCTCTTATACTGTTATTGCGTATGCAGTGAGTGTCAGGGCTGCCCAAAATTTGGACGCACCCCAATACCCCTTTGAAGAGACTCAGAGGAGGGCCTCCTGAAAACAATGTTCACATTATTAGGAAGTGGGTCTCCCATACTGTTTGCCTATGTAGTGAATGAAAGGGTTGCCAAAAACTTTGGAGGCACTCCAATGCCCCATGGAAGAGACGTGGAGGTCAGAGGGCATCCTGAAAACAATGTTCCCATTATTAGGAAGTGGGGCTCCCATTGTGTTTGCCTATGCAGTGAATGCAAGGGCTGACAAAAATTGGGAGGCACTTCAATGCTCCTTGGAAGAGACGTAGAGGGCCTCATGAAAAAATGTTCCCATTTTTAGGAAGTGGGTCTCCCATAGTGTTGGCCTATGCTGTGAATGCAAGGGCTGACAAAAATTGGGAGGCACACCAATACCCCTTGGAAGAGACGTGGAGGAGGGCCTCATAAAAAATGTTCCCATTAGAAAGGAGCGGGTCTCCTATACTTGTAATGCCCATGCACTAAGTGTATGGGCTGACAAACATTTACCCCTGGGGGAGTATTCATGAACATACTGTATAAAAAAATGTTTTTACTGGCATCATAAACTCCCTTTAAAAAAATTATGTGGGTGTTGCATCACGGACCACAGTCACCCTGGTGATATGGTGGAGGAGGATGAGGATGAGGAGAAGGCGGAGGACGAGAGCAAATAGCCAAAATCAGGAAGCATATACCCATGTGTGTGTGTGAAAAAGTGCATGAAAATACACCTCCCAAAAAAGAAACTGGATTTGAGTTTATGTTACGCTGCTATCATTCGGTGGTGTTGAGAAGTCTGGCCCAATCCAGCCATTGTTCATTTTTATAAGTCAGCCTGTCAGCATTTTCAGTTGACAGGCGGATGCGCTTATCAGTTATAATTCCATCAGCGGCACTAAAAGCCCGCTCTGATAAAACACTAGCGGCAGGGCAGGCCAGTTCCTCAAAGGTGTAGAGAGACAGTTCATTCCACGTGTCCAGCTTGGATACCCAATAATTATAAGGCACAGAGGAATCACGGAGGACATTGGTACGGTCGGCAAGATACTCCCTCAGCATCTTCTCAAACTTTGCACTCCTTGTGAGAATACCCCACGCCTCAGGGCCTGTGCGATGGGAGGGCATGAGAAAACTCTCCCAGAACTTTGACAGTGTTCCCCTGCTTCTCCTGGAATGGAGTTGAGTCTCTCTTGCCTGTAGTCCTCGGTTGTCCAACGAACTGTGACCTCTGCCACCAGCGTTTTCAGATGGGAATTTTTTTAATAGTTCCGCAACAATGGCCTTCTGGTACTGCCCCATTTTTGTAGACCTGTCCGCCTCAGGAATAAGAGATATAAAGTTCTTCTTATAGCGTGGGTCTAGAAGTGTCACCAACCAGTAATGAGTGTCACCCAAAATTTTGAGAACGCGAGGGTCATGGAAAAGGCAGCGTAACATAAACTCAGCCATGAGTGCCAGACTGCTAACAGGCAAGACTTCCGTGTCCTCCCCAAGAGGACGACTGACCATGCTCTCCTCCTCTCTGTCCTCAGGCCATCCACGCTGAACAGACGGTTTGACAGTTGTGCAGGTAGTACCGTCTATAGCACATTAAACTAGCTCCTGTTCTTCCTCCTCCGCCTCCTCTTCCTCGTTGTCCCCCAATCTACGTTGGGAGGAGATGAGGCTGGGCTGTGTGTAATAACCCTGTGTTACGGATCCGGGAGGTGGAACCTCTGTGCTGCGGTGCAAGGAGGGCCCCAGAGGGGCGTAACTAAGTATCAACTCGGACCGACCTAGGTCGTACGGCGGCAAACGACTCCGTAACCAGGGAGACACCGAGCAGAGGGACCAGGTGCTTCTCTGGGAACGACCTTATAAGAGAGCAGGTGACTCCCACGGGTCAGATGGCTGGGACTGACCGATACTGCATATGGGCAGAGCAGGCAGGCTGATGAGAGATCCGGGTAGATAAACTGGCAGAGACAGCAGGCGACAGGCGGGAGCCTCTAGGTAGGCTGTCAGGTGGTCACAGCAAGTGACGGGAAGGAGCCTCCAGGTAGGCTGACAGGTGGTCACGGCAAGTGACAGGCAGGAGCCTCTAGGTAGGTTGGCAGGTGGTCACGGCAAGTGACGGGCAGGAGCCTCCAGGTAGGCAGACAGGTGGTCATGGCAAGTGACCGACGGGAGCCTCCAGGTAGGCTGACAGGTAACAAGCAGGTGCTTCCAGATAAGCAGGCGGGCAAAGCCCATAGACAGACTGGCG
This sequence comes from Phyllobates terribilis, assembly GCF_046119375.1. Lineage (NCBI taxonomy): Eukaryota > Metazoa > Chordata > Amphibia > Anura > Dendrobatidae > Phyllobates > Phyllobates terribilis. The sequence continues at coordinate 198,161,106 of NW_027362764.1, forward strand.
GACAGAACCGAAGACAGACTGTTGGGCTGGAGAGTAGACAGACTGGCTGACTGGACTGATAGTCACTCTGGTGGGCAGGACTAGTAGTCAGGCTAGCAGCGGGACCTGAGGGCTGAAGCAGAGGTAAGTACACTGTGCATCAACTATTGCTCGGGCACCTCCATATTGGAGGAGGTGCTTTAATATATGGGAGGACCTCCGGTAATTGGCTGGGGACTCCTTAGGGCGGCGCGCATGGCCCCTTTAAGAGGGAGGAGCGCACGCGCACCCTAATCACAGTGCCCGGGAAGCTGCGCGCACCGGCAGAAGCAGGAAGAGGAGCGCTGGAGGACGCCGGGTGGGGAGCGTGGTGGAGAGGGACGGCGTCTCTGCCTGGCAGGGGGCAGAGACGCCAATGCTACACCCTGTATGGTTCCTTGCTCCATCTCATCGTGCTCCGTATGCAATGCATCCTCCTTGATTGTGAGCAGAGAGCGTTTCAGAAGACAGAGAAGTGGTATGGTGAAATTAATTATGGCTTCATCGCCGCTCACCATCTTGGTGGAGTCCTCAAAGTTTTGGAGGATGGTACAGATGTCTGACATACATGTCCACTCCTGAGGTCTTATGTGTGGAGTATGAACTGAATACCGACGGCCTTGTTGATGCTGGTAGTCAACAACAGCCCTCTTCTGCTCACAAATCCTTCCAAACATCTGCAGTGTAGGGTTCCCACACGTGGGGAGATCACACACCAGTCTGTGAGCCAGAAGCTGCAAACACTGCTGAAACAAGGCAAGGGCGGCGGAAGCTGAAGGTGACTTTCTAAAATGGGCACTCAGGTGGTGTACTTTAACAAGCAGATCTGGCAGCTCCGGGTAGGATTTGAGAAACCGCTGAACCACGAGGTTAAGCACATGGGCCAGGCATGGTACGTGTGTGAGCTTGCCTCGCCTCAGAGCCGTTACCAGGTTCCGGCCATTGTCACACACGACCATGACTGGCTGTAGGTTCAGCGGTGTGAGCCACAGATCTGCCTTCTCTTTCAGAGCTGTCCACAACTCTTCAGCATTGTGCGGTTTGTCACCTAAGCATGTTAGCTTCAGCGCAGCTTGTTGCCGAGGCAGTGATTCCAGCTTGTGACTGATGTGGTCATTTCAGAGATGGAGGCTGAGGAGGATGAGGTGCAGGAACTGTAGACTGTCGGGTCAACCCTGATTGACCTAGGGCCCGCAATCCTTGGCATCGGGAGGACGTGTTCCGTCCCAAGGTCCGACTGGGTCCCGGCTTGCACTATGTTAACCCAGTGTACCCTCAGCGAGATTTACCGTCCTTGCCCACACGCACTTGTCCACGTGTCTGTGGTTAGGTGGACTTTCCCGGTATCTGCGTTGTTGGGGGCATGGCTAATGTTTTGGGACACGTGCTTGTGTAATGCGGGGACAGCACACCGAGAGAAATAGTGGCAGCTGGAGACCGAACAACAAGAGACAGTCGCCGCCATCAGGTTGCGGAATGCTTCCATCTCCGCGAGCCTAAAAGGCAACATTTCGAGCGGAAGCAGTGGCGAAATGTGGGAATTTAGTAGTGTGGCCTGTGGGGCGTTGGCTGCTTATTTACGCTTGCGTTCCAAGGACTGGGGTATGGACAACTGAACGCTGTGCTGGGACAAGGACGTGGACATGCTTCCTGATGCTGCTACTTGAGAGTGTGCAATGGCAGGTGCAGGGCAGGAGGCATCTTCACATGCACCATGGACAGGGGATTGGCTTGCATGCACAACAACGGATGAAGCAGTGGTGCCACCCGCAAACACTTTTCCTGGACCCTGGGGTTCGGCCCACAAAGTCGGGTGCTTTGCTGCCATGTGCCTGATCATGCTGGTGGTGGTCAGACTGGTAGTTTTGCCACCCCTGCTGATGCTGGCCTGGCAGGTGGTGCAAATGGTCTGTTTGCAGAGTCTTTAAAAAACAACCACACTCGGGAAGACCTAACAGTTGTACTGGCTACTTCCTTTGTGTTGGTGTTACGTGGAAAGGTTGCCTGCCTTCTGTCTGTGACCACCACACTGCTTCTTCCTGCCTGTTGGGGTGCTCTGCCTCCCTCCCCCTATGTGCTGCTGTCCTCGCTCTGCATGTCCTCCTGCCAGGTTGGGTCAGTTACTATATCATCCACCAACTCGTCTTCCACTTCCGCACCCTGGTCCTCCTCCTGACTTTCTGGCAATTGTGTCTCATCATCGTCTACCTCTTGTGACAGTTTCCCACCATCGCCTTCATATCACCGTGGCTACTCAAATGTTTGTGCATCGCTACATGTGATTTCCTCTTGCCCCGCTTCAAGTGGAACAGGTGAGAGGCCCGAATCTTTAAATGGAAAAGTGAACAGCTCTTCGGAGTGTCCAAGTGTGGGATCAGTTTTCTCCGGTCACTCAGCATGGTGGGAGGAAGGAGGATCAGGGTGAGGAATATGCAGTCCAGACTCACGGCTACTGAGACTTGACTGTGTGGAAGACAGGGTGGTGGTGGTGGTGGCAAAGTGACTGGAAGCAATATCCGTATCCAACCAACAACCTTTTGACACTGCTCTGGTTTCAAAAGTGGTGTTCTGCGGTCCCCTAAGAATTGGGACAGAAAGGTCAGGCGAGAAGATGTGGGTGTTTGCTGTGGCACAATTTCAGCTTGCCCACAGCCTCGGCCTCTGCATGCACCATCACCATCACCATCACGTCCAGTTCCCCGTCCCTTGCTATACGCCTTTCCCATTTTAAATGGAGGACAATATCTTCCACACTCACTACAAAAGGCTGAATTTGGAGCGAACTTATATGTGATCCGTGTGACGGAGAAAACACAGTTTTGAATACCTGGCCTGTAGGTAACTATTTTGAATAGCAAACTGGTGTCAAAAACTTCGCTGACACACTGAAACAAATTTTTAATGAAGGCCAGAAATGGCAGTATTTTCTGAAAATGTATATGTGATCCGTGTGACGGAGAAAACACAGTTTTAAATACCTGGCCTGTAGGTAACTATTTTGAACAGCAAACTGGTGTCAAAACTTCACTGACACACTGAAGCAAATTTTTAATGGAGGACAGAAATGACAGTATTTTCTGAAAATGTATATGTGATCCGTGTGACGGAGAAACCACAGTTTTAAATAGCTTGATTTTTAGCGCTGTAATATGGAAAGGACCTGGCTGTATTCTGCACTGCCAACAAGCAAATGGCGCAGAAAAACGGTGATCTCTGGATTGCTTTTTAAGCAAATAATGAGGATTAAGATCCAAAAAAAAATTATTTCTGGCCCCTGAGACCTGGGCCTATGTCTAGAAATATCTAACAGCAGCAGCAGCAGACAAAACTGGAATGGAGCCTCTTGTGCTATATGCATTGCAGTCTGCTATATACACTGTCTGCCTGCCTATATACACAGCCTGCCTGATATCTCTGCAGATGGATTAGTCCTCAGAAGGACTGTTTGTTGAGATGGATATGTGTAATATGCTTCTGTTTTACTTAGACTACTTAACAAACAAGCAAATCTCTCCCTAGCTCAGCAGCACCTCTCCCTACACTGTCTGATTGCGCAGTAGATAGACGAGCATGGCGGCGACAGGTCTGTTAGACCTGATGACGCCGTGCGGCCAGCCAATCACTGTAATGCCATAACCAACATGGCTGAGGCATTACAGTGAGTGGCAGGGAATCCCTGCATATTCATTGGCTCTGTGAAGAGCGCCAAACATGCAGGGAGGGGAACCGAGCATCCGCCCGAGCATCTCGCAAGTACTCGGCGAGCTCTGAGCATCTCGAATTCTGAGATGCTCGGGCAAGTACCGAGTACTTGCAAGTATGCTCACTCATCACTCCTCAGGATTAAATAATTCCTAAATGTAAAAACTTTAATATAACAATTATTACAATAAAATACAACATAACATTACATTTAGTGGATAATACTGTAGTTCTCTAGCTAAGTAACAATTTACTAAAATTGCTACATGAGCAAAATTTGCTTTTCTTCAGCAAGGGCAGGGAAAGTGGTCAGAGTTGATAGGAAGGTAGATGAAGCTAAGTACAGTGTGATCCTGGAGGAAATCCTGTTAGAGCTGCAAAAGACATGAGACAGGGGCGTAAATTCCTCTTCAAGCAGAACATTGAACCTAGACATTCTACCAGAGCTATAATGGAATGGTTTAGTTCAAAACATATTCATGTGTGTGAATGGGCCAGTCAAAGTCTAGACCAGTGATGGCGAACCTTTTGGAGACTGAGTGCCCAAACTGCAATCCAAAACCCATTTATTTATCGCAAAGTGCCAACACGGCAATTTTACCTGAATACTTAGGTTTTACTTTAGAAAAACAACTCATACATTAGCGCGCTATAGAGTCTATAGCAGAGAGCTTGTTAGCGCTGCACTCCAAGCCTAAGATACTAGCCACCGATTGCAGAGAATTTTTAATCAAAAGTAAAATTGCAAAGTTGTTTGTTTTTACTACCGCTTTGCAATTGTAACCCTTTATCATGATGAGAATAACCCTTTAAGCCAGGGATGTCAAACTCAAATACACAGAGGGCCAAAGTTAAAAGCTTGGACAAAGTCATGGGCCAACCTTGAAATTTGTTAAAAAAAATGTATGCAATTGAGGAAGTTTTTCCATATCAAATAAAACAGTTACCTTTTGGAATTATAGTAGAATTATATAAGATGTTATGTAAAAGCAGTAAAAAGCATATGGCCCATTTTAAATATGTAATAACTAGTGTTGAGCGAGCATGCTCGACACTGCTTGTTACTCGACCAAGCATCACGCTACTCAGGATGTTCGGCGAGCACCGAGCATTTCCGGGTTACTCGGGCGGGAGATCGGGTCTCCGCCCTGCACGTTTGCCGAACTTTACAGAGCCAATGAACATGCAGGGATTGCCAGCCAGGCACTGTAAAGCCACAGCCATGTTGTTTGTGGGCATTACAGTGATTGGCTGGCCGCACAGCGTCACCTCGAGTATTTAAAACCAGGCGCCGCCATCTTGGACACCGTCGCTCCGGATCAGCCAGTGTAGGGTCAGTGCTGCTGAGTTAGGGAGAGATATATAGTGCGAAATAGGTAGTGTAGGGTCTCTAAAGCCTGCCAAATCAAACAAACAGTCCTTCTCAGGACTAATATCCATCCCAGATATCAGGCAGGCAGGCTGTATAGGAGACGCCGTGGTTATACCAACAAACGCTGCATTACAGTCCTGTGTGCTCTTGTTGGTCAAATTGCTAGACTTATCACCCCGGTCTCAGGGGCCAGGAAAAATTATTATTTTTTTCATCTAAATCCTGTATTTTTTTTTTCCTCAGTCAGACTGTCCAAATACGCGTCTTACTAACCTTTTGGTATTCCCCCCCCCCCAAAAAAAAAAATTGAGTGTGTCTGTGACTGTTCAGACACCAATAGATCTGTTTAAAAGAGTCTGGTGTAGGCCAGAAAAATAGAAGTGAGGTTTTGCAGTTCCACGGGTCAAATCTCTGTATTATACTGCTTTTGGCATTTTTTGCTGTAAAAAAAACTGTAATAGGGTCTCCCTGACTGTTCAGACACCAATATATCTGTTTAAAAGAGTCTGGTGTACGCCACATAACTATAACTGTGGTTTTGCAGTTCCACACGTCAAATCTCTGTATTATCCTGCTGTTGGCATTTTTTTCCGTAAAAAAAACAGTAATAGTGTCTCCCTGACTGTTCAAAGACACCAAAATATCTGTTTAAAAGAGTCTGGTGTAGGCCAGAAAAATAGAACTGTGGTTTTGCAGTTCCACGGGTCAAATCTTTGTATTATCCTGTTTTTGGCATTTTTTGCCGTAAAAAAAAATTGTAATAGTGTATCCGTGACTGGTCAGACACCAATATATCTGTTTAAAAGATTCTGGTGTATGCCACTTAACTATAACTGTGGTTTTGCAGTTCCACGGGTCAAATCTTTGTACTATCCTGTTTTTGGCATTTTTTGCCATAAAAAAACTGTAATAGTGTCTCCCTGACTGGTCAGACACCAATATATCTGTTTAAAAGATTCTGGTGTACGCCACATAACTATAACTGTGGTTTTGCAGTTACATGGGTCAAATCTCTGTATTATCCTGCTTTTGGCATTTTTTGCCGTAAAAAAAAACTGTAATAGTGTCTCCCTGACTGGTCAGACACCAATATATCTGTTTACAAGAGTCTGGTGTATGCCACATAACTATAACTGTGGTTTTGCAGTTCCACAAGTCAAATCTCTGTATTATCCTGCTTTTGGCATTTTTTGCTGAAAAAAAAACTATAATAGTGTTTCCCTGAGTGGTCAGACACCAATATATCTGTTTAAGAGATTCTGGTATACGCCACATAACTATAACTGTGGTTTTGCAGTTCCACGGGTCAAATCTCTGTATTATCCTGCTTTTGGCATTTTTTTCCGTAAAAAAAACTGTAATAGTATTTCCCTGACTGGTCAGACACCAATATATATGTTTAAAAGAGTCTGGTGTATGCCACATAACTATAACTGTAGTTTTGCAGTTCCACCGATCAAATCTCAGTATTTTCCTGCTTTTGGCATTTTTTGCCGTAAAAAAAACTGTAATAGTGTCTCCCTGACTGGTCAGACACCAATATATCTGTTTAAAAGATTGTGGTGTACGCCACATAACTATAACTGTGGTTTTGCGTTTCCACGGGTCAAATCTCTGTATTATCCTGCTTTTGGCATTTTTTGCCATAAAAAAAACCTTTAATAGTGTCTCCCTGACTGGTCAGACACCAATATATCTGTTTAATAGAGTCTGGTGTAGACCAGAAAAATAGAACTGTGGTTTTGCAGTTCCACGGGTCAAATCTCTGTATTATCCTGCTTTTGGCATTTTTTGCCGTAAAAAAAAACTGTAATAGTGTCTCCCTGACTGGTCAGACACCAATATATCTGTTTAAAAGGTTCTGGTGTACGCCACATAACTATAACTGTGGTTTTGCAATTCCACGGGTCAAATCTCTGTATTATCCTGCTGTTGGCATTTTTTGCCATAAAAAAACTGTAATAGTGTCTCACTGACTGGTCAGACACCAATATATCTGTTTAAAAAGAGTCTGGTGTAGGCCAGAAAGATAGAACTGTGGTTTTGCAGTTCCACGGGTCAAATGTCTGTATTATCCTGTTTTTGGCATTTTTTGCCGTAAAAAAAAACTGTAATAGTGTCTCCCTGACTGGTCAGACTCCAATATATATGTAAGAGTCTGGTGTACGCCACATAACTATAACTGTGGTTTTGCAGTTCCACGGGTCAAATCTCTGTATTATCCTGCTGTTGGCATTTTTTGCCATAAAAAAACTGTAATAGTGTCTCCCTGACTGGTCAGACACCAATATATCTGTTTAAAAGAGTCTGGTGTAGACCAGAAAAATAGAACTGTGGTTTTGCAGTTCCATGGGCAAATCTCTGTATTATCCTGTTTTTGGCATTTTTTGCCGTACAAAAAAAACTGTAATAGTGTCTCCCTGACTGGTCAGACAACAATATATCTGTTTAAAAGAGTCTTTTGTATGCAACATAACTATAACTGTGGTTTTGCAGTTCCACGGGTCAAATCTCTGTATTATCCTGCTTTTGGCATTTTTTGCCTTAAAAAAACTGTAATAGTGTCTCCCTGACTGGCCAGACACCAATATATCTGTTTAAAAGAGTCTCGTGTAGGCCAGAAAAATAGAACTGTGGTTTTTCAGTTCCACGGGTCAAATCTCTGTATTATCCTGCTTTTGACATTTTTTGCCGTAAAAAAAACTGTAATAGTGTTTCCCTGACTGGTCAGACACCAATATATCTGTTTAAAAGGGTCTGGTGTAGACCAGAAAAATAGAACTGTGGTTTTGCAGTTCCACGGGTCAAATCTCTGTATTATCCTGCTTTTGACATTTTTTGCCGTAAAAAAAACTGTAATAGTGTTTCCCTGACTGGTCAGACACCAATATATCTGTTTAAAAGGGTCTGGTGTAGGCCAGAAAAATAGAACTGTGGATTTGCAGTTCCACAGGTTAAATCTCTGAATTATACCGCTTTTGCCTTTATTTGCCGAAAAAAAAAAAAATCTGTAATAGTGTCTCCCTGACTGTTTAGACACAAATATATCTGTTTGAAAGATTTTGGTGTATGCCACATAACTATAACTGTGGTTTTGCAGTTCCATGGGTCAAATCTCTGTATTATCCACTTTTGGGTCTTTTTTTACATAAAAAAAACAGTTTGAGTGTGTCTCTGACTGTTCAGCCCCAAATATATCTATTTAAAAAAGTCTGGTAAATTAGAACTGTGGTTTTGCAGTTCCACGGTTCAAATCTCTGTATTATCCAGCTTTTGGCCTGTTTTACGTAAAAAAAACAGTAATAGTGTCTCCGTGTCTGTTCAGTCACAAATAAATCTGTTTAAAAGATTCTGGTGTAGGCCAGACAAATAGAACTGTGGTTTTCCTCTTCCACGGTTCTAATCTTTTTATTACCCTTTTTCCATTGATAGTGCTAGTGTAAGCTATTTTACTTAATTTACAATGGGAAAGGCGCGTGGCAAGGGACGTGGAACTGGACGTTCTGGTGATGGTGCGTGTAGAGGACAGGGTCGTGGCCAAGGTGAAAATGTGCCACAACCAACAGCCACATCTACTCGCTCCCACTTCTTGACCAAAATACTAGGGAAGCACAGTACAACACCAGTATTGTGAACTGATCAGTGTGAACAGGTTATTAATTGGATAGCAGATAATATTTCCAGTTACCTGGGCACCACCTCCTCCGGTCTGTCTTCCACACGGTCAAGTTTTAGTAGCCGTGAGTCTCGACCGCATATTCCTCCTCACCCTGATGCTCCTTCCTCCCACCATGCCGAATGTCATCAGAGAGCAACTGATCCCACACTTGGACACTCTGAAGAGCTGTTCACTTGTCCATTTCCATATTTGTGCCCCTCGTCTGCTCCGCTTGAAGTGGTGGAAGAGGAGATCCCATGTAGCGATGCCCAAATATTTGAACAACCACGGCCACAGGAAGTCGATGCTGGCAATTTGTCACAAGAGGTGGATGATGACGAGACACAATTGCCACGAAGTGAGGAGGAGGATCGTGGTGCGCAAGTGGAAGAGTAGGAGGTGGTGGATGATCTAGTAACTGACCCAACGTGGCAGGAGAACACGCAGAGCGAGGCCAGCAGCACACAGGGGGAGGGAGGCAGAGTACCCCAACAGGCAGGAAGAGGCAGTGTGGTGGCCGCACACAGAAGGCGGGCAACAGTACCCCGTAACACCAACACGAGGGACGTTGCCAGTACAATCTGTAGGTCTTCCAGAGTCTGGAAATTTTTTAAAGACTCTGCTGATAACCCCAAAAAGGACATTTGTATCACCTGCCATGCCAGCATCAGCAGGGATGACAAAACTACCAGCCTGACCACCACCAGGATGATCAGGCACATGGCAGCAAAGCATCCGATTTTGTGGGGCGAACCCCAGGGTCCACGACCAGTGTCAGCGGGTGTCATCACTGCTTCTTCCGCTGTTGCGCATGTAATAGAACCCCCTGTTGTGCGTGCAAGGCAATCCCCTGTCTATACTGCATGCAAAGATGCCCCCTTCTCTCAGTCTTCACTTGATATGGCAGTTTCTCAAGAAACAGCATCAACGTCCACGTCCCACCGCAGCGTTCAATTGTCCATATCCCAGAGCTTTGAACGAAAGCGAAAATTCGCAGCCAACGCCCCACAGAGCACAGTCATAAATTTGCACATTTCACGACTGCTTGCATTGGAAATGCTGCCTTTTAGGCTGGTTGAGATGGAATCCTTCCGCAACCTTATGGTGGTGGCTGTCCCTCGGTACTCGGTCCCCAGCCAACCCTATTTTGCCCGGTGTGCCATCCCCGCACTACACAAGCACATGCCCCAAAACATCTGCCGTGCCCTCAACAACGCAGTTACTGGGAGAGTCCACCTGACAACGGACACGTGGACAAGTGCTTGTGGCCAGGGACGGTACATCTCCCTGACGGCACACTGGGTAAATATAGTGAAAGACGGGACCCAGTCAGACCTTGGGACGGAACACATCCTCCCCACACAGAGGATTGCGGGCCCTATGTCAGTCAGAGTTGCCCCCACAGTCTACAGCTCCTGCGCATCATCCTCCTCCTCCTCCTCTTCATGTTCAGCCTCCATCTCAGATATCACCACATCAGTTACAAGCTGGAAGCACTGCAGTACTGCCTCAGCCAAGCGGCAACAGGCTGTGCTGAAACACATAAGCTTAGATGATAAACCTCACACTGCTTGTGAGTTCTGGACAGCTGTGAAAGGGCAGGCAGATCTGTGGCTGAGACCACTGAACCTACATCCAAGCAAGGTCATGTGTGACAATGGCTGTAACCTGGTGGCGGCTCTGAGGCAAGGTGAGATCTCACACGTACCATGCCTGGCTCATGTGCTTAACCTCGTGGTTCAGCGGTTTCTTAAATCGTACGCCGAGTTACCAGATCTGCTCGTCAAAGTACGCAGCCTGTCAGCTCATTTTCGGAAGTCGGCTACAGCTTCCGCCACCCTTGCTGTGTTGCAGCAGCGTTTGCAGCTTCCGGCACACCGATTGGTGTGTGATGTCCCCACATGTTGGAACTCTACCCTCCACATGTTGCAAAGGATTTGTGAGCAGAAGAGAGCAGTTGTGGAGTACCAGCTGCAACAAGGCCGTCGATATTCAGGTCAGACTCCACACATAAGACCTCAGGAGTGGACCTGGATGTCTGACATATGTACCATCCTGACAAACTTTGAGGAGTCCACCAAGATGGTGAGTGGCGATGAAGCCATCATTAGCATCAGCATCCCGCTTGTCTGTCTTTTGCAACGCTCTCTGCAGAGAATTAAAGAGGAGGCATTGCAGCCAGAGTATGATGAGATGGATCAAGAAGCCGCAGCGAGCGATTACACACAGACCAGCCTCATCTCATCCCAATGTGCATTGGGGGACAATGAGGGAGAGGAGGAGGAGGAGGAAGAACAGAAGCTGGTATCATGCGCTCTAGACTGTAGTACCTGTACAACTGTCATACCGTCGGTTCAGCGTGGGTGGCCTGAGGACAGGGGGGAGGAGGAGGAGGAGGAGAGCATGGTCAGTCGTCATCTTGGTGAGGACACGGAAGTCTTGCCCGTTACCAGTCTGGCACGCATGGCTGACTTTATGTTACGCTGCCTTAACCGTGACCCTCACGTTGTCAAAATGTTGGGTGAAAGTCATTACTGGTGGGTGACACTTTTAGACCACCGCTACAAGAAGAACTTTCACTCTCTTATTCCTGAGGTGGAGAGGTCTACAAAAATGGGGCAGTACCAGATGGCCCTTGCTGCAGAACTGTTAAAAAAATTCCCATCTGAACATGCTAGTGGCAGAGGTCACAGTTCGTTGACCAACCAAGGCGTACAGGCGAGAGAGACGCAACTCCAATCCAGCAGAGGCAGGGGAACACTGTCAATGTTCTGGGACAGTTTTCTGATATCCGCCCAGCTTACAGGCCCTGAGGTGCGGGGTACTCTCACAAGGAGTGAAAAGTTTCAAAAGATGGTGAGGGAGTACCTTGCCGACCGTACCAGCGTCCTCCGTGATCCCTCTGTGCCTTTTAATTTTTGGGTATCCGAGCTGGACACTTGGAATGAACTCGCTCTGTATGCCTTGGAGGTCCTGGTCTGCCCTGCCTCTAGCGTGTTATCGGATCGTGTTTTTAGTGCCGCTGGGGGAATTATAACAGATAAGCACATTTGCCTGTCAACTGACAATGCTGACAAGCTGACCCTTATCAAAATGAACAAGGGCTGGATTGGGCCAGACTTCTCATCACCACTAAATGACAGCAGAGTAACATAAAGTCAAATCCACTGTGTTATTTCGGGAGATGTATTCCCATGCACCGCTTCACACCCACACATGGGTATATGCTTCCTCATTTCGGCTATATTTTGCTCTTCTCCTTATCCTCAGCCTCCACCACCACTATACCACCAGGGTGACCGTGGTCCGTGTTGCCAGCATTTCAAGTTCCTCTGTCCTAATTTTTGTCAGCTTTTGCTTGGAAGGCATAGTCAAAGACTATGGGAGACCCACTCCCCAATAATGGGAATAATGTTTTTAAGATGCTGTACTGCATGGCTCTTGTTTGCCAGCATTGCAAGTTACTCCGTCCTAATTTTTGGCAGCTTTTGCTTGGAAGGCAAAGGCAAAGACTATGGGAGACCCACTCCCCAATAATGGGAATAATACTTTTAAGATGCTGTACTGCATGGTTCTTCTAAGGGGCATATGAACCGTCTTGTTAAGCTACTGCAACCTCGACGTCGCTTCCAAGCGGCATTAAAACCGTTTTGTTAAGCTACTGCGACCTCCATCACTTTCCCAAGGGGCATTAAAACCATCTTGTTAAGCTACTGCGACCTCCACGTCTCTTCCAAGGGGCATTAAAACCGTCTTGTTAAGCTACTGCGACCTCCACCACTTTCCCCAGGGGCATTAAAACCGATTTGTTAAGCTACTGCGACCTCCACCATTCTTCCAAGGGGCATTAAAACCATCTTGTTAAGCTACTGCAACCTCCATGTCTCTTCCAAGGGGCATTAAAACCATCTTGCTAAGCTACTGCAACCTCCACATCTCTTCCAAGGGGCCTTAAAACCATCTTGTTAAGCTACTGCGACCTCCACCACTATTCCCAGGGGCATTGATATTGTCTTTTTATTCCACTGCGACCTCCACCATTCTTCCAAGGGGCATTAAAACCGTCTTGTTAAGCTACTGCGACCTCCACCACTTTCCCCAGGGGCATTAAAACTGATTTGTTAAGCTACTGCGACCTCCACCATTCTTCCAAGGGGCATTAAAACCGTCTTGTTAAGCTACTGCAACCTCCATGTCTCTTCCAAGGGGCATTAAAACCGTCTTGCTAAGCTACTGCAACCTCCACAACTCCTCCAAGGGGCATTTAAACCGTTTTGTTAAGCTACTTCAACCTCCACGTCTCTTCAAAGGGGCATTAAAACCGTCTTGTTAAGCTACTGTGACCTCCACGTCTCTTCCAAGGGGCATTAAAACCGTCTTGTTAAGCTACTGCGACCTCCACCACTTTTCCCAGGGGCATTGATATTGTCTTTTTATTCCACTGCAACCTCCACGTCTCTTCCAAGGGGCATTAAAAAAGTTTTGTTAACCTACTGCGACCTCCACATCTCTTCCAAGGGGCATTAAAACCGTGTTGTTAAGCTACTGCAACCTCCACCACTTTTCCAAGGGGCAGTGATATTGTCTTTTTATTCCATTGCGACCTCCACGTCTTTTCAAGGGGCATTAAAACTGTCTTGTTAAGCTTCTGCAACCTTCAAGTCTCTTCCAAGAGGCATTAAAACCGTCTTGTTAAGCTACTGCAACCTCCACGTCTCTTCCAAGGGGCATTTAAACTGTTTTGTTAAGCTACTGCAACCTCCACGTCTCTTCAAAGGGGCATTAAAACCGTCTTGTTAAGCTACTGTGAACTCCACGTCTCTTCCAAGGGACATTAAAGCCGTCTTGTTAAGCTACTGCGACCTCCACCACTTTTCCCAGGGGCATTGATATTGTCTTTTTATTCCACTGCAACCTCCACGTCTCTTCCAAGGGGCATTAAAAAAGTTGTTAATCTACTGCGACCTCCACATCTCTTCCAAGGGGCATTAAAACCGTGTTGTTAAGCTACTGCGACCTCCACCACTTTTCCAAGGGGCAGTGATATTGTCTTTTTTTTCCACTGCGACCTCCACATCTCTTCCAAGGGGCATTAAAACTGTCTTGTTAAGCTACTGCAACCTTCACGTCTCTTCCAAGGGGCATTAAAACAGTCTTGTTAAGCTACTGTGACCTCCACGTCTCTTCCAAGTGGCATTAAAACCGCTTTGTTAATCAACTGAGACCTCCACAACTTTTCCCAGGGGCATTGATATTGTCTTTTTATTCCACTGCGACTAGAGATGAGCGTTGTTCTACTCGAACTGTTCGCCAATCTCAAATTCGAGCTGTTTTGGGCGGTGTTCGAGCCGTTCGGCGAACACGAACAATTTGATAAAAATTCGGCTGTTCGAGGTTATGTTCGATAACTGTTCATGCACCAAAATCATAACTGGATTTTTTCTCAGTAATGATGAAAATTAATGTTAATACGCAGTTTGAGTGTACAGCGGGGTGGGGGGAGGGGCAGGGGATGGATCTCTGCAGGAACAATGAAGATCTCCATTTTTTTTTCTCTTTCCCGCATTTGCAGTGGGGAGGTGCAATCTGTCAGCCTATCAGCAGCGCACACACGGAGCGAAGTGCTTTTTTTCACACAAGCAAGGGCATGTGTCATTGGCAGTGTATGTCACATGTCCTTGCCCTATAAGACCAAGCCATTTTCCCCGTCGCCACCATTTTCTCACTGCTGCAGCTGCGTGTTAGACGGCACCGCTGTTGCTGTGTGCGCTATACCTTGTTAATTTCAAGCCAATTTTCGCACAAATATACAGATAGCTTGGGAGTAGGGAATAGTTGTGATTGCAGTCCTTTTAAGGACTAGGTTACAGCATTTCCTACGACTTTTATCAGGGAGGTCTGTGCTCTTAAATAGATAGGTTGTGGGAGTAAAGACTAATTGTAATTGGAGTCCTTTTCAGGACTAGGTTACATCAGTTCCTATCAGTTTTTGCCAGGCAGGTCTGTGCCAGTGCTGTGCAAGTTTTTTTCACAGCATTTGGCTGAATCTAGCAAAGCTAATCCTTTTTGGCCTATTGCAGAGTGTGTTAGTCAGTGGAGTAGCCTATCTGTGCTGCAAGATATACCACCTGTGTATAGAATAGTGTTGAGCCACCCCCGTAGTGTTCGAGTTCGGTTCGGTTCGTCGAACACCCGTGTGTTCGCCGAACTGTTCGTCGAACTGTTCGTCGAACACCTTCGAACACCGTTAAAACCAATGGCAGGCAAACAAAAACACATAGAAACACATAGAAAACACCTTCAAAGGTGTCCAAAAGCTGACAAACTGCTCAGAAGACATAACTAACACATGGAAAAGTGACAAGTACATATAGTCATGCGAAAATAAAAGAGGTGGAGGAGTAAAAGGAGGGGGAGACACAGATATAGGCATGTCATGCCCTTCTAAAATCCAAAAGGTGAGAAGCCGACACGGCCAGTCCGCTCCTGCCCGTGCCACCTCCGTGTCGCCGGGTTTGTGCCAGAGCCGCGGTGAACCCTGACGGCCAGCCCCCCTCTCCCAATACTGGTGCCTGTCCGCTGGTGGGTCGAGCGAGCCCCCCTGTGGTGGAGGCAGCTCTAAGCTTTTTAATTTAAATTGTCTCTCTAATTTGAATGAATACACTTTAAATCCATTTACAAGGATCTATTGGAGGGCAAGTCTCATGCCAGCAGCCGGGGTAATTCCAGCTCCAGCAGCGTCCACTAAAGCTGCTGCAGTTAAAAAGCTTTTATAAGGATCGAGCTCGGCTGTCCACCGCAAGGCATCCTACTGCCAGTCCCAGCCCCTATGCCTTGGGGTGCCTCCTGATGCTCTTCACTAAGTATCCCATGGTCCCGAAGCATTTCCTTTGAAAAAATTAAGTGTCTAAACTACAGGTGGTGTAGCTTGCTTAACAGCCGGGATAATCCGCTGACTAGCAGACACTGCTACTAGGCACAAAGTATTTCCTGGGCTAGATGCAGTTAAAAATTTGTAATTAGATACTCTCGTTGGATGCTGAGAAAGCATTCCATAGAGTCTCCTGGCACGCCATATATGATTCTCTTAAAGAGCTTGGGGTAGGGGTCTAGGGGACCCTTTTATAGCCAAAATCACGGCCCTGTATCGCAATACGTCAGCTAGGCTGAAGATAAATGGAACTGTAGCACCCTGAGGGCTCGGTTGCTACAGACGTATTGCACCTCACCCAGAGGTGTGATATCTCACTCTCAGGTAAGGATGGAGTGTGGATCAGGACCCGACACCTGCATGCATTACACCACATTGCCGTGGGGCAGGGCGACCAATATGCCCCTGAGATGGGCACGACAGTCCCTGTCCCTGGCTGGAGTGGGGGGAGGGAACACTGAGGAAGGGGAACCCTGTAGTGCAGGAGCAGGGAGGAAGCAGTTCCTGGGTGCATTGAGAAGGGAGTATAAAAGGTGGGCACCATCTTAGTTCAGTGCAGAGAAGTCTGAGCAGAAGTGGCAGGGAGCAGGGGCTCTGCATGAGCTCTGCTCCGGAGGCGGGCCTAGTAACAGAGGCCCAGGCCTGCAAGAGGGAGAAGGAAGGAAGAGGAGCGGAGAAGGCTCCAGGAACGAGGAATGAAGGGATCCCAGGGGTGCGGACGGGCGAATCGCCACCGCACGCCCGAATCCACCTGCGTGGAGGGGTCAGGCCAAAGGGGGAGACCGGTCTCCGAACTAGTGGAGGCAGGAAACGACCCTCAGCTAGAAACCGGAGGCTCTGACATTTTATGTGGCGCAGCCCCTTGCTCCACCCGCTAGGAAGGCACCACATAGGGTCAGGGAAACTGGCGCCAAGTTTACCAAGAGGAGGCCCGAGGCAGCCGGACAGAAGTGTTGGTAAGAAAGGCCAGACAAAGGACACACAAAGGGGGTCCTGTGAAGCACTCCAAAGTTATCTGGGAGTTGTCTGAGCCCCTCACCTGGTGAGCACAGTACGACGTGGGCAGCCGTTACCTGCAGACGTGGTCTGGATAATAAGAACTGTGAGTAAAGGCCCTGAACTGCATCACTGACTCCGTGTCGTTACTGCTGCTGCCCTGCACCATCACCCCCATCCTCCGCATACACTGCCCTGAGGCTATACTCCTCCCGTGGGGAGTTATGCTACGCTCTGCTGCACCCACAACACCAGCCTTAGCGGTCTGCCCTGTAGCGGCGGTTCACTCTGACCGCAATCCACGGGTGGCATAGTCGGACATTTAAACATCAAAACCACATAAATAGTTCCGCCACTGGTTTGACCGCCCTGAGCCATGGAACCGGATCGCCGCCACGAAGACTACAACCATCAGCATCCACCAAAAAGGGTCCAGCTCCGGGTGTCCCAAGGCCCACGGGGTGCGTCAGAACATTTTCATCACCTTTCACAATCACCAATGGGACAAGGCAGGGATGTCCTCTGTCCCCTCTCTTATACATCCTAGTGACGGAGCACCTGCTCTCATCAATTCGCCATAACCCCAATATTAGGTGGATTGAGGTGGGAGGCACCGAGTACAAGTGCTCTCTATTTGCTGATGATGTCCTAGTATATATCACTCAATCACATATATCCATCCCTGCTGTTATGGCTGAAATAGATCACTTTGTTACATGGTAAAATTTTAAAATCAATGCAGCGAAGTCTGAGGCCCTCGATGTCTCCCTCCCTAAATCCATATAGGATTCCATCCAGTCCAACTTTCCCTTTGCCTGGCCCTCACAGGGTATCAAATACTTAGGAATTCCTATTCATAGAGACCTCTCCCATCTATGTTATCTTAATTTTGGGCCCTTTATTGAACAATTCCATACAGACCACGGTTGGCAAGTTAGAACTGTAAGATTCACTACGTGAACCACTGGTGTTTTGTGGAAAAGCACATGTACACCGCGTTCCAAATTATTATGCAAAAAGTGTTTAGGAGTGATAAGGGAAGAATTTGTTTGTTTGTCAGTTAAACTCATTGATGGTGATGTGTGTCAGGGCTCTTTATATCACTGTAAGCAATTGCAGACACCTGTGCTAATTAGTTTGGCAGGTGTGTCCAATGAAAGGCAAGACTACTTAAGAAGGTTCTCTCACATTATTAAGCAGCCTACATTTTCTGCCAAAATGGGAAAGAAAAAGGATGTGTCGGCTGCTGAGAAGCAACAAATTGTGGAGTGTTTAGGTCAAGGCATGACTACAATCAACATTGTGCGATGATCAGGATGAAGTGTCTTGGCAATCAAGAAGTATGTAGCTGATTCACAGTACACACGTGTGCGTGCTGATAAGGGCAAATTGAGGACTCTTTCCTACAGGCAATTACGTCAGGTTGAAAGAGCAGCGGCAAAAAAGCCTTGTCATAGCAGCAGACAAGTTTTTGAAGCTGCTTGTGCCTCCAACGTCCCCCGAACAACAAGATGCAGGGTCCTTCAGAGGTTTGCAGCTGTGCATACGCCATCCTGTCGACCTCCTCTATCCACTTCACACAAGCAGAAACGGCTCCAGTGGGCCAAACATTACATGAAGACTGATTTCAAAACTGTTTTGTTCACGGATGAGTGCCGTGCAGCGCTCGATGGTCCAGATGAATGGAGTGGAGGATGGCTGGTTGATGGACACCCCACGCAAACACGGCTACAGCGCCAACAAGGAGGAGGTGGAGTAATGTTTTGGGCTGGAATCATGGGGAGAGAGATTGTCGGCCCCTTTAGGATCCCTGAAGGCGCTAAAGATGAACTCCATAATGTATGTGGATTTTCTCAAACAGCACTTCCTGCCATGGTTCAAGAAGAAGAACCGTGTATTTCACAGCAAGATCATTTTTCTGCATGATAATGCACCATCTCATGCTGCAC
This sequence comes from Phyllobates terribilis, assembly GCF_046119375.1. Lineage (NCBI taxonomy): Eukaryota > Metazoa > Chordata > Amphibia > Anura > Dendrobatidae > Phyllobates > Phyllobates terribilis. The sequence continues at coordinate 198,179,732 of NW_027362764.1, forward strand.
ATAAAACATCTGCATCTCTGGCTGATATGGGCATAAAAGAGGACAAACTTATGGTGTGACCCCCATGCTCCACTGACCTCTACCCCATTCCGAACCTTTGGAGCATCATTAAAAGGAGTGTCTATGATGGCGGGAGGCAGTTCACATCTAAGCAACAGCTCTGGGAGGGTATTCTGTCCTCATGCAAAACAATTGAAGCAGAAACCATCCAAAACCTGACAAATTCAATGGACGAGAGAGTTCAGAAGCTCCTTTCGAACAAGGGGTCCTATGTGAAAATGTAACATCACCTAGAATAAAGTTTTGAGTTGAAAACTGTTTGATTTCAGTTTCTAACAACCTGCTAATGCTTATAATTTCAAAAATGACCATTTTTTTGGTCTTTATTAAAATGAAAAGGTTGATCGAAAAGTTTGGGGGATCTAAGAGTGCGGCAACCCAGTAGTCATGATTACTTCGAATTCTGACAATATGAGGGTCATGCTGCAGGTAGTGCAGCAAGAAGGCACTTATGTGTCTTGCGCATCTCGGAGCCCCAAAATTATTTTCCGGGCTAGATGCAGCTAAAAATTATTTTTAATTTTAAATCTGGTGAAGCTTATTATAGATGGCCTAATAGGATCAGTGCTGCACACTGCTACAAAGCCCAAATTATTTTCCAGTCAAGATACAGATAAACATGATTAGTAATTTGAAAGCTTAAAACGGTTGGTAGGGTGATTTTAACCAATCATCAAGCTTTTACTCTCCCCAGGATGACACAGGGGTAGAAAAGTCATTTCGGATCCATGATTTGTTCATCTTTATGAACGTGAGTCTGTCTACATTATCAGTGGAGAGCCGCGTGCGCTTATCTGTCAGCACACCACCAGCAGCGCTGAACACACGTTCAGACAGAACGCTGGCTGCGGGGCATGACAAGATCTCCAAGGCGTAAGTGGCTAGCTCCGGCCATTTATCCAGATTGGAAGCCCAAAAAGAGCAAGGGTCCAGTGACACAGTCGTGGCTTCAATGTTTACTTGGAGATACTCCTGTACCATTGTCTCTAGGCGTTGACTATGTGTCAGACTTCTTGTCTCCTGTGGCCTTGCAAAGGATGGGCTAAAAAAGTGGTGAAATGATTCCGCAAAATTGATGTTACCAGCAGATACTGTGGTTCTGTTACGGTTTGAGTGCTGAACACTTGACGGTCCCACGGTTGGCAAGTTGGAACTGTGAGATTCACTACGTGCACCACTGGTATTTTGTGGAAAAGCACATGTAAGATTCTGCAACAGTCTCTGCTGATACTCCTGCATGCGTGCATCCCTTTCTATGGCAGGAATAATTTCTGCAAATTTACTTTTGTACCGGGGATCTAACAGTGTGGCAACCCAGTAGTCAGGATTATTTCTAATTCTCACAATTCGAGGGTCATGTTGCAGGTAGTGCAGCAAGAAGGCACTCATGTGTGTTGCGCATCCAGGAGCACCAAGTCCCTGTTGTGTTGGTGGCGAGGTAACAATCATGCTTCCTTCCTCTGTCCTCTCCCCCCAACCTCGCACAACAGAAATGTGATCAAGGTCTCCCTCATCTGATGAGTCTTCCATCAGTTCGTCCTCCACTTCTTCCTGGGCTCCTGCACCTTCCTCACTAGTTTGGCTGCTACCATGCGCCCTGGTAAAATCATCTCCCCCACCCTCACATGCCTGCCGCCTTGGTGCTGCCGACCGTCTGGACCTTGCAGATGTTAGCCCTTCCGCATACAACTCCTCCTCCTCTACTTCCTCCACCTCCTCTTGTGCCACCACCTGACTCCGAATTCTGTTTAACATGTGCTCCAGCATGTAAATCACCGGAATAGTCATGCTGATAATGGCATCGTCAGCACTAAACATCTTCGTCGCCATTTCAAAACTGTGCAGAAGGGTGCATAGGTCCCTGATCTGAGACCACTCCTCCAGCGTGATTTGCCCCACCTCTGAATCTCGTTGGCCCAGGCTATACGTCAGAACGTATTGCACCAGGGCTTGTCGGTGCTGCCACAGTCGCTGCAACATGTGCAGAGTTGAATTCCACCGGGTAGGCACATCGCATTTTAGCCGGTGAAGTGGCAGGCCCAACGACTTCTGTAGAGATGTAAGTCGCTGAGCTGCGGGATGCGAACGGCGGAAGTGAGCACACAGCGACCGTGCCCTCTGCAGAAGGCCATCTAGTCTGGGATAGTGGGCTAAAAATTGCTGGACAACCAGGTTCAACACGTGAGCCATACAAGGCACGTGTGTGACATTGCCCCGGCGAAGGGCCGCACCCAGGTTTGCAGCATTGTCGCACACGGCCTTCCCTGGTTTCAGGTCCAGTGGAGACAACCATTCATGAAATTGGTTCTCCAGAGCTGACCACAACTCCTCAGCTGTGTGACTCACATTTCCCAGACATTTCAATGTAAAAACCGCCTGATGACGTTGAGCCCTACTGCCAGCATCGTAAGGAGGTGTGCAGGATCCCTTCTGCGCAGTTAGAAAGCTTGTGGCATGACCAGACAGGCTTTGGGTGCAGGTGGAAGACCGAGAGGAGGTTGAGGAGGCAGAAGCAGTGGAGGAACTTTGACATAAAGAGGATTGACGCACAACTCGTGGGGACGGCAAGACTTGGACAGCAGCCCCTTGTCCTGCTGTCACCATAGTTACCCAGTGCCCAGTCAGCGACATGTAACGCCCCTGTCCATGCCTACTCGTCCAAGTGTCTGTGGTGAAATGCACCCTGTCACACACAGAGTTTCTCAAAGAAGCGGTGATGTTGTGTGCGACATGCTGGTGGAGCGCAGGCACACCTTTCTTTGAGAAGTAGTGCCGACTGGGCATCTGGTACTGGGGCACTGCGACGGACATAAGGTCTCGAAAATCCTCTGTGTCCACCAGGCGGAAAGGCAGCATTTCTGTAGCCAAGAGCTTGCAGATGGTGAAATTCAACCTCTTAGCTTTCTCATGGCTAGGAGGAAATGGTCTTTTACTTGTCCACATCTGAGGGACCGAGGGCTGGCTATTGTGCTTAGACGGGGTTGATAAGGGTGTCCCCGGCAAACTGCCGGTCTGTGAGGAAGATGCAGGCGGATATGTTAGGTTGCCTTGATCCAAAGGTGGTGCTATCGATGTCGGACAGCGCTCAAGACCAGCTGGTGTTACCACCTCCAAAGAAAATGATGACCTGCCAATCACGCTGGCTGTTGCGGGTAAAGAGGTGGCAGGTCTGCGCCCCAAAACAGGTGTGACTGCTGTCCCCCCAGTCACAGAGGATGAAGAGGCCGCGGATGCACAAGATATGGCAGACGGTGGTTGGCCCGGCCGGCTAGGCCGCATTGTAGCACACTGAGCTTCCCACTGCAACTTATGCTTCATGTCCATGTGCCGGTTCATGCATGAAGTACTCAAACTATGTATTTTTTGGCCTCTACTTAGCTTTTGCTGACAAATGTTACAGATAACACGAGTTGGGTCATCTTTATCGATCTGAAAAAATGCCCAGGCTATGGAAGGCTTAGCACCCATGCGACCTGAAGAGCCACCACGACTTGTGGTGAGAGGCAGAGTTGTGTTTGAGGATGCAGTTGTTGACGTGCTTCCAGTACTACGTCTCTGTCCAGGAAGGCGCAACCTGACCTCGTCGTCACTAGCATCTTCCTCCACCTCCTCTGCTGACCTCATCTCTTGGCTGACTGTGGGTTGACAGTAAGTGGGATCTCCGACCTCATCATCATCACCCTGTGCGTTATCACACCCGTCGTCCTCAGAGCCAACCTGTTCCTGCCCTGACAAAAAACTAAAGTTGTCGCTCCAATCAGGTATTTGAGTCTTATCATCGTCTTCCTCATTGTCTCCACCAACAGGAGTTACAGTTTGGGAATGAGGGTCTACATTATGGTCAGAACCTTCTGCGTCTGGTCCTGGATCCGACTCATAAAGATTCTGGGCATCAGTGCAGATCATTTCCTCGTCTGGATTCACAGAAGCGCTGGAGTCGACCTCTGATTCCCAGGCTATAGTATGAGTAAACAGCTCTGCAGACTCAACCATCTGTTCTACCTCATACTCAGACGGGCAGCTGGAGATTTGGGAGCTGTGAGGAAGCAAGTGCGATTTGGGTGACACCTTTGAGGACTGGAGTATTTGTGATGTTCAAGTTGATGTGGAGGAGAGCCCACTTAAAGGAGCACTTGATATCCGTTGAAGCACCTGCTGATTTTGTGCCTCATCTGGAATTTGTAGCGATTGGCGTGGCCGTAAGAAAGGGATCTTATCACATTGTCCGCTAAAAGAAGTAGACATTTTAGTTTGGCTGGAAGATGGTCTTTCTTCTGCACCTACCCCACGGACACAACCTTTTTTCCCCTTCCCAACACGCCTATTCCCCTTTCCACCAGCAGCAGGCCTTTTTCCACTCATTTTGGTGGTTAACTAATTCACAACTCTGGAGTTGTTTGCACAAAAAAACAATGGATGGTAACCGAGCAGAGCTGAGTGGCCAAACTGTGGTATTAGGCCAAAACTATTGGCTGGGTTAGATGCAGAAAAAAATTATTTTTAATTTGCAACCTGATGGAGGTCAGTATAGATGGACTAATAGACCAAGTCCCACACACCGCTAGAAGCCCAAATATTTTTTCAGAGCTAGATGCAGAAAAAAATTATATTCAATTTGCAACCTGCTGGAGGTCAGTATAGAAGGACTAATAGAACAAGTCCCACACACTGCTAGAAGCCCAAATATTTTTTCAGAGCTAAATGAAGAAAAAAATTATTTTTAATTTGCAACCTGATGGAGGTCAGTATAGATGGACTAATAGACCAAGTCCCACACACTGCTAGAAGCCCAAATATTTTTTCAGAGCTAGATGCAGAAAAAAATTATTTTTAATTTGCAACCTGATGGAGGTCAGTATAGATGGACTAATAGAACAAGTCCCACACGCTGCTCGAAGCCCAAATATTTTTTCAGAGATAAATGAAGAAAAAAATTATTTTTAATTTGCAACCTGATGGAGGTCAGTATAGATGGACTAATAGACCAAGTCCCACACACTGCTAGAAGCCCAAATATTTTTTCAGAGCTAGATGCAGAAAAAAATTATTTTTAATTTGCAACCTGATGGAGGTCAGTATAGATGGACTAATAGACCAAGTCCCACACACCGCTAGAAGCCCAAATATTTTTTCAGAGCTAGATGCAGAAATTTTTTTTATTCAATTTGCAACCTGATGGAGGTCAGTATAGATGGACTAATAGACCAAGTCCCACACACTGCTAGAAGCCCAAATATTTTTTCAGAGCTAGATGCAGAAAAAAATTATTTTTAATTTGCAACCTGATGGAGGTCAGTATAGATGGACTAATAGACCAAGTCCCACACACTGCTAGAAGCCCAAATATTTTTTCAGAGCTAGATGCAGAAAAAAATTATTTTTAATTTGCAACCTGATGGAGGTCAGTATAGATGGACTAATAGACCAAGTCCCACACACCGCTAGAAGCCCAAATATTTTTTCAGAGCTAGATGCAGAAAAAAATTATATTCAATTTGCAACCTGCTGGAGGTCAGTATAGAAGGACTAATAGAACAAGTCACACACACTGCTAGAAGCCCAAATATTTTTTCAGAGCTAAATGAAGAAAAAAATTATTTTTAATTTGCAACCTGATGGAGGTCAGTATAGATGGACTAATAAACCAAGTCCCACACACTGCTAGAAGCCCAAATATTTTTTCAGAGCTAGATGCAGAAAAAAATTATTTTTAATTTGCAACCTGATGGAGGTCAGTATAGATGGACTAATAGACCAAGTCCCACACACCGCTAGAAGCCCAAATATTTTTTCAGAGCTAGATGCAGAAAATTTTTTTATTCAATTTGCAACCTGATGGAGGTCAGTATAGATGGACTAATAGACCAAGTCCCACACACTGCTAGAAGCCCAAATATTTTTTCAGAGCTAGATGCAGAAAAAAATTATTTTTAATTTGCAACCTGATGGAGGTCAGTATAGATGGACTAATAGACCAAGTCCCACACACTGCTAGAAGCCCAAATATTTTTTCAGAGCTAGATGCAGAAAAAAAAAATTTTTAATTTGCAACCTGATGGAGGTCAGTATAGATGGACTAATAGACCAAGTCCCACACACTGCTAGAAGCCCAAATATTTTTTCAGAGCTAGATGCAGAAAAAAAATATTTTTCATTTGCAACCTGATGGAGGTCAGTATAGATGGACTAATAGAACAAGTCCCACACGCTGCTAGAAGCCCAAATATTTTTTCAGAGATAAATGAAGAAAAAAATTATTTTTAATTTGCAACCTGATGGAGGTCAGTATAGATGGACTAATAGACCAAGTCCCACACACTGCTAGAAGCCCAAATATTTTTTCAGAGCTAGATGCAGAAAAAAATTATTTTTAATTTGCAACCTGATGGAGGTCAGTATAGATGGACTAATAGACCAAGTCCCACACACCGCTAGAAGCCCAAATATTTTTTCAGAGCTAGATGCAGAAAAAAATTATTTTTAATTTGCAACCTGATGGAGGTCAGTATAGATGGACTAATAGACCAAGTCCCACACACCGCTAGAAGCCCAAATATTTTTTCAGAGCTAGATGCAGAAATTTTTTTTATTCAATTTGCAACCTGATGGAGGTCAGTATAGATGGACTAATAGACCAAGTCCCACACACTGCTAGAAGCCCAAATATTTTTTCAGAGCTAGATGCAGAAAAAAATTATTTTTAATTTGCAACCTGATGGAGGTCAGTATAGATGGACTAATAGACCAAGTCCCACACACTGCTAGAAGCCCAAATATTTTTTCAGAGCTAGATGCAGAAAAAAATTATTTTTAATTTGCAACCTGATGGAGGTCAGTATAGATGGACTAATAGACCAAGTCCCACACACTGCTAGAAGCCCAAATATTTTTTCAGAGCTAGATGCAGAAAAAAATTATTTTTAATTTGCAACCTGATGGAGGTCAGTATAGATGGACTAATAGAACAAGTCCCACACGCTGCTAGAAGCCCAAATATTTTTTCAGAGATAAATGAAGAAAAAAATTATTTTTAATTTGCAACCTGATGGAGGTCAGTATAGATGGACTAATAGACCAAGTCCCACACACTGCTAGAAGCCCAAATATTTTTTCAGAGCTAGATGCAGAAAAAAATTATTTTTAATTTGCAACCTGATGGAGGTCAGTATAGATGGACTAATAGACCAAGTCCCACACACCGCTAGAAGCCCAAATATTTTTTCAGAGCTAGATGCAGAAAAAAATGATATTCAATTTGCAACCTGCTGGAGGTCAGTATAGAAGGACTAATAGAACAAGTCCCACACACTGCTAGAAGCCCAAATATTTTTTCAGAGCTAAATGAAGAAAAAAATTATTTTTAATTTGCAACCTGATGGAGGTCAGTATAGATGGACTAATAGACCAAGTCCCACACACTGCTAGAAGCCCAAATATTTTTTCAGAGCTAGATGCAGAAAAAAATTATATTCAGTTTGCAACCTGATGGAGGTCAGTATAGATGGACTAATAGAATGATGCTATGCCCAAAAGATTTTACTTCACTAGGTGCAGTAAAAAAATTGGTATTCTATACACAGGTGGTATATCTTGCAACACAGATAGGCTACTCCACTGACTAACACACTCTGCAATAGGCCAAAAAGGATTAGCTTTGCTAGATTCAGCCAAATGCTGTGAAAAAAACTTGCACAGCACTGGCACAGACCTGCCTGGCAAAAACTGATAGGAACTGATGTAACCTAGTCCTGAAAAGGACTCCAATTACAATTAGTCTTTACTCCCACAATCTATCTATTTAAGAGCACAGACCTGCTTGATAAAAGTCGTAGGAAATGCTGTAACCTAGTCCTTAAAAGGACTGCAATCACAACTATTCCCTACTCCCAAGCTATCTGTATATTTGTGCGAAAATTGGCTTGAAATTAACAAGGTATAGCGCACACAGCAACAGCGGTGCCGTCTAACACGCAGCTGCAGCAGTGAGAAAATGGTGGCGACGGGGAAAATGGCTTGGTCTTATAGGGCAAGGACATGTGACATACACTGCCAATCACACATGCCCTTGCTTGTGTGAAAAAAAGCACTTCGCTCCGTGTGTGCGCTGCTCATAGGCTGACAGATTGCACCTCCCCACTGCAAATGCGGGAAAGAGAAAAAAAAATGGAGATCTTCATTGTTCCTGCAGAGATCCATCCCCTGCCCCTCCTCCCGCCCCGCTGTACACTCAAACTGCGTATTAACATTAATTTTCATCATTACTGAGAAAAAATCCAGTTATGATTTTGGTGCACGAACAGTTATCGAACATAACCTCGAACAGCCGAATTTTTCTCAAATTGTTCGTGTTCGCCGACCAGCTCGAACACCGCCCAAAACAGCTCGAATTTGAGATTGGCGAACAGTTCGAGTAGAACAACGCTCATCTCTAGTATAGAATACCAATTTTTTTACTGCACCTAGTGAAGTAAAATCTTTTGGGCATAGCATCATTCTATTAGTCCATCTATACTGACCTCCATCAGGTGGCAAATTAAAACTAATTTTTATCTGCATCTACAGTACCTCTGAAAAAATATTTGGGCTTCTAGCTGTGTGTGGGACTTGTTGTATTAGTCCATCTATACTGACCTCCATCAGGTTGCAAACTGAATATATTTTTTTCTGCATCTACCTCTGAAAAAATATTTGGGCTTCTAGCTGTGTGTGGGTCTTGTTCTATTAATCCATCTATACTGACCTCCATCAGGTTGCAAACTGAATATAATTTTTTTCTGCATCTAGCTCTGAAAAAATATTTGGCCTTCTAGCAGTGTGTCGGACTTTCTCTATTAGTCCATCTATACTGACCTCCATCAGGTTGCAAATTAAAAATAATTTGTATCTGCATCTACAGTACCTCTGAAAAAATATTTGGGCTTCTAGCTGTGTGTGGGACTTGTTGTATTAGTCCATCTATACTGACCTCCATCAGGTTGAAAATTAAAAATAATTTTTATCTGCATCTACAGTACCTCTGAAAAAATATTTGGGCTTCTAGCAGCGTGTGGGACTTGGTCTATTAGTCCATCTATACTGACCTCCATCAGGTTGCAAATTAAAAATAATTTTTTTCTGCATCTAGCTCTGAAAAAATATTTGGGCTTCTAGCATTGTGTGGGACTTGGTCTATTAGTCCATCTATACTGACCTCCATCAGGTTGCAAATTAAAAATAATTTGTATCTGCATCTACAGTACCTCTGAAAAAATTTTTGGGCTTCTAGCTGTGTGTGGGACTTGTTGTATTAGTCCATCTATACTGACCTCCATCAGGTTGCAAACTGAATATATTTTTTTCTGCATCTACCTCTGAAAAAATATTGGGCTTCTAGCTGTGTGTGGGTCTTGTTCTATTAAACCATCTATACAGACCTCCATCAGGTTGCAAACTGAATATAATTTTTTTCTGCATCTACCTCTGAAAAAATATTTGGCCTTGTAGCAGTGTGTGGGACTTTCTCTATTAGTCCATCTATACTGACCTCCATCAGGTTGCAAACTGAATATATTTTTTTCTGCATCTAACCCAGCCAATAGTTTTGGCCTAATACCACAGTTTGGCCACTAAGCTCTGCTCGGTTACCATCCATTGTTTTTTTGTGCAAACAACTCCAGAGTTGTGAATTAGTTAACCACCAAAATGAGTGGAAAAATGCCTGCTGCTGGTGGAAAGGGGAATAGGCATGTTGGGAAGGGGAAAAAAGGTTGTGTCCGTGGGGTAGGTGTTAAAGCAACAGTAACATCTGCAGAAGAAAGTCCATCTTCCAGCCAAACTAAAATGTCTACTTCTTTTAGCGGACAATGTAATAAGATCCCTTTCTTACGGCCACGCCAATCGCTACAAATTCCAGATGAGGCACAAAAACAGCAGGTGCTTCAACGGATATCAAGTGCTCCTTTAATTGGGCTCTCCTCCACATCAACTTCAACATCACAAATACTCCAGTCCTCAAAGGTGTCACCCAAATCGCACTTGCTTCCTCACAGCTCCCAAATCTCCAGCTGCCCGTCTGAGTATGAGGTAGAACAGATGGTTGAGTCTGCAGAGCTGTTTACTCATACTATAGCCTGGGAATCAGAGGTCGACTCCAGCGCTTCTGTGAATCCAGACGAGGAAATGATCTGCACTGATGCCCAGAATCTTTATGAGTCGGATCCAGGACCAGACGCAGAAGGTTCTGACCATAATGTAGACCCTCATTCCCAAACTGTAACTCCTGTTGGTGGAGACAATGAGGAAGACGATGATAAGACTCAAATACCTGATTGGAGCGACAACTTTAGTTTTTTGTCAGGGCAGGAACAGGTTGGCTCTGAGGACGACGGGTGTGATAACACACAGGGTGATGATGATGAGGTTGGAGATCCCACTTACTGTCAACCCACAGTCAGCCAAGAGATGAGGTCAGCAGAGGAGGTGGAGGAAGATGCTAGTGACGACGAGGTCAGGTTGCGCCTTCCTGGACAGAGACGTAGTACTGGAAGCACGTCAACAACTGCATCCTCAAACACAACTCTGCCTCTCACCACAAGTCGTGGTGCCTCTTCAGGTCGCATGGGTGCTAAGCCTTGCATAGCCTGGGCATTTTTTCAGATCGATAAAGATGACCCAACTCGTGTTATCTGTAACATTTGTCAGCAAAAGCTAAGTAGAGGCCAAAAAATACATAGTTTGAGTACTTCATGCATGAACCGGCACATGGACATGAAGCATAAGTTGCAGTGGGAAGCTCAGTGTGCTACAATGCGGCCTAGCCGGCCGGGCCAACCACCGTCTGCCATATCTTGTGCATCCACGGCCTCTTCATCCTCTGTGACTGGGGGGACAGCAGTCACACCTGTTTTGGGGCGCAGACCTGCCACCTCTTTACCCGCAACAGCCAGCGTGATTGGCAGGTCATCATTTTCTTTGGAGGTGGTAACACCAGCTGGTCTTGAGCGCTGTCCGACATCGATAGCACCACCTTTGGATCAAGGCAACCTAACATGTCCGCCTGCATCTTCCTCACAGACCGGCAGTTTGCCGGGGACACCCTTATCAACCCCGTCTAAGCACAATAGCTAGCCCTCGGTCCCTCAGATGTGGACAAGTAAAAGACCATTTCCTCCTAGCCATGAGAAAGCTAAGAGGTTGAATTTCACCATCTGCAAGCTCTTGGCTACAGAAATGCTGCCTTTCCGCCTGGTGGACACAGAGGATTTTCGAGACCTTATGTCCGTCGCAGTGCCCCAGTACCAGATGCCCAGTTGGCACTACTTCTCAAAGAAAGGTGTGCCTGCGCTCCACCAGCATGTCGCACACAACATCACCGCTTCTTTGAGAAACTCTGTGTGTGACAGGGTGCATTTCACCACAGACACTTGGACGAGTAGGCATGGACAGGGGCGTTACATGTCGCTGACTGGGCACTGGGTAACTATGGTGACAGCAGGACAAGGGGCTGCTGTCCAAGTCTTGCCGTCCCCACGAGTTGTGCGTCAATCCTCTTTATGTCAAAGTTCCTCCACTGCTTCTGCCTCCTCAACCTCCTCTCGGTTTTCCACCTGCACCCAAAGCCTGTCTGGTCATGCCACAAGCTTTCTAACTGCACAGAAGGGATCCTGCACACCTCCTTACTATGCTGGCAGTAGGGCTCAACGTCATCAGGCGGTTTTTACATTGAAATGTCTGGGAAATGTGAGTCACACAGCTGAGGAGTTGTGGTCAGCTCTGGAGAACCAATTTCATGAATGGTTGTCTCCACTGGACCTGAAACCAGGGAAGGCCGTGTGCGACAATGCTGCAAACCTGGGTGCGGCCCTTCGCCGGGGCAATGTCACACACGTGCCTTGTATGGCTCACGTGTTGAACCTGGTTGTCCAGCAATTTTTAGCCCACTATCCCAGACTAGATGGCCTTCTGCAGAGGGCACGGTCGCTGTGTGCTCACTTCCGCCGTTCGCATCCCGCAGCTCAGCGACTTACATCTCTACAGAAGTCGTTGGGCCTGCCACTTCACCGGCTAAAATGCGATGTGCCTACCCGGTGGAATGCAACTCTGCACATGTTGTAGCGACTGTGACAGCACCGACAAGCCCTGGTGCAATACGTTCTGACGTATAGCCTGGGCCAACGAGATTCAGAGGTGGGGCAAATCACGCTGGAGGAGTGGTCTCAGATCAGGGACCTATGCACCCTTCTGCACAGTTTTGAAATGGCGACGAAGATGTTTAGTGCTGACGATGCCATTATCAGCATGACTATTCCGGTGATTTACATGCTGGAGCACATGTTAAACAGAATTCGGAGTCAGGTGGTGGCACAAGAGGAGGTGGAGGAAGTAGAGGAGGAGGAGTTGTATGCGGAAGGGCTAACATCTGCAAGGTCCAGACGGTCGGCAGCACCAAGGCGGCAGGCATGTGAGGGTGGGGGAGATGGTTTTACCAGGGCGCATGGTAGCAGCCAAACTAGTGAAGAAGGTGCAGGAGCCCAGGAAGAAGTGGAGGACGAACTGATGGAAGACTCATCAGATGAGGGAGACCTTGATCACATTTCTGTTGTGCGAGGTTGGGGGGAGAGGACAGAGGAAGGAAGCATGATTGTTACCTCGCCACCAACACAACAGGGACTTGGTGCTCCTGGATGCGCAACACACATGAGTGCCTTCTTGCTGCACTACCTGCAACATGACCCTCGAATTGTGAGAATTAGAAATAATCCTGACTACTGGGTTGCCACACTGTTAGATCCCCGGTACAAAAGTAAATTTGCAGAAATTATTCCTGCCATAGAAAGGGATGCACGCATGCAGGAGTATCAGCAGAGACTGTTGCAAAATCTTACATGTGCTTTTTCCACAAAATACCAGTGGTGCACGTAGTGAATCTCACAGTTCCAACTTGCCAACCATGGGACCGTCAAGTGTTCAGCACTCAAACCGTAACAGAACCACAGTATCTGGTGGTAACATCAATTTTGCGGAATCATTTCACCACTTTTTTAGCCCATCCTTTGCAAGGCCACAGGAGACAAGAAGTCTGACACATAGTCAACGCCTAGAGACGATGGTACAGGAGTATCTCCAAGTAAACATTGAAGCCACGACTGTGTCACTGGACCCTTGCTCTTTTTGGGCTTCCAATCTGGATAAATGGCCGGAGCTAGCCACTTACGCCTTGGAGATCTTGTCATGCCCCGCAGCCAGCGTTCTGTCTGAACGTGTGTTCAGCGCTGCTGGTGGTGTGCTGACAGATAAGCGCACGCGGCTCTCCACTGATAATGTAGACAGACTCACGTTCATAAAGATGAACAAATCATGGATCCGAAATGACTTTTCTACCCCTGTGTCATCCTGGGGAGAGTAAAAGCTTGATGATTGGTTAAAATCACCCTACCAACCGTTTTAAGCTTTCAAATTACTAATCATGTTTATCTGTATCTTGACTGGAAAATAATTTGGGCTTTGTAGCAGTGTGCAGCACTGATCCTATTAGGCCATCTATAATAAGCTCCACCAGATTTAAAATTAAAAATAATTTTTAGCTGCATCTAGCCCGGAAAATAATTTTGGGGCTCCGAGATGCGCAAGACACATAAGTGCCTTCTTGCTGCACTACCTGCAGCATGACCCTCATATTGTCAGAATTCGAAGTAATCATGACTACTGGGTTGCCACACTCTTAGATCCCCCAAACTTTTCGATCAACCTTTTCATTTTAATAAAGACCAAAAAAATGGTCATTTTTGAAATTATAAGCATTAGCAGGTTGTTAGAAACTGAAATCAAACAGTTTTCAACTCAAAACTTTATTCTAGGTGATGTTACATTTTCACATAGGACCCCTTGTTCGAAAGGAGCTTCTGAACTCTCTCGTCCATTGAATTTGTCAGGTTTTGGATGGTTTCTGCTTCAATTGTTTTGCATGAGGACAGAATACTCTCCCAGAGCTGTTGCTTAGATGTGAACTGCCTCCCGCCATCATAGACACTCCTTTTAATGATGCTCCAAAGGTTCTGAATGGGGTAGAGGTCAGGGGAGCATGGGGGTCACACCATAAGTTTGTCCCCTTTTATGCCCATATCAGCCAGAGATGCAGATGTTTTATGTGCAGCATGAGATGGTGCATTATCATGCAGAAAAATGATCTTGCTGTGAAATACACGGTTCTTCTTCTTGAACCATGGCAGGAAGTCCTGTTTGAGAAAAACCACATACATTATGGAGTTCATCTTTAGCGCCTTCAGGGATCCTAAAGGGGCCGACAATCTCTCTCCCCATGATTCCAGCCCAAAACATTACTCCACCTCCTCCTTGTTGGCGCTGTAGCCGTGTTTGCGTGGGGTGTCCATCAACCAGCCATCCTCCACTCCATCCATCTGGACCATCGAGCGCTGCACGGCACTCATCCGTGAACAAAACAGTTTTGAAATCAGTCTTCATGTAATGTTTGGCCCACTGGAGCCGTTTCTGCTTGTGTGAAGTGGATAGAGGAGGTCGACAGGATGGCGTATGCACAGCTGCAAACCTCTGAAGGACCCTGCATCTTGTTGTTCGGGGGACGTTGGAGGCACAAGCAGCTTCAAAAACTTGTCTGCTGCTATGACAAGGCTTTTTTGCCGCTGCTCTTTCAACCTGACGTAATTGCCTGTAGGAAAGAGTCCTCAATTTGCCCTTATCAGCACGCACATGTGTGTACTGTGAATCAGCTACATACTTCTTGATTGCCAAGACACTTCATCCTGATCATCGCACAATGTTGATTGTAGTCATGCCTTGACCTAAACACTCCACAATTTGTTGCTTCTCAGCAGCCGACACATCCTTTTTCTTTCCCATTTTGGCAGAAAATGTAGGCTGCTGAATAATGTGAGAGAGCCTTCTTAAGTAGTCTTGCCTTTCATTGGACACACCTGACAAACTAATTAGCACTGGTGTCTGCAATTGCTTACAGTGATATAAAGAGCCCTGACACACATCACCATCAATGAGTTTAACTGACAAACAAACAAATTCTTCCCTTATCACTCCTAAACACTTTCTGCATAATAATTTGGAACACAGTGTACATGTGCTTTTCCACAAAACACCAGTGGTTCACGTAGTGAATCTTACCAACCGTGGTCAGTATGGAGTTGTTCAATAAAGGGCCCAAAATTAAGATAACATAGATGGGAGAGGTCTCTATGAATAGGAATTCCTAAGTATTTGATACCCTGTGAGGGCCAGGCAAAGGGAAAGTTGGACTGGATGGAATCCTATATGGATTTGGGGAGGGAGACATCGAGGGCCTCAGACTTCGCTGCATTGATTTTAAAATTTGACCATGTAACAAAGTGATCTATTTCAGCCATAACAGCATGGATGGATATATGTGATTGAGTGATATATACTAGGACATCATCAGCAAATAGAGAGCACTTGTACTCGGTGCCTCCCACCTCAATCCACCTAATATTGGGGTTATGGCGAATTGATGAGAGCAGGTGCTCCGTCACTAGGATGTATAAGAGAGGGGACAGAGAACATCCCTGCCTTGTCCCATTGGTGATTGTGAAAGGTGATGAAAATGTTCTGACGTGCCCCCTGGGCCTTGGGACACCCGGAGCCGGACCCTTTTTGGTGGATGCTGGTGGTTGTAGTCTCCGTGGCGGCAACCCGGTTCCGTGGCTCAGGGCGGTCAAACCAGTGGCGGAACTATTTATGTGGTTTTGATGTTTAAATGTCCGACTACGCCACCCGTGGATTGCGGTCAGAGTGAACCGCCGCTCCAGGGCAGACCGCTGAGGCTGGTGTTGTGGGTGCAGCAGAGCGTAGCATAACTCCCCACGGGAGGAGTATAGCCTCAGGGCAGTGTATGCGGAGGATGGGGGTGATGGTGCAGGGCAGCAGCAGTAATGACACGGAGTCAGTGATGCAGTCCAGGGCCTTTACTCACAGTTCTTATTATCCAGACCACGTCTGCAGGTAACGGCTGCCCACGTCGTACTGTGCTCATCAGGTGAGGGGCTCAGACAACTCCCAGATAACTTTGGAGCGCTTCACAGGACCCCCTTTGTGTGTCCTTTGTCTGGCCTTTCTTACCAACCCTTCTGTCCGGCTGCCTCGGGCCTCCTCTTGGTAAACTTGGCGCCAGTTTCCCTGACCCTATGTGGTGCCTTCCTAGCGGGTGTAGCGAGGGGCTGCGCCACATAAAATGTCACAGCCTCTTGTTTCTAGCTGAGGGTCGTTTCCTGCCTCCACTAGTTTCGGGGACCGGTCTCCCCCTTTGGCCTGACCCCTCCACGCAGGTGGATTCTGGCGTGCGGTGGCGACTCGCCCGTCCGCACCCCTGAGATCCCTTCGTTCCTCGTTCCTGGAGCCTTCTCCGCTCCTCTTCCTTCCTTCTCCCTCTTCCAGGCCTGGGCCTCTGTTACTAGGCCCGCCTCCAGAGCAGAGCTCATGCAGAGCCCCTGCTCCCTGCCACTTCTGCTCAGACTTCTCTGCACTGAACTAAGATGGTGCCCACCTTTTATACTCCCTTCTCAATGCACCCAGGAACTGCTTCCTCCCTGCTCCTGCACTACAGGGTTCCCCTTCCTCAGTGTTCCCTCCCCCCACTCCAGCCAGGGACAGGGACTGTCGTGCCCATCTCAGGGGCATATTGGTCGCCCTGCCCCACGGCAATGTGGTGTAATGCATGCAGGTGTCGGGTCCTGATCCACACTACATCCTTACCTGAGAGTGAGATATCACACCTCTGGGTGAGGTGCAATACCTCTTTAGCAACCGAGCCCTCAGGGTGCTACAGTTCCATTTATCTTCAGCCTAGGTGACGTATTGCGATACAGGGCCGTGATTTTGGCTATAAAAGGGTCCCCTAGACCCCTACCCCAAGCTTTTTAAGAGAATCATATATGGCGTGCCAGGAGACTCTATGGAATGCTTTCTCAGCATCCAATGAGAGTATCTAATTACAAATTTTTAACTGCATCTAGCCCAGGAAATATTTTGTGCCTAGTAGCAGGGTCTGCTAGTCAGCGGATTATCCCGGCTGTTAAGCAAGCTACACCACCTGTAGTTTGGACACTTCATTTTTTCAAAGGAAATGCTTCGGGACCACGGGATACTCAGTGAAGAGCATCAGGAGGCACCCCAAGGCATAGGGGCTGGGACTGGCAGTAGGATGCCTTGCGGTGGACAGCCGAGCTCGATCCTTATAAAAGCTTTTTAACTGCAGCAGCTTTAGTGGACGCTACTGGAGCTGGAATTACGCGGCTGCTGGCATGAGACTTGCCCTCCAATAGATCCTTGTAAATGGATTTAAAGTGTATTCATTCAAATTAGAGAGACAATTTAAATTAAAAAGCTTAGAGCTGCCTCCACCACAGGGGGGCTCTCTCGACCCACCAGCGGACAGGCACCAGTATTGGGAGAGGGGGGCTGGCCGTCAGGGTCCACCGCGGCTCTGGCACAAACCCGGCGACACGGAGGTGGCACGGGCAGGAACGGACTGGCCGTGTCGGCTTCTCACTTTTTGGATTTTAGAAGGGCATGACATGCCTATATCTGTGTCTCCCCGTCCTTTTACTCCTCCACCTCTTTTCTTTTCGCATGACTATATGTACTTGTCACTTTTCCATGTGTTAGTTATGTCTTCTGAGCAGTTTGTCAGCTTCTGGACACCTTTGAAGGTGTTTTCTATGTGTTTCTATGTGTTTTTGTTTGCCTGCCATTGGTTTTAACGGTGTTCGAAGGTGTTCGACGAACAGTTCGACGAACAGTTCGGCGAACAGTTTGGCGAACACACGGGTGTTCGACGAACCGAACCGAACTCGAACACTACGGGGGTGGCTCAACACTAACTGCGACCTCCACGTCTCTTCCAAGGGGCATTAAAACCATCTTGTTAAGCTACTGCGACGTCCACCACTTTTCCAAGGGGCATTGATATTGTCTTTTTATTCCACTGCGACCTCCACCATTCTTCCAACGGGCATTGCATTTCCTCCTAATTTTAGTCAGCCTTTGCTTTTCAATGCATAGGTGAACACTAAGGGAGACCCACTCCCCATTATTGGGTAGAAGGTTTTTAGTATGCTGTAATCCACGTCTGTTTCAAGGGGCATTGCAGTTCCTCATAATTTTTGGAAAGCCTTCCATTCACTGCTTAGGCCAACAGCGCACAGGAGACCCAGTTGCTATAAATGGAAAAAACTGTTTAGTTAAGGCCCTCTGACCTCCATGTCACTTCCAAGGGGCATTGGAGTGCCTCGAAATTATTGTTCGGCATTGCACTCACTGCATGCCCTATAACTGTGTAGCCGAACCTCTCCTTTTGGTACAGGACCATATCCTCCAAGACATGTGTGGTTGACTGGCCTGATATTGATGTGAATGGTCCCTGTTCCTCCTGCTCTTTCTCCTTTGCCACCACCTCATCCACCATTCATCACCTGAAGCTTTGTTTTAACGGGAGTTATAGAATTGGGATAGTAGCAGGAAAACATCCAGCAATCCTCGGAGGAGGTAGGATATGCACCAAAACGCTGACCACCTCAGGCCTAGCCGCTACTACATACATGCGCTTGCATTCCAAGAAAAAAAAGCAGATGCTAACTTCTATCATCATCATCCTGCTCCTCACCTTGGCACTCTCTACTCCCCTGATGGAGAAGCCAGGGCCCACTAGAGGAGTCTGGTTCTCTGGTGGGCTCGTCCAATGCTGCCCTAAAGCAGGCCAGGCTAAGAAAAGTGTGGGGGAAGTTTCAAGGAGAAATAGGGGAGTCTGGGGACAGTTTATGGACACCCGGCCGCCCCCAGGCGGCTTGGGACCGTGTGTGGAAACCCGGCCGCGGGGCGGCTGGGGACCGAGTATGGACACCCGGCCGCCCCTGGGCGGCTGGGGACAGAGCGTGGACACCCGGCCGCCGGGCCGCTGGGGACTGAGTATGGATACCTCACTGCCGAAGCAGCCATGAGGTAGTGGCCAGCTTCGGCCTGCTCCAAACTAAAGGCCCCATTTCAAGTGCAAGCAAGCTAGCAGTATGGTATTGCAGCCTGGGGGTGGGTGGGTGGCAGGCTGCATACTTGCGCTTGCATTGCAAGGAGTGGGGGAGGTACAATTGAACACGGCCCTAGGACAAGGACTTGCACGGGGATAGTTGCAAGTCTGCATCTTCTCATGCGGAAAGGATCACTTCTGATGGGCACACTTTTAGGCAGTGAACTGGGTGTCAGAGATACTTCCAGGGGTCTTTCCCATGCTGTTCCCATGTCTTTTCAGCTCTGTATGCATGTGTCACACAGCACATGGCCAGATAAGATTGTAAAATGTTAAAATGACATTTCCCGGTGAATGCATTTGTCACGGTTGAAAGCAATACAAAAGTGCAAAAACGCATAAAAAGTGCTACTTGTGAACATAGCCCAAGATGTGGAGGAGTATTTTTGTTTTTGGTTATTTATTTTACCTTTTACACAAGTTTTTACCCTGGAAAGGAAGTTCCTTAACATATTTCACAGGAAAACCATTTCAGTTTCGTTTTTGAACGTTTTATTGTGAGCCCGTAAAAGTGGCTTAATACCTCTGACCACGTTGTTGACAGCAGTGACCTGGGGGTCAGAAATGCTTCCTGGGGTGATGCCCATGCTGTCCCCATGTCTTTTGAGCACTGTCACTATTGTTTTGGGCACTTTTTAGGTTTTCTACAGACTACCGGGGGTGCCTACGCAAAAATGCTCGGGTCTCCCATAGACTAACATTGGGCTCGTTGCTCGGGTCGAGCACCCGAGTATCACGGTGAGCTTGGCCCGAGCTTCGAACACCCGAGTATTTTAGTGCTTGCTCAACACTAGTAATAACAAAACCTTGAATAATAAAGATAATAAAGTAGGATTCAAACAAAACTGTTCCCAAAAACAGTATGATACTCCCACTGTATAATGACCATACTGTACCCCTCTCCCTAAATCCCCCCAACAAAGAATTGTAACCCCATCACAGTATGATTCTCCAACTGTAATCCCCACACAGCCCTCCATACAGTATAATGGTCCGACATAGTCCTCCATACAGAATAATTGGCCCCCATAGTACTCCATACAGTATAATGGGCACCACATAGTCCTCCATACAGTATAATCACCCCACATAGTCCTCCATACAGAATAATGGGCCCACATAGTCCACCATACAGAATAATGGCCCCACGTAGTCCTTCATACAGAATAATGGCCCCACATAGTCCTCCATACAGAATAATGACCCCATATAGTCCTCCATACAGAATAATGGTGCACGCCATATAATGGGCCCCACGTGGTGCTGCATGCCATATAATGGGCCCTGCTTGGAGCTGCACGCCGTATAATGGGCCCCACTTGGTGCTGCACGCCATATAATGGGCCCCACATAGTGCTCCACTCAATGTAATGGGCCCCACCTGGTACTGTACGCCGTAAAATGGACCCCATATGGTGCTGCATGCCATATAATGAGCCCTACATGGTGCTGCATGCCGTATAATGGGCCCCACATAGTTCTGCATGTTGTATAATGGGCCCCACATGGTGCTGCATGGCCCCCTATGGTGCTTCATGTCATACAATGGGCCCCACATAATGCTGCACGCAGTATAATAGACCCCACATGGTGCTGCACGTCATATAATGGGCCCCAGATGGTGCTGCATGCCATATAATGGGCCCCACATAGTGCTAAACGCAATATAATGGGTCCCACATGGTGCTGCATGCAATATAATGGGCCCCACATGGTACTGTACGCCGTATAATGGGCCCCACATGGTGCTGCACGCCGTATAATGGGCTCCTTATGGTGCTACACGCCATATAATGGGTCCCATTTGGTGCTGCACGCCATATAATGGGCCCCACATAGTGCTCCACGCAATGTAATGGGTCCACATGGTGCTGCACGGCGTATAATGGGCCCCACATGGTGCTGCACGCCATATAGTGGGCCCCACATGGTGCTGCATGCCGTATAATGGGCCCCACATAGTTCTGCATGTTGTATAATGGGCCCCACATGGTGCTGCACGCCGTATAATGGGCCCCACATGGTACTGCACGCCGTATAATGGGCCCCACATTGTGCTACACATCGTATAATGGCCCCCACATGGTGCTGAATGCTGTATAATGGGCGCCACATGGTACTGCACGCCGTATAAAGTGCCCCATATGGTGCTGCACGCCGTATAATGGGCCCCACATGGTGCTGCACACCATATAATAGGCCCCACATGGTGCTGCATGTCATATAATGGGCCCCACATAGTGCTCCACGCAATGTAATGGGCCCCACATGGTACTACATGCTGTATACTGGGCCCCACATGGTGCTCCACGCCGTATACTGGGCCCCACATGGTGCTGCTTGCCGTATAATGGGCCCCACATAGTGCTGCATGCCATATAATGGGCCCCACATAGTGCTCCACGCAATGTAATGGGCCCCACATAGTACTGCACGCCGTATAATGGGCCCCACATGGTGCTGCACGCCGTATAATGGGCCCCACATGGTGTTGCACGCCGTATAATGGGCCCCACATAGTGCTGCACGCCTTATAATGGGCCCCACATGGTGCTTAACGCCGTATAATGGGCCCCACATGGTGCTGCACGCCGTATAATGGGCCTCACATGGTGCTGCACGCTGTATAATGGGCCCCACATGGTGCTACACGCCGTATAATGGGCCTAACATGGTGCTGCACGCCGTGTAATGGGCCCCACTGTCACGGGTGTGTCGCCACGAAGATCGTCACGAGTACACAGCCTGACTTCTCGCAGCTGACTTGTTGGTGCTTTGTGTTTTTCGGCAGTGAGGGAGTTAATTCTCTCTCTCTCTGCTAGACGAGGTCCAGCCTCACCCAGCTGCAATCAATACTGCTGTAGTGAGACTCCTTCAAATGCCTGCTGGTCTGTTTGGGAAGTGTCGGTGAAAGCATTTCATTCAGACTAACAGAGCGGATCGTGGTGTTTGGAGTTTCTGAGATAAGTGTATTTGGAGTGTTTTTTCCCTTCCTCGCTTTATCATTTATCTCCTTTCCCGTTGGTGTTCCCTCTGTTGTAGTTGTGTAGTTGTTGTATGCAAGGTGGTTTTGGTTTTTCCCTTGTACTGTCTCGTTCGTCTAAGTACTGTGTGTGGGCATATTATTACTTGTTCCCTTTTGTTGTGATCGGAGTCCTTCTCAGGACTAGATTACTTAGGTGCAGGGATCCTCAGGAGGTAGGGGTTACGCTGGCGGCCTGGACCTCTGTACCTTTAACAGTACCTCCAGGTTGAGGGACTAGTCAGGGCCCCAGCTTAGGGTCAGCTTAGGCCCCCTACCTCCAGTATACAGAGACAGCGTGACATTTTCACCGACCCACTTAGTTTTTCTCCAGCTACCATGGATCCAGTAGCCGGTCTAGCTCGGCAGTTGCAGAGTTTGTCCATGGAGCTGGCGGACGTTAGGTCCAAGGTTTTGCATCCTCAGGAGCAAGCCGGACCAGAACCTAAAGTAGCTCTCCCTGACAGGTTCACTGGGGGGCGGGACAAGTTTTTTGTTTTCCGGGAGGCATGCAAGTTGTACTTTCGGCTGCGGCCTCGGTCATCGGGGAGTGAAGAACAAAGGGTGGGAATTGTCATCTCGCTCCTACAAGGGGACCCACAATCTTGGGCGTTCTCTCTTCCCCCGGGCTCCCCGGCTCTCCAGTCAGTGGATAGGTTTTTCGCTGCTCTGGGACTCGTATATGATGACCCAGATCGGATCTCCCTTGCTGAGTCTAAGTTACGTAGGATCCAGCAGGGAGATCGTCCGGCGGAGGAATTCTGTTCGGAGTTCCGTAGGTGGGCCACGGACACCCAGTGGAATGACCCGGCTCTTAGGAGCCAGTTTTGTCATGGTTTATCCGACAAATTACAGGATGTGTTGGCACAGTATGACTCTCCCGCGTCACTGGAAGCCGCTATGGCCCTTGCTATTCGCGTTGACAGACGGCTTCGGGAGAGGTGCGGGATAACTCTACCCCCTGTGATGACTCCACCTCCTACAAGGTCCCCTCATATGGTGGTTCCCCTGGTCAGTCCAGAGGAGCCTATGCAATTAGGAGGGACATCATTTCGGGGGAGGGGACCGGTGGTGCGCCATAAGACAGGAAGGTGTTTCTTCTGCGGGAGAAAGGGACATTTTATTGGGGGGTGTCCATCCCGTCCCTTGCAGAGTGAAGAGTCGTCAGAAAACTGTTGATCCCAGGTTGTGTGGTGGACGGCAATCTGGGAGTAGGTATTTCGTCCCTAGGTTCGTCTCAGTTTCTCGTACCGGCGGAGGTGGTGGTAGGTACGAGAACTGAGAGGATATCTGTTCTTCTGGATAGTGGGGCGGGAGCGAATCTGGTTGATGCTCGGTTTGCCCGGGTTCAAGGTATGCGATTGAGTGAGTTGGCTAAACCCATCCCCATATTCTCGATCGATGCCAGGCCTCTCGGTCAGGGAAGTTTTTTGCAAGCTGTGCATGACGTAAAACTTCAAGTGGGGGCGATACATAAAGAACTGTTGTCTTGCTACGTGTTGGAGGGTCTTCCCACTCCTATAGTGTTGGGCCTTCCTTGGCTAGCTAAGCATAACCCGGTTATTAATTGGCAAACCAGAGAGATAAGCCAATGGAGTAAATTCTGTAATAAAAACTGCATGAACACGGTCATCGGTGCGGTTACTCCTTGGGTCTTACCTCCATTTCTGGCGGACTTTGAGGATGTATTCTCGGAGAAAGGGTGTCAGGAACTACCTCCTCATCGCGAGTATGACTGTTCTGTAAAACTGCTCCCTGAGGCCAAGTTACCTAAAGCTAGGTTGTATAACCTTTCTGGTCCTGAGAGGCAGGCCATGAAGGATTATATTTCAGAAAGTCTGGCTAAGGGGCATATTAGACCTTCATCTTCACTGGTGGCTGCGGGGTTCTTCTTTGTTAAGAAGAAAGATGGAGGCCTACGCCCTTGCCTGGATTTCCGTGAACTTAATCGGATTACGGTCCGAGATCCGTATCCACTCCCACTTATTCCCGATCTCTTTAATCAGATCGTGGGCGCCAAATGGTTCTCTAAGTTGGATCTCAGGGGGGCGTACAATCTGATTAGGATGAAGGAGGGGGATGAGTGGAAGACGGCGTTTAACACTCCGGAGGGGCATTATGAGAACCTTGTCATGCCATTCGGTCTGACTAATGCCCCGGCGGTGTTCCAACACTTTGTTAATGACATTTTTCGCCGCCTGGTGGGACAGTTTGTTGTCATATATCTGGATGATATCTAAATTTACTCGCCGGATCTGGTGTCTCATCAGGAGCACGTTAGGCAGGTGTTACAGATCTTGCGGGATAATAAACTGTATGCCAAATGGGAAAAGTGTGTGTTCGCCGTACAGGAACTCCAGTTTTTAGGCTTCCTGGTTTCAGCGTCCGGTTTTCGTATGGACCCTGGGAAAGTGCGGGCAGTTCTTGAGTGGGATCGGCCAGAGAATCTTAAGGCACTACAACGTTTCCTGGGGTTTGCTAATTATTACCGGAAGTTCATTCGTAATTTCTCGTCCATGGTTAAGCCTCTCACAGACATGACTAAAAAGGGGACGGATTTTTCTAGGTGGTCTGACAAGGCTTGTCAAGCATTCTCCTCCTTGAAAAAATGTTTTGCCTCGGCACCCATACTCATTCAACCTGATGCGTCACAGCCATTCATTGTAGAGGTAGACGCTTCCAAGGTAGGGGTGGGAGCAGTATTGTCACAGGGTTCGTCCCCGGTAAGTGGCATCCGTGCGCCTTTTTCTCTAAAAATTTGTCGTCCGCTGAGAGGAATTACGATGTCGGCAATAGGGAACTCTTGGCCATTAAGTTAGCTTTTGAGGAGTGGCGCCATTTTTTGGAGGGGGCAGTCCATCCGGTCACCGTCATCACCGATCACAAGAACCTGCTATATCTGGAGTCCGCGAAACGTCTGAATCCCAGACAAGCTAGGTGGTCATTGTTTTTTACCAGGTTTAATTTTGTCGTTACATATCGTCCTGGGTCAAAAAATGTAAAGGCGGATGCCTTATCTCGTAGTTTCGCTGGGGCCGGGAATACGGACGACCCGATTCCTATCCTTCAGGAGGGGGTGGTGGTTTCGGCAGTATGCTCTGAGCTGGAGGAGGAGGTATTGGAGGCTCAGGGGGATGCCCCTGTTGGACCTCCGGGGAGACTGTTTGTTCCAGATCAGTTGCGACAAAAGGTGATCGAGGCACACCATAACTCAGTTTTTGCAGGACACCCGGGGAGTAAAGCAACTGTGGATCTCCTCTCGCGTCGGTTTTGGTGGCCTAACTTACATAAGGAGGTGGTAACTTTTGTCGCGTCCTGTGGGGTTTGTGGGCGCTCTAAGACCTCACATACCCGTCCGTCTGGGGCCCTCTTACCTTTGAAGATCCCGGAGCGTACTTGGACTCATCTGTCTATGGACTTTATTACGGACCTCCCTCCGTCTTCGGGTAAAACGGTCATACTCGTTGTAGTGGACAGGTTCAGCAAGATGGCACATTTTATCGCTCTTCCGGCTCTCCCTAATGCTAAAACTCTTGCGCAGGTGTTCATTGGGGAGATTGTGAGGCTTCACGGGGTACCCTCCGAGGTGGTGTCTGATCGGGGGTCTCAGTTTGTGTCCAAGTTCTGGAAGGCGTTTTGTGCACGGCGGGGGATGCATTTGTCATTCTCATCGGCTTTTCATCCTCAGACCAATGGTCAGACGGAACGTATGAACCAGAGCTTGGAGACATATCTCCGGTGTTTTGTGTCAGAGAACCAGGAGGACTGGGCTTCTTTCTTACCTCTGGCAGAGTTTGCTCTTAATAATAGGCGGAGCGAGTCCACTGGTAAGTCCCCGTTTTTTGGGGCATATGGTTTTCACCCCCAGTTTTGTACTTTCAGTAGGGGGGGCTCTTCGGGGGTTCCTGAGGAGGAACGATTTTCCTCATCACTCGCTTCAGTATGGAGAGGGGTGCTGAAGAATCTGAATACTATGGGGAACCGATTAGTTCGGGCCTTCCACACGACTCACCCGGATAAACCTGGCCCTGAGGGTCCGGAGGCCCCTCGTAGAAGGGGGGGTACTGTCACGGGTGTGTCGCCACGAAGATCGTCACGAGTACACAGCCTGACTTCTCGCAGCTGACTTGTTGGTGCTTTGTGTTTTTCGGCAGTGAGGGAGTTAATTCTCTCTCTCTCTGTGCTAGACGAGGTCCAGCCTCGCCCAGCTGCAATCAATACTGCTGTAGTGAGACTCCTTCAAATGCCTGCTGGTCTGTTTGGGAAGTGTCGGTGAAAGCATTTCATTCAGACTAACAGAGCGGATCGTGGTGTTTGGAGTTTCTGAGATAAGTGTATTTGGAGTGTTTTTTCCCTTCCTCGCTTTATCATTTATCTCCTTTCCCGTTGGTGTTCCCTCTGTTGTAGTTGTGTAGTTGTTGTATGCAAGGTGGTTTTGGTTTTTCCCTTGTACTGTCTCGTTCGTCTAAGTACTGTGTGTGGGCATATTATTACTTGTCCCCTTTTGTTGTGATCGGGGTCCTTCTCAGGACTAGATTACTTAGGTGCAGGGATCCTCAGGAGGTAGGGGTTACGCTGGCGGCCTGGACCTCTGTACCTTTAACAGTACCTCCAGGTTGAGGGACTAGTCAGGGCCCCAGCTTAGGGTCAGCTTAGGCCCCCTACCTCCAGTATACAGAGACAGCGTGACACCCACATGGTGCTGCACGCCGTATATCGGGCCCCACATGGTGCTGCTCGCCGTATAATGGGCCCCACATGGTGCTGCTCGCCGTATAATGGGCCCCACATGGTGCTGCTCGCCGTATAATGGGCCTCACATAGTGCTTCACGCAATGTTATAGGCCCCACATGGTGCTGCACGCTGTATAATGGCCCCACATGGTACTGAACGCTGTATAATGGGCTTACATGGTGCTGCATGCCATATAATGGGCCCCACATAGTACTGCATGCCTTATAATGGGCCTCACATGGTGCTGCACGCTGTATAATGAGCCACACATGGTGCTACACGCCGTATAATGGGTCTAACATGGTGCTGCATGCCGTGTAATGGGCCCCACATGGTGCTGCACACTGTATAATGGCCCCAAAGTAAAATAATAATAATAATTACTCACCTCTGCTCATTCCAATGCTGATCTGGACTTCACATATCACAGTCCTACCTGTGAGCACATGCGCCATCTCCTCACCCTCCTCAAAGCTTCACTAGCGCCGCGGACCACTCTATTTAGTCTGCGCGCCCGGCTCCCATTAGGCCGCGCGCGTGCAGATTAGAGGGGCCGCGGCTCTTGTGAGAGGGGGATGGTGCGCGGGCTGAGGAGAGTGGTGGCTGTCGCAGTGCCCCAGCACAGAACACACAGCGCGCACCTCGGCACAAGACACACAGCGCGCGCGCCCGCTCAGGAGACAGCGCGTGGTCGCAGGTGATGGAACTGGCTCATGAGGCTGGCGGCGGTGCTTGTGCTTATCCTATGGCTCTTGTGCCAACAAGAAGGGCTCTGCGTGCAACCTGTGGCACGCGTGCCATAGGTTCGCCACCGCTGGTCTAGACCTAAGCTCCAAAGAAGAATGGGATAAAGTTTCAGCTTCTAGATGTGCAAATCTGGTAGAGACATACCCCAAAAGACTTGCAGCAGTAATTGCAGAGAAAGGTGGTGGTACAAACTATTGACTCAGGGGGGCTAAATACAAATGCTTGTCACAATTTTCAGACTTATATTTTTAAAATATTTATAAAACCATGTATTATTTCCTTTACACTTCACAAAAACTTGCTACTTTGTGCTGGTATATCACATAAAATCCCATTAAAATGCATTTAAGTTTGTCGGTGTAACATGAAAAAATGTGGAAAAGTTCATGGGGTATTAATTAGAGATGAGGGGTGTTCGACTAGAACTGTTCGCCAATCTCAAATTCGAGCTGTTTTGGGCGGTGTTCGAGTTGTTCGACGAACCCGAATGATTTGCAAAAAATTCTGCTGTTCGAGGTTATGTTCGATAACTGTTCATGCACCAAAAGCGTGTCCTGCATGTCTGGCGCTATTTAGAGCACCATTCATGCAGGGATTGTCTGCCACTCACTGTAATGCCACAGCCATGGTGGTTGTGGCATTACAGTGATTGCCCAAATCGATGGGAACAGTGCTCACAGTGAAACATGAAAAGCCGGCAATTCAGCAGCGGCATACACCGGTACCCGACAATTTAGAACCGAAAGAATAGAGTATCACACATAGATTAGATAGATAGAAACATGTCAGTCACATATATAAGAAGTACAGTGACAGTGTTGGTTACTGTACTTGTCATTTAGTGTAAAGGATTTATTTAAAAAAATATTAGTGTTTTCATGCACCGTCTCTTTAAAAAAAAACGGCCGGCAATTCAGCAGCGGTACCCGACAATTTGGACCAGAAAGATAGAGCTTCACACATAGATTAGATAGATAGAAACATGTCAGTCACATACATAAGAAGTACAGTGATAGTGTTGATTAATGTACTTGTCATTTAGTGTTAAAATAAAGGATTTATTAAAAAAAAAATTGGCGTGGGGTTCCCCGTAATTTTAGGCTCTAGCGGAGGTTAAGCAGATGGCTGGGGCAGATGTTTGAAGCCTGGGAAGGGGTAATACCCACGGAGCTTCCCAGGCTACTAATATCAGCCCCCAGCTGAATACCTAGCCTTTACTAGCTATTAAAATGGGGGACCCCCCCAAAAAATGACGTGGGGTCCCCCCTATTTTAATAGCTAGCAAAGGCTAGGCACACAGCTGGGGGCTGATATTAATAGCCCAGGAAGGGTGCCATGAATATTGGCCCCCTCCCAGGCTAGAAACACCAGCCGTCAGCCATCCCAGAAATGGCGCATCCATAGGATGCGCCATTTCTAGCACTTAGCCTCGCTCTTCCCACTGCCCTGTAGCTGTGGCAGTGGGGTAATAGGGTTGGGGTTGATGTCAGCTTATAATGCCAGCTGACATCAAGCCCAGGTTAGTAATGGAGAGGCGTCTATAAGACACCCCCATTACTAACCCCATAGTCAAAGTTAAAAAAAAACACAAACACCCAGAATAAAGTCCTTTAATTGAAATAAAGACACAATTCTTTATTGTTCTAAATTAAACCATACTTACCATCACGCCCATTAAAGCTGAATCCAATGCCTTCTGCAATAAAAATAAAATAAGAAAGCAACATCATCCTTACCTTTCCATGGTTCCCACGACGGCTTCAGCTCTGCTACATTCACATAACAGGCTGGATCGCAGCAGAACGCTGCCATCCAGCTCGCAGGCATGCTTGCGCTCCTCAGTGTCTGCCTGTGACGGCATCCAGATGAGCCGAGGTCATGTCCAATAAACTCGGCTCACCTCATGCACGTCACTGACAGCGTGGGAAAATTTTCCTGCACTCAGCGCTTCAGCGTGAGAATTCTCCCACGCTGTCAGTGACGTGCATGAGGTGAGCTGAGATCATTGGACATGAACTCACTTCATGCACGTCACTGACAGCGTGGGAAAATTCTCACACTGAAGCGCTGAGTGCAGGAGAATTTTCCCACGCTGTCAGTGACGTGCATGAAGTGAGCTGAGTTCATAGGACATGAGCTCACCTCATGCACGTCACTGACAGCGTGGGAGAATTCTCACGCTGAAGTGCTGAGTGCAGGAGAATTTTCCCATGCTGTCAGTGACGTGCATAAGGTGAGCCGAGTTCATTGGACATGAACTCGGCTCATCTGGATGCCGTCACATTGAGACACTGAGGAGCGCAAGCATGCCTGCGCTTCTCAGTGTCTACAGCATGGCAAGCTGGAAGGCAGCGTTCTGCTGCGGTCCAGCCTGTCATCTGGATGTAGCAGAGCTGAAGCTGTAATGGGAACCATGGAAAGGTAAGGATGATGTTGCTTTATTATTTTTCTTTTATTACAGGAGATCGTTGGCTTCAGCTGGAATGGGCGTGGTGGTAAGTATGGTTTAATTTATTGTGTTTATTTCAATTAAAGGACTTTATTCTGGGTGTTGTGTTTTTTTAAAATACTTTACTAGAAATTCATGGTGGTCATGTCTATTATTGGCGTGACCCCATGAATTTTGGGCTTAGGGCCAGCTGATAATGCCAAGCTGGCCCTAACCCCTTTATTTCCCAGTGAGCCACCGCACCAGGGCCCTGGATGAGTTGGGTACAGTGCCAGAAGTGCGAAGCCCCACGTCAATTTTTTGTTAATTATTTCATGAATTTCCTGAAATAATTTAAAAAAATTGACGTGGGGATTCGCACTATATTTGTGTCCAGCCAGGTACAGCAGGCAGGAACGGGCTGCCCCCAACTACCAACTGCCTATTTGTACCTGGCTGGACACAACAATATAGGGAAGGCCTTTTTTTCTTAATTATTTCATGAATTTCATGAAATAATTAAAAAAAAAATACAAGGGGCTTCGCCCTATTATTGTGTCCAGCCAGGTACAGCTAGGCAGCTGGGGGCTGGAATCTGCAGCGCAGGGAGGCCCAAGCTTTCTGGGCCCCCCCCACTGAAAATTTCAGTCCGCAGCCACCCCGGAAAATGGCGCGTTCATAGAAGCGCCATCTTCTGGCGCTGTACCCAACTCATCCAGGGCCCTGGTGCAGGGGCTCACAGGGTAATAAAGGGGTTAGTGCCTGCTTGGTATTATCAGCTGGCCCTAAGCCCCAAATTCATGGGGTCACGCCAATATTAGACATGACCGCCATGAATTTCTAGTAAAGTATTTAAAAAAAAACACAACACCCAGAATAAAGTCCTTTAATTGAAATAAAAACACAATTCTTTATTGTTCTAAATTAAACCCTACTTACCATCACGCCCATTCCAGCTGAAGCCAACGATCTCCTGCAATAAAAGAAAAATAATAAAGCAACATCATCCTTACCTTTCCATGGTTCCCACGACAGCTTCAGCTCTGCTGCATCAGATGACAGGCTGGACCGCAGCAGAAAGCTGCCATCCAGCCTGTCATCCCGCAGACTCTGAGAAGCGCAGGCATGCTTGCGCTCCTCAGTGTCTCGCTGTGACGGCATCCAGATGAGCCGACAATGAACTCAGCTCACCTCATGCACGTCACTGACAGCGTGGGAGAATTCTCCTGCACTCAGCGCTTCGGCGTGAGAATTCTCCCACGCTGTCAGTGACGTACATGAGGTGAGCTGAGTTCATTGGATATGAGCTCACCTCATGCACGTCACTGACAGCGTGGGAGAATTCTCCTGCACTCAGCGCTTCAGCGTGAGAATTCTCCCACGCTGTCAGTGACGTACATGAGGTGAGCTGAGTTCATTGGACATGAACTCACCTCATGCAAGTCACTGACAGCGTGGGAAAATTCTCACGCTGAAGCGCTGAGTGCAGGAGAATTTTCCCACGCTGTCAGTGACGTGCATGAGGTGAGCCGAGTTCATTGGACATGACCTCGGCTCATCTGGATGCCGTCACAGCCTGACACTGAGGAGCGCATGCATGCCTGCGCTTCTCAGTGTCTGCGGGATGACAGGCTGGATGGCAGCTTTCTGCTGCGGTCCAGCCTGTCATCTCGATGTAGCAGAGCT
The DNA here is from genome assembly GCF_046119375.1 of Phyllobates terribilis. Taxonomy (NCBI): domain Eukaryota; kingdom Metazoa; phylum Chordata; class Amphibia; order Anura; family Dendrobatidae; genus Phyllobates; species Phyllobates terribilis. The sequence goes on from NW_027362764.1 coordinate 198,211,470, forward strand.
GGAGCTGTCCTGGGAACCATCGAAAGGTAAGGATGAGGTTGCTTTATTATTTTTCTTTTATTGCAGGAGATCGTTGGCTTCAGCTGGAATGGGCATAATGGTAAGTATGGTTTAATTTAGAACAATAAAGAATTGTGTCTTTATTTCAATTAAAGGACTTTATTCTGGGTGTTTGTGTTTTTTTTTAACTTTGACTATGGGGTTAGTAATGGGGGTGTCTTATAGACGCCTCTCCATTACTAACCTGGGCTTGATGTCAGCTGGCATTATAAGCTGACATCAACCCCAACCCTATTACCCCACTGCCACCGCTTCAGGGCAGTGGGAAGAGCGAGGCTAAGTGCCAGAATTGGCGCATCCTATGGATGCGCCATTTCTGGGATGGCTGACGGCTTGTGTTTCTAGCCTGGGAGGGGGCCAATATTCATGGCACCCTTCCTGAGCTATTAATATCAGCCCCCAGCTGTCTGCCTAGCCTTTGCTAGCTTTTAAAATAGGGGTGACCCCACGTCATTTTTTTGGGGGGGTCCCCCATTTTAATAGCTAGTAAAGGCTAGGTATTCAGCTGGGGGCTGATATTAGTAGCATGGGAAGCTCCATGGGTATTACCCCCTTCCCAGGCTTCAAACATCTGCGCCAGCCGTCTGCTTAACCTCCGCTAGAGACTAAAATTACGGGGAACCCCACGACAATTTTTTTTTAAATAAATCCTTTATTTTAACACTAAATGACAAGTACAGTAACCAACACTGTCACTGTACTTTTTATATATGTGACTGACATGTTTCTATCTATCTAATCTATGTGTGATGCTCTATCTTTCTGTTCTAAATTGTCAGGTACCGCTGCTGAATTGCCGGCCTGCTTTTTTAAAGAGACGGTGCATGAAAACACTAATATTTTTTTTAATAAATCCTTTACACTAAATGACAAGTACAGTAACCAACAATGTCACTGTACTTATATATGTGACTGACATGTTTCTATCTATCTAATCTATGTGTGATGCTCTATTCCTTCTTGTTTAAATTGTCGGGTACCAGTGTATGCCGCTGCTGAATTGCTGGCAGGCATTTTTAAAAAGAGCATCTTCTGAGCAGTTTGTCAGCTTTTGGACACCTTTGAAGGTGTTTTCTATGTGTTTCTATGTGCTTCTGTTTGCCTGCCATTGGTTTTAACGGTGTTCGACGGTGTTCTAAGGTGTTCGACGAACAGTTCGATGAACAGTTCCTCGAACATCCCGGTGTTCGACGAACCGAACCGAACCCGAACACTACGGGGGTGGCTCAACACTAGTATTAATACTTTTTCAAGGCACTGTATATCTTTGGTGTACATTATAGACACTCTCAAGCATGTAGTTGCATAGTTCCCTTATTCTACTCAGATTGCTTAAATGTGACTGTGCCTTGATCCATTAGACAAAAAAATAGATATCAGTCATTATTCATGATGCATCAGTCAATACAATAATTAAGAATTATTAGGACATCTGGATTGCAAATTACATTTGTCTCCCTGTATTTTTCAATAAATCTGTTTTATCATCAACATGTGTATATTCAGAATCATTTTCACTGATGTATGATTAATATCAATAATCCAAATGTCAATATTTTAAAAAGAAAAAAAGGATATCTTAACCCCTTTCCGACGTGGTACGTAATAGTACGCACCACATTGGCACCCCCTGTTCATCGCGGGCTCCGGCACTGAGCTCACACTGAACCGGCACGTGTCAGCTGATTTATAAAGTTGACATATGCACACAACAGTCGCGGGTGGAATCGCGATCCACCCGCGGCTGTTAACCAGTTAAATGCCGCTGTCAATCTCTGACAGCGGCATTTGACATCGCCGCACCGGAAGAGCGGGATTAGCCCCACCCATCTGTGACCCCGTCACGTGATCGCAGGTCACCGATGCGTGGGCATGACAACCCTGGGGCTACGGCAGACCCCTTTGGTTGTCATGTAAAGATTGCTATGAGCGCCACCTAGTGGTCGGCGCTCATAGCACATGAGCATTTCTACTACATAGAGGCGATCTGCTCATCGCCTCTATGTAGCAGAAGCAATCGGACTGCTGCTGCTTCTAGTCTCCTATGGAGTCTATAGAAGCAAGCAAAAATTGTAAAAAAATATGTTTTTAAAAATATAAAAAAAACCTGAAAAAACATAAAAGTTTAAATCACCCCCCTTTTGCCCCATTCAAAATAAAATAATAAAAAATAAACCCGACATACACATATTTGGTATCGCCATGTTCAGAATCGCCCAATCTATTAATATAAAAAAAGAATTAATCTGATCGGTAATTAGCGTAACGAGAAAAAAATTCCAAACGCCAGAATTATGTTTTTTTGGTAGCCGCAACATTGCACTAAAATGCAATAACGGGCGATCAAAACATTGGATCTACCCCAAAATGGTATCAATAAAAACATCAGCCCGGCGCACAAAAAATAAGCCCTTACTTGGCCCCAGATCCCCAAAAATGGAGACGCTACGGGTCTCGGAAAATGGCACCATTGTTTTTTGTTTTTTGGGGTTTTTTTTAGCAAATTTTAGATTTTTTTTTCACCACTTAAATTAAAAAGAACCTATACATGTTTGGTGTCTACGAACTCATAATGACCTGGAGAATAATAATGGCAGGTCAATTTTAGCATTCAGTGAATGTGGTAAAAAATAAATAAATAAATAAACAACTGTGGAATTGCATTTCATTTTTTTTTGCAATTTCGCCACATTTGTAATTTTTTTCCCATTCTCCAGTACACAATATGGTAAAACCAGTGATGGCGTTTAAAAGTGCAACTCATCCCGCAAAAAATAAGCCCCCACATGGCCATGTTGAACAAAAAATAAAAAAAGTTCTGGCTCTGGAAATAAGGGGAGCAAAAAACGAATACGCAAAAACAGAAAATGCTCCGGTCATGAAGGGGTTAAAATATTTTGCATACTTGACAGGAAGTGAACTTAATTAGTGTCTTTTTTGCTCATCAAATTCTCAATCTTGTTCAGTCACATTAAAGAATAACTGTACTTTAGTGATGAGTGAGCGTGCTCATTTAACCCTATAACCGAGCATGCTCGGGTGCTTACCAAGTACCTTCAGCGTGCTCGTATATTATGTTCAAGTCCCTGCGTTTGCATGATTTACGGCTGTAAGACCGCATCAACACATGTGCTGAGGCTGTTTTACAGCCATAAATCATGCAGGCACAGAGACCCGAACATAATATACGAGCACGCCGAAGATACTCAGTAAGCACCCGAGCATGCTTGGTTAAAGGGTTAAATGAGCTTGCTTGCTCATCACTACTGTACTTCTAAAAACATTTGACATTTAATGGAGGCCGGACCTGGTGCTTAAATCCCCATTAATTGTTAAGTTAGAGGGGCAGAAAAGCTCATCAGCCCAAGCGCTGCTCTACCCTGAGACTAAAGTCAAGTTCAATAGTTAATCTATAGGCTCGTCTTCAGTCTAATAGGAGATCAGCACTTGCCTGAGTGTCTATGCTCCTTTATTTTAGTCATTGGTGAGGTCTCGGCTTCCAGACTCCCATAACTCCAAGCTTCTAACAAGTCTCTCTTAGAGATAGGAGGTTCAATTAATTAGACTCTCTGTCCATCACACAGGTCAGTAGTCTAGCTGCTTGACGAGAGGCTTGTGAATCTCTTACCTTCTGGGATCACAAGCGCATTTTTTAATTGGCCTAAGCAGGTACCAAAGTTATCTGGGTTACACATCATAATGATGATGCCTGACGCCATGCCAACCCTGGCTATTCAAAAGCCACATCAGGAATCCCTTGATGTAAGACAGATTGTCCAGCAGCCAGAGACCTGACTGATGGGCCAGAAACCCGTAAAACCAACCCGCATCTCTAAAGTCTGTATGGCATGATGAAAGTTTTTTAAATGTCAGTTTATCATTAAATTCAAACCTGGTTCACATAAGTCTTTACATATGTTTTACTAGATTCACATTCCAATGCTTGAAACTTTACGTCTGCTCTTTACAGGACTAACGACACTCTGTACAATATGAATTCTAAATTACTTTATATACTTGGCATGGAAATATCAGCCTTATAGAATTAGTAAAATCATAAGGAAGATGATGAAAAATATATGAAATGGATTTATTGTTGCCCCTTTATAATTTCATTTATGGTTGGTCAAATATTGTATAAAAGGAAAAAATTCCTTTGTATGGCACTTCCCTTAACTTTGTAGACTACCGCCAAATTTGAGGCTGATTTAGTAATGTATATGTAGGCAAACTTTAATTATATTAATGATAACTTATAAATAGTGATGAGCGAGCATGCTCATTACTGCTCGGTGCTCGCCCGACCATCTCACTGCTCGAGATGCTCGTCACTCGCCGAGTATTTCCGGGGTTGCTCGGCGGGAGCTCGGGTCTCCTCCCTGCATGTTTGACGCTCTTTACAGAGCCAATGAACATGCAGGGATTGTCTGCCACTCTCTGTAATGCCGCAGACATGTTGGTTGTGGTATTACAGTGATTGGCTGGCCGCACAGCGTCATCAGGTCTATATAAGACCTGGCGCCGCCATGCTCGTCACAGTCACTCTGGAATCAAACAGTGTAGGGAGAGGTGCTGCTGAGCTAGGGAGAGATTTGTTTGTTTCTAATTAGTGTAGGTGTACCAAACTATTTTAGAGACAGATATACAGTACATCTCAACAAACAGTGCTTCTGAGGACTAATCCATCTGCTGAGACATCAGACAGGCAGTGTATATAGGCCGGCAGGCAGGGTATATAGCAGACTGGTGTGCACATAGCACAAGAGGCTCCATTCCAGTTTTGTCTGCTGCTGCTGTTAGATATTTCAAGAAATAGGCCCAGGTCTCTGGGGCCTGGAATAATTTTATTTTTGATCTTAATCCTCATTATTTGCTTAAAAAGCAATCCAGAGAGCACCATTTTTCTGCACCATTGGCTTGTTGGCATTGCAGAATACAGCCAGGACCTTTCCATATTACACCGCTAAAAATCCAGCTATATAAAACTGTGGTTTCTCCGTCACACAGATCACATATAATTGCACTGAAAATACTGCCATTTCTCTCCTCCATTAAAAATTTATTTCAGTGTGTCAGTGAAGCAATTGACACCGGTTTGCTGTTCAAAATAGTTACCTACAGGCCAGGTATTTAAAACCGTGGTTTATCCATCACACGGATCACATATACGTTTTCAGAAATTACTGCCATTTCTGACCTCCATTAAAATTTGTTTCAGTGTGTCAGTGAAGCAATTGACGCCAGTTTGCTGTTCAAAATAGTTACCTACAGACCATGTATTCAAAACTGTGGTTTGTCTGTCACATGGATCACATTTACGTTGTGAGAAAATACTGCAATTTCTCACCTCCATTAAAAATTTGTTTCAGTATGTTAGTAAAGCAATTGACACCAGTTTGCTGTTCAAAATAGTTACCTACAAGCCAGGTATTTAAAACTGTGGTTTGTCCATCACATGGATCACATATAAGTTCACTCCAAATTCAGTCATTTGTAGTGAGCGTGGAAGAGATTGTCCTCCATTTAAAATGGGCAAGGCACGTGACAAGGGACGGGGAACTGGACGTGATGGTGATGGTGCATGCAGAGGCCGAGGTCGTGGGCAAGCTGAAATTGTGCCACAACAAACACCCACATCTTCTCGCTCGACCTTCCTGTCCCAATTAATAGGGGACCGCAGAACACCACTCACCACCACAGAGCAGTGTGAAAAGGTTATTAGTTGGATAGCAGATAATGTTTCCAGTCACTTAGCCACCACCACCACTACTACCTTGTCGTCCACACGGTGAAGTCTAAGTAGCTGTGAGTCTGGACTGCATATTCCTCACCCTGAACCTCCTTCCTCCCACCATGCCGAGTGCCCAGAGACAACTGATCCCACACTTGGACACTCCGAAGAGCTGTTCACTTTTCCATTTATAGATTCGGGCCTCTCGCCCGGTCCACTTGAAGTGGGGCAAGAGGAAATCGCATGAAGCGATGCCCAAATATTTGAGCATCCACGGTCACACAAAGGCGACGGTGGGAAAGTGTCACAGGAGGTGGACGACGATGAGACACAATTGCCTGAAAGTCAGGAGGAGGACCAGAGTGCAGAAGTGGAAGACGAGGTGGTGGATGACATAGTAACTGACCCAACCTGGCAGGAGGACAAGCAGAGCGAGGACAGCAGCACATAGGGGGAGAGAGGCAGACCACCCCAACAGGCAGAAAGAAGCAGTGTGGTGGTCACAGACAGAAGGCAGGCAACCTTTCCCCGTAACACCAACACGAAGTAAGTTGCCAGTACAACTGTTAGGTATTCCCGAATCTGGTTGTTTTTAAAGACTCTGCCAATAACCCCAAAAAGGTCATTTGCACCACCTGTCAGGCCAGCATCAGCAGGGGTGGCAAAACTACCAGCCTGACCACCACTAGCATGATCAGGCACATGGCAGCAAAGCATCCGACTTTGTGGGCCGAACCCCTGGTTCCAGGAACAGTGTCTGCGGGTGGCACCACTGCTTCTTCCGCTGTTTTGCATGCAAGCCAATCCCCTGTCCATGGTGCATGCGAAGATGCCTCCTGCCCTGCACCTGTCATTGCACACTCTCAAGTAGCATCAGAAAGCACATCCTTGTCCCAGCACAGCGTTCAGTTGTCCATACCCCAGTCCTTGGAATGCAAGTGCAAATACGCAGCCAACGCCCCACAGGCCACACTACTAAATTCCCACATTTCACGACTGCTTGCGCTAAAAATGTTGCCTTTTAGGCTCGTGGAGACGAAAGCATTCCGCAACATGATGGTGGCGGCTGTTCCTCAGTACTTGGTCCCCAGCCACCATTATTTCTCCCGGTGTGCCATCCCCGCATTACACAAGCTTGTGTCCCAAAACATTAGCCATGCCCTCAACAACGCAGTTACCGGGAAAGTCCACCTAACCACGGACACATGGACAAGTTCTTGTGGGCAGGGACGGTATATCTCGCTGATGGCACACTGTGTTAACATAGTGGAAGCCGTGACCCAGTCGGACCTTGGGACGGAACACGTGCTCCCGAAGCCAAGGATCGCAGGCCCTAGGTCAATCAGGTTGCCCCCACAGTCTACAGTTCTTTCACCTCATCCTCCTCAGCCTCCCTCTCCTCTTCAGCCTCCATCTACAAAATGACCACATCAGTCACAAGCTTGAAGCACTGCTTCACTGCCTTGGCCAAGCGACAATAGGCTGTGCTGAAGCTAATATGCTTAGCTGACAAACCACACAATGCTGAAGAGTTGTGGCCACCTCTGAAAGAGCAGGCATATCTGTGGCTCACACCGCTGAACCTACAGCCAGGCATGGTCGTGTGTGACAATGGCCAGAACCTGGTGGCGGCTATTAGGCGAGGCAAGCTTACACACGTACAATGCCTGGCCAATGTGCTTAAACTCATGGTTCAGCAATTTCTCAAATCCCACCTGGAGCTGCCGGATCTGCTTGTTAAAGTATGCCACCTATGTGCCCATTTTAGAAATTCACCAACAGCTTCCGCCGCCCTTGCCGTGTTTCTGCAGCGTTTGCAGCTTCTGGCTCACAGACTGGTGTGTGATGTCCCCACGCGTTGCAACTCTACACTGCAGATGTTGGGAAGGATTTGTGAGCAGAAGAGGGCAGTTGTTTACTACCAGCATCAACGAGGCCATCAGTATTCAGTTCAGACTCCACACATAATACCTCAGGAGTGGACATGGATGTCAGACATATGTACCATCCTCCAAAACTTTGAGGACTCCACCAAGATAGTGAGCGGCGATAACGCCATAATCAGCGTCACCATCCTGATTCTCTGTCTTCTGAAATGCTCTCTGCTCACAATCAAGGAGGATGCATTGCAGGCAGAGTATGATGAGATGGAGCAAGGAACAATACAGGGTGATTACACACAGCCCAGCCTCATCTCATCCCAATGTGGATTGGGTGACAATGAGGAAGAGGAACAACAGGAGCTAGTTTCTTGCGCTATAGACTCTAGTACCTGCACAACTGTCATACCGTCTGTTCAGCATGGATGGCCTGAGGACAGAGAGGAGGAGGAGGTGGAGGAGGAGGAGAGCATGGTTACTCGTCCTCTTGGTGAGGACACGGAAGTCTTGCCTGATAGCATTCTGGCACACATGGCTGAGTTTATGTTACGCTGCCTTTCCCATGACCCTCGCGTTATCAAAATTTTGGGTGACAGTCATTACTGGTTGGTGACACTTCTTGACCCACGCTACAAGGAGAACTTTATATCTCTTATTCCTGAGGCAGACAGGTCTACAAAAATGGGGCAGTACTAGAAGGCCCTTTTTGCTGAACTATTAAAAAAATTCCCATCTGAAAACGCTGGCGGCACAGGTCATAGTTCATTGGACAACCAAGGTCTACAGCTGAGAGAAACACATCTCCAATCCAGCAGAGGCAGGGGAACACTGTCAACGTTCTAGGAGAATTTTCTCAGCCCCTCCCATCGCACAAGCCCTGAGATGCGGGGTACTCTCACAAGGAGTGCAAATTTTGGGAATATGCTGAGGGAGTACCCGGCCGACCGTACCAACGTCCTCCATGATTCCTCTGTGCCTTATAATAATTAAGTATCCAAGGTGGATAGGTGGAATGAACTGGCTCTCTACGCCTTGGAGGTTCTGGCTTGCCCTGCCGCTAGCATTTTATTAGAGCGGGTTTTTAGTGCTGCTGGTGGAATTATAACAGATAAGGGTATCCGCCTGTCAACTGAAAATGGTGATAGGCTGACTCTTATAAAAATGAACAAGGGCTTGATTGGGCCAGACTTCTCAACACCTCTCAATGATAGCAGCATAAGATAAACTCAAATCCAGTGTCTTTTTTGGGCGGTGTATTCCCATGAACCTCTGCATACCCACACATGGGTATATGCTTCCTGATTTTGGCTATTTGCTCTCGTTCTCCTCATCCTCATCCTCCACCACCATATCACCAGGGTGACCGTGGTCCATGATACAACACCCGCACAATTTTTTTAAAGGGTGTTTATAATGCCCGTAAAAATTTTTTTTTAATACAGTATGTTCATGTATGCCCACCAGGGGTACATGTTTGTCAGGCATACACTTAGTGCATGGGCATTACAAGTATAGGAGACCCGCTCCTTGTAATGGGAATTTTTTTTTTATGAGGCCCTCTAAGTCTCTTCCAAGGGAATTGGAGTGTCTCCCAATTTTTGGCAGCCCTTGCAATCACTGTATAGGCCAACACTATGGGAGGCCCACTTCCTAATAATGGGAACATTTTTTCATGAGGCCCTCTACGTCTCTTCCAAGGGGCATTGGAGTGTCTCCCAATTTTTTGCAGCCCTTGCATTCACTGCATAGTTCAACACTATGGGAGACCCTCTCCTTTCTAATGGGAACATACCGTACTCGTTACTGTGGCCCTGCTCTATGTGTTTTTAAATTCTTAGTGTGTTTTTTCCTAAATTTGGTAAGGCGTTGGACTCACTGCATACCCTATACCTTTGTAGCAGACCCTCTCCTTTCTAATGGGAACAGGTCGTACTCGTTACTGTGACCCTACTCTATGTGTCTTTAAATTCTTAGTGGGGTTTTTCCTAAATTTGGTCAGCCGTTGGACTCACTGCATACCCTATAGCTGTATAGCAGACCCTCTCCTTTCTAATGGGAGCATGTCCAACTCGTTACTGTGGCCCTGCTCTATGTGTCTTTAAATTCTTTCTGGGGTTTTTCCTAAATTTTGTCAGCCATTGGACTCACTGCATACCCTATAACTGTATAGCACACCCGCTCATTTCTAATGAAAACATGTCATACTCGTTACTGTGGCCCTGCTCTATGTGTCTTTAAATTGTTAGTGGGGTTTTTCCCAAATTTTGGCAGCCCTTGCAGTCACAGCATGGGCATTACCACTATAAGATACTTGCTCCTGTATAATGGGAACATTTTTTTTACTGAGACCCTCCTTTATGTCTCTTCAAAGGGGTGTTGGGTTGCGTCCGAATTTTTAGCAGCCCTTGCAGTCACTGCATAAGCAATAACAGTATAGGAGACCCACTTGTTAATAATGGGAGCAACAAACCTTAGCCGGCTGATGGCTCTCTAACAATAGCGAGGGCCGACTGCTGGACTTTTAAGAATAGTAAGGGCCACCTCATGGCCCTATAAAAATAGGTTTTGTGACTTTCAGAATCCCTCCATCATAAATGAAACAGGATGTGTCTGACGATGTGTCACACACCACATTGCCAGATAGGGTTGTAAAATGTTAAAGTAACATTTCCTGGTGAATGCATTTGTCTTAAAAAATAACGTAAAAAAAACAAACAAACAGTAGGATCTTTCTTTAGTATGAAAAACAGAGTCGCCAATGTAACCTCAATGTAATCACATTGTTCAGCTCCAGCACCTCCTCCTCCATCTCTGAATTGACCACATCAGTCACAAGCTGAAAGCACTGCAGCACTGCCTTGGCCAAGCGGCAACAGGCTGTGCTGAAGATAACATGCTTAATGCTTAAGTGACAAACCGCCCATCGCTGCAGAGTTGTTGAAAGCTGTAACACAGCAGCCTGATCTGTGTCTCTCACTGCTGAACATACAGCCAGGCATGGTCGTGTGTGACAATGAGCGGAACCTGGTGACGGAGAAATGACAGCCGGAGTAGATACGGTATCCCTCTATGCCAGTCCTTTCACCGAAATAAAGAATATGCCTGTGGTAAAATACAACTCGCACTGAGAAGCTGTTTCAGATTGAAAAACATTGGGCCCACCAGAGCATTTGATTTTGAGAGCTCACCTTTCTCCCCCGCTCAAGAGCCCCATAGCAGCTGCAAAGTTAGCGCTATCGTGAACTCTCCTGATGCAGAAGCCAGGGCACACCAGAGGATTCTCTGGTGGGACCGTCCAACCCTGGCGAGAAGCAGTCCTGGCTATGAAAAGTGTGTGGGAAGGTTCTCGGACACTCTATGGCTGCTTTTTACTGAGGTGGAAACCCACGCAAACATGGAGAGAACATACAAAATCCTTGCAGATGTGTTCCTTGCTGGGATTTGAATGCAGTATCCCAGCACTGCAAGGCTTCAGTGCTAACCACTGATCCAATGTGCTGCTGTTCACCTTCTGATATCTAACAGGCTGGAGAAACTAATGTATTTGGAGAGCCACTCAGTCTACCAAATAAAATTCCTGAGAATTAAATTGGGGATGGCTTCGCTACTGGTACTGAGGGCAGTGCTAATACACTGGTGTCGTACCATAGTTTACTGGAAATATTCCAGGCTGGTAGGAGGCAAGCAGATTCCCACAGAAAAGTACCAGCAGTAATGTTCAGTAACCCGCGCTTGTAGAAGGTGGAGACGATACCGGGAGAAATAGAGGCGGCTGGGGACCGAGTATGGACACCCAGCCACCGCCATGAGGTTGTGAAAAGCTTCCACCTACTCGAGCCTAAAAGGCCACATTTCAAGTGCAAGCAGCTGCCCAGAAATCTGGCAGTTTAGTATTGCTGCCTGTCGGTGGGTGGGTGACTGGCTGCATACTTGCATTTGCATTCCAAGTAACAGAAACCTAAGCAGATGGTGGCCTCTCTCATCATTATGGCCTCACCTCGGCACTATGAACTCTCCTTAAGGAGAAGCCAGGGACCACTGGAGGAGTCTCCGGTTCTCTGGTGGGCCCGTCCAACCCTGCCGAGAAGCAGCCCTGGCTAAGAAAAGTGTGGGGGAAGGTTCCCGGACACTCTATGGCTGCTTTTTTAATGTGGATTGGACGTGCTTATGCATGTTATTTCTCAAACCACATTGCAGATCAAGCCATTGCCCAACTCTGTAGTCATGAAATTAAAGGCGCAAAGAAAGATGTTTGTGTGTCAAAGCACCATCGACAAGTGCGAGCTGATGTTGGACGGGCTGCCATTGCTTCTGCAACAAGCTGCATTAGAGGACTTCCTGCGAGAAATGGCACCTAGAGTAGATACAGTTTCCCTCTATGCCAGTCCTTTCACTGAGCTAAAGAATATGGCTGTGGTGAAATACAACTCTCAGCAAAAAAAGCTGTGGACTGGCTCGGTACCGTCCCTGGCCACATTCAGCTGTCCAAGTGTTTGTGGTTAGGCGGTCTTTCCCAGTAAGTGCACTAGGGAGGGCACGGGAAAAGTTGTGGGACCCGTGCTTGTGGAAGGCGGAGACGATACCGGGAGAAATAGTGGCGGCTGGGAACCGAGTATGGACACCCGGCCGCCGCCGGCATGAGGTTGTTAAAAGCTTCCGCCTCTACGAGCCTAAAAGGCCACATTTCAAGTGAAAGCAGGTTTAAAGGACTTCCTTGGAGAAATGACAGCTGGAATAGAAATGGTTTCCTAAGTCCTTTCACCAAGCTAAAGAATATGGCTGTGGTAAAATTCGACTCTCAGTAAAAAAAAGCTGTGGACTGGCTCCGTACCGTCCCTGGCCACATTCACTTGACCACGTGTTTGTGGGTAGGTGGTCCTTCCCAGTAAGTTCACTGGGGAGGGCACGGGTAATGTTGTAGGACCCATGCTTGTGGAAGGCGGAGACGACACCGGGATAAATAGTGGCAGCAGGGGACCGAGTATGGATACTTGGTCACTGCCGCCATAAGATTGTGGACAGCTTCCACCTCCACGAGCCTAAGAGGCCACATTTCAAGTGCAAGCAGCTGTCAAAAATTTGGCAGTATAGTATTGCAGCCTATGGGTGGGTGGGTGGCTGGCTGCATACTTGCGCTTGCATTCCAAGGAATGGGGTAGGGACAACTGAACGCTGCACTGGGACAAGGACGTAGATGGTTGGATGGTGATTGTTGCAAGGCTGCAACGACAGATGCATGGCGGGAGGCATCTTCGCATAAGGTTCACTTATGATGGGCACACTTTTAGGCAGAGATACTTCCAATGGTCTTCCCCATGCTGTTCCCTTGTCTTTTCAGCACTGTATGCATGTGTCTGATGATGTGTCACACACCACATGGCCAGATAAGGATGTAAAATGTTAAAATGACATTTTCTGGTGAATGCATTTGTCTTGGTTGAAAGCAATGCAAAAGTGCAAAAACGCATCAAAAACTCTGCATGTGAACATAGCCCAAGGTGTGGATGAGTAGTTTTGGTTTTGGTTATTTATTTTGCCTTATATACAAGTGATTACCCTGGAAAGGATGTTCCTTAACATATTTCCCAGGAAAATCTATTTTGGATTTGTTTTTGTATGTTTTATTGTGAGTCCGTAAAAGTGGCATAATACCTCTGACAACATTGTTGACAGCAGTGACCTGGGAGTCAGAAATGTTTCCAGGGGTCTTCCCCATGCTGTTCCCATGTCATTTGAGCACTGTTCCCATTGATTTGGGCAATTTTTAGGCCCTCGGCAGACCGCCGGGGGGAGCCGCTGGAAAAATACTCGAGTTTCCCATAGACTTACATTGGGCTTCTTGCTTGGGTCGAGCATCGAGCACCCAAGCATTTTAGTGCTCGCCCATCACTACTTATAAACATATAACTTATAAAAAGTTGTTTAGCCCAAATATGAGTGGATTGGTTACTTTTTGGGGGATTAATCAACGCACTGAAGGAAGGCTCTAGACATAGGGTATTTTTTTTACTTTTTTTTCTGTACCTTGAAATAAAAAAAAATAAATATATACTGTATATTCTCCATAAACCATTTGTTTGTCATTTTACAAGATAATCTTATTTTTTTAATAAATATTGTATTATAATTATCACCTTTATGTGTGTTAAAGTTACAGTACAAGATAATGCCTGCAAGGAAATATCCCTTTTACACATGACTTTCATTTTTCTACAACTTTGATGGCTACAAGGGCTTACAGACTAATAGTGGTCATATTTACACTGACAGTTTTAATAAGAAAGCTTAATAAATACACATTAGAAGTGCAGAACATTTTCTAGGGGTTAAGAAAGGAACAGAATCTATACTCTCTGGTGTGATATATAAGTACAATACTTCTGCTCAGATTCCAACTACAGACTCTATTAGCTTTGTTTGATTTATGGGTCTACCTTGCAGTGCATAGATCGAATATCTGAACTTAATAAGACATTAGTTATTCTTATTTGATCCAATCCACACTTATTTAAGACTGACTTAGTGCTATATCACTCATAGAGCAGATGAATCCAGTTCTTTACTTGATATATATTGGCTTCCTTGAATGAAAGTTTTGGGAACTCAGATACCAACTAATTTGTTGCTGCAATATGTATTAAATCTCCTGTTTTCTGCTGCACAGATAAGAAATTGTCATACCACAAAGATAAAATAATTTGATAAAGTGTGATAAAATAATTAAAGTCAGCGGGACTCTTTCTTTCACAATGTGTGGCTATTAAAAAGTATCCTGGGTAATTGGGAACTAGTTAGTATGAGAACAGAAATATACATATGCCAGTATACAAGCCAAGAAGGAAGTCGATAATACAGTTTTTTTTTAATACATAGTATAGTACATGCACACATTAATAATTAAAATTACCATAACTGGTGCCATTCACTGAAAACGGTGCTAGTACATTTGCAGTGATGTGATTGCAGGACACATCACACCTGGTCAGGGGCATACACAATATTGGGGCAATCTGTGCAGCATCAGAGGCCGAATACGTAAGGGGTCCATTTCCACTTCCAAAACAGGTGGAATTGTGCATCATAATGGGCTATTAGGCTGCAAAGAGCCCATATATTTTTCCTGCACAGGGGCCCTTTTCTGTCTGTGTCCACAAGGACGCCTGGTTTTGGTTGTTTTTTCTTCTGTATTGTTGTAATGGGCAATCTAAGGCCTAACAAGGACCCCAGTGCAGTCCTAAAATAAACTATGTAAGAGCATGCCTCAGCTTTGCACTAATCATTGCCTATTAGTGATGAGCGAGCATACTCGTTACTCGAGATTTACGAGCATGCTCGGGTGTTTTCCAAGTATCTTCAGCGTGCTGGGGTGTTATGCTTTAATCACTCCATGCTCATGATTTTCAACTGTTTGACAGCTTTAATACATGAATGAAGTGCTCTTAGGACTTAAATAAATATCTCCGGCGAAGATTCGCAAGTGTCTAGGAGCTCAGGAGCTGAGCTCCCCCCACATGCGGTAGATGCTGGCCATATTACTTATTGATGCAACTTTTGGTATTGTGAAGATCTGAACTTGTGGGTTGTAAATATTCACCTAGGCAGGTTAATGATGCAACAATATTTTGTTCCTTACATCAAGGTTTTACAACAACTCCAGGTAAATGGCCAAAATACAATTGTCTCAGTCCACAAGATCCCCTCCCCGGGACGGTAGTTCCACTGCCTTTGTGTCAGGCAATACTCACTGTCTCTCAACTTTTGGTTGACCCACAGATTTCGTATCTCCAGCCAGTATAGTCTGTAATCACAGTCCACGCTCCTCCAGACGACAGTTAAAATGACAGAAGCACAGGTATCCAGTAGCAATAGTTCTTAAGAAAATGAATCAAATCCAGTCGACATATCCCACAACTGTAGCATGTTTATCCAGTTCAGTCGGAAACTGATCTCTAAACTCCATAGGTCATCCATCCATCGGTTCCAGGCCCTCCGTGCTAGATCCTATCTCTTCCACGTAATTTTCCAAATCTCTCTCTAAAACATGTGGTTATCCCTCCCTCCCTGGGATATGCTCCCTGAATAGGCAGAAGTGTTCACACTCTCCCCCTTAAACATTTGCTTTTAGCTTAAAGAGTGAAGAATATTTCAGAAGCCCATCCCTGGTGACTGCATGTGAGACCCCCTGTGATGACGGCTCCACTGCTTCTACTGCTCCCATCCACACAAAGGGACTACTGGCTGTTAGAACAATGGCTTAAGACCCCTGAGATACTAACGAGTTTAAAATAATTTACCTTTAGCAATATTTTGTCAGGCCTTATGTATACAAAAGTTTCAACCAGCATGTCTTCCTCTGTTTACTGTCACTGAATGGAATCATTGATTCCTGAAGCTAAACACTTTACAAGTGAAATTAGTGCACATACACTGACGAGCAAGCAGAACATTAATAAAACCCAACAAGCAAATCTTTAATAAAACACAATAATAAGATTATCGGAACCGGTGCTCTGTGTTGGAAAAAGTTTGCATCCCTTAGAACCGTGAACTTCACTCTACGTGCACTGGTTAGAACGTGCAGTCTTAGAAAAAAGCCAGCTCCTCTTAGGTGTCAATAGAATCACACGGACCTGGGCATTATTGTTTCCAGCTAACTTTTCATGCAAAATGAAGGCCAAAAAAGCAAAAACTCTAAAGGCAATGGTGAAATTCCATTTTTTTTTCACCATTTCATCCAACTTGACATTTTTCTCTAATTTTCCGGTGTCATTCAACATTATAGCTCATCCCTCAAAAAACAAGCCCTCATACAACTATGTCAACAAAAAATAAAATAGTTATGATACATGGAAGATGGAAAAAATTAAAGTGCAAAAATTAAGGATTCCCTGGTCATTAAAGACTTACCATAATATCCTAAATATTTTCACAGCAATGAAAGGAAGAAATAATTATGCAGAGGCTGGAATCTTTTCTGTGTTAGCCTCATCTTCATAGATTGTTATTTACTATAAAAGTTCTCCATTCCCAGGTTAAATTTTTTAAAAGGACACTACTTATTTAGCCATCCTTTTCAGACCAGTTTATAAAGGGTGTGGCTCTAGCACAACAATAAGGAAGGATACATATAGCAAGAATTATACACAATTAGAATAATTTACTCATTTTATCAATATTGTATTGTCAAAAAAAATCTGATATTTAGGGATATATGAGTTAGATAAGTCATAGGTGTTTTAGTACATCCTTCAAAAATGTACTTCCATAAATAAATAATCAATATCAAAGTTTGCCATTTACGATAATGATATTCTTTAAAAGCAAGTCCACTTATTTACCTGTCTTTACCTAAATAGGTCCTTTAGTGGGTTTTTTTTTAAAATCCATTGTTTTTCCAGCTATTCTTTGATCTTTTTCTGATTTTTAACACAATTTAAAGAGTTTTGATACTGTAAGATATGATCATCATTTGTATTTTTGATGTAGCATTCAAGAAAAAATATTGCTGCTGTACCCTGCAGCAATTGCATTGCTAATTTTATTGTCATATTGTATTTTATAATTTACTAACGCCTATAACAAGTGTTTATGGAGGAAGCCATGCTTAACTAATAAAACATTAATTTCCAAGATGATTTGATAATTAATAATGGTTCATTATTTTTTTTACCTTCATTTACTTTTCTCAATATTGTTTATGTTCAACTGTTAAAATCAGTGTGAGTTACTTGTTGACGGTAAACTGCTTTCCTCTAGTGTTGAGCGAATTTGTTCGGCATTTCAAAGTCGTGTTCGAACACAAATTTGAAATGCCGAACAAATTCGCTCAACACTATTTTCCACCAATCTGAATTACAGAAGGCAGTGGTCACACAGGACTAGAGATGAGCGTTGTTCTACTCGAACTGTTCGCCAATCTCAAATTCGAGCTGTTTTGGGCGGTGTTCGAGCCGTTCGGCGAACACGAACAATTTGAGAAAAATTCGGCTGTTCGAGGTTATGTTCGATAACTGTTCGTGCACCAAAATCATAACTGGATTTTTTCTCATAATGATGAAAATTAATGTTAATACGCAGTTTGAGTGTACAGCAGGGTGGGGGGAGGGGCAGGGGATGGATCTCTGCAGGAACAATGAAGATCTCCATTTTTTTTTCTCTTTCCCGCATTTGCAGTGGGGAGGTGCAATCTGTCAGCCTATCAGCAGCGCACACATGGAGCGAAGTGCTTTTTTTCACACAAGCAAGGGCATGTGTCATGGCAGTGTATGTCACATGTCCTTGCCCTATAAGACCAAGCCATTTTCCCCGTCGCCACCATTTTCTCACTGCTGCAACTGCGTGTTAGACGGCACCGCTGTTGCTGTGTGCGTTATACCTTGTTAATTTCAAGCCAATTTTCGCACAAATCTACAGATAGCTTGGGAGTAGGGAATAGTTGTGATTGCAGTCCTTTTAAGGACTAGGTTACAGCATTTCCTACGACTTTTATCAGGCAGATCTGTGCTCTTAAATAGATAGATTGTGGGAGTAAAGACTAATTGTAATTGGAGTCCTTTTCAGGACTAGGTTACATCAGTTCCTATCAGTTTTTGCCAGGCAGGTCTGTGCCAGTGCTGTGCAAGTTTTTTTCACAGCATTTGGCTGAATCTAGCAAAGCTAATCCTTTTTGGCCTATTGCAGAGTGTGTTAGTCAGTGGAGTAGCCTATCTGTGTTGCAAGATATACCACCTGTGTATAGAATACCAATTTTTTTACTGCACCTAGTGAAGTAAAATCTTTTGGGCATAGCATCATTCTATTAGTCCATCTATACTGACCTCCATCAGGTTGCAAACTGAATATATTTTTTTCTGCATCTACCTCTGAAAAAATATTGGGCTTCTAGCTGTGTGTGGGACTTGTTCTATTAATCCATCTATACACACCTCCATCAGGTTGCAAACTGAATATATTTTTTTCTGCATCTACCTCTGAAAAAATATTGGGCTTCTAGCTGTGTGTGGGACTTGTTGTATTAGTCCATCTATACTGACCTCCATCAGGTTGCAAACT
Organism: Phyllobates terribilis; assembly: GCF_046119375.1. Lineage (NCBI taxonomy): Eukaryota > Metazoa > Chordata > Amphibia > Anura > Dendrobatidae > Phyllobates > Phyllobates terribilis. The sequence goes on from NW_027362764.1 coordinate 198,230,193, forward strand.
GAATATATTTTTTTCTGCATCTACCTCTGAAAAAATATTGGGCTTCTAGCTGTGTGTGGGACTTGTTGTATTAGTCCATCTATACTGACCTCCATCAGGTTGCAAACTGAATATATTTTTTTCTGCATCTACCTCTGAAAAAATATTGGGCTTCTAGCTGTGTGTGGGACTTGTTCTATTAATCCATCTATACAGACCTCCATCAGGTTGCAAACTGAATATATTTTTTTCTGCATCTACCTCTGAAAAAATATTGGGCTTCTAGCTGTGTGTGGGACTTGTTCTATTAATCCATCTATACAGACCTCCATCAGGTTGCAAACTGAATATATTTATTTCTGCATCTACCTCTGAAAAAATATTGGGCTTCTAGCTGTGTGTGGGACTTGTTGTATTAGTCCATCTATACTGACCTCCATCAGGTTGCAAACTGAATATATTTTTTTCTGCATCTACCTCTGAAAAAATATTGGGCTTCTAGCTGTGTGTGGGACTTGTTGTATTAGTCCATCTATACTGACCTCCATCAGGTTGCAAACTGAATATATTTTTTTCTGCATCTACCTCTGAAAAAATATTGGGCTTCTAGCTGTGTGTGGGACTTGTTCTATTAATCTATCTATACAGACCTCCATCAGGTTGCAAATTGAATATAATTTTTTTCTGCATCTAACCCAGCCAATAGTTTTGGCCTAATACCACAGTTTGGCCACTCAGCTCTGCTCGGTTCCCATCCATTGTTTTTTTGTGCAAACAACTCCAGAGTTGTGAATTAGTTAACCACCAAAATGAGTGGAAAAAGGCCTGCTGCTGGTGGAAAGGGGAATAGGCGTGTTGGGAAGGGGAAAAAAGGTTGTGTCCGTGGGGTAGGTGTTAAAGCAACAGTAACATCTGCAGAAGAAAGACCATCTTCCAGCCAAACTAAAATGTCTACTTCTTTTAGCGGACAATGTGATAAGATCCCTTTCTTACGGCCACGCCAATCGCTACAAATTCCAGATGAGGCACAAAAACAGCAGGTGCTTCAACGGATATCAAGTGTAGAGATGAGCGTTGTTCTACTCGAACTGTTCGCCAATCTCAAATTCGAGCTGTTTTGGGCGGTGTTCGAGCCGTTCGGCGAACACGAACAATTTGAGAAAAATTCGGCTGTTCGAGGTTATGTTCGATAACTGTTCGTGCACCAAAATCATAACTGGATTTTTTCTCAGTAATGATGAAAATTAATGTTAATACGCAGTTTGAGTGTACAGCGGGGTGGGGGGAGGGGCAGGGGATGGATCTCTGCAGGAACAATGAAGATCTCCATTTTATTTTCTCTTTCCCGCATTTGCAGTGGGGAGGTGCAATCTGTCAGCCTATCAGCAGCGCACACACGGAGCGAAGTGCTTTTTTTCACACAAGCAAGGGCATGTGTCATTGGCAGTGTATGTCACATGTCCTTGCCCTATAAGACCAAGCCATTTTCCCCGTCGCCACCATTTTCTCACTGCTGCAGCTGCGTGTTAGACGGCACCGCTGTTGCTGTGTGCGCTATACCTTGTTAATTTCAAGCCAATTTTCGCACAAATATACAGATAGCTTGGGAGTAGGGAATAGTTGGGATTGCAGTCCTTTTAAGGACTAGGTTACAGCATTTCCTACGACTTTTATCAGGGAGGTCTGTGCTCTTAAATAGATAGGTTGTGGGAGTAAAGACTAATTGTAATTGGAGTCCTTTTCAGGACTAGGTACATGAGTTCCTATCAGTTTTTGCCAGTCAGGTTTGTGCCAGTGCTGTGCAAGTTTTTTTCACAGCATTTTTCTGAATCTAGCAAAGCTAATCCTTTTTGGCCTATTGCAGAGTGTGTTAGTCAGTGGAGTAGCCTATCTGTGTTGCAAGATATAACACCTGTGTATAGAATACCAATTTTTTTACTGCACCTAGTGAAGTAAAATCTTTTGGGCATAGCATCATTCTATTAGTCCATCTATACTGACCTCCATCAGGTTGCAAACTGAATATAATTTTTTTCTGCATCTAGCTCTGAAAAAATATTTGGGCTTCTAGCGGTGTGTGGGACTTGGTCTATTAGTCCATCTATACTGACCTCCATCAGGTTGCAAATTAAAAATAATTTTTTTCTGCATCTAGCTCTGAAAAAATATTTGGGCTTCTAGCAGTGTGTGGGACTTGGTCTATTAGTCCATCTATACTGACCTCCATCAGGTTGCAAACTAAAAATAATTTTTTTCTGCATTTAGCTCTGAAAAAATATTTGGGCTTCTAGCGGTGTGTGGGACTTGGTCTATTAGTCCATCTATACTGACCTCCATCAGGTTGCAAATTAAAAATAATTTTTTTCTGCATCTAGCTCTGAAAAAATATTTGGGCTTCTAGCAGTGTGTGGGACTTGGTCTATTAGTCCATCTATACTGACCTCCATCAGGTTGCAAATTAAAAATAATTTTTTTCTGCATCTAGCTCTGAAAAAATATTTGGGCTTCTAGCAGTGTGTGGGACTTGGTCTATTAGTCCATCTATACTGACCTCCATCAGGTTGCAAATTAAAAATAATTTTTTTCTGCATCTAGCTCTGAAAAAATATTTGGGCTTCTAGCAGTGTGTGGGACTTGGTCTATTAGTCCATCTATACTGACCTCCATCAGGTTGCAAATTAAAAATAATTTTTTTCTGCATCTAGCTCTGAAAAAATATTTGGGCTTCTAGCAGTGTGTGGTACTTGGTCTATTAGTCCATCTATACTGACCTCCATCAGGTTGCAAATTAAAAATAATTTTTATCTGCATCTACAGTACGTCTGAAAAAATATTTGGGCTTCTAGCAGTGTGTGGGACTATTTGTATTAGTCCATCTATACTGACCTCCATCAGGTTGCAAATTCAAAATAATTTTTTTCTGCATCTAACCCAGCCAATAGTTTTGGCCTAATACCACAGTTTGGCCACTCAGCTCTGCTCGGTTACCATCCATTGTTTTTTTGTGCAAACAACTCCAGAGTTGTGAATTAGTTAACCACCAAAATGAGTGGAAAAAGGCCTGCTGCTGGTGGAAAGGGGAATAGGCGTGTTGGGAAGGGGAAAAAAGGTTGTGTCCGTGGGGTAGGTGTTAAAGCAACAGTAACATCTGCAGAAGAAAGACCATCTTCCAGCCAAACTAAAATGTCTACTTCTTTTAGCGGACAATGTGATAAGATCCCTTTCTTACGGCCACGCCAATCGCTACAAATTCCAGATGAGGCACAAAAACAGCAGGTGCTTCAACGGATATCAAGTGCTCCTTTAAGTGGGCTCTCCTCCACATCAACTTCAACATCACAAATACTCCAGTCCTCAAAGGTGTCACCCAAATCGCACTTGCTTCCTCACAGCTCCCAAATCTCCAGCTGCCCGTCTGAGTATGAGGTAGAACAGATGGTTGAGTCTGCAGAGCTGTTTACTCATACTATAGCCTGGGAATCAGAGGTCGACTCCAGTGCTTCTGTGAATCCAGACGAGGAAATGATCTGCACTGATGCCCAGAATCTTTATGAGTCGGATCCAGGACCAGACGCAGAAGGTTCTGACCATAATGTAGACCCTCATTCCCAAACTGTAACTCCTGTTGGTGGAGACAATGAGGAAGACGATGATAAGACTCAAATACCTGATTGGAGCGACAACTTTAGTTTTTTGTCAGGGCAGGAACAGGTTGGCTCTGAGGACGACGGGTGTGATAACGCACAGGGTGATGATGATGAGGTCGGAGATCCCACTTACTGTCAACCCACAGTCAGCCAAGAGATGAGGTCAGCAGAGGAGGTGGAGGAAGATGCTAGTGACGACGAGGTCAGGTTGCGCCTTCCTGGACAGAGACGTAGTACTGGAAGCACGTCAACAACTGCATCCTCAAACACAACTCTGCCTCTCACCACAAGTCGTGGTGGCTCTTCATGTCGCATGGGTGCTAAGCCTTGCATAGCCTGGGCATTTTTTCAGATCGATAAAGATGACCCAACTCGTGTTATCTGTAACATTTGTCAGCAAAAGCTAAGTAGAGGCCAAAAAATACATAGTTTGAGTACTTCATGCATGAACCGGCACATGGACATGAAGCATAAGTTGCAGTGGGAAGCTCAGTGTGCTACAATGCGGCCTAGCCGGCCGGGCCAATCACCGTCTGCCATATCTTGTGCATCCGCGGCCTCTTCATCCTCTGTGACTGGGGGGACAGCAGTCACACCTGTTTTGGGGCGCAGACCTGCCACCTCTTTACCCGCAACAGCCAGCGTGATTGGCAGGTCATCATTTTCTTTGGAGGTGGTAACACCAGCTGGTGTTGAGCGCTGTCCGACATCGATAGCACCACCTTTGGATCAAGGCAACCTAACATGTCCGCCTGCATCTTCCTCACAGACCGGCAGTTTGCCGGGGACACCCTTATCAACCCCGTCTAAGCACAATAGCCAGCCCTCGGTCCCTCAGATGTGGACAAGTAAAAGACCATTTCCTCCTAGCCATGAGAAAGCTAAGAGGTTGAATTTCACCATCTGCAAGCTCTTGGCTACAGAAATGCTGCCTTTCCGCCTGGTGGACACAGAGGATTTTCGAGACCTTATGTCCGTCGCAGTGCCCCAGTACCAGATGCCCAGTCGGCACTACTTCTCAAAGAAAGGTGTGCCTGCGCTCCACCAGCATGTCGCACACAACATCACCGCTTCTTTGAGAAACTCTGTGTGTGACAGGGTGCATTTCACCACAGACACTTGGACGAGTAGGCATGGACAGGGGCGTTACATGTCGCTGACTGGGCACTGGGTAACTATGGTGACAGCAGGACAAGGGGCTGCTGTCCAAGTCTTGCCGTCCCCACGAGTTGTGCGTCAATCCTCTTTATGTCAAAGTTCCTCCACTGCTTCTGCCTCCTCAACCTCCTCTCGGTCTTCCACCTGCACCCAAAGCCTGTCTGGTCATGCCACAAGCTTTCTAACTGCACAGAAGGGATCCTGCACACCTCCTTACTATGCTGGCAGTAGGGCTCAACGTCATCAGGCGGTTTTTACATTGAAATGTCTGGGAAATGTGAGTCACACAGCTGAGGAGTTGTGGTCAGCTCTGGAGAACCAATTTCATGAATGGTTGTCTCCACTGGACCTGAAACCAGGGAAGGCCGTGTGCGACAATGCTGCAAACCTGGGTGCGGCCCTTCGCCGGGGCAATGTCACACACGTGCCTTGTATGGCTCACGTGTTGAACCTGGTTGTCCAGCAATTTTTAGCCCACTATCCCAGACTAGATGGCCTTCTGCAGAGGGCACGGTCGCTGTGTGCTCACTTCCGCCGTTCGCATTCCGCAGCTCAGCGACTTACATCTCTACAGAAGTCGTTGGGCCTGCCACTTCACCGGCTAAAATGCGATGTGCCTACCCGGTGGAATTCAACTCTGCACATGTTGCAGCGACTGTGGCAGCACCGACAAGCCCTGGTGCAATACGTTCTGACGTATAGCCTGGTCCAACGAGATTCAGAGGTGGGGCAAATCACGCTGGAGGAGTGGTCTCAGATCAGGGACCTATGCACCCTTCTGCACAGTTTTGAAATGGCGACGAAGATGTTTAGTGCTGACGATGCCATTATCAGCATGACTATTCCGGTGATTTACATGCTGGAGCACATGTTAAACAGAATTCGGAGTCAGGTGGTGGCACAAGAGGAGGTGGAGGAAGTAGAGGAGGAGGAGTTGTATGCGGAAGGGCTAACATCTGCAAGGTCCAGACGGTCGGCAGCACCAAGGCGGCAGGCATGTGAGGGTGGGGGAGATGGTTTTACCAGGGCGCATGGTAGCAGCCAAACTAGTGAGGAAGGTGCAGGAGCCCAGGAAGAAGTGGAGGACGAACTGATGGAAGACTCATCAGATGAGGGAGACCTTGATCACATTTCTGTTGTGCGAGGTTGGGGGGAGAGGACAGAGGAAGGAAGCATGATTGTTACCTCGCCACCAACACAACAGGGACTTGGTGCTCCTGGATGCGCAACACACATGAGTGCCTTCTTGCTGCACTACCTGCAACATGACCCTCGAATTGTGAGAATTAGAAATAATCCTGACTACTGGGTTGCCACACTGTTAGATCCCCGGTACAAAAGTAAATTTGCAGAAATTATTCCTGCCATAGAAAGGGATGCACGCATGCAGGAGTATCAGCAGAGACTGTTGCAGAATCTTACATGTGCTTTTCCACAAAATACCAGTGGTGCACGTAGTGAATCTCACAGTTCCAACTTGCCAACCGTGGGACCGTCAAGTGTTCAGCACTCAAACCGTAACAGAACCACAGTATCTGCTGGTAACATCAATTTTGCGGAATCATTTCACCACTTTTTTAGCCCATCCTTTGCAAGGCCACAGGAGACAAGAAGTCTGACACATAGTCAACGCCTAGAGATGATGGTACAGGAGTATCTCCAAGTAAACATTGAAGCCACGACTGTGTCACTGGACCCTTGCTCTTTTTGGGCTTCCAATCTGGATAAATGGCCGGAGCTAGCCACTTACGCCTTGGAGATCTTGTCATGCCCCGCAGCCAGCGTTCTGTCTGAACGTGTGTTCAGCGCTGTTGGTGGTGTGGTGACAGATAAGCGCACGCGGCTCTCCACTGATAATGTAGACAGACTCACGTTCATAAAGATGAACAAATCATGGATCCGAAACGACTTTTTTACCCCTGTGTCATCCTGGGGAGAGTAAAAGCTTGATGATTGGTTAAAATCACCCTACCAACCGTTTTAAGCTTTCAAATTACTAATCATGTTTATCTGTATCTTGGCTGGAAAATAATTTGGGCTTTGTAGCAGTGTGCAGCACTGATTCTATTAGGCCATCTATAAAAAGCTCCACCAGATTTAAAATTACTAATCATGTTTATCTGTATATTGACTGGAAAATAATTTGGGCTTTGTAGCAGTGTGCAGCACTGATCCTATTAGGCCATCTATACTAAAGCTTCACCAGATTTAAAATTAAAAATAATTTTTAGCTGCATCTAGCCCGGAAAATAATTTTGGGGCTCCGAGATGTGCAAGACACATAAGTGCCTTCTTGCTGCACTACCTGCAGCATGACCCTCATATTGTCAGAATTCGAAGTAATCATGACTACTGGGTTGCCACACTCTTAGATCCCCCAAACTTTTCGATAAACCTTTTCATTTTAATAAAGACCAAAAAAATGGTCATTTTTGAAATTATAAGCATTAGCAGGTTGTTAGAAACTGAAATCAAACAGTTTTCAACTCAAAACTTTATTCTAGGTGATGTTACATTTTCACATAGGACCCCTTGTTCGAAAGGAGCTTCTGAACTCTCTCGTCCATTGAATTTGTCAGGTTTTGGATGGTTTCTGCTTCAATTGTTTTGCATGAGGACAGAATACCCTCCCAGAGCTGTTGCTTAGATGTGAACTGCCTCCCGCCATCATAGACACTCCTTTTAATGATGCTCCAAAGGTTCTGAATGGGGTACAGGTCAGGGGAGCATGGGGGTCACACCATAAGTTTGTCCCCTTTTATGCCCATATCAGCCAGAGATGCAGATGTTTTATGTGCAGCATGAGATGGTGCATTATCATGCAGAAAAATGATCTTGCTGTGAAATACACGGTTCTTCTTCTTGAACCATGGCAGGAAGTGCTGTTTGAGAAAATCCACATACATTATGGAGTTCATCTTTAGCGCCTTCAGGGATCCTAAAGGGGCCGACAATCTCTCTCCCCATGATTCCAGCCCAAAACATTACTCCACCTCCTCCTTGTTGGCGCTGTAGCCGTGTTTGTGTGGGGTGTCCATCAACCAGCCATCCTCCACTCCATCCATCTGGACCATCGAGCGCTGCACGGCACTCATCCGTGAACAAAACAGTTTTGAAATCAGTCTTCATGTAATGTTTGGCCCACTGGAGCCGTTTCTGCTTGTGTGAAGTGGATAGAGGAGGTCGACAGGATGGCGTATACACTTCATCCTGATCATCGCACAATGTTGATTGTAGTCATGCCTTGACCTAAACATTCCATAATTTGTTGCTTCTCAGCAGCCGACACATCCTTTTTCTTTCCCATTTTGGCAGAAAATGTAGGCTGCTTAATAATGTGAGACAGCCTTCTTAAGTAGTCTTGCCTTTCATTGGACACACCTGGCAAACTAATTAGCACAGGTGTCTGCAATTGCTTACAGTGATATAAAGAGCCCTGACACACATCACCATCAATGAGTTTAACTGACAAACAAACAAATTCTTCCCTTATTACTCCTAAACACTTTTTGTATAATAATTTCGAACGCAGTGTACATGTGCTTTTCCACAAAACACCAGTGGTTCACGTAGTGAATCTTACAGTTCTAACTTGCCAACCGTGGTCTGTATGGAGTTGTTCAATAAAGGGCCCAAAATTAAGATAACATAGATGGGAGAGGTCACTATGAATAGGAATTCCTAAGTATTTGATACCCTGTGAGGGCCAGGCAAAGGGAAAGTTGGACTGGATGGAATCCTATATGGATTTGGGGAGGGAGACATCGAGGGCCTCAGACTTCGCTGCATTGATTTTAAAATTTGACCATGTAACAAAGTGATCTATTTCAGCCATAACAGCATGGATGGATATATGTGATTGAGTGATATATACTAGGACATCATCAGCAAATAGAGAGCACTTGTACTCGGTGCCTCCCACCTCAATCCACCTAATATTGGGGTTATGGCGAATTGATGAGAGCAGGTGCTCCGTCACTAGGATGTATAAGAGAGGGGACAGAGGACATCCCTGCCTTGTCCCATTGGTGATTGTGAAAGGTGATGAAAATGTTCTGATGCACCCCCTGGGCCTTGGGACACCCGGAGCCGGACCCTTTTTGGTGGATGCTGGTGGTTGCAGTCTTCGTGGCGGCGACCCGGTTCCATGGCTCAGGGTGGTCAAACCAGTGGCGGAACTATTTATGTGGTTTTGATGTTTAAATGTCCGACTACGCCACCCGTGGATTGCGGTCAGAGTGAACTGCCGCTGCAGGGCAGACCGCTGAGGCTGGTGTTGTGGGTGCAGCAGAGCATAGCTTAACTCCCCACGGGAGGAGTATAGCCTCAGGGCAGTGTATGCGGAGGATGGGGGTGATGGTGCAGGGCAGCAGCAGTAACGACACGGAGTCAGTGATGCAGTCCAGGGCCTTTACTCACAGTTCTTATTATCCAGACCACGTCTGCAGGTAACGGCTGCCCTCGTCGTACTGTGCTCACCAGGTGAGGGGCTCAGACAACTCCCAGATAACTTTGGAGCGCTTCACAGGACCCCCTTTGTGTGTCCTTTGTCTGGCCTTTCTTACCAACCCTTCTGTCCGGCTGCCTCGGGCCTCCTCTTGGTAAACTTGGCGCCAGTTTCCCTGACCCTATGTGGTGCCTTCCTAGCGGGTGTAGCGAGGGGCTGCGCCACATAAAATGTCACAGCCTCCGGTTTCTAGCTGAGGGTCGTTTCCTGCCTCCACTAGTTTCGGGGACCGGTCTCCCCCTTTGGCCAGACCACTCCACGCAGGTGGATTCTGGCGTGTGGTGGCGACTCGCCCGTCCGCACCCCTGGGATCCCTTCATTCCTCGTTCCTGGAGCCTTCTCCGCTCCTCTTCCTTCCTTCTCCCTCTTCCAGGCCTGGGCCTCTGTTACTAGGCCCGCCTCCGGAGCAGAGCTCATGCAGAGCCCCTGCTCCCTGCCACTTCTGCTCAGACTTCTCTGCACTGAACTAAGATGGTGCCCACCTTTTATACTCCCTTCTCAATGCATCCAGGAACTGCTTCCTCCCTGCTCCTGCACTACAGGGTTCCCCTTCCTCAGTGTTCCCTCCCCCCACTCCAGCCAGGGACAGGGACTGTCGTGCCCATCTCAGAGGCATATTGGTCGCCCTGCCCCACGGCAATGTGGTGTAATGCATGCAGGTGTCGGGTCCTGATCCACACTCCATCCTTACCTGAGAGTGAGATATCACACCTCTGGGTGAGGTGCAATACCTCTGTAGCAACCGAGCCCTCAGGGTGCTACAGTTCCATTTATCTTCAGCTTAGGTGACGTATTGTGATACAGGGCCGTGATTTTGGCTATAAAAGGGTCCCCTAGACCCCTACCCCAAGCTTTTTAAGAGAATCATATATGGCGTGCCAGGAGACTCTATGGAATGCTTTCTCAGCATCCAACGAGAGTATCTAATTACAAATTTTTAACTGCATCTAGCCCAGGAAATACTTTGTGCCTAGTAGCAGTGTCTACTAGTCAGCGGATTATCCCGGCTGTTAAGCAAGCTACACCACCTGTAGTTTAGACACTTAATTTTTTCAAAGGAAATGCTTCGGGACCATGGGATACTCAGTGAAGAGCATCAGGAGGCACCCCAAGGCATAGGGGCTGGGACTGGCAGTAGGATGCCTTGCGGTGGACAACCGAGCTCGATCCTTATAAAAGCTTTTTAACTGCAGCTGCTTTAGTGGACGCTACTGGAGCTGGAATTACGCGGCTGCTTGCATGAGACTTGCCCTCCAATAGATCCTTGTAAATGGATTTAAAGAGTATTCATTCAAATTAGAGAGACAATTTAAATTAAAAAGCTTAGAGCTGCCTCCACCACAGGGGGGCTCGCTCGACCCACCTGCGGACAGGCACCAGTATTGGGAGAGGGGGGCTGGCCATCAGGGTTCACCGCGGCTCTGGCACAAACCCGGCGACACGGAGGTGGCACGGGCAGGAGCGGACTGGCCGTGTCGGCTTCTCACTTTTTGGATTTTAGAAGGGCATGACATGCCTATATCTGTGTCTCCCCCTCCTTTTACTCCTCCACCTCTTTTATTTTCGCATGACTATATGTACTTGTCACTTTTCCATGTGTTAGTTATGTCTTCTGAGCAGTTTGTCAGCTTTTGGACACCTTTGAAGGTGTTTTCTATGTGTTTCTATGTGTTTTTGTTTGCCTGCCATTGGTTTTAATGGTGTTCGAAGGTGTTCGACGAACAGTTCGACGAAAAGTTCGGCGAACACACGGGTGTTCGACGAACCGAACCGAACTCGAACACTACGGGGGTGGCTCAACACTACACAGGACTATGCTTTATAATGCTTTTTTTCCAGCAGGATTTAAAGTGTGCCATGTTGCCCATAAACTCTTTGAATGTGATGAGCCCACCATAAAGCTCACAAAACCACTCTTTGCATAGTGCCATAAAATTCTGCAGCAACACCTTTTTTTAGAAATTTAGAACGAGGGGGTTAATTTTTTCTATAATTTATTTGTAATGTTGTGCTCTACTTTATGAGATTTCCTTTAAGTAGGGTGCTGTTCTGACATGCAGGCCACAGCAGGGAGCTAATTGCCCTTGCTGAGCTGCAGGACAGCACACACATATACCGCTAGACTGGGCATCAGCACAAGTTCCAACCATACCAACGTTGCCCACATAGTGTATATAGTGTTGCCTGGTGATAAAATCAGAAATCACTAAAGTAGATCAAGCAGAAGGGGCAGCAATGTACACTGTCTTTCTGCTAGTGGTAAATTATTTTAAAAGATAAAGTAGCACATCCAGTAAAATACATACTTTTTTTGCATTCAAATACAAGGACCCACCCATGTACACAAAATTGTGTTCTGAGATGCAATTTTTAGAAGAAATTGAGAACTCCCAGTGTAGGTGAATTGACAATGTCAATGTGATATCAGCAAGACATTATACCCATCCCTTCTCTGGGAATAGAGGTGGGGTTCATCTTTACGATCCAGCAAACCTTTAACTGCATGTTCAATAACAAAGTGGTTTATGATTCTAATGGTATCTTATGACTTTTCTCAACTGCAAGTGAAGTTAGCAGTAAGGAATATTCACATGGAAAGTTTCCATGCAGTACTAGATCCAATGAGAAGCTAAAGTACACAGACGAGCAAAAGGTTAACAAAGTTTTTAACTTTTATCTTTCTGGCTCCATATCTCACCATCCACTACTGTTTCAAACGCGAGACTGCCATCATTTTATAGACAAACATCTTGGCTATCTCATTCCTAAATTTGACTTGCAACTATTTAGCATACGATTAGCTATGCAGATTCTTGTCATGTCACTCCATTGTAACTGTTTTGCTCCTAGTGGTGGAAAAATCTTTTTCTTCCTGCATACTACAAAATACAACCTGTTCTCACATTCCATAATAGCGCAGTGTGTTATTAGGTTGATTCCCAAGTGAAAGATCACTAGTTCGAATAGAGCCATGAAGATTTTCCAAGAAGAAAGAAACAGAGTCATCCAGCTTATCGATAGTGATCTCTCGGCCAAGAAAATTGCCAAACTGCATTATGTGAGTGCAATGACAGTTGGAAGAATACGAAATGAAATCCATCCATCTATTCAAGAGCAAAATGTTTCATGTCCAGGCAAAATATTGGAGTCAACAAATCTGCTCATCACAAGCTGTATCAGTTCTGGCGGAGACAAACACAGCAGTGGAGGTGGCTCGTATGCTTCATAATAGTGTGATCACAGATGTCCATGCAAGCACCATGTGACACTCATTAAACAAGTCTGAAATGGTGGCTCGAAAAAAGGTGAAGAAGCCTTGACTTCAATATCATCATAAGAAGCGTCGGCTCAAGCTTGCAAATAAGTACAAAAATTGGACAGTAGAAGATTGGAAACTGGTAATTAGGAGTGAAGAGATAAAAATCAAAAGACTAGGTTTCATGGGTGCAAATGGGTCTGGATGAAACAAGGAAAAAAAGTGACTAACAGATAGAGAAATTGAAGGAACTGTCAAGTTCGGTGGAGGAAACCTGATGATATGGGGTTGCTCACAGCCAAAGGCATTGGATACTTGACCAGGATTGATGGTGGTCTCAATGCTGAGTTATATGTGAGTATCCTTCAAGATGAATTACTTTATATGCTCGATTACTATGAGTATGAAAAGGGCGACATAGTGTTCCAGCAGGACAAAGACCCAAAGCATACATCATTACTGGCGAAGAAATGGTTCAATGACAATGAAGTAGAGGTGCTGGATTGGCTGCCACAGCCCCCAAACCTCAACTCAATCAAACACTTGTGGGTAGAGTTGAAGAAAAAACTGTATACATACCTAAGTGAGTGGACAAGTATGCACCAACTTTGGGAGACCTAGGATTAGATTTTGGTTGAGAGATGTACAGTATCAATCTGATATCACGCCCGGTGTGGGAAAGACTTAGTGCAGCACAGAGGGAAGAGGGAAAAGGAGCTCAGACACTAGGGAAAGGGGGAAATGGAGACCTCCTAGTTTGGTCTAGTGTCACCCTGTCTCAACTACTGTCCCTATATTGCCTCCTCAGCAATTGCCACATGCGTGCCTCGCCCTGTCTTTCCCTGGTGTATGGTTAAGGCTAGGGATGGGAGGAGATGTGCACTAGTCGATCTCCACTAAACTCTATAGACAACAAGGGTAGACAAACAGGGGGAGAATGCTTAGCTTTAGACGACTCCAGACAAATGCGAACTCGGCATCAAGCTCCAGAGAGGACACACCAGGTATATATACACCAAGGCCAGGGAGCTAATTACCAGAGGGAGGTAGCAGCTAGGTCCCAGAGACAGCCTCTCATATAAGAAGATGTCTGTAATGCCAAACATAGAGATCTCCTGCCACCAACTGCAGGGCGACTTTCTGTCCCCTCTGATACACCCGTGACATCTGATTGAGAGCATGCCCAGAAGGATTTAGGCAGTGTTGAAAGTCAAACATGGATTTATAAAATACTAACAAAATAATATAATTTTAAATTTAGATTTTTGGGAGCAAAACAGTAAGAATGCAGTGACATGACAAGAATCATATGCTAAATAGTGACAAATCAAATTTATGTATGATATAGCCAAGATGATTGTCTGTAAAATGATGGTAGTCTCACGTTTGAATCAGTAATGGATGGTGAGATATGGAGCCTGAAATTTAAAAGTTCAAAACATTGTTAGCCTCGTTAGTGTATACTAAAGCTATGAGCTAATTAAGTTGGTGCAATTATAGGAGGAGCATCTTGTAACACAGTGAAAGAGGGATTGACTAATAGGGTACAAGCAAAGATCCAAAGATGGCACCATTGCAGAGAACATGTGTTAAAATTAAACTCATGAGGGAAGATCAATATTTGTGGGAGAAAATACAAATTGTGCAGAACATAAAAACATGCAATGTCAATTGAACATGAGGAGATGTTTCTGAAAATATGTGCAAACAATTGTAATAACATCTTAAATCTGAGCTAATTGACTCGAGCACATGAATTTTAAGAAATACAATAGCCAATTAAAAAATAAGCTAAATTATTTTCTTCTTTCCGAATCATAAATTAAAAGTTTATTATGTTGCCCCATTGTATGACCTGTTGGACAAAGCAAAGAGTGTGATGTTTTTGATCAGATGCTAGTGACTAGTAATGACCTCCAGCCTACAAAGAAACACAAACATGACGAGAAGAGAAACATCAACAGCATTAGGGTCATTTTTTGTAGATTCTTCAATTAGTTAAGAGAGTTAATTGTTGATATAAGCAAGTAATTAACATTCGTAAGACTTTGTTACAATAATTATGTGATTATTTGCTCATGTGAAAGGTTCTTCAGGGAACATAGATGTATTCTTTCCATTATCCATGCACTAATATCCAAATATAATTGCCCTCTGCTATAATACATGAAGACAGAAATACACCTTGATTCACTGATTTTTTTAGAAACATTTTTGGAAAACTACCTTCTCTATTCTTCTTTTGTCAAATATTGCCTTATTTTAATAAAATATTTAAATCTGTAACTACAGTCAAAATTCTAACATTCATATCATTATTGAAAGTCTCTGACCAGTTCAGTCAAGAAACACCACCTAGAAAATCTACATTAACCAAACTCCACTACACCAGCAAATGTACCTGACAATTCAGAGGGTCATTTGGGCAGCATTTGACTTTTCCACACAAAGATAAATTTGCGTCTATCCCATACAGTCTGTCATTTACTCTGCTCTGCTGTCTATAGAAATACACAATACTTATAAGCTATTTTCTTCCATTCTTGAAAAATAACATCCATTGAACAACTACTTTTTTTTTTCTCTCCTGAGCCTTCTCTACCTACATTAACAAACACGTCATGTCCCAAATCTTGGGTATAGATCTTTCCCTATTACAAAGGATCTAAATATTCCTTAGTAGATGGAAGTATTTCCCCTATTTGTTGGGCAGATTCATTTTCACTAGATATTAGCTTAGCTGGTACCAAAAGTATATGGAAGAATTATACCATATAGTGATGGAGGGTTGACTGTAGCTACAACATGCTGTTGTGTTTCCACATCTTTAGATGAGGTACAGGAAACTTCTTGCTCTTCTCTACACTTTTTCCACCTATATAACAAGTATACTGATAGTTGCTGGTCTTTCTCTGAACATGTAGCTTCTGAATTAACCATTTACATACAGTATGTGTGTAAATAGTTAAGGCGAACTTTAAAAAACTCATTGTTTCTGGACAGGAAACAGTGAGAAATTCTGATCCCTTACTCCACCTTTTATACTACTTCTCTTATTCTTTTTTATCATCGGGATACTCCTGACTAATAACTATTAATTGTGTTGCCATAATGTTATGCTATTACTGTGCTTAATCACAAAAAAGTTAGAAAATGCCCCTAATGGCCCTAATGGCCCTAATAGAACTGCAACGTAAAGTCACACACACTTCAGTGAGTGAGGTGCCATGCTCTGCAAGGCACCAATCCTTAAAAATACGACATTAGTTAGCGTTAGGATGAGTATCTGCCACTCAACTTGCCATTCTCAGGGTAAAGCCTATTGGCACCACTTACCTTCAAGCAAGTATCTCCTTACTTTAACACAAGCTGGGGTAACAATGTGGACTTCCACAGTCCTTGCAATATAGCTAAATGCACTACACCATAGATATGTCTGCTTACCAAAATGTGGAGTTTCAACCACTCAACAAATGCATTATATGGTTAGTACAACAGTTATAATATAATGACATTTGGACACAAACAACACTACATGTAACAGATTTTCACACCTCATATATCAGTCAACTGAGATATTTTCAATTGAAATTCATAAACTGCTATAACAAGACTAGTGTTGAGCCACCCCCGTAGTGTTCGGGTTCGGTTCGGTTCGTCGAACACCGGGATGTTAGAGGAACTGTTCGTCGAACTGTTCGTCGAACACCTTAGAACACCGTCGAACACCGTTAAAACCAATGGCAGGCAAACAAAAACACATAGAAACACATAGAAAACACCTTCAAAGGTGTCCAAAAGCTGACAAACTGCTCATAAGACACTCTCTTTAAAAAAGCCGGCCGGAAATTCAGCAGCGGCATACACTGGTACCCGACAATTTAGACAAAAAGGAATAGAGCATCACACATAGATTAGATAGATAGAAACATGTCAGTCACATATATAAGAAATACACTGACCGAGTTGGTTACTGTACTTGTCATTTAGTGTAAAGGATTTATTAAAAAAAATATTAGTGTTTTCATGCACCGTCTCTTTAAAAAAGCCGGCCGGCAATTCAGCAGCGGTACCCGACAATTTATAACAGAAAGACTAGAGCATCACACATAGATTAGATAGATAGAAACATGTCAGTCACATATATAAGAAGTACAGTGACAGTGTTGGTTACTGTACTTGTCATTTAGTGTTAAAATAAAGGATTTATTTAAAAAAAAAATGGCGTGGGGTTCCCCGTAATTTTAGTCTCTAGCGGAGGTTAAGCAGACGGCTGGCGCAGATGTTTGAAGCCTGGGAAGGGGGTAATACCATGGAGCTTCCCAGGCTACTAATATCAGCCCCCAGCTGAATACCTAGCCTTTACTAGCTATAAAAATGGGGGACCCCCCCAAAAAAATTACGTGGGGTCCCCCCTATTTTAATAGCTAGCAAAGGCTAGGCAGACAGCTGGGGGCTGATATTAATAGCCCAGGAAGGGTGCCATGAATATTGGCCCCCTCCCAGGCTAGAAACACCAGCCGTCAGCCGCCCCAGAAATGGCGCATCCATAGGATGCGCCAATTCTGGCATTTAGCCTCGCTCTTCCCACTGCCCTGTAGCGGTGGAAGTGGGGTAATAGGGTTGGGGTTGATGTCAGCTTATAATGCCAGCTGACATCAAGCCCAGGTTAGTAATGGAGAGGCGTCTATAAGACACCCCCATTACTAACCCCATAGTCAAAGTTAAAAAAAAACACAAACACCCAGAATAAAGTCCTTTAATTGAAATAAACACACAATTCTTTATTGTTCTAAACTAAACCATACTTACCATCACGCCCATTCCAGCTGTAGCCATCGATCTCCTGCAATAAAAGAAAAATAATAAAGCAACATCATCCTTACCTTTCGATGGTTCCCAGGAGAGCTCCAGCTCTGCTACATCGAGATGACAGGCTGGATCGCAGCAGAACGCTGCCATCCAGCCTGTCATCTTGCAGACACTGAGAAGCGCAGGCATGCTTGCGCTCCTCAGTGTCAGGCTGTGACGGCATCCAGATGAGCCGAGGTCATGTCCAATGAACTCAGCTCACCTCATGCACGTCACTGACATCGTGGGAAAATTCTCCTGCACTCAGCGCTTCAGCGTGAGAATTTTCCCACGCTGTCAGTGACGTTCATGAGGTGAGCTCATGTCCAATGAACTCAGCTCACCTCATGTACGTCACTGACAGCGTGGGAGAATTCTCATGCTGAAACGCTGAGTGCAGGAGAATTTTCCCACGCTGTCAGTGACGTGGATGAGGTGAGCTTATGTCCAATGAACTCAGCTCACCTCATGTACATCACTGACAGCATGGGAGAATTCTCACGCTGAAGCGCTGAGTGCAGGAGAATTTTCCCACGCTGTCAGTGACGTGCATGAGGTGAGCCGAGTTCATTGGACATGAACTCGGCTCATCTGGATGCCATCACAGTGAGACACTGAGGAGCGCAAGCATGCCTGCGCTTCTCAGTGTCTGCGGGATGACAGGCTGGATGGCAGCTTTCTGCTGCGGTCCAGCCTGTCATCTCGATGTAGCAGAGCTGAAGCTGTCGTGGGAACCATGGAAAGGTAAGGATGATGTTGCTTTATTATTTTTCTTTTATTGCAGGAGATCGTTGGCTTCAGCTGGAATGGGCGTGATGGTAAGTATGGTTTAATTTAGAACAATAAAGAAATGTTACTGTACTTCTTATAAATGTGACTGACATGTTTCTATCTGTAACATACCTGGTGGCGCCCTTGCATGGTGGTCCATCTCCCACTGTGCAAGAGCGCGCACTTGATCTCCAGTCCAGAATGTCTCTCTGGCTTCCCTCCATGCTGTCTGTTTGCTTCTGTTTCTGCTGCTTAAGGGCGGCGCCCGATCACTTCCTGCTTTTTGTACCTGCTGTGGGTCACACCCCTTGTGCGTCCTCAGCCTATTGCTGTCTGTCACCTGGTATATAACCCAGCTGCTCCAATTAATCCCGGCCTCAGCATTGTGTTTCATTCAGTGTGTGCTTGCACTCTGAAGGTGCCAGGTCCTGTTCTGTGTTCTCTTGTCTGCCTTTCCTGGAGGCTGTATTTCCAGGCCTGTCTGAACACGCTCCTAGCCTGTTCCTCCCGCCTTCTAGGGGCCAATAACCTAGACTCGCTCCTTTGTCTTGTCTGTCCAATCTGAACTCGCTCCTAGCCTGTTCCTCCCGCCTTCTAGGGGCCGATTACCTAGACCCGCTCCTGTAACTTGTCTGTCCTGTCTGAACACGCTCCTTGCCTGTTCGTCCCGCCTCTCTGGGGGCCGTATTCCCAGACCCGCTCCTGTATCCCGCTGCAGTGTCCGTCTCTTCCGTACACTCAGTTCCAGTCTGAACTCTCTCCTATCCTTTACCTGTTTTGCCTCTATGTCCGTTCCTTTCCTTTTTCCGCAGAGTCTGAACTTGTACCTAACTCCTGCTTGTTGTCTCTGTACTCCCGTTTGTGTGTTTGTGGTCCACTCGCTACTAGTGTTGAGCCACCCCCGTAGTGTTCGAGTTCGGTTCGGTTCGTCGAACACCTGTGTGTTCGCCGAACTGTTCGTCGAACTGTTCGTCGAACACCTTCGAACACCATTAAAACCAATGGCAGGCAAACAAAAACACATAGAAACACATAGAAAACACCTTCAAAGGTGTCCAAAAGCTGACAAACTGCTCAGAAGACATAACTAACACATGGAAAAGTGACAAGTACATATAGTCATGCGAAAATAAAAGAGGTGGAGGAGTAAAAGGAGGGGGAGACACAGATATAGGCATGTCATGCCCTTCTAAATTCCAAAAAGTGAGAAGCCGACACGGCCAGTCCGCTCCTGCCCGTGCCACCTCCGTGTCGCCGGGATTGTGCCAGAGCCGCGGTGAACCCTGACGGCCAGCCCCCCTCTCCCAATACTGGTGCCTGTCCGCTGGTGGGTCGAGCGAGCCCCCCTGTGGTGGAGGCAGCTCTAAGCTTTTTAATTTAAATTGTCTCTCTAATTTGAATGAATACACTTTAAATCCATTTACAAGGATCTATTGGAGGGCAAGTCTCATGCCAGCAGCCGCGGTAATTCCAGCTCCAGTAGCGTCCACTAAAGCTGCTGCAGCTAAAAAGCTTTTATAAGGATCGAGCTCGGCTGTCCACCGCAAGGCATCCTACTGCCAGTCCCAGCCCCTATGCCTTGGGGTGCCTCCTGATGCTCTTCACTAAGTATCCCATGGTCCCGAAGCATTTCCTTTGAAAAAATTAAGTGTCTAAACTACAGGTGGTGCAGCTTGCTTAACAGCCGGGATAATCCGCTCACTAGCAGACACTGCTACTAGGCACAAAGTATTTTCTGGGCTAGATGCAGTTAAAAATTTGTAATTAGATACTCTCGTTGGATGCTGAGAAAGCATTCCATAGAGTCTCCTGGCACGCCATATATGATTCTCTTAAAAAGCTTGGGGTAGGGGTCTAGGGGACCCTTTTATAGCCAAAATCACGGCCCTGTATCGCAATACATCACCTAGGCTGAAGATAAATGGAACTGTAGCACCCTGAGGGCTCGGTTGCTACAGACGTATTGCACCTCACCCAGAGGTGTGATATCTCACTCTCAGGTAAGGATGGAGTGTGGATCAGGACCCGACACCTGCATGCATTACACCACATTGCCGTGGGGCAGGGCGACCAATATGCCCCTGAGATGGGCACGACAGTCCCTTGCCCTGGCTGGAGTGGGGGGAGGGAACACTGAGGAAGGGGAACCCTGTAGTGCAGGAGCAGGGAGGAAGCAGTTCCTGGGTGCATTGAGAAGGGAGTATAAAAGGTGGGCACCATCTTAGTTCAGTGCAGAGAAGTCTGAGCAGAAGTGGCAGGGAGCAGGGGCTCTGCATGAGCTCTGCTCCGGAGGCAGGCCTAGTAACAGAGGCCCAGGCCTGGAAGAGGGAGAAGGAAGGAAGAGGAGCGGAGAAGGCTCCAGGAACGAGGAATGAAGGGATCCCAGGGGTGCGGACGGGCGAGTCGCCACCGCACGCCCGAATCCACCTGCGTGGAGGGGTCAGGCCAAAGGGGGAGACCGGTCCCCGAACTAGTGGAGGCAGGAAACGACCCTCAGCTAGAAACCGGAGGCTCTGACATTTTATGTGGCGCAGCCCCTCGCTACACCCGCTAGGAAGGCACCACATAGGGTCAGGGAAACTGGCGCCAAGATTACCAAGAGGAGGCCCGAGGCAGCCGGACAGAAGTGTTGGTAAGAAAGGCCAGACAAAGGACACACAAAGGGGGTCCTGTGAAGTGCTCCAAAGTTATCTGGGAGTTGTCTGAGCCCCTCACCTGGTGAGCACAGTACGACGTGGGCAGCCGTTACCTGCAGACGTGGTCTTGATAATAAGAACTGTGAGTAAAGGCCCTGAACTGCATCACTGACTCCGTGTCATTACTGCTGCTGCCCTGCACCATCACCCCCATCCTCCTCATACACTGCCCTGAGGCTATACTCCTCCCGTGGGGAGTTATGCTACGCTCTGCTGCACCCACAACACCAGCCTCAGTGGTCTGCCCTGTAGCGGCGGTTCACTCTGACCGCAATCCACGGGTGGCGTAGTCGGACATTTAAACATGAAAACCACATAAATAGTTCCGCCACTGGTTTGACCGCCCTGAGCCACGGAACCGGGTCACCGCCACGAAGACTACAACCACCAGCATCCACCAAAAAGGGTCCGGCTCCGGGTGTCCCAAGGCCCAGGGGGTGCGTCAGAACATTTTCATCACCTTTCACAATCACCAATGGGACAAGGCAGGGATGTCCTCTGTCCCCTCTCTTATACATCCTAGTGACGGAGCACCTGCTCTCATCAATTCGCCATAACCCCAATATTAGGTGGATTGAGGTGGGAGGCACCGAGTACAAGTGCTCTCTATTTGCTGATGATGTCCTAGTATATATCTCTCAATCACATATATCCATCCATGCTGTTATGGCTGAAATAGATCACTTTGTTACATGGTAAAATTTTAAAATCAATGCAGCGAAGTCTGAGGCCCTCGATGTCTCCCTCCCCAAATCCATATAGGATTCCATCCAGTCCAACTTTCCCTTTGCCTGGCCCTCACAGGGTATCAAATACTTAGGAA
This sequence comes from Phyllobates terribilis, assembly GCF_046119375.1. Lineage (NCBI taxonomy): Eukaryota > Metazoa > Chordata > Amphibia > Anura > Dendrobatidae > Phyllobates > Phyllobates terribilis. Next base: position 198,251,881 of record NW_027362764.1, read on the forward strand.
TTCCTATTCATAGAGACCTCTCCCATCTATGTTATCTTAATTTTGGGCCCTTTATTGAACAACTCCATACAGACCACGGTTGGCAAGTTAGAACTGTAAGATTCACTACGTGAACCACTGGTGTTTTGTGGAAAAGCACATGTACACTGCGTTCCAAATTATTATACAAAAAGTGTTTAGGAGTGATAAGGGAAGAATTTGTTTGTTTGTCAGTTAAACTCATTGATGGTGATGTGTGTCAGGGCTCTTTATATCACTGTAAGCAATTGCAGACACCTGTGCTAATTAGTTTGGCAGGTGTGTCCAATGAAAGGCAAGACTACTTAAGAAGGCTCTCTCACATTATTAAGCAGCCTACATTTTCTGCCAAAATGGGAAAGAAAAAGGATGTGTCGGCTGCTGAGAAGCAACAAATTGTGGAGTGTTTAGGTCAAGGCATGACTACAATCAACATTGTGCGATGATCAGGATGAAGTGTCTTGGCAATCAAGAAGTATGTAGCTGATTCACAGTACACACGTGTGCGTGCTAATAAGGGCAAATTGAGGACTCTTTCCTACAGGCAATTACGTCAGGTTGAAAGAGCAGCGGCAAAAAAGCCTTGTCATAGCAGCAGACAAGTTTTTGAAGCTGCTTGTGCCTCCAACGTCCCCCGAACAACAAGATGCAGGGTCCTTCAGAGGTTTGCAGCTGTGCATGCGCCATCCTGTCGACCTCCTCTATCCACTTCACACAAGCAGAAACGGCTCCAGTGGGCCAAACATTACATGAAGACTGATTTCAAAACTGTTTTGTTCACGGATGAGTGCCATGCAGCGCTCGATGGTCCAGATGGATGGAGTGGAGGATGGCTGGTTGATGGACACCCCACGCAACCACGGCTACAGCGCCAACAAGGAGGAGGTGGAGTAATGTTTTGGGCTGGAATCATGGGGAGAGAGATTGTCGGCCCCTTTAGGATCCCTGAAGGCGCTAAAGATGAACTCCATAATGTATGTGGATTTTCTCAAACAGCACTTCCTGCCATGGTTCAAGAAGAAGAACCGTGTATTTCACAGCAAGATCATTTTTCTGCATGATAATGCACCATCTCATGCTGCACATAAAACATCTGCATCTCTGGCTGATATGGGCATAAAAGGGGACAAACTTATGGTGTGACCCCCATGCTCCCCTGACCTCTACCCCATTCAGAACCTTTGGAGCATCATTAAAAGGAGTGTCTATGATGGCGGGAGGCAGTTCACATCTAAGCAACAGCTCTGGGAGGGTATTCTGTCCTCATGCAAAACAATTGAAGCAGAAACCATCCAAAACCTGACAAATTCAATGGACGAGAGAGTTCAGAAGCTCCTTTCGAACAAGGGGTCCTATGTGAAAATGCAACATCACCTAGAATAAAGTTTTGAGTTGAAAACTGTTTGATTTCAGTTTCTAACAACCTGCTAATGCTTATAATTTCAAAAATGACCATTTTTTTGGTCTTTATTAAAATGAAAAGGTTGATCGAAAAGTTTGGGGGATCTAAGAGTGTGGCAACCCAGTAGTCATGATTACTTCGAATTCTGACAATATGAGGGTCATGCTGCAGGTAGTGCAGCAAGAAGGCACTTATGTGTCTTGCGCATCTCGGAGCCCCAAAATTATTTTCCGTTCTAGATGCAGCTAAAAATTATTTTTAATTTTAAATCTGGTGAAGCTTATTATAGATGGCCTAATAGGATCAGTGCTGCACACTGCTACAAAGCCCAAATTATTTTCCAGTCAAGATACAGATAAACATGATTAGTAATTTGAAAGCTTAAAACGGTTGGTAGGGTGATTTTAGCCAATCATCAAGCTTTTACTCTCCCCAGGATGACACAGGGGTAGAAAAGTTGTTTCGGATCCATGATTTGTTCATCTTTATGAACGTGAGTCTGTCTACATTATCAGTGGAGAGCCGCGTGCGCTTATCTGTCAGCACACCACCAGCAGCGCTGAACACACGTTCAGACAGAACGCTGGCTGCGGGGCATGACAAGATCTCCAAGGCGTAAGTGGCTAGCTCCGGCCATTTATCCAGATTGGAAGCCCAAAAAGAGCAAGGGTCCAGTGACACAGTCGTGGCTTCAATGTTTACTTGGAGATACTCCTGTACCATCATCTCTAGGCGTTGACTATGTGTCAGACTTCTTGTCTCCTGTGGCCTTGCAAAGGATGGGCTAAAAAAGTGGTGAAATGATTCCGCAAAATTGATGTTACCAGCAGATACTGTGGTTCTGTTACGGTTTGAGTGTTGAACACTTGACGGTGCCACGGTTGGCAAGTTGGAACTGTGAGATTCACTACGTGCACCACTGGTATTTTGTGGAAAAGCACATGTAAGATTCTGCAACAGTCTCTGCTGATACTCCTGCATGCGTGCATCCCTTTCTATGGCAGGAATAATTTCTGCAAATTTACTTTTGTACCGGGGATCTAACAGTGTGGCAACCCAGTAGTCAGGATTATTTCTAATTCTCACAATTCGAGGGTCATGTTGCAGGTAGTGCAGCAAGAAGGCACTCATGTGTGTTGCGCATCCAGGAGCACCAAGTCCCTGTTGTGTTGGTGGCGAGGTAACAATCATGCTTCCTTCCTCTGTCCTCTCCCCCCAACCTCGCACAACAGAAATGTGATCAAGGTCTCCCTCATCTGATGAGTCTTCCATCAGTTCGTCCTCCACTTCTTCCTGGGCTCCTGCACCTTCCTCACTAGTTTGGCTGCTACCATGCGCCCTGGTAAAATCATCTCCCCCACCCTCACATGCCTGCCGCCTTGGTGCTGCCGACCGTCTGGACCTTGCAGATGTTAGCAATTCCGCATACAACTCCTCCTCCTCTACTTCCTCCACCTCCTCTTGTGCCACCACCTGACTCCGAATTCTGTTTAACATGTGCTCCAGCATGTAAATCACCGGAATAGTCATGCTGATAATGGCATCGTCAGCACTAAACATCTTCGTCGCCATTTCAAAACTGTGCAGAAGGGTGCATAGGTCCCTGATCTGAGACCACTCCTCCAGCGTGATTTGCCCCACCTCTGAATCTCGTTGGCCCAGGCTATACGTCAGAACGTATTGCACCAGGGCTTGTCGGTGCTGCCACAGTCGCTGCAACATGTGCAGTGTTGAATTCCACCGGGTAGGCACATCGCATTTTAGCCGGTGAAGTGGCAGGCCCAATGACTTCTGTAGAGATGTAAGTAGCTGAGCTGCGGGATGCGAATGGCGGAAGTGAGCACACAGCGACCGTGCCCTCTGCAGAAGGCCATTTAGTCTGGGATAGTGGGCTAAAAATTGCTGGACAACCAGGTTCAACACGTGAGCCATACAAGGCACGTGTGTGACATTGCCCCGGCGAAGGGCCGCACCCAGGTTTGCAGCATTGTCGCACACGGCCTTCCCTGGTTTCAGGTCCAGTGGAGACAACCATTCATGAAATTGGTTCTCCAGAGCTGACCACAACTCCTCAGCTGTGTGACTCACATTTCCCAGACATTTCAATGTAAAAACCGCCTGATGACGTTGAGCCCTACTGCCAGCATAGTAAGGAGGTGTGCAGGATCCCTTCTGCGCAGTTAGAAAGCTTGTGGCATGACCAGACAGGCTTTGGGTGCAGGTGGAAGACCGAGAGGAGGTTGAGGAGGCAGAAGCAGTGGAGGAACTTTGACATAAAGAGGATTGACGCACAACTCGTGGGGACGGCAAGACTTGGACCGCAGCCCCTTGTCCTGCTGTCACCATAGTTACCCAGTGCCCAGTCAGCGACATGTAACGCCCCTGTCCATGCCTACTCGTCCAAGTGTCTGTGGTGAAATGCACCCTGTCACACACAGAGTTTCTCAAAGAAGCGGTGATGTTGTGTGCGACATGCTGGTGGAGCGCAGGCACACCTTTCTTTGAGAAGTAGTGCCGACTGGGCATCTGGTACTGGGGCACTGCGACGGACATAAGGTCTCGAAAATCCTCTGTGTCCACCAGGCGGAAAGGCAGCATTTCTGTAGCCAAGAGCTTGCAGATGGTGAAATTCAACCTCTTAGCTTTCTCATGGCTAGGAGGAAATGATCTTTTACTTGTCCACATCTGAGGGACCGAGGGCTGGCTATTGTGCTTAGACGGGGTTGATAAGGGTGTCCCCGGCAAACTGCCGGTCTGTGAGGAAGATGCAGGCGGACATGTTAGGTTGCCTTGATCCAAAGGTGGTGCTATCGATGTCGGACAGCGCTCAAGACCAGCTGGTGTTACCACCTCCAAAGAAAATGATGACCTGCCAATTACCCTGGCTGTTGCGGGTAAAGAGGTGGCAGGTCTGCGCCCCAAAACAGGTGTGACTGCTGTCCCCCCAGTCACAGAGGATGAAGAGGCCGCGGATGCACAAGATATGGCAGACGGTGGTTGGCCCGGCCGGCTAGACCGCATTGTAGCACACTGAGCTTCCCACTGCAACTTATGCTTCATGTCCATGTGCTGGTTCATGCATGAAGTACTCAAACTATGTATTTTTTGGCCTCTACTTAGCTTTTGCTGACAAATGTTACAGATAACACGAGTTGGGTCATCTTTATCGATCTGAAAAAATGCCCAGGCTATGCAAGGCATAGCACCCATGCGACCTGAAGAGCCACCACGACTTGTGGTGAGAGGCAGAGTTGTGTTTGAGGATGCAGTTGTTGACGTGCTTCCAGTACTACGTCTCTGTCCAGGAAGGCGCAACCTGACCTCGTCGTCACTAGCATCTTCCTCCACCTCCTCTGCTGACCTCATCTCTTGGCTGACTGTGGGTTGACAGTAAGTGGGATCTCCGACCTCATCATCATCACCCTGTGCGTTATCACACCCGTCGTCCTCAGAGCCAACCTGTTCCTGCCCTGACAAAAAACTAAAGTTGTCGCTCCAATCAGGTATTTGAGTCTTATCATCGTCTTCCTCATTGTCTCCACCAACAGGAGTTACAGTTTGGGAATGAGGGTCTACATTATGGTCAGAACCTTCTGCGTCTGGTCCTGGATCCGACTCATAAAGATTCTGGGCATCAGTGCAGATCATTTCCTCGTCTGGATTCACAGAAGCGCTGGAGTCGACCTCTGATTCCCAGGCTATAGTATGAGTAAACAGCTCTGCAGACTCAACCATCTGTTCTACCTCATACTCAGACGGGCAGCTGGAGATTTGGGAGCTGTGAGGAAGCAAGTGCGATTTGGGTGACACCTTTGAGGACTGGAGTATTTGTGATGTTGAAGTTGATGTGGAGGAGAGCCCACTTAAAGGAGCACTTGATATCCGTTGAAGCACCTGCTGTTTTTGTGCCTCATCTGGAATTTGTAGCGATTGGCGTGGCCATAAGAAAGGGATCTTATCACATTGTCCGCTAAAAGAAGTAGACATTTTAGTTTGGCTGGAAGATGGTCTTTCTTCTGCACCTACCCCACGGACACAACCTTTTTTCCCCTTCCCAACACACCTATTCCCCTTTCCACCAGCAGCAGGCCTTTTTCCACTCATTTTGGTGGTTAACTAATTCACAACTCTGGAGTTGTTTGCACAAAAAAACAATGGATGGTAACCGAGCAGAGCTGAGTGGCCAAACTGTGGTATTAGGCCAAAACTATTGGCTGGGTTAGATGCAGAAAAAAATTATTTTTAATTTGCAACCTGATGGAGGTCAGTATAGATGGACTAATAGACCAAGTCCCACACACCGCTAGAAGCCCAAATATTTTTTCAGAGCTAGATGCAGAAAATTTTTTTATTCAATTTGCAACCTGATGGAGGTCAGTATAGATGGACTAATAGACCAAGTCCCACACACTGCTGGAAGCCCAAATATTTTTTCATAGCTAGATGCAGAAAAAAATTATTTTTAATTTGCAACCTGATGGAGGTCAGTATAGATGGACTAACAGACCAAGTCCCACACACTGCTAGAAGCCCAAATATTTTTTCAGAGCTAGATGCAGAAAAAAATTATTTTTAATTTGCAACCTGATGGAGGTCAGTATAGATGGACTAATAGAACAAGTCCCACACGCTGCTAGAAGCCCAAATATTTTTTCAGAGATAAATGAAGAAAAAAATTATTTTTAATTTGCAACCTGATGGAGGTCAGTATAGATGGACTAATAGACCAAGTCCCACACACTGCTAGAAGCCCAAATATTTTTTCAGAGCTAGATGCAGAAAAAAATTATTTTTAATTTGCAACCTGATGGAGGTCAGTATAGATGGACTAATAGACCAAGTCCCACACACCGCTAGAAGCCCAAATATTTTTTCAGAGCTAGATGCAGAAAAAAATTATATTCAATTTGCAACCTGCTGGAGGTCAGTATAGAAGGACTAATAGAACAAGTCCCACACACTGCTAGAAGCCCAAATATTTTTTCAGAGCTAAATGAAGAAAAAAATTATTTTTAATTTGCAACCTGATGGAGGTCAGTATAGATGGACTAATAGACCAAGTCCCACACACTGCTAGAAGCCCAAATATTTTTTCAGAGCTAGATGCAGAAAAAAATTATTTTTAATTTGCAACCTGATGGAGGTCAGTATAGATGGACTAATAGACCTATTCCCACACGCTGCTAGAAGCCCAAATATTTTTTCAGAGATAAATGAAGAAAAAAATTATTTTTAATTTGCAACCTGATGGAGGTCAGTATAGATGGACTAATAGACCAAGTCCCACACACTGCTAGAAGCCCAAATATTTTTTCAGAGCTAGATGCAGAAAAAAATTATTTTTAATTTGCAACCTGATGGAGGTCAGTATAGATGGACTAATAGACCAAGTCCCACACACCGCTAGAAGCCCAAATATTTTTTCAGAGCTAGATGCAGAAAAAAATTGTATTCAATTTGCAACCTGCTGGAGGTCAGTATAGAAGGACTAATAGAACAAGTCCCACACACTGCTAGAAGCCCAAATATTTTTTCAGAGCTAAATGAAGAAAAAAATTATTTTTAATTTGCAACCTGATGGAGGTCAGTATAGATGGACTAATAGACCAAGTCCCACACACTGCTAGAAGCCCAAATATTTTTTCAGAGCTAGATGCAGAAAAAAATTATATTCAGTTTGCAACCTGATGGAGGTCAGTATAGATGGACTAATAGAATGATGCTATGCCCAAAAGATTTTACTTCACTAGGTGCAGTAAAAAAATTGGTATTCTATACACAGGTGGTATATCTTGCAACACAGATAGGCTACTCCACTGACTAACACACTCTGCAATAGGCCAAAAAGGATTAGCTTTGCTAGATTCAGCCAAATGCTGTGAAAAAAACTTGCACAGCACTGGCACAGACCTGCCTGGCAAAAACTGATAGGAACTCATGTAACCTAGTCCTGAAAAGGACTCCAATTACAATTAGTCTTTACTCCCACAATCTATCTATTTAAGAGCACAGACCTGCCTGATAAAAGTCGTAGGAAATGCTGTAACCTAGTCCTTAAAAGGACTGCAATCACAACTATTCCCTACTCCCAAGCTATCTGTATATTTGTGCGAAAATTGGCTTGAAATTAACAAGGTATAGCACACACAGCAACAGCGGTGCCGTCTAACACGCAGCTGCAGCAGTGAGAAAATGGTGGCGACGGGGAAAATGGCTTGGTCTTATAGGGCAAGGACATGTGACATACACTGCCAATCACACATGCCCTTGCTTGTGTGAAAAAAAGCACTTCGCTCCGTGTGTGCGCTGCTGATAGGCTGACAGATTGCACCTCCCCACTGCAAATGCGGGAAAGAGAAAAAAAAATGGAGATCTTCATTGTTCCTGCAGAGATCCATCCCCTGCCCCTCCCCCCACCCCGCTGTACACTCAAACTGCGTATTAACATTAATTTTCATCATTACTGAGAAAAAATCCAGTTATGATTTTGGTGCACGAACAGTTATCGAACATAACCTCGAACAGCCGAATTTTTCTCAAATTGTTCGTGTTCGCCGACCGGCTCGAACACCGCCCAAAACAGCTCGAATTTGAGATTGGCGAACAGTTCGAGTAGAACAACGCTCATCTCTACTCGCTACTTCACTGCAAGTACCTTGTGGGTATCTGGCTCTGCCTTTCCCTTCCTGTCTGTTCCGTGTGAACAGAGCCCTGTCCCCCCTGCTCAGTCTCGTCCTGCTCTGCTCTTGCTCACCGCTCCAGGCGGTCTCGTCCTGCTCTGCTCTTGCTCACCGCTCCAGGTGGTCTCGTCCTGCTCTGCTCTTGCTCACCGCTCCAGTCGGTCTCGTCCTGCTCTGCTTTTGCTCACCGCTCCAGGCGGTCTCGTCCTGCTCTGCTCTTGCTCACCGCTCCAGGAGGTCTCGTCCTGCTCTGCTCTTGGTCACCGCTCCAGGCGGTCTCGTCCTGCTCTGTTCTTGCTCACCGCTCCAGGCGGTCTCGTCCTGCTCTGTTCTTGCTCACCGCTCCAGGCGGTCTCGTCCTGCTCTGCTCTTGCTCACCGCTCCAGGCGGTCTCGTCCTGCTCTGCTCTTGCTCACCGCTCCAGGCGGTCTCGTCCTGCTCTGCTCTTGCTCACAGCTCCAGGCGGTCTCGTCCTGCTCTGCTCTTGCTCACCGCTCCAGGCGGTCTCGTCCTGCCCTGCTCTCGCTCACCTCTCTAGGCGACCTCACTCTGCTGTGTTTGTCTTCCACATCTGCGGTTCTGTTCAAGAGTCCCAGTGTGTACTGGGTCCTATCCCGCCTGTGTTCCTACCTGCTAGTGCCTTCCTGTCTGCACTCTAGCCGTGCTTGCCTGTACCCCCCTGCCTGCATACCGGCCTGCCCGCATACCAGTCGTGCCTGCCTATTCCCACCAGTCTGTGTGCCAGCCTAACCAGTCTGTTCCTGTATTCCCCTGTGTGGGTCAACAGCCGTGTCCGGGGTCTGTCCTGGAGTAGCACCTGGTCCCTCTGCTCGGTTCCTCCTGGGTGCACTGGCGTCGTATGCCGTCGTGCGACCCTGGTCGGATCGGGTGAATACCTAGTTACGCCCCTCCAGGCATTCACTCTCCGGCACGGTCCAGTGGAATCACATGCACACGCCGCTCAGCCCGGGCGTGTGCATTACAGCATACTCAGGCCATGGTTCCTGTTGAGCCCCACGGCCTTCGCTCTCTGAGACGTTTTCCAGCGAATACATGCATTAAAAATAAATAAATACAATTTTTTTTTCTCTAGCTGAGTTCCTGGCTATTACGCACCCGTCCAGATGGATCTATATGCTCTCGTTCCTGCGGATCCGCCACGTTACTATGGGGATCCAAGACAAAGTCGTGCATTTGTGGAGCAATGCATGCTACACTTCAAGTTCTACCCTCTATGTTTTCCCACCGATCGGGTTAAGGTGGCATTCATTATGTCTAACCTAGCGGGTGATGCCTTGGAATGGATCAACCCCCTATGGGAAACACAGGATCCTATCGTCCTGGACATAATGGCCTTCCTGGTGGCCTTTCTAATGGTCTTCGATGATCCTAACCCGGAGGCTCCTGCTGAAGCTTCACTTCCCAATATCCCGGAGCAGCCCCGATGGGTAATGTGTGTGGTTAGGGCAATAGTCCTCCAGCCCAATGAGACTACTGCCCACCCAGAATCCTCACAGGGTGACTACGCTCTCCGGAATACTTCTCCCAACCTTAAGAGGCAGTCCAGACGTGCTAGATGTAGAGGCAAGCCGTCACGCCAGGGTCTGTCCTCCCTGAGACCTCCTGACCCCAACCTTGAAGTCCCTACTGAAGCTTCATCTACCTGTATCCCGGAGAAGCCCCAACGGGTAATGTGCATGGGTAGTGCACCAGTTCTCCTGCCCGAAGAGACTACTGCCCATCCAGACTCCACACAGGAGAACTTCCTGCACCCGGCATCAGATGCTTCACCCACTTTAACCGGTGTGCATGTCCAATGATGCTCCGAAGCTGTGATTACCTCAGAGTCTGTGCACCTCTACTACCTGGCGGAGGACCCCCAGTTGCCTCCTGAATCCTCCGGGAAACCACTCAATGACAAATGGAGAGAGACTTCTCTACACCTGGTACTCGATACTTTGTCCGCTCCGTCCTGTGAGCCTGACAATAGGTACCCCAAAGTGGAAGTTACCCCCGAGTCTCTACACCCCTCCGACCAGGCGGAGGACCTCCAGTTGTCTCCAGAACCCTTCGGGGTGCTACCTGGTGGCGAAAGGACAGAGACTCTCCTATACTCTGTACCTGATACCTCGCTCGCTTCGTCCAGTGAGTCCAACCTAGTGTACTCTGAAGCAGGGGTTACCCATGAGTCTCTACACCCCTCCGACCAGGCGGAGGACCTCCAGTTGTCTCCAGAACCCTTCGGGGTGCTACCTGGTAGCGAAAGGACAGAGACTCTCCTATACTCTGTACCTGATACCTCGCTCGTTTCGTCCAGTGAGTCCAACCTAGTGTACTCCGAAGCAGAGGTTACTCCCGAGTCTCTACACCCCTCCAACTGGGCGGAGGACCTCCAGTTGTCTCCAGAACCCTTCGGGGTGCCACCTGGTGGTGAATGGACAGAGACTTTCCTATACTCGGTACCCGATACCTCGCCTGCTTCGTCCAGTGAGTCCGACCTAGTGTACTCTGAAGCAGATGTTTTCTCCGAGCCTCTGCACTCTTCTGACCCGGCAGAGGACCTCCAGTTGTTTCCTGAATCCTCCGGGGTACCACCAGATAACAAAGAGACAGTGATTTTTCCTCATCCTGTACCTGATAACCCGTCTATTTCTTCCTGTGAGCTTGACAAGATGTACCTCGAAGCAGAGTTTACCCCCAAGTCTCTGCTCCCCTTCAACCCGGTGGAGGACTTCCAGTTGTCTCCTGTACCCTCTGGGGTGCCACCTGAAAATATATGGAGAGAGACTTCCTTGTGTGCTGTTCCTGGTACTCCACCCGTTTCGTCTGTTGCTGAGGATGGCTGGATAGGAGGTAGCATCCTAGCTAACCAGATGAGACCAGTTTTTCCTGTGGACAGTGGGAGTGATCTCCTTAAAGTGAAGGATTGGCCCTCGAATTCCCTGCGGAAGATTCTGGCAGGCCTGAAGAAGAGGGGGCGTAAGGGGGGGTACTGTAACATACCTGGCGGCGCCCTTGCATGGTGGTCCATCTCCCACTGTGCAAGAGCGCGCACTTGATCTCCAGTCCAGAATGTCTCTCTGGCTTCCCTCCATGCTGTCTGTTTGCTTCTGTTTCTGCTGCTTAAGGGCGGCGCCCGATCACTTCCTGCTTTTTGTACCTGCTGTGGGTCACACCCCTTGTGCGTCCTCAGCCTATTGCTGTCTGTCACCTGGTATATAACCCAGCTGCTCCAATTAATCCCGGCCTGAGCATTGTGTTTCATTCAGTGTGTGCTTGCACTCTGAAGGTGCCAGGTCCTGTTCTGTGTTCTCTTGTCTGCCTTTCCTGGAGGCTGTATTTCCAGGCCTGTCTGAACACGCTCCTAGCCTGTTCCTCCCGCCTTCTAGGGGCCGATTACCTAGACCCGCTCCTGTATCTTGTCTGTCCTATCTGAACTCGCTCCTTGCCTGTTCATCCCGCCTCTCTGGGGGCCGTATTCCCAGACCCGCTCCTGTATCCCGCTGCAGTGCTGGTCTCTTCCGTACACTCAGTTCCAGTCTGAACTCTCTCCTATCCTTTACCTGTTTTGCCTCTATGTCCGTTCCTTTCCTTTTTCCGCAGAGTCTGAACTTGTACCTAACTCCTGCTTGTTGTCTCTGTTCTCCCGTTTGTGTGTTTGTGGTCCACTCGCTACTTCACTGCAAGTACCTTGTGGGTATCTGGCTCTGCCTTTCCCTTCCTGTCTGTTCCGTGTGAACAGAGCCCTGTCCCCCCTGCTCAGTCTCGTCCTGCTCTGCTCTTGCTCACCGCTCCAGGCGGTCTCGTCCTGCTCTGCTCTTGCTCACCGCTCCAGGCGGTCTCGTCCTGCTCTGCTCTTGCTCACCGCTCCAGTTGGTCTCGTCCTGCTCTGCTCTTGCTCACCGCTCCAGGCGGTCTCGTCCTGCTCTGCTCTTGCTCACCGCTCCAGGCGGTCTCGTCCTGCTCTGCTCTTGCTCACCGCTCCAGGCGGTCTCGTCCTGCTCTGCTCTTGCTCACCGCTCCAGGCGGTCTCGTCCTGCTCTGCTCTTGCTCACCACTCCAGGCGGTCTCGTCCTGCTCTGCTCTTGCTCACCGCTCCAGGCGGTCTCGTCCTGCTCTGTTCTTGCTCACCGCTCCAGTTGGTCTCGTCCTGCTCTGCTCTTGCTCACCACTCCAGGCGGTCTCGTCCTGCTCTGCTCTTGCTCACCGCTCCAGGCGGTCTCGTCCTGCTCTGCTCTTGCTCACCGCTCCAGTTGGTCTCGTCCTGCTCTGCTCTTGCTCACCGCTCCAGGCGGTCTCGTCCTGCTCTGCTCTTGCTCACCGCTCCAGGCGGTCTCGTCCTGCTCTGCTCTTGCTCACCGCTCCAGGCGGTCTCGTCCTGCTCTGCTCTTGCTCACCGCTCCAGGCGGTCTCGTCCTGCTCTGCTCTTGCTCACCGCTCCAGGCGGTCTCGTCCTGCTCTTGCTCACCGCTCCAGGCGGTCTCGTCCTGCCCTGCTCTCGCTCACCTCTCTGGGCGGCCTCACTCTGCTGTGTTTGTCTGCCACATCTGCGGTTCTGTTCCAGAGTCCCAGTGTGTACTGGGTCCTATCCCGCCTGTGTTCCTACCTGCTAGTGCCTTCCTGTCTGCACTCTAGCCATGCTTGCCTGTACCCCCCTGCCTGCATACCCGCCTGCCCGCATACCAGTCGTGCCTGCCTATTCCCACCAGTCTGTGTGCCAGCCTAACCAGTCTGTTCCTGTATTCCCCTGTGTGGGTCAACAGCCGTGTCCGGGGTCTGTCCTGGAGTAGCACCTGGTCCCTCTGCTCGGTTCCTCCTGGGTGCACTGGCGTCGTATGCCGTCGTGCAACCCTGGTCGGATCGGGTGAATACCTAGTTACGCCCCTCCAGGCATTCACTCTCCGGCACGGTCCAGGGGAATCACACGCACACGCCGCTCAGCCCGGGCGTGTGCATTACACTATCTATCTAATCTATGTGTGATGCTCTATTCTTTCTGTTATAAATTGTCGGGTACTGATACTGAATTGTCGGTCGGCTTTTTTAAAGAGACTGTGCATGAAAACACTAATATTTTTTTTAATAAATCCTTTACACTAAATGACAAGTACAGTAACTAACACTGTCACTGTACTTCTTATATATGTGACTGACATGTTTCTATCTATCTAATCTATGTGTGATACTCTATTCTTTCGGTTCTAAATTGTCGGGTACCAGTGTATGCCGCTGATGAATTGCCGGCTTTTCATGTTTCACTGTGAGCACTGTTCCCATCGATTTGGGCAATCACTGTAATGCCACAACCACCATGGCTGTGGCATTACAGTGAGTGGCAGACAATCCCTGCATGATTGGTGCTCTAAATAGCGCCAGACATGCAGGACACGCTTTTGGTGCACGAACAGTTATCGAACATAACCTCGAACAGCCGAATTTTTTACAAATCGTTCGGGTTCGTCGAACAACTCGAACACCGCCCAAAACAGCTCGAATTTGAGATTGGCGAACAGTTCTAGTCGAACACCGCTCATCTCTAAACAAGACACAAACTTCTATAGCATTCCTGTCTGTGGGACCCATATCACAAGACTTTTATGGCACCAAAAAACTAATAACCCGTAAACTCTGAACCGTTTGAACCAGGTATTAATTACTCAGCCACCAGTGATGCAAACCTGAACTGAGGTCCTGTCCTAATTTGATTTAATTCAAGCCAAATTTGAGTCGCAATCAACAGGGTATTGCAAAATATCACAATTACACAGGATTTTATTATTAAGCTGCCAGAGGGACTTTACCAATCAAACTTGTTGCTTCGTCAAACATTTACAATATTACTATCACTGGGATTCGTACTGCAAAACATTTTACATGTAACCTCTAAGCCATTTGAACCACGTAATTATTATCCAGCCAGCAGTGATGCAAACCTGAACTGAGATCCCTTCCAAATTTGATTTGAAGCCAAATTTAGTTCACAACCAATATAACATGTCTTAATAACAATGTATGTATAAACATTACTGCATATCAGACTTTGTTCCTATTGGAAGCTTTGATAATATACATTGAGACTATTGGTTTTACAATGCATTCACAGCCCGTGAGGGTTTTATAGTCAACATATGGATAACATTAGACAACTTCAAAATGTTATTTTTTTCTGCCAAAGTTAATATGTAGACATAGGATTCTGACTTAAAATATCATCATCCACCTTCGATATGTGCCTGATATACTGTAACTTTAAAATGTGGTCTTATGGCAGCACAAGCACCATAGAATATCATTGTTAGGAGGGCGGTTGCAGACAACTTTAATATAATGGAACGCAACCGACCCCGGGGTCCGCGATGCAGCCTGGTGGACTGCTGCCGAACACTTTCCGGATGGAAAGGAAAGCAATCAACTTAAATGTAAAACCCTTCTGTGTTTCTGTACACTGGAACGGGTATAGCAAATCGCACTATCTCCGTTAGCAGCACGAGAGATAGGCGGAGAAAAACTATCTGTAGTCCTGTTACAGCACAGGGACTACAGTGGCGGCGCCAGGATGCGTGTGTGACTACGCCGACAGGTACATGTGCCTCCAGCCGACGTGCTACCGGACTGAAGGGTACTACTCCACGTGGATGACAGGCGATAGCCGTGGATAGGACGTCTGCAGGCTGCTCAGGGTGTTAGGTGACCCCTTTGGCAAAGCCAGACTGCTAGATGAATCTACCTGCCTCTATGGAACTAGCCTGCCTGACAGAAACTACTCATGGAGCACAGTCGTCCACACAATCGCATCACGGCTGAATGATCAGAGCGCGCCGCCATGTTTGTGGGCGGGCCTTTTAAAGACTAAGCCCTGCCCACCGACGCGCCATTGGTGACATACCCGTGGACCAATCAGGCGGTGCCAGGTCACCGAGTCAGATGGGTGCCAAACCACCAATCACGATCCGCCAGGTCACGGGCATGCTCAGTGAGGCGAATCCTGGACTTAGACTGTAAACGCCCTGTCTCCCTCTGCAACCCATGCTTAACATTGCTAGGTACCAATATACAAGAGATAATCTGTACATTTCGTGGACCAGCTAGGCGTTGGGGCTGACGATGATGCTGAGCAGCATCAGCCCTAGCTGGACCAAAATGGGAAACCACAGAAGGTCCTGGACCCATTTCGAATCCAGCCACAGACCAACACCTAACAATCATTTTCTACTTCATCTCCTTGCATGTCCCATCAAATTTAATACTGAATGGCTGCTGACAGTGCTAATGTCATTGAAGAGAGAAAGCTGCCCATCTCCTGCTTGTCCGTTGAGTTTAGTAGCTATAGTGAACTGCTGCTGGGAACATTAAATAAACCCGAAACTGCTCCCCAAAAAAGGGATAATTTTTAAACAGCTTTATAATAATCCATATCTTATTCATTTTCAAAACAGCAAACCTGTTACTTCTCCCATAAAAATGCACAGGGACTTGAATGGCTTGTGAAAAAGCAAATGCTTATAAAATTTTCAAACAGAAAATTTGTTGTTTAACCCAAAATAGGGATAACTTTTTGACAGCTTGTGAAAAAGTCATTGCTTCTTCTGTTTCCAAAACAGGAAACCTATTGCTGCTCCCAACTATTGAGTCTTGTTAAAAAGCTATATCTTCATTTAACAAATAACAAGCCTGCTACTTCTCACCAAACAGGAATAATTTTTGTACCACCACTTTGCAAAAACAACACACCTTCTTCTGTGTACAGCACCTCTATATTAACATCAGCAAGGAGCTGCCGCCATAATCTATGGATTATTATTACATTTTGAAAAGCATATAAAATCTGTTAGTGCAGATGCTTGAGAGGGATTCAATATAGCCCTAGGAGATGTCAGAGTGCTACAAAATTATTTTATGGGTAATTTGAGACTTTACAGTAATGCGATTCAATTTTTTGGGAGGAATCCGATGAAGCTGGCAAATTTGAATTGCAAAAGATTCTTTCATCATTATATATGATTTGTATATAGTTGAAACAAATTAGGCTAATAATCCTTTTATTTAACATTAATTTTAAATTACACATTTTGTATAGAACCTTTACATAATGCAATATTGTGGAAAAAATCCCCAGCTAACACTGAAGGTTAAAGTGCCATATGTGTTTGTTTACCCCACAGTAAATCATTGTCTGGCTTGTAACTTTTTATCTTTTGACATCTTTTAAACAATTTTACATCAGTGTATTACACATTTTACATTTCTTGGTTTATCCAATGAGTGTATTATACGTATCATTGCAAAGATTGCATTGTATACCATGGCGAAGCAATTGTAAAGAAATACGATTACGAGAGGAATAGGGAGTAATTTTCCAGGATCAATTTCATCTCAGAAACTTTAGCTGACATTTTTTGCTAAATCAAACAAAGCGCCTGCAGTCAGTTAAGGCAGTCTACAAGTCATGCCACTAACAGCACACTAATGTATTGGGCATGCTACAGTAGCTGCTCTTGGAAAGTCTTTCTGCTTTTTTTGCTGTATATAAAGTAGAGAAACCTTTCGAGGCACAGGTCAGATCAAAGCAGTTGAGGAATACAAACAGAGAGAAAATATCATCATTGGCTGCAGAATAATGAGGAAGTCACCTACTGCGGTCATAGATCAGTAATCTACCAATTTGCTATTATTTGCTATAATAAAAAGAGTGCACTGTACTTGACATGACTAGAGACAAGTTATCTTACCATTTATGTCAGCATTAAATGCAATGGTCCAAAACTTTTCACATGACATTCAGTTGTTTTTAAGTGCACAGAATTTTTTTTGTTTGGTTTAGAAATTATATTATAGAAAATTAGTAGAGATGAGCAAACCTTTTTAAATTTGAAATTGCCAGCTTTACTCAATTTTCACAAGATATTTGTTCTTGGCAAATTGATTTGTGGCAAATCAAAAGTACTCCAAAGGCTCCAAATGCCTAGAAAAGATGCAAATGACACTCGGAGGTCTACTAGGACTGTATCCAACCTCTTTAACGTGCCTTAACACAAAAAATTGTTAGTAATATCAAAGTAACCTCATCATAAATCGCTATGGGTAAATGGATGATAACAAACAGATTGTTACTTATATACTAAATTTCTTCACTGTTGTGCTGTGACTATGGGTTCGATTAATCATTTATGTTTTTTTAAAGTCACTTTTCTTTTTGTCTTGTATTTGCTGACTTATTGTGCGACATGGCGCACACAATTCAAGAATTTAGCACAAAGAAAAATATGTATTTTTTTCTATTTTTAACCATTTTTGTGACTCTTTAGTGCAAATACTTACATGTTTTGTAAATTGATACAAAAATTGTGCAACAATTGTTGACTTTCAAAAAATCTTTCCATGATAGTACTGTAATACATTCATGACACATTTTGTTGAAAAGTTAAAAATGATGAATCAGGCAAAAACGTCTGAAATCCATAAACTCTGTTCTCAGAGGCAAATCAGGCAAATACATATAAAACAAACTTCAAAAATGGCACATATGGACAAGTGAATTTGGTGCAAACAAAAAAGGCACAAAATATTAAAACTTAAAAAAAACGGGAAAAACTGAAAAACAGAAAAACATACATGAAAAAACAGCAGAACATCCATAGACCATTTATTTAAGTCCTTTTGTAGGTTTTTGTATAGTGTTGGTGTGGTCTATAGATGTTCTGCTGTTTTTTCATGTATGTTTTTGTGTTTTTTAATATATATACTAATAAAACTACATCTTTTAGAGAGTGTATGGCATGTTTCTCTTGGATGGTATCATTAGGCTATGACAGTTCCCTATAACATGTATTGTAATGTACATGGTATTATGGGGAAGCCCACCTGGCTGTGCCCAAGATAATTGATACTTCTCTCCTTCATTGTGTAAAATGGTGGTGGCCATTTTAAATGTCCCATGCAAAGTGAATCGCAAAATGAATTCAGCATGAATTTGGATCGAATCACTTATGTCTAGAAACTATAAATTCTCAAATATTAAAAGGGACTTCTCTTTTCAGAACCCTGCTTGACCGTTTATTAAAAAATACAAAATAGACTGTTGATTTCAATAGAAATTGTGTTTTGTTCTATTTCCTCTGCGGTGGAACACTTTTTTACCATCAGATAATAGCTGTTCAGTGGTAGTAGTAATGGAAATATACTGAGATCAGTTCATCACTTAGGGATTCCTCTAATAAAAGCAGATATCTAAAGGGGACAATCCCTTTAAAATAATAACATGTTCCTTACTAAAGTGTTTTTTTTACTGATATTGCAAATTTCTTACTTTCATATCAGTCATGGGCATTTATTATTTAGAAATGTATTGCTATACAGAGTAGATCCATAAAATTAATTCTCTCTCCAAACTGTTTAGGGGTTGAGGTAACAGCATGCAGAATATAACATTTAGAGTGATTTACATAGTAGACTGGCAAGTCTTCACGCATACCATATGGGAGTGTAACAGTAATAATTGATTTCTAAAATGCGGTCTACAAGCAGTGTATACGTGATAAAATGTATTCCTTTAGTCTATCATAGCATGGCACATTTGCATAAAACATTTGCGATGTTGTGACCAAAACATTTCGAATGTGAGATACAAATGGGAAATTACACATTGAAAAAGACCGGCATAATGCTTTTGCTTTTTTTATGATTACTAGTGGTGGGCGAGCACTAAAATGCTTGCGTACTCGTTGTTCTGGTCGAACAAATTGGAATGCTCAAGTGCTCGGACCAAGTAATGAGCCCAATGTAAGTCTATGGGAAACTCAAGCATTTTTCCGGCGGCTCCCCCCGGCGGCCTCCAGAGGGCCTAAAAATTGCCCATATCGATGAGAACAGTGCTCAGAGGACATTAGAACAGCATGGGGAAGACCCCTGGAAGCATTTCTGACTTCCAGGTCACTGCTGTCAACAACATTGTCAGAGGTATTACACCACTTTTACGGACTCACAAGAAAACATACAAAAACGAAACCAAACAATTTCCTGGGAAATATGTTAAGGACTTGTACATAAGACAAAATAAATATACAAAAATAAAAATGCTCCTCCACACCTTGCGCTATGATCACACGTAGCATTTTTTATGCGTTTTTGCCCTTTTGCATTGCTTTCAACCAAGACAAATGCATTCACCAGGAAATGTCATTTTAACATTTTACAACCTTATCTGGCCATGTGGTGTGTGACACATCATCAGACACATCCTGTTTCATTTATGATGGAGGGACTCTGAAAGTCACGAAGTCTATTTTTATAGGGCCATCAGGCGGCCCTTACTATTCTTAAAGGGCCATCAGTCGGCCCTTGCTATTGTTAGAGAGCCATCAGTCGGCTATGCATTGTTGTTCCCATTATTAACAAGTGGGTCTCCTATACTGTTATTGTGTATGCAGTGACTGCAATGGCTGCCAAAAATTTGGAGGAACTCCAATGCCCCTTGCAAGAGATGCAGAGGTCGCAGAGACGCAGAGGTCTGAGGGCCTCCTGCAAAAATGCTCCCATTATTAGGAAGTGGGTCTCCCATAGTGTTTGCCTATGCAGCGAAGCAACTGCTGCCAACAATTTGGAGGAACTCCAATGCCCCTTGCAAGAGATGTAGAGGTCAGAGAGCCTCCTAAAAACAATGTTCCCATTATTACAAAGTGGGTCTCCCATAGCATTTGCCTATGCAGTGAAGCAACGGCTGGTAAAAATTTGGAGGAACTCCAATGCCCCTTGCAAGAGACGTAGAGGTCGGAGGGCCTCCTGAAAAAAATGCTCCCATTATTAGGAAGTGTGTATACCATACTGTTTGTCTATGCAGTGAAACAACGGCTGGCAAAAATTTGGCGAAACCCCAATGCCCCTGGAAAGAGACCTAGATATGTACTTGATATGGTGCATATGGTATAATGCGCCTATCGGTTATAATTCCTCCGGTGGCACTAAAAACCCGCTCTGACAAAATGCTAGCGGTAGGGCAGGCTAGGACCTCCAAGGCATAGAGAGCCAGTTCATGCCACGTGTCCAGCTTGGATACCCAATAATTATAAGGCACAGAGGAATCACGGAGGATGTTGGTACGGTAGGCAAGGTACTCTCTCACTATCTTCCGAAACTTTGCACTCCTTGTGAGAGTACACCATGACTCAGGACCTGTGCGATGGGAGGGTCTGAAAAAACTGTCCCAAGAACTTTGACAGTGCTCCCCTGCCTCTGCTGGATTGCATTTGTGGCTCTCTTTCCTGAACTCCTCGGTTGTCCAACGAACTGTGACCTCTGCCGCCAGTGTTTTCAGATGGGAATTTTTTCACTAATTCCGCAACAAGGACCTTCTCGTACTGCCCCATTTTATTAGGCTTGTTCTGCAAAGGAATAAGAGACATAAAGCTCTCCCTGTAGCGTGGGTCTAGAAGCATCACCAACCAGTAATGACTGTTACCCAAAATTTGGACAACGCGAGGGTCACAGTAAAAGCAGCGTAACATAAACTCAGCCATGTGTGCCAGACTGCAAAGAGGCAAGACATCTGTAGCCTCGGCGTCTCGGCGTCCTGCTAGGCAGAGATGCCGTCCCTCTCACCTGCCGGCGCGCGCTCCTTCCCGGGCACTGTGCTCCCCCTCTCATAAAGGTGCCACGCGCGTCGTCCTAAGGAGTCCCCGGCCAATTGCCGGAGGACTTCCCATATATAAGGCACCTCCTCCAAAATGGAGGTGCCCGAGCAAAGTTTTTTGCACTGTGTCTCATCTGTGCTTCAGCCCTCAGTTTCCGCTGCTAGCCTGACTTCTCGTCCTGCCTGCCTGTTATCTGTCCATTACCTGCCGAGCCTGCTAGCCTGCTCACCTGGAGCGCTCACCCGTTACCTGCCTGTTACCTGCCTTGGCTATCTGCCCGCTCACCTGGGAGCATCCGCCTGCCCCGTCTGTCAGACCGCTCACCTGGGAGCGTCCACCAGTTACCTGCCTTGGCTATCTGCCCGCTCACCTGGGAGCATCCGCCTGCCCCGTCTGTCAGACCGCTCACCTGGGAGCGTCCACCAGTTACCTGCCTGTTACCTGTCTCATCTGTCAGACATCTCACCTGGGAGCGTCCACCAGTTACCTGCCTGTTACCTGTCTCGTCTGTCTGCCTGTTCACCTGGGAGCATCCACCAGTTACCTGCCTGTTACCTTCTGTGTCCGTCAGCCTGCTCAACTGGGAGCTCCCACCAGTTACCTGTCAGTTACCCACCTCGTCTGTCTGCCCGCTCACCTGGGAGCACCTGCCTGTTTTCTGCCAGCCTGCCTGGAGACCCTGCCTTCACTTGCTGTGACCACCTTCCTGGTAAACCTAAAGACTGCTACTTGCCCTGCTTTCTCAAACTGTGACCACCTGTCAGCTACCAGAGACTTCCGCCTGCTTGCCGTGTCCATCCACCATACCGGTAAGTCCCAGCCATCTGACCCGTGGGAGCCACCAGCTCTCTTACAAGGTCGTCCCCAGAGTAGCACCTGGTCCCTCTGCCAGGATCCTCCCTGGTCACGGTGTCGTTAGCTGCCGTACGACCAGGGTTGGTTCGGGTGGATACTTAGTCACGCCCCTCTGGGTCCCTCCTTGCACCTCGGCACAGAGGTTCCACCACCCGGACCCATAACAGTTTGCTCGGGTCATGAAACCCGGTGGTCCCCAGAATCCGATCTGCACCAGGAAGTCTTATGTCAGAAAACTCAGCAGGAAGTGGTGCTGGCCTATCTATGGTCTGTTAACTCTCGTCTAGGCGCAATGTGTGACTCTTCCATGTCTACCTCTGGCCCAGCCGTGCCTATTCCTGCGGTACCGCAATCCAGTCCCTTCATGGCACCCGGCTATGGACCTCGGCTTCTGGCACCTCCACGCTTTGCCGGCGAACCTGCTTTAGCTCGGGGTTTCATAAACCAGTGCACCCTGCACTTTGAGCTATTGGCATACCAGTTCATCTCCGACCGGGCCAAGGTGGCCTTCATCATGTCCCATCTCACTGGGGAGGCACTGGCATGGCTAAATCCCCAGTGGGAGAGAGGGGACCCCCTGGTGTCCGACCTGCCATCTTTCCTCGCTGCTTTCCGGAAAGTCTTCGATGAACCTGGACAGAAAACCTCTTCTGCCTCCTCTCTGCTATGTCTCCGCCAAGATAGTCTCACCGTGGGCCAATATGCCATACGGTTCCGCACCCTCGCTTCTGAGCTTGCCTGGGAAAATGAGGCCCTGGTGTCCGTCTTCTGGGAGGGTCTATCCGGCCGGATTAAGGACGAGTTAGCTGGTCGGGACATTCCTACCACTCTGGATGACCTGGTGTCACTAGCTACCCGGATTGACATCTGGTTCCAATAACGTGCCAAAGAGACTGCCTGGGAGAGAGACTTCCCTGAGACCTGCCTCTCAACCAGTCACTCCCTGGGCGCACTCGCCTGAACCTATGCAGATCGACCAGACCAAGATGGTCAAATCTCACCAAGAATCTCGCCGAGCTGAGGGAAGCTGTTTCTATTGTGGCAGTATGGAGCACTCCATCCGTTCCTGCCCAGAGAAGCCAGGAAACGCCAGTGTCTAGGACCGCTCGGAGAGGTCGTCCTAGACAAAAGTAAGCCCTATCCGTCTCTGACTTTGCCGGTCTCTATTGCTTGGAGAGAAAACCGTCACTTTGAACTCGCCCACCTGGATTCTGGAGCTGCTGGAAACCTCATCTCCCAGTGTTTGGTAGAGAGATATCGTATTCCCACCAAGCCCCTGGCTGAACCATTGTCAGTCGCCTCCGTGGATGGTAGACTTCTCCCGGTGACCATCCTGCTCGTCACTGAACCCATAACCCTGCAAGTGGGAATGCTGCACTCTGAGGCAATCTCATTCCATGTGCTGTCCGGACTCTCTCACTCCCTGTTGCTAGGTCTACCTTGGCTCCAGACACACGAACCCGTATTGAACTGGTGATCCGGTGAAGTACTCCGGTGGGGTCCAGACTGCCATAAGACCTGCCTGGTTCCGGTCCGCCCAGCTCGCCCTCCGCCTACTCCAGCTAATCTACCAGGTCTCCCGGCTCCTTACTGGCCCTATGCGGACGTCTTTGGTAAAAAGGAAGCAGAGACGTTGCCACCCCATAGGCCATATGACTGCCCGATCGACCTGGTACCTGGCGCCACTCCTCCCCGTGGGCATATCTACCCGTTGTCTGCAGCCGAGACCCGGTCCATGTCTGAATACATTGAAGAAAATCTGGCTAGGGGATTTATCCGAAAATCTACCTCCCCGGCTGGAGCCGGATTCTTCTTTGTCAAAAAGAAAGACGGCTCGCTACGTCCCTGTATTGACTACAGAGGACTCAATCTAATCACTGTAAAAAACAAATACCCCCTGCCGCTCATCTCCGAATTGTTTGACCATCTTAAGGGCGCCAGGATCTTCTCCAAGCTGGATCTTCGAGGAGCATATAACCTGATCCGTATCCGTCAAGGAGACGAGTGGAAGACAGCATTCAATACCCAGGACGTTCACTATGAGTACCTTGTGATGACCTTTGGTCTCTGTAACGCTCCCGCTGTCTTTCAAGAGCTGGTCAACAAAATCTTCCGTGACCTCCTGTACTCCTGCGTAGTGGTATACCTGGACGATATCTTGGTCTTCTCTCCGGATCTCCCCACACACCGAAGGGATGTTCGTCAGGTCCTGCTTAGGCTTCGGCAGAACCACCTCTATGCCAAATACGAGAAGTGCCTCTTTGACCAGACCTCCCTACCTTTCTTGGGCTATGTTATCTCCCAGACAGGTCTGCAAATGGATCCCGAGAAGCTCTCTTCCGTTCTAAAATGGCCCCGTCCAGAAGGTTTGAAGGCGATACAGCGATTCCTGGGCTTCGCCAATTACTATCGTCTTTTCATCCCACACTTCTCGTCCCGGACTGCTCCCATATCTGCGCTTACCCGTAAGGGGGCAAATCCCAAGGTATGGTGGCCTGAAGCCGAGGAGGCCTTACTTTCTTTAAAGAAAGCCTTCGCCTCTGCTCCTGTCCTGCACCGTCCGGACTGTAATAAACAATTCTACCTGGAGGTTGATGCCTCCTCCTCCGGAGCCAGAGCGGTACTCACCCAAAAATCTTCTACCGGGAGAATGGTAACCTGCAGCTTCTTCTCCAAAATCTTCTCCTCGTCTGAGCGCAACTACTCCATAGGAGACTGTGAACTGCTAGCCGTCAAATTGGCACTGGGGGAGTGGCGCTATCTGCTTGAAGGGGCCCTATATCCGGTATTTATCTACATGGATCACAAAAACCTGGCATATCTCCAAAATGCCCAGAGACTCAATCTTCGTCAGGCCCGGTGGTCGTTGTTTTTTGCCCGCTTCGACTTCATTCTTTATTTCCGCCCGGCGGATAAGAACGTTAAAGCTGATGCCTTGTCCTGGTCCTTCCTGTCCTCTGATCAAGAGGAGGAGCCTACGCACATTATTTACTCCTCCAAGGTGATGAATGTGGCCCCCTTGGATCTGATTTGTCTTCCACCCGGTAAGACGCTTGTAGCAGTACCAGATCGGGAGGGGGTTCTTCGCTGGGGACATTCTTCTAAGCTAGCTGACCATGCTGGCCAAAAGAAGACCTTCCAGCTCATTGCATGGCATTACTGGTGGCCTACCCTGTGTAAGGACATTGTAGACTTCGTCGCGGCCAGTTCATCCTGTGCCCGTAACAAAGTTCCTAGACATCTACCAGCAGGCCATCTCTTGCCCCTGCCTGTACCTGCTGCTCCATGGCAGCACATTGCTATGGACTTTATCACCGATATTCCTGTTTCTGCCGGTTGTACAGTCATTTGGGTGGTCGTTGACCGCTTTTCTAAAATGGCCCACTTCATTCCCCTTCCTGGTCTCCCATCTGCACCCGAGCTGGCTAAAGACTTTATCCGCCACATCTTCCGTCTTCATGGCCTACTCCTACACATCATGTCAGATCGTGGGGTTCAGTTCACCTCACGCTTCTGGAGAGCCACATGTATGCTGCTAGACATCACCCTGGATTTCTCCTCCGCTTACCACCCACAGTCCAATGGTCAAGTGGAGCGGATCAATCAGATCCTGACCAGCTACCTCCGGCACTTCGTTAATGCCCACCATTCAGATTGGGTGGATCTCCTACCATGGGCCAAGTTCTCTTATAATAACCATGAGAGCGAATCCTCTTCCAAATCCCCATTCTTTATTGTCTATGGCCAATACCCCCGGATTCCAGTTCCTGTCTCCGCTTCTGTGGACAACCCTGCCGCAGAGTCTCTTGTCAGCGAATTTTCTACTATATGGGAGAGTACCAGGTCCGCTCTTCTTCTGTCCTCCGAGCGGATGAAGAGATATGCTGATAAGAGACGTCTGGATCCACCTCAATTCTGTCAGGGAGACAAGGTTTGGCTCTCTTCCAAATATGTGCGGCTCAAAGTACCCTCCTACAAGTTGGGCCCTCGGTTCATCGGACCCTTCGAAGTCCTCAGGCAAATTAACCCAGTGGCCTACAAATTAAAACTCCCGGCCACCCTAAGCATTCCCAACTCCTTTCACATATCCCTCCTCAAACCCGTTGTCCTTAACACTTTTTACGACAATCCAGGTACTCCTCCTACTCCGGTTTCTGCTGAGGACGTCTTTGAAGTGGAGAGTATCCTGGCCACCAAGAGGGTAAGAGGGAGAACCCTTTTTCTGGTGGATTGGAAGGGGTTTGGTCCTGAGGAAAGAACTTGGGAACCCAGGGAGAACATCAACGCTCCGCTTCTCCTTGAGAAATTTCTCTCTGGCCTAAAAAAGGGGGGGCCTAAAGGGGGGGGTACTGTAGCATCGGCGTCTCTGCCTCCTGCTAGGCAGAGACGCCGTCCCTCTCACCTTCCTGTTCAGCACGCGGCGTCCTCCAGCGCTCCTTCCCTCGCTGCTGCCGGCGTGCGCTCCTTCCCGGGCACTGTGCTTAGGGCGCGTGCGTGCGCCCTCACCCTCTCTTAAAGGGGCCGCGTGCGTCATCCTCAGGAGTCCCCGGCCAATTGCCGGAGGACTTCCCATATATAAGGCACCTCCTCCAAAATGGAGGTGCCCGAGCAAAGTTGTTTGCACTGTGTCTCACCTGTGCTTCAGCCCTCAGGTTCCGCTGCTAGCCAGACTTCTCATCCTGCCTGCCTGTTATCTGTCCGTTACCTGCCGAGCCTGCCAGCCTGCTCACCTGGAGCGTTCACCCGTTACCTGCCTGTTACCTGCCTTGGCTATCTGCCCGCTCACCTGGGAGCTTCCGTCTGCCCCGTCTGTCAGACCGATCACCTGGGAGCGTCCACCAGTTACCTGCCTGTTACCTGCCTTGGCTATCTGCCCACTCACCTGGGAGCATCCGCCTGCCCCGTCTGTCAGACCGCTCACCTGGGAGCGTCCACCAGTTACCTGCCTGTTACCTGCCTCGTCTGTCAGACCACTCACCTGGGAGCGTCCACCAGTTACCTGCCTTTAACCTGTCTTATCTGTCTGCCTGCTCACCTGGGAGCGTCCACCAGTTTCCTGCCTGCTAGCTGCTGTGTCCGTCAGCACACTCACCTGGAAGTGCCCACCAGTTACCTGTCAGTTACCCGCCTCGTCTGTCTGCCCGCTCACCTGGGAACACCTCCCTGTTTTCTGCCAGCCTGTCTGGAGACCCTGCCGTCACTTGCTGTGACCACCTTCCTGGTAAACCTAAAGACTGCTACTTGCCCTGCTTTCTCGAACTGTGACCACCTGTCAGCTACCAGAGACTTCCGCCTGCTTGCCGTGTCCATCCACCATACCGGTCAGTCCCAGCCATCTGACCCGTGGGAGCCACCTGCTGTCTTACAAGGTCGTCCCCAGAGTAGTCGGTGTCGTTAGCTGCCGTACGACCAGGGTCGGTTCGGGTGGATACTTAGTCACGCCCCTCTGGGTCCCTCCTTGCACCTCGGCACAGAGGTTCCACCACCCGGAGCCGTAACAACTTCCTTGTCCTCAACAAGAGGACGACTGACCATGGTCTCCTCCTCATTCTCCTCCTCTTCCTCCTCCTCCCTGTCCTCGGGCCATCCACGCTGAGCATACGGTATGACAGTTGTGCAGGTAGTACAGTCTATAGCACAGAAAACTCGCTCCTATTCATCTTCCTCCTCCTCCTCTTCCTCATTGTTACCCAATCCACGTTGGGATGAGATGAGGCTGGGCTGTGTGTAATCACATTGTATTGTTCCTTGCTCCATCTCATCGTGCTCTGCCTGGAATGCATCCTCTTTAATTGAGAGCAGAGAGCATTTCAGAAGACAGAGAAGCAGGATGGTGATGCAAATTATGGCATCATCGCCGCTCACCATCTTGGTGGAGTCCTTAAAGTTTTGGAGGATGGTACATATGTCTGACATCCATGTCCACTCCTGAGGTCTTATGTGTGGAGTCTGACCTGATTACTGACAACCGTGTTGATGCTGGTAGTCAACAACTGCCCTCTTCTGCTCACAAAATCCTTCCCAACATCTGCACTGTAGAGTTCCAACGCTTGGGGACAGCACAGATCAGTCGGTGAGCTGGAAGCTGCAAATGCTGCTGAAGCACAGCAAGAGCGACGGAAGCTGTTGGTGACTTTCTAAAATGGGCACACAGGCGGAGTACTTTGACAAGCAGATCCGACAGATCCGGGTGGGATTTGGGAAACCGCTGAACCATGAGGTTAAGCACATGGGCCAGGCATGGTACGTGTGTGAGCTTGCCTTGCCTCTGAGCCGCCACCAGATCCCGGCCATTGTCACACACGACCATGCCTGGCTGTAGGTTCAGCGTTGTCAGCCACAGATCTGCCTGCTCTTTCAGAGCTGTCCACAGCTCTTCAGCATTGTGCTGTTTGTCACCTAAGCATATTAGCTTCAGCACAGCCTCTTGCCGCTTGGCTGAGGCAGTGATTCCAGGTTGTGATTTATGTGGTCATTTTGGAGATGGAGGCTGAAGTGGAGAAGAAGGAGGAGGATGAGGTGCAGGAGCTGTAGAATGTGGGGGCACAATCCTCGGTGTCGGGAGGACGTGTTCTGTCCAGAGGTCCGACTGGGTCCCGGCTTCCACTATGTTAACCCAGTGTGCTGTCAGCGAGATGTACCATCCATGCCCACAAGCACTTGTACACGTGGCCGTGGGTAGGTGGACTTTCCCAGTAACTGCATAGTTGATGGCACGGCTAATGTTGTGGGACACGTGCTTGTGTAATGCGGGGACGGCAGACCAGGAGAAATAGTGGCGGCAGGGGACCGAGTACTATCAGGTTGCGGAAAGCTTTTATCTCCACGAGCCTAAAAAGCAACAATTTGAGCACAAGCATTCGCGAAATGTGTGAATTTAGTAGTGTGGCCTGTGGGGCGTTAGCTGCGTATTTGTGCTTGCGTTCCAAGGACTGGGGTAGGGACAACTGAACGCTGCGCTGGGACAAGGACATGGATGTGCTTGCTGATGGTGCTAGTTAAGAGCATTCAACGACAGGTGCAGGGCGGGAGGCATCTTGGCTTGCGGCATGGACAGGGGATTGGCATGCACGCACAACAGCGGAATAAGCAGTGGTGTCATCTGCAGACACTGTTCCTGGACCCTGGGGTTTGGCCTACTTAGTCGGGTGCTTTGCTGCCATGTGTCTGATCATGCTGGTTGTGGTCAGGCTGGTAGTTTTGCTACCCCTGCTGATGCTTGCCTGGCAGGTGGTGAAAATGGCCTTTTTGGGTTTATCGGCAGAATCTTTAAAAATTAACCACACTTGGGAAGGCCTAACAGTTGTACTGGCAAATTCCGTCATGTTAGCGTTACGAGGAACAATTTCCCACCTTCTGTCTGTGGCCACCACAATGCTTCTTCCTGCCTGTTGTGGTGCTACGCCTCCCTCCCCCTGTGTGCTGCTGTCCTCGCTCTGCATGTCCACCTGCCAGGTTGGGTCAGTTACTACGTCATCCACCACCTCGTCTTCCACTTCCGCACCCTAGTCCTCCTCCTGACTTTCTGGCAATTGTGTCTCATCATCATGTAACCATGTCTGCTCAAATATTTGGGCATCGCTACATGTGATCTCCTCTTGCCCCACTTCAAGTGGGCCGGGCGAGAGGCCCGAATCTATAAATGGAAAAGTGAACAGCTCTTCGGAGTGTCCAAGTGTGGGATCAGTTGTCTCCCGGCACTCGGCATGGCGGGAAGAAGGAGGCTCAGGGTGAGAAATATGCGGTCCAGACTCACAGCTACTGAGACTTGACTGTATGGAAGACAAGGTGGTGGTGGTGACTAAGTGACCGGAAGCATTATCTGCTATCCAACCAATAACCTTTTCACGCTGCTCTGTGTTCAATAGTGGTGTTCTGCGGTCCCCTTTTAATTGGGACAGGAAGGTCGAGCGACAACATGTGGGTGTTTGTTGTGGCACAATTTCAGCTTGCCCACGGCCTCGGCCTCGTCCTCTGCATGCACCATCATGTCCACTTCCTCGTCCCTTGCCACATGCCTTGCCCATTTTAAATGGAGGACAATATTTTCCACGTTCACTACAAATGGCTGGATTTGAACCGCAGTGATATGTGATATGTGCGACGGAAAACCACAGTTTTAAATAGCTGGCCTGTAGGTTACTATTTTTCACAGCGACCTGGTGTTAATAACTTCACTGACACACTGCAACAAAATTTAAATGGAGGCCAGAAATTGCTGAATTAGGAGCGAACTTATATGTGATACGTGTGATTGTAAACCATAGTTTTAAATAGCTGGCCTGTAGGCTACTATTTTTCATAGCAAACTTGTGTCAATAACTTCATTGAAACACTGCGACAAAATTTAAATGGAGGCCAGAAATGGCAGAATTTGAAGCACACTTATATGTGATACGTGTGACGGAAAACCACAGTTCTAAATAGCTGGCCTGTAGGATACTATTTTTCACAGCGACCTCGTGTCAATAACTTCACTGACACACTGCGACAAAATTTAAATGGAGGCCAGAAATGGCTGAATTTGAAGCACACTTATATGTGATACGCGTGACGGAAAACCACAGTTTTAAATAGCTGGCCTGTAGGTTACTATTTTTCACAGCGATCTGATATCAATAACTTCACTGACACACTGCAACAAAATTTAAATGAAGGCCAATATTTCCCACGTTCACTACAAATTTCCGTTTTTTTATCGCTGTAATATGTAAATAACCTGGTTGTATTCTGCTGTGGCAACAAGCAAATGGAGGAGAAAAACGGTGTTCTCTGGATTGCTTTTTATGCAAATAATCAGGATTAAGATCAAAAAAATAATTATCCCTGGCCCCTGATTTCTGGGGTTATTTCAAGAAATATCTGTAACAGCAGGAGCAGACAGAACTGGAATGGAGCCTCTTGTGCTGTATTGCAGTCTGCCACATACACTGCCTGCTTTCCTAGCTCTGCTATATATTTGTATATATTGTGGAATACCTAGACTAACAGGACGTTCAATGGACCCTCTTGCTATATGCACTGCAGTCTGCCACATACACTGCCTGCCTTTCTTCTGTTGTCACCTTAACCAATATGCAGCTGGATTAGTCCTCAGAAGGACTGTTGGTTCAGTTGTATATTATATAGATGTTGTGGTATACCTACACTAACTTATAAAAAACCAAATCTCTCTCTAGCTCAGCAGCAGCAGACCTGATGACGCTGTGCGGCCAGCCAATCACTGTAATGCCACAACCAACATGGCTACGGCATTACAGTGTGTGGCAGGCAATCCCTCCATGTTCATTGGCTCTCTAAAGAGCGCTAAACATGCAGGGAGGAGACCAAGCTCCCGCCCGAGCAACCAGGAAATACTCGCAGAGCGCCAAGCATCTCGAGCAGTGAGATGCTCGGGTGAGTACCGCTCGCTCATCACTAATGATTACCAGTGTTCAATTTGACATAGACTGTCAGAGACTTGCTTGAATTTATATACATCTGGATGACCATATCCATTAATATCAAGTGTTAGGATATCAATGGTTATCTATAGGTAAATGAGCTTAGAGTTTAAAGTTAAAGTTGCTAACTACCTGCCTGTTTTGCTCAACACTGATCTCTGTCAATTCCTCTCATGGCAGCAATTTTCCCACTTCTTCCCTGCTCTCGCATGTGTAATGAGTTAGTGCTATTTACATTACATCAGCATTGTAGTGAGATAATCTGCTAGGGCCATTGATACCCAATCAGAGTCACTTGCAGTGTTCCTTGCACTGCTGATGCGCCAGCTCATACAATGTAAATCACACTAACTTAGTGCACAGGTGCTTAGTTAGGCAGTGGACAGCCAGCTGTCAATTAACATGACGTCGACAGTGATGACCCGTCGACAGAGCAGATCACAAGAGCAGGAACTGCTCTGTTGACCTGAATGCAATGGAAGCGGGAGACTTGCCACCAGGAGCATATATGTGACCGCTGAGCCAGGAGAGATTGACACACGACAGAACTGGTAGTTAGCAACTACTTGAGGATAAGTGTTTAGCCCCATAATAGAAAATAAAAAGTCCTGGAAAACTCCTTAAGCATTATACCACACTATCCATTAAAGGGAATCTGTCAGGTGATTTTTTTAGTACGATTCTAATAGTATCCTGAAATAGTGCTTGGGTAGCCCTTTCAAAATATGTAACTTTTATTGCTGCAGCTTCTCCGGTTTTCTTGCTTGCTATAAGCACCGGAGAATACACATCCGCCGCCTGATAGTGAAGGATATGTAAATCCAAACAGAATATGCACTGTTCCCCACGCCCATAATCCTAACCACCTCCCGGCAGCTCCTCTTGCTCTGTAACAATGTTGAGTGTAGATTGAACTGTTAAAGGTTCTCTTTAACCTCTCAATAAGACTCTGCTGACTGTATTGGTCTAATGAAATACGTAGAAAAAATGTAATTAGAAATTTTGAATAATATACAAGAATACCACACCCTTGTCCATGATTGATTTCTCTAAATAATAATAATACAGCTCAAATGAATTCATATTACTGCTCTTTGTAACCAACCTAAGGTGCACGTTCTGCTGGGTTTTCACAGGGCTGTTTTGGTTTAACCTGGATGCGCATGTATTTGGATTGGAAGTAGTTTAGTATGTCAATTCACCCCAGACAGGTAAATTTATTGTCTTTCTAGTTATATTTGGATCTAATGATAACTTTCTATTACTAGATAATTTACTTCATTATATGTTCTGCATTAAAGGATTAAAATAGATTAATTTTTAAGGCTGTGTTGCCATTATGTTAAAAATGTTTGTTGCGCACAGGCAACACAGAAATGAGCCAAATGAGCTGGAAGTGCTCGAAAGCTCAATTATACAGCCCAGTGAACAACTATGAGCCGAACAAGAAGAACTACTAAACGTACATTACACATTTAACAACATCCCAACCATGTTTGGCACTCAAGCCACATTATTATTATAGCAACCTTTGTGTAGAAATTAAGAATGTGTGTCAATGATTCTCTTGGCGTTGAGCACAAATCCTGCTCTTTGGATGGCCAATTCAATTTCTTTAATAACATTAAGCAACATGTTAAGTAAGTTTGCAGAACAGGACAAGTGCCGTGCCACAGTAACTAGGTGCCAAGTAATTGGAAAAATGAAATATTTAGCAAAACAAATCTGGAAATTTTAGAGTTTAAAGATGTTGGATGCATAGTAAACAGTAGCTAATTAAAAAAATCATTGTTGCATCGTTCTATGATCGCTTTCAAGGATTCCTGTGTATGTATGCAAAATGATGATCTTTTTGGTCCCATAACAAATTTTGTATTGTTACCCTACAATTAGGATCACTTTGAAAATGTATAATAATACTACATTCAATTTTGTAGACATGCCTTTATGTACTTACTTACAAGGCAAGATCAAAGTTGGTGGAGGTCTTTGTGATGTAAAATTCACAAGGTCCCTCCTCCAGTAGAAATGTCATGCAATTTTTGGATAACTTATGTTTGACATGAACATTAAATAATTCTTGGTCAACAGGATATGAGAATAATTTAAGACTAAAGATTTAAGATGAACATGCTCAATGATCAGAACCTCAAATTTTTGTCTTCAAGACTTTTCTGAAGCTGCACTGATCTTCTGAAATGCACTACCCCAGAAAATTAAAATAATTTTTAACATCCCCAGTTTGCAGCATCATGTGAACACCTTTTTTATTAGATGAGATTTAAGATTTCAGCCATATTGCATGAAACAAGCCCTTTTAATTTTTCTGTCATCTCTATTTCATTACAGATGGTACAGTGCCTACAAGTAGTATTCAACCCCCTGCAGATTTAGCTGGTTTGATAAGATGCAAATAAGTTAGAGCCTTCAAACTGCAAACGAGAGTAGGTTTTATGAACAGAAGCATAAATCTTACAAACCAAAAAGTTATGTTGCTCAGTTGAATTTTATTAAATTTTAAACATAAAAGTGTGGGTCAATTATTATACAACCCCTATGTTTAATATTTTGTGGAATAACCCTTGTTTGCAATTACAGCTAATAATCGTCTTTTATAAGACCTGATCAGGCCGGCACAGGTCTGTGGAGTTATCTTGGCCCACTCCTCCATGCAGATCTTCTCCAAGTTATCTAGGTTCTTTGGGTGTCTCATGTGGACTTTATTCTTGAGCTCCTTCCACAAGTTTTCAATTGGGTTAAGGTCAGGAGACTGACTAGGCCACTCCAACACCTTGACTTTTTCCCTCTTGAACCAGGCCTTGGTTTTCTTGGCTGTGTGATTTGGGTCGTTGTCTTGTTGGAAGATGAAATTACGACCCATCTTATGATCCTTGATGGAGGAGCGGAGGTTCTTGGCCAAAATCTCCAGGTAGGCCGTGCTATCCATCTTCCCATGGATGCGGAACAGATGGCTAGGCCCCTTGGCAGAGAAACAGCCCCACAGCATGATGCTGCCACCACCATGCTTGACTGTAGGGATGGTATTCTTGGGGTCGTATGCAGTGCCATCCAGTCTCCAAACGTCACGTGTGTGGTTGGCACCAAAGATCTCGATCTTGGTCTCATCAGTCCATAGAACCTTGAACCAGTCTGTCTCAGAGTCCTCCAAGTGATCATGAGCAAATTGTAGACGAGCCTTGACATGACGCTTTGAAAGTAAAGGTACCTTACGGGCTCGTCTGGAACGGAGACCATTGCCGTGGAGTACATTACTTATGGTAATGACTGAAACCAATGTCCCCACTGCCATGAGATCTTCCCGGAGCTCCTTCCTTGTTGTCCTTGGGTTAGCCTTGACTCTTCGGACAAGCCTGGCCTTGGCACGGGAGGACACTTTCAAAGGCTGTCCTGGCCGTGGAAGGCTAACAGTAGTTCCATAAGCCTTCCACTTACGGATGATGCTCCCAACAGTGGAGACAGGTAGGCCCAACTCCTTGGAAAGGGTTTTGTACCCCTTGCCAGCCTTGTGACCCTCCACGATCTTGTCTCTGATGGCCTTGGAATGCTCCTTTGTCTTTCCCATGTTGACCATGTCTGAGTGCTGTTCACAAGTTTGGGGAGGGTCTTAAATGGTCAGAAAAGGCTGGCAAAAGAGATCTTTAATCCACACATGTGAAGCTCATTATTCTTGGTGCCTGAACTACTTCTTAATACTTTAGGGGGACCAAACAGAATTCTTGTGGTTTGAGGGGTTGACACTCTGAATTAACTTTTTACGTTTAAAAAAAAAAAAAAAAAAAAAAAAAAATTTGCTGCAGTGCATTTCCCACTTCCAGGCTGATCTACAGTACAAATGTCACAATGCCAAGTTAATTCCGCATGTGTCAACCAGCTAAATCTGCAGGGGGTTGAATACTACTTGTAGGCACTGTAACTTTAGCGAGCAAGTACAAGTTCCCTTGATTTGTAAAATTCTGTGGAATATGTGGGCCCTATATAGATATTGATTATTTTCATTATTATAAAATGTGTATGAGGTAA
Source organism: Phyllobates terribilis (assembly GCF_046119375.1). Taxonomy (NCBI): domain Eukaryota; kingdom Metazoa; phylum Chordata; class Amphibia; order Anura; family Dendrobatidae; genus Phyllobates; species Phyllobates terribilis. The sequence continues at coordinate 198,286,946 of NW_027362764.1, forward strand.
ACTTTAGCATAATGATTTTCAAGAGCTTGGTCCACCGGCCACATTGGTAGTCCGTGACCACCAGATGAGGCCACTGCAAACCTCCTACTACCTGCAGCATCCTTGGTGCCTCTTTTGATTAATGGAATCCCATGAAGTCATGTGTGCTTCATTCTATATAATAACATACAGGGGCCTACAGAAGAGGCACTGGGGATGCTTCAGATGTTTGCAGTGATTTGGCCCAGCGAGGGTCCTTCAAGTCTCTTTGCTAAATTCTAGTATGAGGACCTCTTCACTGTATTCTAGTATGTACTGATTGGCCTATTGGATTTTAACATGTCTATTCCTTTGTCAAATGAGACACAAGCACACCCGTGATATATCTTACACTTTTTTTTATCCTCACTCTTACTATAGCAATATACATTTTTTACTTAATGCAGGATTTTTTCCTGTCACATGTGTCTTAGATGTTTTGCTGCTGAGAATATCCTAGAAAAAAATAAAATTAATTGGGTGATGGAGACCCATAAGTAGTTTTATCCAAAAAATATTTAAAATATTACTCAAAGACAAATAGAAATTCTAATTAGTGATGAGAGAGCACTAAAATGCTCAGGTACTCGTTTCTTGGGTTGAGCAAATTGGAATGCTCAAGTGGTCGTTCTGAGTAACAAGCCTAATGTAAGTCTATGGGAAACTCAATCATTTTTTCGGCGGCTTCCCCAGGCGGTCTGCAGAGGGCCTAAAATTGCCCAAATTGATGGGAACAGTGCTCAAATGACATGGTAACAGCATGGGGAAGACCTTGGAAGCATTTCTGACTCCCAGATTACTGCTGTCAACAACTTTGTCAGAGGTATTACGCCATTTTTATGGACTCACAATAAAACATACAAAAATGAAACCAAAATGGATTTTTCTTGGAAAATATGTTAAGGAACATCCTTTTTAGGATAATGACTTGTATATAAGGCAAAATAAATAACCAAAAACAAAAATGCTCCTCCACACATTGGGCTATGTTCACACGTTTTTTGATGCGTTTTTGCACTTTTGCATTGCTTTCAATCAAGACAAAAGTATTCTCCGGGAAATGTCATTTTAACATTTTACAACCTTATCTGGCCATGTGGTGTGTGAAACATCATCAGACACATCCTGTTTCAAACACTATTTTTGCAGCCTTACTATTCTTAAATGCCCATGCTGTGACTGAAAGGGCTGCCAAAATTTGGGAAAAACTCCACTAACAATTTAAAGACACATAGAGCAGGGTCACAGTAACGACATGTTCCTATTAAAAAGGAGAGGGTCTGCTGTCCAGTTACAGGGTATGCTGTGAGTCCAACGGCTGTCAAAATTTAGGAAAAACCCCACTAACAATTTAAAGACACTTAGAGCTGAGCCGCAGTAGCGACATGTTCCCATTAGAAAAGAGAAGGTCTGCTATCCAGATATATGGTAAGCAGTGAGTCCAACGGCTGCCAAAATTTAGGAAAAACCCCACTAACAATTTAAACACACATAGAGCTGGGCCACAGTAACAAGAACGACATGTTTTCATTACAAAGGAGAGGGTCTGCTATTCAGCTTTAGGGTATGCAGTGAGTCCAATGCCTGCCAACATTTAGGAAAAACCCTACTAACAATTTAAAGACACATGGAGCTGGGCTACAGTAACGAGTATGACATTTTCCCAATAAAAAGGAGTGGGTCTCCCATACTGTTTGCCTATGCAGTGAATGCAACGGCTGCCAAAAATTTAGAGGCACTCCAATGCCCCATGCAAGAGACATAGAGGTTGGAGGGCCTCCTGAAAACAATGTTCCCATTATTAGGAAGTTTGTCTCCCATACTGTTTGCCTATGCAGTGAATGCAACGGCTGCCAAAAATTTGGAGGAACTCCAATGCCCCTTGCAAGAGACGTAGAGGTCGGAAGGCCTACTGAAAACAATGTTCCCATTATTAGTAAGTGGGTCTCCCATACTGTTTGCCTATTCAGTGAATGCAACAGCTGCCAAAAATTTGGAGGCACTCCAATGCCCCTTGCAAGAGAAGTAGAGGTCGGAGGGCCTCCTGAAAGCAATGTTTCCATTATTAGGAAGTTTGTCTCCTATACTGTTTGCCTATGCAGTGAAGCAACGGCTGCCAAAAATTTGGAGGAACTCCAATGCCCCTTGCAAGAGACGTAGATATGGTGATATGGTAGATATGGCGGTGATATGCAGGAGGATGTGGAGGATGAGGATGAGGAGAAGCAGGAGGTCAAGAGCAAATAAACAAAATCAGGAAGCGTATACCCATGTCTGGGTGTGAAGACAGAGGTGCATAAGAATAGACTTTTGACACGCCCCTGGGCCGTGGGGTACCCGGAGCCGGGCCGATAGATACTGGGGGTTGTAGTCACCGTGGCGGTGACTCGGTCCGTGACCCAGGTGGTCAATCCAAGGGTGGTAGATTTTTATAGGTTATATAATGTCCGACTACGCCACCTGTGGAGTGCGACTAATGAGGCCGCCGCTGCGGAACAGTCCTCTGAAGCCGGTGGTATAGCAGCAAAGGTGGTATAACTCCCCACAGGAAGAGTTAGCTTCAGGGCAGTGTGTGTGGATGATGGTGGTTGTGCAGGGTGTCGCGGTGCAGAAATAACCACAGAGTCCGTGCAGTGCAGTCCCAGGGTCTTTACTGGTAGCAATTAGACAGGCCTGGACTGGAGTACTGGCTAGAGATAAGAGTCTGGTCAGTCTGGGAGCAAGCATAGAGCCCTCCTGGGCAGGTGGAGTTGTAGGCCTGCCGTTCTCACTATTCTCTTTGGCTATTCTGCTTGTAGTTGTGATGTAGCCCACGTCCCTGAGTGTAACGTGCGGTGCTCACCCGTATGGCTGGCAGCTCGGGCCTTGTGGATGCCTCGCTCCTCCTTGGCGGTAGTGGTCCCTCGGTGCTGCTGAGCCTCCGGGCATCTGATGAGGCCAGGAGACCTGCAATCTCCTGCCCTGCGGTATCTGCTGCTGGGTCTGGAATCCCCCACAGCCTCGGACTCTGGTGTCCGGTTCTTTGTGTAGTCCAGCTAGGATGAGCTATCTCCAGCTTCAATCCCTAGCTCCTCTCGCTTCAGTGTCCTAAACTCAACTCCTTGCACTGAACTAAACTAACCCTGCCCCCAGATACCAGTTGCCAAGGGGAGGAACTCCCCTTGCTTGACTGGAGCCAGGAAAGTGTTGCATGTATAGTGTTCCTGGCCAAAAGAACTCCTGCTTGCTTCCAGACATGGTATTACCTCTTTTGAGGGAAGCAACACCACTGTGGCAACCAGGCCCTCTGGGGTGCCACATTTAGACCTACCAAAATAAACAAACACTGAATTTGAGTTTATGTTACACTGCTATCATTCGGTGGTGTTGAGAAGTCTGGCCCAATCCAGCCCTTTTTCATTTTTATAAGATTCAGCCTGTCAGCATTTTCAGTTGACAGGCAGATGCGCCTATCGGTTATAATTCCACCGGCGGCACTAAAACCCCACTCTGACAAAATGCTAGCGGCAGAGCAGGCCAGGACCTCCAAGGCATAGAGAGCCAGCTCATGCCACATGTCCAGCTTGGATACCCATTAATTATAAGGCACATAGGAATCATGGAGGACGTTGGTACAGTCGGCAAAGTACTCCCTCACCATCTTCCGAAATGTTTCCCTCCTTGTGAGAGTACCCCATGTCTCAGGGCCTGTGCGATGGGAGGGTCTGAGAAAACTGTCCCAGAACTTTGACAGTGTTCCCCTGCCTCTGCTGGATTGCATTTGTGTCTCTCTCACCTGTACTCCTTGATTGTCCAACAAGCTGTGACCTCTGCCGCCAGCAATTTCAGATGGGAATTTTTTCAAAAATTCTGCAACAAGGGCCTTCTCGTACTGCCTCATTTTATTAGGCCTGTCCTGAGCAGGAATAAGACACAGAATGTAATCCTTGTAGTGTGGGTCTAGAAGTGTCACCAACCAGTAATGACTGTCACCCAAAATTTGGACAATGCAAGGGTCACAGGAAAGGCAGCGTAACATAAACTCAGCCATGTGTAACAGACTGCAAAGAGGCAAGACTTCCGTGTCCTCACCAAGAGGATGAATGACCATGCTCTCCTCCTCATCCTCCTCCTCTTCCTCCTCCTCCCTGTCCTCGGGCCATGCACGCTGAACAAACGGTATGACAGTAGTGCAGGTAGTACCATCTATATCTCAGGAAACTAGCTCCTGTTCTTCCTTCTCCTCTTCCTCATTGTCACCCAATCCAAGTTGGGATGAGATGAGGCTGGGCAGTGTGGAATCACCTTGTATGGTTCCTTGCTCCATCTCATCGTGCTCCGCCTGCAATGCATCCTCTTTGATTGTGAGCAGAGAGCGTTTAAGAAGACAAAAAATAAGATTGTGATGCTAATTATGGCAACATCGCCGCTCACCATATTGGTGGAGTCCTCAAAGTTTTGGAGGATGGTACATATGTCTGACATCCATGTCCACTCCTGAGGTTTTATGTGTGGAGTCTGAACTGAATACCGACAGCCTTGCTGATGCTGGTACTCAACAACTGCCCTCTTCTACTCACAAATCCTTCCCAACAACTGCAATGCGTTTCCAACACGTGGGGACATCGCAGATCAGTTGGTGAGCTGGAAGCTGCAAAACGCTGCTGAAGCAGGGCAAGGGCGGTGGAAGCTATAGCTGACTTTCTAAAATGGGCACACAGGTGGTATACTTTGACAAGCAGATCTGTCAGATCTGGGTAGGTTTTGAGAAACTGCTGAACCACGAGGTTAAGCACATGGGCCAGGCATGGTACGTGTGTGAGCTCGCCTCAGAACCACCATCAGATTCCGGCCATTGTCACACACAACCATGCCTGGCTGTAGGGTCAGCGGTGTCAGCCACAGATCTACTTGCTCTTTTAGAGCTGTCCACAACTTTTCAGCGTTGTGTGGTTTGTCACCTAAGCATATTAGCTTCAGAACAGCCTGTTGCCGCTTGGCCGAGGCAGTGCTGCAGTGCTTCCAGCTTGCGACTGATCTGGTCATTTCGGAGATGGAAGCTGAAGAGGAGGAGGATGAGGTGCAGGAGCTGTAGAATGTAGGGCAATCCTGATTGACCCAGATCCCGCAGTCATGTTCCATCCCAAGGACTGACTGGGTCCCGGCTTCCACTATATTAACTCAGTGTCCCGTCAGCGAGATGTACTATCCCTGCCCACAAGCACTTGTTCACGTGTCTGTGGTTAGTTGGACTTTCCCAGCAACTGCGTTGTTGAGAGCACAGCTAATGTTGTGGGATATATGCTCGTGTAATGGGGGATGGCACACCGGGAGAAAAATTGGTGGCTGGGGACCGAGTACCGAGGGAATTACTAATATTATTCTTCACAGACATGTAGTGTGAATAGCTTGACCGACACACTGCAAGAAAATGAAAATGGAAGAAATGGCTGATTTTGGAACACTCTTATTGGTGATATGTCTGACAGAGAACCACAGTTTTAAATAGCAGGCCTGTAATTTACTAATATTATTCTATATAGAGACCTAGTGTGAATAGCTTGACCGACATACTGAAACAAAATGAAAATGGAAGAAATGACTGATTTTGGAACACTCCTATAGGTGATATGTCTGACAGAGATCCACGGTTTTAAATAGCAGGCCTATAATTTACTAATACTATTCTTCACAGACACCTAGTGTGAATAGCTTGACCGACACACTGCAACAAAATTAAAATGGAAGAAATGGCTGATTTTGAAACACTCTTATAGGTGATATGTCTGACAGAGAACCATGGTTTTAAATAGCAGGCCTGTAATTTACTAATACTATTCTTCACAGACACCTAGTGTGAATAACTTGACCAACACACTGCAACGAAATGAAAATGGAAGAAATGGCTGATTTTGGAACACTCTTACAGGTGATATGTCTGACAGAGAACCACGGTTTTAAATACCAGGCCTGTAATTTACTAATTGTAATGCACACGCCCGGGCTGAGTGGCGTGTGCGTGTGTATATAGTGATTCCACTGGACCGTGCCGGAGAGTGAATACCTGGAGGGGCGTAACTATGTATCCACCCGATCTGACCAGGGTCGCACGATGGCATACGATGCCAGTGCACCAAGGAGGAACCGAGCAGAGGGACCAGGTGCTACTCCAGGACAGACCCAGGACACGGCTGTTGACCCACTCCGGGGAATACAGGAACAGGCAGGTTAGGCTGGCACACAGACTGCTGGGTATAGGCAGACACGGCTGGTATGCAGACTGGCGGATGCTGGTAAGCACGACTGGTATGCAGGCAGGGAGGTACTGGCAGGTACGACAGGTTGGAGCACCGAGTGGATAGGACCCAGTACAGACTGGGACTCAGGAACAGAACCGCAGATGCGGTGAACAAACAGCAGAGTGAGGCCGCCCAGAGCGGCGAGCAAGAGCAGAACAAGACGAGACCGCCTGGAGCGGTGAGCGAGAGAAGAGCAGGACAAGGCCGCCTGGAGCGGTGAGCGAGAGAGGAGCAGGACGAGACTGCCGAAGCAGCGAGCAAAGGGTCAGAGCAGAGCGAGACTGCCGGAGCAGCGAGCAAAGGGTCAGAGCAGAGCGAGACTGCCGGAGCAGCGAGCAAAGGATCAGAGCAGAGCGAGACTGCCGGAGCAGCAAGCAAAGGGTCAGAGCAGAGCGAGACTGCCGAAGCAGCGAGCAAAGGGTCAGAGCAGAGCGAGACTGCCGGAGCAGCGAGCAAAGGGTCAGAGCAGAGCGAGACTGCCGGAGCAGCGAGCAAAGGGTCAGAGCAGAGCGAGACTGCCGGAGCAGCGAGCAAAGGGTCAGAGCAGAGCGAGACTGCCGGAGCAGTGAGCAAAGGGTCAGAGCAGAGCAAGAACCGCTGGAGCGGTGAGCAAGGCAGAGCAGAGGGGACAGGGCTCTGTTCACATGGAACAGACTGGAAGGGAAAGGCAGAACCAGGTACACACAGGATACTTGCAATGAAGTAGCGAGTGGACTCTAAACTCACAAACGGGAGTACAGGGACAACGAATAGGTGTTAGGTACGGGATCAGATTCTGCAAGAAATGGGAAGGTACGGGCATAGAGAAAAACAGGTAACAGGCTAGGAGAGTATACAGACAAGAACAGACACAGTAGCAAGATACAGGAGCGGGTCTAGGTATGCGGCCCCTAGAAGGCGGAAAGAAAAGGCTAGGAGCGTGTTCAGACAGGAACAGTCAAGATACTGGAACGGGTCTAGGTATGCGGCCCCTAGAAGGCGGAAAGAACAAGCTAGGAGCGTGTACACACTGGCCAGGAAATACAGCCTCCAGGATAGGCAGAAGACAACAGACTAGAAGATAGTTCAGACAGGACACAGTTCAGACACGTGAACTGATACCGCAAGGCAGGAAGCATAGACAGGACCTGGCACATCAGTGACAGGAAGCCAACTGACAGAACACAATGCTCAGGCATGGATTCCAGGGAGGAGCAGGGTTAAATACCAGGTGACAGACAGCAATAGGCTGAGGACGCACAAGGGGTGTGCCTGCAGCAGCTGCAAGAAGCAGGAAGTGATCGGGCGTCGCCCTTAAGCAGCAGAAACAGAGGCAAGCAGACAGCATGGAGGGAAGCCAGGCTAGCAGACTGGACTGGAGATCAAGTGCGCGCTCTTGCTCAGTGGGAGATGGAGCACTATGCAAGGATGCCGCCAGGTATGTTACGCTAATATTATTCTACACAGAGACCTAGTGTGAAGTGTGAGTAGCTTGACCGACTCACTGCTACGAAATGAAAATGGAAGAAATGGCTGATTTTGAACACTCTTATAGGTGTTATGTCTGACAGAGAATCACGGTTTTAAATAGCAGGCCTGTAATTTACTAATATTATTATTCACAGACACCTACTGTGAATAGCTTGACAGATACACTGCAACAGGATGGAAAAGGAGGCCAATATTTTCCACGTTCAGTTCAAATTTCAGGATTTTTTGTCACTGAAATATGGAACAGATCTGTCTGTATTCTGCAGTGCTAACAAGCAAATGGAGCAGAAAATGGTGTACTCTGGATTGCTTTTTAAGCAAATAACCAGGATTAAGATACAAAAAAATTGCCCTGGCCCCTGATATCTGGGGCTATGTCTACAAATATCTGTAATTTTTACAGCAGCAGCAGACAGGACGTTCAATGGACCCTCTTGCGCTATATTCACTGCATTCTGCCACATACACTGCCTGCCTGCCAGTTCTTGCCTAAGGGCAGGGACACACTGCAATATTTCTCCTGTGAGTATCACATGGTAAACCACGTACTGGCCAGCACCTCTCCTGACCTGAGCTTGACAGCTGCATTGAAATCCATCATGCTGTCATGCTCAGGTCAGGAGAGGTGCAGGACAGTCCGTTCAGTGCAATGCGATCATCGCACGAGTTTTATGGCTGTGTGTTCCTGCCCTAACACTGATGATATGCAGCTGGATTAGTCCTCAGAAAGACTGTTAGTTCAGATAGATATATATATACATATATATATATATATATATATATATATATATGTTGTGGAATGCCTATACTAACAGGACGTTCAATGGACCCCCTTGCACTATATGCACTGCAGTTTGCCACATACACTGCCTGCCTGCCTAACTCCTGCAATCACCACTGAATATATGCAACTGAATTAGTCCTCTCCCTATTCTGCCTGCTTCCAGGGTAGACTGTGACGAGCATCTCAGCGCAAGGTCTTATATAGACCTGATGATGCTGTGCGGCCAGCCAATCACTGTAATGCCCACAACCAACATGGCATCGGCATTACAGTGCGTGTCAATCCCTGCATGTTCATTGGCTCTCTAAAGAGCATCAAACATGCAAGAAGGGGACCCAAGTTCCCGCCCTAGCAACCCGGAAATACTCAACGAGCGCCGAGCTTGTCGAGCACCGTGATGCTCAGGTGAATATTGTTCAACATCTTTATCAATGATTTAGATGAAGGAATTGAGGGTAAACTGATTAAATTTGCTGATGACACAAAGCTAGGAGGGATAGCTAATACTAGAGAAGAGAGAGAGAGGATTCAAAAAGACCTAAATAAACTGGAGCAGTGGGCAGCAAATAACAGAATGGTTTTTAACAGGAAAAAATGCAAAGTACTACATCTGGGCAATAAAATTGAAAAAAGCATATACAGAATGGGAGGAATAGAGCTAAGCAACAGTACATGTGAAAAAGACTTAGGTATACTAATTGATCAAAGACTGAACATGAGTCAACAGTGTGATGCAGCAGCAAAAAAAGGCAAATACAATTCTGGGATGTATTAACAGAAGCATACAGTCTAGATCACGTGAAGTCATTATCGCACTTTACTCCTCTCTGGTCAGACCTCATCTGGAATACTGTATCCAGTTTTGGGCACCACATTTTAAAAAAGGCATCGACAAACTGGAGCAAGTTCAGAGAAGAACGACCAGAATGGTGACCGGTCTCCAAACCATGTCCTATGAGGAACGGTTGCAGGATTTGGGAATGTTTAGCTTGCAAAAAAGAAGACTGAGAGGAGACTTAATAGCTGTCTACAAATATCTCAAGGGCTGTCACATTGTAGAAGGATCATCTTTATTCTCATTTGCACAAGGAAAGACTAGAAGCAATGGGATTAAACTGAATGGGAGGAGACACAGATTAGATATTAGAAAAAACTTTTTGACAGTTAGGGTGATCAATGAGTGGAACAGGCTGCCACGAGAGGTGGTGAGTTCCCCTTCAATGGACGTCTTCAAACAGAGGCTGGACAGATATCTGAGATGATTTATTGAATCCTGCTTTGAGCAGGGGGTTGGACCAGATGACCCAGGAGGTCCCTTCCAACTCTACCATTCTATGATTCTATGATTCTATGAGTACCGAGCAGTGGCGAGCATGTACGCTCATCACTAATTATAATATGTATTCCAACTTTCAAATCCCATATCCTGCTAGCTCTCATCCCAGCAGTTTAGCTTCTCTTATGCTGCCATCAAAACAGAATGTACCACCTGAAGAGGTTAACAGAGAGAGAGAAGGCATCTCTTTCTGGCCTTATCATCCCCCATCACACAACATGATCATGAGTTGCTGATTGTTTGCTATGCCCAGGTCACCATTTTCCTGAATCCGCATGGAAGCAAATTACAAAACTCTGCATTTTGGCTAATGCAGATTTTTATTAGATTTGAGTAGAATTGAATTCCACATATCAGCTCATATCTTATATCTGTCTACCTTAGCAAAATATCCCTCAAGGCCCATTTACACAAGCTGTTATCTGATGAATGAACATTCATATGAACTCCTATAAACATGCGACTAGTCATTTGACGAACTAGCAAAAAAACGAGTTCATCGATTGATCGGAATATTTATGGAAGCATGAAAATCATCCTTGTTGGCAGTCCATCAACCCATGTAAACAGTGTATATATGGATGACAATACCCATACTGTATTGGAACATAAAGTTGAATTGACGAAGTGAATGGACTACTAAATGAGCACCGATCGATTTGTATATAGTCAACCCGAGCTTGTTTATAGGCTGAAACCTGCCCGCAGTTTTTAGCAATCTGCCTTATGAAAAGTTGACTGCTAATTTTTTTTTATGACTGGTTGTTTCAGCAGCTTCAGAATTCATTTTTAATACTGACACAAAAAGTAGATGGCTCAACTTAAGCACCTAAGGCAAATTGTATCTAAAAAATCTAGGACACCTAAGACTTAATGGCTTAGATTGAGGTATCATCTATAGCTAAAAACAGAGGGAGTGCACAATGATGCTCATAAAGAATGCGAGGTTTCCCAGTGGAATTGATACTTTTTCTATAATGCTGTTTACATTTAGATCCCGTCTTAGGAAATCCTGTCTTGGCTCCCATTACTTTTACCATTCAGTAAAGAGATAAATGCATCTCAAGCTTATTTCTCCTAAATTCTGAAAGCAGGAGATAAATTGATTTCCTACAATTAAATGCAATCTTTAGTTTTCCAGGCTGTTTGCTCATTCATAAAATGACATTACTCAACACCGGGCTTATCCTTTTGTGGCTCTTCAGCTATTGTTCAATATCCCAACATGCTCGGCAGGCATTCATCAACAGCTGGAAAAATGCAGGTTCATATGCTGCTCTATGCTGAATAATCATTTTGCTTCAATCCTCTTCAGCATTTGATATTCAGACATCAAGACACAGAGATGTGTCCTCAAGTATCCGACACATGGGAAAACAATTATTTCAGCCAATTTACTGTAAGGACTGCATAAGTACTAGTGACAGGTATATTGGAACCTGAAGTATGAATTACATATATTGCTTCTGGCACACAACATTTTCCAGACATCATTCAATTTTAATTAACAGTTGATCCATTTGACGTGGTTTGCTGTTATTTTTCAATAACTGTGTCTGATAAACACACACTATATTACTTGTTTAAGCATCTTTTTCCATGATGATACCCTTCACTTCACTTTAACACAATCTCCCTGCTGAGTTACCATTTTCATGCGTCAGTGTAATGCATTGATTTACACGATAAATCAAAACCTATTATTTCTATTTTGTGCTTAAACATAATTTTACAAAAGAAAACAAAATGAAAAAAATACGAATGTAGGTTGTCTAAAAATAAGCAAGATAAATCCAGCCTAGAATTTAAAACTAACTTACTGCAGAGTGATACAATTTGGATTTCTAGTCTGATCTGTGAAGTATGATTGTTTTTTGAACATTATACTATAAAAAAAAACCTCTAGTCTGGAGAAGCCATAACAGGATTTTAGTTTTTCTTTTCAGGGTACAGCAATGTATAATTTTGTATCATATAACTCAGTAAATTCAATCTAATGGTAAACAATACTGTCTTAAAAGTTTTAATAGGGGTCATACCTGTGCTAACTAACCAGGAAAATAATATTTTCAACCCTAAAGAGCAAATTGGCCTCTCCATCTGAAATGTTTATGTACGATTACAATTAAAATTATTCAACATTTGCAAATTAGTTTTTTTACTAAAATGTCCAAACTTTCTGCTGTTTGAAAAAATCAAACAAGGACAATTTAAATAATTTTTTAAATCAATATTTAGTGTATTTTTGAGCATAGAGAAAACAGACATATACTGTGTATCATATCATATGTCAATGTATAGTACAAGTCAAAACATATTACAACTGGTATAGGCAGGTATCAAAATGTATGGCCCAAACGATAAGTACAGGCACTAAAATGCAACAACAAAAATCTACAGAGAAAAGGAAGCAAATGCCCAATCTAATAAATTTAAAGCTTTATTAATTCAAAAAAGGACAATATACACAAATATTAAAAATAAAACAAATGCAGAGTGACTATGTCATTCAGGAAAATAATAAAGATCTTTACAGGTTATAATATCCAAAAAGAGCCATAAACCAAAAAAGCACAAAAATTAACCAGGCAGGTCAAAGTTGTGATATACGAGTATAATAAAGTTCATTTGAAAAAATTGTAGGTCAGACAATAAAACCTGGTGGTCGTATTTTAAAAGTGCAGTGCAATAGAATTAACTAATTATTCTTCAGAGCCTAGTGGCTACATATCTAAAATATAGTGCAGAAAGGTATTTGTCATATCTCTGTGCAATCACAAGGTAAAGTGGTCAAAGATAATAAGTCAGGTATAGACAGGCCCTATAAAATATCATACAGCACACATTGAAAAATAGCAGGCTCATAAATAATAGGTATGTAAAAAGATGAAAGATATGAACCTGAATGGCAATAGCACAAGACCTCAATACGCGTTTCGCGTTAAGCTCCTTCTTGGGGGGGGGGGGGGTTGTGCAATGCCTTTAACCAAAAACAAGGAAAAGTACCAGTCTCTGATGATGAGAGGCCACTTCTGATAAGGACATTCCTTAGGTCTGGTGGTTGATTTTATAGGATGAAGGTTACATGTGTGAATATTTTTTCTGTGTATTGACTTTGTAAAAAAGTGGATTAGAAATGAACAGCAATTTTCCTCAAGATGCTCATCTAGAGGATGTATGTGACCACGATGAGCACCATTTTTATTCATCATCCTTCCTTTTAATAATTCCTATTCCTTGGAATTATTGGGGTTCTGGATCTGCTCATCTATAAATGTGTTTCTTAGGGATTTTTTTATTGATCTGCATTAGTGTTGAGCGAGCACTAAAATGCTCGGGTGCTCGAAGCTCGGGCCGAGCTAACCATGATACTCGGGTGCTCTACCCGAGCAACGAGCCCAATGTTAGTCTATGGGAGACCCGAGCATTTTTGTGGCGGCACCCCCGGCAATCTGAAGAAAGCCTAAAAAGTGCCCAAAACGATAGTGACAGTGCTCAACTTACATGGGGACAGCATGGGGATCGCCCCAGGAAGCATTTCTGACCCACAGGTCACTGCTGTCAACAACGTGGTCAGAGGTATTAAGCCACTTTTACGGGCTCACAATAAAACATTCAAAAACTAAACTGAAAGTGCTTTCCTGTGAAAAATGTTAAGGAGCATCCTTTCCAGGGTAAAGACTTGTGTATAAGGTAAAATAAATAACCAAAATCAAAAATACTCCTCCACACCTTGGGCTATGTTCACAAGTAGCATTTTTTATGCGTTTTTGCACTTTTGTATTGCTTTCAACCTTGACAAATGCATTCACCGGGAAATGTCATTTTAACATTTTAGAACCTTATCTGCCCATGTGCTGTGTGACACATGCATACAGTGCTGAAAAGACATGGGAACAGTATGGGGAAGACCCATGGAAGCATCTCTGACACCCAGGTCACTGCCTAAAAGTGTGCCCATCAGAAGTGATTCTTGCCACATCAGACTTGCAAGTCCTTGTCCCAGGGCAGTGTTCAATTGTACCTCCCCCATTCCTTGCAATGCAAGCGCAAGTATGCAGCCTGCCACCCACCTACCCCCAGGCTGCAATACCATACTGCTTGCGTGCACTTGAAATTGGGCCTTTTAGGCATGTGGAGGCGGAATCTGGCCACCACATCATGGCTGCGTTGGCGGCCTGGTATCCATACTCAGTCCCCAGCCGCCCGGCAGCCGGGTGTCCACGCTTGGTCCCCAGCCACCAGGGGGCGGACGGGTGTCCATAAACGGTCGCCAGCCACCCCTATTTGTCCCGGTAACCTCCCCACACTTTTCTTAGCCTGGCCTGCTTTAGGGCAGCAGTGGCCGAGCCCACTAGACAACTAGATTCCTCCGGTGGGCCCTGGCTTCTCCATCAGGGGAGTTGAGAGTGCCAAAGTGAGGAGCATGATGATGATGATGGAAGTTAGCATCTGCTTTGTTTTCTTGGAATGCAAGCGTAAGTGTTCAGCCTCCCACCCACCCACCCCCAGGCTGCAATACCAAACTGCTTGCTTGCTTGCACTTGAAATTGGGCCTTTTAGGTATGTGGAGGCAGAATCTGGCCAAAACGTCATGGCTGCATCGGTGGTTTGGTATCCATACTCAGTCCCCAGCCGCCAGGCAGCCGGGTGTCCACGCTTGGTCCCCAGCCACCAGGGGGCGGCCGGGAGTCCATAAATGGTCCCTAGCCGCCCCTATTTGTCCCGGTAATCTTCCCCACTCTTTTCTTAGCCTGGCCTGCTTTAGGGCAGCATTGGCAGAGCCCACCAGACAACCAGACTGCTCCGGTGGGCCCTGGCTTCACCGTCAGGGGAGTTGAGAGTGCCAAGGTGAGGAGCATGATGATGATGAAAGAAGTTAGCATCTGCTTTATTTTCTTGAATTGCAAGTTTAAGTGTGCAGTCTGCCACCCACCCACCCCCAGGCTGCAATACCATACAGCTAGCTTGCTTGCGCTTGAAATTGGGCTTTTTAGGCATGTGGAGGCAGAATCTGGCCACCCACATGGCTGCATCGGCGGCCTGGTATCCATACTCAGTCCCCAGCCGCCCGGCGGCCGGGTGTCCACGCTTGGTACCCAGCCGCCATGGGGCAGTCGGGTGTCCATACTCGGTCCCCAGCTGCCCCGCGGCCGGGTGTCCACACTAGGTCCCTAGCCGCCAGGGGGCAGCCGGGTGTCCATAAACGGTCCCAAGCAGCCCCTATTTGAAGGACAGCCTAACCACAAACACGTGGACAAGTGAATGTGGCCAGGTATGATCCATCTCACTGACGCCTTCACACTGGGTTGATATTGTGGAAGCCGAGACACAGTTGGACACTGGGATGCAACACATCCTCCAGATATATAGGATTGTGGGTCCTGGGTCAATCAGGCTTCAACACAAAGTTCAGAAGGTAGACAGCAGCAGTGGTCGGACTCCTACACAACGAGTAAATTATTCATGATCATGAGACTATCCATCTCCTTAGCTTTCTGTTCTTTGGAATGCAAGCGCATGTATGTAGTAGAGGCTAGGACTGAGGTGGTCAGCGTTTTGGCGCATATCCTACCTTCTCCGAGGATTGCTGGATGCTTTCTTGCTCCTATCCCAGTTCTATAACTCCCGTTAAAACAAAGCTTCAGGTGATGAATGATGGATGAGGTGGTGGCAAAGGAGAAAGAGCAGGAGGAACAGGGACCATTCACATCAATATCAGGCCAGTCAGCCACACAAGTCTTGTAGGATATGTTTCTGTACCAAAAGGAGCGGTTCGGCTACACAGTTATACGGCATACAGTGAGTGCAATGCCTACCAAAAATTTTGAGGAACTCCAATGCCCCTTGGAAGTGACATGGAGGTCAGAGGGCCTTAACTAAACCATTTTTTCCACTTATAGCAACTGTGTCTCCTGTACACTGTTGGCCTAAGCAGTGAATAGAAGGCTTTCCAAAAATTATGAGGAACTGCAATGCCCCTTGAAACAGACGTGGATTACAGCATACTAAAAGCTTTCTACCCATTATTGGGGAGTGGGTCTTTCTTTGTGTTCGCCTATGCATTGAAAAGCAAAAGCTGACGAAAATTAGGAGGAAATGCAATGCGCGTTGGAAGAGTCGTGGAGGTTAGAGTTAATTAAAAACAACATTTCAATGCCTGTTGGAAGAGCTGTGGAGTTCGGAGTGGTTTAACAAGACGGTTTTAATGCCCCTTGGAAGAGCGGTGGAGGTCGCAGAAGCTTAATAAGACATTTTTAATGCCCCTTTGAAGAGTGGTGGAGGTCACAGTAGCTTAACAAGACGATTTTAATGCCCCTTGGAAGAGCTGTGGAGGTCGCAGTAGCTTAACAAGACGGTTTTAATGCCCCTTGGAAAAGTGGAGGTCACAGTGGAATAAAAAGACAATATCAGTGCCCCTTGGAAGAGTGATGGAGGTCGCAGTAGCTTAAAAAGACGGTTTTAATGCCCCTTGGAAAAGTGGTGGAGGTCGCAGTAACTTAACAAGACGGTTTTAATGCACTCTTGGAAGAGCGGTGGAGGTCGCATTAGCTTAACAAGACGGTTTTAATGCCCCTTGGTAAAGTGGTGGAGGTAGCAGTAGCTTAATAAGACGGTTTTAATGCCCCTAGGAAGAGGGGTGGAGGCCGCAGTGGAATAAAAAGACAATATCAATGCCCCTTGGAAGAGTGGTGGAGGTCGCATTAGCTTAACAAGACGGTTTTAATGCCCCTTGGAAAAGTGGTGGAGGTCGCAGTGGAATAAAAATACAATATCAATGCCCCTTGGAAGAGTGGTGGAGGTCGCAGTAGCTTAACAAAACGGTTATAATGCCCCTTGGGAAAGTGGTGGAGGTCGCAGTAGCTTAACAAGATGGTTTTAATGCCCCTTGGAAGAGTGGTGGAGGTCGCAGTAGCTTAACAAGACAGTTTTAATGCCCCTTTGAAAAGTGGTGGAGGTCGCAGTAGCTTAACAATACGGTTTTAATGCCCCTTGCAAAAGTGGTGGAGGTCGCAGTAGCTTAACAAGACGGTTTTAATGCCCCTTGGAAGAGACGTGGAGGTCACAGTAGCATAACAAGACAGTTTTCATGCCCCTTACAAGAGCCATGCAGTACAGCATATTCAAAACATTATTCCCATTATTGGGGAGTGGATCTCCCATAGTCTTTGCCTATGCCTTCCAAGCAAAAGCTGCCAAAAATTAGGATGGAGGAACTTGCAATGCTGGCAACATAGACCACGGTCACCCTGGTGGTATAGTGGTGGTGGAGGCTGAGGATAAGGAGAAGTGCAAAAAACAGCCAAAATGAGGAAGCGTATGCCCATGTGTGGGTGTGAAGCGGCACATGGGAATACACCTCCCAAAATAACACAGTGGATTTGACTTTATGTTACTCTGCAGTCATTTGGTGGTGATGAGAAGTCTGGCCCAATCCAGCCCTTGTTCATTTTGATAAGGGTCAGCTTGTCAGCATTGTCAGTTGACAGGCGAGTGCGCTTATCAGTTATAATTCCCCCAGTTGAACTAAAAACACGCTCCGATAAAACGCTAGCGGCAGGGCAGGCCAGGACCTCCAAGGCGTACAGAGCGAGTTCATTCCAAGTGTCCTAATTGGATACCCAATAATTAAAAGGCACAGAGGAATCACGGAGGACGCTGGTACTCCCTCACCATCTTTTGAAACTTTCCACTCCTTGTGAGAGTACCCCGCGCCTCAGGGCCTGTAAGCTGGGCGGGTCTCAGAAAACTGTCCCAGAATGTTGACAGTGTTCCCCTGCCTCTGCTGGATTGGAGTTGCGTCTATCTCACCTGTACGCCTTGGTTGGTCAACGAACTGTGACCTCTGCCGCTAGCGTGTTCAGTTAGGAATTTTTTTAACAGTTCTGCAGCAAGGGCCTTCTGGTACTGCCACATTTTTGAAGACCTCTCCACCTCAGGAATAAGAGAGTGAAAGTTCTCCTTGTAGTGGCGGTCTAAAAGTGTCACCAACCAGTAATGACTGTCACCCAACATTTTGACAACGCGAGTGTCACGGTTAAGGCAGCATAACATAAAGTCAGCCATGCGTGCCAGACTGCTAACGGGCAAGACTTCCATGTCCTCACCAAGATGACGACTGACCATGCTCTCCTCCTCCTCCTCCCCCCTGTCCTCAGGCCACCCACGCTGAACCGACTGTATGACAGTTGTACAGGTACTACCGTCTAAAGCGCATGATACCAGCTCCTGTTCTTTCTCCTCCTACTCCTCCTCCTTCCCCTCATTGTCCCCCAATTCATGTTGGGATGAGATGATGCTGGGCTGTGTGTAATCGCCCGCTATGGCTTCTTGATCTATCTCATCATACTCTGGCTGCAATGCCTCCTCTTTAATTCTCTGCAGAGGGCATTGCAAAAGACCAACAAGTGGGATGCTGACACTAATGATGGCGTCATCGCCATTCACCATCTTGGTGGACTCCTCAAAGTTTGTCAGGATGGTACATATGTCAGACATCCAGGTCCACTCCTGAGGTCTTATGTTTGAAGTGTAGCATCGGCGTCTCTGCCCCCTGCCAGGCAGAGACACCGTCCCTCTCACCGCTGCGCTTCCTGCCCGGAGTCCTCCAGCACTCCTCTTCCTGTTACTGCCGGCGCACGCAGCTTCCCGGGCACTGTGCTTAGGGCGCGCACGCTTCCTCCCTCTTAAAGGGGCCGCGCGCCGCCCTAAGGAGTCCCCAGCCAATTGCCGGAGGTCCTCCCATATTTAAAGCACCTCCTCCAATATGGAGATGCCCGAGCAATAGTTGATGCACAGTGTACTTACCTCTGCTTCAGTCCTCAGTCCCGCTGCTAGCCTGACTACTAGTCCTGCCCACCATCCTGACTATCAGTCCAGTCCGCCAGCCTGACTACTGTCCAGCCCAACAGTCTGTCTTCCGTTCAGTCCGCCAGTCTGTCTATGGGCTTTGCCCGTCTGCTTATCTGGAAGCACCTGCCTGTTACCTGTCAGCCTACCTGAAGGCTCCTGCCCGTCACTTGCCGTGACCACCTGTCTGCCTACCTAGAGTCTCCTGCCCGTCACTTGCCATGACCACCTGACAGCCTACCTAGAGGCTCCCGCCTGTCACTTGCCGTGACCACATGACAGCCTACCTAGAGGCTTCTGCCTGTCACTTGCCGTGACCACCTGACTGCCTACCTAGAGGCTCCTTCCCGTCACTTGCCGTGACCACCTGACAGCCTTCCTAGAGGCTCCCGCCTGTCGCCTGCTGTCTCTGCCAGTTCCTCTACCCAGATCTTTCGTCAGCCTGCCTGCTGTGCCCATCTGCAGTATCGGTCAGTCTCAGCCATCTGACCCGTGGGAGTCACCTGCTCTCTTACAAGGTCCTCCCCAGAGTAGCACCTGGTCCCTCTGCTCGGTCCCTCCCTGGTCACGGAGTCGTTAGCCGCTGTACGACTTAGTTATGCCCCTCTGGGTCCCTCCTTGCACAGCAGCACAGACGTTCCACCACCCGGATCCGTAACATGGAGTCTGACCTGAATATCGAAGGCCTTTTGCAGCTGGTACTCCACAACTTCTCTCTTCTGCTCACAAATCCTTTGCAACATGTGGAGGGTAGAGTTCCAACGTGTGGGGACATCACACACCAGTCGGTGTGCCGGAAGCTGTAAACGCTGCTGCAACACAGCAAGGGCTGCGGAAGCTGTAGCCAACTTGTGAAAATGAGCTGACAGGCGGCGTACTTTCATGAGCCGATCTGGCAACTCAGGGTACGATTTAAGAAACCGCTGAACCACGAGGTTAAGCATATGAGCCAGGCATGGTACGTGTGTGATCTCGCCTCGCCTCAGAGCTGCCACCAGGTTACGGCCATTGTCACGAACATGCCGGGATGTAGGTTCAGCGGTCTCAGCCACAGATCTGCCTGCTCTTTCACAGCTGTCCACAACTCACAAGCAGTGTGAGGTTTACCACCTAAGCTTATGAGTTTCAGCAAAGCCTGTTGCCGTTTTGCTGAGGCAGTACTGCAGTGCTTCCAGCTTGTAACTGATGTAGTGATATCTGAGATGGAGGCTGAACATGAGGAGGAGGATGATGAAGTGCAGGAGCTGTACACTGTGGGAGCAACTCTGACTGACATAGGGCCTGCAATCCTCAGTGTGGGGAGGATGTGTTCTGTCCCAAGGTCCAACTGGGTCCCGGCTTCCACTATGTTTACCCAGTGTGCCGTCAGGGAGATGTACCGTCCTTGGCCACAAGCGCTTGTCCACGTGTCTGTTGTCAGGTGGACTCTCCCAGTAACTTCGTTGTTGAGGGCACGGCAGATGTTTTGGGACACGTGCTTGTGTAGTGCGGGGATGGCACACTGGGCAAAATAGTGTCGGCTGGGAACCAAGTACCGAGGGACGGCCACCGCCATAAGTTTGCGGATGGATTCCCGCTCCATCAGCCTAAAAGGCAGCATTTCCAAAGCAAGCAGTCGTGAAATGTGCAAATTTAGAATTTTGGCCTGTGGGGCATTGGCTGCGAATTTGCACTTTCGTTCAAAGCTCTGGGATATGGACAATTGAATGCTGCGTTGGGACGTGGACGTTGATGCTGTTTCTTGAGAATCTGCCATAACAAGTGAAGACTGAGAGGAGGGGGCATCTTTGCATGCAGTATGGACAGGGGATTGCCTTGCACGCACAACAGGGTTTCTCTTACACGCACAAAAGCGGAAGAAGCAGTGGTGACAGCCGCTGACACTGGTCGTGGAACTGGGGTTTGCCCCACAAAGTCGGGTGCTTTGCTGACATGTGCCTGATCATGCTGGTGGTGGTCAGGCTGGTAGTTTTGTCACCCCTGCTGATGCTTGCATGGCAGGTGGTACAAATGGCCTTTTTTAGGTTATCAGCAGAGTCTTTAAAAAAATTCCAGACTCTGGAAGACCTACCAGTTGTACTGGCAACGTCTCTCGTGTTGGTGTTACGGGGAACTGTTGCCCGCCTTCTGTTTGCGGCCACCACACTACTTCTTCCTGCCTGTTGGGGTACTCTGCCTCCCTCCCCCTGTGTGCTGCTGGCCTCGCTCTGCGTGTCCTTTTGCCACCTTGGGTCAGTTATTAGATCATCCACCACCTCCTCCTCTTCCACTTGCGCACCATGATCCTCCTCCTCACTTCGTGGCAATTGTGTCTGGTCATAGTCCACCTCTTGTGACAAATTGCCAGCGTCGACTTCCTCTGGCTGTGGCATCGCTTCATGGGATCTCCTCTTCCACCACTTCAAGCAGAGCAGGCGAGGGGCACAAATCTGGAAATGGACCAGTGAACAGCTCTTCAGAGTGTCCAAGTGTGGGATCAGTTGCTGTCTGGCGACACTCGGCATGATGGGAGGAAGGAGCATCAGGGTGAGGAGGAGTATGCGGTCGAGACTCATGGCTACTAAAACTTGACCGTGTGGAAGACAGACCGGAGGTGGTGGTGCCCAGGTAACTGGAAGTATTATCTGGTATCCAATTAATAACCTGTTCATACTGATCAGTTTGCAATACTGGTGTTGTAGTGTGCTTCCCTAGTAATTCAGTCAAGAAGTGGGAGCGAGAAGATGTGGCTGGTGGTTGTGGCACATTTTCACCTTGGCCCCATCCTCTACACGCACCATCACCAGAACGTCCAGTTCCACGTCCCTTGCCACGCGCCTTGCCCATTGTAAATGAAGTAAAATAGCTTACACTCGCAATATCAATGGAAAAAGGGTAATGAAAAGGAGATTAGAACCGTGGAAGAGGAAAACTACAGTTCTATTTCTCTGTCCTACACCAGAATCTTTTAAACAGATATATTTGTGTCTGAACAGTCAGGGAGACACTATTACTGTTTTTTTATGTAAAAAAGGTCAAAAGCTGCATAATACAGAGATTTGAACCGTGGAACTGCAAAACCAAACTTTTAGTTATCTGGCCTACACCAGAATATTTTAAACAGATATATTTGTGTCTGAACAGTCAGGGAGACACTATTACTGTTTTGTTTTATGTAAAAAAGGCCAAAAGCTGGATAATACTGAGATTTGAGCCGTGGAACTGCAAAACCAAACTTCTAGTTATCCGGCCTACACCAGAATATTTTAAACAGATATATTTGTGTCTAAACAGTCTGGTAGACATTATTACTGGTTTTTTTTATGTAAAAAATGCCAAAAGCTGCATAATACAGAGATTTGAACCGTGGAACTGCAAAACAAAACTTCTAGTTATCTGGCCTACACCAGAATATTTTAAACAGATATATTTGTGTCTGAACAGTCACAGACACACTCAATTATTTATTTTTTTTTGGGGGGGGGGGTACCAAAATGTTAATAAGACACGTATTTGTACAGTCTGACTGAGGAAAAAAAAAAATACAGATTTTAGATTAAAAAAAAAAGGATTTTTCCTGACCCCTGAGACCGGGGGATAAGTCTAGCAATTTGACCAGCAGGAGCACACAGGACTGTAATGCAGTGTTTGTTGGTATAACCACTGCATCTCCTTACAGCCTGCCTGCCTGCCTGATATCTGGGATGGATATTAGTCCTGAGAAGGACTGTTTGTTTGATTTGGCAGGCTTTAGAGACCCTACACTAACTATTTTGCAGTATAAATCTCTCCCTAGCTCTGCAGCACTGACCCTACAATGTCTGATCTGGAGCGACTGTGTCCAAGATGGCGGCGCTCGGTTTTAAATACTCGAGGTGATGCTGTGTGGCCATCCAATCAGTGTAATGCCCACAAACAACATGGCTGCGGCATTACAGTGACTGGCTGGCAATCCCTGCATGTTCATTGGCTCTGTAAAGAGCGCCAAACGTGCAGGGTGGAGACCCGAGCTCCCGCCCGAGTAACCTGGAAATGCTTGGTGCCCGAGTAGCGAGATGCTCGGGCGAGTACCGACCAATGTTGAGCATGCTCGCTCAACACTAATCTGCATCAAATAAATCCAAATGTATAATAGAGCCTGGCTATAAATAATGGAATTCTTTTACATTTTGGATGGAAGCAGTTATTTCTTAGATATGCTGGCTGACCTGTATGCTCATGGTAGACTAGGTCTATGATATTATTTTTGATGTTTATAATCATGTTCATGCCATAAAAAGCATAATTGTAATTGAATACAAACCTAATTAGTTGTAAGGATAGCTCTGTGGTTTTCCTTCTTTTGGAAGTACTGGCAGGCAGCTACGGCATCCTTCTATGGAATGATATAGTACCGTATATCCATAATTGCTGGCACTTTCACTTCTGTTAAAGGGTGAACTGGACATAATGAGTTCTGCACTTTTTGAATTGTTTTAGTAAAGGTTAAATATCAGAAATCATTAATTTCCCTAAATTGTTTCCTTTGTGGATTTAGGTAACATGTACAAGATGCTCATTTTGGTATTGTTCAGTAGGGAGGATGACATAGGATTGAAATTGTACTGTTTGGAAAAATTTTCCAAAAATGTAACAAAGTTTCTATCTGTAAGAACTATGCATTGTATAATTTACTTAAATTTTAAATTCCCGCCCATTCTGCAGATAGCTCCACTTACAGTTTTATTAATTGTCTACAGATTCTGATGATGTTCCAAAATTCCCAGCATGCACAGCAGAGTCTCAAACGGGACAACATCAATAACTTCAGTTCTAGTGGCAGACCGGCTGCTACTTCTGCCCCTTTCTCCTCAAAATATGTGATTTCATACAGTACATAACAGGTGCAGTACGTGCCAATGGCAGAGTGTATCTTGTTACTGTGTGAGCGCTCACTGTGAGTCTTCTTTTAATTCTGGTGAAAGTGTTGTGATGTGTGAGTTTACTTTTCATACTTTGACCAGTTTATGAATGGCTGCATCAAAACTTTTCTTAATCTTAAATATCTCAGCTTTATCTTAGCAATAATTACTCTTTAACTCTTTACAATATATATGTTTGATATCGAATATGGAATGCATGTGTATGGAGGAGGTTAATGGTGAACATTAGTGATGAGCGAGCACGAAAATGCTCGGGTGCTCGTAGCTCGGGTCGAGCACTTTGGAATACTCAGGTGCTCGACCCGAGCAACGACCCCAATGTAAATCTATGGAAAACTCGAGCATTTTTCTGGTGGTCCCCCCCGGCGGTCTGCAGAAGGTCAAAAATTTCCCAAATCGATGGGAACGGTGCTAAATTAAACGTCAGGCAGGCAGAATATATAGGAAGACAGGCAGGCAGGGTATATAGGAGGGTGCATGAAAAACATAGCTGGGCACTCATGCACCCATCTCTTTAAAAAAGCCGGCCGGCAATTCATCAGTGGCATACACCGGTACCGACAATTTAGAAGAGAAAGAATAGAGCATCACACATAGATTAGATAGATAGAAACATGTCAGTCACATATATAATAAGTACAGTGACAGTGTTGCATACTGTACTTGTTATTTAGTGTTAAAATAAAGGATTTATTAAAAAAAAAATTGGCGTAGGGTTCCCCGTAACTTTATTCTCTAGCGGAGGTTAAGCAGACGGCTGGGGCAGATGTTTGAAGCCTGGGAAGGGGGTAATACCCACGGAGCTTCCCAGGCTACTAATATCAGCCCCCAGCTGAATACCTAGCCTTTACCAGCTATTAAAATGGGAGACCCCCCCAAAAATGATGTGGGGTCCCCCCTATTTTAATAGCCAGAAAAGGCTAGGCAGACAGCTGGGGGCTGATATTAATAGCCCAGGAAGTGTGCCATGAATATTGGCCCCCTCAAAGGTTAGAAACACCAGCCGTCAGATGCCCCAGAAATGGCGCATCCATAGGCTTGCGCTCTGCAGTGTCTCTGAAGGATGACAAGCTGGATGGTAGTGCTCAGCTGCGATCCAGCCTGTCATCAGAATGCCATCCGAACGTGAGAGAATTCTCCTGCTCAAGCGGTGAGCGCAGGAGTATTCTCCCACGCTGTCAGTGACGTGCATGAGGTGAGCTGAGTTCATTGGAAATGAACTCGGCTCATCTGGATGCCGTCACAGCGAGACACTGAGGAGCGCAAGCATGCCTGCGCTTCTCAGTGTCTGCGGCATGGCAAGCTGGATGGCAGTTTTCGGCTGCGATCCAGCCTGTCATGTGAATGTAGCAGAGCTGAATCTGTCCTGGGAACTATGGAAAGGTAAGGATGATGTTGCTTTATTATTTTACTTTTATTGCAGAAGACATTGGCTTCAGCTGGAATGGGCGTGATGGTAAGTATGGTTTAATTTAGAGCATTAAAAAATTGTGTGTTTATTTCAATTAAAGGACTTTATTCTGGGTGTTGTGTTATTTTTTTAAATACTTTACTAGAAATTCATGGCAGTCATGTCTAGTCTTGGCGTGACCCCAAGAATTTTGGGCTTAGGGCCAGCTGATAATACCAAGCTGGCCCTAGCCTCTTTATTACCCAGTGAGCCACCGCACCAGGGCCCTGGATGAGTTGGGTACAGCGCCAGAAGATGGAGCTTCTATGAACGTGCCATTTTCTGGGGTGGCTGCGGACTGCAATTTGCAGCGGGTTGCGCCCATGAAGCTTGGGCCTCCCTGCGCTGCGGATTCCAGCCCCCAGCTGCCTAGTTGTACCTGGCTGGACACAAAAATAGGACGAAGCCGCACCTATTTTTTTTTTTAATTATTTCATGAAATTCATGAAATAATTAAAAAAAAGTGGGCTTCCTTATATTGTTGTGTCCGGCCAGGTACAAATAAGCAGCTGGTGGTTGGGGGCAGCCTGTTCCTGCCTGCTGTATCTGGCTGGACACAAAAATAGGGCGAAGCCCCACATCAATTTTTTTTTAATTATTTCATGAAATTCATGAAATAATTCAAAAAAAATCTACGTGGGGCTTTGCCCTATTTTTGTGGGGTTTTTTTTTGTGTTTTATTTTAACTTTGACTGTGGGGTTAGTAATGGGGGTGTCTTATAGACGCCTCTCCATTGCTAACCTGGGCTTGATGTCAGCTGGCATTATAAGCTGACATCAACCCCTGCCCTATTACCCCACTGCCTGGGAGGGGGCCAATATCCATGGTGCCCTTCCTGGGCTATTAATATCAGCCCCCAGCTGTCTGCCTAGCCTTTGCTAGCTATTAAAATAGGGTGGACCCCAAGTCATTTTTTTGGGGGGTCCCCCATTTTAATAGCTGGTAAAGGCTAGGTATTCAGCTGGGGGCTGATATTAGTAGCCTGGGAAGCTCCGTGGGTATTACCCCCTTCCCAGGCTTCAAACATCTGCCCCAGCCGTCTGCTTAACCTCCGCTAGAGACTAAAATTACGGGGAAATCTACGTCAATTTTTTTTTTTTAATAAATCCTTTATTTTAACACTAAATGACAAGTACAGTAACCCACACTGTCACTCTACTTCTTATATATGTGACTGACATGTTTCTATCTATCTAATCTATGTGTGATGCTCTATTCTTTCTGTTCTAAATTGTCGGGTATCGATATGTGCCGCTGATGAATTGCCGGCCGGCTTTTTTAAAGAGACGGGTGCATGAAAACACTATTATTTTTTTTAATAAATCCTTTATTTTAACACTAAATAACAAGTACAGTAACCAACATTGTCAATGTATTTATTATATATGTGACTGACATGTTTCTATCTATCTAATCTATGTGTGATGCTCTATTCTTTCTGTTCTAAATTGTCAGGTACCGGTGTATGCTGCTGATGAATTGCCGGCTTTTCATGTTTCACTGTGAGCACTGTTCCCATTGATTTGGGCAATCACTGTAATGCCACAACCACCATGGCTGTGACATTACAGTGAGTTGCAGACAATCCCTGCATGATTGGTGCTCTAAATAGCGCCAAACATACAGGACGGGGACCCGAGCTCCCGCCCGAGCATCTCGAAAGTACTCGGCGAGCTCCGAGCATCTCGAGTACTGAGATGCTAGGGCAAGTACCGAGCAGTGGCGAGCATGCTTGCTCATCACTAGTGAGCATGGCATATATGTAAGAAATATTTTGGGGGGGGCAAATGTAAGGTAGAAAACCAAAGTGTTGAGTGTATGGGTTTCTAAAAAAGGCAAGGCTTTTATATATATTTCTTTAATAAATTAAATATAAATTTTAGACTCCTGTAATCATATTAACCTGCAGAATAAAGTTAACATATAATTTTTGCTATGCAGTAAAAACTGTAAAAACCAAACTGTAAAAAGTAATTATTACACATAACTTAATTTATGGACATCTATGGTTTGATTTCTTTGCCTGCGTGGATTGGATGGGTTGTTGCTGACATCTGGTGAGAATTTCATGTCTAGAGTCCCTTTAGAAATATAGTTACTTAGAAAATTGTTAACATGTCAAATTTCATTTCACCCGCTGCATTTATATATACTGCTCAAAAAAATAAAGGGAACATTTAAACAACAGAATATAACTCCAAGTAAACAAACTTCTATGAAATCAAACTGTCCACTTAGGAAGCAACACTGATTGACAATCAATTTCACATGCTGTTGTGCAAATGGAATAGACAATAGATGGAAATTATTGGCAATTATCAAGACTCACTCAATAAAAGAGTGGTTCAGCAGGTGGGGACCACAGACCTCGTCTCAGTACCAATGCTTTCTGGCTGATATTTTGGTCACTTTTGAATGTTGGTTGTGCTTTTACACTTGTGGTAGCATGAGATGGACTCTACAACCCACAGAAGTTGCTCAGGTAGTGCAGCTCATCCAGGATGGCACATCAATGCGAGCTGTGGCAAGAAGGTTTGCTGTGTCTGTCAGCGTAGTGTCCAGAGGCTGGAGGCGCTACCAGGAGACATGCCAATACACCAGGAGACATGTAGGGGGCCGTAGGAGCGCAACAACCCAGCAGCAGGACCGCTACCTCCGCCTTTGTGCAAGGAGGAACAGGAGGAGCACTGCCAGAGCAATGCAAAATGACCTCCAGCAGGCCATGTGTTTGCACAAATGATTAGAAACCGACTCCATGAGAGTGGTATGAGGGCCCGACATCCACAGATGAGTATTGTGCTCACAGCCCAACACCGTGCAGGATGCTTGGCATTTGCCACAGAACACCAGGATTGGCAAAGTCGCCACTGGCGCCCTGTGCTCTTCACAGATGAAAGCAGGTTCACACTGAGGACATATGACAGACGTGACATAGTCTGGAGATGCTGTGGAGAGCAATCTGCTGCCTGCAACATCCTTCAGCATGACCGGTTTGACAGTGGGTCAGTAATGGTGTGGGGTGGCATTTCTTTGGAGGGCCGCACAGCCCTCCATGTGCTCGCCAGAGGTAGCCTGACTGCCATTAGTTATGGAGATGAGATCCTCAGACCCTTTGTGAGACCATATGCTGGTGTGGTTGGCCCTGGGTTCCCCCTAATGCAGTACAATGCCAGACCTCATGTGGCTGGAGTGTATCAGCAGTTCCTGCAAGATGAAGGCATTGAAGCTATGGACTGGCCCGCCCTTTCCCCAGACCTGAATCCGATTGAGCACTTCTGGGACATCATGTCTCGCTCCATCCACCAACGTCACTTTGCACCACAGACTATCCAGGAGTTGGCAATGCTTTAGCCCAGGTCTGGGCGGAGATCCCACAGGAGACCATCCGCAACCTCATCAGGAGCATGCCCAGGCATTGTACGGAGGTCATACAGACACGAGGAGGCCACACACAATACTGAGCCTCATTTTGACTTGTTTTAAGGACATTACATCAAAGTTGGATCAGCCTGTAGTGTGTTTTTCCACTTTAATTTTGGGGGTGACTCCAAATCCAGGCCCCCATTGGTTAATAAATTTGATATCCATTGACGATTTTCGTGTGATTTTGTTGTTAGCACATTCAACTTTGTACAGAGCAAAGCATTCAATGAGAATATTTCATTCATTCAGACCTAGGATGTGTTATTTGAGTGTTCCCTTTATTTCTATATTTGAGCAGTGTATATATATATATATATATAAATATATATACAGTACAGACCAAAAGTTTGGACACACATTCTCATTTAAAGATTTTTCTGTATTTTCTTGAGTATGAAAATTGTACATTCACACTGAAGGCATCAAAACTATGAATTAACACATGTGGAATCATATACTTAACAGAAAAGTGTGAAACAACTGAAAATATGTCTTATATTCTAGGTTCTTCAAAGTAGCCACCTTTTGCTTTGATGACTGCTTTGCACACTCTTGGCATTCTCTTGATGAGCTTCAAGAGGTAGTCACCGGAAATGGTCTTCCAACAATCTTGAAGGAGTTCCCAGAGATGCTTAGCACTTGTTGGCCCTTTTGCCTTCACTCTGCGGTCCAGCTCACCCCAAACCATCTCCATTGGGTTCAGGTCTGGTGACTGTGGAGGCCAGGTCATCTGGCGTAGCACCCCATCACTCTCCTTCTTGGTTAAATAGCCCTTACACAGCCTGGAGGTGTGTTTGGGGTCATTGTCCTGTTGAAAAATAAATGATGATCCAACTGAACGCAAACCGAATGGAATAGCATGCCGCTGCAAGATGCTGTGGTAGCCATGATGGTTCAGTATGCCTTCAATTTTGAATAAATCCCAACAGTGTCACCAGGAAAGCACCCCCACACCATCATACCTCCTCCTCCATGCTTCACGTTGGGAACCAGGCATGTAGAGTCCATCTGTTCACCTTTTCTGCGTCGCACAAAGACACAGTGGTTGGAACAAAAGATCTCAAATTTGGACTTATCAGACCAAAGCACAGATTTCCACTGGTCTAATGTCCATTCCTTGTGTTCTTTAGCCCAAACAAGTCTCTTTTGCTTGTTGCCTGTCCTTAGCAGTGGTTTACTAGCAGCTATTTTACCATGAAGGCCTGCTGCACAAAGTCTCCTCTTAACAGTTGTTGAAGAGATGTGTCTGCTGCTAGAACTCTGTGTGGCATTGACCTGGTCTCTAATCTGAGCTGCTGTTAATCTGCGACTTCTGAGGCTGGTGACTCAGAAAAACTTATCCTCAGAAGCAGAGGTGAGTCTTGGTCTTCCTTTCCTGGGGCGGTCCTCATGTGAACCAGTTTCTTTGTAACGCTTGATGATTTTTGCAACTGCACTTGGGGACACTTTCAAAGTTTTCCCAATTTTTCGGACTGACTGACCTTCATTTCTTAAAGTAATGATTGCCACTCATTTTTCTTTACTTAGCTGCGTTTTTCTTGCCATAATACAAATTCTAACAGTCTATTCAGTAGGACTATCAGCTGTGTATCCACCAGACTTTTGCACAACACAACTGATGGTCCCAACCCCATTTATAAGGCAAGAAATCCCACTTATTAAACCTGACAGGGCACACCTGTGAAGTGAAAACCATTTCCGGTGACTACCTCTTGAAGCTCATCAAGAGAATGCCAAGAGTGTGCAAAGCAGTCAACAAAGCAAAAGGTGGCTACTTTGAAGAACCTAGAATATAAGACATATTTTCAGTTGTTTCACACTTTTTTGTTAAGTATATAATTCCACATGTGTTAACTCATAGTTTTGATGCCTTCAGTGTGAATGTACAATTTTCATAGTCAAGAAAATACATAAAAATCTTTAAATGAGAAGGTGTGTCCAAACTTTTGGTCTGTACTGTATATATATATATATATATATATATATATATATATATATATAAAGAGCTGCCATTGTATTTACTATTTACAGTTATTTTCTTTAAAATTATTTTTTTTGGGGTGAACATCACTCTACTGTGCAAGCTTTTCTTTACATATTCATTACAGATACCACATTATTTATATATTGCTTATACTAATTACTTAAATATTGTCTTATTCTCTAGGAGAAATGTTTTTGATATCTTCTCTGCTTTGGTTATAATATATTGATATCGACATTATAATATTTTCGCGGAGTGTCCTGTTTTGAAGATTTAACATTTTAAGTTCCAGATATCAGCATTTTAAGTAGATTTTAAATTTTTATGAAGTTCATTATGTTACTTTGTAGCCAGAAATGAAAATGACAATTATATTTAAGCAATGGCAAGCACATATTTTTTTTTACTGCTGTATATAAACCTTTTAATCATGGGAAAATATTTTATTGACATTAGAGATGAAAAGCAATGTAACACTACAGTGAAAAATGTGAACCCACCCGTGAGATGGGCTCCTGCAAATATAATGTTAAATGCATAAAAAAGTTGATGTCCCACCTTGAAGTACCTTTTTTGAGTTTAACATTTACTTCTGGTTTTGGTAAAAGCGATGCGAAATTGTGTATACTCTGCCTTGCTTCCATTTCTTTCTTCAATCCAAATTACTACTTTTTTAGGTTTCAGATTGTAAAAGCTATAATTGTTTGTCGCCTGTTGCAGCAGTAATACAATTACTAATAATAGCTGATCGTCATCATCTGTGTGTTCAAATTATTATAATCATAAACTCTTTCTGTAGAACAAAACATTACAGAAAAAGTAAAACATTTGTGCAATAACAGGGTTTTATAGGATTCCTGCTGGTGGTCTTAGAGCTTCAAAGAAGTCCAATAGTGATGTCACCTCCCTAAGTAGAAAACAAGTTTGTGTTTTTTCACAACCACACATGTGCTGACTGCCAATTTACTTGCAAATTGAATTTTTGCACACAGCTAATTTTAACATTCTCAGTATTTTGAATGCCTTCTGCCCTACTTTACCTGTCATACCATCTCCTAAACTTTCTCCTGTTACATTACCCTATTTCCATAGGTTCTTGAGTAAAAAGTCGCAAATGATAGCACACACCGTATTTGCATAATAAGTTTTTACTTTTATTTCCTTTTAAAGCTGCTAACGGCTCTTTTCTAAAAGTCAGCAGAGTTTATTCAAAGTAAGTGGGGAGATATGGGGTCAAATTTAGTAGAACTTACAGTACAGACCAAAAGTTTGGACACACCTTCTCATTTAAAGATTTTTCTGTATTTTCATGATTGGTCAGACCTCATCTGGAATACTGCGTCCAGTTTTGGGCATCACATTTTAAAAAAGACATTGACAAACTGGAGCAAGTTCAGAGAAGAGCGACAAGAATGGTGACCGGTCTGCAAACCATGTCCTATGAAGAACGGTTACAGGATTTGGGAATGTTTAGCTTGCAAAAAAAAAAGACTGAGAGAAAACTTAATAGCTGTCTACAAATATCTCAAGGGCTGTTACATTGTAGAAGGATCATCTTTATTCTCATTTGCACAAGGAAAGACTAGAAGCAATGGGATGAAACTGAATGGGAGGAGACACAGATTAGATATTAGAAAAAACTTTTTGACAGTGAGGGTGATCAATGAGTGGAACAGGCTGCCACGAGAGGTGGTGAGTTCTTCTTCTATGGACGTCTTCAAACAGAGGCTGGACTGACATCTGTCTGAGATGATTTAGTGAATCCTGCTGTGAGCATGGGGGTTGGACCAGATGACCCAGGAGGTCCCTTCCAACGATAACATTCTATGATTCTATGACTTTGAAAATTGTACATTCACACTGAAGGCATCAAAACTATGAATTGACACATGTGTAATTATTGACTTAACAAAAAAGTGTGAAACAACTGAAAATATGTCTTATATTCTAGGTTCTTCAAAGTAGCCACCTTTTGCTTTGATGACTGCTTTGCACACTCTTGGCATTCTCTTGATGAGCTTCAAGAGGTAGTCACCGGAAATGGTTTTCACTTCACAGGTGTGCCCTGTCAGGTTTAATAAGTGGGATTTCTTGCCATATAAATGGGGTTGGGACCATCAGTTGTGTTGTGCAGAAGTCTGGTGGATACACAGCTGATAGTCCTACTGAATAGACTGTTAGAATTTGTATTATGGCAAGAAAAAAGCAGCTAAGTAAAGAAAAACGAGTGGTCATCATTACTTTAAGAAATGAAGGTCAGTCAGTTTGAAAAATTTGGCAAACTTTGAATGTGTCCCCAAGTGCAGTTGCAAAAACCATCAAGCGCTACAAAGAAACTGGCTCACATGAGGACCGCCCCAGGAAAGGAAAACCGAGTCACCTCTGCTTCTGAGGATAAGTTTATTCGAGTCACCAGCCTCAGAAATCGCAGGTTAACAGCAGCTCAGGTTAGAGACCAGGTCAATGCCACACAGAGTTCTAGCAGCAGACACATATCTTCAACAACTGTTAAGAGAGAACTTTGTGCAGCAGGGCTTCATGGTAAAATAGCTGCTAGGAAACCACTGCTAAGGACAGGCAACAAGCAGAAGAGACTTGTTTGGGCTAAAGAACACAAGGAATGAACATTAGACCAGTGGAAATCTGTGGTTTGGTCTCATGAGTCCAAATTTGAGATCTTTGGCTCCAACCACCGTGTTTTTGTGCGATGCAGAAAAGGTGAACGGATAGACTCTACATGCCTGGTTCCCACCATGAAGCATGGAGCCTCCTCCTTGTGTGATGGTGTGGGGGTGCTTTTCTGGAAACACTGTTGGGGATTTATTCAAAATTTAAGGCATACTGAACCAGCATGTCTACCACAGCATCTTGCAGCGGCATGCTATTCCATCCGGTTTGCGTTCAGTTGGATCATCATTTATTTTTCAACAGGACAATGACCCCCAAACACACCTCCAGGCTGTGTAAGGGCTATTTGACCAAGGAGGAGAGTGACGGGGTGCTACGCCAGATGACCTGGCCTCCACAGTCACAAGACCTGAACCCAATGGAGATGGTTTGGGGTGAGCTGGACCGCAGAGTGAAGGCAAAAGGGCCAACAAGTGCTAAGCATTTCTGGGAACTCCTTCAAGATTGTTGGAAGACCATTTCCGGTGACTACCTCTTGAAGCTCATCAAGAGAATGCCCAGAGTGTGCAAAGCAGTCATCAAAGCAAAAGGTGGCTACTTTGAAGAACCTAGAATATAAGACATATATTTCAGTTGTTTCACACTTTTTTGTTAAGTATATGATTCCACATGTGTTAATTCATAGTTTTGATGCCTTCAGTGTGAATGTACAATTTTCATAGTCATGAAAATACAGAAAAATGTGTCCAAACTTTTGGTCTGCACTGTATTTCAGAAATGGACTTAATTTTCTATGCAAATTTATACTTGGATTATTTTGTGTACAATAACATTAGATGCACCTTTTTTATTAAGAGGCGTGTATCTCTTAATAAATTAGATGCATATTACTATTCAAACTGTTGATTAGGACCAATGTAAACATAGATTTTAGTAAATTCCCATTTGTTTTACTGCTGAAACAAACAGTGAGCAATACAGAAGCTGCACTACAAGAATGAATGTTTTTTTATGGTTGAAGTTATGAAATGTTGAAGTTATTATGAATGAGTATGTTATACAATGTGACAATGATAGTATAAGAAAACTTGACATTGTCCTTAAAGTTGTATGGTTTTATGATGTATTTATATTTTTTCCTTGAGATGTATTGCTCTGTATAAAAGCACTTCTACTATAGCTTTTGTGCACACATTTACACACATTAATGGAGCATATACAGTACAGACCAAAAGTTTGGACACACCTTCTCATTTAAAGATTTTTCTATATTTTCATGACTATGAAAATTGTACATTCACACTGGAGGCATCAAAACTATGAATTACCACATGTGGAATTATATACTTAACAAAAAAGTGTGAAACAACTGAAAATATGTCTTATATTCTAGGTTCCTCAAAGTAGCCACCTTTTGCTTTGATGACTGCTTTGCACACTCTTGGCATTCTCTTGATGAGCTTCAAGAGGTAGTCACCGGAAATGGTCTTCACTTCACAGGTGTGCCCTGTCAGGTTTAATAAGTGGGATTGCTTGCCTTATAAATGGGATTGGGACCATCAGTTGTGTTGTGCAGAAGTCTGGTGGATACACAGCTGATAGTCCTACTGAATAGACCGTTAGAATTTGTATTATGGCAAGAAAAAAGCAGCTAAGTAAAGAAAAACGAGTGGCCATCATTACTTTAAGAAATTAAGGTCAGTCAGTCCGAAAAATTGGGAAAACTTTGAAAGTGTCCCCAAGTGCAGTTGCAAAAACTATCAAGCGCTAGAAAGAAACTGGCTCACATGAGGACCGCCCCAGGAAAGGAAGACCAAGAGTCACCTCTGCTTCTGAGGATAAGTTTTTCTGAGTCACCAGCCTCAGAAGTCGCAGGTTAACAGCAGCTCAGATTAGAGACCAGGTCAATGCCACACAGAGTTCTAGCAGCAGACACATCTCTACAACAACTGTTAAGAGGAGACTTTGTGCAGCTGGCCTTCATGGTAAAATAGCTGCTAGGAAACCACTGCTAAGGACAGGCAACAAGCAGAAGAGACTTGTTTGGGCTAAAGAACACAAGGAATGAACATTAGACCAGTGGAAATCTGTGCTTTGGTCTGATGAGTCCAAATTTGAGATCTTTGGTTCCAACCACCGTGTCTTTGTGCGACGCAGAAAAGGTGAACGGATGGACTCTACATGCCTGGTTCCCACCGTGAAGCATGGAGGAGGAGGTGTGATGGTGTGGGGGGGGGGCTTTGCTGGTGACACTGTTGGGGATTTATTCAAAATTGAAGGCATACTGAACCAGCATGGCTACCACAGCATCTTGCAGCGGCATGCTATTCCATCCGGTTTGCGTTTAGTTGGACCATCATTTATTTTTCAACAGGACAATGACCCCAAACACAGCTCCAGGCTGTGTAAGGGCTGTTTGACCAAGAAGGAGAGTGATGGGGGGCTACGCCAGATGACCTGGCCTCCACAGTCACCAGACCTGAACCCAATCGAGATGGTTTGGGGTGAGCTGGACCGCAGAGTGAAGGCAAAAGGGCCAACAAGTGCTAAGCATCTCTGGGAACTCCTTCAAGATTGTTGGAAGACCATTTCCGGTGACTACCTCTTGAAGCTCATCAAGAGAATGCCAAGAGTGTGCAAAGCAGTCATCAAAGCAAAAGGTGGCTACTGTGAAGAACCTAGAATATAAGACATATTTTCAGTTGTTTCACACTTTTTTGTTAAGTATATAATTCCACATGTGGTAATTCATAGTTTTGATGCCTTCAGTTTGAATGCACAATTTTGAAAGTCATGAAAATACAGAAAAATCTTTAAATAAGAAGGTGTGTCCAAACTTTTGGTCTGTACTGTACATTAGATAGCTTTCGCCAAATGATGGTTCGGCTAATCGTTCAGCTGACAGCAGTCTTCGCCAAATTCATCATACACAGGAGCCTTTGCTCTGTTGAGCACTCCTGTGTTCTGTATGAAAGAGCCACTGTCAGACTCTGCTGACGGTGGCTTATCTTGCTGAGATCAAAAGAACTGGCAGTTTAAAATTGAATATGCTGGATAGAAATGAGCAAATCTTTTAAAATTCGACTTTGCCAGGTTCCTCAAATTTTCACAAATTGCAACACCGTGAAGCCACTAATTGCTTGGAAAGAGAGAGAGTGCAAAAGAGAGAGATACTTGCAAATCAAATATTAAACAGTCTGAAATTGAGGGAACTTGCGAATTTAAAAAATTTCAACTTGAAGTCGATCTTCTGCAGATCGATCCACTCATCTCTAATGCCAGACATTTTCTCCCCCCAACTTCATCTGTTGGGAAGAGTTTTGAGGTGCCTGTACATCTTAGACTATTGGCTAACCCATTTAACATTAATAACGGCACTGACAGGGATGCCCTCTGTCACACCCCCCTTTTTTTCCTAGTAATGGAGTCCTTCGCTAATCTGCTTATAGGTAATGATTCAATAAAGAGGTCCAAATAGGACATAAACATAAGCTTTCTATTTTTTGCGGATGATCTCCATGTCTTTGTTACTAATCCTAGACTTTGACTCATTGCTATTTTTTAAAGATTTCGAGCTATTTGGCCAACTTAGTAAATTTAAGGTTAACCTTCAGAAATACAAGATTCTAGATGTTTCCCACCTCAACATGAAGTGGATCTCTTTAAAGTGAACATGACACCTGGTACATGCTGCCCAATCCGCGAACAGTATGTATCAGGCACTGGCTGTACAATGTCAGCCAGGTTTGTTTTACTCTGAAATGCTGCGGCATTTCAGAGAAAGACATAATTTTAATAGAGGAATTGAGCTGTGCTATAGACTAGACAGACAGGTGGGTCCCTGGCAGCTTTTCCCCACTCTCTGCCCTGGATTGACAGGTCTATGCCTACGTGCGTGGATAGATAACTCAGGTGTTACTGTGGTTTTTTAATTAAAATTATAAGCATTTCATAAATGTTTTATTGACAAAACATCTTGTTTATGTTAAGTCTCAATATTTGCAGTGTTGACTCCTATTTTTCAAGGCTTCTGCAATCCGCCCTGACAGGCTTGATAGCAGCTTTTCAGCACAAACCCATCAGTGTTAAAAAAAAAATGTTTCGATATCGGGACCAAAAAGTTGATCGAGTGTCATGCAAGTATCATGCGAATTTCATGCACGTACAATTCAATTTTTCCCATGGATCATCCGTATGCCATCCGTATTACATGTGTATGCAATCTGTATGCAATGCGTTTTTTGCATGTCTTCAATTCCAAATCAACCTGTTATTGTAGAGCATTTCAGATTGCTAGCCTTATATAAACCTTTTTAGCACCATCTGTGATGCTGAGCACATCCATATATTCTTCAGGATAAACTTCATAGAATTGTTGAATTTTGTTGTTGCTATCTGTAGCTATGGCAGGTAGAAACTTGTCTTTGGATCCTACAGAGCAGCTCCTTTTCCACTGGGTATTATCCTGTGTGTATGGTGTTGGCTACTACCTCACTGTTGCTCTGAGGAGGCGGCGCAGATATTGAGTGCATCCACTCCTCACCCAACGTCCTAGAAGAGGGCATTTTGCATGGCTCTATGGACATCTATGTAGGTATCCGGAAAAATTTATGGCCTACTCGCGAATGTTGATGTGGACCTTTGATATTCTACTGGAGGAGCTTCGGCCAGGATTGTCTTTTCAAAATACCCACTTTCACAAATGCATTACTGCTGAAGAAAGGCTGCTGCTTACCCTCAGGTATTTATTTAATTTTGTTTTTATACAATATACTTACAAACTGTTATTTTTTAACAATAAAAATAGCAGATGTCTTGTTTAGATCACTATGTTTGCCCTCAAAATCAAGGCTCTATTGGCTTAATGTACTGGTTTTCATTTTTTACAAATGTAAACGTGCCATTATTTTGTAATTTGCTTTATTTTTAGGTTCCTTGCCATGGGAGAGTTTTATGCTGCCCTCTATTTAGACTTCCTTCTTGGCCGAACAACCATCTCCAGTATTGTGAAGCCCACCTGTTCACAAATATGGATCATCTAAAGGAGAAAGTGATGCCGAATAGTGTTGAGCCACCCCCGTAGTGTTCGAGTTCGGTTCGGTTCGTCGAACACCCGTGTGTTCGCCGAACTGTTCGTCGAACTGTTCGTCGAACACCTTCGAACACCGTTAAAACCAATGGCAGGCAAACAAAAACACATAGAAACACATAGAAAACACCTTCAAAGGTGTCCAAAAGCTGACAAACTGCTCAGAAGACACAACTAACACATGGAAAAGTGACAAGTACATATAGTCATGCGAAAAGAAAAGAGGTGGAGGAGTAAAAGGAGGGGGAGACACAGATATAGGCATGTCATGCCCTTCTAAAATCCAAAAAGTGAGAAGCCGAGACGGCCAGTCCGCTCCTGCCCGTGCCACCTCCGTGTCGCCGGGTTTGTGCCAGAGCCGCGGTGAACCCTGACGGCCAGCCCCCCTCTCCCAATACTGGTGCCTGTCCGCTGGTGGGTCGAGAGAGCCCCCCTGTGGTGGAGGCAGCTCTAAGCTTTTTAATTTAAATTGTCCCTCTAATTTGAATGAATACACTTTAAATCCATTTACAAGGATCTATTGGAGGGCAAGTCTCATGCCAGCAGCCGCGTAATTCCAGCTCCAGTAGCGTCCACTAAAGCTGCTGCAGTTAAAAAGCTTTTATAAGGATCGAGCTCGGCTGTCCACCGCAAGGCATCCTAGTGCCAGTCCCAGCCCCTATGCCTTGGGGTGCCTCCTGATGCTCTTCACTAAGTATCCCGTGGTCCCGAAGCATTTCCTTTGAAAAAATTAAGTGTCCAAACTACAGGTGGTGTAGCTTGCTTAACAGCCGGGATAATCCGCTGACTAGCAGACACTGCTACTAGGCACAAAGTATTTCCTGGGCTAGATGCAGTTAAAAATTTGTAAGTAGATACTCTCGTTGGATGCTGAGAAAGCATTCCATAGAGTCTCCTGGCACGCCATATATGATTCTCTTAAAAAGCTTGGGGTAGGGGTCTAGGGGACCCTTTTATAGCCAAAATCACGGCCCTGTATCACAATACGTCACCTAGGCTGAAGATAAATGGAACTGTAGCACCGAGGGCTCGGTTGCTACAGACGTATTGCACCTCACCCAGAGGTGTGATATCTCACTCTCAGATAAGGATGGAGTGTGGATCAGGACCCGACACCTGCATGCATTACACCACATTGCCGTGGGGCAGGGCGACCAATATGCCCCTGAGATGGGCACGACAGTCCCTGTCCCTGGCTGGAGTGGGGGGAGGGAACACTGAGGAAGGGGAACCCTGCAGTGCAGGAGCAGGGAGGAAGCAGCTCCTGGGTGCATTGAGAAGGGAGTATAAAAGGTGGGCACCATCTTAGTTCAGTGCAGAGAAGTCTGAGCAGAAGTGGCAGGGAGCAGGGGCTCTGCATGAGCTCTGCTCCGGAGGCGGGCCTAGTAACAGAGGCCCAGGCC
This sequence comes from Phyllobates terribilis, assembly GCF_046119375.1. Taxonomy (NCBI): domain Eukaryota; kingdom Metazoa; phylum Chordata; class Amphibia; order Anura; family Dendrobatidae; genus Phyllobates; species Phyllobates terribilis. The sequence continues at coordinate 198,326,561 of NW_027362764.1, forward strand.
TGCAAGAGGGAGAAGGAAGGAAGAGGAGCGGAGAAGGCTCCAGGAACGAGGAATGAAGGGATCCCAGGGGTGCGGACGGGCGAGTCGCCACCGCACGCCCGAATCCACCTGCGTGGAGGGGTCAGGCCAAAGGGGGAGACCGGTCCCCGAACTAGTGGAGGCAGGAAACGACCCTCAGCTAGAAACCGGAGGCTCTGACATTTTATGTGGCGCAGCCCCTTTCTCCACCCGCTAGGAAGGCACCACATAGGGTCAGGGAAACTGGCGCCAAGTTTACCAAGAGGAGGCCCGAGGCAGCCGGACAGAAGTGTTGGTAAGAAAGGCCAGACAAAGGACACACAAAGGGGGTCCTGTGAAGCGCTCCAAAGTTATCTGGGAGTTGTCTGAGCCCCTCACCTGGTGAGCACAGTACGACGTGGGCAGCCGTTACCTGCAGACGTGGTCTGGATAATAAGAACTGTGAGTAAAGGCCCTGAACTGCATCACTGACTCCGTGTCGTTACTGCTGCTGCCCTGCACCATCACCCCCATCCTCCGCATACACTGCCCTGAGGCTATACTCCTCCCGTGGGGAGTTATGCTACGCTCTGCTGCACCCACAACACCAGCCTTAGCGGTCTGCCCTGTAGCGGCGGTTCACTCTGACCGCAATCCACGGGTGGCGTAGTCGGACATTTAAACATCAAAACCACATAAATAGTTCCGCCACTGGTTTGACCGCCCTGAGCCACGGAACCGGATCGCCGCCACGAAGACTACAACCACCAGCATCCACCAAAAAGGGTCCGGCTCCGGGTGTCCCAAGGCCCAGGGGGTGCGTCAGAACATTTTCATCACCTTTCACAATCACCAATGGGACAAGGCAGGGATGTCCTCTGTCCCCTCTCTTATACATCCTAGTGACGGAGCACCTGCTCTCATCAATTCGCCATAACCCCAATATTAGGTGGATTGAGGTGGGAGGCACCGAGTACAAGTGCTCTCTATTTGCTGATGATGTCCTAGTAAATATCACTCAATCACATATATCCATCCCTGCTGTTATGGCTGAAATAGATCACTTTGTTACATGGTAAAATTTTAAAATCAATGCAGCGAAGTCTGAGGCCCTCAATGTCTCCCTCCCTAAATCCATATAGGATTCCATCCAGTCCAACTTTCCCTTTGCCTGGCCCTCACAGGGTATCAAATACTTACGAATTCCTATTCATAGAGACCTCTCCCATCTATGTTATCTTAATTTTGGGCCCTTTATTGAACAATTCCATACAGACCACGGTTGGCAAGTTAGAACTGTAAGATTCACTACGTGAACCACTGGTGTTTTGTGGAAAAGCACATGTACACCGCGTTCCAAATTATTATGCAAAAAGTGTTTAGGAGTGATAAGGGAAGAATTTGTTTGTTTGTCAGTTAAACTCATTGATGGTGATGTGTGTCAGGGCTCTTTATATCACTGTAAGCAATTGCAGACACCTGTGCTAATTAGTTTGGCAGGTGTGTCCAATGAAAGGCAAGACTACTTAAGAAGGCTCTCTCACATTATTAAGCAGCCTACATTTTCTGCCAAAATGGGAAAGAAAAAGGATGTGTCGGCTGCTGAGAAGCAACAAATTGTGGAGTGTTTAGGTCAAGGCATGACTACAATCAACATTGTGCGATGATCAGGATGAAGTGTCTTGGCAATCAAGAAGTATGTAGCTGATTCACAGTACACACGTGTGCGTGCTGATAAGGGCAAATTGAGGACTCTTTCCTACAGGCAATTACGTCAGGTTGAAAGAGCAGCGGCAAAAAAGCCTTGTCATAGCAGCAGACAAGTTTTTGAAGCTGCTTGTGCCTCCAACGTCCCCCGAACAACAAGATGCAGGGTCCTTCAGAGGTTTGCAGCTGTGCATATGCCATCCTGTCGACCTCCTCTATCCACTTCACACAAGCAGAAACGGCTCCAGTGGGCCAAACATTACATGAAGACTGATTTCAAAACTGTTTTGTTCACGGATGAGTGCCATGCAGCGCTCGATGGTCCAGATGAATGGAGTGGAGGATGGCTGGTTGATGGACACCCCATGCAAACACGGCTACAGTGCCAACAAGGAGGAGGTGGAGTAATGTTTTGGGCTGGAATCATGGGGAGAGAGATTGTCGGCCCCTTTAGGATCCCTGAAGGCGCTAAAGATGAACTCCATAATGTATGTGGATTTTCTCAAACAGCACTTCCTGCCATGGTTCAAGAAGAAGAACCGTGTATTTCACAGCAAGATCATTTTTCTGCATGATAATGCACCATCTCATGCTGCACATAAAACATCTGCATCTCTGGCTGATATGGGCATAAAAGGGGACAAACTTATGGTGTGACCCCCATGCTCCCCTGACCTCTACCCCATTCAGAACCTTTGGAGCATCATTAAAAGGAGTGTCTATGATGGCGGGAGGCAGTTCACATCTAAGCAACAGCTCTGGGAGGGTATTCTGTCCTCATGCAAAACAATTGAAGCAGAAACCATCCAAAACCTGACAAATTCAATGGACGAGAGAGTTCAGAAGCTCCTTTCGAACAAGGGGTCCTATGTGAAAATGTAACATCACCTAGAATAAAGTTTTGAGTTGAAAACTGTTTGATTTCAGTTTCTAACAACCTGCTAATGCTTATAATTTCAAAAATGACCATTTTTTTGGTCTTTATTAAAATGAAAAGGTTGATCGAAAAGTTTGGGGGATCTAAGAGTGTGGCAACCCAGTAGTCATGATTACTTCGAATTCTGACAATATGAGGGTCATGCTGCAGGTAGTGCAGCAAGAAGGCACTTATGTGTCTTGCGCATCTCGGAGCCCCAAAATTATTTTCCGGGCTAGATACAGCTAAAAATTATTTTTAATTTTAAATCTGGTGAAGCTTATTATAGATGGCCTAATAGGATCAGTGCTGCACACTGCTACAAAGCCCAAATTATTTTCCAGTCAAGATACAGATAAACATGATTAGTAATTTGAAAGCTTAAAACGGTTGGTAGGGTGATTTTAACCAATCATCAAGCTTTTACTCTCCCCAGGATGACACAGGGGTAGAAAAGTCGTTTCGGATCCATGATTTGTTCATCTTTATGAACGTGAGTCTGTCTACATTATCAGTGGAGAGCCGCGTGCGCTTATCTGTCAGCACACCACCAGCAGCGCTGAACACACGTTCAGACAGAACGCTGGCTGCGGGGCATGACAAGATCTCCAAGGCGTAAGTGGCTAGCTCCGGCCATTTATCCAGATTGGAAGCCCAAAAAGAGCAAGGGTCCAGTGACACAGTCGTGGCTTCAATGTTTACTTGGAGATACTCCTGTACCATCGTCTCTAGGCGTTGACTATGTGTCAGACTTCTTGTCTCCTGTGGCCTTGCAAAGGATGGGCTAAAAAAGTGGTGAAATGATTCCGCAAAATTGATGTTACCAGCAGATACTGTGGTTCTGTTACGGTTTGAGTGCTGAACACTTGACGGTCCCACGGTTGGCAAGTTGGAACTGTGAGATTCACTACGTGCACCACTGGTATTTTGTGGAAAAGCACATGTAAGATTCTGCAACAGTCTCTGCTGATACTCCTGCATGCGTGCATCCCTTTCTATGGCAGGAATAATTTCTGCAAATTTACTTTTGTACCGGGGATCTAACAGTGTGGCAACCCAGTAGTCAGGATTGTTTCTAATTCTCACAATTCGAGGGTCATGTTGCAGGTAGTGCAGCAAGAAGGCACTCATGTGTGTTGCGCATCCAGGAGCACCAAGTCCCTGTTGTGTTGGTGGCGAGGTAGCAATCATGCTTCCTTCCTCTGTCCTCTCCCCCCAACCTCGCACAACAGAAATGTGATCAAGGTCTCCCTCATCTGATGAGTCTTCTATCAGTTCGTCCTCCACTTCTTCCTGGGCTCCTGCACCTTCCTCACTAGTTTGGCTGCTACCATGCGCCCTGGTAAAATCATCTCCCCCACCCTCACATGCCTGCCGCCTTGGTGCTGCCGACCGTCTGGACCTTGCAGATGTTAGCCCTTCCGCATACAACTCCTCCTCCTCTACTTCCTCCACCTCCTCTTGTGCCACCACCTGACTCCGAATTCTGTTTAACATGTGCTCCAGCATGTAAATCACCGGAATAGTCATGCTGATAATGGCATCGTCAGCACTAAACATCTTCGTCGCCATTTCAAAACTGTGCAGAAGGGTGCATAGGTCCCTGATCTGAGACCACTCCTCCAGCGTGATTTACCCCACCTCTGAATCTCGTTGGCCCAGGTTATACGTCAGAACGTATTGCACCAGGGCTTGTCGGTGCTGCCACAGTCGCTGCAACATGTGCAGAGTTGAATTCCACCGGGTAGGCACATCGCATTTTAGCCGGTGAAGTGGCAGGCCCAACGACTTCTGTAGAGATGTAAGTCGCTGAGCTGCGGGATGCGAACGGCGGAAGTGAGCACACAGCGACCGTGCCCTCTGCAGAAGGCCATCTAGTCTGGGATAGTGGGCTAAAAATTGCTGGACAACCAGGTTCAACACGTGAGCCATACAAGGCACGTGTGTGACATTGCCCCGGCGAAGGGCCGCACCCAGGTTTGCAGCATTGTCGCACACGGCCTTCCCTGGTTTCAGGTCCAGTGGAGACAACCATTCATGAAATTGGTTCTCCAGAGCTGACCACAACTCCTCAGCTGTGTGACTCACATTTCCCAGACATTTCAATGTAAAAACCGCCTGATGACGTTGAGCCCTACTGCCAGCATAGTAAGGAGGTGTGCAGGATCCCTTCTGCGCAGTTAGAAAGCTTGTGGCATGACCAGACAGCCTTTGGGTGCAGGTGGAAGACCGAGAGGAGGTTGAGGAGGCAGAAGCAGTGGAGGAAAAATGACATAAAGAGGATTGACGCACAACTCGTGGGGACGGCAAGACTTGGACAGCAGCCCCTTGTCCTGCTGTCACCATAGTTACCCAGTGCCCAGTCAGCGACATGTAACGCCCCTGTCCATGCCTACTCGTCCAAGTGTCTGTGGTGAAATGCACCCTGTCACACACAGAGTTTCTCAAAGAAGCGGTGATGTTGTGTGCGACATGCTGGTGGAGCGCAGGCACACCTTTCTTTGAGAAGTAGTGCCGACTGGGCATCTGGTACTGGGGCACTGCGACGGACATAAGGTCTTGAAAATCCTCTGTGTCCACCAGGCGGAAAGGCAGCATTTCTGTAGCCAAGAGCTTGCAGATGGTGAAATTCAACCTCTTAGCTTTCTCATGGCTAGGAGGAAATGGTCTTTTACTTGTCCACATCTGAGGGACCGAGGGCTGGCTATTGTGCTTAGACGGGGTTGATAAGGGTGTCCCCGGCAAACTGCCGGTCTGTGAGGAAGATGCAGGCGGACATGTTAGGTTGCCTTGATCCAAAGGTGGTGCTATCGATGTCGGACAGCGCTCAAGACCAGCTGGTGTTACCACCTCCAAAGAAAATGATGACCTGCCAATCACGCTGGCTGTTGCGGGTAAAGAGGTGGCAGGTCTGCGCCCCAAAACAGGTGTGACTGCTGTCCCCCCAGTCACAGAGGATGAAGAGGCCGCGGATGCACAAGATATGGCAGACGGTGGTTGGCCCGGCCGGCTAGACCGCATTGTAGCACACTGAGCTTCCCACTGCAACTTATGCTTCATGTCCATGTGCCGGTTCATGCATGAAGTACTCAAACTATGTATTTTTTGGCCTCTACTTAGCTTTTGCTGACAAATGTTACAGATAACACGAGTTGGGTCATCTTTATCGATCTTAAAAAATGCCCAGGCTATGCAAGGCTTAGCACCCATGCGACCTGAAGAGCCACCACGACTTGTGGTGAGAGGCAGAGTTGTGTTTGAGGATGCAGTTGTTGACGTGCTTCCAGTACTACGTCTCTGTCCAGGAAGGCGCAACCTGACCTCGTCGTCACTAGCATCTTCCTCCACCTCCTCTGCTGACCTCATTTCTTGGCTGACTGTGGGTTGACAGTAAGTGGGATCTCCGACCTCATCATCATCACCCTGTGCGTTATCACACCCGTCGTCCTCAGAGCCAACCTGTTCCTGCCCTGACAAAAAACTAAAGTTGTCGCTCCAATCAGGTATTTGAGTCTTATCATCGTCTTCCTCATTGTCTCCACCAACAGGAGTTACAGTTTGGGAATGAGGGTCTACATTATGGTCAGAACCTTCTGCGTCTGGTCCTGGATCCGACTCATAAAGATTCTGGGCATCAGTGCAGATCATTTCCTCGTCTGGATTCACAGAAGCGCTGGAGTCGACCTCTGATTCCCAGGCTATAGTATGAGTAAACAGCTCTGCAGACTCAACCATCTGTTCTACCTCATACTCAGACGGGCAGCTGGAGATTTGGGAGCTGTGAGGAAGCAAGTGCGATTTGGGTGACACCTTTGAGGACTGGAGTATTTGTGATGTTGAAGTTGATGTGGAGGAGAGCCCACTTAAAGGAGCACTTGATATCCGTTGAAGCACCTGCTGTTTTTGTGCCTCATCTGGAATTTGTAGCGATTGGCGTGGCCGTAAGAAAGGGATCTTATCACATTGTCCGCTAAAAGAAGTAGACATTTTAGTTTGGCTGGAAGATGGTCTTTCTTCTGCACCTACCCCACGGACACAACCTTTTTTCCCCTTCCCAACACGCCTATTCCCCTTTCCACCAGCAGCAGGCCTTTTTCCACTCATTTTGGTGGTTAACTAATTCACAACTCTGGAGTTGTTTGCACAAAAAAACAATGGATGGTAACCGAGCAGAGCTGAGTGGCCAAACTGTGGTATTAGGCCAAAACTATTGGCTGGGTTAGATGCAGAAAAAAATTATTTTTAATTTGCAACCTGATGGAGGTCAGTATAGATGGACTAATAGACCAAGTCCCACACACCGCTAGAAGCCCAAATATTTTTTCAGAGCTAGATGCAGAAAATTTTTTTATTCAATTTGCAACCTGATGGAGGTCAGTATAGATGGACTAATAGACCAAGTCCCACACACTGCTAGAAGCCCAAATATTTTTTCAGAGCTAGATGCAGAAAAAAATTATTTTTAATTTGCAACCTGATGGAGGTCAGTATAGATGGACTAATAGACCAAGTCCCACACACCGCTAGAAGCCCAAATATTTTTTCTGAGCTAGATGCAGAAAAAAATTATTTTTAATTTGCAACCTGATGGAGGTCAGTATAGATGGACTAATAGACCAAGTCCCACACACCGCTAGAAGCCCAAATATTTTTTCAGAGCTAGATGCAGAAAAAAATTATATTCAATTTGCATCCTGCTGGAGGTCAGTATAGAAGGACTAATAGAACAAGTCCCACACACTGCTAGAAGCCCAAATATTTTTTCAGACCTAAATGAAGAAAAAAATTATTTTTAATTTGCAACCTGATGGAGGTCAGTATAGATGGACTAATAGACCAAGTCCCACACACTGCTAGAAGCCCAAATATTTTTTCAGAGCTAGATGCAGAAAAAAATTATTTTTAATTTGCAACCTGATGGAGGTCAGTATAGATGGACTAATAGACCAAGTCCCACACACTGCTAGAAGCCCAAATATTTTTTCAGAGCTAGATGCAGAAAAAAATTATTTTTAATTTGCAACCTGATGGAGGTCAGTATAGATGGACTAATAGACCAAGTCCCACACACCGCTAGAAGCCCAAATATTTTTTCAGAGCTAGATGCAGAAAAAAATTATATTCAATTTGCAACCTGCTGGACGTCAGTATAGAAGGACTAATAGAACAAGTCCCACACACTGCTAGAAGCCCAAATATTTTTTCAGAGCTAAATGAAGAAAAAAATTATTTTTAATTTGCAACCTGATGGAGGTCAGTATAGATGGACTAATAGACCGAGTCCCACACACTGCTAGAAGCCCAAATATTTTTTCTGAGCTAGATGCAGAAAAAAATTATTTTTAATTTGCAACCTGATGGAGGTCAGTATAGATGGACTAATAGACCAAGTCCCACACACCGCTAGAAGCCCAAATATTTTTTCAGAGCTAGATGCAGAAAATTTTTTTATTCAATTTGCAACCTGATGGAGGTCAGTATAGATGGACTAATAGACCAAGTCCCACACACTGCTAGAAGCCCAAATATTTTTTCAGAGCTAGATGCAGAAAAAAATTATTTTTAATTTGCAACCTGATGGAGGTCAGTATAGATGGACTAATAGACCAAGTCCCACACACTGCTAGAAGCCCAAATATTTTTTCAGAGCTAGATGCAGAAAAAAAATATTTTTAATTTGCAACCTGATGGAGGTCAGTATAGATGGACTAATAGACCAAGTCCCACACACTGCTAGAAGCCCAAATATTTTTTCAGAGCTAGATGCAGAAAAAAATTATTTTTAATTTGCAACCTGATGGAGGTCAGTATAGATGGACTAATAGACCAAGTCCCACACACTGCTAGAAGCCCAAATATTTTTTCAGAGCTAGATGCAGAAAAAAATTATTTTTAGTTTGCAACCTGATGGAGGTCAGTATAGATGGACTAATAGACCAAGTCCCACACACTGCTAGAAGCCCAAATATTTTTTCAGAGCTAGATGCAGAAAAAAATTATATTCAGTTTGCAACCTGATGGAGGTCAGTATAGATGGACTAATAGAATGATGCTATGCCCAAAAGATTTTACTTCACTAGGTGCAGTAAAAAATTGGTATTCTATACACAGGTGGTATATCTTGCAACACAGATAGGCTACTCCACTGACTAACACACTCTGCAATAGGCCAAAAAGGATTAGCTTTGCTAGATTCAGCCAAATGCTGTGAAAAAAACTTGCACAGCACTGGCACAGACCTGCCTGGCAAAAACTGATAGGAACTGATGTAACCTAGTCCTGAAAAGGACTCCAATTACAATTAGTCTTTACTCCCACAATCTATCTATTTAAGAGCACAGACCTGCCTGATAAAAGTCGTAGGAAATGCTGTAACCTAGTCCTTAAAAGGACTGCAATCACAACTATTCCCTACTCCCAAGCTATCTGTATATTTGTGCGAAAATTGGCTTGAAATTAACAAGGTATAGCGCACACAGCAACAGCGGTGCCGTCTAACACGCAGCTGCAGCAGTGAGAAAATGGTGGCGACGGGGAAAATGGCTTGGTCTTATAGGGCAAGGACATGTGACATACACTGCCAATCACACATGCCCTTGCTTGTGTGAAAAAAAGCACTTCGCTCCGTGTGTGCGCTGCTGATAGGCTGACAGATTGCACCTCCCCACTGCAAATGCGGGAAAGAGAAAAAAAAATGGAGATCTTCATTGTTCCTGCAGAGATCCATCCCCTGCCCCTCCCCCCGCCCCGCTGTACACTCAAACTGCGTATTAACATTAATTTTCATCATTACTGAGAAAAAATCCAGTTATGATTTTGGTGCACGAACAGTTATCGAACATAACCTCGAACAGCCGAATTTTTCTCAAATTGTTCGTGTTCGCCGACCGGCTCGAACACCGCCCAAAACAGCTCGAATTTGAGATTGGCGAACAGTTCGAGTAGAACAACGCTCATCTCTAATGCCGAAGCCAATCCCTGAACACTGGGAGCGTATCTCAAGGTGGTTGTATATTAGGTGTCAGTTTCCTAATAGTTGACAGCAACTACCAGTTTGTAATAGTAGATATTGGGGCCTTTGAAAGAATTGGAGATTCTAGAATCTTCAATTCTTCCTTAATGTTTTGGTGGCTTATGGCCAATCAAATGGGTGTGCCACTCCCAAGGATACTGCCAGGCTCAAGTGGGGAACCAGTTCCTTTTGTAATTGTGGCTGATGAGGCATTTAAACTCACACGCAATTTAATGAGACCTTATCCTCGGCGTAGTCTTAACTGATATAGTCGGATTTTTAATTACAAGCTAACTCGGGCAAGGCATCTTGTTGAATGCGCCTTTGGCATTTTGACCGCAAAGTGGAGGATATTGCTTACTGCACCTCCAATTGAGTGAGCAAAATGTCAATGCTGTCATTAAGGCCAGTGTAATGCTACACAATTTTACCCGTACCCATGATTGGCCTGTGTCTGTGGATGCTGAGGGAGGATTGGCTAATAATCCTTGTCTAATTGCACAGGTTTTGCCTAGACACAAGGATCTTTCAGGCTCAGAGTCTGTGAACTTCTTTCGGATTATTTTAAGACACCTGAGGGATTCATACCCTGGCAAGAAAATGTTTGCCTGTGATGGTTACAATCATATTTGTGTTGATTATGACTATTGTAATAATCATACTATATGCAAACTTGCTTTTATTTGCAGAATGCAGACAGCACTTATTCTGAAATGAAAAATTTATTTTGCTTATTAAAATAAAATAATTTTTATTTAGAACAAAATAGAAAGAAAATGAAGCCTTCATTTCAGCACAAATCACAAATAGTAAACATTGTCAATGATTAATCAAAAAAACACACAAAACTTTACATATCCTCAAAAAATGATGTGATGTGGAGGGGGAAGGGGGATTTGAGGAGGCTTCGTGGAGGTTGCTTTGCAGATGTCTTGGTTGATATGGATCAATGTTTGCTGGGATGTTGTTAGGGGGTGGGTTTGGTTGTTGGTGAGTGGGGACATAATCAACTGGAGCTGAAAAAATTCCAACCAGGTACCTGTAGATTTTGCTGGGATGATCTTTGGCTGTGATGGGCAACATGGAAGGTTTGCTGGGGAGGGCCATGATGCCAGCCTTCACCCTGGTGACCAAAATGTGGTAGGGTGGACTCTGGGCCATAGTAGTATTGCTGCCCATTATATGTTTGTGCTGGAGCACATACAGGCTGAGGTCCTGTGAGTGGATTGATCATGGATGTAGTTTTATAAGTACATACTACAGGAGGTCATATGGGTGGCGAATGGGCACCATTAGTATGCTGGCATATGTATGGAGCTTCCACACTGGTATGAGGATGCCCTGACTCACTATGATGAAGAGTGGAAGGAGGATGCCCTGGCTCACTATGATGAAGAGTGGAAGGAGGATACCCTGACTCACTATGATGAAGAGTGGGGGGAGGATGCCCTGAGTAACTAAGAAGAAGAGTTGAACAAGGGTGTTCAGAGTCAGAAGTGGCTGGCCCCTGAGCAGACACAGAGATGGATGCATGTTGGCACTGAGACAGGGTTTGGTGGTGTTTTTTAATGTAAGCAAAAAGATGCTTGGGGTTATTTGGGGGAGGGGGGGTGGCAGCATGGATGAGGTGCAGTATGGATGTTTTTGTGTTGAGCCTTAATTCCGATGGTGTTTGGCTAAGATGTTGGGCCAAACTCTGCAAAATGCCTCCTCACCATCATCACATATTGTTCGGCCAATATAATTCATCACATGGCTATTAATTTGCCTTCTAATTGCTATGCTGTGGGAATTCCTCCTTCTTCGCAGTCACCATGTTATTGCTGATGCCTGGGTTGACGTATCTAGGGGCAAGGTTGAACTGCTACTCCTGCCCTGCTCTTCTTGCTCCATTCCAACTTGTTGATGGTGCATTGGGCCAGGAACCTCCTTCTCTGATTGTCCAGGAGCATCCTTCTCAGATGGTCCTGGAACCTTCGGTTGTGATGGTCCAGGTTCGGACTCATAGTCTGTGTCCCTTTCCCGTAAGTTGGATTTAGTTCTATATATAAATTTCAACAAAGGTTCAATTTTTTTTTCAAATTTTTGGTCTATGTCAATAAACAATTTGGCAAAAAGCACAACTTTCGGTCTTAAATCCATGATGTAGAAAATTCAATTCATCGCACACTCAAATGTTGTGAATGCAAAAACATTTATTAATACACAGGCAATTTGTTCAAACCCAGGTGCAAGGCAACAGCGGTAAGACGTTTCGGCCTCAATTGCGGCCTTAAACATTTAGTCGCTTACTAAAAAGGAAAACATACAGGTGTCAGTACCAGATTTGTAATATCATAATCAAAATCAAAATTCCAATCATAGTGTCGAGAAGTATGACGAAGAGGTAGGGGTGGAGGGGAAGGGGGGGTGGGGAGGAAGGCGGGAGGGGGTGGAGGTAAGGAGAGACGAGGGTGAAGGTGTTGGGGTTACATATAGTATATAGAGAATAAACACGCTGGACAGGGTATAAAAACCATAAGAGTAAAAGGTAGATAAAAGCCAAATTTGTTCATACTTGTATGGGCGGTTTGAAATTGTTTAGAGACTGAGAATAGGGCTTAAGTCCAGGAAAGAGGAGAGCTGCAATATCAAGATGTTACAGTTGAAATATATTACCCATGATTTTGCCAGTAAGATGATTGTATAGTCTAGGGTGGTTACCTCACCCAGGTTCAATAGTGGTGTGGGGCCACGTGGATCTAAAGGATAGTATGGAGAGTTAAAGATAGTTGTATAATGGCATGTGTAACTCATCATATGTTGGCTCGCTTACCATGCGGTCATATGGAGTCCATGCATAGTCAGGGTGTAGGTCACAGAAGGGGTTGTGTCATTCATTGGTGGTATAGAGGGGTATAGCGGCGTTCCTGCGCCTTGCTGTGGCTTTGGTAAATGTCATACTGAGGAGACTGTGCTTTATACACCGGCGGGGAACGTCGGACCGGAAGTGTGTCATTGGTGGGGGCGTGTCACCGGAAGTGATGTTCCGCCAGCTCTGCAGTGCGTGAATGGATGGTCGGACATTGTCTGTGTTTACAGGCACGGTACCACCTCTCATGTTGTGTATGGTGGTAGTCAAGGAAATTGAGCTGTGGCGCATGTGCAGGGGACAGGCTATGTATTATGGCACTGTGCAGACGCAAATAAAGTTGCTTGTATATATTAAATGTATTGTATGGAGGTATGTTATATATTTGTCTCTAGGGCACGGTATGTTGTACATGTCATTATAGTCCTAGTGCATGACATATAATGGATAGGTTTAATAAGCCAGTGTTAGATGGTAGTGAGTGGTAATCATGCAGTTGGGGCATAATTATGGAGTATAGTAGGTGTTGGGTTGTAACATGGGTGATTCATGGAGCACCTTGAATTATTATAAACATTATAAACACATTATTATTTACATACGAATAGAAGTTCATAGAGCACCTTGTAACATTATAAGCACATAATTATATACATAGGTCTATGAACTTCTATTCATATGTATATAATAATGTGTTTATAATGTTTATAATATTTCAAGGTGCTCCATGATAAGGAGCACTCGCTGCCCATTACATCAGAACCTCCACTTCTGACAGAGTCCACGCAAATTATTATTTTGAACTGTATAAACTCTTGTGCGTCTCCACCTGTCCTCCAATGTCGACTGACACATTTGCCTCTTACGATACGACCAGCAACAGCATATTGGCACTGGTCAATGAATTCTTCAAGACTCCGTCTGAGGAAATAAGGAGTAGGGACTACGAGAGGGAAAGATGAAAGCTCGTTTCCTATGATCTACACTCGATAACCCTAGCCGAATACCACAAGCAAGGGAAAATCCCTAAGGGGCTGAGAAGTCACCTCCACCCAACCCTATTTGCAGACAACCCAGAGTATTGTGAAAAATTCAGGAAGATCTTAAATAAATGCTCTCTTGATATAATTATATTAACAGTTGATTTCTTACAGAAGGCAATCGAGGAAAGTAGGAAGACCATCAATGCAATTGAAACACAGTTATCTGCTAATCTATCTTCTACTGATTGGAGCAACCTAAAATCCAAAACTGATAAAATTCTCCTGGACCATCAAAGAAACCTTCAAGAGCGGAAGAGACAAAAGTTCCAAAGAGATCACGATGACTACACCAACAACCGTGTATATTGATGGAACGCATCCTAAGGCACCTACAGTCATGGCCAAAAGTATTGAGAATGACACCAAAATTATATTTTCACATGATCTGCTGGCCTCTGGTTTTTATTAGTGTTTGTCTGATGTTTATATCACATACAGAAATATAATTGCAATCATATTATGAGTACCAATAGGTTATATTGACAGTTAGAATGAGTTAATGCAGCAAGTCAATATTTGCAGTGTTGCCCCTTCTTCTTCAAGACCTCTCCCTGGCATGCTCTCAATCAACTTTTGGACCAAATCCTGACTGATAGCAGTCCATTCTTGCATAATCAATGCTTGCATTTTGCCAGAATTTGTTGGTTTTTGTTTGTCCACCCGTCTCTTGATGATTGACCACAAGTTCTCAATGGGATTAAGATCTGGGGAGTTTCCAGGCCATGGACCCAAAATCTCTATGTTTTGTTCCATGAGCCATTTAGTTATCACCTTTGCTTTATGGCAAGGTGCTCCATCATGCTGGAAAAGGCATTGTTGGGCGCCAAACTGCTCTTGGACGGTTGGGAGAAGTTGCTCTTGGAGGACATTCTGGTACCATTCTTTATTCATGGCTGTGTTTTTAGGCAAGACTGTGAGTGAGCCGATTCCCTTGGCTGAGAAGCAACCCCACACATGAATGGTTTCAGGATGCTTTACAGTTGGCATGAGACAAGACTGGTGGTAGCGCTCACCTCTTCTTCTCCGAATAAGCTGTTTTCCAGATGTCCCAAACAATCGAAAAGGGGATTCATCAGAGAAAATGACTTTGCCTCAGTCCTCAGCAGTCCACTCCCTGTACCTTTTGCAGAATATCAGTCGGTCCCTGATGTTTTTTCTGGAGAGAAGTGGCTTCTTTGCTGCCCTCCTTGAATCCAGCCCTTGCTCAAAGAGTCTCCGCCTCACAGTGCATGCAGAAGCACTCACACCAGCTTGCTGCCATTCCTGAGCAAGCTCGGCACTGCTGGTAGTCCGATCCCGCAGCTGAAACTGTTTTAAGATACGGCCCTGGCGCTTGCTGGTCTTTCTTGGGCGCCCTGGAGCCTTTTTGACAACAATGAAAGCTCTCTCCTTGAAGTTCTTGATGATGCGATAGATTGTTGACTGAGGTGCAATCTTTGTAGCTGCAATACTCTTCCCTGTTAGGCCATTTTTGTGCAGTGCAATGATGGCTGCACGTGTTTCTTTAGAGATAACCATGGTTAACTGAAGAGAAACAATGATACCAAGAACCAGCCTCCTTTTAAAGTGTTCAGTGATGTCATTCTTACTTAATCATGACTGATTGATCGCCAGCCCTGTCCTCATCAACACCCACACCTGTGTTAATGGATCAATCACTAAAACTATGTTAGCTGCTCCTTTTAAGGCAGGACTGCAATGATGTTGAAATGTGTTTTGGGGGTTAAAGTTCATTTTCTGGGCAAATATTGACTTTGCAAGTACAGTAATTGCTGTTAAGCTGATCACTCTTTGACATTCAGGAGTATATGCAAATTGCCATTACAAAAAATGAAGCAGTAAACTTTGGAAAAATTACTATTTGTCTCATTCTCAATACTTTTGGCCATGACTGTATACTCACAGACCTTACGCAGGCCAGTGCAACATGGGGTCCTTCAGCTCAGGCAGCGACTCCTCAACCGGTGCAAGTGGACAACCTTTTTTATGGAAAAATTGCAGAGGAGGGCTACCACGTACAGACCTACAAGGAGGTCGAGGAGGAGAAAGGATGACAACCCTGTCCCAGGTAAGGCAACTAACCTGGTGAAGAACATCTCCAGCTATACCCTCACTCCCACTGAACTCTCAGTCCTTCAGAAGGGTCTCTCCTTCTGTCTGACGCCTAACTGGGACTCGTTCCAGCTAGAGAAGGACCTCCAGCGGTTCTATAGGACGATCCGTTTAAAGACTCATTATGGTGTATCTAAGGAGACCTCCGTGAACAGGGTTCCTCCACCCGGGTGTTCACCTGTCCCGGAGCTCTCTATTACCACCCTGGGATTACACAACACTAGTCCTTACTGTCCTCCCACACCAACCATGCGGCAGAAACAACGATAGCACTCATTGATAGAGACATAAAAAATCTGATACACGAACAGCGACTCAGCTTTTTCCCTACACACCAGAACCTAACGAATGAGGAAAAACACATCCTTAGGTCACTACAAAGCAATAACTCTATAGTCATCAAACCTTCTGACAAGGGGCGTGCCACAGTAGTTATGGACAAGTCATCCTACATCAGCGAAATCAATCGACAACTAGCAGACACCACTACCTTTAGACAGATCAAAACCGACCCCACACCTATCATCCATACCAAAATACAAGAGATGCTGACTAGACACCTTCATCTTCACACAATAGACTCCAAGACAGTCACGTTCCTGACCAATCAACATCTGATAACACCTGTATTCTATATCTTACCTAAAATCCACAAATCACTGATAAACCCACCCGGCCGACCCATTATAGCCTCCACGGACTCCATTCTCTCCCCCCTCGCCATCTGCCTAGAGAAAATCTTAACCCCCTTGGTGAAGAAAACCAGATCCTTCTTACTAGATACCAGTCAATTTGCCGGCCTTACCCAAAGGCAGTCTGTTGGCCACAATGGACGTATACAGTCTATATACCTTCATTACCCATGACAAAGGCCTGGTGGCCTCCTCCTATCTTCTCACACAGTCTGACCTGTCACCTGCCTTTGTCTATTTTTGCCTTGAACTCCTGTCACTAGTTCTCCATGAGAACTTTTTCATGTTCAGAGATGAGTTCTTTGTACAGGAACAGGGCACCGCGATGGGCTCGAATGTAGCACCAGCCTATGCTAATGTGTATATGCATAAGTTTGAAGTTGACTTGGTTTATTCCAATGAGCTCTTTCAAAGACACTGTACCACCTACCACCTCTATATTGATGACATTTTCCTCATTTGGCAGGGGTCAACAGAGACACTCTCTTCATTCCTAGCCACCATTCCAAACTACCAAGCATGCACCAGGCCATTTTACCCACTATTTTGGAAGCCACCATCCCAAAGGCGACAAATTACAAATAGTAGTTAGGCTGGAGTAAGAATACTGTCCTGGTTTGTCCACTGCACAATGTGCATAGGGTTTGTAAAAATTAGCCCTATGAGCTGAGTAATGGTTGACGCAGGAAGCCACCATCCCAAGGGCCTCCAATCACAAATAGTAGTTAGGCTGGAGTAGGAATACTGTCCTGGTTTGTCCACTGCACAATAGAATTTGTAAAAATTAGCCCTATGGGCTGAGTCATGGTTGACAAAGGAAGGAAACAGGTTTTTATGGGAAGGGGTGACATTAACAGCAGTAGAATGAATCTTCCTTTTTGATGAATTTAGGATGGCTTGCTGTCATCTGGAGGGATTACAAATTGTGGAGATATCCAGTCCTTGTTGAATTTAATCAGAGTAAGCCTGTCTGCATTTTCCATGGAAAGGCATGTGCGCCTACCAGTGATGATTGCCCCAGCGAAACTGAAAACATGCTCTGACACCACACTAGCAGCTGGACAGGCCAGCACCTCCAAGGCATATAAGGAGAGGTCGGGCCAAGTGTTCAACTTAGACACCCCATAATTAAAGGGAACTGAAGTGTCAGAAAGGACGCACGTCACTTAAGTACCCCTTGACCATGTTCTGCAACTTATCCCTCCTTGGCACTGTTACAGGCACAGATAGCCCTTGCTGTTATGCTGGTTTTTTGAAAATTTCCCAATTTGTGCACATTTTCTCCCCACCTCTGTTGGAGCTGGTGTTTGTGTCTCTCCCCATTATCCCTTGGTGTTGAAAAGAGCCGGTACCTCTGCCACCAGCATTGTCTGAGGGTGATGTTTTCAGAAACTGATATACAACACCCCTCTTGAAAAATTACATTGTAAAACTCTTTGGTGACTTCAAAAGGAGTGAAGGAAATTTCTCCTTGTACCGTGGATCGAGAAAGGTGGCCAACCAGTATAGGTCGCTCTTGTCACCTGCACCTTAAAAACATCCCCAGAATCTGACCTTTTCTTACCTTTGAAACTGCTAAAACTCTTACTGTGGCTCTTATTCACTCTCGTCTGGACGACTGCAACTCTCTTCTGATCGGTCTCCCTCTTACCAAACTTTCTCCGCTCCAATCCGTCCTGAATGCGGCAACCAGGGTCGTATTTCTGTCCAACCGCTTTACCGATGCCTCCATCTTGTGCCAATTGTTACACTGGTTGCCCATTCGCTACAGGGTTCAATATAAACTCATCACTCTCACCCGCAAAGCTCTCCACTGTTCTGCACCACCTTATATCTCCTCTGTCATCTCTGTCTATCACCCTACACGTGCCCTCTGTTCTACAAATGACCTAAGACTAACATCCCCCATAATCCGAACCTCGCATCTCCGTCTCCAAGACTTCTCTTGTGCTGCACCAGTTCTCTGGAATGCTCTACTCCAGATGATCCGACTGATGCATAGCTCCCACGTCTTCAAGCGCGCTTTAAAAACCCATCTCTTTAAACAAGCCTACCACCTCAACTACTCAGTAAACTAACTTTCCACTGTTGCCTCCGTCTAAATATTATTCAGAATCTGCACCCTACTATTCATCTGTCTCCACATCCTCCATGCACACGATAACTGCACTCAATACTTGATTATTGCACTTAAGCATACTGGCTGATGACCGGATCATGCAGCTTTATATGAAAATCCCTACTTATTATAATTGCCAGACCTGAAATAACAAGCACTTTTCACCTATTGTGTCCACCCATTTCCTTGTAGAATATAAGCTTACGAGCAGGGACTTCACTCCTAATGTAACTGTTTAAACTGTCTTACCTTGTATTGAATTTATTGTATGTTTATGTCCACGCTTAATTGTAAAGTACTGCGGAATATGTTGGCGCTATATAAATAAAAATTATTATTATTGTTGGATAAAATGTGTATCACGTGAGGGTCTTGCCACAGACACTTACAGATGAACTGTGCCATGTGGGCCAAGCTGCAAAAAGGCAAATGTTCTGTGTCCTCATCAGTATAAACAGTATCCATCCTCTCCTCACACTGACTCGCCTCCTCCTCCTCCAACTCCTCCTCTCCAGCCCATCCAGACTGGACAGACAAGAAGCTTGGGTTGGGTGTCCCTTCTGTACCATTACAAGTTCCCTCGGTAGCACAGAAAAACAAGTCCTCTTCCTCCTCATTCTCCTCATCTTCCTCCTCATCACCCAATGTTGCCTCAGAATATTGGCTTAGCTGGGTAGTATCACTCATTGGGAAATCTGTCTCCATACCAACATGCTGGGCACTCAAAGCTGCCTCTTTGAGATTATGCGTAGAGGCCTTGTCTGATTTCCAAGACATAATTTGCTCTCGCTCTTCTGGCTTCCACACACGTTTACTTTCCAGACCGGGAAATTTTTCCAGGAAAATAGTGGATGCATCAAGCTTCTTCTTACCTGACACAGACTGAGTGCCTTCTCACGCATCACTGACAACACCAAGTCCACGTCCCTTAACAACAGGCTTTTTTGGCATTTTGGGATTTGTTTACAGATATTCAGATGTTGATGGCACAAGCCAAGCTAGCTGTCAAAGCCAAAATAGTGAGTCAACCATGACTCAGCCCATAGGGCTAATTTTTACAAACCCTATGCACATTGTGTAGTGGACAAATCTGGAATGTCCTACCAAACTAATACTTGTCATTGGAAGCCCTTGTCACAGGTTGTGCCACACTGTGGATGAGATAGGTCATATTCAACAGAAATGTACTGTCAGTCACCCTATTTGGCAAAAAAAAAACATGCCTGGCTTGTGCCACATTGTGACTGAGATAGGGGATACATATTCAATAGAAATTTACACTGACTGTTGACGACCAACTGATGGCCCTCTGAAAATTTGAATTGAGAGCCACAACTACTACAGTACTCCATCGTAGACAATGTTTGTCAGGGGAGGCCCTTGTCATGGAATCTTCCTGCACCTAAGACACAGCCCCCAAGAGTAATTTTTTGGAAACATGATGCACATTCTGCACTGGACCAAGTAGTACAGTATCAAGAAGTCTTCTCTTCCTATATAATCTGAGGAATATTGACAATCCAAATCTGTGAGCCATTTGGAGAAGCTTCTCCAACCAATCCTGGAGGGGGGCACCATATATCCTTTGTCCATTGACTTGCACAACTGATATATTTGAGCTCGTCATCCAGTTGACTAGCGCAGCTTTATTTTTGCTGTTCACAGAATTCAGCCATACCTGAGGATCGCAGGCGGCACTCACTGCTACCTTCTAGTAATCCATGTCTCTTGGCCTTTTTCTCTGTAGTCTCTGCCCTTAAATGAGTTAAATAATAGAGTGAGGGCCCTACAATATGAAAAAGTGAGGGCACTCTCAAATGTACACAAGAGGGACCTACAAAATTTCTAGAGGAGGGCACTTCAAAATGTATGTTACAGGGCCACACGGGGCTCTCACAAAACTCAGCTTTCCTGTCTACTGCAGGCCCTCTGAACATTTGAATTTAGGTCTGCAGTATCACATGGCGATGGAGGAGGAGGGGGTCAAGCCCAAAGCTACAATGGGCACATTGTAAACTGCTATGGAATATGTATTCCACTATCTGAGTGTCAATGATGGAGGGACTGCCCAAATGTCTACGTAACAGCTGTCCCTCCAAAACTCATGTTACAGAGCCACCTGAGGCCTCTCAGGTCAAAGAGCAACATATCTACAAGTACGTTCTAGCTGTGCTTGTAAAGTGCTGGGGAATAGCAAACTAAAAAGGATGTATGACAGAAGGACCTACAAAATGTATAAGTCAGGGCCCTCCCAATTGTAAAAGGCGAAAAAAAGCCACAACAGTATGTGTGAACAAACGCTAATAGGGATATTTTTTGGTTTCTCTGTTTTTTTAGCCTTATATACAAGTGATTATGCAGGAAAAACTGTTTCTTTACCCTTTTGGCCTGTTAAGTGCAATTTAGGTTAGGTTTGGTAGTTGTTCTTGTGTGTCTGTAAAAGTGGCGTAATACTGCGACAAACTTATTCCCAGAAACCATACTGTATGTGAGTCAGAAATGCATGCAGGCATATTCTCCAGGCTCTTCCCATTCTGTTTCATCACTTCCCCATCCATTTCAGCCTTTTCCTCAAGCCCCGAGACCCCTTTGTTGGGTCCAGCAGAAAATTACTCGCATTTCCCATTGACTTACATTGTACTCACTATTCGGAACGAATACACGATTATTACAAAGTACTTGTTACGAGTATAGCGATTACAAATATTACGGTACTCGCTCATCACTAGTTATAAATCTTGGTAGAAGGGAAGGAAAAAAAAAACAAGATATGGAAATTGTATGCATCGGGAAGGGATTAAATACAAATTATGTGATTAAGACACGCTTGGCACTTTATTCTTTATTGTTGTTTAGGTTATAAATTGAAGTGTGTCTTAGATTCTTTACAGAGGCTTCTGGAAATATACAGTGCCTTGAAAAAGTATTCATATCCCGTGAACTTTTCCAGATTTTTTCACATTACACCCACAAATTTAAACGTATTTTATTGGGATTTTATGTGATATATCAACAAAAAGTGGCAAGTATTTATCAAGTATAAAATAAATTATACATGTTTTTTTAATAATATTTTAAAAACATAAAATTGAAAATTGTTATGAGCATTTGTGTTCAGACCGCTGTAGTCTGACATCCTTAAATAAATCCTGAGTGACCAATTGACTTCAGAAGTCACATATTTAGTAAATTGAGTCCACCATCAAATATGGTGCTGGAAGCATCACGCTGTGGGGACGAGGAAGCTGGTCAGAGATTAAAGGAGTTGTTTGGTACAAATTGATAAGTCTGCAGTCACTAAGTGTGACTGCAGACTTATGAATCCCCCCAGTGCACGCACTGTTCACTGCGCGGATTTGCCAGTTTCTGAGCCGGGTACCGGAGGGCATGTATGAGTTATAAATACTCCCGGCCAGTGGGAGCAGCCTTGCTTCCACACACTTGTTTAGAGCGAGGCGGCACGCTCTAGTTGGCCACGCCCACTGTACAGCCAGGTCCCTAGATGGGGCGCAGCATTGCTCTATACAAGTGTATGGAGCGAGGCCACACCCACTAGATGGGCCCTCATGGGTATAACTCATACATACCCTTCGGTCCCCGGCTCAGAAACTGGCGAATCCCCTCAATACACAGTGCGTGTGCTGGGAGGATTCATAAGTCTGCAGTCACACACAGTGACTGCAGACTTATCAATTTGGACTGGACAATCCATTTAATGGAAGATAGATTGAACTAAATACAGGGAAATCCTGGAGGAAAACCTGTTAGAGGCTGCCAAAGACATGAGACTGAGGCATAGGTTCACCTTCCAGTATGACAATGAACCTAAACATACTACTAGAGCTACAAATTAAATGTTTAGATCAAAGCACATTCATGTGTGTGAATGGTCCAGTCACAGTACAGATATGAATCCCATTGAGAATATGTAGCAAGACTTGAAAATTGCTGTTCACAGGCGCACACCATGCAATCTCACTGAGCAAGGGCTAATTTGCAGATAGGTGTGGGCAAAAATTTCAATCTCTAAATGTGCAAAGCTGGTAGAGACATACTCCAAAAGTTTTGCAGGAGTAAGTGCAAGTGAAAGGTAATCCAACAAATTATTGACTCAGGGGGCTGAATATAAATGTATGTCATCATTTTCAGATTTATATTTTCAAAATATTTAGAAAACTATGAATCATTTCCTTTCTACTAGAGAGCGTGCTCGCCACTGCTCGTTACTTGATCGAGCATCGGGGTGCTCGGGTATGCTCGAAGTATTGCGGGTGCTCGAGCGCCATGCTCGAGTCCCCGCCTTGCATGGTTTGTGGCTGCTAGATAGCCAATAAACCAATAAACATGCGGGGATTGCCTGCCATACACGGCAATGCAGTATCCATGTTGGCTACTGGCATTAAATTCTCAACTCAGTGGTTCAGCTGTTTCTGAAAACCTACCCAGATTTGCCTGAGCTACAACAGCTGTCAGTCTGACACTGCTGCAGCAGTGCTTGCAAGTGCCAGCTCACTGACTGGTGTGCGATGTGATCACAAGCTGGAACTCCACTTACACAAGTTAGCAAGGCTTTGTGAGCAGCAGAGAGCAGTAGTGGAATACCAGCTACAACATGCCCATTGGTATTCAGGTCAGCCTCCACACATAACAACCGATGAGTGGGCACGGATTTCTGACATCTGTAAGGTTCTACAAAACTTTGAGGAATCAACCAAGAGGGTGATCCACAATGGCACCATAATCAGCGTAACCATCCTACTTCTGTGTCTACTCATATGCTCACTGCTCACAATTAAGGAGGAAGCTTTGCATGGAGGAAGAAAGTGGAGATGGAGAAAGAAAGTATACAGGGTGATACTACCCAGCCCAGCCTCATCTCATCTTCTCAGTGCAGATTGGGTGATAATGAGGAGAATGAAGCTGAAGAGGAGGTCCGCCAGGTCCAACAGGGGCAGGGGAGCACTATCAAAGGTCTGGGACAGTTTCATTAGACCCTCTCAGCGCCCAGGCCCTGATGCGCAGGGTAGTCTGACAAGGAGTGAAAAGTTTTGGAAGATGGTGAAGGAGTACCTAATTACCCAGACATCTATTTTCAGTAGGTCTAGAATCATAGACTATTGTCTGAATTGTTGACTATTGAATTTGTGTTTTACTTTGGTCAGTCAAGACACATGGACTTTTGTCGTAATGAGTCTGAATGTTGACTCTTTTTGTTGAAATGATATTTGTAAATTGATGAATGGCTGCTATTAACGTCGAATATCAGCTCCTACAGTTTATTGTACCGTTATCTTTGCAAGACTGGCAAGACACAGGGTGATTGAACTATGATGTTTGCTAATATGTTGATTACACATTATACCATGCCATGCAGTTTGTTGACTTGTAAACATTGAAGGATAAACTATAAATACTCAACCAATGCGAGTTAATCTCATCACCCCTTGACCTGTGGATGATGACATGAACGACAAATGTCTATATAAAAAGGATCCCAATCCTTCTGAGAGACTTTACAAAAACAATAGCCAGGACACTATGGCTCCATCCAGGGAAACTTTACAAAACCACAGACAGTGTCTCTGCAGGATGTCAGCTTAGGGGACCACCGCCCCAGCTGGAAGAACACAGATCTGCTCAATTAGCCATCACTGGCTTCATTGAAACGTTTGGGGAAGCCAGGTATTGTGACCCTCCGGTCACCTGGTCCAATGGATAAATTTGGAGAAGCCAGGTTGGGACCATCCGGTCATATGGCCCCATAGAGATGTTCAGAGAAGCCAAGTTGGGACCATCAATTCGCCTGGTCACGTGCCTCAATGGACTGTCAGCTTCAGAATCTTGTAATTACCTCCTCTCTGTGAGTGCCCGCCCAAAGCGGGGTGCCACTAGTGGGGGTAGTCGGCCCTGGAATCCCTGAAGTCGCAGCTGCTCTAATCCCGGTGAGTCAGTGGAAGGGTGAGACTCTGTAATTTGCACCATCTTGTGTATTTGCTGGGACTGTTCTATATGTTTATTGTCTGTTTGGAGGTTCAATAAAGTATTGCCACGCTGTTTTACCCTCATCCTGTGTTTTCTGAGTAGTGGTCTGCCCACGGGAAAGGAGAGCGGGTGTTCAGTGGGATAAGCCCTGGTCCTTGTGATCTCGGGCCAGCGGGCGAGAGCACCCACTGACCGCCCATGTTCCCACACCCTCCTTCTAATTTTTAGCAGCCATTACATTTGAGCACTGTTTCCATCCATTTCAGCGATTTTCCTGCCCCCCCCACCAGCCCTCCTGGTCCTCCAGAAAAATGCTTGAGTTTCCCATTGACTTCCATTATACTCGTTACTCGGTTCGAGCCTATCCGATATTGAAATACACATATATATATATATGAATATATCATACATGTACATTTGGGCACATACGCATACACACCCATTTATACAGCTATATAGATGAATATATGATGGCACATGTAATTATTTGCAGAAATATGTGTGCCCATTCCATTTTTCAAATTTTGTTAAGGATTTTAACTTCTCACACATTTATCACATTTCTGTGACAGGCTAGCAAAACTCTAGGCATACTGCTATTCACATCATGAGCACTGTGTGCTGAGACACAGACATACTGTATGTTAATCATTGCTTTTACTTCTTTGCAATCAGTTACTTTTAACAATCATCATTTGCTGTATAACAGTGTAAAATACACACCTTTGTGCAGAAAAAGTGATTGAATCGTGGAAGATAGTTCATTAAAAAATCTTAATATATTCACTCACCATCAATTTATAGCAATGCAAACATCATTGCTTATATTGATATTTATAAACTAAGATTTACGAAATTGGGAAACTTTATGTGAGTTTTCAGTAAATAAGTTTCTTCTCTCTTATTATCATAGTCAAAGTCACACACGTTCATTCATCTTCATCCAAAGACTGCAGCTATTGCACAATGCAGCAGACAGTCTGCTGACTTGTACCAGTCAGCATGTATTACCCAGACATATGCTGCAAGGTCTTTGCTGACTGACAGTAGGAGAACAAGTCTTGTACTGTGTAAACAAACAGTACATGGCACAGTGTAATACAGGGAGGATTGCAAGGGAAGGACATCTTATGCCCTCCTATCTTTGTTTGTTGAACTGCTAAAGGAAGTAATACATTCTTGCATAAAAGTATCTATAGTGCAAAAATGCATTACACAATATTTGAAAAATAGAAAGACACTTCTTTTCTCTCAAAGAGCGTATCAACAATAGTTTAGAAAAAACATTTAAAATATCTTTCCAGCTATTACCCAGTATTAAGGACAACTTTACACTAGAGACCTTGATACATGATGCATCCACAGATTAAAAATGATTACTGAGAGTCCTGCAGAATTGTCCAATATTTTTTTCTTCCTTTCTTTTGCCCCTTGCAGTCCATTGTTACAGGAACCTTATTCAGGCTGTTTAGTATAAAAGCGGGATTCTGGGAATTACAATGAGTTTGAAGAAGCACTACCACAAAACTTTTTATTGCCTAAACCTTAGTAAATGTATATGTAGTGTTGTATAAGTTCAGAAATATACTCATTGATCGCCTTCTTTACTGGTTTCCAGTGCTGCTCTTGTTTTCTTCTGAGTCACGTGACTTATATTTCAATTTGCCGGCTCACACTTTGCTATATGTGTGAGGTGGAAGGAGTTTTTAAGATGTAAGCCTATATTATAAAAACGACTTCTGGCTCACACATTGTCACGCAAGGTGTGGTAAAGACTTAGTGCAACACAAAGGGAAGAGGGAGAGGAAGCCCAGACTCTAGGGAAAGGGGGAAGTGGAGACCTCCTGGCTGATAGAATATCTCCCTGTCTCCCCTAACGTCCCTATATTGACTCTTCATCAATCACCGCATGCATTCCTCACCCTGTCTTTCCCTGGCATTTGGCTAAGGCTAGGGAAGGGAGGAGATGAGCACTGCTCGATCCCCACTGAACACTAAAGACAACAAGGGAGAACAAACGGGGGGAATTGCTTAGCTTTAGACGACTCCAGACAAATGCGCACATGTCTTCAAGTACCAGAGAGGAAGGAGTACTGCTCATGCTAAAGCCTTCACAACGAGTAATGAATATGCCCGGCACCTCCCTCTGGAACATAGCAGGTATTTATACACCCAGGCTAGGGTGTTAATTAGGCAGAGGAAGGTAGCTGCTGTTTCCTAGAGACAGCCTCTAAGAGGGTGTCTGCAATGCCAAACGTAGTGATCTCCTGCAACCAACTACAGGGCGACTGTCTGTCTCTTCTGACACACCCGTGACACACATAGACCCCAGTGTGATCAGGCAAGGGGTCATTTTACCCAGCTAATTCTTCTGTTTTTTTCTGCTCTATGTAGAAGCAGGAAGTCTCTTTTTCCCTGCATTTATAATCCCCCTCTTCAACTCCTGACCCAGCTGCTCTGCTCCTACCTACTGCCAGAGACTTTTTCAGTGACTCATGACTCATAGAATGAAAATTGACCTCCAGTTTCTACATAGAGCTTAGAAGGATTCAGCTTGTCAGTTTTTAATCACGTGATGTCATAGACCTAATGGAAAAGAGATGAATTAGCAAGGTAGAAAGGCAAAATGTGCAATTGTAAGTACACAGTGCCGTATACTGTAATATGATGATTGAAATATATTAAGAGGATAAAAATTTTGATTAGAGTGCTTCTTTGAACAATAGTGTGTGTCTCGGTGTGGTCCACCAAGATTAATATTAACAGGAAATGGCAAGGGAACAGCATGGAATATAAATGGTAAATTCATTACTTTTTTGGTTGTTTTTAGCAATTTATTGACCATTTGTTTAAATGGACATGGTATCTAATAAAGGTAAATAAAACTGGAAGATGGAATAATACACAAAGAACTTTAGTTTTGATTGAAGTTTTTCTTTAGCCCCTTTACCGCCGAGGGTGGTTAGCATGTTAATGACCAGGCCAATTTTTAAAATTCTGACCACTGTCACTTTGAGGCAATTACTCTGAAATGCTTCAATGGATCCCACTGATTCTGAGATTGTTTTTTCATGATATATTGTACTTCATGATAGTGTTAAAATTTCTTCGATATGACTTGCGTTTATTTGTGAAAGAATCGGAAATTTGGCGAAAAGTTTAGCAATTTTCAAATTTTGAATTCATGCCCTTAAATCAGAGAGATATGTCACACAAAATAGTTAATAAATAACATTTCTCACATGTCTACTTTACATCAGCACAATTTTGGAACCAAAATTTTTTTTTGTTACTAATTTATAAGGGTTAAAGTTGACCAGCGATTTCTCATTTTTCCAACAAAATTTACAAAACCATTTTTTTAGGGACCACATCACATTTGAAGTGACTTTGAGGGGCCTTTATGACAGAAAATACTCAAAAGTGACACCATTCTAAAAACTGCACCCCTCAAGGTGCTCAAAACTACATTCAAGAAGTTTATTAACCCTTCAGGTGCTTTACAGGAGTTTTCAGAATATGGAAGAAAAAAATGAATATTTAACTTTTTTCACAAAAATGTTACTTTAAACCCCAATTTTTTTTATTTAACAAGAAAAAATGGGCCCCAAAGTTTGTTGAGAAATTTCTCCTGATCACACCAAAACCCCATATGTGACGAATAACCACTGTTTGGGTGCAAGACGGGGCTCGGAAGGGAAGGAGCGCCATTTGACTTTTTGAATGTAAAATTTGCTTGAATAATTAGCGGATGCCATGTTGTGTATGGAAAGCCCCTGATGTGCCTAAACAGTGGAAACCCCCCACAAGTGACACCATTTTGGAAACTAGACCAGACAGGGAACTTATCTAGATGTGTGGTGAGCACCTTTGATCCCCAGGTGCTTCACAGTAGTTTGTAACATTGAGCCGTAAAAATAAAATTTTTACATTTTTCCCACAAAAATGTTGTTCAGCCCCCAATTTTGCATTTTCATAAGGGTAACAGGAGAAATTTCACAATACAATTTGTTGTGAAATTTCTCCTGGGTAAGCTGATATCCCATATGCAGGAGAAAACCACTGTTTTGGCGCACGGCAGAGTTTGGAAGGGAAGGAGTGCCATTTGACTTTTTAAATGTAAAATTTGCTTGAATAATTAGAGGACGCCATGTTGCATTTGAAGAGCCCCTGATGTGCCTAAACAGTGGAAACCCTGCACAAGTGACACGATTTTGGAAACTAGACCCCTCTGGGAACTTATCTAGATGTGTAGTGAGCACCTTGAACCCCCAGGTGCTTCACAGAAGTTTATAACATGGAGCCGTGAAAATAAAAAAATCAAACTTTTTTCACAAAAATTATGTTTTAGTCCCAAATCTTTTATTTTCACAAGGGTAAGAGGAGAAAATGGACCCCAACAACTGTTGTGCAATTTCTCCTGAGTACGCCGATACCCCATATGTGGGGAAAATACACTGTTTGGGTGCACAGCAGGGTTCAGAAGGGATTGACTGCAAAATCGGCTGGAATTGAGAGCGGACGCCATGTCGCGTTTGGAGAGCTCCTGATGCGACTAAATAGTGGAAACCCCCCCATAAGTGACCCCATTTTGGAAGCTAGACCCCTCAAGGATTTTTATAAAGGGGTATAGTGAACATTTTGAGCCCAGAGGTACGATACAGAAATTGAAAACATTAGGTCATCATATTGAATAAGTTGTCATTAGTCTTGAGCGCAAGTGCTTGCTACTTGAGTTTGCATCGGGTACTCAGGTATGCACCATGTATCACGGGTAGAGATGAGCGGTGTTCGACTAGAACTGTTCGCCAATCTCAAATTCGAGCTGTTTTGGGCGGTGTTCGAGTTGTTCGACGAACCCGAACGATTTGCAAAAAATTCGGCTGTTCGAGGTTATGTTCGATAACTGTTCGTGCACCAAAAGCGTGTCCTGCATGTCTGGCGCTATTTAGAGCACCAATCATGCAGGGATTGTCTGCCACTCACTGTAATGCCACAGCCATGGTGGTTGTGGCATTACAGTGATTGCCCAAATCGATGGGAACAGTGCCAACAGTGAAACATGAAAAGCCGGCAATTCATCAGCGGCATACACCGGTACCCGACAATTTAGAACCGAAAGAATAGAGCTTCACACATAGATTAGATAGATAGAAACATGTCAGCCACATATATAAGAAGTACAGTGACAGTGTTGCTTACTGTACTTGTCATTTAGTGTAAAGAATTTATTAAAAAAAAATTTCAGCATCTGTACCCGACAATTTAGAATAGAAGGAATAGAGCATCACACATAGATTAGATAGATAGAAACATGTCAGTCACATATATAAGAAGTACAGTGATAGTGTTGATTATTGTACTTGTCATTTAGTGTTAAATAAAAGGATTTATTTAAAAAAAAATTGGCGTGGGGTTCCCCTTAATTTTAGGCAAGCAAGCCTGCGCTTCTCAGTGTTTGCGGGATGAGAGGCTGGATGGCAGCGTTCTGCTGCGGTCCAGCCTGTCATCTCGATGTAGCAGAGCTGGAGCCATCGTGGGAACCATGGAAAGGTAAGGATGAGGTTGCTTTATTATTTTACTTTTATTGCAGGAGATCGTTGGCTTCAGCTGGAATGGGCGTGACGGTAAGTATGGTTTAATTTAGAACAATAAAGAATTGTGTGTTTATTTCAATTAAAGGACTTTTTTCTGGGTGTTGTGTTTTTTTTAAATACTTTACTAGAAATTCATAGTGGTCATGTTCAATATTGGCGTGACCCCATGAATTTCGGGCTTAGGGCCAGCTGATAATGCCAAGCTGGCCCTAACCCCTTTATTACCCAGTGAGCCACCGCACCAGGGCCCTGGATGAGTTGGGTACAGCGCCAGAAGATGGCGCTTCTATGAATGCGCCATTTTCCGGGGTGGATGCGGACTGTAATTTGCAGCGGGTGGGGCCCAGAAAGCTTGGGCCTCCCTGCGCTGCAGATTCCAGCCCCCAGCTGCCTAGTTGTACCTGGCTGGACACAAAAATAGGGCGAAGCCCCACGTATTTTTTTTAATTATTTCATGAAATTCATGAAATAATTAAGAAAAAAAGGGCTTCCCTACATTGTTGTGTCCGGCCAGGTACAAATAGGCAGCTGGTGGTTGGGGGCAGTCCGTTCCTGCCTGCTGTACCTGGCTGGACACAAATATAGTGCGAAGCCCCACGTCAATTTTTTTTTAAATTATTTCATGAAGCTAGATGGTGGCCCGATTCTAACGCATCGGGTATTCTAGAATATGTATGCGGCAGACCCGGCGCAATCAGCAGAGCGGTGTTTAAATTTGGCGCCAAAATCGCTGACTGGTCGCGGCCAGCAACCGCGACCAATCAGCAAAGCGGTGTTGAAATTTGGCGACTATATCACTGATTGGTCACGGCCGGCGGTCGCGAATAATCAGCAGAGCGGGGTCTAAATTTTGCGCCAATAATGCTGATAGGTTGTGGTCGCGACCAATCAGCAGAGCGGTGTTTAAATTTGGCGTTAAAATCGCTGATTGGTCGCGGAAGGCAACTGTGACCAATCAGCAGAGCGGGGTTTAAATTTGGCGCCAATACTGCTGATTGGTCGCGGCCGGCAACCGTGACCAATCAGCCGAGCAGGGTTTAAATTTGGCGCCAATACTACAGATTGGTCGCGGACGGCGACCGCGATCAATCAGCAGAGCGGTGTTTAAATTTGGCGCCAATAATGCTGATTAGTCGCGGCCGGCATCCGCGACCAATTAGCAGAGCGGGGTTTAAATTTGGCGCCAAGCTCGCTGATTGGTCGCGGCCGCTATTTAAATGTGGCGCCCAAATTGGTGATTGGTCGCGGGCAGCATCCGCGACCAATCAGCAGAGCGGTGTTTAACTTTAGCGCCAAGATCACTGATTGGTCGCGTGCGGAGAGCGCGACCAATCAGCTAATCGTATTGGTGAGGACCGGGGAGCGCCGCTGCCTGGTCGGATACTTCCGTTGCGAGAAGCCGGGAGATGAGCGACTGCTCGCAGCAGAAGTATCCCGACCCGCAGCGCCGCTCCCCGGTCCTCCCTTCACACCCTAGCCGCTGATGTCCCCACAGTATCCGCATGGTGTTACAAAGATCCGGACATTTGTGTTAAAAATCGCTGATTGGTCGCTGGCGCTGCCCGCGACCAATCACCGATTTGGGCGCCAAATTTAAATATCGGCCGCAACCAATCACCAATCTTGGCTCCACATTTAAACACCGCTGTGCTGATTGGTCGCCGACGCTGGGCGCGACCAATCACCGATTTTGGCGCCACATTTAAATAGCGTCCGCGACCAATCAGTACAGCGGTGTTTAAATGTGGAGCCAAGATGGGTGATTGGATATTTAAATTTAGCGCCCAAATCGGTGATTGGTCGCGGCTGATATTTAAATTTGGTGCCCAAATCGGTGATTGGTCACGGGCAGCGCCAGCGACCAATCAGCGATTTTTAACACAAATGTCCGGACCTTTGTAACACTATGCGGATACTGTGGGGACATCAGCGGCTAGGGTGTGAAGGGAGGACCGGGGAGCGGCGCTGACATCCAATTGGTTGCGGCCGCTATTTAAATGTGCCGCACAAATCGGTGATTGGTCGCGGTCTTGGCGCGCGACCAATCACTGATCTTGCCGCCAAAGTTAAACACTACCGTGCTGATTTGTCGCGGACGCTGCCCGCGACCAATCACCGATTTGTGCGCCAAATTTAAATATCAGCCTCATGCACGTCACTGACAGCGTGGGAAAATTCTCCTGCACTCAGTGTTATGTTCTGCTACCAGAGCTAAGAAAAGAGAGGAGATCTGTCCCTACGATAGAACTCAGCTTAATCCCTACGATGTAACAGGGGACCTGATCTTGCGATCAGACCTGCTAAAGTCCTAAACTAGTCTGTACGGAGACCTATAGATGTGGGGAAGGAATCCCTACAAGTGCTAAGGACCGGGAGGAAAATGGACACCTCCTAACAGAAATAGTAGCAGACAGACGAACAAACAAAATAAATAGAACTTAGAGGTCCATAGACCAAGCAAACTAACAGAGTTAGATACAGAGCACAGGCTAGCTAGAAAGTAGTTAAACAATGAAGTCCAACAAAGCCAGAAGGGCGGAGCAGGATTAAATAGGCCAACAAGGTCATGTGACCAGCAAAGGAAAAAACCTAAGAGCAAGGTTCTAACAGTACCCCCCCTTCTAAGAGGATCCTCCGGATCCCCTAGGACCAGGCTTATCAGGAAATCTCCTGTAAAACGCTCTGATAAGTCTGGACGCGGAAACATCATCCGACCTCACCCAAGAGTTATCCTCGGGTCCGAAACCTTTCCAGGCCACAAGATACTGCAAACTACCTCTATACTGTCTAGAGTTAAGGATGCGAGAAATTTCATATTCCCCGTCCTCCACCACCGGAGGAACAGAGGCAGAGGCGTCACGATCCGATACAACAGCTTTTTTCAACAGAGAGACATGAAATACCGGATTAATTCTCCAGGAGGTAGGAACCTCCAACCTAACAGCAGATTGGTTGACAACCTGAAGCACCTTAAAGGGCCCTACAAACTTGGGACCCAATTTCTTAGAAGGAATCCTCAACCGCAGATTCCTAGAGGACAACCAAACCATGTCACCAACAGCGAACAAAACCTCCTGTCATTTCCTATCAAAGTAGTCTTTAGATTTTCTGTTGGCCTCCTGAAGATTACCACGCACATCCATCCAAACTCTCTCCAAATCACCGGAAAAATTCTCCTCCTCAGGCACGGCAGATCCCAACTTGGAGAAAGACCCAAACGACGGATGTCTCCCAGAACAACAAAAAAAAGGCGAACAACCAGCAGAAGAAGATGTATGATTGTTCAGAGCAAATTCAGCAAGTGGCAGAAACTCAGACCACCCCTCTTGATTGTCTGCCACAAAACAACGCAAGAACTGCTCAACATCCTGGTTTTTCCTTTCTGTCTGGCCATTAGATTCAGGATGATATCCGGACGAGAACGACAAATGAACTCCCAACCTGTCACAAAAGGCATGCCAAGAACGAGCCACGAACTGAGGACCCCTATCAGAAACAATGTCAGTAGGAACGCCATGAAGTCTGACAATTTCCTTGACAAAGGCCTTAGCGAGAGTTTTAGCGCAGGGCAGTTTGACGAAGGGAACCAAGTGACACATCTTGCTTAAACGGTCCACGACCACCCAGATGACAGTAAAACCCTCAGAGGGGGGAAGGTCAGTTATACAGTCCATAGCCAAATGTGTCCAAGGAGCACTGGGAACCTCCAAAGTAGAGATGAGCGTTGTTCTACTCGAACTGTTCGCCAATCTCAAATTCGAGCTGTTTTGGGCGGTGTTCGAGCCGTTCGGCGAACACGAACAATTTGAGAAAAATTCGGCTGTTCGAGGTTATGTTCGATAACTGTTCGTGCACCAAAATCATAACTGGATTTTTTCTCAGTAATGATGAAAATTAATGTTAATACGCAGTTTGAGTGTACAGCGGGGTGGGGGGAGGGGCAGGGGATGGATCTCTGCAGGAACAATGAAGATCTCCATTTTTTTTTCTCTTTCCCGCATTTGCAGTGGGGAGGTGCAATCTGTCAGCCTATCAGCAGCGCACACACGGAGCGAAGTGCTTTTTTTCACACAAGCAAGGGCATGTGTCATTGGCAGTGTATGTCACATGTCCTTGCCCTATAAGACCAAGCCATTTTCCCCGTCGCCACCATTTTCTCACTGCTGCAGCTGCGTGTTAGACGGCACCGCTGTTGCTGTGTGCGCTATACCTTGTTAATTTCAAGCCAATTTTCGCACAAATATACAGATAGCTTGGGAGTAGGGAATAGTTGTGATTGCAGTCCTTTTAAGGACTAGGTTACAGCATTTCCTACGACTTTTATCAGGGAGGTCTGTGCTCTTAAATAGATAGGTTGTGGGAGTAAAGACTAATTGTAATTGGAGTCCTTTTCAGGACTAGGTTACATGAGTTCCTATCAGTTTTTGCCAGGCAGGTCTGTGCCAGTGCTGTGCAAGTTTTTTTCACAGCATTTGGCTGAATCTAGCAAAGCTAATCCTTTTTGGCCTATTGCAGAGTGTGTTAGTCAGTGGAGTAGCCTATCTGTGTTGCAAGATATACCACCTGTGTATAGAATACCAATTTTTTTACTGCACCTAGTGAAGTAAAATCTTTTGGGCATAGCATCATTCTATTAGTCCATCTATACTGACCTCCATCAGGTTGAAAATTAAAACTAATTTTTATCTGCATCTACAGTACCTCTGAAAAAATATTTGGGCTTCTAGCAGTGTGTGGGACTTGTTCTATTAGTCCATCTATACTGACCTCCATCAGGTTGCAAACTGAATATATTTTTTTCTGCATCTACCTCTGAAAAAATATTGGGCTTCTAGCTGTGTGTGGGTCTTGTTCTATTAATCCATCTATACTGACCTCCATCAGGTTGCAAACTGAATATAATTTTTTTCTGCATCTAGCTCTGAAAAAATATTTGGCCTTCTAGTAGTGTGTCGGACTTTCTCTATTAGTCCATCTATACTGACCTCCATCAGGTTGCAAATTAAAACTAATTTTTATCTGCATCTACAGTACCTCTGAAAAAATATTTGGGCTTCTAGCTGTGTGTGGGACTTGTTGTATTAGTCCATCTATACTGACCTCCATCAGGTTGCAATCTGAATATATTTTTATCTGCATCTATCTCTGAAAAAATATTTGGCCTTCTAGTAGTGTGTCGGACTTTCTCTATTAGTCCATCTATACTGACCTCCATCAGGTTGCAAATTAAAAATAATTTTTATCTGCATCTACAGTACCTCTGAAAAAATATTTGGGCTTCTAGCTGTGTGCGGGACTTGTTGTATTAGTCCATCTATACTGACCTCCATCAGGTTGCAAAATGAATATATTTTTTTCTGCATCTACCTCTGAAAAAATATTTGGCCTTCTAGTAGTGTGTCGGACTTTCTCTATTAGTTCATCTATACTGACCTCCATCAGGTTGCAAATGAAAACTAATTTTTATCTGCATCTACAGTACCTCTGAAAAAATATTTGGGCTTCTAGCAGTGTGTGGGACTTGTTCTATTAGTCCATCTATACTGACCTCCATCAGGTTGCAAACTGAATATATTTTTTTCTGCATCTACCTCTGAAAAAATATTGGGCTTCTAGCTGTGTGTGGGTCTTGTTCTATTAATCCATCTATACTGACCTCCATCAGGTTGCAAACTGAATATATTTTTTTCTGCATCTACCTCTGAAAAAATATTTGGCCTTCTAATAGTGTGTCGGACTTTCTCTATTAGTCCATCTATACTGACCTCCATCAGGTTGCAAATTCAAAATAATTTTTTTCTGCATCTAACCCAGCCAATAGTTTTGGCCTAATACCACAGTTTGGCCACTCAGCTCTGCTCGGTTACCATCCATTGTTTTTTTGTGCAAACAACTCCAGAGTTGTGAATTAGTTAACCACCAAAATGAGTGGAAAAAGGCCTGCTGCTGGTGGAAAGGGGAATAGGCGTGTTGGGAAGGGGAAAAAAGGTTGTGTCCGTGGGGTAGGTGTTAAAGCAACAGTAACATCTGCAGAAGAAAGACCATCTTCCAGCCAAACTAAAATGTCTACTTCTTTTAGCGGACAATGTGATAAGATCCCTTTCTTACGGCCACGCCAATCGCTACAAATTCCAGATGAGGCACAAAAACAGCAGGTGCTTCAACGGATATCAAGTGCTCCTTTAAGTGGGCTCTCCTCCACATCAACTTCAACATCACAAATACTCCAGTCCTCAAAGGTGTCACCCAAATCGCACTTGCTTCCTCACAGCTCCCAAATCTCCAGCTGCCCGTCTGAGTATGAGGTAGAACAGATGGTTGAGTCTGCAGAGCTGTTTACTCATACTATAGCCTGGGAATCAGAGGTCGACTCCAGCGCTTCTGTGAATCCAGACGAGGAAATGATCTGCACTGATGCCCAGAATCTTTATGAGTCGGATCCAGGACCAGACGCAGAAGGTTCTGACCATAATGTAGACCCTCATTCCCAAACTGTAACTCCTGTTGGTGGAGACAATGAGGAAGACGATGATAAGACTCAAATACCTGATTGGAGCGACAACTTTAGTTTTTTGTCAGGGCAGGAACAGGTTGGCTCTGAGGACGACGGGTGTGATAACGCACAGGGTGATGATGATGAGGTCGGAGATCCCACTTACTGTCAACCCACAGTCAGCCAAGAGATGAGGTCAGCAGAGGAGGTGGAGGAAGATGCTAGTGACGACGAGGTCAGGTTGCGCCTTCCTGGACAGAGACGTAGTACTGGAAGCACGTCAACAACTGCATCCTCAAACACAACTCTGCCTCTCACCACAAGTCGTGGTGGCTCTTCAGTTCGCATGGGTGCTAAGCCTTGCATAGCCTGGGCATTTTTTCAGATCGATAAAGATGACCCAACTCGTGTTATCTGTAACATTTGTCAGCAAAAGCTAAGTAGAGGCCAAAAAATACATAGTTTGAGTACTTCATGCATGAACCGGCACATGGACATGAAGCATAAGTTGCAGTGGGAAGCTCAGTGTGCTACAATGCGGCCTAGCCGGCCGGGCCAACCACCGTTTGCCATATCTTGTGCATCCGCGGCCTCTTCATCCTCTGTGACTGGGGGGACAGCAGTCACACCTGTTTTGGGGCGCAGACCTGCCACCTCTTTACCCGCAACAGCCAGCGTGATTGGCAGGTCATCATTTTCTTTGGAGGTGGTAACACCAGCTGGTGTTGAGCGCTGTCCGACATCGATAGCACCACCTTTGGATGAAGGCAACCTAACATGTCCGCCTGCATCTTCCTCACAGACCGGCAGTTTGCCGGGGACACCCTTATCAACCCCGTCTAAGCACAATAGCCAGCCCTCGGTCCCTCAGATGTGGACAAGTAAAAGACCATTTCCTCCTAGCCATGAGAAAGCTAAGAGGTTGAATTTCACCATCTGCAAGCTCTTGGCTACAGAAATGCTGCCTTTCCGCCTGGTGGACACAGAGGATTTTCGAGACCTTATGTCCGTCGCAGTGCCCCAGTACCAGATGCCCAGTCGGCACTACTTCTCAAAGAAAGGTGTGCCTGCGCTCCACCAGCATGTCGCACACAACATCACCGCTTCTTTGAGAAACTCTGTGTGTGACAGGGTGCATTTCACCACAGACACTTGGACGAGTAGGCATGGACAGGGGCGTTACATGTCGCTGACTGGGCACTGGGTAACTATGGTGACAGCAGGACAAGGGGCTGCTGTCCAAGTCTTGCCGTCCCCACGAGTTGTGCGTCAATCCTCTTTATGTCAAAGTTCCTCCACTGCTTCTGCCTCCTCAACCTCCTCTCGGTCTTCCACCTGCACCCAAAGCCTGTCTGGTCATGCCACAAGCTTTCTAACTGCGCAGAAGGGATCCTGCACACCTCCTTACTATGCTGGCAGTAGGGCTCAACGTCATCAGGCGGTTTTTACATTGAAATGTCTGGGAAATGTTAGTCACACAGCTGAGAAGTTGTGGTCAGCTCTGGAGAACCAATTTCATGAATGGTTGTCTCCACTGGACCTGAAACCAGGGAAGGCCGTGTGCGACAATGCTGCAAACCTTGGTGCGGCCCTTCGCCGGGGCAATGTCACACACGTGCCTTGTATGGCTCACGTGTTGAACCTGGTTGTCCAGCAATTTTTAGCCCACTATCCCAGACTAGATGGCCTTCTGCAGAGGGCACGGTCGCTGTGTGCTCACTTCCACCGTTCGCATCCCGCAGCTCAGCGACTTACATCTCTACAGAAGTCGTTGGGCCTGCCACTTCACCGGCTAAAATGCGATGTGCCTACCCGGTGGAATTCAACTCTGCACATGTTGCAGCGACTGTGGCAGCACCGACAAGCCCTGGTGCAATACGTTCTGACGTATAGCCTGGGCCAACGAGATTCAGAGGTGGGGCAAATCACGCTGGAGGAGTGGTCTCAGATCAGGGACCTATGCACCCTTCTGCACAGTTTTGAAATGGCGACGAAGATGTTTAGTGCTGACGATGCCATTATCAGCATGACTATTCCGGTGATTTACATGCTGGAGCACATGTTAAACAGAATTCGGAGTCAGGTGGTGGCACAAGAGGAGGTGGAGGAAGTAGAGGAGGAGGAGTTGTATGCGGAAGGGCTAACATCTGCAAGGTCCAGAAGGTCGGCAGCACCAAGGCGGCAGGCATGTTAGGGTGTGGGAGATGGTTTTACCAGGGCGCATGGTAGCAGCCAAACTAGTGAGGAAGGTGCAGGAGCCCAGGAAGAAGTGGAGGACGAACTGATGGAAGACTCATCAGATGAGGGAGACCTTGATCACATTTCTGTTGTGCGAGGTTGGGGGGAGAGGACAGAGGAAGGAAGCATGATTGTTACCTCGCCACCAACACAACAGGGACTTGGTGCTCCTGGAAGCGCAACACACATGAGTGCCTTCTTGCTGCACTACCTGCAACATGACCCTCGAATTGTGAGAATTAGAAATAATCCTGACTACTGGGTTGCCACACTGTTAGATCCCCGGTACAAAAGTAAATTTGCAGAAATTATCGCTGCCATAGAAAGGGATGCACGCATGCAGGAGTATCAGCAGAGACTGTTGCAGAATCTTACATGTGCTTTTCCACAAAATACCAGTGGTGCACGTAGTGAATCTCACAGTTCCAACTTGCCAACCGTGGGACCGTCAAGTGTTCAGCACTCAAACCGTAACAGAACCACAGTATCTGCTGGTAACATCAATTTTGCGGAATCATTTCACCACTTTTTTAGCCCATCCTTTGCAAGGCCACAGGAGACAAGAAGTCTGACACATAGTCAACGCCTAGAGACGATGGTACAGGAGTATCTCCAAGTAAACATTGAAGCCACGACTGTGTCACTGGACCCTTGGTCTTTTTGGGCTTCCAATCTGGATAAATGGCCGGAGCTAGCCACTTACGCCTTGGAGATCTTGTCATGCCCCGCAGCCAGCGTTCTGTCTGAACGTGTGTTCAGCGCTGCTGGTGGTGTGCTGACAGATAAGCGCACGCGGCTCTCCACTGATAATGTAGACAGACTCACGTTCATAAAGATGAACAAATCATGGATCCGAAATGACTTTTCTACCCCTGTGTCATCCTGGGGAGAGTAAAAGCTTGATGATTGGTTAAAATCACCCTACCAAACGTTTTAAGCTTTCAAATTACTAATCATGTTTATCTGTATCTTGACTGGAAAATAATTTGGGCTTTGTAGCAGTGTGCAGCACTGATCCTATTAGGCCATCTATAATAAGCTCCACCAGATTTAAAATTAAAAATAATTTTTAGCTGCATCTAGCCCGGAAAATAATTTTGGGGCTCCGAGATGCACAAGACACATAAGTGCCTTCTTGCTGCAGTACCTGCAGCATGACCCTCATATTGTCAGAATTCGAAGTAATCATGACTACTGGGTTGCCACACTGTTAGATCCCCCAAACTTTTCGATCAACCTTTTCATTTTAATAAAGACCAAAAAAATGGTCATTTTTGAAATTATAAGCATTAGCAGGTTGTTAGAAACTGAAATCAAACAGTTTTCAACTCAAAACTTTATTTTAGGTGATGTTACATTTTCACATAGGACCCCTTGTTCGAAAGGAGCTTCTGAACTCTCTCGTCCATTGAATTTGTCAGGTTTTGGATGGTTTCTGCTTCAATTGTTTTGCATGAGGACAGAATACCCTCCCAGAGCTGTTGCTTAGATGTGAACTGCCTCCCGCCATCATAGACACTCCTTTTAATGATGCTCCAAAGGTTCTGAATGGGGTAGAGGTCAGGGGAGCATGGGGGTCACACCATAAGTTTGTCCCCTTTTATGCCCATATCAGCCAGAGATGCAGATGTTTTATGTGCAGCATGAGATGGTGCATTATCATGCAGAAAAATGATCTTGCTGTGAAATACACGGTTCTTCTTCTTGAACCATGGCAGGAAGTGCTGTTTGAGAAAATCCACATACATTATGGAGTTCATCTTTAGCGCCTTCAGGGATCCTAAAGGGGCCGACAATCTCTCTCCCCATGATTCCAGCCCAAAACATTACTCCACCTCCTCCTTGTTGGCGCTGTAGCCGTGTTTGCGTGGGGTGTCCATCAACCAGCCATCCTCCACTCCATCCATCTGGACCATCGAGCGCTGCACGGCACTCATCCGTGAACAAAACAGTTTTGAAATCAGTCTTCATGTAATGTTTGGCCCACTGGAGCCGTTTCTGCTTGTGTGAAGTGGATAGAGGAGGTCGACTGGATGGCGTATGCACAGCTGCAAACCTCTGAAGGACCCTGCATCTTGTTGTTCGGGGGACATTGGAGGCACAAGCAGCTTCAAAAACTTGTCTGCTGCTATGACAAGGCTTTTTTGCCGCTGCTCTTTCAACCTGACGTAATTGCCTGTAGGAAAGAGTCCTCAATTTGCCCTTATCAGCACGCACACGTGTGTACTGTGAATCAGCTACATACTTCTTGATTGCCAAGACACTTCATCCTGATCATCGCACAATGTTGATTGTAGTCATGCCTTGACCTAAACACTCCACAATTTGTTGCTTCTCAGCAGCCGACACATCCTTTTTCTTTCCCATTTTGGCAGAAAATGTAGGCTGCTTAATAATGTGAGAGAGCCTTCTTAAGTAGTCTTGCCTTTCATTGGACACACCTGCCAAACTAATTAGCACAGGTGTCTGCAATTGCTTACAGTGATATAAAGAGCCCTGACACACATCACCATCAATGAGTTTAACTGACAAACAAACAAATTCTTCCCTTATCACTCCTAAACACTTTTTGCATAATAATTTGGAACGCGGTGTACATGTGCTTTTCCACAAAACACCAGCGGTTCACGTAGTGAATCTTACAGTTCTAACTTGCCAACCGTGGTCTGTATGGAATTGTTCAATAAAGGGCCCAAAATTAAAATAACATAGATGGGAGAGGTCTCTATGAATAGGAATTCCTAAGTATTTGATACCCTGTGAGGGCCAGGCAAAGGGAAAGTTGGACTGGATGGAATCCTATATGGATTTGGGGAGGGAGACATCGAGGGCCTCAGACTTCGCTGCATTGATTTTAAAATTTTACCATGTAACAAAGTGATCTATTTCAGCCATAACAGCATGGATGGATATATGTGATTGAGTGATATATACTAGGACATCATCAGCAAATAGAGAGCACTTGTACTCGGTGCCTCCCACCTCAATCCACCTAATATTGGGGTTATGACGAATTGATGAGAGCAGGTGCTCCGTCACTAGGATGTATAAGAGAGGGGACAGAGGACATCCCTGCCTTGTCCCATTGGTGATTGTGAAAGGTGATGAAAATGTTCTGACGCACCCCCTGGGCCTTGGGACACCCGGAGCCGGACCCTTTTTGGTGGATGCTGGTGGTTGTAGTCTTCGTGGCGGCTACCCGGTTCCGTGGCTCAGGGCGGTCAAACCAGTGGCGGAACTATTTATGTGGTTTTGATGTTTAAATGTCCGACTACGCCACCCGTGGATTGCGGTCAGAGTGAACCGCCGCTACAGGGCAGACCGCTGAGGCTGGTGTTGTGGGTGCAGCAGAGCGTAGCATAACTCCCCACGGGAGGAGTATAGCCTCAGGGCAGTGTATGCGGAGGATGGGGGTGATGGTGCAGGGCAGCAGCAGTAATGACACGGAGTCAGTGATGCAGTACAGGGCCTTTACTCACAGTTCTTATTATCCAGACCACGTCTGCAGGTAACGGCTGCCCACGTCGTACTGTGCTCACCAGGTGAGGGGCTCAGACAACTCCCAGATAACTTTGGAGCACTTCACAGGACCCCCTTTGTGTGTCCTTTGTCTGGCCTTTCTTACCAACACTTCTGTCCGGCTGCCTCGGGCCTCCTCTTGGTAAACTTGGCGCCAGTTTCCCTGACCCTATGTGGTGCCTTCCTAGCGGGTGTAGCGAGGGGCTGCGCCACATAAAATGTCAGAGCCTCCGGTTTCTAGCTGAGGGTCGTTTCCTGCCTCCACTAGTTCGGGGACCGGTCTCCCCCTTTGGCCTGACCCCTCCACGCAGGTGGATTCGGGCGTGCGGTGGCGACTCGCCCGTCCGCACCCCTGGGATCCCTTCATTCCTCGTTCCTGGAGCCTTCTCCGCTCCTCTTCCTTCCTTCTCCCTCTTGCAGGCCTGGGCCTCTGTTACTAGGCCCGTCTCCGGAGCAGAGCTCATGCAGAGCCCCTGCTCCCTGCCACTTCTGCTAAGACTTCTCTGCAATGAACTAAGATGGTGCCCACCTTTTATACTCCCTTCTCAATGCACCCAGGAACTGCTTCCTCCCTGCTCCTGCACTACAGGGTTCCCCTTCCTCAGTGTTCCCTCCCCCCACTCCAGCCAGGGACAGGGACTGTCGTGCCCATCTCAGGGGCATATTGGTCGCCCTGCCCCACGGCAATGTGGTGTAATGCATGCAGGTGTCGGGTCCTGATCCACACTCCATCCTTACCTGAGAGTGAGATATCACACCTCTGGGTGAGGTGCAATACCTCTGTAGCAACCGAGCCCTCAGGGTGCTTCAGTTCCATTTATCTTCAGCCTAGGTGACGTATTGCGATACAGGGCCGTGATATTGGCTATAAAAGGGTCCCCTAGACCCCTACCCCAAGCTTTTTAAGAGAATCATATATGGCGTGCCAGGAGACTCTATGGAATGCTTTCTCAGCATCCAACGAGAGTATCTAATTACAAATTTTTAACTGCATCTAGCCCAGGAAATACTTTGTGCCTAGTAGCAGTGTCTGCTAGTCAGCGGATTATCCCGGCTGTTAAGCAAGCTACACCACCTGTAGTTTAGACACTTAATTTTTTCAAAGGAAATGCTTCGGGACCATGGGATACTCAGTGAAGAGCATCAGGAGGCACCCCAAGGCATAGGGGCTGGGACTGGCAGTAGGATGCCTTGCGGTGGACAGCCGAGCTCGATCCTTATAAAAGCTTTTTAACTGCAGCAGCTTTAGTGGACGCTACTGGAGCTGGAATTACGCGGCTGCTGGCA
The DNA here is from genome assembly GCF_046119375.1 of Phyllobates terribilis. NCBI lineage: Eukaryota > Metazoa > Chordata > Amphibia > Anura > Dendrobatidae > Phyllobates > Phyllobates terribilis. The sequence continues at coordinate 198,370,126 of NW_027362764.1, forward strand.
TGAGACTTGCCCTCCAATAGATCCTTGTAAATGGATTTAAAGTGTATTCATTCAAATTAGAGAGACAATTTAAATTAAAAAGCTTAGAGCTGCCTCCACCACAGGGGGGCTCGCTCGACCCACCAGCGGACAGGCACCAGTATTGGGAGAGGGGGGCTGGCCATCAGGGTTCACCGCGGCTCTGGCACAAACCCGGCGACACGGAGGTGGCACGGGCAGGAGCGGACTGGCCGTGTCGGCTTCTCACTTTTTGGATTTTAGAAGGGCATGACATGCCTATATCTGTGTCTCCCCCTCCTTTTACTCCTCCACCTCTTTTATTTTCGCATGACTATATGTACTTGTCACTTTTCCATGTGTTAGTTGTGTCTTCTGAGCAGTTTGTCAGCTTTTGGACACCTTTGAAGGTGTTTTCTATGTGTTTCTATGTGTTTTTGTTTGCCTGCCATTGGTTTTAACGGTGTTCGAAGGTGTTCGACGAACAGTTCGACGAACAGTTCGGCGAACACACGGGTGTTCGACGAACCGAACCGAACTCGAACACTACGGGGGTGGCTCAACACTACTCCAAAGGACAAAGCAACCCCGCAGCAGGAGTATGTGAGGACTTAGATCTAGCACATATAGTACATTGGCGCACCCACTTAATGACTTCCTTCTGCCATCCAGGCCACCAAAAACTGCGACCCACCAGTCTCTTGGTCTCAGAGATTCCGGGATGACCTGCCAACCGAGATTCGTGACACTCAACAAACAAATCTCTCCTAAAGGTCCCAGGCACAAACAACCTCCCATGAGGAGTGTTAGATGGGGCATTCTCCTGTGCTTTAAGAATCTCATCTTCCAAAACGGAGTCCAAAGCAGCTATCACAACACCTTCTTGTAAAATGTTCTCCTCTTTCTCAGCACCGACTATGGGAGAAAAACTGCGAGACAAGGCATCCGCCTTAACATTCTTAGTACCAGGGATGTAAGTAACGGAGAAATTAAACCGCGAGAAAAACAGTGCCCACCTAGCCTGACAGGCATTCAGGCGCTTGGCAGCATCAAGATATATCAGATTTTTATGATCCGTAAGAACCTGAACGGGAAATTCCGCACCTCCCAAGAAGTGGCGCCAGTGTTCAAATGCGAGTTTAATAGCCAATAATTCCCAATTACCAATATCGTAATTCAGTTCAGTCTCCGAAAAAATTTTTGAAAAAAAGGCACAGGGATGTAATCCATCCCCGTTATCCTGAGACAATACTGCGCCAACCCCCACAGAGGAAGCATCAACCTCAACCAAAAACGGCTTAGTCACATCAGGCTGCATAAGGATGGGAGCAGAGGTGAACCTCTCCTTGAGATACACAAAAGCTTCAATGGCCTCAGAAGACCACTGAACCGCATCAGCACCTTTCCTGGTGAGATCGGTCAGAGGTTTGACAATACTAGAAAATTTTTTTATGAATTTTCTGTAATAATTGGCGAAACCCAAAAACCTCTGTATCGATTTCAAACCAATAGGCCTAGGCCATTCCTGTACAGCTTGAACTTTAACCGGGTCCATCTCAAAACCTTCGCTGGAGATAATGTAGCCCAAAAAACTAATTCTCTGTACAGCGAACTCACATTTCTCCAGCTTAGCAAAAAGCGAATTGTCCATTAATAACTGTAATACCTCACGTACGCTCCGCCAATGAGACTCCAGATCCGGCGAATAAATCAAAATGTCATCCAAATACACAACCACATTTTTGCCGATCAAAGGTCTAAGGATGTCATTAATAAGATTCTGAAAAAATGCAGGAGCATTAGTAAGACCAAAAGGCATAACCAGATTCTCAAAATGACCCACAGGAGTGTTAAAAGCAGTCTTCCATTCGTCACCCTCCTTCATGCGCAACAGATTGTATGCCCCCTTAAGGTCAATTTTAGAGAACCACTTGGCCCCCATTAACTGGTTAAACAGATCAGGAATCAATGGCAGTGGGTAAGGATTGCGTACAGTAATTTTGTTAATCTCACGAAAATCCAGACAAGGACGTAAACCGCCGTCCTTTTTTTTTACAAAAAAAAATCCAACCGCCACAGGAGACTTAGAGGGCCTAATGTGACCGGCGGCCAAACTTGTCTGTATGTATTCCTCCAAAGCCTTTCTCTCAGGAATAGTAAGGTTAAATAAACGACTTTTAGGAAGAGTCGCTCCAGGGACAAATTCAATAGAACAATCATAGTCTCTATGGGGAGGCAAAACCTGCGATTCCTTCTCAGAAAAAACTCTCCAAAAATCCTGAATAGGAACAGGCAATTCTCCCCTATCCAAAGCTGCAATACGCCCGTTACAACACTTGTCATAACATTTATGGCTCCAGGATTTAATTTCACTGGTAGACCAATCCAGTACAGGATTGTGAAATTTTAACCAGGGCAATCCCAATATTACTGGAGAAGGCAAGTTATTCAACACTACCAAATCCAATTTCTCATGGTGAACACCATTAATAGTGAGAGGAAATTCACAGACCTTGAGAGTAATATTCTTCAAAGGGGAACCATCCACAGAAACCACAGCAATGGGGGATGATAAAGGTTCGGGTTTTAAATTGAGTCTTTCCAAGAATCCCCCATCAATAACATTCAGAGTAGACCCACAATCAACAAACACCCGAAATTCCATTAATTTTTCCTGAGCAATCGTGGAAGCAGCTAAAAATACACCCTTGGAATTTAAACAGGCAATACGGGCATGACTGACCATTTTTTTTTCTTTCTTGATACGAAGCTCACAGTCTTTAATTAAATGACCAGATTTTCCGCAATAGAAACACAAGCCTTCAGAAAATCTGCGATCTTTGTCTTGAGAGCGAGGTGCCATCGCTCCAATCTCCATCGATTCACCACTGTTAGTACACACATTCTCATAACCAGAAACTGACATAGCAGAGGATTTGCTCTCATTAACCCTTGCACGCAGTCTCCTATCCACCCGTATAGCTAATTGCATAGCCTGTTGCAAATCTTCAGGTGTAGGATAAGCAATTAGCAGGTCTTTAACCCTTTCACTGAGCCCAGCAAGAAATAGACTTTTCAGAGCAGAATCGTTCCACCCTGTTTGAGTAGATCATCGACGGAAATGAGTACAATATTTTTCCACATTACCTGATCCCTGTCTCAAACGTCTTAACTCTGTCTCAAATAGTCCCAAAGCAGAAAAAAAACTATCCACTGATCTAAAGCATGTATCACTAGGTTGAAAAGAAAAGGCCCACTCCTGAGGCTCTTTGCGCAAAAGTGACATTATAAACCCTATGCGCTGGGAATCATCCCCAGAGGACTTGGGTCTCAAACGAAAATACAATAAGCAAGCATTTTTAAATGAAAAAAATTCTCGGTGTTCACCAAAAAATAAATCCGGCAAACGTACCTTAGGCTCCAAGAAATGTGCTCCAGGACAGTTACTCACGTGCTGACGGAGCTCAGTCACCTCCAAAGAGAGTCCCTGCAGGTGTTTAGCCAAATCCAGAACCGACACCATGATGAAACAGAAAAAAAATCTTTCCTTAGAGCATTTGCTGGGCTGGACTTACTGTTATGTTCTGCTACCAGAGCTAAGGAAAGAGAGGAGATCTGTCCCTACGATAGAACTCAGCTTAATCCCTACGATGTAACAGGGGACCTGATCCTGCGATCAGACCTGCTAAAGTCCTAAACTAGTCTGTACGGAGACCTATAGATGTGGGGAAGGAACCCCTACAAGTGCTAAGGACTGGGAGGAAAATGGACACCTCCTAACAGAAATAGTAGCAGACAGACGAACAAACAAAATAAATAGAACTTAGAGGTCCGTAGACCAAGCAAACTAACAGAGTTAGATACAGAGCACAGGCTAGCTAGAAAGTAGTTAAACAATGAAGTCCAGCAAAGCCAGAAGGGCGGAGCAGGATTAAATAGGCCAACAAGGTCATGTGACCAGCAAAGGAAAAAACCTAAGAGCAAGGTTCTAACACTCAGCGCTTCAGCGTGAGAATTCTCCCACGCTGTCAGTGACGTACATGAGGTGAGCTGAGTTCATTGGACATGACCTCACCTCATGCACGTCACTGACAGCGTGGGAAAATTCTCCTGCACTCAGCGCTTCAGCGTGAGAATTCTCCCACGCTGTCAGTGACGTGCATGAGGTGAGCCGAGTTCATTGTCGGCTCATCTGGATGCCGTCACAGAGAGACACTGAGGAGCGCAAGCATGCCTGCGCTTCTCAGTGTCTGCGGGATGACAGGCTGGATGGCAGCGTTCTGCTGCGGTCCAGCCTGTCATCTCGATGTAGCAGAGCTGAAGCTGTCCTGGGAAACATGGAAAGGTAAGGATGAGGTTGCTTTATTATTTTTCTTTTATTGCAGGAGATCGTTGGCTTCAGCTGGAATGGGCGTGACGATAAGTATAGTTTAATTTAGAACAATAAAGAATTGTGTGCTTATTTCAATTAAAGGACTTTATTCTGGGTGTTTGTGTTTTTTTTTTAACTTTGACTATGGGGTTAGTAATGGGGGTGTCTTATAGACGCCTCTCCATTACTAACCTGGGCTTGATGTCAGCTGGCATTATAAGCTGACATCAACCCCAACCCTATTACCCCACTGCCACCGCTACAGGGCAGTGGGAAGAGCGAGGCTAAGTGCCAGAATTGGCGCATCCTATGGATGCGCCATTTCTGGGGCGGCTGACGGCTGGTGTTTCTAGCCTGGGAGGGGGCCAATATTCATGGTACCCTTCCTGGGCAATTAATATCAGCCCCCAGCTGTCTGCCTAGCCTTTGCTAGCTATTAAAATAGGGGGGACCCCATGTCATTTTTTTGGGGGGGTCCCCCATTTTAATAGCTAGTAAAGGCTAGGTATTCAGCTGGGGGCTGATATTAGTAGCCTGGGAAGCTCCGTGGGTATTACCCCCTTCCCAGGCTTCAAACATCTGCCCCAGCCGTCTGCTTAACCTCCGCTAGAGACTAAAATTAAGGGGAACCCCACGCCAATTTTTTTTTTAATAAATCCTTTATTTTAACACTAAATGACAAGTACAGTAATCAACACTGTCACTGTACTTCATATATATGTGACTGACATGTTTCTATCTATCTAATCTATGTGTGATGCTCTATCTTTCTGTTCTAAATTGTCGGGTACAGATGCTGAATTGCCGGCCGGCTTTTTTAAAGAGACGGTGCATGAAAACACTAATATTTTTTTAAATAAATCCTTTACACTAAATGACAAGTACAGTAACCAACACTGTCACTGTACTTATTATATATGTGATTGACATGTTTATATCTATCTATGTGTGAAGCTCTATTCTTTCTGTTATAAATTGTCGGGTACCGCTGCTGAATTGCCGGCTGGCTTTTTTAAAGAGACGGTGCATGAAAACACTATTATTTTTTTAAATAAATCCTTTACACTAAATGACAAGTACAGTAAGCAACAAGGTCACTGTGCTTCTTATATGTGTGACTGACATGTTTCTATCTATCTAACCTATGTGTGATGCTCTATTCCTTCTTGTCTAAATTGTCGGGTACCGGTGTATGCCGCTGCTGAATTGCCGGCCGGCTTTTTTAAAGAGAGCGTCTTCTGAGCAGTTTGTCAGCTTTTGGACACCTTTGAAGGTGTTTTCTATGTGTTTCTATGTGTTTTTGTTTGCCTGCCATTGGTTTTAACGGTGTTCGACGGTGTTCTAAGGTGTTCGACGAACAGTTCGATGAACAGTTCCTCGAACATCCCGGTGTTCGACGAACCGAACCGAACCCGAACACTACGGGGGTGGCTCAACACTAATCACGGGTGCTCAAGTGACATGCTCGAGTCCCCGCCCCGCATGTTTAATGGTTGTTAGACACCCAAAAAAAAACATGCGGGGATTGCTTGTGCATGGCAGGCAATGGCCGCATTGTTTTTTTGGCCCCAAAGCATATAAGGCGGAGACTCGAGCATGTCACTCAAGCACCCGCGATGCAAACTCAAGCACTTGCACTCAACACTAATCGCCATATCGTCATCATTTTTTTTTCTTTGCTCTTGAAAAAATACCAACCCCAACACAATCTTAACCCCAACCCTAACCCTAGCCCAACCCTAACCATAACCCTAGCACAGCAATAACCCTAGCACAACCCTAACCATAGCACAACCCTAACCGTAACCCTAGCACAACCCTATCCCTAACACAACCCTAACTCTAGCCCAACCCTAACCCTAGCTCAACCCTAACCCTAGCACTAGCACAACCCTAACCCTAGCCCAACTCTAACCCTAACCCAACCCTAACCCTAGCACAACCCTAACCGTAACCCCAACCCAACCCTAACCCCAGCCCAACCCTAACCCTAGCCCAAACCTAACCCTAACCCAACCCTAACCCTAGCACAACCCTAACCGTAACCCTAACCCAACCCAACCCTAACCCCAGCCCAACCCTAACCCTAGCCCAAACCTAACCCTAACCCTAGCAAACCCTAACCCTAGCACAACCCTAACCCTATCACAACTCTAACCCTAGCATAATCCTAACCATAACCCTAGCATGACCCTAAACCTAGCACAGCCCTAACCCTAACCCTAGAGTTTATTTTTTATGCCGTTCCTCATGCGGTAAAAGTGATTAGACTACTTTATTCTTAGGGTCGGTGCGATTACAGAGATACCAAATTCATATTGGGTTTTTATGATTGACAGCTGTCACACACTAAAAAATTTTTTTTGCAAAGACCAGTTTTTGCATCGCCATATTTTGAGAGCTATAATTTTTCCAGATTTCGGCCGACAGAGTCATATTATGGCTTGTTTTTTGCTGGATAAGTTATAGTTTTTATTGGTACCATTTTCGGGCATGTGAAATTTTTTGATCGGTTTCTATTCCGATTTTTGGGAGTCAGAATGAACAAAAATCAACAATTCACGAATTGTTTTTTTTTTATGCTGTTCTGTGTGTGGTAAAATTGATAAGGCAGCTTTATTCTTCGGATCAGTATGTTTACAGCGGTTCCACATTAATATTTTTTTTTATGTTTTGGTGCTTTTACACAATAAAAAGTATTTTATAGAAAAAATATTTTTTTTGTATCGCTTTATTCTGTGAGCTATAACTTTTTTTTTTTTGGCTGATGGAGCTGTATGGCAGCTTGTTTTTTGCGGGACAAGATGACGTTTTCAACGGTACCATTTTTATTTACATTCATCTTTTTTATTGCATTTTATTCCATGTTTTGTTAGCGGTATGATGATAAAGCATCGTTTTTTTTTTTTAGCGTGTTCACTAAAGGGGTTAACTATTGGACAGTTTTATAGATCAGGTCGTTCCAGACCCGGTGATACCACACATGTGTACTTTTATTGTTTTTTTTTTTCATAATAATATTTATTTATGGGTACAGTATATTTTTATTTTTTTGGATTTTTTTTTTCATTTTTTTAATACTTTTACAATTTTTTTGTATACAACGCTGTCAGCGCTGCATAGGGAGAAGTTACTTTGATCGCGCACCGAGCATGATCAAAGTAACTTCTTGCTGTCTGGTGACCTGGATGTCGGCATGACAACCACCGGAACCCGGCAGAGACAGCGTGGGAGGCTGAAGAGGAGGTAAATATCGGCGCTTACATCCCCCTGCTCTCGGAATGCTGCAATCGACTTTGATTGCAGCATTTCGGGGGTTAATGTGCAGGGAGCGGTGCGGGATCACTCCTTGCACATAGTACCGGGTGTCAGCTGTGGCAAGCAGCTGATACCCGGCGGCGATCGCCCCGCACCGCACCCAATAGGCCCAGGGCACAAGGACGTAGTATTACCACATATGTCAGAAAGGGGTTAAGCTGGCAAATTTAATTTGTATTTATTTACACATGATTCAGCAGTATGATAAGGCTCTATTCACATCTGCAATGCATCCTCTGTATATGTTGCATTTTTGTTTGTTTGTTTTCACAGTAAAATGATGTACACTAAAATAGAAAAGCAATGTTTGTGTCCGAAATTTAGCGGTTCTGTCTCCTGGATGTTCTCCATTTTTTCTGCTCCTATAATGGAACAGAGAAACAAAATACCTAAGGCAGATGTGATCAGGGGTTTATATGTATAAAACTGTTTAGGGGTAGACGGCAACTATTGACATGACACAGGTCATGCCACGAAGAAAATCGCTATGGTGACCGAGCTAAGCAAATTGCAAAAATTTCAACTGGTTCTGACTTTTTGTGACTTGCTTGTCACAGTACCTTAGGGGTTGCAATTTGTCACCATTTACCTGTATCACTCTATGATGTGGCCAAAGTCGTCTTCTAACCCTAGCCCAAACATTTCAGTATATTGCTGAACACTGTCAACATCATTAGGATGCTTTATTTGTGACTGTAGCAGAATCATATACAAACTGTAGATGTTATGTTCTGCTACCAAAGCTAAGGAAAGAGAGGAGATCTGTCCCTACTATGAGACTCAGCTGAATCCCTACGATGTAACAGGGAACCTGATCCTGCGATCAGACCTGCTAAAGTCCTAATCTAGTCTGTACGAAGACCTATAGATGTGGGGAGGGAATCCCTACAAGTACTAAGGACTGGGAGGAATATGGGACACCTCCTAACAGAAATAGTAGCAGACAGACGAACAAACAAAATAGATAGAACATAGAGGTCCGTAGACCAAGCAAACTAACAGAGTTAGATACAGAGCTCAGGCTAGCTAGAAAGTAGATATACAATGAAGTCCAGCAAAGCCAGAAGGGCGGAGCAGGACTAAATAGGCCAACAAGGTCATGTGACCAGCAAAGGAAAAAAAACCTAACAGCAAGGTTCTAACAGTACCCCCCCTTCTAAGAGGATCCTCCGGATCCCCTAGGACCAGGCTTATCAGGAAATCTCCTGTGAAACGCTCTGATAAGTCTGGACGCGGAAACATCATCTGACCTCACCCAAGAATTATCCTCGGGTCCGAAACCTTTCCAGGCCACAAGATACTGCAAACTACCTCTATACCGTCTAGAGTCAAGGATGCGAGAAATTTCATATTCCCCGTCCTCCAACACCGGAGGAACAGAGGCAGAGGCGTCACCATCCGACACAACAGCTTTTTTTAACAGAGAGACATGAAAGACCGGATTAATTCTCCAGGAGGTAGGAACCTCCAACCTAACAGCAGATTGGTTGACAACCTGAAGCACCTTAAAGGGCCCTACAAACTTGGGACCCAATTTCTTAGAAGGAATCCTCAACCGCAGATTCCTAGAGGACAACCAAACCATGTCACCAACAGCGAACAAAACCTCCTGTCGTTTCCTATCAAAGTAGTCTTTAGATTTTCTGTTGGCCTCCTGAAGATTACCACGCACATCCGTCCAAACTCTTTCCAAATCACTGGAAAAATTCTCCTCCTCAGGCACGGCAGATCCCAACTTGGAGAACGACCCAAACGACGGATGTCTCCCAGAACAACAAAAAAAAGGCGAACAACCAGCAGAAGAAGATGTATGATTGTTCAGAGCAAATTCGGCAAGTGGCAGAAACTCAGACCACCCCTCTTGATTGTCTGCCACAAAACAACGCAAGAACTGCTCAACATCCTGGTTTTTCCTTTCTGTCTGGCCATTAGATTCAGGATGATATCCGGACGAAAACGACAAATGAATTCCCAACCTGTCACAAAAGGCACGCCAAAAACGAGCCACGAACTGAGGACCCCTATCAGAAACAATGTCAGTAGGAACGCCATGAAGTCTGACAATTTCCTTGACAAAGGCCTTAGCGAGAGTTTTAGCGCAGGGCAGTTTGACGAAGGGAACCAAGTGACACATCTTGCTAAAGCGGTCCACGACCACCCAGATGACAGTAAAACCCTCAGAGGGGGGAAGGTCAGTTATAAAGTCCATAGCCAAATGTGTCCAAGGAGCACTGGGGACCTCCAAAGGACAAAGCAACCCCGCAGCAGGAGAATGTGAGGACTTAGATCTAGCACATATAGTACATTGGCGCACCCACTTAATGACTTCCTTCTGCCATCCAGGCCACCAAAAACTGCGACCCACCAGTCTCTTGGTCTCAGAGATTCCGGGATGACCTGCCAACCGAGATTCGTGACACTCAACAAACAAATCTCTCCTAAAGGTCTCAGGCACAAACAACCTCCCATGAGGAGTGTTAGATGGGGCATTCTCCTGAGCTTTAAGAATCTCATCTTCCAAAACGGAGTCTAAAGCAGCTATCACAACACCTTCTTGTAAAATGTTTTCCTCTTTCTCAGCACCGACTATGGGAGAAAAACTGCGAGACAAGGCATCCGCCTTAACATTCTTAGTACCAGGGATGTAAGTAACGGAGAAATTAAACCGCGAGAAAAACAGTGCCCACCTAGCCTGACGGGCATTCAGGCGCTTGGCAGCATCAAGATATATCAGATTTTTATGATCCGTAAGAACCTGAACGGGAAATTCCGCACCTTCCAAGAAGTGGCGCCAGTGTTCAAATGCGAGTTTAATAGCCAATAATTCCCGATTACCAATATCGTAATTCAATTCAGTCTCCGAAAATTTTTTTGAAAAAAAGGCACAGGGATGTAATCCATCCCCGTTATCCTGAGACAATACTGCGCCAACCCCCACAGAGGAAGCATCAACCTCAACCAAAAACGGCCTAGTAACATCAGGCTGCATAAGGATGGGAGCAGAGGTGAACCTCTCCTTGAGATACACAAAAGCTTCAATGGCCTCAGAAGACCACTGAACCGCATCAGCACCTTTCCTGGTGAGATCAGTCAGAGGTTTGACAATACTAGAAAAATTTTTTATGAACTTTCTATAGTAATTGGCGAAACCCAAAAACCTCTGTATCGATTTCAAACCAATAGGCCTAGGCCATTCCTGCACAGCCTGAACCTTAACCGGATCCATCTCAAAACCTTTGCTGGAGATAATGTAGCCCAAAAAACTAATTCTCTGTACAGCGAACTCACATTTCTCCAGCTTAGCAAAAAGCGAATTGTCCATTAATAACTGTAATACCTCACGCACGCTCCGCCAATGAGACTCCAGATCTGGCGAATAAATCAAAATGTCATCCAAATACACAACCACATTTTTACCGATCAAAGGTCTAAGGATGTCATTAATCAGATTCTGAAAAAATGCAGGAGCAATAGTGAGACCAAAAGGCATAACCAGATTCTCAAAATGACCCACAGGAGTGTTAAAAGCAGTCTTCCATTCATCACCCTCCTTCATGCGCAACAGATTGTATGCCCCCTTAAGGTCAATTTTAGAGAACCACTTGGCCCCCAATAACTGGTTAAACAGATCAGGAATCAATGGCAGTGGGTAAGGATTGCGTACCGTAATTTTGTTAATCTCACGAAAATCCAGACAAGGACGTAAACCGCCGTCCTTTTTTTTTACAAAAAAAAATCCAACCGCCACAGGAGACTTAGAGGGCCTAATGTGACCGGCGGCCAAGCTTGTCTGTATGTATTCCTCCAAAGCCTTCCTCTCAGGAATAGTAAGGTTAAATAAACGACTCTTAGGAAGAGTCGCTCCAGGGACAAATTCAATAGAACAATCATAGTCTCTATGGGGAGGCAAAACCTGCGATTCCTTCTCAGAAAAAACTCTCCAAAAATCCTGAATAGGAACAGGCAATTCTCCCCTATCCAAAGCTGCAATACGCCCGTTACAACACTTGTCATAACATTTATGGCTCCAGGATTTAATTTCACTGGTAGACCAATCCAGTACAGGATTGTGAAATTTTAACCAGGGCAAACCCAATATTACTGGAGAAGGCAAGTTATTCAACACTACCAAATCCAATTTCTCATGGTGAACACCATTAATAGTGAGAGGAAATTCACTGACCATGAGAGTAATATTCTTCAAAGGGGAGCCATCCACAGAAACCACAGCAATGGGGGATGACAAAGGTTCAGGTTTTAAATTGAGTTTTTCCACGAATCCCCCATCAATTACATTCAGTGTAGACCCGCAATCAACAAACACCCGAAATTCCATTAATTTTTCCTGAGCAATCGTGGAAGCAGCTAAAAATATACCCTTGGAATTTAAACAGGCAATACGGGCGTGACTGACCATTTTTTTTTCTTTCTTCATACGAAGCTCACAGCCTTTAATCAAATGACCAGATTTTCCGCAGTAGAAACACAAGCCTTGCGAAAAACGACGGTCTTTTTCTTGAGAGCGAGGTGCCACCGATCCAATCTCCATCGGTTCACCACTGTTAGTACACACATTATCATAACCAGAAACTGACATAGCAGAGGATTTGCTCTCATTAACCCTAGCACGCAGTCTTCTATCCACCCGTATAGCTAATTGCATAGCCTGTTGCAAATCTTCAGGTGTAGGATAAGCAATTAGCAGGTCTTTAACCCTTTCACTGAGCCCAGCAAGAAATAGACTTTTCAGAGCAGAATCGTTCCACCCTGTTTGAGTGGACCAACGACGAAAATGTGTACAATATTTTTCCACATTACCCGATCCTTGTTTTAGGCGTCTCAACTCAGTCTCAGCTGATGCGACACGGTCAGGATCATCATATAATAGTCCCAAAGCAGAAAAAAAACTATCCACTGATCTGAAGCATGAATCACTAGGTTGCAAAGAAAAGGCCCACTCCTGAGGCTCTTTGCGCAAAAGTGACATTATGAACCCTACGCGCTGGGATTCATCCCCAGAGGACTTAGGTCTCAAACGAAAATACAATAAGCAAGCATTTTTAAATGAAAAAAATTCTCGGTGTTCACCAAAAAACAAATCCGGCAAACATACCTTAGGCTCCAAGAAATGTGCTCCAGGACAGTTACTCACGTGCTGACGGAGCTCGGCCACCTCCAGAGAGAGTCCCTGCAGGCGATGAGCCAAATCCTGAACCGACACCATGATGGAACAGAAAAATCTTTCCTTAGAGAATTTGCTGGCTGGACTTACTGTTATGTTCTGCTACCAAAGCTAAGGAAAGAGAGGAGATCTGTCCCTACTATGAGACTCAGCTGAATCCCTACGATGTAACAGGGAACCTGATCCTGCGATCAGACCTGCTAAAGTCCTAATCTAGTCTGTACGAAGACCTATAGATGTGGGGAGGGAATCCCTACAAGTACTAAGGACTGGGAGGAATATGGGACACCTCCTAACAGATTAGTAGCAGACAGACGAACAAACAAAATAGATAGAACATAGAGGTCCGTAGACCAAGCAAACTAACAGAGTTAGATACAGAGCTCAGGCTAGCTAGAAAGTAGATATACAATGAAGTCCAGCAAAGCCAGAAGGGCGGAGCAGGACTAAATAGGCCAACAAGGTCATGTGACCAGCAAAGGAAAAAAAACCTAACAGCAAGGTTCTAACAGTAGAAGTTAAAATTTACTAGGTTAATTGTAATAGACCATGTTAGTAGCTATTGTTTGCTACTTTTGCCATGCTGAGTGCATTATTAATTACCTCAGTGTGATATTATCTACTTGATATTAATCATATTTTCAAGTTAACAAGTATAAAATTATGTATATGAATCTAGACTTGTCTTGAATTAAGATTCATAATAGCACAGGTAGTTTTCATAACACATAAACTGCTCAAAAAAATAAAGGGAACACTCAAATAACACATCCTAGATCTGAATGAATGAAATATTCTCATTGAATACTTTGTTCTGTACAAAAGCTGAATGTTCTGACAACAAAATCACACAAAAATCATCAATGGAAATCAAATTTATTAACCAATCGAGGTCTGGATTTGGAGTCACCCCCAAAATTCAAGTGGAAAAACACACTACAGGCTGATCCAACTTTGATGTAATGTCCTTAAAACAAGTCAAAATGAGGCTCGGTATTGTGTGTGGCCTCCACGTGCCTGTATGACCTCCCTACAATGCCTGGGCATGCTCCTGATGAGGTTGCGGATGGTCTCCTATGGGATCTCCTCCCAGACCTGGACTAAAGCATCCACCAACTCCTGGATAGTCTGTGGTGCAATATAAGCTTGTTGGATGAAGCGAGACATGATGTCCCAGATGTGCTCAATCAGATTCAGGTCTGGGGAACGGGCTGGCCAGTCCATAGCTTCAATGCCTTCATCTTGCAGGAACTGTTGACACACTCCAGCCACATGAGGTCTGGCATTGTCCTGCATTAGGAGGAACCCAGTGCCAACCGCACCAGCATGTGGTCTCACAAGGGGTCTGAGGATCTCATCACAGTACCTAATGGCAGTCAGGCTACCTCTGGCGAGCACATGGAGGGCTGTGCGGCCCTCCAAAGAAATGCAACCCCACACTATTACTGACCCACTGCCAAACCGGTCATGCTGAAGGATGTTGCAGGCAGCAGATCGCTCTCCACGGCATCTCCAGACTCTGTCACGTCTGTCACGTGCTCAGTGTGAACCTGCTTTCATCTGTGAAGAGCACAGGGCGCCAGTGGCGACATTGTCAATCCTGGTGTTCTGTGGCAAATGCCAAGCATCCTGCACAGTGTTGGGCTGTGAGCACAACCCCCATCTGTGGACGTCAGGCCCTCACACCACCCTCATAGAGTCGGTTTCTAACCGCTTGTGCAGACACATGCACATTTGTGGCAGGCTGGAGGTCATTTTGCAGGGCTCTGGCAGTGCTCCTCCTGTTCCTCCTTGCACAAAGGCGGAGGTAGCGGTCCTGCTGCTGGGTTGTTGCCCTCCTACAACCCCCTCCATGTCTCCTGGTGTACTGGTCTGTCTCCTGGTAGCGCCTCCAGCCTCTGGACACTACACTGACAGACACAGCAAACTTTCATGCCACAGCTCGCATTGATGTGCCATCCAGGATGAACTGCACTACCAGAGCAACTTCTGTGGGTTGTAGAGTCCATCTCATGCTACTACGAGAGTGAAAGCACAATCAGCATTCAAAAGTGACCAAAACATCAGCCAGAAAGCATTGGTACTGAGATGTGGTCTGTTGTCCCCACCTACAGAACCACTCCTTTATTGAGGGTGTCTTGATAATTGTCAATAATTTCCATCTATGGTCTATTCCATTTGCACAACAGCATGCGAAATTGATTGTCAATCAGTGTTGCTTCCTAAGTGGACAGTTTGATTTCACAGAAGTTTGATTTACTTGGAGTTATATTCTGTTATTTAAGTGTTCCCTTTATTTTTTGGAGCAGTGTATATTGACATTATTAATGGTTGATGCCTGTGCAGAAGGAGCTTGCTTTGCATACCAATGTTGTTATTAAGTAGTTCCTTCAGTTTTGTATCGCAAAAATCGGAGGGTGCTGGCATGGCAGTATTATCCGGTCATTGGTGCCTGATAGTGATGAGCGAGTATGTATTGTTAACTCTTTCGGCGAACACACTCGGGTGCTCGGATTTGTGACATGCTCGGTATCTATGTTAGTGTCGCCACAGCAACATGTGTCACAGCTGTTAGACACATGCAGGGATTACCTATTTGTTAGGCAATCTCTGCATGTGTCACAGCTGTCTAACAGCCATGACACATGCCTCTGAGGCAACACTAACATAGATGCCGAGCACGTCACAAATACTCGGCGGGCACCCGAGCGTGCTCTCCAAAAGAGTTAACGATACATGCGTGCTCATCACTAGTGCCTGAGAGAGCCTGAAGGAGCTTAGTTGTTAATTGGTTGAAAATATTGACTTAAAGGAAATCTGTCAACATGATTTCACACCTTAAACTATTGTATTTATATGTGCATGCAACTCTTTCCAAGACAAGTCCAGCAATACCTTTACATGTCCAGTCCGTTCCTCCATTACTGAGAAATCAGCTTTTGAATTGATTAATTGATATGCAAATGAGGCTGTAGATCTGAAGCGTCTGTCACTTCAGCTCTATTCCCCACCCAGCACTTCCTCTTTCTGCTAGACTGAAAGACTTTATGCTGAGTGACTTCAGGCAAAAGAGCTGTCAGTCAAGCAGGAGAAGGTGGCACTGGGTGGTTAGTAGAGCTGGAGTGACAGATGCTTCAGATCTACAGCCTCATTTGCATATTAGTTCAAATGCTGATTTCTCAGTAATTTAGGTACAGGATGACCATGTAAAGTTATTGCTGGACTTGCCTTTGAAAGAGCTACATGCACATAAGAATAGATGGGGTGTGAAATTCTTCTTTCAGATTCCCTTTAGATCAGGGGCAAGGAACCTTTTTTTTTGCTAAAGGACATGTGCATGTTTATGCCATTCTTCAGGGGCCAAAATTATAAACTTGAAAATTACCCTGCTATATCTGGTCAAATATTTAATTACTAGAGATGAGCGGTGTTCGACTAGAACTGTTCGCCAATCTCAAATTCGAGCTGTTTTGGGCGGTGTTCGAGTTGTTCGACGAACCCGAACGATTTGCAAAAAATTCGGCTGTTCGAGGTTATGTTCGATAACTGTTCGTGCACCAAAAGCGTGTCCTGCATGTCTGGCGCTATTTAGAGCACCAATCATGCAGGGATTGTCTGCCACTCACTGTAATGCCACAGCCATGGTGGTTGTGGCATTACAGTGATTGCCCAAATCGATGGGAACAGTGCTCACAGTGAAACATGAAAAGCCGGCAATTCAGCAGCGGCATACACCTGTACCCGACAATTTAGAACCGAAAGAATAGAGCTTCACACATAGATTAGATAGATATAAACATGTCAGCCACATATATACGAAGTACAGTGAAAGTGCTGCTTACTGTACTTGTCATTTAGCGTAAAGGATTTATCAAAAAAAATAATAGTGTTTTCATGCACCGTCTCTTTAAAAAAGCCGGCCGGCAATTCAGCAGCGGTACCCGACAATTTATAACAGACAGAATAGAGCTTCACACATAGATTAGATAGATAGAAACATGTCAGCCACATATATACGAAGTACAGTGACAGTGTTGCTTACTGTACTTGTCATTTAGCGTAAAGGATTTATCAAAAAAAATAATAGTGTTTTCATGCACCGTCTCTTTAAGGAAGCCGGCCGGCAATTCAGCATCTGTACCCGACAATTTATAACAGACAGAATAGAGCTTCACACATAGATTAGATAGATAGAAACATGTCAGTCACATATATAATAAGTACAGTGATAGTGTTGGTTACTGTACTTGTCATTTAGTATTAAAATAAAGGATTTATTATTAAAAAAAATTGGCGTGGGATTCCCCGTAATTTTAGTCTCTAGCGGAGGTTAAGCAGACGGCTGGGGCAGATGTTTGAAGCCTGGGAAGGGGGTAATACCCACGGAGCTTCCCAGGCTACTAATATCAGCCCCCAGCTGAATACCTAGCCTTTACTAGCTATTAAAATGGAGGACCCCCCAAAAAAAAATGACGTGGGGTCCCCCCTAATTTAATAGCTAGCAAAGGCTAGGCAGACAGCTGGGGGCTGAAATTAATAGCCCAGGAAGGGAGCCATGAATATTGGCCCCCTCCCAGGCTAGAAACACCAGCCGTCAGCCGCCCCAGAAATGGCGCATCCATAGGATGCGCCAATTCTGGCACTTAGCCTCGCTCTTCCACGCTGCCCTGGTGCGGTGGCAGGGGGTAATAGGGTTGGGGTTGATGTCAGCTTATAATGCCAGCTGACATCAAGCCCAGGTTAGTAATGGAGAGGCGTCTATAAGACACCCCCATTACTAACCCCATAGTCAAAGTTAAAAAAAAAACACAAACACCCAGAATAAAGTCCTTTAATTGAAATAAAGACACAATTCTTTATTGTTCTAAATTAAACCATACTTACCATCACGCCCATTCCAGCTGAAGCCAACGATCTCCTGCAATAAAAGAAAAATAATAAAGCAACCTCATCCTTACCTTTCCATGGTTCCCAGGACAGCTCCAGCTCTGCTACATCGAGATGACAGGCTGGACCGCAGCAGAACGCTGCCATCCAGCCTGTCATCCCGCGGACACTGAGAAGCGCAGGCATGCTTGCGCTCCTCAGTGTCTGACTGTGACGGCATCCAGATGAGCCGACAATGAACTCGGCTCACCTCATGTACGTCACTGACAGCGTGGGAAAATTCTCCTGCACTCAGCGCTTCAGCGTGAGAATTTTCCCACGCTGTCAGTGACGTGCATGAGGTGCGCCGAGTTCATTGGACATGACCTCGGCTCATCTGGATGCCGTCACAGCCAGACACTGAGTAGCGCAAGCAAGCCTGCGCTTCTCAGTGTCTGCGGGATGACAGGCTGGATGGCAGCGTTCTGCTGCGGTCCAGCCTGTCATCTCGATGTAGCAGAGCTGAAGCTGTCGTGGGAGCCATGGAAAGGTAAGGATGATGTTGCTTTATTATTTTTCTTTTATTGCAGGAGATCGTTGGCTTCAGCTGGGATGGGCGTGATGGTAAGTATGGTTTAATTTAGAACAATAAAGAATTGTGTGTTTATTTCAATTAAAGGACTTTTTTCTGGGTGTTGTGTTTTTTTTAAATACTTTACTAGAAATTCATGGTGGTCATGTCTAATATTGGCGTGACCCCATGAATTTCGGGCTTAGGGCCAGCTGATAATGTAAAGCTGGCCTTAACCCCTTTATTACCCAGTGAGCCACCGCACCAGGGCCCTGGATGAGTTGGGTACAGCGCCAGAAGATGGCGCTTCTATGAACGCGCCATTTTCCGGGGCGGCTGCGGACTGAAATTTGCAGCGGGTGGGGCCCAGAAAGCTTGGGCCTCCCTGCGCTGCAGATTCCAGCCCCCAGCTGCCTAGTTGTACCTGGCTGGACACAAAAATAGGGCGCAGCTCCACGCATTTTTTTTTTAGATTCATGAAATTCATGGAATAATTAAGAAAAAAAGGGCTTCCCTATATTGTTGTGTCCGGCTAGGTACAAATAGGCAGCTGGTGGTTGGGAGCAGCCCGTTCCTGCCTGCTGTACCTGACTGGACACAAATATAGGGCGAAGCCCCACATCAATTTTTTTTTCATTATTTCATGAATTTCCTGAAATAATTAAAAAAAAATTGACGTGGGGCTTCGCCCTATATTTGTGTCCAGTCAGGTACAGCAGGCAGGAACGGGCTGCCCCCAACCACCAGCTGCCTATTTGTACCTGGCCAGACACAACAATATAGGGAAGCCCTTTTTTAAAAAAATTATTTCATGAAATAATTAAAAAAAAATTGACGTGGGGCTTCGCACTATATTTGTGTCCAGCCAGGTACAGCAGGCAGGGACGGGCTGCCCCCAACCACCAGCTGCCTATTTGTACCTGGTTGGACACAACAATATAGGGAAGCCCTTTTTTTCTTAATTATTCCATGAATTTCATGAAATAATTTAAAAAAAAAATGCGTGGGGCTTCGCCCTATTTTTGTGCCCAGCCAGGTACAACTAGGCAGCTGGGAGCTGGAATCCGCAGCGCAGGGAGGCCCAAGCTTTCTGGGCCCCACCCGCTGCAAATTGCAGCCCGCAGCCGCCCCAGAAAATGGCGCGTTCATAGAAGCGCCATCTTCTGGCGCTGTACCCAACTCATCCAGGGCCCTGGTGCGGTGGCTCACTGGGTAATAAAGGGGTTAAGGCCAGCTTGGCATTATCAGCTGGCCCTAAGCCCGAAATTCATGGGGTCACGCCAATATTAGACATGACCACCATGAATTTCTAGTAAAGTATTTAAAAAAACACAAACACCCAGAATAAAGTCCTTTAATTGAAATAAACACACAATTCTTTATTGTTCTAAATTAAACCATACTTACCATCACGCCCATTCCAGCTGAAGCCAATGTCTTCTGCAATAAAAGTAAAATAATAAACCAACATCATCCTTACCTTTCCATGGTTCCCAGGACAGCTTCAGCTCTGCTACATCGAGATGACAGGCTGGACCGCAGCAGAAAGCTGCCATCCAGCCTGTCATCCCGCGGACACTGAGAAGCGCAGGCTTGCTTGCGCTCTGCAGTGTCTGGCTGTGACGGCATAAAGATGAGACAAGTTCATGTCCAATGAACTCGGCTCACCTCATGCACGTCACTGACAGCGTGGGAGAATTCTCCTGCACTCAGCACTTCAGCGTGAGAATTCTCCCACGCTGTCAGTGACGTACATGAGGTCAGCTGAGTTCATTGGACATGAATGAGCTCACCTCATGCACGTCACTGACAGCGTGGGAAAATTCTCACGCTGAAGCGCTGAGTGCAGGAGAATTTTCCCACGCTGTCAGTGACGTGCATGAGGTGAGCTCATTCATGTCCAATGATCTCAGCTCACCTCATGCACGTCACTGACAGCGTGGGAAAATTCTCCTGCACTCAGCGCTACAGCGTGAGAATTCTCCCACGCTGTCAGTGACGTGCATGAGGTGAGCTCATTCATGTCCAATGAACTCAGCTGACCTCATGTACGTCACTGACAGCGTGGGAGAATTCTCACGCTGAAGTGCTGAGTGCAGGAGAATTCTCCCAAGCTGTCAGTGACGTGCATGAGGTGCGCCGAGTTCATTGGACATGACCTCGGCTCATCTGGATGCCGTCACAGCCAGACACTGCAGAGCGCAAGAATGCCTGCGCTTCTCAGTGTCTGCGGGAAGACAGGCTGGATGGCGGCGTTCTGCTGCGGTCCAGCCTGTTATCTCGATGTAGCAGAGCTGAAGCTGTCGTGGGAACCATGGAAAGGTAAGGATGAGGTTGCTTTATTATTTTTCTTTTATTGCAGGAGATCGTTGGCTTCAGCTGGAATGGGCGTGACGGTAAGTATGGTTTAATTTAGAACAATAAAGGAATGTGTCTTTATTTCAATTAAAGGACTTTATTCTGGGTGTTTGTGTTTTCTTTTAACTTTGACTATTGGGTTAGTAATGGGGGTGTCTTATAGACGCCTCTCCATTACTAACCTGGGCTTGATGTCAGCTGGCATTATAAGCTGACATCAACCCCAACCCTATTACCCCACTGCCACCGCTACAGGGCAGTGGGAAGAGCGAGGCTAAGTGCCAGAATTGGCGCATTCTAAGGATGCGCCATTTCTGGGGCGGCTGACGGCTGGTGTTTCTAGCCTGGGAGGGGGCCAATATTCATGGCACCCTTCCTGGGCTATTAATATCAGCCCCCAGCTGTCTGCCTAGCCTTTGCTAGCTATTAAAATAGGGGGGACCCCACGTCATTTTTTTGGGGGGTCCCCCATTTTAATAGCTAGTAAAGGCTAGGTATTCCGCTGGGGGCTGATATTAGTAGCCTGGGAAGCTCCGTGGGTATTACCCCCTTCCCAGGCTTCAAACATCTGCCCCAGCAGTCTGCTTAACCTCCGCTAGAGTCTAAAATTAAGGGGAACCCCACGCCATTTTCCAATTTTTTTTTAAATAAATCCTTTATTTTAACACTAAATGACAAGTACAGTAATCAACACTGTCACTGTACTTCATATATATGTGACTGACCTGTTTCTATCTATCTAATCTATGTGTGATTCTCTATTCCTTCTATTCTAAATTGTCGGGTACAGATGCTGAATTGCCGGCCGGCTTTTTTAAAGAGACAGTGCATGAAAACACTATTATTTTTTTTAATAAATCCTTTATACTAAATGACAAGTACAGTAAGCAACACTGTCACTGTACTTCATATATATGTGACTGACATGTTTCTATCTACCTAATCTATGTGTGATTCTCTATTTCTTCTATTCTAAATTGTTGGGTACAGATGCTGAATTGCCGGCCGGCTTTTTTAAAGAGATGTTGCATGAAAACACTATTATTTTTTTTAATAAATCCTTTACACTAAATGACAAGTACAGTAATCAACATTGTCACTGTACTTCATATATATGTGACTGACATGTTTCTATCTATCTAATCTATGTGTGAAGCTCTATTCTGTCTGTTATAAATTGTCGGGTACCGCTGCTGAATTGCCGGCCGGCTTTTTTAAAGAGACGGTGCGTGAAAACACTATTATTTTTTTTGATAAATCCTTTACACTAAGTGACAAGTACAGTGAGCAACACTGTCACTGTACTTCATATATATGTGACTGACATGTTTCTATCTATCTAATCTATGTGTGAAGCTCTATTCTTTCTGTTCTAAATTGTCGGGTACCGGTGTATGCCGCTGATGAATTGCCGGCTTTTCATGTTTCACTGTGAGCACTGTTCCCATCGATTTGGGCAATCACTGTAATGCCACAACCACCATGGCTGTGGCATTACAGTGAGTGGCAGACAATCCCTGCATGATTGGTGCTCTAAATAGCGCCAGACATGCAGGACACGCTTTTGGTGCACGAACAGTTATCGAACATAACCTCGAACAGCCGAATTTTTTGCAAATCGTTCGGGTTCGTCGAACAACTCGAACACCGCCCAAAACAGCTCGAATTTGAGATTGGCGAACAGTTCTAGTCGAACACCGTTCATCTCTACTCACGATACATTTACAGAACTCAAGCAGTGAGAGATCTGCAGTATACATCACATAGGAGACGCAAAGACTGTCATACAGTGCTGCTCACCATTATTGGCACCCCTTCATTTTTTATATACTATACAATATCTTCAGAAATAAATGGAAATGTACCAAAGTTATATCCTCAGGTTTTTTTAAATAGTGGTCCAAAGTAATACAACAATAAAACATTGTTTTTCAACTTCCATGTTGCAATTTCAAAGAAGAAACATAATAAACAGCATGTGCAGCAATAAAGGCACCCCTAATTAATACTTGGTTGCACACCCTTTAGCACTGATGACAGCCTCCAAACGTTTCTTGTAGTCATCTAAAAGCTTCGTGCACTTCTCAGCTGGAATTTTCTTCCACTCTTCCTTAGCAGTTTGTTCAAGCTCTTGAATGTTTGCAGGGTTATTTTTCCCAATGGCAGATTTCAGGTCACCCCAAATATTTCAATGGGATTGAGGTCAGGACTCATTGCTGGCCATTTTAAAACAGTCCATTTTTTCCTTTTTCAACCATTCCTTTGTACTTTTGGATGTGTGCTTTGGGTCATTGTCTTGCTGGAGGACCAATGATCTTTGATGCAAACTAAGTTTTCTTACACTGGGTATGAAATTTGCTCTAAAATCTTGATAATTTTCTGATTTCATTATTCCTGTGATATGGTCAAGGCCTTCAGCACCAGACGCAGCAAAACAACCCCCAGCATTATGGATCCTCCACCATGCTCAATTGTTGGTAAGTTGTTCTTTTCCTTAGAGCTCAGCGCAATCAAGCTTATATTTTTGTTTCATCTGTCCACAGAACATTTTCCCAGAAGGATTGTGATTTGTCAAGGTACTCTTTGGCCAAAGATCAGTCATTCCTTTTTATGTATTTTCTTCAGCAATGGTTCCTTCCTTGGCCTTCGCCCATAAAGCTCTGCTTGGTTTAGTGTGCGGCTTATGGTACTTGTTGAAACCATGACCCCAGACTGTTCCACATTGGCCTTGGGTCTTTGGATGTTTGACATGGTGTTTTTTCCACCATTAGCAACAACCTTCGAAGACATCTCTTGTCAATTTTCCTCTTTCCCTCATGTCCAGGTAGGTTCTTGACAGTTCCATACTTAGCAAACATCTTAATAACATTGTGCACTGTTAAAACTGGGATACCAAGGTCTTTGGAGATGGCCTTATACCCTTTGGAAGTTTTGTGTTTGCTACTAATAGCAGTTCTGATGTCCTCAGAGAGCTCCTTTGTCTTCACCATTGTGACAAAGGAACAGGGCTTATCATGTGGCTAATTAAAACACTGAAATCATCATTCATTGGCTAATTCATGTCACATGGGCACTGACAACATTAATTTTACCATACAATGTGCTGAACAATTATGAAAAAAATCCAAGTGAAATGGCGCATTGTGCTGCAGAGTCCTGGGTAAAAAGGCATGCACACAGTATTGTATTTATAATTGAAATACCTGCTAGAACCCTCCTGCTAGTTTTTGCTATCTTGTGTTTTGCGGTCACGTGACCATCTGCCTATATATTCCTGCTCCGCCCTCCTGGCTTTGCAGGACTTCAGTGTTGTTTGACTGTCTTTCTAGGCAGGTGCTTTGGTGCCTATCTCTGTCAGTTCACTTGGTCCTCTGGGACCTATAGTACTTTTGTCAGTTTGTCTTTTGTGCTCTGCAACAACTTCTGTTTAGGAGGTGTCCCATTTTTATCCCAGTCCTTAGTTCATTTAGGGACCCTTCCCTTTATTCTATAGGTCTTTGTTCAGACTAGCCGAGGACTAAGGTGGGTCTGTTCACAAGGAACAGGCAGCCCGCTACATCATAGGGATTCAGCTTAGTCTTACCGCAGGGACAGCTTTCCCCTATCTTTCCTTAGTTCATGTTGCAGACGATAACAGTAAGTCCAGCCCAAAAAAACTAAAAGGAAAGAAATTTGTGGATCAGTATGGTTTCCGTCCAGGATTTGACTCAACGCCTTCAGGGATTGTCTCTGGAGGTGGCCGAGCTTCAGCAACACATGAGTAGCTGTCCTGGAGCGCATTTTGTTGAACCCAAGGTAGGACTGCCTGCTGTTTTTTATGGTAAACAGCAAGATTTGTTTTCCTTTAAAAATGCTTGTTTGTTATATTTTCGTTTAAGACCAAGATCCTCTGGGAATGAATCACAGCGCATTGGTTTTATTATGTCACTTTTGCGCAAAGAACCACAGGGTTGGGCCTTTTCTCTCCAGCCTAATGATCCGTGTTTAAGTTCTGTTGAAGAATTTTTTTCTGCTATGGGACTATTACATGACGATCCTGATCGAATCTCATCTGTTGAATCAGAACTTAGACGTCAGATGATGTTGAAAATTATTGCACACACTTCAGGAGATGGGCTTCAGAAGTTAAATGGAATGATTCTGCTCTGAGATGTTTATTTCTTGCTGGTCTGAGTGAGAGTGTTAAGGATTTGCTAATTGCATTCCCTGCACCTGAGACTCTGCAGGAAGCTATGCAGTTAGCTGTTCGTGTGGACAGGAGACTGAGGTCCAGGGTTAATGATGTAAAAACTCCTGTAACTTCAGGTCCTAGTTCCCAGAAAATCTGCTCTGACAGCGGAGAACCAATGGAGGTTGGGGCGATGTCACTCCGCTCTCAGGAAAGAGATCGGAGATTCGCCGAGGGTTTGTGTCTTTATTGCGGTAAAGCTGACCATTTGATTAAGTATTGTGAGCGTCGTTCAAGTAAAGAAAAAAAAAGGTCAGATACGTCCGTATAGCTTGTTTACGCTCTGCAGGAGTGTTTCTTTCTGGGAGTACTACTCTGCAGGGAGATTTGATTGTATTTCAGGTATTTGTGGATTGTGGTTCAACACTTAATGTGATTAATAAAAGGTTTTTGGAAAACCTTAAATTGAAATCCAAACCTTTGTTATCACCTATTTCTGTGGTTGCAATTGATAACACTCCTTTGAAATGTATTACTCACAAGACTGCTGCATTTCCTCTCACTATCAATGGAGGTCAGCAAGAAATTTTGGACTTGGTTGTTTTGGATAATTTGCCCTCTCCAGTTGTTCTAGGATTGCCTTGGTTAAGACTGCACAATCCTTTATTGGACTAGTCTACTAATGTGATTAAGTCTTGGAGTCCGAAGTGCTATGATAAATGTTGTAATGGTCGCATTGCGGCTGTGGAAAAAGGGGAATTACCGGTACCTATTCAAGATTTTTGGAGGGTTTTTTCGGAGGAGGAGTCGCAAGTTTTGCCTCCTTGTAGGGATTATGATTGCGCCATTGAGTTTGTTCAGGGTGCCACTCTTCCCAAAATTTGCTTGTTTAATCTGACTATCCCTGAAAAAAAGGCCTTGGAGGAGTACATAGAGACTAGAGATGAGCGTTGTTCGACTTGAACTGTTCGCCAATCTCAAATCCGAGCTGTTTTGGGCGGTGTTCGAACAATTTGAAAAAAATTCGGCTGTTCGAGGTAATGTTCGATAACTGTTCGTGCACCTAAATCATAACTGGATTTTTTCTCAGTAATGCTGAAAATTAATGTTAATACACAGTTTGAGTGTACAGTGGGGTGGGGGGAGGGGCAGGGGATGGATCTCTGCAGAAATAATGAAGATCTCCATTTTTTTTCCTCTTTCTCGCATTTACAGTGGGGATGTGCAATCTGTCAGCCTATCAGCAGCGCACACACGGATCGAACTGCTTTTTTTCACACAAGCAAGGGCATGTGTCATTGGCAGTGTATGTCACATGTCCTTGCCCTAAAAGACCCAGTCATTTTCCCCGTCGCCACCATTTTCTCACTGCTGCAGCTGCGTGTTATAGATGGCACTGCTGTTGCTGTGTGCGCTATACTTTGTTAATTTCAAGCCAATTTTCGCACAATTCTACAGATATCTTGGGAGTAGGGAATAGTTGTGATTGCAGTCCTTTTAAGGACTAGGTTACATCATTTCCTACGACTTTTATCAGGCCGATCTGTGCTCTTAAATAGATAGGTTGGGAGTAAAGACTAATTGTAATTGGAGTCCTTTTCATGGCTAGGTTACATCAGTTCCTAATACTTTTATCAGGCAGGTCTGTGCTCTTAAAAAGATAGGTTGGGAGTAAAGACTAATTGTAATTGCAGTCCATTTCAGGGCTAGGTTACATCAGTTCCTATCACTTTTTGCCAGGCAGGTCTGTGCCAGTGGTGTGCAAGTTTTTTTCACAGCATTTGGCTAAATCTAGCAAAGCAAATCCTTTTTGTCCTCTTGCAGT
Source organism: Phyllobates terribilis (assembly GCF_046119375.1). NCBI lineage: Eukaryota > Metazoa > Chordata > Amphibia > Anura > Dendrobatidae > Phyllobates > Phyllobates terribilis. The sequence goes on from NW_027362764.1 coordinate 198,396,783, forward strand.
GTGTGTAAGTCAGTGGAGAAGCCTATCTGTGGTGCAAGCTACACCACCTGTGTACAGAATACAATATATTTTAACTGCACCTAGTGAAGTAAAACGTTTTGGGCATAGCATCATTCTATTAGTCCATCTATACTAACATCAACCAGGTTGCAAATTCAATATAATTTTTATCTGCATCTAGCTCTGAAAAAATATTTCGGCGTGTGGCAGTGTGTGTGACTTGTTCTATTAGTCCATCTATACTAACCTCCACCAGGTTGCAAATTCAATATAATTTTTTTCTGCATCTAGCTCTGAAAAAATATTTCGGATTGTAGCAAAGTGTGAGACTTGTTCTATTAGTCCATGTATACTAACCTCCACCAGGTTGCAAATTCAATATAATTTTTATCTGCATCTAGCTCTGAAAAAATATTTGGGCTTTGGCTTGTAGCAGTGTGTGGGACTTGTTCTATTAGTCCATCTATACTAACCTCCACCAGGTTGCAAATTCAATATAATTTTTTTCTGCATCTAGTTCTGAAAAAATATTTCGGCTTGTAGCAGTGTGTGAGAATTGTTCTATTAGTCCATCTATACTAACCTCCACCAGGTTGCAAATTCAATATAATTTTTATCTGCATCTAGCTCTGAAAAAATATTTGGGCTTTGGCTTGTAGCAGTGTGTGGGACTTGTTCTATTAGTCCATCTATACTAACCTCCACCAGATTGCAAATTCAATATAATTTTTTTCTGCATCTAGCTCTGAAAAAATATTTCGGCTTGTAGCAGTGTGTGAGACTTGTTCTATTAGTCCATCTATACTAACCTCCACCAGGTTGCAAATTCAATATGATTTTTATCTGCATCTAGCTCTGAAAAAATATTTTGGCTTGTAGCAGTGTGTGAGACTTGTTCTATTAGTCCATCTATACTAACCTCCACCAGGTTGCAAATTCAATATAATTTTTATCTGCATCTAGCTCTGAAAAAATATTTGGGCTTCGGATTGTAGCAGTGTGTGGGACTTGTTCTATTAGTCCATCTATACTAACCTCCACCAGGTTGCAAATTCAATATAATTTTTTTCTACATCTAGCTCTGAAAAAATATTTCGGCTTGTAGCAGTGTGTGAGACTTGTTCTATTAGTCCATCTATACTAACCTTCACCAGGTTGCAAATTCATTATGATTTTTATCTGCACCTAGCTCTGAAAAAATATTTGGGCTTCGGCTTGTAGCAGTGTGTGGGACTTGTTCTATTAGTCCATCTATACTAACCTCCACCAGGTTGCAAATTCAATATAATTTTTATCTGCATCTAGCTCTGAAAAAATATTTCGGCTTGTAGCAGTGTGTGTGACTTGTTCTATTAGTCCATCCATACTAACCTCCACCAGGTTGCAAATTCAATAAAAAAAATTTCTGCATCTTGCTCTGAAAAAATATTTCGGCTTGTAGCAGTGTGTGTGACTTGTTCTATTAGTCCATCTATACTAACCTCCACCAGGTTGCAAATTCAATATAATTTTTTTCTGCATCTAGCTCTGAAAAAATAGTTCGGCTTGTAGCAGTGTATGAGACTTGTTCCATTAGTCCATCTATACTCACCTCCACCAGGTTGCAAATTCAATATAATTTTTATCTGCATCTAGCTCTGAAAAAATATTTGGGCTTCGGCTTGTAGCAGTGTGTGGGACTTGTTCTATTAGTCCATCTATACTAACCTCCACCAGGTTGCAAATTCAATATAATTTTTATCTGCATCTAGCTCTGAAAAAATATTTCGGCTTGTAGCAGTGTGTGGTACTCATTGTATTAGGCTATCTATACCAAGCTCCACCAGCTTTGAAATTAATAACAATTTTTAGCTGCATCTAGCCCTGGAAATAATTTTTCTTCCCAATAGTGGTAGCAATAGAAATATGGGGCACTCGCCTGGCTAACAAAAATATACGCTTCATAACAAAAAAACACCAGCCTAGCGCACTGCATTAATAAGATGGCAACATCGTCTCTCCCAGTGCTAGGCATACTACGCCGGCTAGCATTCCTGTGCCTAAAACACAATGTATGGGTCCGCGCTAGCCACGATTCTGAGGGGTCTAAAGCTGCTGCTAACGCTTTATCACAATTCAATTGGCAGATTTTCACAGAGCTCTTCCCCAACGCCCACCCATCGGGCAACAGTTGCCCACCCTCCCTATGGGATCTAGTGGCGAATAGTTGATACCATTATTCAGAGCGTCAGTTACCCCGTCGACGTGGCAAGCTTACGGTTAGGCATGGGAAGAGTCGACTCGACTAGTAGCAGGCAGACGGGTTGACCAATGTAAACAAGCCAGATCTCAAGTCACCATAGAATTTCTCCACCAACTAATTATGAGGGGCATATCAGGGGTGTTAGCGCAGCGATGTCTGACCGGAGTAGCATTTCACTTCCAACTACTGAATAGGGGAGATGTGACAAAGATTCATCATCAGACAATCCATAAAAGGTGGAAAAGGGGTCAGCCAAGTCAGGAGTGTAGACGTCCCGTCACATGTCACTAAAACTGATTTCTCACATCATATGCCTAACACCATTAACATGACACTTACAATTTGAAGCAACACTACTGTCTACTGCATTGGCGATCGCCTTCTTCGGGGCGCTATGCATAAGCGAATTAGTCCCTCAATCCAAAATTACCACCAGTGGAGGCTTATTACACCAGGACGTAGTCATAGCCAATAATGCAATACGTCTATGCATACGCCAATCGAAAACGGTTCCAGCGGGCAGGGGCACTTGGGTACTTCTACAACCTGCAAACGGTACACTGAGTCCGGTAACAATAGTAAAAACATATATAACCATCAAATCACAAAGTAATTTCTTCCTATCACACATTGATGGAACGCTATTACCAAGATACCAGTTCCAAGCTATATTTAATAAATGCATAACATCGGCAGGGAACCACCCCAAAGATTACGGGACACACTCATTCCGCATAGGCGCGGCCACGGAAGCAGCAAGAGCAGGACTGTCAGAAATGGAAGTTCAGAGGATAGGGAGATGGCGATCCACGTGTTTGGAGAGATACATAAGACCGGACTTGTTATCCTAACGTGGTTTGTTTCTTTTACAGGTGACGCTAAGCCAACAGTGTGGGTGATAGTCCACTCGTATATATATATTGGGCAGGAAAAAGGGCGAAAGTCCGCCCAGGCGGGAGGAAATTAGAGTTTCATAACACATATTTCAACTGGAGAGGTATTAGAGGCCTGATATGGCCACAGGTACTAATGGAGGTAATCAAGGTAGGGAGAGAGGCAAGAGGTCTGGTCATCTTAGTTATACAGGCCGGAGGAAACAACCTAGGTCATCACAAGAGCGCATAACTAATGGCAATGATGAAACTAGACACTGAGCGCTTCAGAGAATTTTTCACAAAACTAACTATAGTATGGTCAGAGATTGTGCCGATAGCGGTATGGCAAGGTGCGCGAGACATCACGGCCATCAAACGGACAAGGCGGGTAATAAATATTCGGATGGGAAAATTTAGAAGAGACAGAGGCGGTGTAGTGATACGACACCGACAACTGGAAGGAGATAAAGCAGGCCTCATACGGCCTGACGGTGTTCACTTAACCGCTTCCCGACCGCCCACTGTAGATAAATGTCCTCGCTGCCTGGGCTCTGTGCAGCGCGGACGTTTAAAAAAGGTGGGTGGTCCGGCAGCGCTCAGGACCCCCAGGGTCTTGCAAGCGCTGCGGGAGCGGTGCAGAGCGATAGCTCTGACAGGGAAAATCATCGGGACCTGACTGGATCAGGTCCCAGTGATGTTAACCCTTTGCTGTCTTCTATATGCCGCGATCTATAGTGATCGCGGCATACAGAAGACAGCAGGAGGAGAGGGGGTCGTCCACTTACCTCTCCGACGGCCCCCTTATACCTTTCAGGACCTGATGTTGCTATGGCAACTGGAGGTCACATGACCGCCTCCAGATCTGCCATATATGGTGTCCTGCCTGGCCAAGCCTGCAGCTGAAGCCAGGCAGGAGACTGTGAAACAGTCAGCGAAGATCTCATGTAATGTAATACATGTCTAATACATTACATGAGATCAGTGATCAGAAAAATAAAAATTAATGTCCCATACAGGGACTAAGTAAAAATATAAAAAAAAAGTAAAAAAAAATATTTTTAAACTGTTAAAAAAAAATTACAAAATAAATAAAAATAAATAAATAAAATATTAAACCGATAAATCCGTATATTTATGCAAAAATAAAAAAAGTACACATATTTGGTATCACCGCGTCTGAAACAACCTGAGCTATAAAACTGTCACACTAATTAACTCCTTCTGTGCACACTGTAATAAAAATAAATAAAAAACGGAGCAAAAAACTATGCTTTTTCCTCATATCACCAAACAAAAAGTGGAAAAAAATGCGATCAAAAAGCAAAATGAAAATAAAAATGGTACCGCTGAAAATGTCATCTTATTCCGCAAAAAACAAGCTGCCATACAGCTCCATCAGCTGAAAAATAAAAAAGTTATACCTCTCAGAATAAAGCAATGCAAAAAAAATATTTTTTCTATAAAATGGTTTTATTGTGTAAAAGCGCCAAAACATAAAAAAATATACAGTAAGTGTAGTATCGCTGTAAACGTACTGACCCGAAGAATAATGCTGCCTGATCACTTTTACCACACGCAGAACGGCATAAAAAAAAAACTCAAAAAACAATTCCTGAATTGTTGGTTTTTGTTAATTTTACCTCCCAAAAAACGGAATAGAAAGCGATCAAAAAATGTCACGTACCCAAAAATGGTACTAATAAAAATGTCAACTCGTCCCGAAAAAACAAGCCATCACATGACTCTGTCGGCCAAAATCTGGAAAAATTATAGCTCTCAAAATATGGCGATGCAAAAACTAGATTTTGCAAAAAAAAAGCGTCTCTTAGTGTGTGACAGCTGTCAGTCATAAAAACTCAATATAAATCTGGTATCTCTGTAATCGCACCGGCCCGAAGAATAAAGTAATCTAATCAGTTATACCACACTAGGAACGGCGAAAAAAATAAATAAAACCAATTCTTCACCTGCTACTGATTAGTTTTTTTATGTCTCCCAAAGATCGCAGTAAGGCGCAGAGCCTTACATTTATCCTGCGCTCTGCGCTGAGCACTTACCCCAGAGTTTCCGTGTAAATCTCTGAAATATGTGATTCAACCGGAACCAATGACGGAAGATTACCTGTAATGAGGCAGATATAGGCACTGTGGATGCCGTCTGGCATGGGATCCCACGGTGTCATTTGTTTTAGGCGTGCATAAAAGTGCGGTTGGCCACAGTTTTGTGCATTTCAGAAAAAAAGGACACCGCTAAACAGACGCCAGACGGAGTCCAGAGTAACTCTGCTGCCTCATTACAGTGAATGGATCCCGCAGGGGTTTCATCTGAATTACATCACTTGGAAATTTAGATGGAAACCCCGATGTAAGTGCTTAGCCTAGAGTGCCGGATAAATGTTACGTAAAATTTTCCCAATAAAAGCTTCAACTCAGTCCTCAAAAAAAGCTAGTCCCCACTCAGGTCCGTCATCTGTTAAAAATATAAGGGACTTCCAAGTTACTGGTAGCAGAAAGGCTCTGGAAAAGCGAAATGGCCCTTGCCCCCCAAAAGAAATTCTACAATAATTTGTTCTCCAATTGTCAAATAGCACTCCGTCCCCCCCAGATCTCGCCGTATGGCTGAGCGGTACGATACAGCCACATATGGGGTATTGACACTTTTAGAAGAAATTGTGTGACACATTTCGGCATCATTTTTACCCATTGCCCTGTGTGAAAATGTAAAATCTGAGGGTGAAACATTTTTTTGTGGTAAAAATATAATTATGCTTTTTTCACTGCCCAATGATATAAATTTAAAAATTAAAAAATACTCACTACTTCCCTAGATGAATTCCTTGAGAGGTGTTCAAATGTGACATGGTGTCTGCAACCTATCCCAGCCAAAATAGCGCTCCTTTCTCTTCCGAACCCTGCCGTACACCAAAGCAGTGGTTTTCCCCCACATATGGGGTATGGGCGTACTCAGGAGTTACCCTTTTGATAATGCAAAATTAGGGAATGAAAAATATTTTTTGTGGGAAAAATGAGAAAATTTTATTTTTACGGCTCAATATTATAAACTTCTGTGAAGCGGCTGGGGGTGCAAAGTGCTCACCACACATCTAGATAAGTTCCCTAAGGGGTCTAGTTTCCAAAATGGTGTCACTTGTGGGGGGTTTCCACTGTTTAGGCACATCAGGGGCTCCCCAAATGCAACATGGCATACGCTAATTATTCAAACAAATTTTACATTCAAAAAGTCAAATGGCGCTCCTTCCCTTCCAACCCCTGCCGTGCGCCCAAACAGTGGTTTGCCTGCACATATGGGGTATCAGTGTGTTCAGGAGAAATTGCTCAACAAATTTCATGGTGCAATTTTTCCTTTTACCCTTATGATAATGCAAAATTAAGGGATGAAAAACGTTTTTGTCGGAAAAATGTGAAAATTTTATTTTTACAGCTCAATATTATAAACTTCTGTGAAGCACCTTGGGGTTCAAGGTGCTCACCACACATCTAGATAAGTTCCCTAAGGGGTCTAGTTTCCAAAATGGTGTCACTTATGGGGGGTTTCCACTGTTTAGGAACATCATAGAATCATAGAATCATAGAATCATAGAATGGTAGAGTTGGAAGGGACCTCCTGGGTCATCTGGTCCAACCCCCTGCTCAAAGCAGGATTCACTAGATCATCTCAGACAGATGTCTGTCCAGCCTTTGTTTGAAGACGTCCATTGAAGGGGAACTCACCACCTCTCGTGGCAGCCTGTTCCACTCATTAATCACCCTAACTGTCAAAAAGTTTTTTCTAATATCTAATCTGTGTCTCCTCCCATTTAGTTTCATCCCATTGCTTCTAGTCTTTCCTTGTGCAAATGAGAATAAAGATGATCCTTCTACAATGTGACAGCCCTTGACATATTTGTAGACAGCTATTAAGTCTCCTCTCTGTCTTCTTTTTTGCAAGCTAAACATTCCCAAATCCTGCAACCGTTCCTCATAGGACATGGTTTGCAGACCAGTCACCATTCTGGTCGCTCTTCTCTGAACTTGCTCCAGTTTGTCTATGTCTTTTTTAAAATGTGGTGCCCAAAACTGTACACAGTATTCCAGATGAGGTCTGACCAAAGAGTAGTAAAGACCGATAATGACTTCACGTGATCTAGACTGTATGCTTCTGTTAATACATCCCAGAATTGTATTTGCCTTTTTTGCTGCTGCATCACACTGTTGACTCATGTTCAGTCTATGATCTATTAGTATACCTAAGTCTTTTTCACATGTACTGTTGCTTAGCTCTATTCCTCCCATTCTGTATATGCTTTTTTCATTTTTATTGCCCAGATGTAGTACTTTGCATTTTTCCCTGTTAAAAGCCATTCTGTTGGTTGCTGCCCACTGCTCCAGTTTATTTAGGTCTTTTTGAATCCTCTCTCTCTCTTCTCTAGTATTAGCTATCCCTCCTAGCTTTGTGTCATCAGCAAATTTAATCAGTTTACCCTCAATTCCTTCATCTAAATCATTGATAAAGATGTTGAACAATACAGGTCCCAGGACGGAGCCCTGTGGTACCCCACTTGAGACATTCATCCAGCTGGATGTGAAGCCATTTACAACCACCCTTTGAGTCCGATCACTAAACCAGTTATGAATCCACCTAACAGTTGCCTGGTCCATTGCATACTTGGTCATTTTTTCAATAAGGATGGTGTGAGATACTTTGGCAAATGCTTTGCTGAAGTCAAGATATACTATATCTACAGCATTTCCCTGATCCACCCAGTCAGTGATTCTGTCATAGAAGGAAATTAAGTTAGTCTGACATGACTTGTTAGTTACAAACCCATGCTGACTCTGGTTAATCACTTCATTCTTATCCATGTACTTACATACATGTTGTTTAATAATTTGTTCAAAGATCTTTCCTGGTATAGAAGTCAGACTCACCGGCCTATAGTTCCCTGGGTCCACCTTCTTCCCCTTTTTGAAGATAGGAACAACATTTGCTCTTCTCCAGTCTTCTGGGACTTCTCCTGTTCTCCAAGAATTTTCAAAGATCATGGAGAGTGGTTATAAAATTTCTTCTACGATCTCCTTCAGTACTCTGGGGTGTAATTCATCTGGACCTGGAGACTTGAACTCATTTATGGAGAAGCTCTCCATCATCATCATCATCAGGAGCTCCATCATCCATCTCCATCTCCATCATCCATCTCCATCTCCATCATCCATCATCATCAGGAGCTCTCCAAACGCAACATGGCGTCTGCAAATTATTCAGACAAATTTTACATTCAAAAAGTCTAATGGCGCTCCTTCCCTTCCGAACCCTGCAGTGCGCCCAAACAGTGGTTTTCCCTCACATATAGGGTATCAGTGCGCTCAAGAGAAATTGCACAAAAAATTTTGAGGTCCATTTTTTCCTGTTACCTCTGTGAAAATAAAAAAAATTGGGTCTAAAGTAACATTTTTGTGAAAAAAGTTAAATGTTAATTTTTTTCTTCCACATTCCCAAAATTCCTGTGAAGCACCTGAAGGGTTAATAAAGTTCTCGAATGTGGTTTTGAGCACCTTGAGGGGTGCAGTTTTTAGAATGTTGTCACTTTTGGGTATTTTCTGTCATAAAGACCCCTCAAAGTGACTTCAAATATGATGTGGTTCCTAAAAAAATGTTTTTGTAAATTTTGTTGGAAAAATGAGAAATCGCTGGTCAACTTTTAACCCTTATAGCTCCCTAACAAAAAAAAATTTTGGTTCCAAAATTGTGCTGATGTAAAGTAGACATGTGGGAAATGTTGTTTATTAACTATTTTGTGTGACATATCTCTCTGATTTAAGGGCATAAAAATTCAAAATTTTAAAATTCCAAAATTTTCAAAATTTTAGCCAAATTTCTGATTTTTTCACAAATAAATGCAAGTGATATCGAATAAATTTTACCACTTTCATGAAGTACAATATGTCACAAAAAAACAGTCTCAGAATCAGGGGGATCCATTGAAGCGTTCCAGAGTAATTACTTCATAAAATGACAGTGGTCAGAATTGAAAAAATTGGCCCTGTCACAAAGGCAAAAACAGGCTCTGGTGCGAAGTGGTTAATGGATATTGGACTGGACATATTCCTCTCAGGACTCCAGGATGGAGTGGAACAAGCGTTAAGAGTGATGGGTGGGGGTCAGAGTCCTGCATACGAGTACGCAGGATCTTCCGTGGCCTGGAAATAGAAAAGACATGTTGGAGAGTTACACTTGTTGGCCAACTTGCCGGAGTGGAGACCCAGGGCATGCTGAAACAAGCTGAATTATTTTAGAAATAAAATGCCTTTCAAATGGAATGAGTATAAAGAGTAAATAAAGCTGTGACCGATCCTCACCCATCCAGTTGTAAGAGTTACATTATTGTATTGACAAGGAAAGGGAGGCGGTAGGGGGGCTGAGCGTCTGGGTTTGGTTGGTGGTCCCCACAGTCTGCCTAGGCTAGATGCATTTAAAAATTCTTATTAGATACACAGGCGGTGCAGGTTGCTTCGCAGCTGGGCTACTACGCCCAAAGTATTGCCTAGGCTAGATGCAGTTAAAAATTCTATGCTGACTAGCAGACTCTGAAGCTTTGGAGCAGACCTCTGAGTAAACAGCTCTTCAGACTCAACCATCTGTGTTACCCCAAGCCATAGTGTATGCAGTTTCTTACAGTTAAAAGGGGGGGGGAGCGACCCAACCCACCTGAAATTGACGATGCCAACGTCACGTAAAACACAGCAAGGGGACTCCAAAAAGAGTCTCCATTTTTTCCCAAAATTGTGGCACAGACACCACTTAACCCTAGAACGCATACCTGGGGCCTCGCAGGCCCACCCTGTTAATTGTTTTCTATTTTCTGCAAGATTACTTTAGTTAGAATTTTGAAACTCTAGGTATTCTTCATGTATATAGTTGGTTTGTCATTTGAGTTTGAGTTATTCCATGTTATTTGCACACGGGCTTAAAAGGCCCCAGGTATGTGAAAGTGTAGATTTTTATGGTCATGCGTTCTAGGGTTAAGTGGCATCAATTGCCCCACAGTTGCTTAAAACGGTTGGTGAGGTGATTTTACCAAATCCTCAAGCTTTTCGTCTACCCAGGATGACACAGAGGTAGAAAAGTCCTTGCGAATCCATGATGTGTTCCTTCCTCTGCCCTCTCCCCCCAACCTCGCACAACAGAAATGTGATCAAGGTCTCCCTCATCTGATGAGTCTTACATGCCCATCGCCAGTTCATCCTCCACTTCTTCCTCGGCTCCTGCACCTTCTTCAACAGTTTGGCTGCTACCATGCGCCCTGGTTAATCCCTCTCCCCCACACTCCCATGCCTGCCGCCTTGGTGCTGCCGACCATCTGGACCTTGGAGATGTTATCCCTTCCGCATACGACTCCTCCTCTACTTCCTCCACCTCCTCTTGTCCCACCACCTGACTCTGAATTCTGTTTAATGTGTGCTCCTGCATGTAAATCACCGGAATAGTCATGCTGATAATGGCATCGTCGTCAGCACTAAACATCTTCGTCGCCATTTCAAAATTTCAAAACTGTGCAGAAGGATGTGTGGCGCCCCTGAAGGTTCAGTCGCCACAGAGTTACTGCATCTCACCCAGAGGTGTGGTATCTCACCCTCAGGTAAGGAAGGAGTATGGCTCAGGACCCTAACACCTGCATCCAACACATACCCGCAGTGGGGGTAGTGCGAGATTGCTCCTAAGGGAGAGCACAGTCCCAGGTCCCTAGCTGGCGGGAGGGTCCTATGTAGTGGGTGCTTAGGGGAGCAGCTAAGGGGAGCACATGACAGGGAGAGTATAAATAGGAAGCCATCTTAGAAAGAGCAAGCCAGTCAGGGGAGGAGAAGTGACAGGAGCAGAGGCTCTGCATGAGCTCTGCTCCGGAGGCAGGCCTAGCCTGGGAGGCCCAGGACTGAAGGAGAGAAGAGAGGAGTGGGAGCAGGAAGGCTCCAGGAACCGAAGGGACCCTAAGGGTACGGGCCGTGCAGAAGGCTACCCGTACGCCCGCTGCTACCAGGAGGTAGAGGGGTCAGGCCAGATAAGGGGAACCGGTCCCTCAACTAGTGGAGAAACAGCAAGGCTCAACTAGAAACCGGAGGCTGCAGCATTTCATGTACTGCAAGCCAAAGTCCACACCAGTCTCACTAAGAAGGTAGCCACATAGGAGCCAGGGGACGGAACACACGTCCCCCGCCAAGGTCCGAGGATACCGGATAGAAGTGTCACTGGGTGTGAGGTGCAGGGAGAAGGCCAGAGAAAGGACACACAGAAGGGGGTCCTGCTAAGTACTCCGGAGCTATCTGGGGGTGGACTGAGCCCCTCACTGAGTACGCACAGCACGACGGGAGAGATTGCTCTGGTACCTGTAATCTGGACTGCAACAACTGTGAGTAAAGATCTTGGGACTGCATCACATGGACTCTGTGTTCATTACTGACTCCCTGCACTACAACCACCATCATCCACCCACCATGCCCTGAAGCTACACTCTTCCTGTGGGGAGTAATAATACCATTGCTGCAAAACCACCAGCTTTAGAGGACTGTTCCGCAGTGGCGGCCCCTTTGGCCACACTCCACAGGTGGAGTAGTCGGACATTATAAAAACCATATATACAAATTAACCTTGGATTGACCACCCTGGGTCACGGACCGGGTCACCGCCACAGTGACTACAACCCCCAGCGTCTACCGGCCCGGCTCCGGGTACCCCATGGCCCAGGGGGCGTGTCAACTTCATAGGTTCCTGATCTGAGACCACTCCTGCAGGGTGATTTGCCCCTCCTCTGGATCTCGTTGGCCCAGGCTATACATCAGAACGCATTGCACCAGGGCTTGTCGGTGCTGCCACAGTCGCTGCAACATGTGCAGAGTTGAATTCCACCGTGTCGGCACATCGCATTTCAGCCGGTGAACTGGCAGGCCCAACGACTTCTGTAGAGATGTAAGTCGTTGAGCTGCGGGATGCAAACGGCGGAAGTGAGCACACAGCGACTGTGCCCTCTGCAGAAGGCCATCTAGTCCGGGATAGTGGGCTAAAAATTGCTGGACAACCAGGTTCAACACGTGAGCCATACAAGGCACGTGTGTGACATTGCCCCGGCAGGTTTGCAGCATTGTCGCACACGGCCTTCGCTGGTTGCAGGTCCAGTGGAGACAACCATTCATGAAACTGGGTCTCCAGAGCTGCTCACAACTTCTCAGCTGTGTGACTCACATTTCCTAGACATTTCAAAGTAAACACCGCCTGATGCCATTGAGCCCTGCTGCCAGCATAGTAAGGAGGTGTGCAGGATTCCTTCTGCGCAGTTAGAAAGCGGGTGGCATTACCAGACAGGCTTTGGGTGCAGGTGGAGGACCGAGAGGAGGTTGAGGAGGCAGAAGCAGTGGAGGAACTTCGAGATAAAGAGGATTGATGTACAACTCGTGGGGACGGCAAGACTTGGACAGCAGCCCCTTGTCCTGCTGTTGCCATAGTTACCCAGTGCCCAGTCAGCGACATGTAACGCCCCTGTCCATACCTACTCGCCCAAGTGTCTGTGGTGAAATGCACCCTGTCACACACAGAGTTTCTCAAAGAAGCAGTGATGTTGTGTGCGACATTCTGGTGGAGCGCAGGCACACCTCTCTTTGAGAAGTAGTGCCGACTGGGCATCTGGTACTGGGGCACTGCGACGGACATAAGGTCTCGAAAATCCTCTGTGTCCACCAGGCGGAAAGGCAGCATTTCTGTAGCCAACAGCTTGCAGATGGTGAAATTCAACCTCTTAGCTTTGTCATGGGTAGGAGGAAATGGTCTTTTACTTGTCCACATCTGAGGGACCGAGGGCTGGCTGCTGTGCTTAGACGGGGATGAGTAGGGTGTCCCCAGCAAACAGCCGTTCTGTGAGGAGGATGCAGGCGGACATGTTAGGTTGCCTTGATCCAAAGGTGGTGCTCTCGATGTCGGAGCACGCTCAACACCAGCAGGTGTTTCCACTTCCAAATGAACTGACGACCTGCCAATCAGTTAGTGTGTATAGCCTAGTGAGGGCCCGAGTAGGCCGAAGGCGAGTGGCGAGTTAGTACATAAGGGGCAGAGGAGCTTAACCAGCTCACCCCGAAGCGTTTACCGGACACCGGATCCGAGTTTACCGGGATCTCTATGACCCAGTAAGGCAAAACCGGAATCCTTGAGAACTACAAGTCCCAGGATCGCTAAGGTGCTGATACGTAACAGAGCCAGGAGACGCTTAGGCCCAGCATACTGGGAGCGTGAACTCCAAGACAAGGCCCTACCATAAGGTCAGCCAGCGCAGGACAGAGACAAAGTTAGGCCTTGCTCCAGGCAGGGCAGAAACTTACTACGCAGAGGCAAGAAAGAGGAGGCCCTACACCCGCTCATTGGGGAGGATCCTGATATGCACCCTTCACCCTACAGTGCTCCGGGATGTGCCTGAATTTCCACAAGTAAAATGTACTGAAGTGACTACCGTGTCCATTCCCGTTCTTGCTCTGACCCAGCTGGGTCTCGCCTGTCCTGCATTCCCCCTGCATACGCTTTTCTGAGGCCTAGCTCCACCTGTGGGGAGCTATACCATTGAGCTGCCTTAACACCGGCCTCAGTGGACTGCTTCAGTACTGGTGCTTCCCACCATATACCACAGGTGGCGTCACGAACTCTTATAAAATTAACAATTATCCACCCTTTTAAAGAGTGACCCCAGGGTACGGGCCCGGGAGTCGACCACCGCGACATCCCCAAGTCCAGGCAAAGGCCCGGGTACCGAGTCATCCCCATCCCCTGGGATAGTCACATCCTCCTCCACCTCCTCTGCTGACCTCATCGACTGGCTGACTGTGGGTTGACAGTAAGTGGGATCTCCAACCTCGTCATCATCACCCTGTGTGTTCTCACACCCATCTTCCTCAGAGCCAACCTCTTCCTGCCCTGACCGAAAAGTCAAGTTGTCGCTCCAATCAGGTATTTGAGTCTCATCATCGTCTTCATCATTGTCTCCACCAACAGGAGTTACAGTTTGGGAATGAGGGTCTACATTATGCTCAGAACCTTCTTCATCTGGTCCTGGATCCGACATATAAAGATTCTGGGCATCAGTGCAGATCATTTCCTCATCTGGATTAACAGAAGCTCTGGAGCAGACCTCCATTTCCCAGGCTATAGTATGAGTAAACAGCTGTGCAGACTCGACCATCTGTGTTACCCCATACTCAGACGGGCAGCTGGAGACTTGAGAGCTGTGAGGAAGCAAGTGCGATTGTGGTGACACCTCTGAGGACTGGAGTATTTCTGATGTTGAAGTTGAGGTGGAGGAGAGCCCACTTAAAGGAGCACTTGATATCAGTTGAAGCACCTGCTGTTTTTGTGCCTCATCTGGAATTTGTAGCGATGGGCGTGTCCATAAGAAAGGGATCGTATCACATTGTCCACGAAAAGAAGTAGACATCTTAGTTTGGCTGGAAGATGGTCTTTCTTCTGCATATGTTACTCCCCCCCACTGCGAGGGGGCTCGACCCACCAGCGGACAGGCACCAGTATTGGGAGAGGGGGGCTGGCCATCAGGGTCCACCGCGGCTCTGGCACAAACCTGGCCGTGTCAGCTTCCCACTTTTTTGGTTTTAGAAGGGCATGACATGCCTACATCTGTGTCTCCCCCTCCTTTTACTCCTCCACCATTTTTCATTTCGCATGACTATATGTACTTGTCACTTTTCCATGTGTTAGTTGTGTCTTCTGAGCAGTTTGTCAGCTTTTGGACACCTTTGAAGGTGTTTTCTATGTGTTTCTATGTGTTTTTGTTTGCCTGCCATTGGTTTTAAGGGTGTTCGAAGGTGTTCGACGGAGCCAAGTGGTTCTCCAAAATTGATCTCCGGGGGGCATACAATTTGTTACGTGTGAAGGAGGGTGATGATTTGAAAACTGCTTTTAACACTCTGGTAGGTCATTTTGAGAATCTGGTGATACCTTTTGGTCTTACCAATGCACCTGCATTTTTTCAGAACCTTATTAATGACATCCTGAGACCTTTGATAGGTAAGAATGTGGTTGTGTATTTGGATGACATTTTGATTTATTCACCAGATCTCGAGTCCCATTGGCAGAGTGTACGTGAAGTTTTGCTGTTATTGAGTGATAATTGACTCTTTGTTAAGCTGGAGAAATGTGAGTTCGCTGTGCAGAAAATTAGTTTTTTGGGCTACATTGTCTCCAACTAGGGCTTTGAGATGGACCCTGTGAAGGTTCAGGACTTGCAGGAATGGCCTAAGCCTATTGGTTTGAAATCCATACAGAGATTTTTGGGTTTTGCCAATTATTACAGGAAATTCATTAAGAATTTTTCTGTAATTGTTAAACCCCTAACCGATCTCACCAGGAAAGGTGCGAATACGGCCCAGTGGACTACTGAGGCCATTGAAGAGTTTGAGTATCTCAAAGAGAGGTTCAGTTCTGCCTCTGTCCTTATGCAGCCTGATGAGACCAAGCCTTTTTTGGTCGAGGTCGATGCTTCATCAGTGGGGGTCGGAGCAGTTTTGTCTCAAGAGACCAAGGGAAAGTACATCCTTGTGCCTTCTTTTCGAAAAAATTTTCGGAAACAGAACTGAATTATGATGTTGGAAATCGGGAATTGCTGGCTATTAAACTTGCGTTTGAACACTGGCGTAGTGTTGAGCGAGCACTAAAATGCTCGGGTGCTCGAAGCTCGGGTCGAGCTCACCGTGATACTAGGGTGCTCGACCCGAGCAATGAGACCAATGTTAGTCTATGGGAGACCAGTGCATTTTTGCGGCGGCACCCCCGGCAGTTTTTTAAAAGCCTAACAAGTGCCCAAAACGATAGTAACAGTGCTCAAATGACATGGGGACAGCATGGGGATCGCCCCAGGAAGCATATTTGACCCCAAGGTCACTGCTGTCAACAACGTGGTCAGAGGTATTAAGCCACTTTTAAGGGCTCACAATAAAACGTTCAAAAACGAAACTGAAACTGCTTTCCTGTGAAATATGTTAAGGAAGTTCCTTTCCAGGGTAAAGACTTGTGTATAAGGTAAAATAAATAACCCCCAAAAAATACTCCTCCACACTAGTGTTCAGCCACCCCCGTAGTGTTCGAGTTCGGTTCGGTTCGTCGAACACCCGTGTGTTCGCCGAACTGTTCGTCGAACTGTTCGTCGAACACCTTCGAACACCGTTAAAACCAATGGCAGGCAAACAAAAACACATAGAAACACATAGAAAACACCTTCAAAGGTGTCCAAAAGCTGACAAACTGCTCAGAAGACACAACTAACACATGGAAAAGTGACAAGTACATATAGTCATGCGAAAAGAAAAGAGGTGGAGGAGTAAAAGGAGGGGGAGACACAGATATAGGCATGTCATGCCCTTCTAAAATCCAAAAAGTGAGAAGCCGACACGTTCAGTCCGCTCCTGCCCGTGCCACCTCCGTGTCGCCGGGTTTGTGCCAGAGCCGCGGTGAACCCTGACGGCCAGCCCCCTTCTCCCAATACTGGTGCCTGTCCGCTGGTGGGTCGAGCGAGCCCCCCTGTGGTGTAGGCAGCTCTAAGCTTTTTAATTTAAATTGTCTCTCTAATTTGAATGAATACACTTTAAATCCATTTACAAGGATCTATTGGAGGGCAAGTCTCATGCCAGCAGCCGCGTTTTTCCAGGTCCAGTAGCGTCCACTAAAGCTGCTGCAGTTAAAAAGCTTTTATAAGGATCGAGCTCGGCTGTCCACCGCAAGGCATCCTATTGCCAGTCCCAGCCCCTATGCCTTGGGGTGCCTCCTGATGCTCTTCACTGAGTATCCCGTGGTCCCGAAGCATTTCCTTTGAAAAAATTAAGTGTCCAAACTACAGGTGGCATAGCTTGCTTAACAGCCGGGATAATCCGCTGACTAGCAGACACTGCTACTAGGCACAAAGTATTTCCTGGGCTAGATGTAGTTAAAAATTTGTAATTAGATACTTTCGTTGGATGCTGAGAAAGCATTCCATAGAGTCTCCTGGCACGCCATATATGATTCTCTTTAAAAGCTTGGGGTAGGGGTCTAGGGGACCCTTTTATAACCAAAATCACGGCCCTGTATCACAATACGTCACCTAGGCTGAAGATAAATGGAACTGTAGCACCCTGAGGGCTCGGTTGCTACAGAGGTATTGCACCTCACCCAGAGGTGTGATATCTCACTCTCAGGTAAGGATGGAGTGTGGATCAGGACCCGACACCTGCATGCATTACACCACATTGCCGTGGAGCAGGGCGACCAATATGCCTCTGAGATGGGCATGACAGTCCCTGTCCCTGGCTGGAGTGGGGGGAGGGAACACTGAGGAAGGGGAACCCTGTAGTGCAGGAGCAGGGAGGAAGCAGTTCCTGGGTGCATTGAGAAGGGAGTATAAAAGGTGGGCACCATGTTAGTTCAGTGCAGAGAAGTCTGAGCAGAAGTGGCAGGGAGCAGGGGCTCTGCATGAGCTCTGCTCCGGAGGCGGGCCTAGTAACAGAGGCCCAGGCCTGGAAGAGGGAGAAGGAAGGAAGAGGAGCGGAGAAGGCTCCAGGAACGAGGAATGAAGGGATCCCAGGGGTGCGGACGGGCGAGTCGCCACCACACGCCCGAATCCACCTGCGTGGAGGGGTCAGGCCAAAGGGGGAGACCGGTCCCCGAAACTAGTGGAGGCAGGAAACGACCCTCTGCTAGAAACCGGAGGCTGTGACATTTTATGTGGCGCAGCCCCTCGCTACACCCGCTAGGAAGGCACCACATAGGGTCAGGGAAACTGGCGCCAAGTTTACCAAGAGGAGGCAAGAGGCAGCCGGACAGAAGGGTTGGTAAGAAAGGCCAGACAAAGGACACACAAAGGGGGTCCTGTGAAGCGCTCCAAAGTTATCTGGGAGTTGTCTGAGCCCCTCACCTGGTGAGCACAGTATGACGTGGGCAGCCGTTACCTGCAGACGTGGTCTGGATAATAAGAACTGTGAGTAAAGGCCCTGGACTGCATCACTGACTCCGTGTCGTTACTGCTGCTGCCCTGCACCATCACCCCCATCCTCCGCATACACCGCCCTGAGGCTATACTCCTCCCGTGGGGAGTTATGCTACGCTCTGCTGCACCCACAACACCAGCCTCAGCGGTCTGCCCTGCAGCGGCGGTTCACTCTGACCGCAATCCACGGGTGGCGTAGTCGGACATTTAAACATCAAAACCACATAAATAGTTCCGCCACTGGTTTGACCACCCTGAGCCACGGAACCGGGTCGCCGCCACGAAGACTACAACCACAAGCATCCACCAAAAAGGGTCCGGCTCCGGGTGTCCCAAAGCCCAGGGGGTGCATCAGAACATTTCATCACCTTTCACAATCACCAATGGGACAAGGCAGGGATGTCCTCTGTCCCCTCTCTTATACATCCTAGTGACGGAGCACCTGCTCTCATCAATTCGCCATAACCCCAATATTAGGTGGATTGAGGTGGGAGGCACCGAGTACAAGTGCTCTCTATTTGCTGATGATGTCCTAGTATATATCACTCAATCACATATATCCATCCATGCTGTTATGGCTGAAATAGATCACTTTGTTACATGGTCAAATTTTAAAATCAATGCAGCAAAGTCTGAGGCCCTCGATGTCTCCCTCCCCAAATCCATATAGGATTCCATCCAGTCCAACTTTCCCTTTGCCTGGCCCTCACAGGGTATCAAATACTTAGGAATTCCTATTCATAGAGACCTCTCCCATCTATGTTATCTTAATTTTGGGCCCTTTATTGAACAACTCCATACAGACCACGGTTGCCAAGTTAGAACTGTAAGATTCACTACGTGAACCACTGGTGTTTTGTGGAAAAGCACATGTACACTGTGTTCCAAATTATTATGCAAAAAGTGTTTAGGAGTGATAAGGGAAGAATTTGTTTGTTTGTCAGTTAAACTCATTGATGGTGATGTGTGTCAGGGCTCTTTATATCACTGTAAGCATTTGCAGACACCTGTGCTAATTAGTTTGGCAGGTGTGTCCAATGAAAGGCAAGACTACTTAAGATGGCTGTCTCACATTATTAAGCAGCCTACATTTTCTGCCAAAATGGGAAAGAAAAAGGATGTGTCGGCTGCTGAGAAGCAACAAATTGTGGAGTGTTTAGGTCAAGGCATGACTACAACCAACATTGTGCGATGATCAGGATGAAGTGTCTTGGCAATCAAGAAGTATGTAGCTGATTCACAGTACACACGTGTGCGTGCTGATAAGGGCAAATTGAGGACTCTTTCCTACAGGCAATTACGTCAGGTTAAAAGAGCAGCGGCAAAAAAGCCTTGTCATAGCAGCAGACAAGTTTTTGAAGCTGCTGGTGCCTCCAACGTCCCCCGAACAACAAGATGCAGGGTCCTTCAGAGGTTTGCAGCTGTGCATACGCCATCCTGTCGACCTCCTCTATCCACTTCACTCAAGCAGAAACGGTTCCAGTGGGCCAAACATTACATGAAGACTGATTTCAAAACTGTTTTGTTCACGGATGAGTGCCGTGCAGCGTTCGATGGTCCAGATGGATGGAGTGGAGGATGGCTGGTTGATGGACACCCCACGCAAACACGCCTACAGCGCCAACAAGGAGGAGGTGGAGTAATGTTTTGGGCTGGAATCATGGGGAGAGAGATTGTCGGCCCCTTTAGGATCCCTGAAGGCGCTAAAGATGAACTCCATAATGTATGTGGATTTTCTCAAACAGCACTTCCTGCCATGGTTCAAGAAGAAGAACCGTGTATTTCACAGCAAGATCATTTTTTTGCATGATAATGCACCATCTCATGCTGCACATAAAACATCTGCATCTCTGGCTGATATGGGCATAAAAGGGGACAAACTTATGGTGTGACCCCCATGCTCCCCTGACCTCTACCCCATTCAGAACCTCTGGAGCATCATCAAAAGGAGTGTCTATGATGGCGGGAGGCAGTTCACATCTAAGCAACAGCTCTGGGAGGGTATTCTGTCCTCATGCAAAACAATTGAAGCAGAAACCATCCAAAACCTGACAAATTCAATGGACGAGAGAGTTCAGAAGCTCCTTTCGAACAAGGGGTCCTATGTGAAAATGTAACATCACCTAGAATAAAGTTTTGAGTTGAAAACTGTTTGATTTCAGTTTCTAATAACCTGCTAATGCTTATAATTTCAAAAATGACCATTTTTTTGGTCTTTATTAAAATGAAAAGGTTGATCGAAAAGTTTGTGGGATCTAAGAGTGTGGCAACCCAGTAATCATGATTACTTAGAATTCTGACAATATGAGGGTCATGTTGCAGGTAGTGCAGCAAGAAGGCACTTATGTGTCTTGCGCATCTCGGAGCCCCAAAATTATTTTCCGGGCTAGATGCAGCTAAAAATTATTATTAATTTTAAATCTGGTGGAGCTTAGTATAGATGGCCTAATAGGATCAGTGCTGCACACTGCTACAAAGCCCAAATTATTTTCCAGTCAAGATACAGATAAACATGATTAGTAATTTGAAAGCTTAAAACGGTTGGTAGGGTGATTTTAACCAATCATCAAGCTTTTACTCTCCCCAGGATGACACAGGGGTAGAAAAGTCATTTTGGATCCATGATTTGTTCATCTTTATGAACGTGAGTCTGTCTACATTATCAGTGGAGAGCCGCGTGCGCTTATCTGTCAGCACACCACCAGCAGCGCTGAACACACGTTCAGACAAAATGCTGGCTGCGGGGCATGACAAGATCTCCAAGGCGTAAGTGGCTAGCTCCGGCCATTTATCCAGATTGGAAGCCCAAAAAGAGCAAGGGTCCAGTGACACAGTCATGGCTTCAATGTTTACTTGGAGATACTCCTGTACCATCGTCTCTAGGCGTTGACTATGTGTCAGACTTCTTGTCTCCTGTGGCCTTGCAAAGGATGGGCTAAAAAAGTGGTGAAATGATTCCGCAAAATTGATGTTACCAGCAGATACTGTGGTTCTGTTACGGTTTGAGCGCTGAACACTTGACGGTCCCACGGTTGGCAAGTTGGAACTGTGAGATTCACTACGTGCACCACTGGTGTTTTGTGGAAAAGCACATGTAAGATTCTGCAACAGTCTCTGCTGATACTCCTGCATGCGTGCATCCCTTTCTATGGCAGGAATAATTTCTGCAAATTTACTTTTGTACCGGGGATCTAACAGTGTGGCAACCCAGTAGTCAGGATTATTTCTAATTCTCACAATTCGAGGGTCATGTTGCAGGTAGTGCAGCAAGAAGGCACTCATGTGTGTTGCGCATCCAGGAGCACCAAGTCCCTGTTGTGTTGGTGGCGAGGTAACAATCATGCTTCCTTCCTCTGTCCTCTCGCCCCAACCTCGCACAACAGAAATGTGATCAAGGTCTCCCTCATCTGATGAGTCTTCCATCAGTTCGTCCTCCACTTCTTCCTGGGCTCCTGCACCTTCCTCACTAGTTTGGCTGCTACCATGCGCCCTGGTAAAACCATCTCCCCCACCCTCACATGCCTGCCGCCTTGGTGCTGCCGACCGTCTGGACCTTGCAGATGTTAGCCCTTCCGCATACAACTCCTCCTCCTCTACTTCCTCCACCTCCTCTTGTGCCACCACCTGACTCCGAATTCTGTTTAACATGTGCTCCAGCATGTAAATCACCGGAATAGTCATGCTGATAATGGCATCGTCAGCACTAAACATCTTCGTCGCCATTTCAAAACTGTGCAGAAGGATGCATAGGTCCCTGATCTGAGACCACTCCTCCAGCGTGATTTGCCCCACCTCTGGATCTCGTTGGCCCAGGCTATACGTCAGAACGTATTGCACCAGGGCTTGTCGGTGCTGCCACAGTCGCTGCAACATGTGCAGAGTTGAATTCCACCGGGTAGGCACATCGCATTTTAGCCGGTGAAGTGGCAGGCCCAACGACTTCTGTAGAGATGTAAGACGCTGAGCTGCGGGATGCGAACGGCGGAAGTGAGCACACAGCGACCGTGCCCTCTGCAGAAGGCCATCTAGTCTGGGATAGTGGGCTAAAAATTGCTGGACAACCAGGTTCAACACGTGAGCCATACAAGGCACGTGTGTGACATTGCCCCGGCGAAGGGCCGCACCCAGGTTTGCAGCATTGTCGCACACGGCCTTCCCTGGTTTCAGGTCCAGTGGAGACAACCATTCATGAAATTGGTTCTCCAGAGCTGACCACAACTCCTCAGCTGTGTGACTCACATTTCCCAGACATTTCAAAGTAAAAACCGATTGATGACGTTGAGCTCTACTGCCAGCATAGTAAGGAGGTGTGCAGGATCCCTTCTGCGCAGTTAGAAAGCTTGTGGCATGACCAGACAGGCTTTGGGTGCAGGTGGAAGACTGAGAGGAGGTTGAGGAGGCAGAAGCAGTGGAGGAACTTTGACATAAAGAGGATTGACGCACAACTCGTGGGGACGGCAAGACTTGGACAGCAGCCCCTTGTCCTGCTGTCACCATAGTTACCCAGTGCCCAGTCAGCGACATGTAACGGCCCTGTCCATGCCTACTCGTCCAAGTGTCTGTGGTGAAATGCACCCTGTCACACACAGAGTTTCTCAAAGAAGCGGTGATGTTGTGTGCGACATGCTGGTGGAGCGCAGGCACACCTTTCTTTGAGAAGTAGTGCCGACTGGGCATCTGGTACTGGGGCACTGCGACGGACATAAGGTCTCGAAAATCCTCTGTGTCCACCAGGCGGAAAGGCAGCATTTCAGTAGCCAAGAGCTTGCAGATGGTGAAATTCAACCTCTTAGCTTTCTCATGGCTAGGAGGAAATGGTCTTTTACTTGTCCACATCTGAGGGACCGAGTGCTGGCTATTGTGCTCAGACGGGGTTGATAAGGGTGTCCCCGGCAAACTGCCGGTCTGTGAGGAAGATGCAGGCGGACATGTTAGGTTGCCTTGATCCAAAAGTGGTGGTATCGATGTCGGACAGCGCTCAACACCAGCTGGTGTTACCACCTCCAAAGAAAATGATGACCTGCCAATCACGCTGGCTGTTGCGGGTAAAGAAGTGGCAGGTCTGTGCCCCAAAACAGGTGTGACTGCTGTCCCCAAAGTCACAGAGGATGAAGAGGCCGCAGATGCACAAGATATGGCAGACGGTGGTTGGCCCGGCCGGCTAGGCCGCATTGTAGCACACTGAGCTTCCCACTGCAACTTATGCTTCATGTCCATGTGCCGGTTCATGCATGAAGTACTCAAACTATGTATTTTTTGGCCTCTACTTAGCTTTTGCTGACAAATGTTACAGATAACACGAGTTGGGTCATCTTTATCGATCTGAAAAAATGCCCAGGCTATGCAAGGCTTAGCACCCATGCGACCTGAAGAGCCACCACGACTTGTGGTGAGAGGCAGAGTTGTGTTTTAGGATGCAGTTGTTGACGTGCTTCCAGCACTACGTCTATGTTCAGGAAGGCGCAACCTGACCTCGTCGTCACTAGCATCTTCCTCCACCTCCTCTGCTGACCTCATCTCTTGGCTGACTGTGGGTTGACAGTAAGTGGGATCTCCAACCTCATCATCATCACCCTGTGCGTTATCACACCCGTCGTCCTCAGAGCCAACCTGTTCCTGCCCTGACAAAAAACTAAAGTTGTCGCTCCAATCAGGTATTTGAGTCTCATCATCGTCTTCCTCATTGTCTCCACCAACAGGAGTTACAGTTTGGGAATGAGGGTCTACATTATGGTCAGAACCTTCTCCGTCTGGTCCTGGATCCGACTCATAAAGATTCTGGGCATCAGTGCAGATCATTTCCTCGTCTGGATTCACAGAAGCGCTGGAGTCGACCTCTGATTCCCAGGCTATAGTATGAGTAAACAGCTCTGCAGACTCAACCATCTGTTCTACCTCATACTCAGATGGGCAGCTGGAGATTTGGGAGCTGTGAGGAAGCAAGTGCGATTGGGGTGACACCTTTGAGGACTGGAGTATTTGTGATGTTGAAGTTGATGTGGAGGAGAGCCCACTTAAAGGAGCACTTGATATCCGTTGAAGCACCTGCTGTTTTTGTGCCTCATCTGGAATTTGTAGCGATTGGCGTGGCCGTAAGAAAGTGATCTTATCACATTGTCCGCTAAAAGAAGTAGACATTTTAGTTTGGCTGGAAGATGGTCTTTCTTCTGCAGATGTTACTGTTGCTTTAACACCTACCCCACGGACACAACCTTTTTTCCCCTTCCCAACATGCCTATTCCCCTTTCCACCAGCAGCAGGCCTTTTTCCACTCATTTTGGTGGTTAACTAATTCACAACTCTGGAGTTGTTTGCACAAAAAAACAATGGATGGGAACCGAGCAGAGCTGAGTGGCTAAACTGTGGTATTAGGCCAAAACTATTGGCTGGGTTAGATGCAGAAAAAAATTATATTCAATTTGCAACCTGATGGAGGTCAGTATAGATGGACTAATAGAACAAGTCCCACACACAGCTAGAAGCCCAAATATTTTTTCAGAGGTAGATGCAGAAAAAAATTGTATTCAGTTTGCAACCTGATGGGGGTCAGTATAGATGGACTAATAGAACAAGTCCCACACACAGCTAGAAGCCCAAATATTTTTTCAGAGGTAGATGCAGAAAAAAATTATATTCAGTTTGCAACCTGATGGAGGTCTTTATAGATGGATTAATAGAACAAGTCCCACACACAGCTAGAAGCCCAAATATTTTTTCAGAGGTACATGCAGAAAAAAATTATATTCAGTTTGCAACCTGATGGAGGTCTGTATAGATTGATTAATAGAACAAGTCCCACACACAGCTAGAAGCCCAATATTTTTTCAGAGGTAGATGCAGAAAAAAAATATATTCAGTTTGCAACCTGATGGAGGTCAGTATAGATGGACTAATAGAGAAAGTCCCACACACTGCTAGAAGGCCAAATATTTTTTCAGAGCTAGATGCAGATATAAATTATTTTTAATTTGCAACCTGATGGAGGTCAGTATAGATGGACTAATAGAGAAAGTCCCACACACTGCTAGAAGGCCAAATATTTTTTCAGAGCTAGATGCAGACAAAAAATTATTTTTAATTTGCAACCTGATGGAGGTCAGTATAGATGAACTAATAGAGAAAGTTCCACACACTGCTAGAAGGCCAAATATTTTTTCAGAGCTAGAAGCAGATATAAATTATTTTTAATTTGCAACCTGATGGAGGTCAGTATAGATGGACTAATAGAGAGAGAAAGTCCCACACACTGCTAGAAGGCCAAATATTTTTTCAGAGCTAGATGCAGAAAAAAATTATATTCAGTTTGCAACCTGATGGAGGTCAGTATAGATGGATTAATAGAACAAGTCCCACACACAGCTAGAAGCCCAAATATTTTTTCATAGGTAGATGCAGAAAAAAATTATATTCAGTTTGCAACCTGATGGAGGTCTGTATAGATGGATTAATAGAACAAGTCCCACACACAGCTAGAAGCCCAAATATTTTTTCAGAGGTAGATGCAGAAAAAAATTATATTCAGTTTGCAACCTGATGGAGGTCTGTATAGATGGATTAATAGAACAAGTCCCACACACAGCTAGAAGCCCAATATTTTTTCAGAGGTAGATGCAGAAAAAAAATATATTCAGTTTGCAACCTGATGGAGGTCAGTATAGATGGACTAATAGAGAAAGTCCCACACACAGCTAGAAGCCCAAATATTTTTTCAGAGGTAGATGCAGAAAAAAATTATATTCAGTTTGCAACCTGATGGAGGTCTGTATAGATGGATTAATAAATCAAGTCCCACACACAGCTAGAAGCCCAAATATTTTTTCAGAGGTAGATGCAGAAAAAAATTATATTCAGTTTGCAACCTGATGGAGGTCTGTATAGATGGATTAATAGAACAAGTCCCACACACAGCTAGAAGCCCAATATTTTTTCAGAGGTAGATGCAGAAAAAAATATATTCAGTTTGCAACCTGATGGAGGTCAGTATAGATGGACTAATAGAGAAAGTCCCACACACTGCTAGAAGGCCAAATATTTTTTCAGCGCTAGATGCAGATATAAATTATTTTTAATTTGCAACCTGATGGAGGTCAGTATAGATGGACTAATAGAGAAAGTCCCACACACTGCTAGAAGGCCAAATATTTTTTCAGAGCTAGATGCAGAAAAAAATTATATTCAGTTTGCAACCTGATGGAGGTCAGTATAGATGGACTAATAGAACAAGTCCCACACACAGCTAGAAGCCCAAATATTTTTTCAGAGGTAGATGCAGAAAAAAATTATATTCAGTTTGCAACCTGATGGAGGTCTGTATAGATGGATTAATAGAACAAGTCCCACACACAGCTAGAAGCCCAATATTTTTTCAGAGGTAGATGCAGAAAAAAAATATATTCAGTTTGCAACCTGATGGAGGTCAGTATAGATGGACTAATAGAAAAAGTGCCACACACTGCTAGAAGGCCAAATATTTTTTCATAGCTAGATGCAGACAAAAAATTATTTTTAATTTGCAACCTGATGGAGGTCAGTATAGATGGACAAATAGAGAAAGTCCCACACACTGCTAGAAGGCCAAATATTTTTTCAGAGCTAGATGCAGATATAAATTATTTTTAATTTGCAACCTGATGGAGGTTAGTATAGATGGACTAATAGAGAAAGTCCCACACACTGCTAGAAGGCCAAATATTTTTTCAGAGCTAGATGCAGAGAAAAATTATATTCAGTTTGCAACCTGATGGAGGTCAGTATAGATGGACTAATAGAACAAGTCCCACACACAGCTAGAAGGCCAAATATTTTTTCAGAGGTAGATGCAGATAAAAATTATTTTTAATTTGCAGCCTGATGGAGGTCAGTATAGATGGACTAATAGAGAAAGTCCCACACACTGCTAGAAGGCCAAATATTTTTTCAGAGCTAGATGCAGACAAAAAATTATTTTGAATTTGCAACCTGATGGAGGTCAGTATAGATGGACTAATAGAGAAAGTCCCACACACTGCTAGAAGGCCAAATATTTTTTCAGAGCTAGATGCAGACAAAAAATTATTTTTAATTTGCAACCTGATGGAGGTCAGTATAGATGGACTAATAGAGAAAGTCCCGCACACTGCTAGAAGGCCAAATATTTTTTCAGAGCTAGATGCAGATAAAAATTATTTTTAATTTGCATCCTGATGGAGGTCAGTATAGATGGACTAATAGAGAAAGTCCCACACACTGCTAGAAGGCCAAATATTTTTTCAGAGCTAGATGCAGAAAAAAATTATATTCAGTTTGCAACCTGATGGAGGTCAGTATAGATGGACTAATAGAACAAGTCCCACACACAGCTAGAAGCCCAAATATTTTTTCAGAGGTAGATGCAGATAAAAATTATTTTGAATTTGCAACCTGATGGAGGTCAGTATAGATGGACTAATAGAGAAAGTCCTACACACTGCTAGAAGGCCAAATATTTTTTCAGAGCTAGATGCAGAAAAAAATTATATTCAGTTTGCAACCTGATGGAGGTCAGTATAGATGGACTAATAGAACAAGTCCCACACACTGCTAGAAGGCCAAATATTTTTTCAGAGCTAGATGCAGAAAAAAATTATATTCAAATTGCAACCTGATGGAGGTCACTATAGATGGACTAATAGAATGATGCTATGCCCAAAAGATTTTACTTCACTAGGTGCAGTGAAAAAATTGGTATTCTATACACAGGTGGTATATCTTGCAACACAGATAGGCTACTCCACTGACTAACACACTCTGCAATAGGCCAAAAAGGATTAGCTTTGCTAGATTCAGCCAAATGCTGTGAAAAAAAATTGCACAGCACTGGCACAGACCTGCCTGGCAAAAACTGATAGGAACTGATGTAACCTAGTCCTGAAAAGGACTACAATTACAATTAGTCTTTACTCCCACAATCTATCTATTTAAGAGCACAGACCTGCCTGATAAAAGTCGTAGGAAATGCTGTAACCTAGTCCTTAAAAGGACTGCAATCATAACTATTCCCTACTCCCAAGCTATCTGTAGATTTGTGCGAAAATTGGCTTGAAATTAACAAGGTATAGCGCACACAGCAACAGCGGTGCCGTCTAACACGCAGCTGCAGCAGTGAGAAAATGGTGGCGACGGGGAAAATGGCTTGGTCTTATAGGGCAAGGACATGTGACATACACTGCCAATGACACATGCCCTTGCTTGTGTGAAAAAAAGCACTTCGCTCCGTGCGTGCGCTGCTGATAGGCTGACAGATTGCACCTCCCCACTGTAAATGCGGGAAAGAGAAAAAAAATGGAGATCTTCATTATTCCTGCAGAGATCCATCCCCTGCCCCTCACCCCACCCCGCTGTACACTCAAACTGCGTATTAACATTAATTTTCATCATTACTGAGAAAAAAATCCAGTTATGATTTTGGTGCACGAACAGTTATCGAACATAACCTCGAACAGCCAAATTTTTCTCAAATCGTTCGTGTTCGCTGAACGGCTCGAACACCGCCCAAAACAGCTCGAATTTGAGATTGGCGAACAGTTCGAGTCGAACAACGCTCATCTCTACTCCACACCTTGGGCTATGTTCAAAAGTAGCATTTTTTATGCGTTTTTGCACTTTTGTATTGCTTTCAACCGTGACAAATGCATTCACCGGGAAATGTAAATTTAACATTTTACAATCTTATCTGGCCATGTGCTGTGTGACACATGCATACAGTGCTGAAAAGACATGGGAACAGCATAGGGAAGACCCCTGGAAGCATCTCTGACACCCAGGTCACTGCCTAAAATTGTGCCCATCAGAAGTGATCCTTGCCGCATCAGAAGATGCAGACTTGCAACTATCCCTGAGCAAGTCCTTTTGCCAGGGCAGTGTTCAATTGTACCTCCCCCATTCCTTGCAATGCAAGCGCAAATATGCAGCCAACCAATCACCCACCCACCGGCAGGCTGCAATACCATACTGCTAGCTTTCACTTGAAATGGGGCCTTTTAGTTTGGAGGAGGCCGAAGCTGGCCATTACCTCATGGCTGATTCGGCAGCAAGGTATCCATTCTCAGTCCCCAGCCGCTCGGCGGATGGGTGTCCACGCTCAGTCCCCAGCCGCCAGGGGGCGGCCGGGTGTCCATACTCAGTCCCCAGCCGCTCCACGGCCGGGTGTCCACACACGGTCCCCAGCCGCCTGGGGCGGCCAGGTGTCCATAAACAGTCCCCAGCCGCCCCTATTTCTCCTGTTACCTTCCCACTCACTTTTCTTAGCCTGGCCTGCTTTAGGGCAGCATTGAACGAGCCCACCAGAGAACCAGCCTCCTCCGGTGGCCCCTGGCTTTTCCATCAGGGGAGTTGAGAGTGCCAAGGTGAGGAGCATGATGATGATAGAAGTTAGCATCTGCTTTGTTTTCTTGGAATGCAAGCGCATGTATGTTGTAGCGGCTAGGCCTGAGGTGGTCAGCGTTTTGGAGCATATCCTACCTCCTCCGAGGATTGCTGGATGTTTTTCTGCTACTATCCCAGTTCTATGACTCCCGTTAAAACAAAGCTTCCGGTGATAAATGATGGATGAGGTGGTGGCAAAGGAGAAAGAGCAGGAGGAACAGGGACCATTCACATCAATATCAGACCTGACAAACACTCATGTCTTGTAGGATATGATTCTGTACCAAAAAGAGTGGTTCGGCTACACATTTATAGGGCATACAGTGAGTACAATGCCTACCAAAAATTTAGAGGCACTCCAATGTCCCTTGGAAGTGACATGGAGGTCAGAGGGCCTTAACTAAACCATTTTTTCCATTTATAGCAACTGGGTCTCCTGTGCACTGTTGGCCTAAGCAGTGAATGGAAGGCTTTTCAAAAATTATGAGGAACTGTAATGCCCCTTGAAACAGACGTGGATTACAGCGTACTAAAAACCTTCTACCCATTATTAGGGAGTGGGTCTCGCTTAGTGTTCGCCTATGCATTGAAAAGCAAAAGCTGACTAAAATTCGGAGGGAATGCAATGCCCGTTGGAAGAGTCATGGAGGACGCAGTAGCTTAACAAGATGGTTTTAATGCCCCTTGGAAAAGTGGTGGAGGTCACAGTAGCTTAACAAGACGGTTTTAATGCCCCTTGGAAAAGTGGTGGAGGTCACAGTAGCTTAACAAGACGGTTTTAATGTCACTCGGAAGAGACGTGGAGGTCCCAGTAGCTTAACAAAACGGTTTTAATGCACCTTGGAAAAGTGGTGGAGGTCACAGTAGCTTAACAAGACAGTTTTAATGCCCCTTGGAAAACTGGTGGAGGTCACAGTAGCTCAACAAGACGATTTTAATGCCCCACAGTAGAGACGTGGAGGTCCCAGTAGCTTAACAAGACGGTTTTAATGCCCCTTGGAAAATTGGTGGAGGTCACAGCAGCTTAACAAGACGGCTTTAATGCCTCTTGGAAAAGTGGTGGAGGTCACAGTAGCTTAACAAGACGGCTTTAATGCCCCTCGGAAGAGAGGTGGAGGTCACAGCACAGTAGTTTAACAAGACAGTTTTAATGCCCCTTACAAGAGCCATACAGTACAGCATCTTAAAAATATTATTCCCATTATTGGGGAGTGGGTGTCCCGCAGTCTTTGCTTATGTCTTCCAAGCAAAAGCTGACAAAAATAAGGACGGAGGAACTTTCAATAATGGCAACACGGACCACGGTCACCCTGGTGGTATAGTGGTGGTGGAGGCTGAGGATAAGGAGAAGAACATAAAACAGCCGAAATGAGGAAGCATATACACATGTGTGGGTGTGAAGCGGTGCATGTGAATACACCTCCCGAAATAACATAGTGGATTTGACTTTATGTTACTCTGCTGTCATTTGGTGGTGATGAGAAGTCTGGCAAAATTCAGCCCTTGTTCATTTTGATAAGGGTCAGCTTGTCAGCATTGTCAGTTGACAGGCGAGTGCGCTTATCAGCTATAATTCCCCCTGCGGCACTAAAAACACGCTCCGATAACACACTAGCGGCAGGGCAGGCCAGGACCTCCAAGGCGTACAGAGCGAGCTCATTCCAAGTGTCTAGCTTGGATACCCAATAATTAAAAGGCACAGAGGAATCACAGAGGACGCTGGTACGGTCGGCAAGGTACTCCCG
The DNA here is from genome assembly GCF_046119375.1 of Phyllobates terribilis. NCBI lineage: Eukaryota > Metazoa > Chordata > Amphibia > Anura > Dendrobatidae > Phyllobates > Phyllobates terribilis. The sequence continues at coordinate 198,428,025 of NW_027362764.1, forward strand.
CACCATCTTTTGAAACTTTCCACTCCTTGTGAGAGTACCCCGCGCCTCAGGGTCTGTCCGAAGGGAGCTTCTGAGAAAACTGTCCCAAAATGTTGACAGTGTTCCCCTGCCTCTGCTGGATTGGAGTTGCATCTCACTCGCATGTACGCCTTGGTTGGGCAACGAACTGTGACCTCTGCCGCTAGCCTGTTCAGATGGGAATTTTTTTAACAGTTCTGCAGCAAGGGCCTTCTGGTACTGCTACATTTTTATAGACCTCTCCACCTCAGGAATAAGACAGTGAAAGTTCTCCTTGTAGCGGGGGTCTAAAAGTGTCATCAACCAGTAAAGACTGTCACCCAACATTTTGACAACGCGAGGGTCACGGTTAAGACAGCGTAACATAAAGTCAGCCATGCGTGCCAGACTGGTAACGGGCAAGACTTCCGTCCTCACCAAGATGACGACTGACCATGCTCTCCTCCTCCTGCTCCTCCTCCTCCTCCCCCCTGTCCTCAGGCCACCCACGCTGAACCGACGGTATGACAGTTGTACAGGTACTACCGTCTACAGTGCATGATACAAGCTCCTGTTCTTCCTCCTCCACCTCCTCCTCCTCTCCCTCATTGTCCCTCAATGCACGTTGGGATGAGATGAGGCTGGGCTGTGTGTAATCGACCGCTATGGCTTCTTGATCCATATCATCATACTCGGGCTGCAATGCCTCCTCTTTAATTCTCTGCAGAGAGCGTTGCAAAAGACAGACAAGTGGAATGCTGACGCTAATGATGGCGTCATCGCCACTCACCATCTTGGTGGACTCCTCAAAGTTTGTCAAGATGGTACATATGTCAGACATCCAGGTCCACTCCTGTGGTCTTATGTGTGGAGTCTGACCTGAATATCGACGGCCTTGTTGCAGCAGGTACTCCACAACTGCTCTCTTCTGCTCACAAATCCTTTGCAACATGTGGAGGGTAGAGTTCCAACGTGTGGGGACATCACACACCAGTCAGTGTGACGGTAGCTGCAAACGCTGCTGCAACACAGCAAGGGCAGCGGAAGCTGTAGCCGACTTGCGAAAATGAGCTGACAGGTGGCGTAGTTTGACGAGCAGATCTGGCAACTTGGGGTACGATTTAAGAATCCACTGAACCACGAGGTTAAGCACATGAGCCAGGCATGGTACGTGTGTGATCTCGCCTCACCTCAGAGCCGCCACCAGGTTACGGCCATTGTCACACACGACCATACCTGGATGTAGGTTCAGCGGTCTCAGCCACAGATCTTCCTGCTCTTTCACAGCTGTCCACAACTCACAAGCAGTGTGAGGTTTCTCACCTAAGCTTATGAGTTTCAGCACAGCCTGTTGCCACTTGGCGGAGGCAGTACTGCAGTGCTTCCAGCTTGTAACTGATGTGGTGATATCTGAGATAGAGACTGAACATGAGGAGGAGGAGGATGATGTGCAGGAGCTGTACACTGTAGGGGAAACTCTGACTGACATAATGCCCGCAATCCTCGGTGTGGGGAGGATGTGTTCTGTCCTAAGGTCCGACTGGGTCCCGGCTTCCACTATGTTTACCCAGTGTGCTGTCAGGGAGATGTACCTTCCCTGGCCGCAAGCACTTGTCACGTGTCCGTTGTCAGGTGGACTCTCCCAGTAACTGCATTCTTGAGGGCACGGCAGATGTTTTGGGACACGTGCTTGTGTAGTGCGGGGATGGCACATCGGGCAAAATAGTGTCGGCTGGGGACCGAGTACCGAGGGACGGCCACCGCCATAAGGTTGCGGACGGATTCCATCTCCACCAGCCTAAAAGGCAGCATTTCCAATGCTAGCAGTCATGAAATGTGTGAATTTAGGACTGTGGCCTGTGGGGCGTTAGCTGCGAATTTTCGCTTTCGTTCAAAGGTATGGGATATGGACAATTGAACGCAGCGGTGGGACGTGGACATGGACATTGATGCTGTTTCTTGAGAAACTGCCATAACAAGTGAAGGCCTAGAGGAGGAGGCATCTTTCTATGCAGTATGGACAGCGGATTGCCTTGCACACACAACAAGGGGTTCTATTGCATGCAAAACAGCAGAAGAAGCAGTGGTGACACCCGCTGGCACTGGTCGTGGACCCTTGGGTTCGCCCCACAAAGTCGGGTGCTTTGCTGACATGTGCCTGATCATGCTGGTGGTGGTCAGGCTAGTAGTTTTGTCACCCCTGCTGATTGCTGATGCTGGCATGGCTGGTGGTACAAATGGCCTTTTTGGGGTTATCAGCAGAGTCTTTAAAAAAATTCCAGACTCTGGAAGACCTACAGGTTATACTGGCAGCGTCCCTCGTGTTGGTGTTACGGGGAACTGTTGCTGCCTTCTGTGTGTGGCCACCACACTGCTTCTTCCTGCCTGTTGGGGTACTCTGCCTCCCTCCCTTTGTGTGCTGCTGGCCTCGCTCTGCATGTCCTCCTGCCATGTTGGATCAGTTACTAGATCATCCACCACCTCCTCCTCTTCCACTTGCGCACCACGATCCTCCTCCTCACTTCCTGGCAATTGTGTCTTGTCATCGTCCACCTCTTGTGACAAATTGCCAGCGTCGACTTCCTGCGGCCGTGGCTGTTCAAATATTTGGGAATCGCTACATGGAATCTCCTCTTCCACCACTTCAAGCGGAGCAGGCGAGGGGTCACAAATCTGGAAATGGACCAGTGAACAGCTCTTCAGAGTGTCCAAGTGTGGGATCAGTTGCTGTCTGATGACACTCGGCATGGTGGGAGGAAGGAGCATCAGGGTGAGGAGGAGTATGCAGTCGAGTCTCACGGCAACTAAGATTTGACCATGTGGAAAACAGACCGGAGGTGGTGGTGTTCGGGTAACTGGAAGTATTATCTGCTATCCAATTAACAACCTGTTCACACTGATCAGTTCGCAATACAGGTGTTGTTCTGTGCTTCCCTATTAATTCAGTCAAGAAGTGGGAGCGAGAAGATGTGGCTGTTGGTTGTGGCACATTTTCACCTTGGCCACGGCCCCGTCCTCTGCACGCATCATCACCAGAACGTCCACTTCCATGTCCCTTGCCACGCGTCTTGCCCATTGTAAAGGAAGTAAAATAGCTTACACTCGCACTATTAATGGAAAAATGGTAATAAAGCGTAGATTAGAACTGTGGAAGAGGAAAACCACAGTTTTATGTCTCTGGCCTACACCCGACTCTTTTAAACAATCTGAACAATCAGGGAGAAACTATTAATGTTTTTCTTTACGGAAAAAATACCAAAAGCTGAATAATAGAGATTTTTTACCGTGGAATGGCAAAACCACAGTTATTGCTTACTATGGTATACCAGACAATTTTAAATACAGTATATATATTTACGGCTGAACGGTGAGCGACACACTCAAACTGTTTTTTTTTAGGTAAAAATGGCCCAAAAGTGGATAATACAGAGGCTTGAACCGTGGAACTGCGAAACCACACTTCTATTTCTCTGGCCTTCACCAGACTATTTTCAACAGATATATTTGTGTCTGAACAATGAGGAAACACTATTACTGTTTTTCTTTACGGCAAAAAATGCCAAAAGCAGGATTACAGAGATTTTTTACCGTGGAACGGCAAAACCACAGTTATAATTTACTGGTGAATACCAGACTCTTTTAAACAGATATATTCATGTCTGAACAATCAGGAGACACTATTACTGTTTTTCTTTACGGGAAAAAATGCCAAAAGCAGGATAATACAGAGATTTGACGCGTGGAACTGCAAAACCACACTTCTATTTCTCGGGCCTACACCAGACTATTTTCAGCAGATATATTTGTGTCTGAACAATCAGGGAGACACTATTATAGTTTTTTTTTTACGGCAAAAAATGCCAAAAGCAGGATAATAGAGATTTTTTACTGTGGAACAGCCAAACCACAGTTATAATTTACTGATGTATACCAGACTTTTTTCAATATATATATTTGTGGCTGAACAGTGAGCGACACACTCAAACTGTTTTTTTTTAGGTACAAATGGCCCAAAAGTGAATAATACAGAGGTTTGAACCGTGGAACTGCAAAACCACACTTCTGTCTCTCTGTCCTACACCAGGCTATTTTAAACAGATATATTTGTGCCTGAACTGTCACAGACACACTTTTTTTTTTTGGGGGGGGGCACCAAAAGGTTAATAAGACAGGTATTTGTACAGTGTGAAGGAGAGAAAAAAAAAGAGGATTTAGATGAAAAAAAGGATTTTTCCTGGCCCCCCAGGACCTGGAGCTAAGTCCAGACATTTCAGCAACAGGAGCACACAGGACTGTAATGCAGCGTTTGCTGGTATAATCACTGCATCTCCTATACAGCCTGCCTGCCTGCCTGATATTTGGGATGGATATTAGTCCTGAGAAGGACTATTTGTTTGATTTGGCAGCCTTTACAGACCCTACACTAACTATTTCGCAGTATAAATCTCTCCCTAGCTCAGCAGCGCTTTCCCTACACTAGCTGATCCGGAGCAACTGTGTCCAAGATGGCGGCGCCTGGTTTTAAATACTTGAGGTGACACTGTGCTGCCAGCCAATCAATGTAATGTCCACAACCAACATGGCTGGGGCATTACAGTGACTGGCTGGCAATCCCTGCATGTTCATTGGCTCTGTAAAGAGCGCCAAAGTTGCAGGGCCGAAACTCGAGTAACCCGAGTAGGGTGATGCTCGGGCGAGTACCGAGCAGTGTCGAGCATGTTCGCTCAACACTACACTGGCGTTATTTTTTGGAAGGCGCTAGATTTCCTATTCAGGTTTTCACAGATCATAAGAATTTGATCTATCTGAATGCTGCCAAGCGCTTGAATGTAGAGATGAGCGGTGTTCGACTCGAACTGTTCGCCAATCTCAAATTCGAGCTGTTTTGGACGGTGTTCGAGCCGTTCGGCGAACACGAACAATTTGAAAAAAATTCGGCTGTTCGAGGTTATGTTCGATAACTGTTCGTGCACCAAAATCATAACTGGATTTTTTCTCCGTAATGCTGAAAATTAACGTTAATACGCAGTTTGAGTGTACAGCGGGGCTGGGGGAGGGGCAGGGGATGGATCTCTGCAGAAATAATGAAGATCTCCATTTTTTTTTATCTTTCCTGCATTTACAGTGGGGAGGTGCAATCTGTCAGCCTATCAGCAGCGCACACACGGAGGAAGCTGCTTTTTTTCACACAAGCAAGGGCATGTATCATTGGCAGTGTATGTCACATGTCCTTGCCCTAAAAGACCCAGCCATTTTCCCTGTTGCCACCATTTTCTCACTGCTGCAGCTGCGTGTTAGACAGCACCGCTGTTGCTGTGTGCGCTTTACTTTGTTAATTTCAGGCCAATTTTCACACAAATCTACAGATAGCTTGGGAGTAGGGAATAGTTGTGATTGCAGTCCTTTTAAGGACTAGGTTACATCATTTCCTAAGACTTTTATCAGGCAGGTCTGTGCTCTTAAATAGATAGGTTGGGAGTAAAGACTAATTGTAATTGCTGTCCTTTTCAGGGCTAGGTTACATCAGTTCCTATCACTTTTATCAGGCAGGTCTGTGCTCTTAAATAGATAGGTTGGAGGTAAAGACTAATTATAATTGCAGTCCTTTTGAGGGCTAAGTTATACCAGTTCCTATCACTTTTTGCCAGGCAGCTCTGTTTTAGTGCTGAGCAAGTTTTTTTAACAGCATTTGGCAAAATATAGCAATGTGCAATGTGTGTTAGTCAGTAGAGTAGCCTATCTGTGTTGCAGCTACACCACCTGTGTATAGAATACAAAGTTTTTTACTGCACCTAGTGAAGTAAAACATTTTGGGCATAGCATCATTCTATTAGTCCATCTATACTAACATCAACCAGGTTGCAAATTCAATAAAAAAAATTTCTGCATCTAGCTCTGAAAAAATATTTCGGCTTGTAGCAGTGTGTGGGACTTGTTCCATTAGTCCATCTATACTAACCTCCACCAGGTTGCAAATTCAAAATAATTTTTATCTGCATCTAGCTCTGAAAAAATATTTCGGCTTGTAGCAGTGTGTGGGACTAGTTATATTAGTCCATCTATACTAACCTCCACCAGGTTGCAAATTCAAAATAATTTTTTTCTGCATCTAGCTCTGAAATAATATTTCGGCTTGTAGCAGTGTGTGGGACTTGTTCTATTAGTCCATCTATACTAACCTCCAACAGGTTGCAAATTCAATATAATTTTTTTCTGCAACTAGCTCTGAAAAAATATTTCGGCTTGTAGCAGTGTGTGGGACTTGTTCTATTAGTCCATCTATACTAAAATACAACAGGTTGCAAATTCAATATAATTTTTTTCTGCATCTAGCTCTGAAAAAATATTTCGGCTTGTAGCAGTGTGTGGGACTTGTTCTATTAGTCCATATATACTAACCTCCACCAGGTTCCAAATTCAAAATAATTTTTATCTGCATCCAGCTCTGAAAAAATATTTCGGCTTGTAGCAGTGTGTGGGACTTGTTCTATTAGTCCATATATACTAACCTCCACCAGGTTGCAAATTCAAAATAATTTTTTTCTGCATCTAGCTCTGAAATAATATTTCGGCTTGTAGCAGTGTGTGGGACTTGTTCTATTAGTCCATCTATACTAACCTCCACCAGGTTGCAAATTCAATATAATTTTTTTCTGCAACTAGCTCTTAAAAAAATATTTCGGCTTGTAGCAGTGTGTGGGACTTGATCTATTAGTCCATCTATACTAACCTCCACCAGGTTGCAAATTCAAAATAATTTTTATCTGCATCTAGCTCTGAAAAAATATTTCAGCTTGTAGCAGTGTGTGGGACTTGTTCTATTAGTCCATCTATACTAACCTCCCCCAGGTTGCAAATTCAAAATAATTTTTTTCTGCATCTAGCTCTGAAATAATATTTTGGCTTGTAGCAGTGTGTGGGACTTGTTCTATTAGTCCATCTATACTAACCTCCACCAGGTTGCAAATTCAATATAATTTTTTTCTGCAACTAGCTCTGAAAAAATATTTCGGCTTGTAGCAGTGTGTGGGACTTGTTCTATTAGTCAATCTATACTAACCTCCACCAGGTTGCAAATTCAATATAATTTTTTTCTGCATCTAGCTCTGAAAAAATATTTCGGCTTGTAGCAGTGTGTGGGACTTGTTCTATTAGTCCATATATACTAACCTCCACTAGGTTGCAAATTCAATATAATTTTTTTCTGCATCTAGCTCTGAAAAAATATTTCGGCTTGTAGCAGTGTGTGGGACTTGTTCTATTAGTCCATCTATACTAACCTCCACCAGGTTGCAAATTCAATATAATTTTTTTCTGCATCAAGCTCTGAAAAAATATTTTGGCTTGTAGCAGTGTGGGGGACTTGATATATTAGTCCATCTATACTAACCTCCACCAGGTTGCAAATTCAATATAATTTTTTTCTGCATCTAGCTCTGAAAAAATATTTCGGCTTGTAGCAGTGTGTGGGACTTGATATATTAGTCCATCTATACTAACCTCCACCAGGTTGCAAATTCAATATAATTTTTTTCTGCCACTAGCTCTGAAAAAATATTTCGGCTTGTAGCAGTGTGTGGGACTTGTTCTATTAGTCCATCTAAACTAACCTCCACCAGGTTGCAAATTCAATATAATATTTTTCTGCATCTAGCTCTGAAAAAATATTTCGGCTTGTAGCAGTGTGTGGGACTTGTTCTATTAGTCCATCTATACTAACCTCCACCAGGTTGCAAATTCAATATAATTTTTTTATGCATCTAGCTCTGAAAAAATATTTCGGCTTGTTGCAGTGTGTGGGACTTGTTCTATTTGTCCATCTATACTAACCTCCTCCTGGTTGCAAATTCAATATAATTTTTTTTTGCATCTAGCTCTGAAAAACTATTTCGGCTTGTAGCAGTGTGTGGGACTTGTTCTATTAGTCCATCTATACTAACCTCCACCAGGTTGCAAATTCAATATAATTTTTTTCTGCATCTAGCTCTGAAATAATATTTCGGCTTGTAGCAGTGTGTGGGACTTGTTCTATTTGTCCATCTATACTAACCTCCTCCCGATTGCAAATTCAATATAATTTTTTTTTGCATCTAGCTCTGAAAAACTATTTCGGCTTGTAGCAGTGTGTGGGACTTGTTCTATTAGTCCATCTATACTAACCTCCACCAGGTTGCAAATTCAAAATAATTTTTATCTGCATCTATCTCTAAAAAAATATTTCGGCTTGTAGCAGTGTGTGGGACTTGTTCTATTAGTCCATCTATACTAACCTCCACCAGATTGCAAATTCAAAATCATTTTTTTCTGCATCTAGCTCTGAAATAATATTTCGGCTTGTAGCAGTGTGTGGGACTTGTTCTATTAGTCCATCTATACTAACCTCCACCAGGTTGCAAATTCAATATAATTTTTTTCTGCAACTAGCTCTGAAAAAATATTTCGGCTTGTAGCAGTGTGTGGGACTTGTTCTATTAGTCCATCTATACTAACCTTCACCAGGTTGCAAATTCAATACAATTTTTTTTTGCATCTAGCTATGAAAAAATATTTTGGCTTGTAGCAGTGTGTGGGACTTGTTCTATTAGTCCATCTATACTAACCTCCACCAGGTTACAAATTCAATATAATTTTTTTCTGCATCTAGCTCTGAAAAAATATTTCGGTTTGTAGCAGTGTGTGGGACTTGTTCTATTAGTCCATCTATACTAACCTCCACTAGGTTGCAAATTCAATATAATTTTTTTCAGCATCTAGCTCTGAAAAAATATTTCGGCTTGTAGCAGTGTGTGGGACTTGATCTATTAGTCCATCTATACTAACCTCCACCAGGTTGCAAATTCAATATAATTTTTTTCTGCATAAAGCTCTGAAAAAATATTTCGGCTTGTAGCAGTGTGTGGGACTTGATATATTAGTCCATCTATACTAACCTCCACAAGGTTGCAAATTCAATATAATTTTTTTCTGCATCTAGCTATGAAAAAATATTTCGGCTTGTAGCAGTGTGTGGGACTTGTTCTATTAGTCCATCTATACTAACCTCCACCAGGTTGCAAATTCAATATAATTTTTTTCTGCCACTAGCTCTGAAAAAATATTTCGGCTTGTAGCAGTGTGTGGGACTTGTTCTATTAGTCCATCTATACTAACCTCAACCAGGTTGCAAATTCAATATAATTTTTTTCTGCATCTAGCTCTGAAAAAATATTTCGGCTTGTAGCAATGTGTGGAACTTGTTCTATTAGTCCATCTATACTAACCTCCACCAGGTTGCAAATTCAATATAATTTTTTTCTGCATCTAGCTCTGAAAAAATATTTCGGCTTGTAGCAGTGTGTGGGACTTGTTCTATTAGTCCATCTATACTAACCTCCTCCCAGTTGCAAATTCAACATAATTTTTTTCTGCATCTAGCTCTGAAAAAATATTTCGGCTTGTAGCAGTGTGTGGGACTTGTTCTATTAGTCCATCTATACTAACCTCCACCAGGTTGCAAATTCAATATAATTTTTTTATGCATCTAGCTCTGAAAAAATATTTCGGCTTGTTGCAGTGTGTGGGACTTGTTCTATTTGTCCATCTATACTAACCTCCTCCTGGTTGCAAATTCAATATAATTTTTTTTTGCATCTAGCTCTGAAAAACTATTTCGGCTTGTAGCAGTGTGTGGGACTTGTTCTATTAGTCCATCTATACTAACCTCCACCAGGTTGCAAATTCAATATAATTTTTTTCTGCATCTAGCTCTGAAATAATATTTCGGCTTGTAGCAGTGTGTGGGACTTGTTCTATTTGTCCATCTATACTAACCTCCTCCCGATTGCAAATTCAATATAATTTTTTTTTGCATCTAGCTCTGAAAAACTATTTCGGCTTGTAGCAGTGTGTGGGACTTGTTCTATTAGTCCATCTATACTAACCTCCACCAGGTTGCAAATTCAAAATAATTTTTATCTGCATCTATCTCTAAAAAAATATTTCGGCTTGTAGCAGTGTGTGGGACTTGTTCTATTAGTCCATCTATACTAACCTCCACCAGATTGCAAATTCAAAATCATTTTTTTCTGCATCTAGCTCTGAAATAATATTTCGGCTTGTAGCAGTGTGTGGGACTTGTTCTATTAGTCCATCTATACTAACCTCCACCAGGTTGCAAATTCAATATAATTTTTTTCTGCAACTAGCTCTGAAAAAATATTTCGGCTTGTAGCAGTGTGTGGGACTTGTTCTATTAGTCCATCTATACTAACCTTCACCAGGTTGCAAATTCAATACAATTTTTTTTTGCATCTAGCTATGAAAAAATATTTTGGCTTGTAGCAGTGTGTGGGACTTGTTCTATTAGTCCATCTATACTAACCTCCACCAGGTTACAAATTCAATATAATTTTTTTCTGCATCTAGCTCTGAAAAAATATTTCGGTTTGTAGCAGTGTGTGGGACTTGTTCTATTAGTCCATCTATACTAACCTCCACTAGGTTGCAAATTCAATATAATTTTTTTCAGCATCTAGCTCTGAAAAAATATTTCGGCTTGTAGCAGTGTGTGGGACTTGATCTATTAGTCCATCTATACTAACCTCCACCAGGTTGCAAATTCAATATAATTTTTTTCTGCATAAAGCTCTGAAAAAATATTTCGGCTTGTAGCAGTGTGTGGGACTTGATATATTAGTCCATCTATACTAACCTCCACAAGGTTGCAAATTCAATATAATTTTTTTCTGCATCTAGCTATGAAAAAATATTTCGGCTTGTAGCAGTGTGTGGGACTTGTTCTATTAGTCCATCTATACTAACCTCCACCAGGTTGCAAATTCAATATAATTTTTTTCTGCCACTAGCTCTGAAAAAATATTTCGGCTTGTAGCAGTGTGTGGGACTTGTTCTATTAGTCCATCTATACTAACCTCAACCAGGTTGCAAATTCAATATAATTTTTTTCTGCATCTAGCTCTGAAAAAATATTTCGGCTTGTAGCAATGTGTGGAACTTGTTCTATTAGTCCATCTATACTAACCTCCACCAGGTTGCAAATTCAATATAATTTTTTTCTGCATCTAGCTCTGAAAAAATATTTCGGCTTGTAGCAGTGTGTGGGACTTGTTCTATTAGTCCATCTATACTAACCTCCTCCCAGTTGCAAATTCAACATAATTTTTTTCTGCATCTAGCTCTGAAAAAATATTTCGGCTTGTAGCAGTGTGTGGGACTTGTTCTATTAGTCCATCTATACTAACCTCCACCAGGTTGCAAATTCAATATAATTTTTTTCTACATCTAGCTCTGAAACAATATTTCGGCTTTTAGCAGTGTGTGGCACTTGTTCTATTAGTCCATCTATACTAACCTCCACCAGGTTGCAAATTCAATATAATTTTTTTGTGCATCTAGCTCTGAAAAATTATTTCAGCTTGTAGCAATGTGTGGGACTTGTTCTGTTAGTCCATCTATAGAAACCTCCACCAGGTTGCAAATTCAAAATAATTTTTTTCTGCATCTAGCTCTGAAAAAATATTTTGGATTGTAGCAGTGTGTGGGACTATTTCTATTAGTCCATCTGTACTAACCTCCACCAGGTTGCAAATTCAATATCATTTTTTTCTGCATCTAGCTCTGAAAAAATATTTTGGCTTGTAGCAGTGTGTGGGACTTGTTCTATTAGTCCATCTATACTAACCTCCACCAGGTTGAAAATTCAATATAATTTTTTTCTGCATCTAGCTCTGAAAAAATATTTCGGCTTGTAGCAGTGTGTGGGACTTGTTCTATTAGTCCAACTATACTAACCTCCACCAGGTTGCAAATTCAAAATTATTTTTATCTGCATCTAGCTCTGAAAAAATATTTCGGCTTGTAGCAGTGTGTGGGACTTGTTCTATTAGTCCATCTATACTAACCTCCACCAGGTTGCAAATTCAGTATAATTTTTTTCTGCATCTTGCTCTGAAAAAATATTTTGGCTTGTAGCAGTATGTGGGAATTGTTCTTTTAGTCCATTTATACTAACCTTCAACAGGTTGCAAATTCAGAATAATTTTTATCTGCATCTAGCTCTATAATTTTTTTTCGGCATGTAGCAGTGTGTGGAACGTGTTCTATTAGTCCATCTATACTAACCTCCACCAGGTTGCAAATTCAATATAATTTTTATCTGCATCTAGCTCTGAAAAAATATTTTGGATTGTAGCAGTTTGTGAGACTTGTTCTATTAATCCATCTATACTAACCTCCACCACGGTGCAAATTCAATCTAATTTTTTTCAGCATCTAGTTCTGAAAAATATTTCAGCTTGTAGCAGTGTGTGGGACTTGTTCTATTAGTCCATGTATACTAACCTCCACCAGGTTGAAAATTCAAAATAATTTTTTTCTGCATCTAGCTCTGAAAAAATATTTCGGCTTGTAGCAGTGAGTGGGACTAGTTCTATTAGTCCATCTATACTAACCTCCACCTGGTTGCAAATTCAACATAATTTTTTTCTGCATCTAGCTCTGAAAAAATATTTTGGCTTGTAGCAGTGTGTGGGACTTGTTCTATTAGTCCATCTATACTAACCTCCACCAGGTTGCAAATTCAATATAATTTTTTTCTGCATCTAGCTCTGAAAAAATATTTCGGCTTGTAGCAGTGTGTGGGACTTGTTCTATTTTCCATCTATACTAACCTCCACAAGGTTGCAAATTCAAAATAATTTTTATCAGCAACTAGCTATGAAAAAATATTTCGGCTTGTAGCAGAGTGTGGAACTTGTTCTATTAGTCCATCTATACTAACCTCCACCAGGTTGCAAATTCAATACAATTTTTTTCTGCATCTAGCTCTGAAAAAATATTTCGGCTTGTAGCAGTGTGTGGGACTTGTTCTATTAGTCCATCTATACTAACCTCCACCAGGTTGCAAATTCAATATAATTTTTTTCTGCATCTAGCTCTGAAAAAATATTTTGGCTTGTAGCAGTGTGTGGGACTTGTTCTATTTGTCCATCTATACTAACCTCCACCAGGTTGCAAATTCAATATAATTTTTTTATGAATCTAGCTCTGAAAAAATATTTCGGCTTGTTGCAGTGTGTGGGACTTGTTCTATTTGTCCATCTATACTAACCTCCTTCTGGTTGCAAATTTAATATAATTTTTTTTTGCATCTAGCTCTGAAAAACTATTTCGGCTTGTAGCAGTGTGTGGGACTTGTTCTATTAGTCCATCTATACTAACCTCCACCAAGTTGCAAATTCAATATAATTTTTTTCTGCATCTAGCTCTGAAAAAATATTTCGGCTTGTAGCAGTGTGTGGGACTTGTTCTATTAGTCCATATATACTAACCTCCACTAGGTTGCAAATTCAATATAATTTTTTTCTGCATCTAGCTCTGAAAAAATATTTCAGCTTGCAGCAGTGTGTGGGACTTGTTCTATTAGTCCATCTATACTAACCTCCACCAGGTGGCAAATTCAATATAATTTTTTTCTGCATCAAGCTCTGAAAAAATATTTCGGCTTGTAGCAGTGTGTGGGACTTGTTCTATTAGTCCATCTATACTAACCTCCACCAGGTTGCAAATTCAATATAATTTTATTCTGCCACTAGCTCTGAAAAAATATTTCGGCTTGTAGCAGTGTGTGGGACTTGTTCTATTAGTCCATCTATACTAACCTCCACTAGGTTGCAAATTCAATATAATTTTTTTCTGCATCTAGCTCTGAAAAAATATTTCGGCTTGTAGCAGTGTGTGGGACTTGTTCTATTAGTCCATCTATACTAACCTCAACCAGGTTGCAAATTCAATATAATTTTTTTCTACATCAAGCTCTGAAAAAATATTTCGGCTTGTAGCAGTGTGTGGGACTTGATATATTAGTCCATCTATACTAACCTCCACCAGGTTGCAAATTCAATAAAAAATTTTTCTGCCACTACCTCTGAAAAAATATTTCGGCTTGTAGCAGTGTGTGGGACTTGTTCTATTAGTCCATCTATACTAACCTCCACCAGGTTGCAAATTCAATATAATATTTTTCTGCATCTAGCTCTGAAATAATATTTCGGCTTGTAGCAGTGTGTGGGACTTGATATATTAGTCCATCTATACTAACCTCCACCAGGTTGCAAATTCAATATAATTTTTTTCTGCATCTAGCTCTGAAAAAATATTTCGGCTTGTAGCAGTGTGTGGGACTTGTTCTATTAGTCCATCTATACTAACCTCCACCAGGTTGCAAATTCAATATAATTTTTTTCTGCCACTAGCGCTGAAAAAATATTTCGGCTTGTAGCAGTGTGTGGGACTTGTTCTATTAGTCCATCTATGCTAACCTCCACAAGGTTGCAAATTCAATATAATATTTTTCTGCATCTAGCTCTGAAAAAATATTTCGGCTTGTAGCAGTGTGTGGGACTTGTTCTATTAGTCCATCCATACTAACCTCCACCAGGTTGCAAATTCAATATAATTTTTTTATGCATCTAGCTCAGAAAAAATATTTTGGCTTGTTGCAGTGTGTGGGATTTGCTCTATTTGTCCATGTATACTAACCTCCTCCCGTTTGCAAATTTAATATAATTTTTTTTTGCATCTAGCTCTGAAAAACTATTTCGGCTTGTAGCAGTGTGTGGGACTTGTTCTATTAGTCCATCTATACCAACCTCCACCAGTTTGCAAATTCAATATAATTTTTTTCTGCATCTAGCTCTGAAATAATATTTCGGTTTGTAGCAGTGTGTGGGACTTGTTCTATTAGTCCATCTATACTAACCTCCACCAGGTTGCAAATTCAATATAATTTTTTTCTGCAACTAGCTCTGAAAAAATATTTCGGCTTGTAGCAGTGTGTGAGACTTGTTCTATTAATCCATCTATACTAACCTCCACCAGGTTGCAAATTCAATATAATTTTTTTCTGCATCTAACTCTGAAAAAATATTTCGGCTTGTAGCAGTGTGTGGGACTTGTTCTATTAGTCCATCTATACTAACCTCCACCAGGTTGCAAATTCAATATAATTTTTTTCTGCCACTAGCTCTAAAAAAATATTTCGGCTTGTAGCAGTGTGTGGGACTTGTTCTATTTGTCCATCTATACTAACCTCCTCCCGATTGCAAATTCAATATAATTTTTTTTTGCATCTAGCTCTGAAAAACTATTTCGGCTTGTAGCAGTGTGTGGGACTTGTTCTATTAGTCCAGCTATACTAACCTCCACCAGGTTGCAAATTCAAAATAATTTTTATCTGCATCTATCTCTAAAAAACTATTTCGGCTTGTAGCAGTGTGTGGGACTTGTTCTATTAGTCCAGCTATACTAACCTCCACCAGATTGCAAATTCAAAATCATTTTTTTCTGCATCTAGCTCTGAAATAATATTTCGGCTTGTAGCAGTGTGTGGGACTTGTTCTATTAGTCCATCTATACTAACCTCCACCAGGTTGCAAATTCAATATAATTTTTTTCTGCAACTAGCTCTGAAAAAATATTTCGGTTTGTAGCAGTGTGTGGGACTTGTTCTATTAGTCCATCTATACTAACCTCCACCAGGTTGCAAATTCAATACAATTTTTTTCTGCATTTAGCTCTGAAAAAATATTTCGGCTTGTAGCAGTGTGTGGGACTTGTTCTATTAGTCCATCTATACTAACCTCCACCAGGTTACAAATTCAATATAATTTTTTTCTGCATCTAGCTCTGAAAAAATATTTCGGCTTGTATCAGTGTGTGGGACTTGTTCTATTAGTCCATCTATACTAACCTCCACTAGGTTGCAAATTCAATATAATTTTTTTCAGCATCTAGCTCTGAATAAATATTTCGGCTTGTAGCAGTGTGTGGGACTTGATATATTTTCCATCTATACTAACCTCCACAAGGTTGCAAATTCAATATAATTTTTTTCTGCATCTAGCTCTGAAAAAATATTTCGGCTTGTAGCAGTGTGTGGGACTTGTTCTATTAGTCCATCTATACTAACCTCCACCGGTTGCAAATTCAATATAATTTTTTTCTGCCACTAGCTCTGAAAAAATATTTCGGCTTGTAGCAGTGTGTGGGACTTGTTCTGTTAGTCCATCTATACTAACCTCCACCAGGTTGCAAATTCAATATAATTTATTTCTACATCTAGCTCTGAAAAAATATTTCGGCTTGTAGCAGTGTGTGGGACTTGTTCTATTAGTCCATCTATACAAACCTCCATCAGGTTGCAAATTCAATATAATTTTTTTATGCATCTAGCTCAGAAAAAATATTTTGGCTTGTTGCAGTGTGTGGGATTTTTTCTATTTGTCCACGTATACTAACCTCCTCCCGGTTGCAAATTCAATATAATTTTTTTTTGCATCTAGCTCTGAAAAACTATTTCGGCTTGTACCAGTGTGTGGGACTTGTTCTATTAGTCCATCTATACTAACCTCCACCAGTTTGCAAATTCAATATAATTTTTTTCTGCATCTAGCTCTGAAATAATATTTCGGTTTCTAGCAGTGTGTGGGACTTGTTCTATTAGTCCATCTATACTAACCTCCACCAGGTTGCAAATTCAATATAATTTTTTTCTGCAACTAGCTCTGAAAAAATATTTCGACTTGAAGCAGTGTGTGGGACTTGTTCTATTAGTCCATCTATACTAACCTCCACCAGGTGGCAAATTCAATATAATTTTTTTCTGCATCAAGCTCTGAAAAAATATTTCGGCTTGTAGCAGTGTGTGGGACTTGTTCTATTAGTCCATCTATACTAACCTCCACCAGGTTGCAAATTCAATATAATTTTATTCTGCCACTAGCTCTGAAAAAATATTTCGGCTTGTAGCAGTGTGTGGGACTTGTTCTATTAGTCCATCTATACTAACCTCCACTAGGTTGCAAATTCAATATAATTTTTTTCTGCATCTAGCTCTGAAAAAATATTTCGGCTTGTAGCAGTGTGTGGGACTTGTTCTATTAGTCCATCTATACTAACCTCAACCAGGTTGCAAATTCAATATAATTTTTTTCTACATCAAGCTCTGAAAAAATATTTCGGCTTGTAGCAGTGTGTGGGACTTGATATATTAGTCCATCTATACTAACCTCCACCAGGTTGCAAATTCAATAAAAAATTTTTCTGCCACTACCTCTGAAAAAATATTTCGGCTTGTAGCAGTGTGTGGGACTTGTTCTATTAGTCCATCTATACTAACCTCCACCAGGTTGCAAATTCAATATAATATTTTTCTGCATCTAGCTCTGAAAAAATATTTCGGCTTGTAGCAGTGTGTGGGACTTGTTCTATTAGTCCATCTATACTAACCTCCACCAGGTTGCAAATTCAATATAATTTTTTTCTGCATCTAGCTCTGAAATAATATTTCGGCTTGTAGCAGTGTGTGGGACTTGATATATTAGTCCATCTATACTAACCTCCACCAGGTTGCAAATTCAATATAATTTTTTTCTGCATCTAGCTCTGAAAAAATATTTCGGCTTGTAGCAGTGTGTGGGACTTGTTCTATTAGTCCATCTATACTAACCTCCACCAGGTTGCAAATTCAATATAATTTTTTTCTGCCACTAGCGCTGAAAAAATATTTCGGCTTGTAGCAGTGTGTGGGACTTGTTCTATTAGTCCATCTATGCTAACCTCCACAAGGTTGCAAATTCAATATAATATTTTTCTGCATCTAGCTCTGAAAAAATATTTCGGCTTGTAGCAGTGTGTGGGACTTGTTCTATTAGTCCATCCATACTAACCTCCACCAGGTTGCAAATTCAATATAATTTTTTTATGCATCTAGCTCAGAAAAAATATTTTGGCTTGTTGCAGTGTGTGGGATTTGCTCTATTTGTCCATGTATACTAACCTCCTCCCGTTTGCAAATTTAATATAATTTTTTTTTGCATCTAGCTCTGAAAAACTATTTCGGCTTGTAGCAGTGTGTGGGACTTGTTCTATTAGTCCATCTATACCAACCTCCACCAGTTTGCAAATTCAATATAATTTTTTTCTGCATCTAGCTCTGAAATAATATTTCGGTTTGTAGCAGTGTGTGGGACTTGTTCTATTAGTCCATCTATACTAACCTCCACCAGGTTGCAAATTCAATATAATTTTTTTCTGCAACTAGCTCTGAAAAAATATTTCGGCTTGTAGCAGTGTGTGAGACTTGTTCTATTAATCCATCTATACTAACCTCCACCAGGTTGCAAATTCAATATAATTTTTTTCTGCATCTAACTCTGAAAAAATATTTCGGCTTGTAGCAGTGTGTGGGACTTGTTCTATTAGTCCATCTATACTAACCTCCACCAGGTTGCAAATTCAATATAATTTTTTTCTGCCACTAGCTCTAAAAAAATATTTCGGCTTGTAGCAGTGTGTGGGACTTGTTCTATTTGTCCATCTATACTAACCTCCTCCCGATTGCAAATTCAATATAATTTTTTTTTGCATCTAGCTCTGAAAAACTATTTCGGCTTGTAGCAGTGTGTGGGACTTGTTCTATTAGTCCAGCTATACTAACCTCCACCAGGTTGCAAATTCAAAATAATTTTTATCTGCATCTATCTCTAAAAAACTATTTCGGCTTGTAGCAGTGTGTGGGACTTGTTCTATTAGTCCAGCTATACTAACCTCCACCAGATTGCAAATTCAAAATCATTTTTTTCTGCATCTAGCTCTGAAATAATATTTCGGCTTGTAGCAGTGTGTGGGACTTGTTCTATTAGTCCATCTATACTAACCTCCACCAGGTTGCAAATTCAATATAATTTTTTTCTGCAACTAGCTCTGAAAAAATATTTCGGTTTGTAGCAGTGTGTGGGACTTGTTCTATTAGTCCATCTATACTAACCTCCACCAGGTTGCAAATTCAATACAATTTTTTTCTGCATTTAGCTCTGAAAAAATATTTCGGCTTGTAGCAGTGTGTGGGACTTGTTCTATTAGTCCATCTATACTAACCTCCACCAGGTTACAAATTCAATATAATTTTTTTCTGCATCTAGCTCTGAAAAAATATTTCGGCTTGTATCAGTGTGTGGGACTTGTTCTATTAGTCCATCTATACTAACCTCCACTAGGTTGCAAATTCAATATAATTTTTTTCAGCATCTAGCTCTGAATAAATATTTCGGCTTGTAGCAGTGTGTGGGACTTGATATATTTTCCATCTATACTAACCTCCACAAGGTTGCAAATTCAATATAATTTTTTTCTGCATCTAGCTCTGAAAAAATATTTCGGCTTGTAGCAGTGTGTGGGACTTGTTCTATTAGTCCATCTATACTAACCTCCACCGGTTGCAAATTCAATATAATTTTTTTCTGCCACTAGCTCTGAAAAAATATTTCGGCTTGTAGCAGTGTGTGGGACTTGTTCTGTTAGTCCATCTATACTAACCTCCACCAGGTTGCAAATTCAATATAATTTTTTTCTACATCTAGCTCTGAAAAAATATTTCGGCTTGTAGCAGTGTGTGGGACTTGTTCTATTAGTCCATCTATACAAACCTCCATCAGGTTGCAAATTCAATATAATTTTTTTATGCATCTAGCTCAGAAAAAATATTTTGGCTTGTTGCAGTGTGTGGGATTTTTTCTATTTGTCCACGTATACTAACCTCCTCCCGGTTGCAAATTCAATATAATTTTTTTTTGCATCTAGCTCTGAAAAACTATTTCGGCTTGTACCAGTGTGTGGGACTTGTTCTATTAGTCCATCTATACTAACCTCCACCAGTTTGCAAATTCAATATAATTTTTTTCTGCATCTAGCTCTGAAATAATATTTCGGTTTCTAGCAGTGTGTGGGACTTGTTCTATTAGTCCATCTATACTAACCTCCACCAGGTTGCAAATTCAATATAATTTTTTTCTGCAACTAGCTCTGAAAAAATATTTCGACTTGAAGCAGTGTGTGGGACTTGTTCTATTAGTCCATCTATACTAACCTCCACCAGGTTGCAAATTCAATATAATTTTTTTCTGCATCTAGCTCTGAAAAAATATTTCGGCTTGTAGCAGTGTGTGGGACTTGTTCTATTAGTCCATCTATACTAACCTCCACCAGGTTGCAAATTCAATATAATTTTTTTCTGCCACTAGCTCTGAAAAAATATTTCGGCTTGTAGCAGTGTGTAGGACTTGTTCTATTTGTCCATCTATACTAACCTCCTCCCGATTGCAAATTCAATATAATTTTTTTTTGCATCTAGCTCTGAAAAACTATTTCGGCTTGTAGCAGTGTGTGGGACTTGTTCTATTAGTCCATCTATACTAACCTCCACCAGGTTGCAAATTCAAAATATTTTTTTTCTGCATCTATCTCTAAAAAAATATTTCGGCTTGTAGCAGTGTGTGGGACTTGTTCTATTAGTCCATCTATACTAACCTCCACCAGATTGCAAATTCAAAATAATTTTTTTCTGCATCTAGCTCTGAAATTATATTTCGGCTTGTAGCAGTGTGTGGGACTTGTTCTATTAGTCCATCTATACTAACCTCCACCAGGTTGCAAATTCAATATAATTTTTTTCTGCAACTAGCTCTGAAAAAATAATTCGGCTTGTAGCAGTGTGTGGGACTTGTTCCATTAGTCGATCTATACTTACCTCCACCAGGTTGCAAATTCAATACAATTTTTTTCTGCATCTAGCTCTGAAAAAATATCTTGGCTTGTAGCAGTGTGTGGGACTTGTTCTATTAGTCCATCTATACTAACCTCCACCAGGTTACAAATTCAATATAATTTTTTTCTGCATCTAGCTCTGAAAAAATATTTTGGCTTGTAGCAGTGTGTGGGACTTGTTCTATTAGTCCATCTATACTAACCTCCACTAGGTTGCAAATTCAATATAATTTTTTTCAGTATCTAGCTCTGAAAAAATATTTCGGCTTGTAGCAGTGTGTGGGACTTGTTCTATTAGTCCATCTATACTAACCTCCACCAGGTTGCAAATTCAATATAATTTTTTTCTGCATAAAGCTCTGAAAAAATATTTCGGCTTGTAGCAGTGTGTGGGACTTGTTCTATTAGTCCATCTATACTAACCTCCACCAGGTTGCAAATTCAATATAATTTTTTTCTGCCACTAGCTCTGAAAAAATATTTCGGCTTGTAGCAGTGTGTGGGACTTGTTCTATTAGTCCATCTATACTAACCTCAACCAGGTTGCAAATTCAATATAATTTTTTTCTGCATCTAGCTCTGAAAAAATATTTCGGCTTGTAGCAGTGTGTGGAACTTGTTCTATTAGTCCATCTATACTAACCACCACCAGGTTGCAAATTCAATATAATTTTTTTCTGCATCTAGCTCTGAAAAATTATTTCAGCTTGTAGCCGTGTGTGGGACTTGTTCTATTAGTCCATCTATAGTAACCTCCATCAGGTTGCAAATTCAAAATAATTTTTTTCTGCATCTAGCTCTGAAAAAATATTTTGGATTGTAGCAGTGTGTGGGACTATTTCTATTAGTCCATCTGTACTAACCTCCACCAGGTTGCAAATTCAATATAATTTTTTTCTGCATCTAGCTCTGAAAAAATATTTTGGCTTGTAGCAGTGTGTGGGACTTGTTCTATTAGTCCATCTATACTAACCTCCACCAGGTTGAAAATTCAATATAATTGTTTGCTGCATCTAGCTCTGAAAAAATATTTCGGCTTGTAGAAGTGTGTAGGACTTGTTCTATTAGTCCATCTATACTAACCTCCACCAGGTTGCAAATTCAAAATTATTTTTACCTGCATCTAGCTCTGAAAAAATATTTCGGCTTGTAGCAGTGTGTGGGACTTGTTCTATTAGTCCATCTATACTAACCTCCACCAGGTTGCAAATTCAGTATAATTTTTTTCTGCATCTTGCTCTGAAAAAATATTTTGGCTTGTAGCAGTATGTGGGAATTGTTCTATTAGTCCATTTATACTAACCTTCAACAGGTTGCAAATTCAAAATAATTTTTATCTGCATCTAGCTCTGAAATTTTTTTTCGGCATGTAGCAGTGTGTGGAACGTGTTCTATTAGTCCATCTATACTAACCTCCACCAGGTTGCAAATTCAATATAATTTTTATCTGCATCTAGCTCTGAAAAAATATTTTGGATTGTAGCAGTGTGTGAGACTTGTTCTATTAGTCCATCTATACTAACCTCCACCACGGTGCAAATTCAATCTAATTTTTTTCTGCATCTAGATCTGAAAAATATTTCAGCTTGTAGCAGTGTGTGGGACTTGTTCTATTAGTCCATCTATACTAACCTCCACCAGGTTGCAAATTCAAAATAATTTTTTTCTGCATCTAGCTCTGAAAAAATATTTCGGCTTGTAGCAGTGAGTGGGACTAGTTCTATTAGTCCATCTATACTAACCTCCACCTGGTTGCAAATTCAACATAATTTTTTTCTGCATCTAGCTCTGAAAAAATATTTTGGCTTGTAGCAGTGTGTGGGACTTGTTCTATTAGTCCATCTATACTAACCTCCACCAGGTTGCAAATTCAATATAATTTTTTTCTGCATCTAGCTCTGAAAAAATATTTCGGCTTGTAGCAGTGTGTGGGACTTGTTCTATTTGTCCATCTATACTAACCTCCACAAGGTTGCAAATTCAAAATAATTTTTATTAGCAACTAGCTATGAAAAAATATTTTGGCTTGTAGCAGAGTGTGGAACTTGTTCTATTAGTCCATCTATACTAACCTCCACCAGGTTGCAAATTCAATACAATTTTTTTCTGCATCTAGCTCTGAAAAAATATTTCGGCTTGTAGCAGTGTGTGGGACTTGTTCTATTAGTCCATCTATACTAACCTCCACCAGGTTGCAAATTCAATATAATTTTTTTCTGCATCTAGCTCTGAAAAAATATTTCGGCTTGTAGCAGTGTGTGGGACTTGTTCTATTTGTCCATCTATACTAACCTCAACCAGGTTGCAAATTCAAAATAATTTTTATCAGCAACTAGCTATGAAAAAAATATTTCGGCTTGTAGCAGAGTGTGGAACTTGTTCTATTAGTCCATCTATACTAACCTCCACCAGGTTGCAAATTCAAAATAATTTTATGTACACCTAGCTCTGAAAAAATATTTCGGCTTGTAGCAGTTTGTGGGAATTGTTCCATTAGTCCATCTATACTAACCTCCACCAGGTTGCAAATAAATTATAATTTTTTTCTGCATCTAGCTCTATAAAAATATTTCAGCTTGTAGCAGTGTGTGGGACATGTTCTATTAGTCCATCTATACTAATCTCCACCAGGTTGCAAATTCAAAATTATTTTTTTCCGCATCTAGCTCTGAAAAAATATTTCGGCTAGTAGCATTGTGTGGGACTTGTTCTATTAGTCCATCTATACTAACCTCCACCAGGTTGCAAATTCAATATAATTTTTTTCTGCATCTAGCACTGAAAAAATATTTCGGCTTGTAGCAGTGTGTGGGACTTGTTCTATTAGTCCATCTATACTAACCTCCACCAGGTTGCAAATTCAATATAATTTTTTTCTGCATCTAGCTCTGAAAAAATATTTCGGCTTGTAGCAGTGTGTGGGACTTGTTTTATTAGTCCATCTATACTAACCTCCACCAGGTTGAAAATTCAAAATAATTTTTTTCTGCATCTAGCTCTGAAAAAATATTTCAGCTTGTAGCTGTGTGTGGGACTTGTTCTAATAGTCCATCTATAATAACCTTCACCAGGTTGCAAATTCAATATAATTTTTTTCTGCAACTAGCTCTGAAAAAATAATTCGGCTTGTAGCAGTGTGTGGGACTTGTTCCATTAGTCGATCTATACTTACCTCCACCAGGTTGCAAATTCAATACAATTTTTTTCTGCATCTAGCTCTGAAAAAATATTTTGGCTTGTAGCAGTGTGTGGGACTTGTTCTATTAGTCCATCTATACTAACCTCCACCAGGTTACAAATTCAATATAATTTTTTTCTGCATCTAGCTCTGAAAAAATATTTCGGCTTGTAGCAGTGTGTGGGACTTGTTCTATTAGTCCATCTATACTAACCTCCACTAGGTTGCAAATTCAATATAATTTTTTTCAGTATCTAGCTCTGAAAAAATATTTCGGCTTGTAGCAGTGTGTGGGACTTGTTCTATTAGTCCATCTATACTAACCTCCACCAGGTTGCAAATTCAATATAATTTTTTTCTGCATAAAGCTCTGAAAAAATATTTCGGCTTGTAGCAGTGTGTGGGACTTGTTCTATTAGTCCATCTATACTAACCTCCACCAGGTTGCAAATTCAATATAATTTTTTTCTGCCACTAGCTCTGAAAAAATATTTCGGCTTGTAGCAGTGTGTGGGACTTGTTCTATTAGTCCATCTATACTAACCTCCACCAGTTTGCAAATTCAATATAATTTTTTTCTGCATCTAGCTCTGAAAAAATATTTCAGCTTGTAGCTGTGTGTGGGACTTGTTCTAATAGTCCATCTATAATAACCTTCACCAGGTTGCAAATTCAATTTAATTTTTTTCTGCATCTAGCTCTGAAAAAATATTTCGGCTTGTAGCAGTGTGTGGGACTTGTTCTATTAGTCCATCTATACTAACCTCCACCAGGTTGCAAATTCAATATAATTTTTTTCTGCATCTAGCTCTGAAAAAATATTTCAGCTTGTAGCAGTGTGTGGAACTAGTTCTATTAGTCCATCTATACTAACCTCCACCAGGTTGCAAATTCATAATAATTTTTATCTGCATCTAGCTCTGAAAAAATATTTTAGATTGTAGCAGTGTGTGAGACTTGTTCTATTAGTCCATCTATACTAACCTTCACCAGGTTGCAAATTCAAAATATTTTTTATCTGCAACTAGCTATGAAAAAATATTTCGGCTTGTAGCAGAGTGTGGAACTTGTTCTATTAGTCCATCTATACTAACCTCCACCAGGTTGCAAATTCAATACAATTTTTTTCGGCATCTAGCTCTGAAAAAATATTTCGGCTTGTAGCAGTGTGTGGGACTTGTTCTATTAGTCCATCTATACTAACCTCCACCAGGTTGCAAATTCAATATAATTTTTTTCTGCATCTAACTCTTAAAAAATATTTCGGCTTGTAGCAGTGTGTGGGACTTGTTCTATTAGTCCATCTATACTAACCTCCACCAGGTTGCAAATTCAATATAATTTTTTTCTGCATCTATCTCTGAAAAAATATTTCGGCTTGTAGCAGTGTGTGGGACTTGTTCTATTAGTCCATCTATACTAACCTCCAACAGGTTGCAAATTCAATATAATTTTATTCTGCCATTAGCTCTGAAAAAATATTTCGGCTTGTAGCAGTGTGTGGGACTTGTTCTATTAGTCCATCTATACTAACCTCCACCAGGTTGCAAATTCAATATAATTTTTTTCTGCATCTAGCTCTGAAAAAATATTTCGGCTTGTTGCAGTGTGTGGGACTTGTTCTATTTGTCCATCTATACTAACCTCCTCCTGGTTGCAAATTCAATATAATTTTTTTTTGCATCTAGCTCTGAAAAACTATTTCGGCTTGTAGCAGTGTGTGGGACTGGTTCTATTAGTCCATCTATACTAACCTCCACCAGGTTGCAAATTCATTATAATTTTTTTCTGCATCTAGCTCTGAAATAATATTTCGGCTTGTAGCAGTGTGTGGGACTTGATATATTAGTCCATCTATACTAACCTCCACCAGGTTGCAAATTCAATATAATTTTTTTCTGCATCTAGCTCTGAAAAAATATTTCGGCTTGTAGCAGTGTGTGGGACTTGTTCTATTAGTCCATCTATACTAACCTCCACCAGGTTGCAAATTCAATATAATTTTTTTATGCATCTAGCTCAGAAAAAATATTTTGGCTTGTTGCAGTGTGTGGGATTTGCTCTATTTGTCCATGTATAGTAACCTCCTCCCGTTTGCAAATTTAATATAATTTTTTTTTGCATCTAGCTCTGAAAAACTATTTCGGCTTGTAGCAGTGTGTGGGACTTGTTCTATTAGTCCATCTATACCAACCTCCACCAGTTTGCAAATTCAATATAATTTTTTTCTGCATCTAGCTCTGAAATAATATTTTGGTTTGTAGCAGTGTGTGGGACTTGTTCTATTAGTCCATTTATACTAACCTCCACCAGGTTGCAAATTCAATATAATTTTTTTCTGCAACTAGCTCTGAAAAAATATTTCGGCTTGTAGCAGTGTGTGGGACTTGTTCTATTAATCCATCTATACTAACCTCCACCAGGTTGCAAATTCAATATAATTTTTTTCTGCATCTAACTCTGAAAAAATATTTCGGCTTGTAGCAGTGTGTGGGACTTGTTCTATTAGTCCATCTATACTAACCTCCACCAGGTTGCAAATTCAATATAAATTTTTTCTGCCACTAGCTCTGAAAAAATATTTCGGCTTGTAGCAGTGTGTGGGACTTGTTCTATTTGTCCATCTATAATAACCTCCTCCCGATTGCAAATTCAATATAATTTTTTTTTGCATCTAGCTCTGAAAAACTATTTCGGCTTGTAGCAGTGTGTGGGACTTGTTCTATTAGTCCATCTATACTAACCTCCACCAGGTTGCAAATTCAAAATAATTTTTATCTGCATCTATCTCTAAAAAAATATTTCGGCTTGAAGCAGTGTGTGGGACTTGTTCTATTAGTCCATCTATACTAACCTCCACCAGATTGCAAATTCAAAATCATTTTTTTCTGCATCTAGCTCTGAAATAATATTTCGGCTTGTAGCAGTGTGTGGGACTTGTTCTATTAGTCCATCTATACTAACCTCCACCAGGTTATAAATTCAATATAATTTTTTTCTGCATCTAGCTCTGAAAAAATATTTCGGCTTGTATCAGTGTGTGGGACTTGTTCTATTAGTCCATCTATACTAACCTCCACTAGGTTGCAAATTCAATATAATTTTTTTCAGCATCTAGCTCTGAATAAATATTTCGGCTTGTAGCAGTGTGTGGGACTTGATATATTAGTCCATCTATACTAACCTCCACAAGGTTGCAAATTCAATATAATTTTTTTCTGCATCTAGCTCTGAAAAAATATTTCGGCTTGTAGCAGTGTGTGGGACTTGTTCTATTAGTCCATCTATACTAACCTCCACCAGGTTGCAAATTCAATATAATTTTTTTCTGCCACTAGCTCTGAAAAAATATTTCGGCTTGTAGCAGTGTGTGGGACTTGTTCTATTAGTCCGTCTATACTAACCTCCACCAGGTTGCAAATTCAATATAATTTTTTTCTACATCTAGCTCTGAAAAAATATTTCGGCTTGTAGCAGTGTGTGGGACTTGTTCTATTAGTCCATCTATACTAACCTCCACCAGGTTGCAAATTCAATATAATTTTTTTATGCATCTAGCTCAGAAAAAATATTTTGGCTTGTTGCAGTGTGTGGGATTTGTTCTATTTGTCCATGTATAATAACCTCCTCCCGGTTGCAAATTCAATATAATTTTTTTTGCATCTAGCTCTGAAAAACTATTTCGGCTTGTACCAGTGTGTGGGACTTGTTCCATTAGTCGATCTATACTTACCTCCACCAGGTTGCAAATTCAATACAATTTTTTTCTGCATCTAGCTCTGAAAAAATATTTTTGCTTGTAGCAGTGTGTGGGACTTGTTCTATTAGTCCATCTATACTAACCTCCACCAGGTTACAAATTCAATATAATTTTTTTCTGCATCTAGCTCTGAAAAAATATTTCGGCTTGTAGCAGTGTGTGGGACTTGTTCTATTAGTCCATCTATACTAACCTCCACTAGGTTGCAAATTCAATATAATTTTTTTCAGTATCTAGCTCTGAAAAAATATTTCGGCTTGTAGCAGTGTGTGGGACTTGTTCTATTAGTCCATCTATACTAACCTCCACCAGGTTGCAAATTCAATATAATTTTTTTCTGCATAAAGCTCTGAAAAAATATTTCGGCTTGTAGCAGTGTGTGGGACTTGTTCTATTAGTCCATCTATACTAACCTCCACCAGGTTGCAAATTCAATATAATTTTTTTCTGCCACTAGCTCTGAAAAAATATTTCGGCTTGTAGCAGTGTGTGGGACTTGTTCTATTAGTCCATCTATACTAACCTCAACCAGGTTGCAAATTCAATATAATTTTTTTCTGCATCTAGCTCTGAAAAAATATTTCGGCTTGTAGCAGTGTGTGGAACTTGTTCTATTAGTCCATCTATACTAACCACCATCAGGTTGCAAATTCAATATAATTTTTTTCTGCATCTAGCTCTGAAAAAATATTTCGGCTTGTTGCAGTGTGTGGGATTTGTTCTATTTGTCCATCTATACTAACCTCCTCCCGGTTGCAAATTCAACATAATTTTTTTCTGCATCTAGCTCTGAAAAAATATTTCGGCTTGTAGCAGTGTGTGGGACTTGTTCTATTAGTCCATCTATACTAACCTCCACCAGGTTGCAAATTCAATATAATTTTTTTCTACATCTAGCTCTGAAAAAATATTTTGGCTTTTAGCAGTGTGTGGGACTTGTTCTATTAGTCCATCTATACTAACCTCCACCAGGTTGCAAATTCAATATAATTTTTTTGTGCATCTAGCTCTGAAAAATTATTTCTGCTTGTAGCCGTGTGTGGGACTTGTTCTATTAGCCCATCTATAGTAACCTCCACCAGGTTGCAAATTCAAAATAATTTTTTTCTACATCTAGCTCTGAAAAAATATTTTGGATTGTAGCAGTGTGTGGGACTATTTCTATTAGTCCATCTGTACTAACCTCCACCAGGTTGCAAATTCAATATAATTTTTTTCTGCATCTAGCTCTGAAAAACTATTTTGGCTTGTAGCAGTGTGTGGGACTTGTTCTATTAGTCCATCTATACTAACCTCCACCAGGTTGAAAATTCAATATAATTGTTTGCTGCATCTAGCTCTGAAAAAATATTTCGGCTTGTAGAAGTGTGTAGGACTTGTTCTATTAGTCCATCTATACTAACCTCCACCAGGTTGCAAATTCAAAATTATTTTTATCTGCATCTAGCTCTGAAAAAATATTTTGGCTTGTAGCAGTGTGTGGGACTTGTTCTATTAGTCCATCTATATTAACCTCCACCAGGTTGCAAATTCAGTATAATTTTTTTCTGCATCTTGCTCTGAAAAAATATTTTGGCTTGTAGCAGTATGTGGGAATTGTTCTATTAGTCCATTTATACTAACCTTCAACAGGTTGCAAATTCAAAATAATTTTTATCTGCATCTAGCTCTGAATTTTTTTTTCGGCATGTAGCAGTGTGTGGAACGTGTTCTATTAGTCCATCTATACTAACCTCCACCAGGTTGCAAATTCAATATAATTTTTATCTGCATCTAGCTCTGAAAAAATATTTTGGATTGTAGCAGTGTGTGAGACTTGTTCTATTAGTCCATCTATACTAACCTCCACCACGGTGCAAATTCAATCTAATTTTTTTCTGCATCTAGATCTGAAAAATATTTCAGCTTGTAGCAGTGTGTGGGACTTGTTCTATTAGTCCATCTATACTAACCTCCACCAGGTTGCAAATTCAAAATAATTTTTTTCTGCATCTAGCTCTGAAAAAATATTTCGGCTTGTAGCAGTGAGTGGGACTAGTTATATTAGTCCATCTATACTAACCTCCACCTGGTTGCAAATTCAACATAATTTTTTTCTGCATCTAGCTCTGAAAAAATATTTTGGCTTGTAGCAGTGTGTGGGACTTGTTCTATTAGTCCATCTATACTAACCTCCACCAGGTTGCAAATTCAATATAATTTTTTTCTGCATCTAGCTCTGAAAAAATATTTCGGCTTGTAGCAGTGTGTGGGACTTGTTCTATTTGTCCATCTATACTAACCTCCACAAGGTTGCAAATTCAAAATAATTTTTATCAGCAACTAGCTATGAAAAAATATTTTGGCTTGTAGCAGAGTGTGGAACTTGTTCTATTAGTCCATCTATACTAACCTCCACTAGGTTGCAAATTCAATACAATTTTTTTCTGCATCTAGCTCTGAAAAAATATTTCGGCTTGTAGCAGTGTGTGGGACTTGTTCTATTAGTCCATCTATAGTAACCTCCACCAGGTTGCAAATTCAAAATAATTTTTTTCTGCATCTAGCTCTGAAAAAATATTTTGGATTGTAGCAGTGTGTGGGACTATTTCTATTAGTCCATCTGTACTAACCTCCACCAGGTTGCAAATTCAATATAATTTTTTTCTGCATCTAGCTCTGAAAAACTATTTTGGCTTGTAGCAGTGTGTGGGACTTGTTCTATTAGTCCATCTATACTAACCTCCACCAGGTTGAAAATTCAATATAATTGTTTGCTGCATCTAGCTCTGAAAAAATATTTCGGCTTGTAGAAGTGTGTAGGACTTGTTCTATTAGTCCATCTATACTAACCTCCACCAGGTTGCAAATTCAAAATTATTTTTATCTGCATCTAGCTCTGAAAAAATATTTCGGCTTGTAGCAGTGTGTGGGACTTGTTCTATTAGTCCATCTATACTAACCTCCACCAGGTTGCAAATTCAGTATAATTTTTTTCTGCATCTTGCTCTGAAAAAATATTTTGGCTTGTAGCAGTATGTGGGAATTGTTCTATTAGTCCATTTATACTAACCTTCAACAGGTTGCAAATTCAAAATAATTTTTATCTGCATCTAGCTCTGAAATTTTTTTTCGGCATGTAGCAGTGTGTGGAACGTGTTCTATTAGTCCATCTATACTAACCTCCACCACGGTGCAAATTCAATCTAATTTTTTTCTGCATCTAGATCTGAAAAATATTTCAGCTTGTAGCAGTGTGTGGGACATGTTCTATTAGTCCATCTATACTAACCTCCACCAGGTTGCAAATTCAAAATAATTTTTTTCTGCATCTAGCTCTGAAAAAATATTTCGGCTTGTAGCAGTGAGTGGGACTAGTTCTATTAGTCCATCTATACTAACCTCCACCTGGTTGCAAATTCAACATAATTTTTTTCTGCATCTAGCTCTGAAAAAATATTTTGGCTTGTAGCAGTGTGTGGGACTTGTTCTATTAGTCCATCTATACTAACCTCCACCAGGTTGCAAATTCAATATAATTTTTTTCTGCATCTAGCTCTGAAAAAATATTTCGGCTTGTAGCAGTGTGTGGGACTTGTTCTATTTGTCCATCTATACTAAACTCCACAAGGTTGCAAATTCAAAATAATTTTTATCAGCAACTAGCTATGAAAAAATATTTTGGCTTGTAGCAGAGTGTGGAACTTGTTCTATTAGTCCATCTATACTAACCTCCACCAGGTTGCAAATTCAATACAATTTTTTTCTGCATCTAGCTCTGAAAAAATATTTCGGCTTGTAGCAGTGTGTGGGACTTGTTCTATTAGTCCATCTATACTAACCTCCACCAGGTTGCAAATTCAATATAATTTTTTTCTGCATCTAGCTCTGAAAAAATATTTCGGCTTGTAGCAGTGTGTGGGACTTGTTCTATTTGTCCATCTATACTAACCTCAACCAGGTTGCAAATTCAAAATAATTTTTATCAGCAACTAGCTATGAAAAAAATATTTCGGCTTGTAGCAGAGTGTGGAACTTGTTCTATTAGTCCATCTATACTAACGTCCACCAGGCTGCAAATTCAATACAATTTTTTTCTGCATGTAGCTCTGAAAAAATATTTCAGCTTGTAGCAGTGTGTGGGACTTGTTCTATTAGTCCATCTATACTAAACTCCACCAGGTTGCAAATTCAATATAATTTTTTTCTGCATCTAGCTCTTAAAAAATATTTCGGCTTGTAGCAATGTGTGGGACTTGTTCTATTAGTCCATCTATGCTAACCTCCACAAGGTTGAAAATTCATTAGAATTTTTTTCTGCATCTAGCTGTGAAAAAATATTTCAGCTTGCAGCAGTGTGTGTGACTTGTTCTATTAGTCCATCTATACTAACCTCCACCAGGTTGCAAATTCAATATAATTTTTTTCTGCATCTAGCTCTGAAAAAATATTTTGGCTTGTAGCAGTGTGTGGGATTTGTTCTATTAATCCATCTATACTAACCTCCACCAGGTTGCAAATTCAATATAATTTTTTTCTGCATCTAGCTCTGAAAAAATATTTCGGCTTGCAGCAGTGTGTGGGACTTGTTCTATTAGTCCATCTATACTAACCTCCACCAGGTTGCAAATTCAATATAATTTTTTTCTGCATCTAGCTCTGAAAAAATATTTCGGCTTGTAGCAATGTGTGGGACTTGTTCTATTAGTCCATCTATACTAACCTCCACCAGGATGCAAATTCAATATAATTTTT
This sequence comes from Phyllobates terribilis, assembly GCF_046119375.1. Taxonomy (NCBI): domain Eukaryota; kingdom Metazoa; phylum Chordata; class Amphibia; order Anura; family Dendrobatidae; genus Phyllobates; species Phyllobates terribilis. The sequence continues at coordinate 198,460,295 of NW_027362764.1, forward strand.
TTCTGCATCTTACTCTGAGAAAATATTTCGGCTTGTAGCAGTGTTTGGGACTTGTTATATTAGTCCATCTATACTAACCTCCACCAGGTTGCAAATTCAATATAATTTTTTTCTGCATCTAGCTCTGAAAAAATATTTTGGCTTGTAGCAGTGTGTGGGAGTTGTTCTATAAGTCCATCTATACTAACCTCCACCAGGTTGCAAATTCAAAATAATTTTATGTACACCTAGCTCTGAAAAAATATTTCGGCTTGTAGCAGTGTGTGGGAATTGTTCAATTAGTCCATCTATACTAACCTCCACCAGGTTGCAAATAAATTATAATTTTTTTCTGCATCTAGCTCTATAAAAATATTTCAGCTTGTAGCAGTGTGTGGGACATGTTCTATTAGTCCATCTATACTAATCTCCACCAGGTTGCAAATTCAAAATTATTTTTTTCCGCATCTATCTCTGAAAAAATATTTTGGCTAGTAGCATTGTGTGGGACTTGTTCTATTAGTCCATCTATACTAACCTCCACCAGGTTGCAAATTCAATATAATTTTTTTCTGCATCTAGCTCTAAAAAAATATTTTGGCTTGTAGCAGTGTGTGGGACTTGTTCTATTAGTCCATCTATACTAACCTCCACCAGGTTGCAAATTCAATATAATTTTTTTCTGCATCTAGCTCTGAAAAAATATTTCGGCTTGTAGCAGTGTGTGGGACTTGTTCTATTAGTCCATCTATACTAACCTCCACCAGGTTGAAAATTCAAAATAATTTTTATCTGCATCTAGCTCTGAAAAAATATTTTGGCTTGTAGCAGTGTGTGGGACTTGTTCTATTAGTCCATCTATACTAACCTCCACCAGTTTGCAAATTCAATATAATTTTTTTCTGCATCTAGCTCTGAAAAAATATTTCAGCTTGTAGCTGTGTGTGGGACTTGTTCTAATAGTCCATCTATAATAACCTTCACCAGGTTGCAAATTAAATTTAATTTTTTTCTGCATCTAGCTCTGAAAAAATATTTCGGCTTGTAGCAGTGTGTGGGACTTGTTCTATTAGTCCATCTATACTAACCTCCACCAGGTTGCAAATTCAATATAATTTTTTTCTGCATCTAGCTCTGAAAAAATATTTCAGCTTGTAGCAGTGTGTGGAACTAGTTCTATTAGTCCATCTATACTAACCTCCACCAGGTTGCAAATTCATAATAATTTTTATCTGCATCTAGCTCTGAAAAAATATTTTAGATTGTAGCAGTGTGTGAGACTTGTTCTATTAGTCCATCTATACTAACCTCCACCAGGGTGCAAATTCAATCTAATTTTTTTCTGCATCTAGGTCTGAAAAAATATTTTGGCTTGTAGCAGTGTGTGGGACTAGTTCTATTATTCCATCGATACTAACCTCCACCAGGTTGCAAATTCAATATAATTTTTTTCTGCATCTAGCTCTGAAAAAATATTTCGGCTTGTAGCAGTGTGTGGGACTTGTTCTATTTGTCCATCTATACCAACCTTCACCAGGTTGCAAATTCAAAATATTTTTTATCTGCAACTAGCTATGAAAAAATATTTCGGCTTGTAGCAGAGTGTGGAACTTGTTCTATTAGTCCATCTATACTAACCTCCACCAGGTTGCAAATTCAATACAATTTTTTTCGGCATCTAGCTCTGAAAAAATATTTCGGCTTGTAGCAGTGTGTGGGACTTGTTCTATTAGTCCATCTATACTAACCTCCACCAGGTTGCAAATTCAATATAATTTTTTTCTGCATCTAGCTCTTAAAAAATATTTCGGCTTGTAGCAGTGTGTGGGACTTGTTCTATTAGTCCATCTATACTAACCTCCACCAGGTTGAAAATTCAATATAATTTTTTGCTGCATCTAGCTCTGAAAAAATATTTCGGCTTGTAGAAGTGTGTAGGACTTGTTCTATTAGTCCATCTATACTAACCTCCACCAGGTTGCAAATTCAAAATTATTTTTATCTGCATCTAGCTCTGAAAAAATATTTCGGCTTGTAGCAGTGTGTGGGACTTGTTCTATTAGTCCATCTATACTAACCTCCACCAGGTTGCAAATTCAGTATAATTTTTTTCTGCATCTTGCTCTGAAAAAATATTTTGGCTTGTAGCAGTATGTGGGAATTGTTCTATTAGTCCATTTATACTAACCTTCAACAGGTTGCAAATTCAAAATAATTTTTATCTGCATCTAGCTCTGAAATTTTTTCTCGGCATGTAGCAGTGTGTGGAACGTGTTCTATTAGTCCATCTATACTAACTAGAGATGAGCGTTGTTCTACTCGAACTGTTCGCCAATCTCAAATTCGAGCTGTTTTGGGCGGTGTTCGAGCCGGTCGGCGAACACGAACAATTTGAGAAAAATTCGGCTGTTCGAGGTTATGTTCGATAACTGTTCGTGCACCAAAATCATAACTGGATTTTTTCTCAGTAATGATGAAAATTAATGTTAATACGCAGTTTGAGTGTACAGCGGGGCGGGGGGAGGGGCAGGGGATGGATCTCTGCAGGAACAATGAAGATCTCCATTTTTTTTCTCTTTCCCGCATTTGCAGTGGGGAGGTGCAATCTGTCAGCCTATCAGCAGCGCACACACGGAGCGAAGTGCTTTTTTTCACACAAGCAAGGGCATGTGTGATTGGCAGTGTATGTCACATGTCCTTGCCCTATAAGACCAAGCCATTTTCCCCGTCGCCACCATTTTCTCACTGCTGCAGCTGCGTGTTAGACGGCACCGCTGTTGCTGTGTGCGCTATACCTTGTTAATTTCAAGCCAATTTTCGCACAAATATACAGATAGCTTGGGAGTAGGGAATAGTTGTGATTGCAGTCCTTTTAAGGACTAGGTTACAGCATTTCCTACGACTTTTATCAGGCAGGTCTGTGCTCTTAAATAGATAGATTGTGGGAGTAAAGACTAATTGTAATTGGAGTCCTTTTCAGGACTAGGTTACATCAGTTCCTATCAGTTTTTGCCAGGCAGGTCTGTGCCAGTGCTGTGCAAGTTTTTTTCACAGCATTTGGCTGAATCTAGCAAAGCTAATCCTTTTTGGCCTATTGCAGAGTGTGTTAGTCAGTGGAGTAGCCTATCTGTGTTGCAAGATATACCACCTGTGTATAGAATACCAATTTTTTTACTGCACCTAGTGAAGTAAAATCTTTTGGGCATAGCATCATTCTATTAGTCCATCTATACTGACCTCCATCAGGTTGCAAACTGAATATAATTTTTTTCTGCATCTAGCTCTGAAAAAATATTTGGGCTTCTAGCGGTGTGTGGGACTTGGTCTATTAGTCCATCTATACTGACCTCCATCAGGTTGCAAATTAAAAATAATTTTTTTCTGCATCTAGCTCTGAAAAAATATTTGGGCTTCTAGCAGTGTGTGGGACTTGGTCTATTAGTCCATCTATACTGACCTCCATCAGGTTGCAAATTAAAAATAATTTTTTTCTGCATCTAGCTCTGAAAAAATATTTGGGCTTCTAGCGGTGTGTGGGACTTGGTCTATTAGTCCATCTATACTGACCTCCATCAGGTTGCAAATTAAAAATAATTTTTTTCTGCATCTAGCTCTGAAAAAATATTTGGGCTTCTTGCAGTGTGTGGGACTTGGTCTATTAGTCCATCTATACTGACCTCCATCAGGTTGCAAATTAAAAATATTTTTTTTCTGCATCTAGCTCTGAAAAAATATTTGGGCTTCTAGCAGTGTGTGGGACTTGGTCTATTAGTCCATCTATACTGACCTCCATCAGGTTGCAAATTAAAAATAATTTTTTTCTTCATTTATCTCTGAAAAAATATTTGGGCTTCTAGCAGCGTGTGGGACTTGTTCTATTAGTCCATCTATACTGACCTCCATCAGGTTGCAAATTAAAAATAATTTTTTTCTGCATGTAGCTCTGAAAAAATATTTGGGCTTCTAGCAGTGTGTGGGACTTGGTCTATTAGTCCATCTATACTGACCTCCATCAGGTTGCAAATTAAAAATAATTTTTTTCTGCATCTAGCTCTGAAAAAATATTTGGGCTTCTAGCAGTGTGTGGGACTTGGTCTATTAGTCCATCTATACTGACCTCCATCAGGTTGCAAATTGAATAAAAAAAATTTCTGCATCTAGCTCTGAAAAAATATTTGGGCTCTAGCAGTGTGTGGGACTTGGTCTATTAGTCCATCTATACTGACCTCCATCAGGTTGCAAATTGAATAAAAAAATTTTCTGCATCTAGCTCTGAAAAAATATTTGGGCTTCTAGCGGTGTGTGGGACTTGGTCTATTAGTCCATCTATACTGACCTCCATCAGGTTGCAAATTAAAAATAATTTTTTTCTGCATGTAGCTCTGAAAAAATATTTGAGCTTCTAGCAGTGTGTGGGACTTGGTCTATTAGTCCATCTATACTGACCTCCATCAGGTTGCAAATTAAAAATAATTTTTTTCTGCATCTAGCTCTGAAAAAATATTTGGGCTTCTAGCAGTGTGTGGGACTTGGTCTATTAGTCCATCTATACTGACCTCCATCAGGTTGCAAATTGAATAAAAAAAATTTCTGCATCTAGCTCTGAAAAAATATTTGGGCTCTAGCAGTGTGTGGGACTTGGTCTATTAGTCCATCTATACTGACCTCCATCAGGTTGCAAATTGAATAAAAAAATTTTCTGCATCTAGCTCTGAAAAAATATTTGGGCTTCTAGCGGTGTGTGGGACTTGGTCTATTAGTCCATCTATACTGACCTCCATCAGGTTGCAAATTAAAAATAATTTTTTTCTGCATCTAGCTCTGAAAAAATATTTGGGCTTCTAGCAGTGTGTGGGACTTGGTCTATTAGTCCATCTATACTGACCTCCATCAGGTTGCAAATTAAAAATAATTTTTTTCTGCATCTAGCTCTGAAAAAATATTTGGGCTTCTAGCAGTGTGTGGGACTTGGTCTATTAGTCCATCTATACTGACCTCCATCAGGTTGCAAATTAAAAATAATTTTTTTCTTCATTTATCTCTGAAAAAATATTTGGGCTTCTAGCATCGTGTGGGACTTGTTCTATTAGTCCATCTATACTGACCTCCATCAGGTTGCAAATTAAAAAAAATTTTTTTCTGCATCTAGCTCTGAAAAAATATTTGGGCTTCTAGCAGTGTGTGGGACTTGGTCTATTAGTCCATCTATACTGACCTCCATCAGGTTGCAAATTAAAAATAATTTTTTTCTGCATCTAGCTCTGAAAAAATATTTGGGCTTCTAGCGGTGTGTGGGACTTGGTCTATTAGTCCATCTATACTGACCTCCATCAGGTTGCAAATTAAAAATAATTTTTTTCTGCATCTAGCTCTGAAAAAATATTTGGGCTTCTAGCGGTGTGTGGGAATTGGTCTATTAGTCCATCTATACTGACCTCCATCAGGTTGCAAATTAAAAATAATTTTTTTCTGCATCTAGCTCTGAAAAAATATTTGGGCTTCTAGCAGTGTGTGGGACTTGGTCTATTAGTCCATCTATACTGACCTCCATCAGGTTGCAAATTAAAAATAATTTTTTTCTGCATCTAGCTCTGAAAAAATATTTCGGCTTGTAGCAGTGTGTGGGACTTGTTCTATTTGTCCATCTATACCAACCTTCACCAGGTTGCAAATTCAAAATATTTTTTATCTGCAACTAGCTATGAAAAAATATTTCGGCTTGTAGCAGAGTGTGGAACTTGTTCTATTAGTCCATCTATACTAACCTCCACCAGGTTGCAAATTCAATACAATTTTTTTCGGCATCTAGCTCTGAAAAAATATTTCGGCTTGTAGCAGTGTGTGGGACTTGTTCTATTAGTCCATCTATACTAACCTCCACCAGGTTGCAAATTCAATATAATTTTTTTCTGCATCTAGCTCTTAAAAAATATTTCGGCTTGTAGCAGTGTGTGGGACTTGTTCTATTAGTCCATCTATACTAACCTCCACCAGGTTGAAAATTCAATATAATTTTTTGCTGCATCTAGCTCTGAAAAAATATTTCGGCTTGTAGAAGTGTGTAGGACTTGTTCTATTAGTCCATCTATACTAACCTCCACCAGGTTGCAAATTCAAAATTATTTTTATCTGCATCTAGCTCTGAAAAAATATTTCGGCTTGTAGCAGTGTGTGGGACTTGTTCTATTAGTCCATCTATACTGACCTCCATCAGGTTGCAAATTAAAAATAATTTTTTTCTGCATCTAGCTCTGAAAAAATATTTGGGCTTCTAGCAGTGTGTGGGACTTGGTCTATTAGTCCATCTATACTGACCTCCATCAGGTTGCAAATTGAATAAAAAAAATTTCTCCATCTAGCTCTGAAAAAATATTTGGGCTCTAGCAGTGTGTGGGACTTGGTCTATTAGTCCATCTATACTGACCTCCATCAGGTTGCAAATTGAATAAAAAAATTTTCTGCATCTAGCTCTGAAAAAATATTTGGGCTTCTAGCGGTGTGTGGGACTTGGTCTATTAGTCCATCTATACTGACCTCCATCAGGTTGCAAATTAAAAATAATTTTTTTCTGCATGTAGCTCTGAAAAAATATTTGGGCTTCTAGCAGTGTGTGGGACTTGGTCTATTAGTCCATCTATACTGACCTCCATCAGGTTGCAAATTAAAAATAATTTTTTTCTGCATCTAGCTCTGAAAAAATATTTGGGCTTCTAGCAGTGTGTGGGACTTGGTCTATTAGTCCATCTATACTGACCTCCATCAGGTTGCAAATTGAATAAAAAAAATTTCTGCATCTAGCTCTGAAAAAATATTTGGGCTCTAGCAGTGTGTGGGACTTGGTCTATTAGTCCATCTATACTGACCTCCATCAGGTTGCAAATTGAATAAAAAAATTTTCTGCATCTAGCTCTGAAAAAATATTTGGGCTTCTAGCGGTGTGTGGGACTTGGTCTATTAGTCCATCTATACTGACCTCCATCAGGTTGCAAATTAAAAATAATTTTTTTCTGCATCTAGCTCTGAAAAAATATTTGGGCTTCTAGCAGTGTGTGGGACTTGGTCTATTAGTCCATCTATACTGACCTCCATCAGGTTGCAAATTAAAAATAATTTTTTTCTGCATCTAGCTCTGAAAAAATATTTGGGCTTCTAGCAGTGTGTGGGACTTGGTCTATTAGTCCATCTATACTGACCTCCATCAGGTTGCAAATTAAAAATAATTTTTTTCTTCATTTATCTCTGAAAAAATATTTGGGCTTCTAGCATCGTGTGGGACTTGTTCTATTAGTCCATCTATACTGACCTCCATCAGGTTGCATATTAAAAAAAATTTTTTTCTGCATCTAGCTCTGAAAAAATATTTGGGCTTCTAGCAGTGTGTGGGACTTGGTCTATTAGTCCATCTATACTGACCTCCATCAGGTTGCAAATTAAAAATAATTTTTTTCTGCATCTAGCTCTGAAAAAATATTTGGGCTTCTAGCGGTGTGTGGGACTTGGTCTATTAGTCCATCTATACTGACCTCCATCAGGTTGCAAATTAAAAATAATTTTTTTCTGCATCTAGCTCTGAAAAAATATTTGGGCTTCTAGCGGTGTGTGGGAATTGGTCTATTAGTCCATCTATACTGACCTCCATCAGGTTGCAAATTAAAAATAATTTTTTTCTGCATCTAGCTCTGAAAAAATATTTGGGCTTCTAGCAGTGTGTGGGACTTGGTCTATTAGTCCATCTATACTGACCTCCATCAGGTTGCAAATTAAAAATAATTTTTTTCTGCATCTAGCTCTGAAAAAATATTTCGGCTTGTAGCAGTGTGTGGGACTTGTTCTATTTGTCCATCTATACCAACCTTCACCAGGTTGCAAATTCAAAATATTTTTTATCTGCAACTAGCTATGAAAAAATATTTCGGCTTGTAGCAGAGTGTGGAACTTGTTCTATTAGTCCATCTATACTAACCTCCACCAGGTTGCAAATTCAATACAATTTTTTTCGGCATCTAGCTCTGAAAAAATATTTCGGCTTGTAGCAGTGTGTGGGACTTGTTCTATTAGTCCATCTATACTAACCTCCACCAGGTTGCAAATTCAATATAATTTTTTTCTGCATCTAGCTCTTAAAAAATATTTCGGCTTGTAGCAGTGTGTGGGACTTGTTCTATTAGTCCATCTATACTAACCTCCACCAGGTTGAAAATTCAATATAATTTTTTGCTGCATCTAGCTCTGAAAAAATATTTCGGCTTGTAGAAGTGTGTAGGACTTGTTCTATTAGTCCATCTATACTAACCTCCACCAGGTTGCAAATTCAAAATTATTTTTATCTGCATCTAGCTCTGAAAAAATATTTCGGCTTGTAGCAGTGTGTGGGACTTGTTCTATTAGTCCATCTATACTAACCTCCACCAGGTTGCAAATTCAGTATAATTTTTTTCTGCATCTTGGTCTGAAAAAATATTTTGGCTTGTAGCAGTATGTGGGAATTGTTCTATTAGTCCATTTATACTAACCTTCAACAGGTTGCAAATTCAAAATAATTTTTATCTGCATCTAGCTCTGAAATTTTTTTTCGGCATGTAGCAGTGTGTGGAACGTGTTCTATTAGTCCATCTATACTAACTAGAGATGAGCGTTGTTCTACTCGAACTGTTCGCCAATCTCAAATTCGAGCTGTTTTGGGCGGTGTTCGAGCCGGTCGGCGAACACGAACAATTTGAGAAAAATTCGGCTGTTCGAGGTTATGTTCGATAACTGTTCGTGCACCAAAATCATAACTGGATTTTTTCTCAGTAATGATGAAAATTAATGTTAATACGCAGTTTGAGTGTACAGCGGGGCGGGGGGTGGGGCAGGGGATGGATCTCTGCAGGAACAATGAAGATCTCCATTTTTTTTTCTCTTTCCCGCATTTGCAGTGGGGAGGTGCAATCTGTCAGCCTATCAGCAGCGCACACACGGAGCGAAGTGCTTTTTTTCACACAAGCAAGGGCATGTGTGATTGGCAGTGTATGTCACATGTCCTTGCCCTATAAGACCAAGCCATTTTCCCCGTCGCCACCATTTTCTCACTGCTGCAGCTGCGTGTTAGACGGCACCGCTGTTGCTGTGTGCGCTATACCTTGTTAATTTCAAGCCAATTTTCGCACAAATATACAGATAGCTTGGGAGTAGGGAATAGTTGTGATTGCAGTCCTTTTAAGGACTAGGTTACAGCATTTCCTACGACTTTTATCAGGCAGGTCTGTGCTCTTAAATAGATAGATTGTGGGAGTAAAGACTAATTGTAATTGGAGTCCTTTTCAGGACTAGGTTACATCAGTTCCTATCAGTTTTTGCCAGGCAGGTCTGTGCCAGTGCTGTGCAAGTTTTTTTCACAGCATTTGGCTGAATCTAGCAAAGCTAATCCTTTTTGGCCTATTGCAGAGTGTGTTAGTCAGTGGAGTAGCCTATCTGTGCTGCAAGATATACCACCTGTGTATAGAATACCAATTTTTTTACTGCACCTAGTGAAGTAAAATCTTTTGGGCATAGCATCATTCTATTAGTCCATCTATACTGACCTCCATCAGGTTGCAAACTGAATATAATTTTTTTCTGCATCTAGCTCTGCAAAAATATTTGGGCTTCTAGCGGTGTGTGGGACTTGGTCTATTAGTCCATCTATACTGACCTCCATCAGGTTGCAAATTAAAAATAATTTTTTTCTGCATCTAGCTCTGAAAAAATATTTGGGCTTCTAGCAGTGTGTGGGACTTGGTCTATTAGTCCATCTATACTGACCTCCATCAGGTTGCAAATTAAAAATAATTTTTTTCTGCATCTAGCTCTGAAAAAATATTTGGGCTTCTAGCGGTGTGTGGGACTTGGTCTATTAGTCCATCTATACTGACCTCCATCAGGTTGCAAATTAAAAATAATTTTTTTCTGCATCTAGCTCTGAAAAAATATTTGGGCTTCTTGCAGTGTGTGGGACTTGGTCTATTAGTCCATCTATACTGACCTCCATCAGGTTGCAAATTAAAAATATTTTTTTTCTGCATCTAGCTCTGAAAAAATATTTGGGCTTCTAGCAGTGTGTGGGACTTGGTCTATTAGTCCATCTATACTGACCTCCATCAGGTTGCAAATTAAAAATAATTTTTTTCTTCATTTATCTCTGAAAAAATATTTGGGCTTCTAGCAGCGTGTGGGACTTGTTCTATTAGTCCATCTATACTGACCTCCATCAGGTTGCAAATTGAAAATAATTTTTTTCTGCATGTAGCTCTGAAAAAATATTTGGGCTTCTAGCAGTGTGTGGGACTTGGTCTATTAGTCCATCTATACTGACCTCCATCAGGTTGCAAATTAAAAATAATTTTTTTCTGCATCTAGCTCTGAAAAAATATTTGGGCTTCTAGCAGTGTGTGGGACTTGGTCTATTAGTCCATCTATACTGACCTCCATCAGGTTGCAAATTGAATAAAAAAAATTTCTGCATCTAGCTCTGAAAAAATATTTGGGCTCTAGCAGTGTGTGGGACTTGGTCTATTAGTCCATCTATACTGACCTCCATCAGGTTGCAAATTGAATAAAAAAATTTTCTGCATCTAGCTCTGAAAAAATATTTGGGCTTCTAGCGGTGTGTGGGACTTGGTCTATTAGTCCATCTATACTGACCTCCATCAGGTTGCAAATTAAAAATAATTTTTTTCTGCATCTAGCTCTGAAAAAATATTTGGGCTTCTAGCAGTGTGTGGGACTTGGTCTATTAGTCCATCTATACTGACCTCCATCAGGTTGCAAATTAAAAATAATTTTTTTCTGCATCTAGCTCTGAAAAAATATTTGGGCTTCTAGCAGTGTGTGGGACTTGGTCTATTAGTCCATCTATACTGACCTCCATCAGGTTGCAAATTAAAAATAATTTTTTTCTTCATTTATCTCTGAAAAAATATTTGGGCTTCTAGCATCGTGTGGGACTTGTTCTATTAGTCCATCTATACTGACCTCCATCAGGTTGCAAATTAAAAAAAAATTTTTTCTGCATCTAGCTCTGAAAAAATATTTGGGCTTCTAGCAGTGTGTGGGACTTGGTCTATTAGTCCATCTATACTGACCTCCATCAGGTTGCAAATTAAAAATAATTTTTTTCTGCATCTAGCTCTGAAAAAATATTTGGGCTTCTAGCGGTGTGTGGGACTTGGTCTATTAGTCCATCTATACTGACCTCAATCAGGTTGCAAATTAAAAATAATTTTTTTCTGCATCTAGCTCTGAAAAAATATTTGGGCTTCTAGCGGTGTGTGGGACTTGGTCTATTAGTCCATCTATACTGACCTCCATCAGGTTGCAAATTAAAAATAATTTTTTTCTGCATCTAGCTCTGAAAAAATATTTGGGCTTCTAGCAGTGTGTGGGACTTGGTCTATTAGTCCATCTATACTGACCTCCATCAGGTTGCAAATTAAAAATAATTTTTTTCTGCATCTAGCTCTGAAAAAATATTTGGGCTTCTAGCAGTGTGTGGGACTTGGTCTATTAGTCCATCTATACTGACCTCCATCAGGTTGCAAATTAAAAATAATTTTTTTCTTCATTTATCTCTGAAAAAATATTTGGGCTTCTAGCAGCGTGTGGGACTTGTTCTATTAGTCCATCTATACTGACCTCCATCAGGTTGCAAATTAAAAATAATTTTTTTCTGCATCTAGCCCAGCCAATAGTTTTGGCCTAATACCACAGTTTGGCCACTCAGCTCTGCTTGGTTACCATCCATTGTTTTTTTGTGCAAACAACTCCAGAGTTGTGAATTAGTTAACCACCAAAATGAGTGGAAAAAGGCCTGCTGCTGGTGGAAAGGGGAATAGGCGTGTTGGGAAGGGGAAAAAAGGTTGTGTCCGTGGGTTAGGTGCAGAAGAAAGACCATCTTCCAGCCAAACTAAAATGTCTACTTCTTTTAGCGGACAATGTGATAAGATCCCTTTCTTACGGCCACGCCAATCGCTACAAATTCCAGATGAGGCACAAAAACAGCAGGTGCTTCAACGGATATCAAGTGCTCCTTTAAGTGGGCTCTCCTCCACATCAACTTCAACATCACAAATACTCCAGTCCTCAAAGGTGTCACCCAAATCGCACTTGCTTCCTCACAGCTCCCAAATCTCCAGCTGCCCGTCTGAGTATGAGGTAGAACAGATGGTTGAGTCTGCAGAGCTGTTTACTCATACTATAGCCTGGGAATCAGAGGTCGACTCCAGCGCTTCTGTGAATCCAGACGAGGAAATGATCTGCACTGATGCCCAGAATCTTTATGAGTCGGATCCAGGACCAGACGCAGAAGGTTCTGACCATAATGTAGACCCTCATTCGCAAACTGTAACTCCTGTTGGTGGAGACAATGAGGAAGACGATGATAAGACTCAAATACCTGATTGGAGCGACAACTTTAGTTTTTTGTCAGGGCAGGAACAGGTTGGCTCTGAGGACGACGGGTGTGATAACGCACAGGGTGATGATGATGAGGTCGGAGATCCCACTTACTGTCAACCCACAGTCAGCCAAGAGATGAGGTCAGCAGAGGAGGTGGAGGAAGATGCTAGTGACGACGAGGTCAGGTTGCGCCTTCCTGGACAGAGACGTAGTACTGGAAGCACGTCAACAACTGCATCCTCAAACACAACTCTGCCTCTCACCACAAGTCGTGGTGGCTCTTCAGGTCGCATGGGTGCTAAGCCTTGCATAGCCTGGGCATTTTTTCAGATCGATAAAGATGACCCAACTCGTGTTATCTGTAACATTTGTCAGCAAAAGCTAAGTAGAGGCCAAAAAATACATAGTTTGAGTACTTCATGCATGAACCGGCACATGGACATGAAGCATAAGTTGCAGTGGGAAGCTCAGTGTGCTCCAATGCGGTCTAGCCGGCCGGGCCAACCACTGTCTGCCATATCTTGTGCATCCGCGGCCTCTTCATCCTCTGTGACTGGGGGGACAGCAGTCACACCTGTTTTGGGGCGCAGACCTGCCACCTCTTTACCCGCAACAGCCAGCGTGATTGGCAGGTCATCATTTTCTTTGGAGGTGGTAACACCAGCTGGTCTTGAGCGCTGTCCGACATCGATAGCACCACCTTTGGATCAAGGCAACCTAACATGTCCGCCTGCATCTTCCTCACAGACCGGCAGTTTGCCGGGGACACCCTTATCAACCCCTTCTAAGCACAATAGCCAGCCCTCGGTCCCTCAGATGTGGACAAGTAAAAGACCATTTCCTCCTAGCCATGAGAAAGCTAAGAGGTTGAATTTCACCATCTGCAAGCTCTTGGCTACAGAAATGCTGCCTTTCCGCCTGGTGGACACAGAGGATTTTCGAGACCTTATGTCCGTCGCAGTGCCCCAGTACCAGATGCCCAGTCGGCACTACTTCTCAAAGAAAGGTGTGCCTGCGCTCCACCAGCATGTCGCACACAACATCACCGCTTCTTTGAGAAACTCTGTGTGTGACAGGGTGCATTTCACCACAGACACTTGGACGAGTAGGCATGGACAGGGGCGTTACATGTCGCTGACTGGGCACTGGGTAACTATGGTGACAGCAGGACAAGGGGCTGCTGTCCAAGTCTTGCCGTCCCCACGAGTTGTGCGTCAATCCTCTGTATGTCAAAGTTCCACCACTGCTTCTGCCTCCTCAACCTCCTCTCGGTCTTCCACCTGCACCCAAAGCCTGTCTGGTCATGCCACAAGCTTTCTAACTGCGCAGAAGGGATCCTGCACACCTCCTTACTATGCTGGCAGTAGGGCTCAACGTCATCAGGCGGTTTTTACATTGAAATGTCTGGGAAATGTGAGTCACACAGCTGAGGAGTTGTGGTCAGCTCTGGAGAACTAATTTCATGAATGGTTGTCTCCACTGGACCTGAAACCAGGGAAGGCCGTGTGCGACAATGCTGCAAACCTGGGTGCGGCCCTTCGCCGGGGCAATGTCACACACGTGCCTTGTATGGCTCACATGTTGAACCTGGTTGTCCAGCAATTTTTAGCCCACTATCCCAGACTAGATGGCCTTCTGCAGAGGGCACGGTCGCTGTGTGCTCACTTCCGCCGTTCGCATCCCGCAGCTCAGCGACTTACATCTCTACAGAAGTCGTTGGGCCTGCCACTTCACCGGCTAAAATGCGATGTGCCTACCCGGTGGAATTCAACTCTGCACATGTTGCAGCGACTGTGGCAGCACCGACAAGCCCTGGTGCAATACGTTCTGACGTATAGCCTGGGCCAACGAGATTCAGAGGTGGGGCAAATCACGCTGGAGGAGTGGTCTCAGATCAGGAACCTATGCACCCTTCTGCACAGTTTTGAAATGGCGACGAAGATGTTTAGTGCTGACGATGCCATTATCAGCATGACTATTCCGGTGATTTACATGCTGGAGCACATGTTAAACAGAATTCGGAGTCAGGTGGTGGCACAAGAGGAGGTGGAGGAAGTAGAGGAGGAGGAGTTGTATGCGGAAGGGCTAACATCTGCAAGGTCCAGACGGTCGGCAGCACCAAGGCGGCAGGCATGTGAGGGTGGGGGAGATGGTTTTACCAGGGCGCATGGTAGCAGCCAAACTAGTGAGGAAGGTGCAGGAGCCCAGGAAGAAGTGGAGGACGAACTGATGGAAGACTCATCAGATGAGGGAGACCTTGATCACATTTCTGTTGTGCGAGGTTGGGGGGAGAGGACAGAGGAAGGAAGCATGATTGTTACCTCGCCACCAACACAACAGGGACTTGGTGCTCCTGGATGCGCAACACACATGAGTGCCTTCTTGCTGCACTACCTGCAACATGACCCTCGAATTGTGAGAATTAGAAATAATCCTGACTACTGGGTTGCCACACTGTTAGATCCCCGGTACAAAAGTAAATTTGCAGAAATTATTCCTGCCATAGAAAGGGATGCACGCATGCAGGAGTATCAGCAGAGACTGTTGCAGAATCTTACATGTGCTTTTCCACAAAATACCAGTGGTGCACGTAGTGAATCTCACAGTTCCAACTTGCCAACCGTGGGACCGTCAAGTGTTCAGCACTCAAACAGTAACAGAACCACAGGATCTGCTGGTAACATCAATTTTGCGGAATCATTTCACCACTTTTTTAGCCCATCCTTTGCAAGGCCACAGGAGACAAGAAGTCTGACACATAGTCAACGCCTAGAGACGATGGTACAGGAGTATCTCCAAGTAAACATTGAAGCCACGACTGTGTCACTGGACCCTTGCTCTTTTTGGGCTTCCAATCTGGATAAATGGCCGGAGCTAGCCACTTACGCCTTGGAGATCTTGTCATGCCCCGCAGCCAGCGTTCTGTCTGAACGTGTGTTCAGCGCTGCTGGTGGTGTGCTGACAGATAAGCGCACGCGGCTCTCCACTGATAATGTAGACAGACTCACGTTCATAAAGATGAACAAATCATGGATCCGAAACGACTTTTCTACCCCTGTGTCATCCTGGGGAGAGTAAAAGCTTGATGATTGGTTAAAATCACCCTACCAACCGTTTTAAGCTTTCAAATTACTAATCATGTTTATCTGTATCTTGACTGGAAAATAATTTGGGCTTTGTAGCAGTGTGCAGCACTGATCCTATTAGGCCATCTATAATAAGCTTCACCAGATTTAAAATTAAAAATAATTTTTAGCTGCATCTAGCCCGGAAAATAATTTTGGGGCTCCGAGATGCGCAAGACACATAAGTGCCTTCTTGCTGCACTACCTGCAGCATGACCCTCATATTGTCAGAATTCGAAGTAATCATGACTACTGGGTTGCCACACTCTTAGATCCCCCAAACTTTTCGATCAACCTTTTCATTTTAATAAAGACCAAAAAAATGGTCATTTTTGAAATTATAAGCATTAGCAGGTTGTTAGAAACTGAAATCAAACAGTTTTCAACTCAAAACTTTATTCTAGGTGATGTTACATTTTCACATAGGACCCCTTGTTCGAAAGGAGCTTCTGAACTCTCTCGTCCATTGAATTTGTCAGGTTTTGGATGGTTTCTGCTTCAATTGTTTTGCATGAGGACAGAATACCCTCCCAGAGCTGTTGCTTAGATGTGAACTGCCTCCCGCCATCATAGACACTCCTTTTAATGATGCTCCAAAGGTTCTGAATGGGGTAGAGGTCAGGGGAGCATGGGGGTCACACCATAAGTTTGTCCCCTTTTATGCCCATATCAGCCAGAGATGCAGATGTTTTATGTGCAGCATGAGATGGTGCATTATCATGCAGAAAAATGATCTTGCTGTGAAATACACGGTTCTTCTTCTTGAACCATGGCAGGAAGTGCTGTTTGAGAAAATCCACATACATTATGGAGTTCATCTTTAGCGCCTTCATGGATCCTAAAGGGGCCGACAATCTCTCTCCCCATGATTCCAGCCCAAAACATTACTCCACCTCCTCCTTGTTGGCGCTGTAGCCGTGTTTGCGTGGGGTGTCCATCAACCAGCCATCCTCCACTCCATTCATCTGGACCATCGAGCGCTGCACGGCACTCATCCGTGAACAAAACAGTTTTGAAATCAGTCTTCATGTAATGTTTGGCCCACTGGAGCCGTTTCTGCTTGTGTGAAGTGGATAGAGGAGGTCGACAGGATGGCATATGCACAGCTGCAAACCTCTGAAGGACCCTGCATCTTGTTGTTCGGGGGACGTTGGAGGCACAAGCAGCTTCAAAAACTTGTCTGCTGCTATGACAAGGCTTTTTTGCCGCTGCTGTTTCAACCTGACGTAATTGCCTGTAGGAAAGAGTCCTCAATTTGCCCTTATCAGCACGCACACATGTGTACTGTGAATCAGCTACATACTTCTTGATTGCCAAGACACTTCATCCTGATCATCGCACAATGTTGATTGTAGTCATGCCTTGACCTAAACACTCCACAATTTGTGGCTTCTCAGCAGCCGACACATCCTTTTTCTTTCCCATTTTGGCAGAAAATGTAGGCTGCTTAATAATGTGAGAGAGCCTTCTTAAGTAGTCTTGCCTTTCATTGGACACACCTGCCAAACTAATTAGCACAGGTGTCTGCAATTGCTTACAGTGATATAAAGAGCCCTGACACACATCACCATCAATGAGTTTAACTGACAAACAAACAAATTCTTCCCTTATCACTCCTAAACACTTTTTGCATAATAATTTGGAACGCGGTGTACATGTGCTTTTCCACAAAACACCAGTGGTTCACGTAGTGAATCTTACAGTTCTAACTTGCCAACCGTGGTCTGTATGGAATTGTTCAATAAAGGGCCCAAAATTAAGATAACATAGATGGGAGAGGTCTCTATGAATAGGAATTCCTAAGTATTTGATACCCTGTGAGGGTCAGGCAAAGGGAAAGTTGGACTGGATGGAATCCTATATGGATTTAGGGAGGGAGACATCGAGGGCCTCAGACTTCGCTGCATTGATTTTAAAATTTTACCATGTAACAAAGTGATCTATTTCAGCCATAACAGCAGGGATGGATATATGTGATTGAGTGATATATACTAGGACATCATCAGCAAATAGAGAGCACTTGTACTCGGTGCCTCCCACCTCAATCCACCTAATATTGGGGTTATGGCGAATTGATGAGAGCAGGTGCTCCGTCACTAGGATGTATAAGAGAGGGGACAGAGGACATCCCTGCCTTGTCCCATTGGTGATTGTGAAAGGTGATGAAAATGTTCTGACGCACCCCCTGGGCCTTGGGACACCCGGAGCCGGACACTTTTTGGTGGATGCTGGTGGTTGTAGTCTTCGTGGCGGCGATCCAGTTCCGTGGCTCAGGGCGGTCAAACCAGTGGCGGAACTATTTATGTGGTTTTGATGTTTAAATGTCCGACTACGCCACCCGTGGATTGCGGTCAGAGTGAACCGCCGCTACAGGGCAGACCGCTAAGGCTGGTGTTGTGGGTGCAGCAGAGCGTAGCATAACTCCCCACGGGAGGAGTATAGCCTCAGGGCAGTGTATGCGGAGGATGGGGGTGATGGTGCAGGGCAGCAGCAGTAACGACACGGAGTCAGTGATGCAGTTCAGGGCCTTTACTCACAGTTCTTATTATCCAGACCACGTCTGCAGGTAACGGCTGCCCACGTCGTACTGTGCTCACCAGGTGAGGGGCTCAGACAACTCCCAGATAACTTTGGAGCGCTTCACAGGACCCCCTTTGTGTGTCCTTTGTCTGGCCTTTCTTACCAACACTTCTGTCCGGCTGCCTCGGGCCTCCTCTTGGTAAACTTGGCGCCAGTTTCCCTGACCCTATGTGGTGCCTTCCTAGCGGGTGGAGCAAGGGGCTGCGCCACATAAAATGTCAGAGCCTCCGGTTTCTAGCTGAGGGTCGTTTCCTGCCTCCACTAGTTCGGGGACCGGTCTCCCCCTTTGGCCTGACCCCTCCACGCAGGTGGATTCGGGCGTGCGGTGGCGACTCGCCCGTCCGCACCCCTGGGATCTTTTCATTCCTCGTTCCTGGAGCCTTCTCCGCTCCTCTTCCTTCCTTCTCCCTCTTGCAGGCCTGGGCCTCTGTTACTAGGCCCGCCTCCGGAGCAGAGCTCATGCAGAGCCCCTGCTCCCTGCCACTTCTGCTCAGACTTCTCTGCACTGAACTAAGATGGTGCCCACCTTTTATACTCCCTTCTCAATGCACCCAGGAACTGCTTCCTCCCTGCTCCTGCACTGCAGGGTTCCCCTTCCTCAGTGTTCCCTCCCCCCACTCCAGCCAGGGACAGGGACTGTCGTGCCCATCTCAGGGGCATATTGGTCGCCCTTCCCCACGGCAATGTGGTGTAATGCATGCAGGTGTCGGGTCCTGATCCACACTCCATCCTTATCTGAGAGTGAGATATCACACCTCTGGGTGAGGTGCAATACGTCTGTAGCAACCGAGCCCTCGGTGCTACAGTTCCATTTATCTTCAGCCTAGGTGACGTATTGTGATACAGGGCCGTGATTTTGGCTATAAAAGGGTCCCCTAGACCCCTACCCCAAGCTTTTTAAGAGAATCATATATGGCGTGCCAGGAGACTCTATGGAATGCTTTCTCAGCATCCAACGAGAGTATCTACTTACAAATTTTTAACTGCATCTAGCCCAGGAAATACTTTGTGCCTAGTAGCAGTGTCTGCTAGTCAGCGGATTATCCCGGCTGTTAAGCAAGCTACACCACCTGTAGTTTGGACACTTAATTTTTTCAAAGGAAATGCTTCGGGACCACGGGATACTTAGTGAAGAGCATCAGGAGGCACCCCAAGGCATAGGGGCTGGGACTGGCACTAGGATGCCTTGCGGTGGACAGCCGAGCTCGATCCTTATAAAAGCTTTTTAACTGTAGCAGCTTTAGTGGACGCTACTGGAGCTGGAATTACGCGGCTGCTGGCATGAGACTTGCCCTCCAATAGATCCTTGTAAATGGATTTAAAGTGTATTCATTCAAATTAGAGGGACAATTTAAATTAAAAAGCTTAGAGCTGCCTCCACCACAGGGGGGCTCTCTCGACTAGTGTTGAGCCACCCCCGTAGTGTTCGGGTTCGGTTCGGTTCGTCGAACACCGGGATGTTCGAGGAACTGTTCGTCGAACTGTTCGTCGAACACCTTAGAACACCGTCGAACACCGTTAAAACCAATGGCAGGCAAACAAAAACACATAGAAACACATAGAAAACACCTGCAAAGGTGTCCAAAAGCTGACAAACTGCTCAGAAGACACTCTCTTTAAAAAAGCCGGCGGGCAAATTCAGCAGCGGCATACACCGGTACCCGACAATTTAGACAAGAAGGAATAGAGCATCACACATAGATTAGATAGATAGAAACATGTCAGTCACACATATAAGAAGCACAGTGACAGTGTTGGTTACTGCACTTGTCATTTAGTGTAAAGGATTTATTAAAAAAAATATTAGTGTTTTCATGCACCGTCTCTTTAAAAAAGCCGGCCGGCAATTCAGCATCTGTACCCGACAATTTAGAACAGAAAGAATAGAGCTTCACACATAGATTAGATAGATAGAAACATGTCAGTCACATATATATGAAGTACAGTGACAGTGTTGCTTACTGTACTTGTCATTTAGTGTAAAGGATTTATTTAAAAAAATAATAGTGTTTTCATGCACTGTCTCTTTAAAAAAGCCGGCCGGCAATTCAGCAGCGGTACCCGACAATTTAGAACAGAAAGATAGAGCATCACACATAGATTAGATAGATAGAAACATGTCAGTCACATATATATGAAGTACAGTGATAGTGTTGGTTACTGTACTTGTCATTTAGTATTAAAATAAAGGATTTATTATTAAAAAAATTGGCGTAGGGTTCCCCTTAATTTTAGGCTCTAGCGGAGGTTAAGCAGACGGCTGGGGCAGATGTTTGAAGCCTGGGAAGGGGGTAATACCCACGGAGCTTCCCAGGCTACTAATATCAGCCCCCAGCTGAATACATAGCCTTTACTAGCTATTAAAATGGGGGACCCCCCAAAAAAAATGACGTGGGGTCCCCCCTAATTTAATAGCTAGCAAAGGCTAGGCAGACAGCTGGGGGCTGATATTAATAGCCCAGGAAGGGAGCCATGAATATTGGCCCCCTCCCAGGCTAGAAACACCAGCCGTCAGCCGCCCCAGAAATGGCGCATTCATAGGATGCGCCAATTCTGGCACTTAGCCTCGCTCTTCCACGCTGCCCTGGTGCGGTGGCAGGGGGTAATAGGGTTGGGGTTGATGTCAGCTTATAATGCCAGCTGACATCAAGCCCAGGTTAGTAATGGAGAGGCGTCTATAAGACACCCCCATTACTAACCCCATAGTCAAAGTTAAAAAAAACACAAACACCCAGAATAAAGTCCTTTAATTGAAATAAAGACACAATCCTTTATTGTTCTAAATTAAACCATACTTACCATCACGCCCATTCCAGCTGAAGCCAACGATCTCCTGCAATAAAAGAAAAATAATAAAGCAACCTCATCCTTACCTTTCCATGGTTCCCACGACAGCTTCAGCTCTGCTACATCGAGATGACAGGCTGGACCGCAGCAGAACGCTGCCATCCAGCCTGTCATCCCGCAGACACTGAGAAGCGCAGGCTTGCTTGCTCTGCTCAGCGTCTCTCTGTGACGACATCCAGATGAGCCGAGTTCATGTCCAATGAACTCGGCTCACCTCATGCACGTCACTGACAGCGTGGGAAAATTCTCACGCTGAAGCGCTGATTGCAGGAGAATTTTCCCACGCTGTCAGTGACGTGCAGGAGGTGAGCTGAGTTCATTGGACATGAGCTCACCTCATGCACATCACTGACAGCGTGGGAGAATTCTCCTGCACTCAGCACTTCAGCGTGAGAATTTTCCCACGCTGTCAGTGACGTGCATGAGGTGAGCCGAGTTCATTGGACATGACCTCGGCTCATCTGGATGCCGTCACAGCGAGACAGTGAGGAGCGCAAGCATGCCTGCGCTTCTCAGTGTCTGCGGGATGACAGACTGGATGGCAGCGTTCTGCTGCGGTCCAGCCAGTCATCTCGATGTAGCAGAGCTGAAGCTGTCGTGGGAACCATGGAAAGGTAAGGATGAGGTTGCTTTATTATTTTTCTTTTATTGCAGGAGATCGTTGGCTTCAGCTGGAATGGGTGTGATGGTAAGTATGGTTTAATTTAGAACAATAAAGAATTGTGTCTTTATTTCAATTAAAGGACTTTATTCTGGGTGTTGTGTTTTTTTTAAATACTTTACTAGAAATTCATGGCGGTCATGTCTAATACTGGTGTGACCCCATGAATTTTGGGCTTGGGGCCAGCTGATAATACCAAGCTGGCCCTAACCCCTTTATTACCCAGTGAGCCACCGCACCAGGGCCCTGGATGAGTTGGGTACAGCGCCAGAAGATGGCGCTTCTATGAACGCGCCATTTTCCGGGGTGGCTGCGGACTGCAATTTGTAGCGGAGGGGGGCCCAGAAAGCTTGGGCCTCCCTGCGCTGCAGATTCCAGCCCCCAGCTGCCTAGTTGTACCTGGCTGGACACAAAAATAGGGCGAAGCCCCACGTACTTTTTTTTTAATTATTTCATGAAATTCATGAAATAATTAAGAAAAAAAGGCCTTCCCTATATTGTTGTGTCCGGCCAGGTACAAATAGGCAGCTGGTGGTTGGGGGCAGCCCGTTCCTGCCTGCTGTACCTGGCTGGACACAAATATAGTGCGAAGCCCCACTTCAAATTTTTTTAATTATTTCATGAAATTCATGAAATAATTAAGAAAAAAAGGGCTTCCCTATATTGTTGTGTCCGGCCAGGTACAAATAGGCAGCTGGTGGTTGGGGGCAGCCCGTTCCTGCCTGCTGTACCTGGCTGGACACAAATATAGTGCGAAGCCCCACTTCAATTTTTTTAAATTATTTCAGGAAATTCATGAAATAATTTAAAAAAAATTGACGTGGGGCTTCGCACTATATTTGTGTCCAGCCAGGTACAGCAGGCAGGAACGGGCTGCCCCCAACCACCAGCTGCCTATTTGTACCTGGCCGGACACAACAATATAGGGAAGCCCTTTTTTTCTTAATTATTTCATGAAATAATTTAAAGAAAATTGACGTGGGGCTTCGCCCTGTTTTTGTGTCCAGCCAGGTACAACTAGTCAGCTGGGGGCTGGAATCCGCAGCGCAGGGAGGCCCAAGCTTTCTGGGCCACCCCCGCTGCAAATTGCAGTCCGCAGCCACCCCGGAAAATGGCGCGTTCATAGAAGCGCCATCTTCTGGCGCTGTACCCAACTCATCCAGGGCCCTGATGCGGTGGCTCACTGGGTAATAAAGGGGTTAGGGCCAGCTTGGCATTATCAGCTGGCCCTAAGCCCGAAATTCATGGGGTCACGCCAATATTAGACATGACCATCATGAATTTCTAGTAAAGTATTTAAAAAAAACACAACACCCAGAAAAAAGTCCTTTAATTGAAATAAACACACAATTCTTTATTGTTCTAAATTAAACCATACTTACCATCACGCCCATTCCAGCTGAAGCCAACGATCTCCTGAAATAAAAGAAAAATAATAAAGCAACATCATCCTTACCTTTCCATGGTTCCCATGACAGCTTCAGCTCTGCTACATCGAGATGACAGGCTGGACCGCAGCAGAACGCTGCCATCCAGACTGTTATCCCGCAGACACTGAGAAGCGCAGGCTTGCTTGCGCTCCACAGTGTCTCTCTGTGAGGGCATCCAGATGAGCCGAGTTAATGTCCAATGAACTCGGCTCACCTCATGCACGTCACTGACAGCGTGGGAAAATTCTCCTGCACTCAGCGCTTCAGCGTGGGAGAATTCTCACACTGAAGCGCTGAGTGCAGGAGAATTCTCCCACGCTGTCAGTGACGTGCAGGAGGTGAGCTGAGTTCATTGGACATGAGCTCACCTTATGCACGTCACTGACAGCGTGGGAAAATTCTCCTGCACTCAGCGCTTCAGCGTGGGAGAATTCTCTCGCTGAAGCGCTGAGTGCAGGAGAATACTCCCACGCTGTCAGTGACGTGCAGGAGGTGAGCTGAGTTCATTGGACATGAGATCACCTTATGCACGTCACTGACAGCGTGGGAGAATTCTCCTGCACTCACCGCTTCAGCGTGAGAATTTTCCCACGCTGTCAGTGACGTGCATGAGGTGAGCCGAGTTCATTGGACATGAACTCGGCTCATCTGGATGTCGTCACAGAGAGACGCTGAGCAGCGCAAGCAAGCCTTCGCTTCTCAGTGTCTGCGGGATGACAGGCTGGATGGCAGCGTTCTGCTGCGGTCCAGCCTGTCATCTCGATGTAGCAGAGCTGAAGCTGTCGTGGGAACCATGGAAAGGTAAGGATGAGGTTGCTTTATTATTTTTCTTTTATTGCAGGAGATCGTTGGCTTCAGCTGGAATGGGCGTGACGGTAAGTATGGTTTAATTTAGAACAATAAAGGATTGTGTCTTTATTTCAATTAAAGGACTTTATTCTGGGTGTTTGTGTTTTTTTTAACTTTGACTATGGGGTTAGTAATGGGGGTGTCTTATAGACGCCTCTCCATTACTAACCTGGGCTTGATGTCAGCTGGAATTATAAGCTGACATCAACCCCAACCCTATTACCCCCTGCCACCGCACCAGGGCAGCGTGGAAGAGCGAGGCTAAGTGCCAGAATTGGTGCATCCTATGAATGCGCCATTTCTGGGGCGGCTGACGGCTGGTGTTTCTAGCCTGGGAGGGGGCCAATATTCATGGCTCCCTTCCTGGGCTATTAATATCAGCCCCCAGCTGTCTGCCTAGCCTTTGCTAGCTATTAAATTAGGGGGGACCCCACGTCATTTTTTTGGGGGGGTCCCCCATTTTAATAGCTAGTAAAGGCTATGTATTCAGCTGAGGGCTGATATTAGTAGCCTGGGAAGCTCCGTGGGTATTACCCCCTTCCCAGGCTTCAAACATCTGCCCCAGCCGTCTGCTTAACCTCTGCTAGAGCCTAAAATTAAGGGGAACCCCACGCCAATTTTTTTAATAATAAATCCTTTATTTTAATACTAAATGACAAGTACAGTAACCAACACTATCACTGTACTTCATATATATGTGACTGACATTTTTCTATCTATCTAATCTATGTGTGAAGCTCTATTCTGTCTGTTATAAATTGTCGGGTACCGCTGCTGAATTGCCGGCCGGCTTTTTTAAAGAGACAGTGCATGAAAACACTATTATTTTTTTTGATATATCCTTTACGCTAAATGACAAGTACAGTAAGCAGCACTTTCACTGTACTTCGTATATATGTGGCTGACATGTTTATATCTATCTAATCTATGTGTGAAGCTCTATTCTTTCGGTTCTAAATTGTCGGGTACCGGTGTATGCCGCTGCTGAATTGCCGGCTTTTCATGTTTCACTGTTGGCACTGTTCCCATCGATTTGGGCAATCACTGTAATGCCACAACCACCATGGCTGTGGCATTACAGTGAGTGGCAGACAATCCCTGCATGATTGGTGCTCTAAATAGCGCCAGACATGCAGGACACGCTTTTGGTGCACGAACAGTTATCGAAAATAACCTCGAACAGCCGAATTTTTTGCAAATCGTTCGGGTTCGTCGAACAACTCGAACACCGCCCAAAACAGCTCGAATTTGAGATTGGCGAACAGTTCTAGTCGAACACCGCTCATCTCTACTCTCGACCCACCAGCGGACAGGCACCAGTATTGGGAGAGGGGGGCTGGCCGTCAGGGTTCACCGCGGCTCTGGCACAAACCCGGCGACACGGAGGTGGCACGGGCAGGAGTGGACTGGCCGTCTCGGCTTCTCACTTTTTGGATTTTAGAAGGGCATGACATGCCTATATCTGTGTCTCCCCCTCCTTTTACTCCTCCACCTCTTTTCTTTTCGCATGACTATATGTACTTGTCACTTTTCCATGTGTTAGTTGTGTCTTCTGAGCAGTTTGTCAGCTTTTGGACACCTTTGAAGGTGTTTTCTATGTGTTTCTATGTGTTTTTGTTTGCCTGCCATTGGTTTTAACGGTGTTCGAAGGTGTTCGACGAACAGTTCGACGAACAGTTCGGCGAACACACGGGTGTTCGACGAACCGAACGGAACTCGAACACTACGGGGGTGGCTCAACACTAATACTAACCTCCACCAGGTTGCAAATTCAATATAATTTTTATCTGCATCTAGCTCTGAAAAAATATTTTGGATTGTAGCAGTGTGTGAGACTTGTTCGATTAGTCCATCTATACTAACCTCCACCACGGTGCAAATTCAATCTAATTTTTTTCTGCATCTAGTTCTGAAAAATATTTCAGCTTGTAGCAGTGTGTGGGACTTGTTGTATTAGTCCATCTATACTAACCTCCACCAGGTTGCAAATTCAAAATAATTTTTTTCTGCATCTAGCTCTGAAAAAATATTTCGGCTTGTAGCAGTGAGTGGGACTAGTTCTATTAGTCCATCTATACTAACCTCCACCTGGTTGCAAATTCAACATAATTTTTTTCTGCATCTAGCTCTGAAAAAATATTTTGGCTTGTAGCAGTGTGTGGGACTTGTTCTATTAGTCCATCTATACTAACCTCCACCAGGTTGCAAATTCAATATAATTTTTTTCTGCATCTAGCTCTGAAAAAATATTTCGGCTTGTAGCAGTGTGTGGGACTTGTTCTATTTGTCCATCTATACTAACCTCCACAAGGTTGCAAATTCAAAATAATTTTTATCAGCAACTAGCTATGAAAAAATATTTTGGCTTGTAGCAGAGTGTGGAACTTGTTCTATTAGTCCATCTATACTAACCTCCACCAGGTTGCAAATTCAATACAATTTTTTTCTGCATCTAGCTCTGAAAAAATATTTCGGCTTGTAGCAGTGTGTGGGACTTGTTCTATTAGTCCATCTATACTAACATCCACCAGGTTGCAAATTCAATATAATTTTTTTCTGCATCTAGCTCTGAAAAAATATTTCGGCTTGTAGCAGTGTTTGGGACTTGTTCTATTTGTCCATCTATACTAACCTCAACCAGGTTGCAAATTCAAAATAATTTTTATCAGCAACTAGCTATGAAAAAAATATTTCGGCTTGTAGCAGAGTGTGGAACTTGTTCTATTAGTCCATCTATACTAACGTCCACCAGGTTGCAAATTCAATACAATTTTTTTCTGCATCTAGCTCTGAAAAAATATTTCAGCTTGTAGCAGTGTGTGTGACTTGTTCTATTAGTCCATCTATACTAACCTCCACCAGGTTGCAAATTCAATATAATTTTTTTCTGCATCTAGCTCTGAAAAAATATTTTGGCTTGTAGCAGTGTGTGGGACTTGTTCTATTAATCCATCTATACTAACCTCCACCAGGTTGCAAATTCAATATAATTTTTTTCTGCATCTAGCTCTGAAAAAATATTTCGGCTTGTAGCAGTGTGTGGGACTTGTTCTATTAGTCCATCTATACTAACTTCCACCAGGTTGCAAATTCAATCTAATTTTTTTCTGCATCTAGCTCTGAAAAAATATTTCGGCTTGTAGCAATGTGTGGGACTTGTTTTATTAGTCCATCTATACTAACCTCCACCAGGATGCAAATTCAATATAATTTTTTTCTGCATCTAACTCTGAGAAAATATTTCGGCTTGTAGCAGTGTTTGGGACTTGTTATATTAGTCCATCTGTACTAACCTCCACCAGGTTGCAAATTCAATATAATTTTTTTCTGCATCTAGCTCTGAAAAAATATTTTGGCTTGTAGCAGTGTGTGGGAGTTGTTCTATTAGTCCATCTATACTAACCTCCACCAGGTTGCAAATTCAAAATAATTTTATGTACACCTAGCTCTGAAAAAATATTTCGGCTTGTAGCAGTGTGTGGGAATTGTTCCATTAGTCCATCTATACTAACCTCCACCAGGTTGCAAATAAATTATAATTTTTTTCTGCATCTAGCTCTATAAAAATATTTCGGCTTGTAGCAGTGTGTGGGACATGTTCTATTAGTCCATCTATACTAATCTCCACCAGGTTGCAAATTCAAAATTATTTTTTTCCGCATCTAGCTCTGAAAAAATATTTCGGCTAGTAGCATTGTGTGGGACTTGTTCTATTAGTCCATCTATAATAACCTCCACCAGGTTGCAAATTCAATATAATTTTTTTCTGCATCTAGCTCTGAAAAAATATTTTAGATTGTAGCAGTGTGTGAGACTTGTTCTATTAGTCCATCTATACTAACCTCCACCAGGTTGCAAATTCAATATAATTTTTTTCTGCATCTAGCTCTGAAAAAATATTTCGGCTTGTAGCAGTGTGTGGGACTTGTTCTATTCGTCCATCTATACTAACCTCCAACAGGTTTCAAATTCAATATAATTTTTTTCGGCATCTAGCTCTGAAAAAATATTTCGGCTTGTAGCAGTGTGTGGGACTTGTTCTATTAGTCCATCTATACTAACCTCCACCAGGTTGAAAATTCAAAATAATTTTTATCTGCATCTAGCTCTGAAAAAATATTTTGGCTTGTAGCAGTGTGTGGGACTTGTTCTATTAGTCCATCTATACTAACCTCCACCAGTTTGCAAATTCAATATAATTTTTTTCTGCATCTAGCTCTGAAAAAATATTTCAGCTTGTAGCTGTGTGTGGGACTTGTTCTAATAGTCCATCTATAATAACCTTCACCAGGTTGCAAATTCAATTTAATTTTTTTCTGCATCTAGCTCTGAAAAAATATTTTAGATTGTAGCAGTGTGTGAGACTTGTTCTATTAGTCCATCTATACTAACCTCCACCAGATTGCAAATTCAATATAATTTTTTTCTGCATCTAGCTCTGAAAAAATATTTCGGCTTGTAGCAGTGTGTGGGACTTTTTCTATTTGTCCATCTATACTAACCTTCACCAGGTTGCAAATTCAAAATATTTTTTATCTGCAACTAGCTATGAAAAAATATTTCGGCTTGTAGCAGAGTGTGGAACTTGTTCTATTAGTCCATCTATACTAACCTCCACCATGTTGCAAATTCAATACAATTTTTTTCGGCATCTAGCTCTGAAAAAATATTTCGGCTTGTAGCAGTGTGTGGGACTTGTTCTATTAGTCCATCTATACTAACCTCCACCAGGTTGCAAATTCAATATAATTTTTTTCTGCATCTAGCTCTTAAAAAATATTTCAGCTTGTAGCAGTGTGTGGCACTTGTTCTAATAGTCCATCTATACTAACCTCCACCAGGTTGCAAATTCAAAATAATTTTATGTACACCTAGCTCTGAAAAAATATTTCGGCTTGTAGCAGTGTGTGGGAATTGTTCCATTAGTCCATTTATACTAACCTCCACCAGGTTGCAAATTCAATATAATTTTTTTCTGCATCTAGCTCTGAAAAAATATTTCAGCTTGTAGCAGTGTGTGGAACTAGTTCTATTAGTCCATCTATACTAACCTCCACCAGGTTGCAAATTCATAATAATTTTTATCTGCATCTAGCTCTGAAAAAATATTTTAGATTGTAGCAGTGTGTGAGACTTGTTCTATTAGTCCATCTATACTAACCTCCACCAGGGAGCAAATTCAATCTAATTTTTTTCTGCATCTAGCTCTGAAAAAATATTTTGGCTTGTAGCAGTGTGTGGGACTAGTTCTATTAGTCCATCTATACTAACCTCCACCAGGTTTCAAATTCAATATAATTTTTTTCTGCATCTAGCTCTGAAAAAATATTTCGGCTTGTAGCAGTGTGTGGGACTTGTTCTATTTGTCCATCTATACTAACCTTCACCAGGTTGCAAATTCAAAATATTTTTTATCTGCAACTAGCTATGAAAAAATATTTCGGCTTGTAGCAGAGTGTGGAACTTGTTCTATTAGTCCATCTATACTAACCTCCACCAGGTTGCAAATTCAATACAATTTTTTTCGGCATCTAGCTCTGAAAAAATATTTCGGCTTGTAGCAGTGTGTGGGACTTGTTCTATTAGTCCATCTATACTAACCTCCACCAGGTTGCAAATTCAATATAATTTTTTTCTGCATCTAGCTCTTAAAAAATATTTCGGCTTGTAGCAGTGTGTGGGACTTGTTCTATTAGTCCATCTACACTAACCTCCACCAGGTTGCAAATTCAAAATAATTTTATGTACACCTAGCTCTGAAAAAATATTTCGGCTTGTAGCAGTGTTTGGGACTTGTTCTATTTGTCCATCTACACTAACCTCCACCAGGTTGCAAATTCAAAATAATTTTATGTACACCTAGCTCTGAAAAAATATTTCGGCTTGTAGCAGTGTTTGGGACTTGTTCTATTTGTCCATCTATACTAACCTCAACCAGGTTGCAAATTCAAAATAATTTTTATCAGCAACTAGCTATGAAAAAAATATTTCGGCTTGTAGCAGAGTGTGGAACTTGTTCTATTAGTCCATCTATACTAACGTCCACCAGGTTGCAAATTCAATACAATTTTTTTCTGCATCTAGCTCTGAAAAAATATTTCAGCTTGTAGCAGTGTGTGTGACTTGTTCTATTAGTCCATCTATACTAACCTCCACCAGGTTGCAAATTCAATATAATTTTTTTCTGCATCTAGCTCTGAAAAAATATTTTGGCTTGTAGCAGTGTGTGGGACTTGTTCTATTAATCCATCTATACTAACCTCCACCAGGTTGCAAATTCAATATAATTTTTTTCTGCATCTAGCTCTGAAAAAATATTTCGGCTTGTAGCAGTGTGTGGGACTTGTTCTATTAGTCCATCTATACTAACTTCCACCAGGTTGCAAATTCAATCTAATTTTTTTCTGCATCTAGCTCTGAAAAAATATTTCGGCTTGTAGCAATGTGTGGGACTTGTTTTATTAGTCCATCTATACTAACCTCCACCAGGATGCAAATTCAATATAATTTTTTTCTGCATCTAACTCTGAGAAAATATTTCGGCTTGTAGCAGTGTTTGGGACTTGTTATATTAGTCCATCTGTACTAACCTCCACCAGGTTGCAAATTCAATATAATTTTTTTCTGCATCTAGCTCTGAAAAAATATTTTGGCTTGTAGCAGTGTGTGGGAGTTGTTCTATTAGTCCATCTATACTAACCTCCACCAGGTTGCAAATTCAAAATAATTTTATGTACACCTAGCTCTGAAAAAATATTTCGGCTTGTAGCAGTGTGTGGGAATTGTTCCATTAGTCCATCTATACTAACCTCCACCAGGTTGCAAATAAATTATAATTTTTTTCTGCATCTAGCTCTATAAAAATATTTCGGCTTGTAGCAGTGTGTGGGACATGTTCTATTAGTCCATCTATACTAATCTCCACCAGGTTGCAAATTCAAAATTATTTTTTTCCGCATCTAGCTCTGAAAAAATATTTCGGCTAGTAGCATTGTGTGGGACTTGTTCTATTAGTCCATCTATAATAACCTCCACCAGGTTGCAAATTCAATATAATTTTTTTCTGCATCTAGCTCTGAAAAAATATTTTAGATTGTAGCAGTGTGTGAGACTTGTTCTATTAGTCCATCTATACTAACCTCCACCAGGTTGCAAATTCAATATAATTTTTTTCTGCATCTAGCTCTGAAAAAATATTTCGGCTTGTAGCAGTGTGTGGGACTTGTTCTATTCGTCCATCTATACTAACCTCCAACAGGTTTCAAATTCAATATAATTTTTTTCGGCATCTAGCTCTGAAAAAATATTTCGGCTTGTAGCAGTGTGTGGGACTTGTTCTATTAGTCCATCTATACTAACCTCCACCAGGTTGAAAATTCAAAATAATTTTTATCTGCATCTAGCTCTGAAAAAATATTTTGGCTTGTAGCAGTGTGTGGGACTTGTTCTATTAGTCCATCTATACTAACCTCCACCAGTTTGCAAATTCAATATAATTTTTTTCTGCATCTAGCTCTGAAAAAATATTTCAGCTTGTAGCTGTGTGTGGGACTTGTTCTAATAGTCCATCTATAATAACCTTCACCAGGTTGCAAATTCAATTTAATTTTTTTCTGCATCTAGCTCTGAAAAAATATTTTAGATTGTAGCAGTGTGTGAGACTTGTTCTACTAGTCCATCTATACTAACCTCCACCAGATTGCAAATTCAATATAATTTTTTTCTGCATCTAGCTCTGAAAAAATATTTCGGCTTGTAGCAGTGTGTGGGACTTGTTCTATTTGTCCATCTATACTAACCTTCACCAGGTTGCAAATTCAAAATATTTTTTATCTGCAACTAGCTATGAAAAAATATTTCGGCTTGTAGCAGAGTGTGGAACTTGTTCTATTAGTCCATCTATACTAACCTCCACCATGTTGCAAATTCAATACAATTTTTTTCGGCATCTAGCTCTGAAAAAATATTTCGGCTTGTAGCAGTGTGTGGGACTTGTTCTATTAGTCCATCTATACTAACCTCCACCAGGTTGCAAATTCAATATAATTTTTTTCTGCATCTAGCTCTTAAAAAATATTTCAGCTTGTAGCAGTGTGTGGCACTTGTTCTATTAGTCCATCTATACTAACCTCCACCAGGTTGCAAATTCAAAATAATTTTATGTACACCTAGCTCTGAAAAAATATTTCGGCTTGTAGCAGTGTGTGGGAATTGTTCCATTAGTCCATTTATACTAACCTCCACCAGGTTGCAAATTCAATATAATTTTTTTCTGCATCTAGCTCTGAAAAAATATTTCAGCTTGTAGCAGTGTGTGGAACTAGTTCTATTAGTCCATCTATACTAACCTCCACCAGGTTGCAAATTCATAATAATTTTTATCTGCATCTAGCTCTGAAAAAATATTTTAGATTGTAGCAGTGTGTGAGACTTGTTCTATTAGTCCATCTATACTAACCTCCACCAGGGAGCAAATTCAATCTAATTTTTTTCTGCATCTAGCTCTGAAAAAATATTTTGGCTTGTAGCAGTGTGTGGGACTAGTTCTATTAGTCCATCTATACTAACCTCCACCAGGTTTCAAATTCAATATAATTTTTTTCTGCATCTAGCTCTGAAAAAATATTTCGGCTTGTAGCAGTGTGTGGGACTTGTTCTATTTGTCCATCTATACTAACCTTCACCAGGTTGCAAATTCAAAATATTTTTTATCTGCAACTAGCTATGAAAAAATATTTCGGCTTGTAGCAGAGTGTGGAACTTGTTCTATTAGTCCATCTATACTAACCTCCACCAGGTTGCAAATTCAATACAATTTTTTTCGGCATCTAGCTCTGAAAAAATATTTCGGCTTGTAGCAGTGTGTGGGACTTGTTCTATTAGTCCATCTATACTAACCTCCACCAGGTTGCAAATTCAATATAATTTTTTTCTGCATCTAGCTCTTAAAAAATATTTCGGCTTGTAGCAGTGTGTGGGACTTGTTCTATTAGTCCATCTACACTAACCTCCACCAGGTTGCAAATTCAAAATAATTTTATGTACACCTAGCTCTGAAAAAATATTTCGGCTTGTAGCAGTGTGTGGGAATTGTTCCATTAGTCCATCTATACTAACCTCCACCAGGTTGCAAATAAATTATAATTTTTTTCTGCATCTGGCTCTGAAAAAATATTTCAGCTTGTAGCAGTGTGTGGGACATGTTCTATTAGTCCATCTATACTAATCTCCACCAGGTTGCAAATTCAAAATTATTTTTTTCTGCATCTAGCTCTGAAAAATTATTTCGGCTAGTAGCATTGTGTGGGACTTGTTCTATTAGTCCATCTATACTAACCTCCACCAGGTTGCAAATTCAATATAATTTTTTTCTGCATCTAGCTCTGAAAAAATATTTCGGCTTTTAGCAGTGTGTGGGACTTGTTCTATTAGTCCATCTATACTAACCTCCACCAGGTTGCAAATTCAATATAATTTTTTTCTGCATCTAGCTCTGAAAAAATATTTCGGCTTGTAGCAGTGTGTGGGACTTGTTCTATTAGTCCATCTATACTAACCTCCACCAGGTTGCAAATTCAATATAATTTTTTTCTGCATCTAGCTCTGAAAAAATATTTCGGCTTGTAGCAGTGTGTGGGACTTGTTCTATTAGTCCATCTATACTAACCTCCACCAGGTTGCAAATTCAATATAATTTTTTTCTGCATCTAGCTCTGAAAAAATATTTCAGCTTGTAGCTGTGTGTGGGACTTGTTCTATTAGTCCATCTATAATAACCTTCACCAGGTTGCAAATTCAATACAATTTTTTTCTGCATCTAGCTCTGAAAAAATATTTCGGCTTGTAGCAGTGTGTGGGACTTGTTCTATTAGTCCATCTATACTAACCTCCACCAGGTTGCAAATTCAATATAATTTTTTTCTGCATCTAGCTCTGAAAAAATATTTCAGCTTGTAGCAGTGTGTGGAACTAGTTCTATTAGTCCATCTATACTAACCTCCACCAGGTTGCAAATTCATAATAATTTTTATCTGCATCTAGCTCTGAAAAAATATTTTAGATTGTAGCAGTGTGTGAGACTTGTTCTATTAGTCCATCTATACTAACCTCCACCAGGGTGCAAATTCAATCTAATTTTTTTCTGCATCTAGCTCTGAAAAAATATTTTGGCTTGTAGCAGTGTGTGGGACTAGTTCTATTAGTCCATCTATACTAACCTCCACCTGGTTGCAAATTCAATTTAATTTTTTTCTGCATCTAGCTCTGATAAAATATTTCGGCTTGTAGCAGTGTGTGGGACTTGTTCTATTTGTCCATCTATACTAACCTTCACCAGGTTGCAAATTCAAAATAATTTTTATCTGCAACTAGCTATGAAAAAATATTTCGGCTTGTAGCAGAGTGTGGAACTTGTTCTATTAGTCCATCTATACTAACCTCCACCAGGTTGCAAATTCAATACAATTTTTTTCTGCATCTAGCTCAGAAAAAATATTTCGGCTTGTAGCAGTGTGTGGGACTTGTTCTATTAGTCCATCTATACTAACCTCCACCAGATTGCAAATTCAATATAATTTTTTTCTGCATCTAGCTCTTAAAAAATATTTCGGCTTGTAGCAGTGTGTGGGACTTGTTCTAGTAGTCCATCTATACTAACCTCCACCAGGTTGCAAATTCAAAATAATTTTATGTACACCTAGCTCTGAAAAAATATTTCGGCTTGTAGCAGTGTGTGGGAATTGTTCCATTAGTCCATCTATACTAACCTCCACCAGGTTGCAAATAAATTATAATTTTTTTCTGCATTTGGCTCTGAAAAAATATTTCAGCTTGTAGCAGTGTGTGGGACATGTTCTATTAGTCCATCTATACTAATCTCCACCAGGTTGCAAATTCAAAATTATTTTTTTCTGCATCTAGCTCTGAAAAATTATTTCGGCTAGTAGCATTGTGTGGGACTTGTTCTATTAGTCCATCTATACTAACCTCCACCAGGTTGCAAATTCAATATAATTTTTTTCTGCATCTAGCTCTGAAAAAATATTTCGGCTTTTAGTAGTGTGTGGAACTTGTTCTCTTAGTCCATCTATACTAACGTCCACCAGGTTGCAAATTCAATTTAATTTTTTTCTGCATCTATCTCTGAAAAAATATTTTGGCTTGTAGCAGTGTGTGGGACTTGTTCTATTAGTCGATCTATACTAACCTCCACCAGGTTGCAAATTCAAAATAATTTTTATCTGCATCTAGCTCTGAAAAAAATATTTTGGCTTGTAGCAGTGTGTGGGACTTGATCGATTAGTCCATCTATACTAACCTCCACCAGGTTGCAAATTCAATATAATTTTTTTCTGCATCTAGCTCTGAAAAAATATTTCAGCTTGTAGCAGTGTGTGGGACTTGTTCTATTAGTCCATCTATACTAACCTCCACCAGGTTGCAAATTCAATATAATTTTTTTCTTCATCTAGCTCTGAAAAAATATTTCGGCTTGTAGCAGTGTGTGGGATTTGTTCTATTAGTCCATCTATACTAACCTCCACCAGGTTGCAAATTCAATATAATTTTTTTCTGCATCTAGCACTGAAAAAATATTTCGGCTTGTAGCCGTTTGTGGGACGAGTTCTATTAGTCCATCTATACTAACCTCCACCAGGTGGCAAATTCAATATAATTTTTTTCTGCATCTAGCTCTGAAAAAATATTTCGGCTTGTAGCAGTGTGTGGGACTTGTTCTATTAGTCCATCTATACTAACCTCCATCAGGTTGCAAATTCAAAATAATTTTTATCTGCATCTAGCTCTGAAAAAATATTTTGGCTTGTAGCAGTGTGTGGGACTTGTTCTATTAGTCCATCTATACTAGCCTCCACCAGGTTGCAAATTCAAAATAATTTTTTTCTGCATCTAGCTCTGAAAAAATAGTTCGGCTTGTAGCAGTGTGTGGGACTAGTTCTCTTAGTCCATCTATACTAACCTCCACCAGGTTGCAAATTCAATATATTTTTTTTCTGCATCTAGTTCTGAAAAAATACTTCGACTTATAGCAGTGTGTGGGACTTGTTCTATTAGTCCATCTATACTAACCTCCACCAGGTTGCAAATTCAATATATTTTTTTCTGCATCTAGCTCGGAAAAAATATTTCGGCTTGTAGCAGTGTGTGGGCATTGTTCTATTAGTCCATCTATACTTTCCTCCACCAGGTTGCAAATTCAAAATAATTTTTTTCTGCCTCTAGCTCTGAAAAAATATTTTGACTTGAAGCAGTGTGTGGGACTTGTTCTATTAGGCAATCTATACTAACCTCCACCAGGTTGCAAATTCAATGTAATTTTTTTCTGCATCTAGCTCTGAAAAAATATTTTGACTTGTAGCAGTGTGTGGGACTTGTTCTATTAGTCCATCTATACTAACCTCCACCAGGTTGCAAATTCAATATAAATTTTTTCTGCATCTAGCTCTGAAAAAATATTTCAGCTTGTAGCAGTGTGTGGGACTTGTTCTATTAGTCCATCTATACTAATCTCTACCATGTTGCAAATTCATAATCATTTTTATCTGCATCTAGTTCTGAAAAAATATTTTGGATTGTAGCAGTGTGTGAGACTTGTTCTATTAGTCCATCTATACTAACCTCCACCAGGTTGCAAATTCAATATAATTTTTTTCTGCATCTAGCGCTGAAAAATATTTCAGCTTGTAGCAGTGTGTGGGACTTGTTCTATTAGTCCATTTATACTAACCTCCACCAGGTTGCAAATTCAAAATAATTTTTTTCTGCATCCAGCTCTGAAAAAATATTTCGGCTTGTAGCAGTGTGTGGGACTAGTTCTATTAGTCCATCTATACTAACCTCCACAAGGTTGAAAATTCATTATAATTTTTTTCTGCATCTAGCTCTGAAAAAATATTTTGGCTTGTAGCAGTGTGTCTGACTTGTTCTATTAGTCCATCTATACTAACCTCCACCAGGTTGCAAATTCAAAATAATTTTTTTCTGCATCTAGCTCTGAAAAAATATTTCGGCTTGTAGCAGTGTGTGGGACTTGTTCTATTAGTCCATCTATACTAACCTCCACCAGGTTGCAAATTCAATATAATTTTTTTCTGCATCTAGCTCTGAAAAAATATTTCGGCTTGTAGCAATGTGTGGGACTTGTTCTATTAGTCCATCTATGCTAACCTCCACCAGGATGCAAATTCAATATAATTTTTTTCTTCATCTAACTCTGAGAAAATATTTCGGCTTGTAGCAGTGTGTGGGACTTGTTATATTAGTCCATCTATACTAACCTCCACCAGGTTGCAAAATCAATATAATTTTTTTCTGCATCTAGCTCTGAAAAAATATTTTGGCTTGTAGCAGTGTGTGGGAGTTGTTCTATTAGTCCATCTATACTAACCTCCACCAGGTTGCAAATTCAAAATAATTTTATGTACACCTAGCTCTGAAAAAATATTTCGGCTTGTAGCAGTGTGTGGGAATTGTTCCATTAGTCCATCTATACTAACCTCCACCAGGTTGCAAATAAATTATAATTTTTTTCTGCATCTAGCTCTATAAAAATATTTCAGCTTTTAGCAGTGTGTGGGACATGTTCTATTAGTCCATCTATACTAATCTTCACCAGGTTGCAAATTCAAAATTATTTTTTTCTGCATCTAGCTCTGAAAAAATATTTCGGCTAGTAGCATTGTGTGGGACTTGTTCTATTAGTCCATCTATACTAACCTCCACCAGGTTGCAAATTCAATATAATTTTTTTCTGCATTTAGCTCTGAAAAAATATTTCGGCTTGTAGCAGTGTGTGGGACTTGTTCTATTAGTCCATCTCTGCTAACCTCCACCAGGTTGCAAATTCAATATAATTTTTTTCTGCATCTAGCTCTGAAAAAATATTTCGGCTTGTAGCAGTGTGTGGGACTTGTTCTATTAGTCCATCTATACTAACCTCCACCAGGTTGCAAATTCAAAATAATTTTTATCTGCATCTAGATCTGAAAAAATATTTTGGCTTGTAGCAGTGTGTGGGACTTGTTCTATTAGTCCATCTATACTAACCTCTACCAGTTTGCAAATTGAATATAATTTTTTTCTGCATCTAGCTCTGAAAAAATATTTCAGCTTGTAGCTGTGTGTGGGACTTGTTCTATTAGTCCATCTATACTAACCTCCACCAGGTTGCAAATTCAATTTAATTTTTTTCTGCATCTAGCTCTGAAAAAATATTTCAGCTTGTGGCAGTGTGTGGAACTTGTTCTATTAGTCCATATATACTAACCTCCACCAGGTTGCAAATTCATAATAATTTTTATCTGCATCTAGCTCTGAAAAAATATTTTAGATTGTAGCAGTGTGTGAGAATTGTTCTATTAGTCCATCTATACTAACCTCCACCAGGGTGCAAATTCAATCTAATTTTTTTTCTGCATCTAGCTCTGAAAAAATATTGTGGCTTGTAGCAGTGTGTGGGACTAGTTCTCTTAGTCCATCTATACTAACCTCCACCTGGTTGCAAATTCAATATAATTTTTTTCTGCATCTAGCTCTGAAAAAATATTTTGGCTTGTAGCAGTGAGTGGGACTTGTTCTATTAATCCATCTATACTAACCTCCACCAGGTTGCAAATTCAAAAGAATTTTTTTCTGCATCCAGCTCTGAAAAAATATTTCGGCTTGTAGCAGTGTGTGGGACTAGTTCTTTTAGTCCATCTATACTAACCTCCACAAGGTTGAAAATTCATTATAATTTTTTTCTGCATCTAGCTCTGAAAAAATATTTTGGCTTGTAGCAGTGTGTGTGACTTGTTCTATTAGTCCATCTATACTAACCTCCACCAGGTTGCAAATTCAAAATATTTTTTTTCTGCATCTAGCTCTGAAAAAATATTTCGGCTTGTAGGAGTGTGTGGGACTAGTTCTATTAGTCCATCTATACTAACCTCCACCTGGTTGCAAATTCAATATAATTTTTTTCTGCATCTAGCTCTGAAAAAATATTTTGGCTTGTAGCAGTGTGTGGGACTTGTTCTATTAGTCCATCTATACTAACCTCCACCAGGTTGCAAATTCAATATAATTTTTTTCTGCATCTAGCTCTGAAAAAATATTTCGGCTTGTAGCAGTGTGTGGGACTTGTTCTATTAGTCCATCTATACTAACCTCCACCAGGTTGCAAATTCAAAATAATTTTTATCTGCAACTAGCTCTGAAAAAATATTTCGGCTTGTAGCAGAGTGTGGAACTTGTTCTATTAGTCCATCTATACTAACCTCCACCAGGTTGCAAATTCCATACAATTTTTTTCTGCATCTAGCTCTGAAAAATATTTCAGCTTGTAGCAGTGTGTGGGACTTGTTCTATTAGTCCATTTATACTAACCTCCACCAGGTTGCAAATTCAAAGTAATTTTTTTCTGCATCCAGCTCTGAAAAAATATTTCGGCTTGTAGCAGTGTGTGGGACTAGTTCTATTAGTCCATCTATACTAACCTCCACAAGGTTGAAAATTCATTATAATTTTTTTCTGCATCTAGCTCTGAAAAAATATTTTGGCTTGTAGCAGTGTGTCTGACTTGTTCTATTAGTCCATCTATACTAACCTCCACCAGGTTGCAAATTCAAAATAATTTTTTTCTGCATCTAGCTCTGAAAAAATATTTCGGCTTGTAGCAGTGTGTGGGACTTGTTCTATTAGTCCATCTATACTAACCTCCACCAGGTTGCAAATTCAATATAATTTTTTTCTGC
Source organism: Phyllobates terribilis (assembly GCF_046119375.1). Classification (NCBI taxonomy): domain Eukaryota; kingdom Metazoa; phylum Chordata; class Amphibia; order Anura; family Dendrobatidae; genus Phyllobates; species Phyllobates terribilis. The sequence continues at coordinate 198,499,932 of NW_027362764.1, forward strand.
ATCTAGCTCTGAAAAAATATTTCGGCTTGTAGCAATGTGTGGGACTTGTTCTATTAGTCCATCTATGCTAACCTCCACCAGGATGCAAATTCAATATAATTTTTTTCTTCATCTAACTCTGAGAAAATATTTCGGCTTGTAGCAGTGTGTGGGACTTGTTATATTAGTCCATCTATACTAACCTCCACCAGGTTGCAAAATCAATATAATTTTTTTCTGCATCTAGCTCTGAAAAAATATTTTGGCTTGTAGCAGTGTGTGGGAGTTGTTCTATTAGTCCATCTATACTAACCTCCACCAGGTTGCAAATTCAAAATAATTTTATGTACACCTAGCTCTGAAAAAATATTTCGGCTTGTAGCAGTGTGTGGGAATTGTTCCATTAGTCCATCTATACTAACCTCCACCAGGTTGCAAATAAATTATAATTTTTTTCTGCATCTAGCTCTATAAAAATATTTCAGCTTTTAGCAGTGTGTGGGACATGTTCTATTAGTCCATCTATACTAATCTTCACCAGGTTGCAAATTCAAAATTATTTTTTTCTGCATCTAGCTCTGAAAAAATATTTCGGCTAGTAGCATTGTGTGGGACTTGTTCTATTAGTCCATCTATACTAACCTCCACCAGGTTGCAAATTCAATATAATTTTTTTCTGCATTTAGCTCTGAAAAAATATTTCGGCTTGTAGCAGTGTGTGGGACTTGTTCTATTAGTCCATCTCTGCTAACCTCCACCAGGTTGCAAATTCAATATAATTTTTTTCTGCATCTAGCTCTGAAAAAATATTTCGGCTTGTAGCAGTGTGTGGGACTTGTTCTATTAGTCCATCTATACTAACCTCCACCAGGTTGCAAATTCAAAATAATTTTTATCTGCATCTAGATCTGAAAAAATATTTTGGCTTGTAGCAGTGTGTGGGACTTGTTCTATTAGTCCATCTATACTAACCTCCACCAGGTTGCAAATTGAATATAATTTTTTTCTGCATCTAGCTCTGAAAAAATATTTCAGTTTGTAGCTGTGTGTGGGACTTGTTCTATTAGTCCATCTATACTAACCTCCACCAGGTTGCAAATTCAATTTAATTTTTTTCTGCATCTAGCTCTGAAAAAATATTTCGGCTTGTAGCAGTGTGTGGGACTTGTTCTATTAGTCCATCTATACTAACCTCCACCAGGTTGCAAATTCAATATAATTTTTTTCTGCATCTAGCTCTGAAAAAATATTTCAGCTTGTGGCAGTGTGTGGAACTTCTTCTATTAGTCCATATATACTAACCTCCACCAGGTTGCAAATTCATAATAATTTTTATCTGCATCTAGCTCTGAAAAATTATTTTAGATTGTAGCAGTGTGTGAGAATTGTTCTATTAGTCCATCTATACTAACCTCCACCAGGGTGCAAATTCAATCTAATTTTTTTTCTGCATCTAGCTCTGAAAAAATATTGTGGCTTGTAGCAGTGTGTGGGACTAGTTCTCTTAGTCCATCTATACTAACCTCCACCTGGTTGCAAATTCAATATAATTTTTTTCTGCATCTAGCTCTGAAAAAATATTTTGGCTTGTAGCAGTGAGTGGGACTTGTTCTATTAATCCATCTATACTAACCTCCACCAGGTTGCAAATTCAAAAGAATTTTTTTCTGCATCCAGCTCTGAAAAAATATTTCGGCTTGTAGCAGTGTGTGGGACTAGTTCTTTTAGTCCATCTATACTAACCTCCACAAGGTTGAAAATTCATTATAATTTTTTTCTGCATCTAGCTCTGAAAAAATATTTTGGCTTGTAGCAGTGTGTGTGACTTGTTCTATTAGTCCATCTATACTAACCTCCACCAGGTTGCAAATTCAAAATAATTTTTTTCTGCATCTAGCTCTGAAAAAATATTTCGGCTTGTAGGAGTGTGTGGGACTAGTTCTATTAGTCCATCTATACTAACCTCCACCTGGTTGCAAATTCAATATAATTTTTTTCTGCATCTAGCTCTGAAAGAATATTTTGGCTTGTAGCAGTGTGTGGGACTTGTTCTATTAGTCCATCTATACTAACCTCCACCAGGTTGCAAATTCAATATAATTTTTTTCTGCATCTAGCTCTGAAAAAATATTTCGGCTTGTAGCAGTGTGTGGGACTTGTTCTATTAGTCCATCTATACTAACCTCCACCAGGTTGCAAATTCAAAATAATTTTTATCTGCAACTAGCTCTGAAAAAATATTTCGGCTTGTAGCAGAGTGTGGAACTTGTTCTATTAGTCCATCTATACTAACCTCCACCAGGTTGCAAATTCCATACAATTTTTTTCTGCATCTAGCTCTGAAAAAATATTTCGGCTTGTAGCAGTGTGTGGGACTTGTTCTATTAGTCCATCTATACTAACCTCCACCAGTTTGCAAATTCAATATAATTTTTTTCTCCGTTTAGCTCTGAAAAAATATTTCGGCTTGTAGCAGTGTGTGGGACTTGTTCTATTATTCCATCTATACTAACCTCCACCAGGTTGCAAATTCAATATAATTTTTTTCTGCATCTAGCTCTGAAAATTTTTTTCGGCTTGTAGCAGTGTGTTTGACTATTTCTATTAGTCCATCTATACTAACCTCCACCAGGTTGCAAACTCAAAATAATTTTTATCTGCATCTAGCTCTGAAAAAATATTTCGGCTTGTAGCAGTGTGTGGGACTTGTTCTATTAGTCCATCTATACTAACCTCCACCAGGTTGCAAATTCAATATAATTTTTTTCTGCATCCAACTCTGAAAAAATATTTCAGCTTGTAGCAGTGTGTGGGACTTGTTCTATTAGTCCATCTATACTAACCTCCACCAGGTTGCAAATTCAATATAATTTTTTTCTGCATCTAGCTCTGAAAAAATATTTCGGATCGTATCAGTGTGTTAGACTTATTCTATTAGTCCATATATACTAAACTCCACCAGGTTGCAAATTCAATATAATTTTTTTCTGCATCCAACTCTGAAAAAATATTTCAGCTTGTAGCAGTGTGTGGGACTTGTTCTGTTAGTCCATCTATACTAACCTCCACCTGGTTGCAAATTCAATATAATTTTTTTCTGCATCTAGCTCTGAAAAAATATTTTGGCTTGTAGCAGTGAGTGGGACTTGTTCTATTAGTCCATCTATACTTACCTCCACCAGGTTGCAAATTCAATATAATTTTTCTCTGCATCTATCTCTGAAAAAATATTTCGGCTTGAAGCAGTGTGTGGGACTTGTTCTATTAGTCCATCTATACTAACCTCCACCAGGTTGCAAATTCAAAATAATTTTTATCTGCATCTAGCTCTGAATAAATATTGTGGCTTGTAGCAGTGTGTGGGACTTGTTCTATTAGTCCATCTATACTAACCTCCACCAGGTTGCAAATTCAATATAATTTTTTTCTGCATCCAGCTCTGAAAAAATATTTCGGCTTGTAGCTGTGTGTGGGACTTGTTCTATTAGTCCATCTATACTAACCTCCACCAGGTTGCCAATTCAATATAATTTTTTTCTGCATCTTGCTCTGAAAAAATATTTCGGCTTGTAGCAGTGTGTGGGACTTGTTCTATTAGTCAATCTATACTAACCTAAAACCAGGATGCAAATTCAATATATTTTTTTCTGCATCTAGCTCTGAAAAAATATTTCGGCTTGTAGTAGTGTGTGGGACTTGTTCTATTAGTCCATCTATACTAACCTACACCAGTTTGCAAATTCAATATAATTTTTTTCTGCGTTTAGCTCTGAAAAAATATTTCGGCTTGTAGCAGTGTGTGGGACTTGTTCTATTACTCCATCTATACTAACCTCCACCAGGTTGCAAATTCAATATAATTTTTTTCTGCATCTAGCTCTGAAATTTTTTTTCGGCTTGTAGCAGTGTGTTTGACTATTTCTATTAGTCCATCTATACTAACCTCCACCAGGTTGCAAATTCAATATAATTTTTTTCTGCATCCAGCTCTGAAAAACTATTTCGGCTTGTAGCAGTGTGGGACTTGTTCTATTAGTCCATCTATACTAACCTCCACCAGGTTGCCAATTCAATATAATTTTTTTCTGCATCTTGCTCTGAAAAAATATTTCGGCTTGTAGCAGTGTGTGGGACTTGTTCTATTAGTCAATCTATACTAACCTCCACCAGGATGCAAATTCAATATAATTTTTTTCTGCATCTAGCTCTGAAAAAATATTTCAGCTTGTAGTAGTGTGTTGGACTTGTTCTATCAGTCCATCTATACTAACCTCCACCAGGTTGCAAATTCAAAATAATTTTTAACTGCATCTAGCTCTGAAATTTTTTTTCGGCATGTAGCAGTGTGTGGAACGTGTTCTATTAGTCCATCTATACTAACCTCCACCAGGTTGCAAATTCAATATAATTTTTTTCTGCATTTAGCTCTGAAAAAATATTTCGGCTTGTAGCAGTGTGTGGGACTTGTTCTATCAGTCCATCTATACTAACCTCCACCAGGTTGCAAATTCAAAATAATTTTTATCTGCATCTAGCTCTGAAAAAATATTCTGGCTTGTAGCAGTGTGTGGGACTTGTTCTATTAGTCCATCTATACTAACCTCCACCATGTTGCAAATTCAATATAATATTTTTCTACATCTAGCTCTGAAAAAATATTTCAGCTTGTAGCAGTGTGTGGGACTTGTTCTATTAGTCTATCTATACTAACCTCCGCCAGGTTGCAAATTCAAAATTATTTTTTTCTGCATCTAGCTCTGAAAAATTAGTTCGGCTTGTAGCAGTGTGTGGGACTTGTTCTATTAGTCCATCTATACTAACCTCCACCAGGTTGCAAATTCAATATATTTTTTTTCTGCATCTAGCTCTAAAAAAATATGTCGGCTTGTAGCATTGTGTGGGACTTGTTCTATGAGTTCATCTATACTTTCCTACACCAGGTTGCAAATTCAATATAATTTTTCTCTGCATCTAGCTCTGAAAAAATATTTCGGCTTGAAGCAGTGTGTAGGACTTGTTCTATTAGTCCATCTATACTAACCTCCACCAGGTTGCAAATTCAATATAATTTTTTTCTGCATCCAGCTCTGAAAAAATATTTCGGCTTGTAGCAGTGTGTGGGACTTGTTCTATTAGTCCATCTATACTAACCTCCACCAGGTTTCCAATTCAATATAATTTTTTTCTGCATCTTGCTCTGAAAAAATTTTTCGTCTTGTAGCAGTGTGTTGGACTTGTTCTATTAGTCAATCTATACTAACCTCCACCAGGATGCAAATTCAATATAATTTTTTCTGCATCTAGCTCTGAAAAAAAATTTCGGCTTGTAGTAGTGTGTGGGACTTGTTCTATCAGTCCATCTATACTAACCTCCACCAGTTTGCAAATTCAATATAATTTTTTTCTCCGTTTAGCTCTGAAAAAATATTTCGGCTTGTAGCAGTGTGTGGGACTTGTTCTATTATTCCATCTATACTAACCTCCACCAGGTTGCAAATTCAATATAATTTTTTTCTGCATCTAGCTCTGAAAATTTTTTTCGGCTTGTAGCAGTGTGTTTGACTATTTCTATTAGTCCATCTATACTAACCTCCACCAGGTTGCAAACTCAAAATAATTTTTATCTGCATCTAGCTCTGAAAAAATATTTCGGCTTGTAGCAGTGTGTGGGACTTGTTCTATTAGTCCATCTATACTAACCTCCACCAGGTTGCAAATTCAATATAATTTTTTTCTGCATCTAGCTCTGAAAAAATATTTCGGCTTGTAGCAGTGTGTGGGACTATTTCTATTAGTCCATCTATACTAACCTCCACCAGGTTGCAAATTCAAAATAATTTTTATCTGCATCTAGCTCTGAAAAAATATTTCGGCTTGTAGCAGTGTGTGGGACTTGTTCTATTAGTCCATCTATACTAACCTCCACCAGGTTGCAAATTCAATATAATTTTTTTCTGCATCCAACTCTGAAAAAATATTTCAGCTTGTAGCAGTGTGTGGGACTTGTTCTATTAGTCCATCTATACTAACCTCCACCAGGTTGCAAATTCAATATAATTTTTTTCTGCATCTAGCTCTGAAAAAATATTTCGGATCGTATCAGTGTTTTAGACTTATTCTATTAGTCCATATATACTAAACTCCACCAGGTTGCAAATTCAATATAATTTTTTTCTGCATCCAACTCTGAAAAAATATTTCAGCTTGTAGCAGTGTGTGGGACTTGTTCTATTAGTCCATCTATACTAACCTCCACCTGGTTGCAAATTCAATATAATTTTTTTCTGCATCTAGCTTTGAAAAAATATTTTGGCTTGTAGCAGTGAGTGGGACTTGTTCTATTAGTCCATCTATACTTACCTCCACCAGGTTGCAAATTCAATATAATTTTTCTCTGCATCTATCTCTGAAAAAATATTTCGGCTTGAAGCAGTGTGTGGGACTTGTTCTATTAGTCCATCTATACTAACCTCCACCAGGTTGCAAATTCAAAATAATTTTTATCTGCATCTAGCTCTGAATAAATATTGTGGCTTGTAGCAGTGTGTGGGACTTGTTCTATTAGTCCATCTATACTAACCTCCACCAGGTTGCAAATTCAATATAATTTTTTTCTGCATCCAGCTCTGAAAAAATATTTCGGCTTGTAGCTGTGTGTGGGACTTGTTCTATTAGTCCATCTATACTAACCTCCACCAGGTTGCCAATTCAATATAATTTTTTTCTGCATCTTGCTCTGAAAAAATATTTCGGCTTGTAGCAGTGTGTGGGACTTGTTCTATTAGTCAATCTATACTAACCTAAAACCAGGATGCAAATTCAATATATTTTTTTCTGCATCTAGCTCTGAAAAAATATTTCGGCTTGTAGTAGTGTGTGGGACTTGTTCTATTAGTCCATCTATACTAACCTACACCAGTTTGCAAATTCAATATAATTTTTTTCTGCGTTTAGCTCTGAAAAAATATTTCGGCTTGTAGCAGTGTGTGGGACTTGTTCTATTACTCCATCTATACTAACCTCCACCAGGTTGCAAATTCAATATAATTTTTTTCTGCATCTAGCTCTGAAATTTTTTTTCGGCTTGTAGCAGTGTGTTTGACTATTTCTATTAGTCCATCTATACTAACCTCCACCAGGTTGCAAATTCAAAATAATTTTTAACTGCATCTAGCTCTGAAATTTTTTTTCGGCATGTAGCAGTGTGTGGAACGTGTTCTATTAGTCCATCTATACTAACCTCCACCAGGTTGCAAATTCAATATAATTTTTTTCTGCATTTAGCTCTGAAAAAATATTTCGGCTTGTAGCAGTGTGTGGGACTTGTTCTATCAGTCCATCTATACTAACCTCCACCAGGTTGCAAATTCAAAATAATTTTTATCTGCATCTAGCTCTGAAAAAATATTCTGGCTTGTAGCAGTGTGTGGGACTTGTTCTATTAGTCCATCTATACTAACCTCCACCATGTTGCAAATTCAATATAATATTTTTCTACATCTAGCTCTGAAAAAATATTTCAGCTTGTAGCAGTGTGTGGGACTTGTTCTATTAGTCTATCTATACTAACCTCCGCCAGGTTGCAAATTCAAAATTATTTTTTTCTGCATCTAGCTCTGAAAAAATAGTTCGGCTTGTAGCAGTGTGTGGGACTTGTTCTATTAGTCCATCTATACTAACCTCCACCAGGTTGCAAATTCAATATATTTTTTTTCTGCATCTAGCTCTAAAAAAATATGTCGGCTTGTAGCAGTGTGTGGGACTTGTTCTATGAGTTCATCTATACTTTCCTCCACCAGGTTGCAAATTCAATATAATTTTTCTCTGCATCTAGCTCTGAAAAAATATTTCGGCTTGAAGCAGTGTGTGGGACTTGTTCTATTAGTACATCTATACTAACCTCCACCAGGTTGCAAATTCAATATAATTTTTTTCTGCATCCAGCTCTGAAAAAATATTTCGGCTTGTAGCAGTGTGTGGGACTTGTTCTATTAGTCCATCTATACTAACCTCCACCAGGTTGCCAATTCAATATAATTTTTTTCTGCATCTTGCTCTGAAAATTTTTTTCGTCTTGTAGCAGTGTGTGGGACTTGTTCTATTAGTCAATCTATACTAACCTCCACCAGGTTGCAAATTCAATATAATTTTTTTCTGCATCCAGCTCTGAAAAAATATTTCGGCTTGTAGCAGTGTGTGGGACTTGTTCTATTAGTCCATCTATACTAACCTCCACCAGGTTGCCAATTCAATATAATTTTTTTCTGCATCTTGCTCTGAAAACATTTTTCGTCTTGTAGCAGTGTGTTGCACTTGTTCTATTAGTCAATCTATACTAACCTCCACCAGGATGCAAATTCAATATAATTTTTTCTGCATCTAGCTCTGAAAAAAAATTTCGGCTTGTAGTAGTGTGTGGGACTTGTTCTATTAGTCCATATATACTAACCTCCACCAGTTTGCAAATTCAATATAATTTTTTTCTCCGTTTAGCTCTGAAAAAATATTTCGGCTTGTAGCAGTGTGTGGGACTTGTTCTATTAGTCCATCTATACTAACCTCCACCAGGTTGCAAATTCAAAAGAATTTTTTTCTGCATCCAGCTCTGAAAAAATATTTCGGCTTGTAGCAGTGTGTGGGACTAGTTCTATTAGTCCATCTATACTAACCTCCACAAGGTTGAAAATTCATTATAATTTTTTTCTGCATCTAGCTCTGAAAAAATATTTTGGCTTGTAGCAGTGTGTGTGACTTGTTCTATTAGTCCATCTATACTAACCTCCACCAGGTTGCAAATTCAAAATAATTTTTTTCTGCATCTAGCTCTGAAAAAATATTTCGGTTTGTAGCAGTGTGTGGGACTAGTTCTATTAGTTCATCTATACTAACCTCCACCTGGTTGCAAATTCAATATAATTTTTTTCTGCATCTAGCTCTGAAAAAATATTTTGGCTTGTAGCAGTGTGTGGGACTTGTTCTATTAGTCCATTTATACTAACCTCCACCAGGTTGCAAATTCCATACAATTTTTTTCTGCATCTAGCTCTGAAAAAATATTTCGGCTTGTAGCAGTGTGTGGGACTTGTTCTATTAGTCCATCTATACTAACCTCCACCAGGTTGCAAATTCAATATAATTTTTTTCTGCATCTAGCTCTTAAAAAATATTTCGACTTGTAGCAGTGTGTGGGACTTGTTCTATTAGTCCATCTATGCTAACCTCCACAAGTTTGAAAATTCATTATAATTTTTATCTGCATCTAGCTCTGAAATTTTTTTCGGCATGTAGCAGTGTGTGGAAAGTGTTCTATCAGTCCATCTATACTAACCTCCACCAGGTTGCAAATTCAATATAATTTTTTTCTGCATCTAGCTCTGAAAAAATATTCTGGCTTGTAGCAGTGTGTGGGACTTGTTCTATTAGTCCATCTATACTAACCTCCACCAGGTTGCAAATTCAAAATAATTTTTATCTGCATCTAGCTCTGAATAAATATTCTGGCTTGTAGCAGTGTGTGGGACTTGTTCTATTAGTCCATCTATACTAACCTCCACCAGGTTGCAAATTCAATATAATTTTTTTCTGCATCTAGCTATGAAAAAATATTTCAGCTTGTAGCAGTGTGTGGGACTTGTTCTATTAGTCCATCTATACTAACCTCTGCCAGGTTGCAAATTCAAAATTATTTTTTTCTGCATCTAGCTCTGAAAAAATATTTCGGCTTGTAGCAGTGTGTGGGACTTGTTCTATTAGTCCATCTACACTAACCTTCACCAGATTGCAAATTCAATATAATTTTTTTCTGCATCTAGCTCTGAAAAAATATTTCGGCTTGTAGCAGTGTGTGGGACTTGTTCTATTAGTCCATCTATACTAACCTCCACCAGGTTGCAAATTCAATATAATTTTTTTCTGCATCTAGCTCTGAAAAAATATTTTGTCTTGTAGCAGTGTGTGGGACTTGTTCTATTAGTCCATCTATACTAACCTCCACCAGGTTGCAAATTCAATATAATTTTTTTCTGCATCTAGCTCTGAAAAAATATTTCGGCTTGTAGCAGTGTGTGGGACTTGTTCTATTAGTCCATCTACACTAACCTTCACCAGATTGCAAATTCAATATAATTTTTTTCTGCATCTAGCTCTGAAAAAATATTTCGGCTTGTAGCAGTGTGTGGGACTTGTTCTATTAGTCCATCTATACTAACCTCCACCAGGTTGCAAATTCAATATAATTTTTTTCTGCATCTAGCTCTGAAAAAATATTTCGGCTTGTAGCAGTGTGTGGGACTTGTTCTATCAGTCCATCTATACTAACCTCCACCAGGTTGCAAATTCAAAATAATTTTTATCTGCATCTAGCTCTGAAAAAATATTCTGGCTTGTAGCAGTGTGTGGGACTTGTTCTATTAGTCCATCTATACTAACCTCCACCAGGTTGCAAATTCAAAATAATTTTTATCTGCATCTAGCTCTGAAAAAATATTTTGGCTTGTAGCACAGTGTGGGACTTGTTCTATTATTCCATCTATACTAACCTCCACCAGGTTGCAAATTCAAAATAATTTTTATCTGAATCTAGCTCTGAAATTTTTTTTCGGCATGTAGCAGTGTGTGGAAAGTGTTCTATCAGTCCATCTATACTAACCTCCACCAGGTTGCAAATTCAATATAATTTTTTTCTGCATCTAGCTCTGAAAAAATATTCTGGCTTGTAGCAGTGTGTGGGACTTGTTCTATTAGTCCATCTATACTAACCTCCACCAGATTGCAAATTCAAAATAATTTTTATCTGCATCTAGCTCTGAATAAATATTCTGGCTTGTAGCAGTGTGTGGGACTTGTTCTATTAGTCCATCTATACTAACCTCCACCAGGTTGCAAATTCAATATAATTTTTTTCTGCATCTAGCTATGAAAAAATATTTCAGCTTGTAGCAGTGTGTGGGACTTGTTCTATTAGTCCATCTATACTAACCTCCGCCAGGTTGCAAATTCAAAATTATTTTTTTCTGCATCTAGCTCTGAAAAAATATGACGGCTTGTAGCAGTGTGTGGGACTTGTTCTTTTAGTCCATTTATACTTACCTCCACCAGGTTGCAAATTCAATATAATTTTTCTCTGCATCTAGCTCTGAAAAAATATTTCGGCTTGAAGCAGTGTGTGGGACTTGTTCTATTAGTCCATCTATACTAACCTCCACCAGGTTGCAAATTCAATATAATTTTTTTCTGCATCCAGCTCTGAAAAAATATTTCGGCTTGTAGCTGTGTGTGGGACTTGTTCTATTAGTCCATCTATACTAACCTCCACCAGGTTGCCAATTCAATATAATTTTTTTCTGCATCTTGCTCTGAAAAAATATTTCAGCTTGTAGCAGTGTGTGGGACTTGTTCTATTAGTCAATCTATACTAACCTAAAACCAGGATGCAAATTCAATATAATTTTTTTCTGCATCTAGCTCTGAAAAAATATTTCGGCTTGTAGTAGTGTGTGGGACTTGTTCTATTAGTCCATCTATACTAACCTCCACCAGGTTGCAAATTCAATATAATTTTTTTCTGCATCTAGCTCTGAAATTTTTTTTCGGCTTGTAGCAGTGTGTTTGACTATTTCTATTAGTCCATCTATACTAACCTCCACCAGGTTGCAAATTCAAAATAATTTTTATCTGCATCTAGCTCTGAAAAAATATTTCGGCTTGTAGCAGTGTGTGGGACTTGTTCTATTAGTCCATCTATACTTACCTCCACCAGGTTGCAAATTCAATATAATTTTTCTCTGCATCTAGCTCTGAAAAAATTTTTCGGCTTGAAGCAGTGTGTGGGACTTGTTCTATTAGTCCATCTATACTAACCTCCACCAGGTTGCAAATTCAATATAATTTTTTTCTGCATCCAGCTCTGAAAAAATATTTCGGCTTGTAGCAATGTGGGACTTGTTCTATTAGTCCATCTATACTAACCTCCACCAGGTTGCCAATTCAATATAATTTTTTTCTGCATCTTGCTCTGAAAAAATATTTCGGCTTGTAGCAGTGTGTGGTACTTGTTCTATTAGTCAATCTATACTAACCTCCACCAGGATGCAAATTCAATATAATTTTTTCCTGCATCTAGCTTTGAAAAAATATTTCAGCTTGTAGTAGTGTGTTGGACTTGTTCTAGCAGTCCATCTACACTAACCTCCACCAGGTTGCAAATTCAAAATAATTTTTAACTGCATCTAGCTCTGAATTTTTTTTTCGGCATGTAGCAGTGTGTGGAACGTGTTCTATTAGTCCATCTATACTAACCTCCACCAGGTTGCAAATTCAATATAATTTTTTTCTGCATTTAGCTCTGAAAAAATATTTCGGCCTGTAGCAGTGTGTGGGACTTGTTCTATCAGTCCATCTATACTAACCTCCACCAGGTTGCAAATTCAAAATAATTTTTATCTGCATCTAGCTCTGAAAAAATATTCTGGCTTGTAGCAGTGTGTGGGACTTGTTCTATTAGTCCATCTATACTAACCTCCACCATGTTGCAAATTCAATATAATTTTTTTCTACATCTAGCTCTGAAAAAATATTTCAGCTTGTAGCAGTGTGTGGGACTTGTTCTATTAGTCCATCTATACTAACCTCCGCCAGGTTGCAAATTCAAAATTATTTTTTTCTGCATCTAGCTCTGAAAAAATAGGTCGGCTTGTAGCAGTGTGTGGGACTTGTTCTATTAGCCAATCTATACTTACCTCCACCAGGTTGCAAATTCAATATAATTTTTCTCTGCATCTAGCTCTGAAAAAATATTTCGGCTTGAAGCTGTTTGTGGGACTTGTTCTATTAGTCCATCTATACTAACCTCCACCAGATTGCAAATTCAATATAATTTTTTTCTGCATCCAGCTCTGAAAAAATATTTCGGCTTGTAGCAGTGTGTGGGACTTGTTCTATTAGTCCATCTATACTAACCTCCACCAGGTTCCCAATTCAATATAATTTTTTCTGCATCTTGCTCTGAAAAAATATTTCGGCTTGTAGCAGTGTGTTGGACTTTTTCTATTAGTCAATCTATACTAACCTCCACCAGGATGCAAATTGAATATAATTTTTTCTGCATCTAGCTCTGAAAAAAAATTTCGGCTTGTAGTAGTGTGTGGGACTTGTTCTATTAGTCCATCTATACTAACCTCCACCAGTTTGCAAATTCAATATAATTTTTTTCTCCGTTTAGCTCTGAAAAAATATTTCGGCTTGTAGCAGTGTGTGGGACTTGTTCTATTAGTCCATCTATACTAACCTCCACCAGGTTGCAAATTCAATATAATTTTTTTCTGCATCTAGCTCTGAAAATTTTTTTCGGCTTGTAGCAGTGAGTTTGACTATTTCTATTAGTCCATCTATACTAACCTCCACCAGGTTGCAAACTCAAAATAATTTTTATCTGCATCTAGCTCTGAAAAAATATTTCGGCTTGTAGCAGTGTGTGGGACTTGTTCTATTAGTCCATCTATACTAACCTCCACCAGGTTGCAAATTCAATATAATTTTTTTCTGCATCTAGCTCTGAAAAAATATTTCGGCTTGTAGCAGTGTGTGGGACTATTTCTATTAGTCCATCTATACTAACCTCCACCAGGTTGCAAATTCAAAATAATTTTTATCTGCATATAGCTCTGAAAAAATATTTCGGCTTTTAGCAGTGTGTGGGACTTGTTCTATTAGTCCATCTATATTAACCTCCACCAGGTTGCAAATTCAATATAATTTTTTTCTGCATCCAACTCTGAAAAAATATTTCAGCTTGTAGCAGTGTGTGGGACTTGTTCTATTAGTCCATTTATACTAACCTCCACCAGGTTACAAATTCAATATAATTTTTTTCTGCATCTAGCTCTGAAAAAATATTTCGGATCGTATCAGTGTGTTAGAATTATTCTATTAGTCCATATATACTATCCTCCACCAGGTTGCAAATTCAATATAATTTTTTTCTGCATCTAGCTCTGAAAAAATATTTCAGCTTGTAACAGTGTGTGGGACTTGTTCTATTAGTCCATCTATACTAACCTCCACCAGGTTGCAAATTCAATATAATTTTTTTCTGCATCTAACTCTGAAAAAATATTTCAGCTTGTAGCAGTGTGTGGGACTTGTTCTATTAGTCCTTCTATACTAACCTCCACCACGTTGCAAATTCAAAATAATTTTTTTTCTGCATCTAGCACTGAAAAAATATTTTGGCTTGTAGCAGTGTGTGGGACTTGTTCTATTAGTCCATCTATACTAACCACCACCAGGTTGCAAATTCAATATAATTTTTTTATACATCTAGCTCTGAAAAAATGTTTCAGCTTGTAGCAGTGTGTGGGACTTGTTCTATTAGTCCATCTATACTAACCTCCACCAGGTTGCAAATTCAATATAATTTTTTTCTGCATCTAGCACTGAAATTTTTTTTCGGCTTGTAGCAGTGTGTGGGTATTGTTCTACTAGTCCATCTATGCTAACCTCCACCAGGTTGCAAATTCAATGTAAATTTTTTCTGCATCTAGCTCTGAAAAAATTTTTCGGCTTGTAGCAGTGTGTGGGACTTGTTCTATTAGTCCATCAATACTAACCTCCACCAGGTTGCAAATTCAATGTAATTTTTTTCTGCATTTAGCTCTGAAAAAATATTTTGGCTTGTAGCAGTGTGTGGGACTTGTTCTATTAGTCCATCTATACTAACCTCCACCAGATTGCATATTCAATATAATTTTTTTCTGCATCAAGCTCTGAAAAAATATTTCGGCTTGTAGCAGTGTGTGGGACTATTTCTATGAGTCCATCTATACTAACCTCCACCAGGTTGCAAATTCAAAATAATTTTTATCTGCATCTAGCTCTGAAAAAATATTTCAGCTTGTAGCAGTGTGTGGGACTTGTTCTATTAGTCCATCTATACTAACCTCCACCAGGTTGCAAATTCAAAATAATTTTATCTACACCTAGCTCTGAAAAAATATTTCGGCTTGTAGCAGTGTGTGGGAATTGTTCCATTAGTCCATCTATACTAACCTCCACCAGGTTGCAAATAAATTATAATTTTTTTCTGCATCTAGCTCTGAAAAAATATTTCAGCTTATAACAGTGTGTTGGACTTGTTCTATTAGTCCATCTATACTAATCTCCACCAGGTTGCCAATTGAAAATAATTTTTTTCTGCATCTAGCTCTGAAAAAATATTTCGGCTAGTAGCATTGTGTGGGACTTGTTCTATTAGTCCATCTATACTAACCTCCACCAGGTTGCAAATTCAATATCATTTTTTTCTGCATCTAGCTCTGAAAAAATATTTCGGCTTGTAGCAGTGTGTGGGACTTGTTCTATTAGTCCATCTATACTAACCTCCACCAGGTTGCAAATTCAATATAATTTTTTTCTGCATCTAGCTCTGAAAAAATATTTCGGCTTGTAGCAGTGTGTGGAACTTGTTCTATTAGTCCATCTATACTAACCTCCACCAGGTTGCAAATTCAAAATAATTTTTATCTGCATCTAGCTCTGAAAAAATATTTTGGCTTGTAGCAGTGTGTGGGACTTGTTCTATTAGTCCATCTATACTAACCTCCACCAGGTTGCAAATTCAATATAACTTTTTTCTGCATCTAGCTCTGAAAAAATATTTCAGCTTGTAGCAGTGTGTGGGACTTGTTCTATTAGTCCATCTATACTAACATCCACCAGGTTGCAAATTCAAAATATTTTTTTTCTGCATCTAGCTCTGAAAAAATAGTTCGGCTTATAGCAGTGTGTGGGACCAGTTCTCTTAGTCCATCTATACTAACCTCCACCAGGTTGCAAATTCAATATAATTTTTTTCTGCATCTAGTTCTGAAAAAATACTTCGGCTTGTAGCAGTGTGTGGGACATGTTCTATTAGTCCATCTATACTAACCTCCACCAGGATGCAAATTCAATATAATTTTTTTCTGCATCTAGCTCTGAAAAAATAGTTCGGCTTGTAGCAGTGTGTGGGACTAGTTCTCTTAGTCCATCTATACTAACCTCCACCAGGTTGCAAATTCAATATAATTTTTTTCTGCATCTAGCTCTGAAATTTTTTTTCGGCTTGTAGCAGTGTGTTTGACTATTTCTATTAGTCCATCTATACTAACCTCCACCAGGTTGCAAATTCAAAATAATTTTTATCTGCATCTAGCTCTGAAAAAATATTTCGGCTTGTAGCAGTGTGTGGGACTTGTTCTATTAGTCCATCTATACTTACCTCCACCAGGTTGCAAATTCAATATAATTTTTCTCTGCATCTAGCTCTGAAAAAATATTTCGGCTTGAAGCAGTGTGTGGGACTTGTTCTATTAGTCCATCTATACTAACCTCCACCAGGTTGCAAATTCAATATAATTTTTTTCTGCATCCAGCTCTGAAAAAATATTTCGGCTTGTAGCAATGTGGGACTTGTTCTATTAGTCCATCTATACTAACCTCCACCAGGTTGCCAATTCAATATAATTTTTTTCTGCATCTTGCTCTGAAAAAATATTTCGGCTTGTAGCAGTGTGTGGTACTTGTTCTATTAGTCAATCTATACTAACCTCCACCAGGATGCAAATTCAATATAATTTTTTCCTGCATCTAGCTTTGAAAAAATATTTCAGCTTGTAGTAGTGTGTTGGACTTGTTCTATCAGTCCATCTATACTAACCTCCACCAGGTTGCAAATTCAAAATAATTTTTAACTGCATCTAGCTCTGAATTTTTTTTTCGGCATGTAGCAGTGTGTGGAACGTGTTCTATTAGTCCATCTATACTAACCTCCACCAGGTTCCAAATTCAATATAATTTTTTTCTGCATTTAGCTCTGAAAAAATATTTCGGCTTGTAGCAGTGTGTGGGACTTGTTCTATCAGTCCATCTATACTAACCTCCACCAGGTTGCAAATTCAAAATAATTTTTATCTGCATCTAGCTCTGAAAAAATATTCTGGCTTGTAGCAGTGTGTGGGACTTGTTCTATTAGTCCATCTATACTAACCTCCACCATGTTGCAAATTCAATATAATTTTTTTCCACATCTAGCTCTGAAAAAATATTTCAGCTTGTAGCAGTGTATGGGACTTGTTCTATTAGTCCATCTATACTAACCTCCGCCAGGTTGCAAATTCAAAATTATTTTTTTCTGCATCTAGCTCTGAAAAAATAGGTCGGCTTGTAGCAGTGTGTGGGACTTGTTCTATTAGTCCATCTATACTTACCTCCACCAGGTTGCAAATTCAATATAATTTTTCTCTGCATCTAGCTCTGAAAAAATATTTCGGCTTGAAGCTGTTTGTGGGACTTGTTCTATTAGTCCATCTATACTAACCTCCACCAGATTGCAAATTCAATATAATTTTTTTCTGCATCCAGCTCTGAAAAAATATTTCGGCTTGTAGCAGTGTGTGGGACTTGTTCTATTAGTCCATCTATACTAACCTCCACCAGGTTCCCAATTCAATATAATTTTTTCTGCATCTTGCTCTGAAAAAATATTTCGGCTTGTAGCAGTGTGTTGGACTTTTTCTATTAGTCAATCTATACTAACCTCCACCAGGATGCAAATTCAATATAATTTTTTCTGCATCTAGCTCTGAAAAAAAATTTCGGCTTGTAGTAGTGTGTGGGACTTGTTCTATTAGTCCATCTATACTAACCTCCACCAGTTTGCAAATTCAATATAATTTTTTTCTCCGTTTAGCTCTGAAAAAATATTTCGGCTTGTAGCAGTGTGTGGGACTTGTTCTATTAGTCCATCTATACTAACCTCCACCAGGTTGCAAATTCAATATAATTTTTTTCTGCATCTAGCTCTGAAAATTTTTTTCGGCTTGTAGCAGTGAGTTTGACTATTTCTATTAGTCCATCTATACTAACCTCCACCAGGTTGCAAACTCAAAATAATTTTTATCTGCATCTAGCTCTGAAAAAATATTTCGGCTTGTAGCAGTGTGTGGGACTTGTTCTATTAGTCCATCTATACTAACCTCCACCAGGTTGCAAATTCAATATAATTTTTTTCTGCATCTAGCTCTGAAAAAATATTTCGGCTTGTAGCAGTGTGTGGGACTATTTCTATTAGTCCATCTATACTAACCTCCACCAGGTTGCAAATTCAAAATAATTTTTATCTGCATATAGCTCTGAAAAAATATTTCGGCTTTTAGCAGTGTGTGGGACTTGTTCTATTAGTCCATCTATATTAACCTCCACCAGGTTGCAAATTCAATATAATTTTTTTCTGCATCCAACTCTGAAAAAATATTTCAGCTTGTAGCAGTGTGTGGGACTTGTTCTATTAGTCCATTTATACTAACCTCCACCAGGTTACAAATTCAATATAATTTTTTTCTGCATCTAGCTCTGAAAAAATATTTCGGATCGTATCAG
The DNA here is from genome assembly GCF_046119375.1 of Phyllobates terribilis. Classification (NCBI taxonomy): domain Eukaryota; kingdom Metazoa; phylum Chordata; class Amphibia; order Anura; family Dendrobatidae; genus Phyllobates; species Phyllobates terribilis. The sequence continues at coordinate 198,518,325 of NW_027362764.1, forward strand.
TGTGTTAGAATTATTCTATTAGTCCATATATACTATCCTCCACCAGGTTGCAAATTCAATATAATTTTTTTCTGCATCTAGCTCTGAAAAAATATTTCAGCTTGTAACAGTGTGTGGGACTTGTTCTATTAGTCCATCTATACTAACCTCCACCAGGTTGCAAATTCAATATAATTTTTTTCTGCATCTAACTCTGAAAAAATATTTCAGCTTGTAGCAGTGTGTGGGACTTGTTCTATTAGTCCTTCTATACTAACCTCCACCACGTTGCAAATTCAAAATAATTTTTTTTCTGCATCTAGCACTGAAAAAATATTTTGGCTTGTAGCAGTGTGTGGGACTTGTTCTATTAGTCCATCTATACTAACCACCACCAGGTTGCAAATTCAATATAATTTTTTTATACATCTAGCTCTGAAAAAATGTTTCAGCTTGTAGCAGTGTGTGGGACTTGTTCTATTAGTCCATCTATACTAACCTCCACCAGGTTGCAAATTCAATATAATTTTTTTCTGCATCTAGCACTGAAATTTTTTTTCGGCTTGTAGCAGTGTGTGGGTATTGTTCTACTAGTCCATCTATGCTAACCTCCACCAGGTTGCAAATTCAATGTAAATTTTTTCTGCATCTAGCTCTGAAAAAATTTTTCGGCTTGTAGCAGTGTGTGGGACTTGTTCTATTAGTCCATCAATACTAACCTCCACCAGGTTGCAAATTCAATGTAATTTTTTTCTGCATTTAGCTCTGAAAAAATATTTTGGCTTGTAGCAGTGTGTGGGACTTGTTCTATTAGTCCATCTATACTAACCTCCACCAGATTGCATATTCAATATAATTTTTTTCTGCATCAAGCTCTGAAAAAATATTTCGGCTTGTAGCAGTGTGTGGGACTATTTCTATGAGTCCATCTATACTAACCTCCACCAGGTTGCAAATTCAAAATAATTTTTATCTGCATCTAGCTCTGAAAAAATATTTCAGCTTGTAGCAGTGTGTGGGACTTGTTCTATTAGTCCATCTATACTAACCTCCACCAGGTTGCAAATTCAAAATAATTTTATCTACACCTAGCTCTGAAAAAATATTTCGGCTTGTAGCAGTGTGTGGGAATTGTTCCATTAGTCCATCTATACTAACCTCCACCAGGTTGCAAATAAATTATAATTTTTTTCTGCATCTAGCTCTGAAAAAATATTTCAGCTTATAACAGTGTGTTGGACTTGTTCTATTAGTCCATCTATACTAATCTCCACCAGGTTGCCAATTGAAAATAATTTTTTTCTGCATCTAGCTCTGAAAAAATATTTCGGCTAGTAGCATTGTGTGGGACTTGTTCTATTAGTCCATCTATACTAACCTCCACCAGGTTGCAAATTCAATATCATTTTTTTCTGCATCTAGCTCTGAAAAAATATTTCGGCTTGTAGCAGTGTGTGGGACTTGTTCTATTAGTCCATCTATACTAACCTCCACCAGGTTGCAAATTCAATATAATTTTTTTCTGCATCTAGCTCTGAAAAAATATTTCGGCTTGTAGCAGTGTGTGGAACTTGTTCTATTAGTCCATCTATACTAACCTCCACCAGGTTGCAAATTCAAAATAATTTTTATCTGCATCTAGCTCTGAAAAAATATTTTGGCTTGTAGCAGTGTGTGGGACTTGTTCTATTAGTCCATCTATACTAACCTCCACCAGGTTGCAAATTCAATATAACTTTTTTCTGCATCTAGCTCTGAAAAAATATTTCAGCTTGTAGCAGTGTGTGGGACTTGTTCTATTAGTCCATCTATACTAACATCCACCAGGTTGCAAATTCAAAATATTTTTTTTCTGCATCTAGCTCTGAAAAAATAGTTCGGCTTATAGCAGTGTGTGGGACCAGTTCTCTTAGTCCATCTATACTAACCTCCACCAGGTTGCAAATTCAATATAATTTTTTTCTGCATCTAGTTCTGAAAAAATACTTCGGCTTGTAGCAGTGTGTGGGACATGTTCTATTAGTCCATCTATACTAACCTCCACCAGGATGCAAATTCAATATAATTTTTTTCTGCATCTAGCTCTGAAAAAATAGTTCGGCTTGTAGCAGTGTGTGGGACTAGTTCTCTTAGTCCATCTATACTAACCTCCACCAGGTTGCAAATTCAATATAATTTTTTTCTGCATCTAGCTCTGAAAAAATATTTCGGATTGTAGCAGTGTGTGGTACTTGTTCTATTAGTCCATCTATACTAACCTCCACCAGGTTGCAAATTCAATATAATTTTTTTCTGCATCAAGCTCTGAAAAAATATGTCAGCATGTAGCAGTGTGTGGGACTTGTTCTATTAGTCCATCTATACTAACCTCCACCAGGTTGCAAATTCAATATAATTTTTTTCTGCATCTAGCTCTGAAAAAATATTTCGGCTTGTAACAGAGTGTGGAACGTGCTCTATTAGTCCATCTATACTAACCTCCACCAGGTTGCAAATTCAAAATAATTTTTATCTGCATCTAGCTCTGAAAAAATATTTCAGCTTGTAACAGTGTGTGGGACTTGTTCTATTAGTCCATCTATTCTAACCTCCACCAGGTTGCAAATTCAATATAATTTTTTTCCGCATCTAGCTCTGAAAAAATATTTCGGCTTGTAGCAGTGTGTGGGACTTGTTCTATTAGTCCATCTATACCAGAGGTCCCCAACCGCCGGTCCACGGACCAGGACCGGGCCGTTGGGGTTTTTCAGCCGGTCCGCGGCACCGCTGACCAGGGCCGGCGTCAGCACCCGGGCAAATGCCGGGGCCCTGAGCAGGCAGAGGGGCCCACTGGCGGTCGCGCACCCCGCTGGGCTATGGGCGGAGGAGAGCGGTGTCAGCGCCCGCCCTTCTCCGCCGCTTGCTCAGGGCCCCGGCAGCTGGATACTTGCCTCTCCCCGTGCCTCCGCAGATCAGCAGTCTTCCTGCTCTGCGCTCCCTGTGACGTCTCAGGTCAGAGGGCGCGGTGACGTCTTTACACCGCGCCCTCCCCTGAGCCGTCACAGGAAGCGCTGAGCGGGAAGAAACGACAACGCTGGAGTTCGGAGCCGAGCAGCGAGCGGCGGGCAGCAGGTGAGGAGAAGGGAGGTGAGTATTTGATTTTTTTTTTTTTTTTTTTAATGTATGGAGGCATGGGGCAGTATAAAGAGGGGAGGGGGGGCAGTATAAAGAGGGGAGGGGGGGCAGTATAAAGAGGGGAGGGGGGGCATCATAAAGAGGAGGGGTGACAGCCTGCATGGGGCATTATAAGGTGGGGAACAGCCTGCATGGGGCATTATAAAGAGGGGAAGATTCCTGCTTGGGGCATTATAATGAGGAGGGGTGACAGCCTGCATGGGGCATTATAAGGTGGGGACCAGCCTGCATGGGGCATTATAAGGTGGGGAACAGCCTGCATGGGGCATTACAAAGAGAGGGGGGGACATCCTGCATGGGGCATTATAAAGAGGAGGGGTGACAGCCTGCATGGGGCAGTATAAAGAGGAGGGGTGACGGCCTGCATGGAGCATTATAAAGAGGAGGGGTGACAGCCTGCATGGGGCATTATAAAAAGGGGGGGTGACAGCCTGCATGGGGCAGTATAAAGAGGAGGGGTGACAGCCTGCATGGGGCAGTATAAAGAGGAGGGGTGACAGCCTGCATGGGGCAGTATAAAGAGGAGGGGTGACAGCCTGCATGGAGCATTATAAAGAGGAGGGGTGACAGCCTGCATGGGGCATTATAAGGTGGGGACCAGCCTGCATGGGGCATTATAAAGAGGGGGGATTCCTGCTTGGGGCATTATAATGAGGAGGGGTGACAGCCTGCATGGGGCATTATAAGGTGGGGACCAGCCTGCATGGGGCATTATAAGGTGGGGAACAGCCTGCATGGGGCATTATAAAGAGAGGGGGGGACATCCTGCATGGGGCATTATAAAGAGGAGGGGTGACAGCCTGCATTGGGCAGTATAAAGAGGAGGGGTGACAGCCTGCATGGGGCAGTATAAAGAGGAGGGGTGACGGCCTGCATGGAGCATTATAAAGAGGAGGGGTGACAGCCTGCATGGGGCATTATAAAGAGGGGGGGTGACAGCCTGCATGGGGCAGTATAAAGAGGAGGGGTGACAGCCTGCATGGGGCAGTATAAAGAGGAGGGGTGACAGCCTGCATGGGGCATTATAAAGAGGGGGGGCAGCCTGTATGGGGCATTATGTGGGGGGTAACAGCCTGCATGGAGCATTAAAAGGGGGGGGCCTGTATGGGGCATTATGTGGGGGGGAACAGCCTGCATGGAGCATTATAAGGGGGGGGGACAGCCTGTATGGGGCATTATGTGGGGGGTAACAGCCTGCATGCAGCATTATATGGGGACCGGTATCCTGTATGGAGCGTTATATGGGGGCCGGTATCCTGTATGGAGCGTTATATGGGGGCCAGTATTCTGTATGGAGCCTTATATGGGGGCCAGTATTCCGTATGGGGTCTTATATGGGGGCCAGTATTCCGTATGGGGTCTTATATGGGGGCCAGTATTCCGTATGGGGCCTTATATGGGGGCAAGTATTCCGTATGGGGCCTTATATGGGGGCAAGTATTACGTATGGGGCCTTATATGGGGGCAAGTATTCCGTATGGGGCCTTATATGGGGGCAAGTATTCCGTATGGGGCCTTATATGGGGGCCAGTATTCCGTATGAAGCGTTATATGGGGGCCAGTATTCCGTATGGGCGTTATATGGGGACCAGTATTCCGTATGGAGCCTTATATGGGGGCCACTATTCTGTGTGGAGCGATTCACCGGTTTCTGAGCTATTGTAGAATTTACAATAGATATCACTCATGAAGTGAAATCTTTGCATTGTACTATATATATATATTTCTCCGCCGTATCTCTGCATCATGAATCGTGGTATGTGTTAAAGGGGCCCACTGAGACTCTTTCGCCCGGGGCCCAGAAAAACCTGGAGCCGGCCCTGCCGCTGACAGCTAGCTCCGCGGCCCTGCGCCTGGTCAGAACTCGCTCTGTGTGGATTTATAATGTTTTCTGCCATAGTCGTGACAGCTCGCAGCTCCCGGCAGAGAACATTATGCAGGACGGGGTGGGGCGTCGGGCGGGTCTTAGTGACGCAGCCCTCCACAGCACAGCATGGTACCTGTTGTACGTCACGGGGCGGGTCTTAGTGACGCGGCCCTCCTGCACAGCATGGTGTGTTCCTGACGGGGTGGGGCGGCAGGCTCTCCTCACTGACACGCCCCCGGCAGAACATGTTATGTGGGGCGTGCTGGGGCAGCAGACTGGCTTCAGTGACGCGGCTCCCGGTACCGGTGTTCAGTGTGTAGCGCTGCTAAGCAGCAGCGCTGCATACACTGACGCTCAATGTACAATGCTGCTACTTAGCAGCGCTGTACACCAAGGTCCCGCCAGCATCCTCCCCATACAGATCCACCCCTCCATAACCCCACCCCCATATGACCAAAGCCCCGCCCCCACCCCCACCGGGCCATGGAAAACTGGTCTTGCTTAAAGCCGATCCCTGGTGCAAAAAAGGTTGGGGACCTCTGATCTATACTAACCTCCACCAGGTTGCAAATACAATATAATTTTTTTCTGCATCTAGCTCTGAAAAAATATTTCATCTTGTAGCAGTGTGTGGGACTTGTTCTATTAGTCCATCTATACTAACCTCCACCAGGTTGCAAATTCAAAATAATTTTTTTCTGCATCTAGCTCTGAAAAAATATTTCGGCTTGTAGCAGTGTGTGGGACTTGTTCCATTAGTCCATTTATACTAAACTCCACCAGGTTGCAAATTCTATATAATTTTTTTCTGCATCTAGCTCTGAAAAAATATTTCGGCTTCTAGCAGTGTGTGGGACTTGTTCTATAAGTCCATCTATACTAACCTCCACCAGGTTTCAAATTCAAAATAATTTTTATCTGCATCTAGCTCTGAAAAAATATTTCGGATTGTAGCAGTGTGTGGGACTTGTTCTATTAGTCCATCTATACTAACCTCCACCAGGTTGCAAATTCAATATAATTTTTTTCTACATCTAGCTCTGAAAAAATATTTCGGATTGTAGCAGTGTGTAGTACTTGTTCTATTAGTCCATCTATACTAACCTCCACCAGGTTGCAAATTCAATATAATTTTTTTCTGCATCTAGCTATGAAAAAATATTTCGGCTTGTAGCAGTGTGTGGGACTTGTTCTATTAGTCCATCTATACTAACCTCCACCAGGTTGCAAATTCAATATATTTTTTTTCTGCATCTAGCTCTGAAAAAATATTTCGGCTTGTAGCAGTGTGTGGTACTTGTTCTTTTAGTCCATCTATACTAACTTCCACCAGGTTGCAAATTCAATATAATTTTTTTCTGCATCTAGCTCTGAAAAAATATTTCAGCTTGTAGCAGTGTGTGGGACTTGTTCTATTAGTCAATCTATACTAACCTCCACCAGGTTGCAAATTCAATATAATTTTTTTCTGCATCTACCTCTGAAAATATATTTCGGCTTGTAGCAGTGTGTGGGACTTTTTCTATTAGTCCATCTATACTAACCTCAAACAGGTTGCAAATTCAATATAATTTTTTACTGCATCTAGCTCTGAAAAAATATTTCTGCTTGTAGGAGTGTGTGGGATTTGTTCTATTAGTCCTTCTATACTAACCTCCACCAGGTTGCAAATTCAAAATAATTTTTATCTGCATCTAGCTCTGAAAAAATATTTCGGCTTGTAGCAGTGTGTGGGACTTGTTCTATTAGTCCATCTATACTAACCTCCACCAGGTTGCAAATTCAATATAACTTTTTTCTGCATCTAGCTCTGAAAAAATATTTCAGCTTGTAGCAGTGTGTGGGACTTGTTCTATTAGTCCATCTATACTAACATCCACCAGGTTGCAAATTCAAAATATTTTTTTTCTGCATCTAGCTCTGAAAAAATAGTTCGGCTTATAGCAGTGTGTGGGACCAGTTCTCTTAGTCCATCTATACTAACCTCCACCAGGTTGCAAATTCAATATAATTTTTTTCTGCATCTAGTTCTGAAAAAATACTTCGGCTTGTAGCAGTGTGTGGGACATGTTCTATTAGTCCATCTATACTAACCTCCACCAGGATGCAAATTCAATATAATTTTTTTCTGCATCTAGCTCTGAAAAAATAGTTCGGCTTGTAGCAGTGTGTGGGACTAGTTCTCTTAGTCCATCTATACTAACCTCCACCAGGTTGCAAATTCAATATAATTTTTTTCTGCATCAAGCTCTGAAAAAATATGTCAGCATGTAGCAGTGTGTGGGACTTGTTCTATTAGTCCATCTATACTAACCTCCACCAGGTTGCAAATTCAATATAATTTTTTTCTGCATCTAGCTCTGAAAAAATATTTCGGCTTGTAACAGAGTGTGGAACGTGTTCTATTAGTCCATCTATACTAACCTCCACCAGGTTGCAAATTCAAAATAATTTTTATCTGCATCTAGCTCTGAAAAAATATTTCAGCTTGTAACAGTGTGTGGGACTTGTTCTATTAGTCCATCTATTCTAACCTCCACCAGGTTGCAAATTCAATATAATTTTTTTCCGCATCTAGCTCTGAAAAAATATTTCGGCTTGTAGCAGTGTGTGGGACTTGTTCTATTAGTCCATCTATACCAGAGGTCCCCAACCGCCGGTCCACGGACCAGGACCGGGCCGTTGGGGTTTTTCAGCCGGTCCGCGGCACCGCTGACCAGGGCCGGCGTCAGCACCCGGGCAAATGCCGGGGCCCTGAGCAGGCAGAGGGGCCCACTGGCGGTCGCGCACCCCGCTGGGCTATGGGCGGAGGAGAGCGGTGTCAGCGCCCGCCCTTCTCCGCCGCTTGCTCAGGGCCCCGGCAGCTGGATACTTGCCTCTCCCCGTGCCTCCGCAGATCAGCAGTCTTCCTGCTCTGCGCTCCCTGTGACGTCTCAGGTCAGAGGGCGCGGTGACGTCTTTACACCGCGCCCTCCCCTGAGCCGTCACAGGAAGCGCTGAGCGGGAAGAAACGACAACGCTGGAGTTCGGAGCCGAGCAGCGAGCGGCGGGCAGCAGGTGAGGAGAAGGGAGGTGAGTATTTGATTTTTTTTTTTTTTTTTTTAATGTATGGAGGCATGGGGCAGTATAAAGAGGGGAGGGGGGGCAGTATAAAGAGGGGAGGGGGGGCAGTATAAAGAGGGGAGGGGGGGCATCATAAAGAGGAGGGGTGACAGCCTGCATGGGGCATTATAAGGTGGGGAACAGCCTGCATGGGGCATTATAAAGAGGGGAAGATTCCTGCTTGGGGCATTATAATGAGGAGGGGTGACAGCCTGCATGGGGCATTATAAGGTGGGGACCAGCCTGCATGGGGCATTATAAGGTGGGGAACAGCCTGCATGGGGCATTACAAAGAGAGGGGGGGACATCCTGCATGGGGCATTATAAAGAGGAGGGGTGACAGCCTGCATGGGGCAGTATAAAGAGGAGGGGTGACGGCCTGCATGGAGCATTATAAAGAGGAGGGGTGACAGCCTGCATGGGGCATTATAAAAAGGGGGGGTGACAGCCTGCATGGGGCAGTATAAAGAGGAGGGGTGACAGCCTGCATGGGGCAGTATAAAGAGGAGGGGTGACAGCCTGCATGGGGCAGTATAAAGAGGAGGGGTGACAGCCTGCATGGAGCATTATAAAGAGGAGGGGTGACAGCCTGCATGGGGCATTATAAGGTGGGGACCAGCCTGCATGGGGCATTATAAAGAGGGGGGATTCCTGCTTGGGGCATTATAATGAGGAGGGGTGACAGCCTGCATGGGGCATTATAAGGTGGGGACCAGCCTGCATGGGGCATTATAAGGTGGGGAACAGCCTGCATGGGGCATTATAAAGAGAGGGGGGGACATCCTGCATGGGGCATTATAAAGAGGAGGGGTGACAGCCTGCATTGGGCAGTATAAAGAGGAGGGGTGACAGCCTGCATGGGGCAGTATAAAGAGGAGGGGTGACGGCCTGCATGGAGCATTATAAAGAGGAGGGGTGACAGCCTGCATGGGGCATTATAAAGAGGGGGGGTGACAGCCTGCATGGGGCAGTATAAAGAGGAGGGGTGACAGCCTGCATGGGGCATTATAAAGAGGGGGGCAGCCTGTATGGGGCATTATGTGGGGGGTAACAGCCTGCATGGAGCATTAAAAGGGGGGGGCCTGTATGGGGCATTATGTGGGGGGGAACAGCCTGCATGGAGCATTATAAGGGGGGGGGACAGCCTGTATGGGGCATTATGTGGGGGGTAACAGCCTGCATGCAGCATTATATGGGGACCGGTATCCTGTATGGAGCGTTATATGGGGGCCGGTATCCTGTATGGAGCGTTATATGGGGGCCAGTATTCTGTATGGAGCCTTATATGGGGGCCAGTATTCCGTATGGGGTCTTATATGGGGGCCAGTATTCCGTATGGGGTCTTATATGGGGGCCAGTATTCCGTATGGGGCCTTATATGGGGGCAAGTATTCCGTATGGGGCCTTATATGGGGGCAAGTATTACGTATGGGGCCTTATATGGGGGCAAGTATTCCGTATGGGGCATTATATGGGGGCAAGTATTCCGTATGGGGCCTTATATGGGGGCCAGTATTCCGTATGAAGCGTTATATGGGGGCCAGTATTCCGTATGGGCGTTATATGGGGACCAGTATTCCGTATGGAGCCTTATATGGGGGCCACTATTCTGTGTGGAGCGATTCACCGGTTTCTGAGCTATTGTAGAATTTACAATAGATATCACTCATGAAGTGAAATCTTTGCATTGTACTATATATATATATTTCTCCGCCGTATCTCTGCATCATGAATCGTGGTATGTGTTAAAGGGGCCCACTGAGACTCTTTCGCCCGGGGCCCAGAAAAACCTGGAGCCGGCCCTGCCGCTGACAGCTAGCTCCGCGGCCCTGCGCCTGGTCAGAACTCGCTCTGTGTGGATTTATAATGTTTTCTGCCATAGTCGTGACAGCTCGCAGCTCCCGGCAGAGAACATTATGCAGGACGGGGTGGGGCGTCGGGCGGGTCTTAGTGACGCAGCCCTCCACAGCACAGCATGGTACCTGTTGTACGTCACGGGGCGGGTCTTAGTGACGCGGCCCTCCTGCACAGCATGGTGTGTTCCTGACGGGGTGGGGCGGCAGGCTCTCCTCACTGACACGCCCCCGGCAGAACATGTTATGTGGGGCGTGCTGGGGCAGCAGACTGGCTTCAGTGACGCGGCTCCCGGTACCGGTGTTCAGTGTGTAGCGCTGCTAAGCAGCAGCGCTGCATACACTGACGCTCAATGTACAATGCTGCTACTTAGCAGCGCTGTACACCGAGGTCCCGCCAGCATCCTCCCCATACAGATCCACCCCTCCATAACCCCACCCCCATATGACCAAAGCCCCGCCCCCACCCCCACCGGGCCATGGAAAACTGGTCTTGCTTAAAGCCGATCCCTGGTGCAAAAAAGGTTGGGGACCTCTGATCTATACTAACCTCCACCAGGTTGCAAATACAATATAATTTTTTTCTGCATCTAGCTCTGAAAAAATATTTCATCTTGTAGCAGTGTGTGGGACTTGTTCTATTAGTCCATCTATACTAACCTCCACCAGGTTGCAAATTCAAAATAATTTTTTTCTGCATCTAGCTCTGAAAAAATATTTCGGCTTGTAGCAGTGTGTGGGACTTGTTCCATTAGTCCATTTATACTAAACTCCACCAGGTTGCAAATTCTATATAATTTTTTTCTGCATCTAGCTCTGAAAAAATATTTCGGCTTCTAGCAGTGTGTGGGACTTGTTCTATAAGTCCATCTATACTAACCTCCACCAGGTTTCAAATTCAAAATAATTTTTATCTGCATCTAGCTCTGAAAAAATATTTCGGATTGTAGCAGTGTGTGGGACTTGTTCTATTAGTCCATCTATACTAACCTCCACCAGGTTGCAAATTCAATATAATTTTTTTCTACATCTAGCTCTGAAAAAATATTTCGGATTGTAGCAGTGTGTAGTACTTGTTCTATTAGTCCATCTATACTAACCTCCACCAGGTTGCAAATTCAATATAATTTTTTTCTGCATCTAGCTATGAAAAAATATTTCGGCTTGTAGCAGTGTGTGGGACTTGTTCTATTAGTCCATCTATACTAACCTCCACCAGGTTGCAAATTCAATATATTTTTTTTCTGCATCTAGCTCTGAAAAAATATTTCGGCTTGTAGCAGTGTGTGGTACTTGTTCTTTTAGTCCATCTATACTAACTTCCACCAGGTTGCAAATTCAATATAATTTTTTTCTGCATCTAGCTCTGAAAAAATATTTCAGCTTGTAGCAGTGTGTGGGACTTGTTCTATTAGTCAATCTATACTAACCTCCACCAGGTTGCAAATTCAATATAATTTTTTTCTGCATCTACCTCTGAAAATATATTTCGGCTTGTAGCAGTGTGTGGGACTTTTTCTATTAGTCCATCTATACTAACCTCAAACAGGTTGCAAATTCAATATAATTTTTTACTGCATCTAGCTCTGAAAAAATATTTCTGCTTGTAGGAGTGTGTGGGATTTGTTCTATTAGTCCTTCTATACTAACCTCCACCAGGTTGCAAATTCAAAATAATTTTTATCTGCATCTAGCTCTGAAAAAATATTTCGGTTTGTAGCAGTGTGTGGGACTTGTTCTATTAGTCCATCTATACTAACCTCTACCAGGTTGCAAATTCAATATAATTTTTTTCTGCATCTAGCTCTGAAAAAATATTTCAGCTTGAAGCAATGTGTGAGATTTGTTCTATTAGTCCATCTATACTAACCTCCACCAGGTTGCAAATTCAAAATAATTTTATTCTGCATCTAGCTCTGAAAAAATATTTCGGCTTGTAGCAGTGTGTGGAACTTGTTCTATTAGTCCATCTATACTAACCTCCACCAGGTTGCAAATTCAATATAATTTTTTTCTGCATCTAGCTCTGAAAAAATATTTCAGCTTTTAGCAGTGTGTGGGACTTGTTCTATTAGTCCATCTATACTAACCTCCACCAGGTTGCAAATTCAATATAATTTTTTTCTGCATCTAGCTCTGAAAAAATATTTCAGCTTGTAGCAGTGTGTGGGACTTGTTCTATTAGTCAATCTATACTAACCTCCACCAGGTTGCAAATTCAATATAATTTTTTTCTGCATCTACCTCTGAAAATATATTTCGGCTTGTAGCAGTTTGTGGGACTTTTTCTATTAGTCCATCTATACTAACCTCCAACAGGTTGCAAATTCAATATAATTTTTTTCTGCATCTAGCTCTGAAAAAATATTTCAGCTTGTAGGAGTGTGTGGGATTTGTTCTATTAGTCCTTCTATACTAACCTCCACCAGGTTGCAAATTCAAAATAATTTTTATCTGCATCTAGCTCTGAAAAAATATTTCGGCTTGTAGCAGTGTGTGGGACTTGTTCTATTAGTCCATCTATACTAACCTCCACCAGGTTGCAAATTCAAAATAATTTTATTCTGCATCTAGCTCTGAAAAAATATTTCGGCTTGTAGCAGTGTGTGGAACTTGTTCTATTAGTCCATCTATACTAACCTCCACCAGGTTGCAAATTCAATATAATTTTTTTCTGCATCTAGCTCTGAAAAAATATTTCGGCTTGTAGCAGTGTGTGGGACTTGTTCTATTAGTCCATCTATACTAACCTCCACCAGGTTGCAAATTCAATATAATTTTTTTCTGCATCTAGCTCTGAAAAAATATTTTGGCTTGTAGAAGTAGGTGTGACTTGTTCTATTAGTCCATCTATACTAACCTCCACCAGGTTGCAAATTCAGTATAATTTTTTTCTGCATGTAGCTCTGAAAAAATATTTTGGCTTGTAGCAGTGTGTGGGACTTGTTCTATTAGTCCATCTATTCTAACCTCCACCAGGTTGCAAATTCAATATAATTTTTTTCTGCATCTAGCTCTGAAAAAATATTTCAGCTTATAGCAGTGTGTGGGACTTGTTCTATTAGTCCATCTATACTAACCTCCACCAGGTTGCAAATTCAAAATAATTTTTATCTGCATCTAGCTCTGAAAAAATATTTCGGCTTGTAGCAGTGTGTGGGACTTGTTCTATTAGTCCATCTATACTAACCTCCACCAGGTTGCAAATACAATATAATTTTTTTCTGCATCTAGCTCTGAAAAAGTATTTCTTCTTGTAGCAGTGTGTGGGACTTGTTCCATTAGTCCATCTATACTAACGTCCACCAGGTTGCAAATTCAAAATAATTTTTTTCTGCATCTAGCTCTGAAAAAATATTTCGGATTGTAGCAGTGTGTGGGACTTGTTCTATTAGTCCATCTATACTAACCTCCACCAGGTTGCAAATTCAATATAATTTTTTTCTGCATCTAGCTCTGAAAAAATATTTTGGCTTGTAGCAGTGTGTGGGACTTGTTCCATTAGTCCATTTATACTAACCTCCACCAGGTTGCAAATTCTATATAATTTTTTTCTGCATCTAGCTCTGAAAAAATATTTCAGCTTGTAGCAGTGTGTGGGACTTGTTCTATAAGTCCATCTATACTAACCTCCACCAGGTTTCAAATTCAAAATAATTTTTATCTGCATCTAGCTCTGAAAAAATATTTCGGATTGTAGCAGTGTGTGGGACTTGTTCTATTAGTCCATCTATACTAACCTCCACCAGGTTGCAAATTCAATATAATTTTTTTCTGCATCTAGCTCTGAAAAAATATTTCAGCTTGTAGCAGTGTGTGGGACTTGTTCTATTAGTCAATCTATACTAACCTCCACCAGGTTGCAAATTCAATATAATTTTTTTCTGCATCTACCTCTGAAAATATATTTCGGCTTGTAGCAGTGTGTGGGACTTGTTCTATTAGTCAATCTATACTAACCTCCACCAGGTTGCAAATTCAATATAATTTTTTTCTGCATCTACCTCTGAAAATATATTTCGGCTTGCAGCAGTGTGTGGGAATTTTTCTATTAGTCCATCTATACTAACCTCCAACAGGTTGCAAATTCAATATAATTTTTTTCTGCATCTAGCTCTGAAAAAATATTTCAGCTTGTAGGAGTGTGTGGGATTTGTTATATTAGTCCTTCTATACTAACCTCCACCAGGTTGCAAATTCAAAATAATTTTTATCTGCATCTAGCTCTGAAAAAATATTTCGGCTTGTAGCAGTGTGTGGGACTTGTTCTATTAGTCCATCTATACTAACCTCCACCAGGTTGCAAATTCAAAATAATTTTATTCTGCATCTAGCTCTGAAAAAATATTTCGGCTTGTAGCAGTGTGTGGAACTTGTTCTATTAGTCCATCTATACTAACCTCCACCAGGTTGCAAATTCAATATAATTTTTTTCTGCATCTAGCTCTGAAAAAATATTTCGGCTTGTAGCAGTGTGTGGGACTTGTTCTATTAGTCCATCTATACTAACCTCCACCAGGTTGCAAATTCAAAATAATTTTTATCTGCATCTAGCTCTGAAAAAATATTTCGGCTTGTAGCAGTGTGTGGGACTTGTTCTATTAGTCCATCTATACTAACCTCCACCAGGTTGCAAATACAATATAATTTTTTTCTGCATCTAGCTCTGAAAAAGTATTTCTTCTTGTAGCAGTGTGTGGGACTTGTTCCATTAGTCCATCTATACTAACGTCCACCAGGTTGCAAATTCAAAATAATTTTTTTCTGCATCTAGCTCTGAAAAAATATTTCGGATTGTAGCAGTGTGTGGGACTTGTTCTATTAGTCCATCTATACTAACCTCCACCAGGTTGCAAATTCAATATAATTTTTTTCTGCATCTAGCTCTGAAAAAATATTTTGGCTTGTAGCAGTGTGTGGGACTTGTTCCATTAGTCCATTTATACTAACCTCCACCAGGTTGCAAATTCTATATAATTTTTTTCTGCATCTAGCTCTGAAAAAATATTTCAGCTTGTAGCAGTGTGTGGGACTTGTTCTATAAGTCCATCTATACTAACCTCCACCAGGTTTCAAATTCAAAATAATTTTTATCTGCATCTAGCTCTGAGAAAATATTTCGGATTGTAGCAGTGTGTGGGACTTGTTCTATTAGTCCATCTATACTAACCTCCACCAGGTTGCAAATTCAATATAATTTTTTTCTGCATCTAGCTCTGAAAAAATATTTCAGCTTGTAGCAGTGTGTGGGACTTGTTCTATTAGTCAATCTATACTAACCTCCACCAGGTTGCAAATTCAATATAATTTTTTTCTGCATCTACCTCTGAAAATATATTTCGGCTTGTAGCAGTGTGTGGGACTTGTTCTATTAGTCAATCTATACTAACCTCCACCAGGTTGCAAATTCAATATAATTTTTTTCTGCATCTACCTCTGAAAATATATTTCGGCTTGTAGCAGTGTGTGGGAATTTTTCTATTAGTCCATCTATACTAACCTCCAACAGGTTGCAAATTCAATATAATTTTTTTCTGCATCTAGCTCTGAAAAAATATTTCAGCTTGTAGGAGTGTGTGGGATTTGTTATATTAGTCCTTCTATACTAACCTCCACCAGGTTGCAAATTCAAAATAATTTTTATCTGCATCTAGCTCTGAAAAAATATTTCAGCTTGTAGCAGTGTGTGGGACTTGTTCTATTAGTCCATCTATACTAACCTCCACCAGGTTGCAAATTCAAAATAATTTTATTCTGCATCTAGCTCTGAAAAAATATTTTGGCTTGTAGCAGTGTGTGGGACTTTTTCTATTAGTCCATCTATTCTAACCTCCACCAGGCTGCAAATTCAATATAATTTTTTTCTGCATCTAGCTCTGAAAAAAATATTTCAGCTTATAGCAGTGTGTGGGACTTGTTCTATTAGTCCATCTATACTAACCTCCACCAGGTTGCAAATTCAAAATAATTTTTATCTGCATCTAGCTCTGAAAAAATATTTCGGCTTGTAGCAGTGTGTGGGACTTGTTCTATTAGTCCATCTATACTAACCTCCACCAGGTTGCAAAATCAATATAATTTTTATCTGCATCTAGCTCTGAAAAAATATTTCGGCTTGTAGCAGTGTGTGGGACTTGTTCTATTAGTCCATCTATACTAACCTCCACCAGGTTGCAAATTCAAAATAATTTTATTCTGCATCTAGCTCTGAAAAAATATTTTGGCTTGTAGCAGTGTGTGGAACTTGTTCTATTAGTCCATCTATACTAACCTCCACCAGGTTGCAAATTCAATATAATTTTTTTCTGCATCTAGCTCTGAAAAAATATTTCGGCTTGTAGCAGTGTGTGGGACTTGTTCTATTAGTCCATCTATACTAACCTCCACCAGGTTGCAAATTCAATATAATTTTTTTCTGCATCTAGCTCTGAAAAAATATTTTGGCTTGTAGAAGTAGGTGTGACTTGTTCTATTAGTCCATCTATACTAACCTCCACCAGGTTGCAAATTCAGTATAATTTTTTTCTGCATGTAGCTCTGAAAAAATATTTTGGCTTGTAGCAGTGTGTGGGACTTGTTCTATTAGTCCATCTATTCTAACCTCCACCAGGTTGCAAATTCAATATAATTTTTTTCTGCATCTAGCTCTGAAAAAATATTTCAGCTTATAGCAGTGTGTGGGACTTGTTCTATTAGTCCATCTATACTAACCTCCACCAGGTTGCAAATTCAAAATAATTTTTATCTGCATCTAGCTCTGAAAAAATATTTCGGCTTGTAGCAGTGTGTGGGACTTGTTCTATTAGTCCATCTATACTAACCTCCACCAGGTTGCAAATACAATATAATTTTTTTCTGCATCTAGCTCTGAAAAAGTATTTCTTCTTGTAGCAGTGTGTGGGACTTGTTCCATTAGTCCATCTATACTAACGTCCACCAGGTTGCAAATTCAAAATAATTTTTTTCTGCATCTAGCTCTGAAAAAATATTTCGGATTGTAGCAGTGTGTGGGACTTGTTCTATTAGTCCATCTATACTAACCTCCACCAGGTTGCAAATTCAATATAATTTTTTTCTGCATCTAGCTCTGAAAAAATATTTTGGCTTGTAGCAGTGTGTGGGACTTGTTCCATTAGTCCATTTATACTAACCTCCACCAGGTTGCAAATTCTATATAATTTTTTTCTGCATCTAGCTCTGAAAAAATATTTCAGCTTGTAGCAGTGTGTGGGACTTGTTCTATAAGTCCATCTATACTAACCTCCACCAGGTTTCAAATTCAAAATAATTTTTATCTGCATCTAGCTCTGAAAAAATATTTCGGATTGTAGCAGTGTGTGGGACTTGTTCTATTAGTCCATCTATACTAACCTCCACCAGGTTGCAAATTCAATATAATTTTTTTCTGCATCTAGCTCTGAAAAAATATTTTGGCTTGTAGCAGTGTGTGGGACTTGTTCTATTAGTCCATCTATTCTAACCTCCACCAGGTTGCAAATTCAATATAATTTTTTTCTGCATCTAGCTCTGAAAAAATATTTCATCTTGTAGCAGTGTGTGGGACTTGTTCTATTAGTCCATCTATACTAACTTCCACCAGGTTGCAAATTCAAAATAATTTTTTTCTGCATCTAGCTCTGAAAAAATATTTCGGCTTGTAGCAGTGTGTGGGACTTGTTCTATTAGTCCATCTATACTAACCTCCACCAGGTTGCAAATTCAATATAATTTTTTTCTGCATCTAGCTCTGAAAAAATATTTCAGCTTGTAGCAGTGTGTGGGACTTGTTCTATTAGTCAATCTATACTAACCTCCACCAGGTTGCAAATTCAATATAATTTTTTTCTGCATCTACCTCTGAAAATATATTTCGGCTTGTAGCAGTGTGTGGGACTTGTTCTATTAGTCAATCTATACTAACCTCCACCAGGTTGCAAATTCAATATAATTTTTTTCTGCATCTACCTCTGAAAATATATTTCGGCTTGTAGCAGTGTGTGGGAATTTTTCTATTAGTCCATCTATACTAACCTCCAACAGGTTGCAAATTCAATATAATTTTTTTCTGCATCTAGCTCTGAAAAAATATTTCAGCTTGTAGGAGTGTGTGGGATTTGTTATATTAGTCCTTCTATACTAACCTCCACCAGGTTGCAAATTCAAAATAATTTTTATCTGCATCTAGCTCTGAAAAAATATTTCAGCTTGTAGCAGTGTGTGGGACTTGTTCTATTAGTCCATCTATACTAACCTCCACCAGGTTGCAAATTCAAAATAATTTTATTCTGCATCTAGCTCTGAAAAAATATTTTGGCTTGTAGCAGTGTGTGGGACTTGTTCTATTAGTCCATCTATTCTAACCTCCACCAGGCTGCAAATTCAATATAATTTTTTTCTGCATCTAGCTCTGAAAAAAATATTTCAGCTTATAGCAGTGTGTGGGACTTGTTCTATTAGTCCATCTATACTAACCTCCACCAGGTTGCAAATTCAAAATAATTTTTATCTGCATCTAGCTCTGAAAAAATATTTCGGCTTGTAGCAGTGTGTGGGACTTGTTCTATTAGTCCATCTATACTAACCTCCACCAGGTTGCAAAATCAATATAATTTTTATCTGCATCTAGCTCTGAAAAAATATTTCGGCTTGTAGCAGTGTGTGGGACTTGTTCTATTAGTCCATCTATACTAACCTCCACCAGGTTGCAAATTCAAAATAATTTTATTCTGCATCTAGCTCTGAAAAAATATTTTGGCTTGTAGCAGTGTGTGGAACTTGTTCTATTAGTCCATCTATACTAACCTCCACCAGGTTGCAAATTCAATATAATTTTTTTCTGCATCTAGCTCTGAAAAAATATTTCGGCTTGTAGCAGTGTGTGGGACTTGTTCTATTAGTCCATCTATACTAACCTCCACCAGGTTGCAAATTCAATATCATTTTTTTCTGCATCTAGCTCTGAAAAAATATTTTGGCTTGTAGCAGTATGTGTGACTTGTTCTATTAGTCCATCTATACTAACCTCCACCAGGTTGAAAATTCAGTATAATTTTTTTCTGCATGTAGCTCTGAAAAAATATTTCAGCTTATAGCAGTGTGTGGGACTTGTTCTATTAGTCCATCTATACTAACCTCCACCAGGTTGCAAATTCAAAATAATTTTTATCTGCATCTAGCTCTGAAAAAATATTTCGGCTTGTAGCAGTGTGTGGGACTTGTTCTATTAGTCCATCTATACTAACCTCCACCAGGTTGCAAAATCAATATAATTTTTATCTGCATCTAGCTCTGAAAAAATATTTCGGCTTGTAGCAGTGTGTGGGACTTGTTCTATTAGTCCATCTATACTAACCTCCACCAGGTTGCAAATTCAAAATAATTTTATTCTGCATCTAGCTCTGAAAAAATATTTTGGCTTGTAGCAGTGTGTGGGACTTGTTCTATTAGTCCATCTATTCTAACCTCCACCAGGTTGCAAATTCAATATAATTTTTTTCTGCATCTAGCTCTGAAAAAATATTTCATCTTGTAGCAGTGTGTGGGACTTGTTCTATTAGTCCATCTATACTAACTTCCACCAGGTTGCAAATTCAAAATAATTTTTTTCTGCATCTAGCTCTGAAAAATATTTCGGCTTGTAGCAGTGTGTGGGACTTGTTCTATTAGTCCATCTATACTAACCTCCACCAGGTTGCAAATTCAATATAATTTTTTTCTGCATCCAGCTCTGAAAAAATATTTTGGCTTGTAGCAGTGTGTGGGACTTGTTCCATTAGTCCATTTATACTAACCTCCACCAGGTTGCAAATTCTATATAATTTTTTTCTGCATCTAGCTCTGAAAAAATATTTCGGCTTGTAGCAGTGTGTGGGACTTGTTCTATAAGTCCATCTATACTAACCTCCACCAGGTTTCAAATTCAAAATAATTTTTATCTGCATCTAGCTCTGAAAAAATATTTCGGATTGTAGCAGTGTGTGGGACTTGTTCTATTAGTCCATCTATACTAACCTCCACCAGGTTGCAAATTCAATATAATTTTTTTCTGCATCTAGCTCTGAAAAAATATTTTGGATTGTAGCAGTGTGTGGTACTTGTTCTGTTAGTCCATCTATACTAACC
This sequence comes from Phyllobates terribilis, assembly GCF_046119375.1. Classification (NCBI taxonomy): domain Eukaryota; kingdom Metazoa; phylum Chordata; class Amphibia; order Anura; family Dendrobatidae; genus Phyllobates; species Phyllobates terribilis. The sequence continues at coordinate 198,538,422 of NW_027362764.1, forward strand.
TCCACCAGGTTGCAAATTCAATATAACTTTTTTTCTGCATCTAGCTCTGAAAAATTTTTTTGGCTTGTAGCAGTGTGTGGGACTTGTTCTATTAGTCCATCTATACTAACCTCCACCAGGTTGCAAATTCAATATAATTTTTTTATGCATCTAGTTCTGAAAAAATATTTCAGCTAGTAGCAGTGTGTGGGAATTGTTCCATTAGTCCATTTATACTAACCTCCACCAGGTTGCAAATTCTATATAATTTTTTTCTGCATCTAGCTCTGAAAAAATATTTCAGCTTGTAGCAGTGTGTGGGACTTGTTCTATAAGTCCATCTATACTAACCTCCACCAGGTTTCAAATTCAAAATAATTTTTATCTGCATCTAGCTCTGAAAAAATATTTCGGATTGTAGCAGTGTGTGGGACTTGTTCTATTAGTCCATCTATACTAACCTCCACCAGGTTGCAAATTCAATATAATTTTTTTCTGCATCTAGCTCTGAAAAAATATTTCAGCTTGTAGCAGTGTGTGGGACTTTTTCTATTAGTCCATCTATACTAACCTCCAACAGGTTGCAAATTCAATATAATTTTTTTCTGCATTTAGCTCTGAAAAAATATTTCAGCTTGTAGGAGTGTGTGGGATTTGTTCTATTAGTCCTTCTATACTAACCTACACCAGGTTGCAAATTCAAAATAATTTTTATCTGCATCTAGCTCTGAAAAAATATTTCGGCTTGTAGCAGTGTGTGGGACTTGTTCTATTAGTCCATCTATACTAACCTCCACCAGGTTGCAAATTCAAAATAATTTTATTCTGCATCTAGCTCTGAAAAAATATTTCGGCTTGTAGCATTGTGTGGAACTTGTTCTATTAGTCCATCTATACTAACCTCCACCAGGTTGCAAATTCAATATAATTTTTTTCTGCATCTAGCTCTGAAAAAATATTTCGGCTTGTAGCAGTGTGTGGGACTTGTTCTATTAGTCCATCTATACTAACCTCCACCAGGTTGCAAATTCAATATAATTTTTTTCTGCATCTAGCTCTGAAAAAATATTTTGGCTTGTAGCAGTATGTGTGACTTGTTCTATTAGTCCATCTATACTAACCTCCACCAGGTTGCAAATTCAGTATAATTTTTTTCTGCATGTACCTCTGAAAAAATATTTTGGCTTGTAGCAGTGTGTGGGACTTGTTCTATTAGTCCATCTATTCTAACCTCCACCAGGTTGCAAATTCAATATAATTTTTTTCTGCATCTTGCTCTGAAAAAATGTTTCGGCTTATAGCAGTGTGTGGGACTTGTTCTATTAGACCATCTATACTAACCTCCACCAGGTTGCAAATTCAAAATAATTTTATCTGCATCTAGCTCTGAAAAAATATTTTGGCTTGTAGCAGTGTGTGGGACTTGTTCTATTAGTCCATCTATACTAACCTCCAACAGGTTGCAAATTCAATATAATTTTTTTCTGCATCTACCTCTGAAAATATATTTCGGCTTGTAGCAGTGTGTGGGACTTTTTCTATTAGTCCATCTATACTAACCTCCAACAGGTTGCAAATTCAATATAATTTTTTTCTGCATCTAGCTCTGAAAAAATATTTCAGCTTGTAGGAGTGTGTGGGATTTGTTCTATTAGTCCTTCTATACTAACCTCCACCAGGCTGCAAATTCAATATAATTTTTTTCTGCATCTAGCTCTGAAAAAATATTTTGGCTTGTAGAAGTAGGTGTGACTTGTTCTATTAGTCCATCTATACTAACCTCCACCAGGTTGCAAATTCAGTATAATTTTTTTCTGCATGTAGCTCTGAAAAAATATTTTGGCTTGTAGCAGTGTGTGGGACTTGTTCTATTAGTCCATCTATTCTAACCTCCACCAGGTTGCAAATTCAATATAATTTTTTTCTGCATCTAGCTCTGAAAAAATATTTCAGCTTATAGCAGTGTGTGGGACTTGTTCTATTAGTCCATCTATACTAACCTCCACCAGGTTGCAAATTCAAAATAATTTTTATCTGCATCTAGCTCTGAAAAAATATTTCGGCTTGTAGCAGTGTGTGGGACTTGTTCTATTAGTCCATCTATACTAACCTCCACCAGGTTGCAAATACAATATAATTTTTTTCTGCATCTAGCTCTGAAAAAGTATTTCTTCTTGTAGCAGTGTGTGGGACTTGTTCCATTAGTCCATCTATACTAACGTCCACCAGGTTGCAAATTCAAAATAATTTTTTTCTGCATCTAGCTCTGAAAAAATATTTCGGCTTGTAGCAGTGTGTGGGACTTGTTCTATTAGTCCATCTATACTAACCTCCACCAGGTTGCAAATTCAATATAATTTTTTTCTGCATCTAGCTCTGAAAAAATATTTTGGCTTGTAGCAGTGTGTGGGACTTGTTCCATTAGTCCATTTATACTAACCTCCACCAGGTTGCAAATTCTATATAATTTTTTTCTGCATCTAGCTCTGAAAAAATATTTCAGCTTGTAGCAGTGTGTGGGACTTGTTCTATAAGTCCATCTATACTAACCTCCACCAGGTTTCAAATTCAAAATAATTTTTATCTGCATCTAGCTCTGAAAAAATATTTTGGATTGTAGCAGTGTGTGGGACTTGTTCTATTAGTCCATCTATACTAACCTCCACCAGGTTGCAAATTCAATATAATTTTTTTCTGTATCTAGCTCTGAAAAAATATTTCAGCTTGTAGCAGTGTGTGGGACTTGTTCTATTAGTCAATCTATACTAACCTCCACCAGGTTGCAAATTCAATATAATTTTTTTCTGCATCTACCTCTGAAAATATATTTCGGCTTGTAGCAGTGTGTGGGACTTGTTCTATTAGTCAATCTATACTAACCTCCACCAGGTTGCAAATTCAATATAATTTTTTTCTGCATCTACCTCTGAAAATATATTTCGGCTTGTAGCAGTGTGTGGGAATTTTTCTATTAGTCCATCTATACTAACCTCCAACAGGTTGCAAATTCAATATAATTTTTTTCTGCATCTAGCTCTGAAAAAATATTTCAGCTTGTAGGAGTGTGTGGGATTTGTTCTATTAGTCCTTCTATACTAACCTCCACCAGGTTGCAAATTCAAAATAATTTTTATCTGCATCTAGCTCTGAAAAAATATTTCGGCTTGTAGCAGTGTGTGGGACTTGTTCTATTAGTCCATCTATACTAACCTCCAACAGGTTGCAAATTCAAAATAATTTTATTCTGCATCTAGCTCTGAAAAAATATTTTGGCTTGTAGCAGTGTGTGGGACTTGTTCTATTAGTCCATCTATTCTAACCTCCACCAGGTTGCAAATGCAATATAATTTTTTTCTGCATCTAGCTCTGAAAAAAATATTTCAGCTTATAGCAGTGTGTGGGACTTGTTCTATTAGTCCATCTATACTAACCTCCACCAGGTTGCAAATTCAAAATAATTTTTATCTGCATCTAGCTGTGAAAAAATATTTCGGCTTGTAGCAGTGTGTGGGACTTGTTCTATTAGTCCATCTATACTATCCTCCACCAGGTTGCAAATTCAATATAATTTTTATCTGCATCTAGCTCTGAAAAAATATTTCGGCTTGTAGCAGTGTGTGGGACTTGTTCTATTAGTCCATCTATACTAACCTCCACCAGGTTGCAAAATCAATATAATTTTTATCTGCATCTAGCTCTGAAAAAATATTTTGGCTTGTAGCAGTGTGTGGGACTTGTTCTATTAGTCCATCTATACTAACCTCCACCAGGTTGCAAATTCAAAATAATTTTATTCTGCATCTAGCTCTGAAAAAATATTTCGGCTTGTAGCAGTGTGTGGAACTTGTTCTATTAGTCCATCTATACTAACCTCCACCAGGTTGCAAATTCAATATAATTTTTTTCTGCATCTAGCTCTGAAAAAATATTTCGGCTTGTAGCAGTGTGTGGGACTTGTTCTATTAGTCCATCTATACTAACCTCCACCAGGTTGCAAATTCAATATAATTTTTTTCTGCATCTAGCTCTGAAAAAATATTTTGGCTTGTAGCAGTATGTGTGACTTGTTCTATTAGTCCATCTATACTAACCTCCACCAGGTTGAAAATTCAGTATAATTTTTTTCTGCATGTAGCTCTGAAAAAATATTTTGGCTTGTAGCAGTGTGTGGGACTTGTTCTATTAGTCCATCTATTCTAACCTCCACCAGGTTGCAAATTCAATATAATTTTTTTCTGCATCTAGCTCTGAAAAAAATATTTCAGCTTATAGCAGTGTGTGGGACTTGTTCTATTAGTCCATCTATACTAACCTCCACCAGGTTGCAAATTCAAAATAATTTTTATCTGCATCTAGCTCTGAAAAAATATTTCGGCTTGTAGCAGTGTGTGGGACTTGTTCTATTAGTCCATCTATACTAACCTCCACCAGGTTGCAAATACAATATAATTTTTTTCTGCATCTAGCTCTGAAAAAATATTTCATCTTGTAGCAGTGTGTGGGACTTGTTCTATTAGTCCATCTATACTAACCTCCACCAGGTTGCAAATTCAGAATAATTTTTTTCTGCATCTAGATCTGAAAAAATATTTCGGCTTGTAGCAGTGTGTGGGACTTGTTCTATTAGTCCATCTATACTAACCTCCACCAGGTTGCAAATTCAATATAATTTTTTTCTGCATCCAGCTCTGAAAAAATATTTTGGCTTGTAGCAGTGTGTGGGACTTGTTCCATTAGTCCATTTATACTAACCTCCACCAGGTTGCAAATTCTATATAATTTTTTTCTGCATCTAGCTCTGAAAAAATATTTCGGCTTGTAGCAGTGTGTGGGACTTGTTCTATAAGTCCATCTATACTAACCTCCACCAGGTTTCAAATTCAAAATAATTTTTATCTGCATCTAGCTCTGAAAAAATATTTCGGATTGTAGCAGTGTGTGGGACTTGTTCTATTAGTCCATCTATACTAACCTCCACCAGGTTGCAAATTCAATATAATTTTTTTCTGCATCTAGCTCTGAAAAAATATTTTGGATTGTAGCAGTGTGTGGTACTTGTTCTATTAGTCCATCTATACTAACCTCCACCAGGTTGCAAATTCAATATAACTTTTTTTCTGCATCTAGCTCTGAAAAATTTTTTTGGCTTGTAGTAGTGTGTGGGACTTGTTCTATTAGTCCATCTATACTAACCTCCACCAGGTTTCAAATTCAAAATAATTTTTATCTGCATCTACCTCTGAAAATATATTTCGGCTTGTAGCAGTGTGTGGGACTTGTTCTATTAGTCCATCTATACTAACCTCCACCAGGTTGCAAATTCAGTATAATTTTTTTCTGCATGTACCTCTGAAAAAATATTTTGGCTTGTAGCAGTGTGTGGGACTTGTTCTATTAGTCCATCTATTCTAACCTCCACCAGGTTGCAAATTCAATATAATTTTTTTCTGCATCTAGCTCTGAAAAAAATATTTCAGCTTATAGCAGTGTGTGGGACTTGTTCTATTAGTCCATCTATACTAACCTCCACCAGGTTGCAAATTCAAAATAATTTTTATCTGCATCTAGCTCTGAAAAAATATTTCGGCTTGTAGCAGTGTGTGGGACTTGTTCTATTAGTCCATCTATACTAACCTCCACCAGGTTGCAAATTCTATATAATTTTTATCTGCATCTAGCTCTGAAAAAATATTTCGGCTTGTAGCAGTGTGTGGGACTTGTTCTATTAGTCCATCTATACTAACCTCCACCAGGTTGAAAATTCAGTATAATTTTTTTCTGCATGTAGCTCTGAAAAAATATTTTGGCTTGTAGCAGTGTGTGGGACTTGTTCTATTAGTCCATCTATTCTAACCTCCACCAGGTTGCAAATTCAAAATAATTTTTTTCTGCATCTAGCTCTGAAAAAATATTTCGGCTTGTAGCAGTGTGTGGAACTTGTTCTATTAGTCCATCTATACTAACCTCCACCGGGTTGCAAATTCAATATAATTTTTTTCTGCATCCAGCTCTGAAAAAATATTTTGGCTTGTAGCAGTGTGTGGGACTTGTTCCATTAGTTTATTTATACTAACCTCCACCAGGTTGCAAATTCTATATAATTTTTTTCTGCATCCAGCTCTGAAAAAATATTTCGGCTTGTAGCAGTGTGTGGGACTTGTTCTATAAGTCCATCTATACTAACCTCCACCAGGTTTCAAATTCAAAATAATTTTTATCTGCATCTAGCTCTGAAAAAATATTTCGGAATTTAGCAGTGTGTGGGACTTGTTCTATTAGTCCATCTATACTAACCTCCACCAGGTTGCAAATTCAATATAATTTTTTTCTGCATCTAGCTCTGAAAAAATATTTTGGATTGTAGCAGTGTTTGGTACTTGTTCTATTAATCCATCTATACTAACCTCCACCAGGTTGCAAATTCAATATAATTTTTTTCTGCATCTAGCTCTGAAAAATTTTTTTGGCTTGTAGCAGTGTGTGGGACTTGTTCTATTAGTCCATCTATACTAACCTCCACCAGGTTGCAAATTCAATATAATTTTTTTATGCATCTAGTTCTGAAAAAATATTTCAGCTAGTAGCAGTGTGTGTCATTTGTTCTATTAGTCCATCTATACTAACCTCCACCAGGTTGCAAATTCAATATAATTTTTTTTTGCATCTAGCTCGGAAAAAATATTTCGGCTTGTAGCAGTGTGTGGGACTTGGTCTATTAGTCCATCTATACTAACCTCCACCAGGTTGCAAATTCAATATAATTTTTTTCTGCATCTAGCTCTGAAAAAATATTTCAGCTTATAGCAGTGTGTGGGACTTGTTCTATTAGTCCATCTATACTAACCTCCACCAGGTTGCAAATTCAAAATAATTTTTATCTGCATCTAGCTCTGAAAAAATATTTCGGCTTGTAGCAGTGTGTGGGACTTGTTCTATTAGTCCATCTATACTAACCTCCACCAGGTTGCAAATACAATATAATTTTTTTCTGCATCTAGCTCTGAAAAAATATTTCATCTTGTAGCAGTGTGTGGGACTTGTTCTATTAGTCCATCTATACTAACCTCCACCAGGTTGCAAATTCAAAATAATTTTTTTCTGCATCTAGCTCTGAAAAAATATTTCGGCTTGTAGCAGTGTGTGGGACTTGTTCTATTAGTCCATCTATACTAACCTCCACCAGGTTGCAAATTCAATATAATTTTTTTCTGCATCCAGCTCTGAAAAAATATTTTGGCTTGTAGCAGTGTGTGGGACTTGTTCCATTAGTTTATTTATACTAACCTCCACCAGGTTGCAAATTCTATATAATTTTTTTCTGCATCCAGCTCTGAAAAAATATTTCGGCTTGTAGCAGTGTGTGGGACTTGTTCTATAAGTCCATCTATACTAACCTCCACCAGGTTTCAAATTCAAAATAATTTTTATCTGCATCTAGCTCTGAAAAAATATTTCGGATTGTAGCAGTGTGTGGGACTTGTTCTATTAGTCCATCTATACTAACCTCCACCAGGTTGCAAATTCAATATAATTTTTTTCTGCATCTAGCTCTGAAAAAATATTTTGGATTGTAGCAGTGTGCGGTACTTGTTCTATTAGTCCATCTATACTAACCTCCACCAGGTTGCAAATTCAATATAATTTTTTTCTGCATCTAGCTCTGAAAAAATTTTTTGGCTTGTAGCAGTGTGTGGGACTTGTTCTATTAGTCCATCTATACTAACCTCCACCAGGTTGCAAATTCAATATAATTTTTTTATGCATCTAGTTCTGAAAAAATATTTCAGCTAGTAGCAGTGTGTGGGATTTGTTCTATTAGTCCATCTATACTAACCTCCACCAGGTTGCAAATTCAATATAATTTTTTTCTGCATCTAGCTCGGAAAAAATATTTCGGCTTGTAGCAGTGTGTGGGACTTGGTCTATTAGTCCATCTATACTAACCTCCACCAGGTTGCAAATTCAATATAATTTTTTTCTGCATCTAGCTCTGAAAAAATATTTCGGCTTGTAGCAGTGTGTGGGACTTGTTCTATTAGTCCATCTATACTAACCTCCAACAGGTTGCAAATTCAAAATAATTTTTATCTGCATCTAGCTCTGAAAAAATAGTTCGGCTTGTAGCAGTGTATGGGACTTTTTCTATTAATCCATCTATACTAACCTCCACCAGGTTGCAAATACAATATAATTTTTTTCTGCATTAGCTCGGAAAAAATATTTCATCTTGTAGCAGTGTGTGGGACTTGTTCTATTAGTCCATCTATACTAACCTCCACCAGGTTGCAAATTCAAAATAATTTTTTTCTGCATCTAGCTCTGAAAAAATATTTCGGCTTGTAGCAATGTGTGGGACTTGTTCTATTAGTCCATCTATGCTAACCTCCACCAGGTTGCAAATTCAATATAACTTTTTTCTGCATCTAGCTCTGAAAAAATATTTTGGCTTGTAGCAGTGTGTGGGACTTGTTCCATTAGTCCATCTATACTAACCTCCACCAGGTTGCAAATTCAATATAATTTTTTTCTGCATATAGCTCTGAAAAAATATTTTGGCTTGTAGCAGTGTGTGGGACTTGTTCAATTAGTCCATCTATACTAACCTCCACCAGGTTGCAAATTCAAAATACTTTTTTTCTGCATCTAGCTCTGAAAAAATATTTCGAATTGTAGCAGTGTGTGGGACTTGTTCAATTAGTCCATCTATACTAACCTCCACCAGGTTGCAAATTCAATATAATTTTTTTCTGCGTCTAGCTATGAAAAAATATTTCGGCTTGTAGCAGTGTGTGGGACTTGTTCTATTAGTCCATCTATACTAACCTCCACCAGGTTGCAAATTCAATATATTTTTTTTCTGCATCTAGCTCTGAAAAAATATTTCGGCTTGTAGCAGTGTGTGGGACTTGTTCTATTAGTCCATCTATACTAACCTCCACCAGGTTGCAAATTCAATATAACTTTTTTCTGCATCTAGCTCTGAAAAAATATTTCAGCTTGTAGCAGTGTGTGGGACTTGTTCTATTAGTCCATCTATACTAACCTCCACCAGGTTGCAAATTCAATATAATTTTTTTCTGCATCTAGCTCTGAAAAAATATTTTGGCTTGTAGCAGTATGTGTGACTTGTTCTATTAGTCCATCGATACTAACCTCCACCAGGTTGCAAATTCAATATAATTTTTTTCTGCATCTTGCTCTGAAAAAATGTTTCGGCGTATAGCAATGTGTGGGACTTGTTCTATTAGACCATCTATACTAACCTCCACCAGGTTGCAAATTCAAAATAATTTTATCTGCATCTAGCGCTGAAAAAATATTTCGGCTTGTAGCAGTGTGTGGGACTTGTTTTATTAGTCCATCTATACTAACCTCCACCAGGTTGCAAATTCAATATAATTTTATTCTGCTTCTAGCTCTGAAAAAATATTTCAGCTTTTAGCAGTGTGTGGGACTTGTTCTATTAGTCCATCTATACTAACCTGCACCAGGTTGCAAATTCCATATAATTTTTTTCTGCATCTAGCTCTGAAAAAATATTTCAGCTTGTAGCAGTGTGTGGGACTGGTTCTATTAGTCAATCTATACTAACCTCCACCAGGTTGCAAATTCAATATAATTTTTTTCTGCATCTACCTCTGAAAATATATTTCGGCTTGTAGCAGTTTGTGGGACTTTTTCTATTAGTCCATCTATACTAACCTCCAACAGGTTGCAAATTCAATATAATCTTTTTCTGCATCTAGCTCTGAAAAAATATTTCAGCTTGTAGGAGTGTGTGGGATTTGTTCTATTAGTCCTTCTATACTATCCTCCACCCCGTTGCAAATTCAAAATAATTTTCATCTGCATCTAGCTCTGAAAAAATATTTCGGCTTGTAGCAGTGTGTGGGACTTGTTCTATTAGTCCATCTATACTAACCTCCACCAGGTTGCAAATTCAAAATAATTTTATTCTGCATCTAGCTCTGAAAAAATATTTCGGCTTGTAGCAGTGTGTGGAACTTTTTCTATTAGTCCATCTATATTAACCTCCACCAGGTTGCAAATTCAATATAATTTTTTTCTGCATCTAGCTCTGAAAAAATATTTCGGCTTGTAGCAGTGTGTGGGACTTGTTCTACTAGTCCATCTATGCTAACCTCCACCAGGTTGCAAATTCAATATAATTTTTTTCTGCATCTGCATCTAGCTCTGAAAAAATATTTTGGCTTGTAGCAGTATGTGTGACTTGTTCTATTAGTCCATCTATACTAACCTCCACCAGGTTGCAAATTCAGTATAATTTTTTTCTGCATGTAGCTCCGAAAAAATATTTTGGCTTGTAGCAGTGTGTGGGACTTGTTCTATTAGTCCATCTATACTAACCTTCACCAGGTTGCAAATTCAATATAATTTTTTTCCGCATCTAGCTCTGAAAAAATATTTCGGCTTGTAGCAGTGTGTGGGACTTGTACTTATAGTCCTTCTATACTAACCTCCACCAGGTTGCAAATTCAATATAATTTTTTTCTGCATCTAACCCAGCCATTATTTTTGGCTAATACCACAGTTTGGCCTCTCAGCTCTGCTCGGTTCCCATTCATTGTTTTTTGTGCAAACAACTCCATAGTTGTGAATTAGTTAACCACCAAAATGAGTGGAAAAAGGCCTGCTGCTGATGGAAAGGGGAATAGGAGTGTTGGGAAGGGAAAAAAAGGTTGTGACCGTACGGTAGGTGTTAAAGCAACAGTAACATCTGCAGAAGAAAGACCATATTCCAGCCAAACTAAGATGTCCACTACTTTTAGCGGACAATGTGATAAGATACCTTTCTTATGGCCACGCCAATCGCTACAAATTCCAGATGAGGCACAAAAACAGCAGGTGCTTCAACGGATATCAAGTGCTCCTTTAAGTGGGCTCTCCTCCACCTCAACTTCAACATCACAAATACTCCAGTCCTCAGAGGTGTCACCCCAATCACACTTGCTTCCTCACAGCTCCCAAGTCTCCAGCTGCCCGTCTGAGTATGAGGTAGAACAAATGGTTGAGTCTGCAGAGCTGTTTACTCATACTATAGCCTGGGAATCAGAGGTCGCCTCCAGAGTTTCTGTGAATCCAGACGAGGAAATGATCTGCACTGATGCCCAAAATCGTTATGAGTCAGATCCAGGACCAGACGGAGAAGGTTCTGACCATAATGTAGACCCTCATTCCCAAACTGTAACTCCTTTTGGTGGAGACAATGAGGAAGACGATGATGAGACTCATATACCTGATTGGAGCGACAACTTTAGTTTTTTGTCAGGGCAGGAAAAGGTTGGCTCTGAGGACGACGGGTGTGATAACACACAGAGTGATGATCACGAGGTTGGAGATCCCGCTTACTGTCAACCCACAGTCAGCCAGTCGATGAGGTCAGCAGAGGAAGTGGAGGAGGATGCCAGTGACGATGAGGTCAGGTTGCGCCTTCCTGGACAGAGACATAATACTGGAAGCACGTCAACAACTGCATCCTCAAACACAACTCTGCCTCTGACCACAAGTCGTGGTGGCTCTTCAGGTCATATGGGTGCTAAGCCTTGCATAGCCTGGTCATTTTTTCAGATCGATAAAGATGACCCAACTCGTGTTATCTGTAACATTTGTCAGCAAAAGCTAAGTAGAGGCCAAAAAATACATAGTTTGAGTACTTCATGCATGAACTGGCACATAGATATGAAGCATAAGTTGCAGTGGGAAGCTCACTGTGCTACAATGCAGCCTAGCCGGCCGGGCCAACCAGCGTCTGCCACATCTTGTGCATTCGGGGCCTCTTCATCCTCTGTGACTGGGGGGACAGCAGTCACACCTGTTTTGGGACACAGACCTGCCACCTCTATACCCGCAACAGCCAGCGTGATTGGCAGGTCATCATTTTCTTTGGAGGTGGAAACACCAGCTGGTATTGAGCGCTGTCCGACATCGATAGCACCACCTTTGGATTAAGGCAACCTAACATGTCCACCTGCATCTTCTTCACAGACCGGCAGTTTGCCGGGGACACCCTTCTCAACCCCGTCTAAGCACAACAGCCAGCCCTCGGTCCCTCAGATGTGGACAAGTAAAAGACCATTTCCTCCTAGCCATGAGAAAGCTAAGAGTTTGAATTTCACCATCTGCAAGCTCTTGGCTACAGAAATGCTGCCTTTCCGCCTGGTGGACACAGAGGATTTTCGAGACCTTATGTCCGTCGCAGTGCCCCAGTACCAGATGCCCAGTTGGCACTACTTCTCAAAGAAAGGTGTGCCTGCGCTCCACCAGCATGTCGCACACAACATCACCGCTTCTTTGAGAAACTCTGTGTGTGACAGGGTGCATTTCACCACAGACACTTGGATGAGTAGGCATGGACAGAGGCGTTACATGTCGCTGACTGGGCACTGGGTAACTATGGTGACAGCAGGACAAGGGGCTGCTGTCCAAGTCTTGCCGTCCCCACGAGTTGTGCGTCAATCCTCTTTATCTCGAAGTTCCTCCACTGCTTCTGCCTCCTCAAACTCCTTTCGGTCCTCCACCTGCACCCAAAGCCTGTCTGGTCATGCCACAAGCTTTCTAACTGCGCAGAAGGGATCCTGCAAACATCCTTACTATGCTGGCAGCAGGGATCAACGTCATCAGGCGGTTTTTACTTTGAAATGTCTGGGAAATGTGAGTCACACAGCTGAGGAGTTGTGGTCAGCTCTGGAGAACCAGTTTCATGAATGGTTGTCTCCACTGGACCTGAAACCAGGGAAGGCCGTGCGTGACAATGCTGCAAACCTGGGTGCGGCCATTCGCCGGGGCAATGTCACACATGTGCCTTGTATGGTTCACGTGTTGAACCTGGTTGTCCAGCAATTTTTAGCCCACTATCCCAGACTAGATGGCCTTCTGCATAGGGCACGGTTGCTGTGTGCTCACTTCCGCTGTTCGCATCCCGCAGCTCAGCGACTTACATCTCTATAGCAGTCGTTGGGCCTGCCACTTCACCGGCTAAAATGCGATGTGCCTACCCAGTGGAATTCAACTCTGCACATGTTGCAGCGACTGTGGCAGCACCGACAAGCCCTGGTGCAATACGTTTTGACATATAGCCTCGGCCAACGAGATCCAGAGTTGGGGCAAATCATGTTGGAGGAGTGGTCTCAGATCAGGGACCTATGCACCCTTCTGCACAGTTTTGAAATGGCGACGAAGATGTTTAGTGCTGACGATGCCATTATCAGCATGACTATTCCGGTGATTAACATGATGGAGCACATGTTAAACAGAATTCGGAGTCAGGTTGTGGCACAAGAGTAGGTGGAGGAAGTAGAGGAGGAGGAGTTGTATGCGGAAGGGCTAACATCTGCAAGGTCCAGACGGTCGGCAGCACCAAGGCGGCATGCATGTGAGGGTGGGGGAGATGGTTTTACCAGGGCGCATGGTAGCAGCCAAACTAGTGAGGAAGGTGCAGGAGCCCAGGAAAAAGTGGAGGACGAACTGATGGAAGACTCATCAGAGCAGGGAGACCTTGATCACATTTCTGTTGTGCGAGGTTGGGGGTAGAGGGCAGAGGAAGGAAGCATGATTGTTACCTCGCCACCAACACAACAGGGACTTGGTGCTCCTTGATGCGCAAGACACATGAGTGCCTTCTTGCTGCACTACCTGCAACATGACCCTAGAATTGTGAGAATTAGAAATAATCCTGACTACTGGGTTGCCACACTGTTAGATCCCTGGTACAAAAGTAAATTTGCAGAAATTATTCCTGCCATAGAAAGAGATGCACGCATGAAGGAGTATCAGCAGAGACTGTTGAAGAATCTTACATGTGCTTTTCCCCAAAACACTAGTGGTGCACGTAGTGAATCTCACAGTTCCAACTTGCCAACCGTTAGATCATCGAGTGTTCAGCACTCAAAACGTAACAGAAACACAGTATCTGCTGGTAACATTAATTTTGCGGAATCATTTCACCACTTTTTTAGCCCATCCTTTGCAAGACCACAGGAGACAAGAAGTCTGACACATAGTCAACGCCTACAGACGATGGTACAGGAGTATCTCCAAGTAAACATTGAAGCCATGACTTGACTGTGTCACTGGACCCTTGCTCTTTTTGGGCTTCCAATCTGGATAAATGGCCCGAGCTCGCCACTTATGCCTTGGAGATCTTGTCATGCCCCGCAGCCAGTGTTCTGTCTGAACGTGTGTTCAGCGCTGCTGGTGGTGTGCTGACAGATAAGCGCACGCGGCTCTCCACTGATAATGTAGACAGACTCACGTTCATAAAGATGAAGAAATCATGGATCCGAAACGACTTTTCTACCCCTGTGTCATCCTGGGGAGAGTAAAAGCTTGATGATTTGTTAAAATCACCTCACCAACCGTTTTAAGCTTTCAAATTACAAATCATGCTTATCTGTATCTTGGCTGGAAAATAATTTGGGCCTTGTAGCAGTGTGCAGTACTGATTCTATTAGGCCATCTATACTAAACTCCACCAGATTTAAAATTACTAATCATGTTTATCTGTATCTTGGCTGGAAAATAATTTGGGCCTTGTAGCAGTGTGCAGTACTGATTCTATTAGGCCATCTATACTAAGCTCCACCAGATATAAAACTACGAATCATGTTTATCTGTATCTTGGCTGAAAAATAATTTGGGCCTTGTAGCAGTGTGCAGCACTGATTCTATTAGGTCATCTATACTAAACTCCACCAGATTTAAAATTACTAATCATGTTTATTTGTATCTTGGCTGGAAAATAATTTGGGCCCTGTAGCAGTGTGCAGTACTGATTCTATTGAGCCATCTATACTAAACTCCACCAGATTTAAAATTAATAATCATGTTTATCTGTATCTTGGCTGGAAAATAATTTGGGCCTTGTAGCAGTGTGCAGTACTGATTCTATTACGCCATCTATACTAAACTCCACCAGATTTAAAATTTGTAATCATGTTTATCTGTATCTTGGCTGGAAATAATTTGGGCCTTGTAGCAGTTTGCAGTACTGATTCTATTAGGCCATCTATACTAAGCTCCACCAGCTTTCAAATGAATAATAGTTTTTAGCTGCATCTAGCCCGGAAAATAATTTTGGGGCTCCTAGATGCGCAAGACACATGAGTGCCTTCTTGCTGCACTACCTGCAACATGACCCTCAGATTGTCAGAATTCGAAATAATCCTGACTACTGGGTTTCCACACTCTTAGATCCCCCAAACTCTTCGATCAACCTTTTCATTTTAATAAAGAACAAAAAAATGGTCATTTTTGAAATTATAAGCATTAGCAGGTTATTAGAAACTGAAATCAAACAGTTTTCAACTCAAAACTTTATTCTAGGTGATGTTACATTTGCACATAGGACCCCTTGTTCGAAAGGAGCTTCTGAACTCTCTCGTCCATTGAATTTTTCAGGTTTTGGATGGTTTCTGCTTCAATTGTTTTGAATGAGGACAGAATACCCTCCCAGAGCTGTTGCTTAGATGTGAACTGCCTCCTGCCATCATAGACACTCCTTTTGATGATGCTCCAGAGGTTCTCAATGGGGTTGAGGTCAGGGGAGCATGGGGGTCACACCATAAGTTTGTGCCCTTTTATGCCCATATCAGCCAGAGATGCAGATGTGTTATGTGCAGCATGAGATGGTGCATTATGATGCATGAAAATGATCTTGCTGCGGAATACACGATTCTTCTTCTTGAACCATGGCAGGAAGTGCTGTTTGAGAAACTCCACATACATTATGGAGTTCATCTTTACCCCTTCAGGGATCCTAAAGGGGCCGACAATCTCTCTCCCCATGATTCCAGCCCAAAACATTACTCCATCTCCTCCTTGTTGGCGCCGTAGCCATGTTTGCATGGGGTGTCCATCAACCAGCCATCCTCCACTCCATCCATCTGGACCATCGAGCGTTGCACGGCACTCATCGGTGAACAAAACAGTTTTTAAGTCAGTCTTCATGTATTGTTTGGCCCACTGGAGCCGTTTCTGCTTGTGTACAGTGGATAGAGGAGGTCGACAGGATGGCTTACGCACAGCTGCAAACCTCTGAAGGACCCTGCATCTTGTTGTTCGGGGGACGTTGGAGGCACGAGCAGCTTCAAAACTTGTCTGCTGCTATGACAAGGCTTTTTTGCCGCTGCTCTTTTAACCTGACGTAATTGCCTGTAGGAAAGAGTCCTCAATTTTCCCTTATCAGCACGCACACGTGTATACTGTGAATCAGCTACATACTTCTTGATTGTGCGACGATCAGTATGAAGGGTCTCGGCAATGTTGATTGTAGTCATGCCTTGACCTAAACACTCCACAATTTATTGCTTCTCAGCAGCCGACACATCCTTTTTCTTTCCCATTTTGGCAGAAAATGTAGGCTGCTTAATAATGTGGGACAGCCTTCTTAAGTAGTCTTGCCTTACATTGGACACACCTGCCAAACTAATTAGCACAGGTGTCTGCAATTGCTTACAGTGATATAAAGAGCCCTGATACATATCACCATCAATGAGTTTAACTGACAAACAAAAAAATTCTTACCTTATCACTCTTAAACACTTTTTGCATAATAATTTGGAACACAGTGTACATGTTCTTTTCCACAAAACACCAGTGGTTCACGTAGTGAATCTTACAGTTCTAACTTGCCAACCGTGGTCTGTATGGAGTTGTTCAATAAAGGGCCCAAAATTAAGATAACATAGACGGGAGAGGTCTCTATGAATATGAATTCCTAAGTATTTGATACCCTGTGAGGGCCAGGCAAAGGGAAAGTTGGACTGGATAGAATCCTGTATGGATTTGGGGAGGGAGACATCGAGGGCCTCAGACTTCGCTGCATTGATTTTAAAATTTGACCATATAACAAAGTGATCTATTTCAGCCATAACAGCAGGGATGGATATATGTGGTTGAGTGATATATACTAGGACATCATCAGCAAATGCAGCGCACTTGTACTCGGTGCCTCCCACCTCAATCCACCTAATATTGGGGTTATGGCGAATTAATGAGAGCAGGTGCTCCGTCACTAGGATGTATAAGAGAGGGGCAGAGGACATCCCTGCCTTGTCCCATTGGAGATTATGAAAGGTGATGAAAATGTTCCATTTATCTTCAGCCTACGTGACGTATTGCGATACAGGGCCGTGATTTTGCCTATAAAAGGGTCCCCTAGACCCCTACCTCAAGCTTTTTAAGAGAATAATATATGGCGTGCCAGGAAACTCTATGGAATGCTTTCTCAGTATCCAACGAGAGTATCTAATTACAAATTTTTAACTGCATCTAGCCCAGGAAATACTTTGTGCCTAGTAGCAGTGTCTGCTAGTCAGTGGATTATCCCAGCTGTTAAGCAAGCTACACCACCTGTAGTTTGGACACTTAATTTTTTCAAAGGAAATGGTTCGGGCCCCCGGGACACTCAGTGAAGAGCATCGGGGAGGCACCCCAAGGCACAGGGGCTGGGACTGGCGTTAGGACGCCTTGCTGTGGACCGCTGAGCTCGATCCTTATAAAAGCTTTTTAACTGCAGCAGCTTTAGTGGATGCTACTGGAGCTGGAATTACCACGGCTGCTGGCATGAGACTTGCCCTTCAATAGATCCTTGTAAAAGGATTTAAAGTGTACTCATTCAAATTTGAGAGACAATTTAAATTAAAAAGATTAGACCTGCCACCACCGCAGGGGGGCTCGCTCGACCCACCAGCGTACAGGCACCAGTATTGGGAGAGGGGGGCTGGCTGTCAGGGTCCACCTCGGCTCTGGCACAAACCCGGCGACACGGAGGTCACACGGGCAGGAACGGACTGGCCGTGTCGGCTTCGCACTTTTTTGGTTTTAGAAGGGCATGACATGACTATATCTGTGTCTCCCCCTCCTTTTACTCCTTCACCTCTTTTCTTTTCGCATGACTATATGTACTTGTCACTTTTCCATGTGTTAGTTGTGTCTTCTGAGCAGTTTGTCAGCTTTTGGACACCTTTGAAGGTGTTTTCTATGTGTTTCTATGTGTTTTTGTTTGCCTGCCATTGGTTTTAACGGTGTTCGAAGGTGTTTGACGAACAGTTCGACGAACAGTTCGGCGAACATACGGGTGTTCGACGAACCGAACTGAACTCGAACACTATGGGGGTGGCTCAACAATACTTGAATGCCCGTCAAGCTAGGTGGGCACTTTTTTTTTCTCGGTTTCATTTTTCTGTTACCTATATCCCTGGTACTAAGAATGTTAAAGCCGATGCTTTATCTCACAGGTTCTCTCCTACGGTCGGTGCCGAGGAGGAGGAGAGCATTTTGCAGAGAGGAGTTGTGGTGGCGGCTTTGGACTCCATTTTGGAGATTGGTATTCTGAATGCTCAAGATGATGCTCCATCTAACACTCCCCATGGGAGGTTGTTCATGCCTAGAGCCTTTAGGAGAGATTTGCTTGTGGAATGTCATGAGTCTCGGTTGGCAGGTCATCCAGGAGTTTTGGAGACTAAGAGACTTATCAGTTGCAGTTTTTGGTGGCCTGGATAGCAGAGGAAGTCATCACAGTACAGCGTCAGTGTACTGTGTGTGCTAGGTCAAAGGCTTCACATACTCCTGCTGCGGGGTTGCTTTGCCCTCTGCAGGTTCCTAATGCGCCTTGGATGCATCTCACTATGGATTTTATTACTGATCTTCCTGTGTCCGAGGGTTTTACTGTCATCTGGGTGGTTGTGGACCGTTTTAGTAAGATGTGTCATCTCGTTCCATTCATTAAGTTGCCCTGCGCCAAGACACTTGCTAAGGCGTTTGTTAAGGAGATTGTCAAGCTCCATGGCATTCCCACGGATATTGTTTCTGATAGAGGACCTCAGTTTGTGGCTCGCTTTTGGTGTGCTTTTTGTGACAGGTTGGGAGTCCATTTGTCATTTTCATCTGGTTATCATCCAGAGTCGAATGGACAGACTGAAAGAAAGAACCAGGATGTTGAACAGTTTTTGCGTTGTTTTGTGGCAGACAATCAAGAGGTGTCGTCTGAGTTTCTGCCTCTCGCAGAATTTGCTCTTAACAATCATACATCCTCCTCTGCTGGGTGTTCTCCTTTTTTTTGTTGTACTGGGAGACATCCGTCTTTTGGTTTGTTCTCCAAATTGGGGTCGGCGGTGCCGGAGGAGGAGAATTTTTCCAGTGATTTGGAGAGAGTTTGGACTAATGTACGTTGCAACCTTCAAGAGGCTAACAAGAAGTCCAAGAAGCATTTTGACAGGAAACGTAAAGAGGTTTTGTTTACTGTGGGTGACATGGTTTGGTTGTCCTCGAAGAACCTGTGGTTGAGGATTCCCTCTAAAGAACTGGGTCCTAAGTTTGAGGGTCCATTTAAAGTGCTTCAGGTTGTTAACCCTTCTGCTGTTAGGTTGGATGTCCCTACTTCCTTGAAGATTAATCCTGTGTTTCATGTTTCCTTGTTGAAAAAGGCTGATGTATCTGATAGGGATGTCACTGTCTCAGTTCCTCCTGTGGTGGAAGACCGCGAATATGAAATTTCTCTTATTTTGAATTCTAGATGGCATAGAGGGAAATTACAGTATCTTGTCTCCTGGAAGGGTTTCGGTCCTGAAGACAACTCCTGGTTGAGGACGGATGATGTCTCTGCTCCTAGGCTTGTTAAAGCTTTGCAAAGGAGGTTTCCTGATAGGCCTGGGCCTGGAGGATCGGGAGGATCGTCATAGAAGAGGGGGTACTGTTAGAACCCTCCTGTTAGTTTTTTGCTATCTTGTGTTTTGCGGTCACGTGACCATCTGTCTATATATTCCAGCTCCGCCCTCCTGGCTTTGCTGGACTTCAGTGTTGTTTGACTGTCTTTATAGCCAGGTGCTTCGGTGCCTATCTCTGTCAGTTCGCTTGGTCCTCTGGGACCTATAGTACTTTTGTCAGTTTGTCTTTTGTGCTCTGCAACAACTTCTGTTTAGGAGGTGTCCCATTATTGTCCCAGTCCTTAGTTCATTTAGGGACCCCTCCCTTTATTCTATAGGTCTTCATTCAGACTAAGGTGGGTCTGTTCACAAGGAACAGGCAGCCCACTACATCGTAGGGATTCAGCTTAGTCTTACTGTAGAGATAGCTTTCCCCTATCTTTCTTTAGTTCATGTTGCAGATCATAACAATACCCCAGTGAAAAGTGACAACACTTACAACACGAAGGGGCATGTCCCCATGTCATAAACACTCCAATAGTAATGCTTCCTACCCTGGCTTGTGCACAGAGCGCCTTAAAATAAGATAAGGGATGTGTGCCCATAACAAAAAAGGCATCGCGCATGCGCGAAATCCCTTGGTTTATGGGCTATGATGCGACGGACATGCATGTTTCCGGACGCCGAGAGCGGCGTGTAATCATATGTAACGCTGTGTATGTTATGAATGGGTGAGTCATATCTCCATAATTAATTAATTATAAAACACATGCCACTAATGAAATGTTATTTAAGCACCAAGCACTTTATATGATTATATATGTATATGAATTGTAATTTGACTGCTGTAGCTATGTCACATTTTATATGCACTATGAATTATAACACTAAAAATGGATATTATAATGTACTTTTTTAACTATTGTATAATGTTACCTTAATGAGAATCTAATTTCTAATCATTTAATTCACCTACAGTATATATATCACATACTTGTACCTATGCATTGCTTGACAAAGGTTGGTCACAACCGAAACGCTGCCACACCATATGGGGGAGTAAAGTCCACATTTTTCTCATCAAAGCTTTTTAGGAGTGCTGCCTGCTTTTTTTTGTCTGCGGGTGAAATGGTGGATATAAGAATTAAATTCTGCCTTTGTTTTATCGCATTCATTGTGCTGTAAAAATAAGCTGACAACATGATTCTTCACTGTAAGTACAATTACCACAATACCAAACTTGCATAGCTTTTTTTATTACTTTAGTAAATAAGTAGTAATTTTGTAAAAAAAAAAAATGACCGTTATCTCCATTTTCGGAGTCTTCTCAACTTTTTTTGTAGGCCTGTATGAGAGCTTGTTTTTCTTGCTTTTTTTGTAGTATGCATGAAGTTTTGATCCCTTTGTATTGCAATTTTTTGAAGGTGCGATGACCAAAAAATAGCAATTATGGTGTTTACATTTTTTAATAGTGTTTACCTTGAAGTTAAATCATTTTATATTTTGATAGATCAGAAGCGACAATTCCAAATATACTTATTTTTCTATTTATTGAACTTCTTTATTTTTGGAAGGGGAAAAACAGAAAGATTCAAAATGTTATGTTTACTTTTTATGTTTTTAATATTTAAAAAAAGTGTTTAAATTATTTCACTTTTTCTTAGTCCTCCTATAGGTTTCCAACCTGTGATCTTTTAACCTCTGTAATAAATGTTGCAATACTTTAGTACACAGCTGGCACTTGCCCTGTATAGATCGGGCTTATCTCCCTTATTAGGCTCTGGCAATCACAGCTTCCGTCACCACAACTAATCATATGGGTCAAACATCATGAAAGTTCAGTGCTGGATGCTAAGAACTATGGGCGCAACTATCACGGTTGTAGAGGGGGCCTGCTGATGTAAGAGTTACATTCAGCTGGAAGTGAATTCTCAAATGTACATTCTGTTGAAATGTATTGCTGTGCAGAGAGCCATTAGCTCCCTGCAGTGCAATGGCTATGAACACCACCAAGCTATCAGAGGTTGGCAGTTGAGGTTGCATGATGTTACTGCCATGTGCTACCCCACCCACTTGCAGAGAATAGGGAGGAGGAAGAGGACTTTTTTGATGTGTTGAAAAAGAGTGCCAGGAGAGGGACATTATTAAAGAAAGGGGCCATGTTTGGGAACATTATTAACCCCTTCATGAAGCGGCCAATTTCTGTTTTGCATTTTTGTTTTTTCCTCACCTTCTTCCCAGAGCCATAACTTTTTATTTTTCTGTCCATATAGACATATGAGGGCTTGGTTTTTGAGAGACAAGTTGTATTTTTGAATTACACCATTCATTTTACCCCATAGTATACTGGAAAACAGTAAAAAAATCCAAGTGGTGAGAAATTATGAAAAAAAAGCAATTCTGACTCCGTTTTTGGGGAATTGTTTTACTGGGTACATTTTATAGTTAAAATGAGCTTGCAACATGATTTTGCTAATCAGTATGAACCTGCAATATTTTCATTTTTCGGTCGATGGAGCGGTGTGATGGCTTATTTTTTGCAAGGCGAGATGATGATTTTATTTATATAATTTTGGGATACATATAACGTTTTAATTGCTTGTTGCAGAATTTTTTATGGTATTGCAGCGCCCAAAAAAATATAATTTTGGCTTTCTAGAACTTTTTTTCGCTTATGTGTTTACTAGTGATGAGCGAGCACTAAAATGCTCAGGTACTCGTTGCTCGGGTCGAGCACCCGAGTATTCAAATTTGCTCGACCCGAGCAACGAGTACCCGAGCATTTTAGTGCTCGCTTATCACTAGTAAACATGTAAACGAAAAAAAATTCTAGAAAGCCAAAATTATATTGAGCTCGTTGCTCGGGTCGAGAAAATTGGAATACTCGGGTGCTCGACCCGAGCAACGAGCCCATTGTAAGTCTATGGGAAACTCGAGCATTTTTCAGGCGGCTCTCCCCGGCGGTCTGCAGAGGGTCTAAAAATTGCCCAAATCGATGGGAACAGTGCTCAAATGACATGGGAACAGCATAGGGAAGACACCTGGAAGCATTTCTGACTCCCAGGTCACTGCTGTCAACAACGTCGTCAGAGTATTACGCCACTTTTACGGATTCACAATAAAACATACTAAAACAAAACCAAAATGGATTTTCCTGGGAAATAAATTAAGGAACATCCTTTCCAGGGTAATGACTTGTATATAAGGCAAAATAAATAACCAAAACCAAAAATACTCCTCCACACCTTCGGCTATGTTCACATGTAGCGTTTTTTATGCGTTTTTGCACATTTTGCATTGCTTTCAACAAAGACAAATTCATTCACTGGGAAATGTCATTTTAACATTTTACAACCTTATCTCACCATGTGGTGTGTGACACATCATCAGACACATGCATACAGTGCTGAAGAGACATGGGAACAGCATGGGGAAGACCTCTTGAAGCATTTCTGACTCCCAGGTCACTGCCTAAAAGTGTGCCCATCATAAGTGATCCTTTGCGCATGCGAAGATGCCTCCCGCCATGCACCTCTTGTTGCAAACTTGCAACAATCACTGTCCACGTCCTTGTCCCAGTGCAGTATTCAGTTGTCCCTAACCCATTCCTTGGAATGCAAGCGCAAGTATGCAGCCAGCCACCCTCAGGATGCAATACTATACTGCCAAATTTTTGACACCTGCTTGCACTTGAAATTTGGCCTTTTAGACTCGTGGAGGTGTAAGCTTTTCTAACCTCAATGCCGGGTGTCCATACTTGGTCCCCAGCCCCCACTGTTTCTCCCGGTGTCGTCTCCGCCTTCCACAAGCACGAGTCCCGCAACATCACCCGTGCCCTCCCCAGTGCACTTACTGGGAAGGACCACCTAGCCACAAACACGTGGAAAGGTGAATGTGGCCAGGGACGGTATGGAGCCAGTCCACAGCTTTTTTTTGCTGAGTTGTATTTCACCACAGCCTTATTTGTTAGCTTGGTGAAAGGACTTGGGAAACCATATCTACCCAGCTGTCATTTCTCCGAGGATGTCCTCTAAAGCTGCTTTCACTTGAAATGTGGCCTTTTAGGCTTGTGGAGGCAGAAGCTTTTCATAACCTCATGCGGGCTGCAGCCGGGTGTCCATACTTGGTCCCCAGCCGCCACTATTTCTCCCGGTATCGTCTCCGCCTTTCAAAAGCACGGGTCCCACAACATTACCCGTGCCCTCCCCACTGCACTTACTGGGAAGGACCGCCTAACCACAAACACGTGGAAAGGTGAATGTGGCCAGGGACTGTGCGGAGCCAGTCCACAGCTTTTTTTGCTGAGAGTTGTATTTAGCTTGGTGAAAGGACTGGCATAGAGGGAAACCGTATCTACCTTGGGTGTCATTTCTCCTAGGAAGTCCTCTAATGCAGCTTGTTGCAGAAGCAATGGAAGCCCGTCCAACATCAACTCGCACTTGTCAGTGGTGCCTTGACACACAAACATCTTTCTTTGCGCATTTAATTTCATGAATACAGAGTTGGACAATGGCCTGATCTGCAATGCGGTTTAAGAAATAACATGCATAAGCATGTCCAATCCCCATTTAAAAAGCAGCCATAGAGTGTCCGGGAACCTTCCCCTACACTTTTCTTAGCCAGGGCTGCTTTTCGGCAGGGTTGGACGAGCCCACCAGAGAACCGGAGACTCCTCCGGTGGGCCCTGGCTTCTCCTTCAGGAGAGTTCATAGTGCCGAGGTGAGGCCATGATGATGATAGAGGCCACCATCTGCTTAGTTTTCTGTTACTTGGAATGCAAACGCAAGTATGCAGCCAGCCACCCACTTGCCCACTTACTGGCCGCAATACTAAACTGTCCGATTTCTAGGCAGCTGCTTGTGCTTGAAATGTGGCCTTTTAGGCTTGTGGAGGCGGAAGCTGTCCACAATCTTATGGCGGCGGTGACTGGGTATCCATACTCGGTCCC
Organism: Phyllobates terribilis; assembly: GCF_046119375.1. Lineage (NCBI taxonomy): Eukaryota > Metazoa > Chordata > Amphibia > Anura > Dendrobatidae > Phyllobates > Phyllobates terribilis. The sequence continues at coordinate 198,563,013 of NW_027362764.1, forward strand.
CAGCTGCCATTATTTTACCCGGTATCGTCTCCGCCTTTCACAAGCAAGGGTCCCACAACATTACCCGTGCCCTCCCCAGTGCATTTACTGGGAAGGACCACCTACCCACAAACACGTGGACAGGTGAATGTGGCCAGGGACGGTACGGTGCCAGTCCACAGCTCTTTTTGCTGAGAGTTGTATTTAGCTCGGTGAAAGGACTGGCATAGAAGGAAACCATATCTACTCTGGGTGTCATTTCTCCCAGGAAGTCCTCTAATGCAGCTTGTTGCAGAAGCAATAGCATCCCATCCATCATCAACTCACACTTGTCGGTGGTGCTTTGCCACACAAACATCTTTCTTTGCGCATTTAATTTAATGACTACAGAGTTGGGCAATGGCCTGATCTCCAATGCGTTTTGGGAAATAACATGCATAAGCACGTCTGATCCGCAATAAAAAAGCAGCCATAGAGTGTCCAGGAACCTTCCCCCACACTTTTCTTAGCCAGGACTGCTTCTCAGCAGGGTTGGCTGGTCCCACCAGAGAATCCTCTGGTGTGCCTTGGCTTCTACCTCAGGAGAGTTCATGATAGCGCTAACTTTGCAGCTGCTATCATGAAAAACATTGTGCCCACCAGAGGATTTGATTCTGAGGGCTCTTGAGCGGGGGAGAAAGGTGAGCCCTCAGAATGAAATCCTCTGGTGGGCACAATGTTTTTCAATCTGAAACAGCTTCTCAGTAGATGTTGCATTTCACCACAGCCATATTCTTTAGCTCTGTGAAAGGACTGAAATAGAGGGAAACCGTATATACTCCGGCTGTCATTTCTCCGTCACCAGGTTCCGCCCATTGTCACACACGACCATGCCTGGCAGTATGTTCAGCGGTAAGAGCCACAGATTAGGCTGCTGTGTTACAGCTTTCAACAACTCTGCAACGCTGGGCGGTTTGTCAATTAAGCATTAAGCATGTTATCTTCAGCACAGCCTGTTGCCGCTTGGCCAAGGCAGTGATGCAGTGCTGTCAGCTTGTGACTGATGTGGTCATTTCGGAGATGGAGGAGGAAGTGCAGGAGCTGAAGAATGTGATTACATTGAGGTTAAATTGGTGACGCTGTTTTTTATACTAAAGAAAGATCCTATTGTTTAGGTTTTTTTACGTTATTTTTTAAGACAAATGCATTCAGTGGGAAATGTCATTTTAACATTTTACAACCTTATCTGGCAATGTGGTGTGTGACACATCATCAGACACATCCTGTTTTATTTATGATGGAGGGACTCTGAAAGTCATAAAGTCTATTTTTGTAGGGCCATCAGATGGCCCTTACTATTCTTAAAAGGCCAGCACTCGGCCCTCGCTATTGTTAGAGAGCCATCAGCCGGCTATGCTTTGTTGTTCCCATTATTAACAAGTGGGTCTCCTATACTGTTATTGCGTATGCAGTGACTGCAAGGGCTGCCAAAAATTTGGACGCAACCCAATACCCCTTTGAAGAGACATAGAGGAGGGTCTCAGTTAAAAAATGTTCCCATTATAAAAGAGCTGGTCTCCTATAGTGGTATTGCCCATGCTGTGACTGCAAGGGCTGCCAAAATTTGTGAAAAACCACACTAAGAATTTAAAGACACATAGAGCAGGGCCACAGTAACGACAAATTAAATTTAGAAAGGAGAGAGTCTGCGATACAGTTATAGGGTATGCAGTGAGTTACAAGGGCTTACCAATTTTAGGAAAAACCCCACTAAGAATTTAAAGACACATAGAGCAGGGCCACAGTAATAAATATGACATGTTCCCATTAGAAAGGAGAGGGTCTGCTATACATTTATGAGGTATGCAGTGAGTCCAACTGCTAACCAATTTTAGGAAAAACCCCACTAAGAATTTAATGACACATAGAGCAGGGCCACAGTAACCACAAATTCCCATTAGAAAGGAGAGAGTCTGCTATACAGTTATAGAGTATGCAGTGAGTCTAACGGCTGACCAATTTTAGGAAAAATTACAATAAGAATTTAAAGACACATAGAGCAGGGCCACAGTATCGACAAATTCCCATAAGAAAGGATAGAATGTGCTATAGAGTTATAGGTTATGCAGTGAGTCCAGCGGCTGAACAATTTTAGGAAAAGCCACACTAAGAATTTAAAGACACATAGAGCAGGGCCACAGTAACGACAAATTCCCATTAGAAAGGAGAGAGTCTGCTATGCACTTAGAGGGTATGCAGTGAGTCCAAAGGCTGATCAATTTTAGGAAAAACCCCACTAAGAATTTAAAGGCACATAGAGCAGGGCCTCATTAACGACAAATTCCCATTATAAAGGAGAGAGTCTGCTATACAGTTATAGGGTATGCAGTGAGTCCAACGGCTGACCAAATTAAGGAAAACCCCACTAACAATTTAAAGAGACATAGAGCAGGGCCACAGCAATGACAAATTCCCATTAGAAAGGAGAGAGTCTCTCATAGTGTTGGCCTATGCAGTGAATGCAAGGGCTGCCAAAAATTTGTAGGCACTTCAATGCCCCTTCGAAGAGACGTGGAGGAAGGCCTCATAAAAAAATCTTCCCATTAGAAAGGAGTGGGCCTCCTATACTTGTAATGCCCATGCACTAAGTGTATGGGCTGACAAACATTTACCCCAGGGGGGTATACATGAACATACTGTATAAAATTTTTTTTTACGGGCATCATAAACACCCTTTAAAAAAATTATGTGGGTGTTGGATCATGGACCACGGTCACCCTGGTGATATGGTGGTGGAGGATGAGGAGAAGGAGGAGGAAAAGAGCAAATAGCCCAAATCAGGAAGCATATACCCATGTGTGGGTGTGAAAAGGTGCATGGGAATACACCTCCCAAGAAAAGACACTGGATTTGAGTTTATGTTATCATTTGGTGGTGTTGAGAAGTCTGGCCCAATACATCCCTTGTTCATTTTTATAAGAGTCAGCCTGTCAGCATTTTCACTTGACAAGCGGATGCGCTTATCAGTTATAATTCCACCAGCGGCACTAAAAACCTGCTCTGATAAAACGCTGGCGGCAGGGCAGGGCAGGACCTCCAAGGCATAGAGAGCCAGTTCGTTCTACGTATCCAGCTTGGATACCCAATAATTATAAGGCACAGCTGAATCACAGAGGATGTTGGTACGGTCGGCAAGGTAATCCCTCAGCATCGTCCAAAACTTTGCACTTCTTATGAGAGTACCCCGCGCCTCAGGGCCTGTGCGATGGGAGGGTCTGAGAAAACTCTCCCAGAACTTTAACAGTGTTCCCCTGCCTCTGCTGGACTGAAGTTGTGTTTCTCTCGCCAGTACTCCTTGGTTGTCCAACGAACTGTGCCCTGTTCCGCCAGCATTTTCAGAAGGGATTTTTTTTAATAATTCCGCAACAAGGTCCTTCTGGTACAGCCCCATTTTTGTAGACCTGTGCGCCCCAGGAATAAGAGATATAAAGTGGGTCTAGAAGTGTCACTAACCATTAATGACTGTCACCCAAAATGTTGAGAACGCGAGGGTCATGGGAATGGCAGCGCAACATAAACTCAGCCATGCCTGCCAGACTACTAACAGGCAAGACTTCCATGTCCTCACCAAGAGGATGACTGACCATGCTCTCCTCCTCCTCCTCTCTGTCCTTAAGCCATCCACGCTGAACAGACGGTATGACAGCTGTGCAGGTAGTACCGTCTATAGTGCATGAAACTAGCTCCTGTCCTTCCTCCTCCTCCTCTTCCTCATTGTCACCCAATCCACATTGGGATGAGATGAGGCTTGGCTGTGTGTAATCACACTGTATGGTTCCTTCCTCCATCTCATCGTGCTCCGCCTGCAATGCATCCTCTTTGATTGTGAGCAGAAAGCATTTCAGAAGACAGAGAAGTGGGATGGTGACGCTAATTATGGCATCATCACCGCTCACCATCTTGGTGGAGTCCTCAAAGTTTTGGAGGATGGTACATATGTCTGACATCCATGTCCACTCCTGAGGTCTTATGTGTGGAGTCTGAACTGAATACCGATGGCCTTGTTGATGCTGGTACTCAACAACTGCCCTCTTTTGCTCACAAATCCTTCCCAAAATCTGCAGTGTAGACTTCCAACGCGTGGGGACATCACACACCAGTCTGTGAGCTGGAAGCTGCAAACGCTGATGAAACACGACAAGGGCGGCGGAAGCTGTAGCTGACTTTCTAAAATGGACACACAGGCAGCGTAGTTTAAAAAGCAGATCCGGCAGCTCCGGGTAGGATTTGAGAAACCGCTGAACCACGAGGTTAAGCACATGGGCCAGGCATGGTACATGTGTGAGCTCGCCTCAGAGCCACCACCAGGTTCCGGCCATTGTCACGCATGAGCAAGCCTGGCTGTAGGTTAAGCGGTGTGAGCCACAGATCTGCCTGCTCTTTCAGAGCTGTCCACAACTCTTCAGCATTGTGCGGTTTGTCACCTAAGAATATTAGCTTCAGCACAGCCTGTTGCCACTTGGCCGAGGCAGTGCTGCAGTGCTTCTAGCTTGTGACTGATGTGGTCATTTTGTAGATGGAGGCTGAAGAGGAGGAGGGGGCTGAGGAGGATGAGGTGCAGGAGCTGTAGACCATTTGGGCAACCCTGATTGACCTAGGGCCTGCAATCCTTGGCGTCGGGAGGACGTGTTCCGTCCCAAGTCCGACTGGATTCCGGCTTCCACTATGTTAACACAGTGTGCCGTCAGCGAGATGTACAGTCCCTGCCCACAAGCACTTGTCCACGTGTCCATGGTTAGGTGGACTTTCCCGGTAATTGCACTGTTGAGGGCACGACTAATGTTTTGGGACACGTGCTTGTGTAATGCAGAGCCGGCACACCGTGAGAAATAGTGGCGGCTGGGGACCGAGTACCGAGGGACGGCCGCCGCCATCAGGTTGCAGAATGCTTCTGTCTCCACAAGCCTAAAAGGCAACATTTCGAGCGCAAGCAGTAGACAAATGTGAGAAATTAGTAGTGTGGCCTGTGGGGCGCTGGCTGCATATTTGTGCTTGCATTCCAAGGACTGGGGTATGGATAACTGAACGCTGCGCTGGGACAAGGACATGGACGTGCTTCCTGATGCTGCTACTTGAGAGTGTGCAACGACATGTGCAGGGCAGGAGGCATCTTCGCATGCACCATGGACAGGGGATTGGCTTGCATGCACAACAGCGGAAGAAGCAATGGTGCCACCTGCAGACACTGTTCCTGGACCCTGGGGTTCGGCCCACAAAGTCGGGTGCTTTGCTGCCATGTGAACTGATCATGCTGGTGGTGCTCAGGCTGGTCGTTATGCCACCCCTGCTGATGCTGGCCTGGCAGGTGGTGCAAATGGCCTTTTTGGGGTTAACGGCAGAGTCTTTAAAAAACAACCAGATTCGGGAAGACCTAACAGTTGTACTGGCAACGTCCTTCGTGTTGGTGTTACAGGGAATGGTTGCCTGCCTTCTGTCTGCGGCCACCACACTGCTTCTTCCTGCCTGTTGGGGTGCTCTGCCTCCCTCCCCCTGTGTGCTGCTGCCCTCGCTCTGCATGTCCTCCTGCCAGGTTGGGTCAGTTACTATATCATCCACCACCTCGTCTTCCACTTCCGCACCCTTGTCCTCCTCCTGACTTTCTGGCAATTGTGTCTCATCATCATCCACCTCTTGTGACACTTTCGCCTTCGTGTGACCGTGGCTGCTTAAATATTTGGGCATCACTACACGCTATCTCCTCTTGCCCCACTTCAAGTGGACCGGGCGAGAGGCCCGAATGTATAAATGGAAAAGTAAACAGCTCTTCAGAGTGTCCACGTGTGGGATCAGTTGCCTCCGGGCACTCGGGATAGTGGGAGGAAGGAGGATCAGAGTGAGGAATATGCGGTCCAGACTCACAGCTACTGAGACTAGACTGTGTGGAAGACAGGGTATTGGTGGTGGTGGCTAAGTGACTGGAAGCATTATCTGCTATCCAACCAACAACCTTTTGACACTGCTCTGGGTTCAATAGTGGTGTGCTGCGGTCCCCTAGGAATTGAGACAGGAAGGTCAGGTGCCTTGCCCATTTTAAATGGAGGACAGTATCTTCCACGCTCACTACAAATGACTGAGTTTGGAGCAAACTTTTATGTGATCCGTGTGATGGAGAAAACAGAGTTTTAAATACCTAGCCTGTAGGTAACTAGTTTGAACAGCAAACTGGTGTGTATTGCTTCACTGACACACTGAAAGAAATTTTTAATGGAGGCCAGAAATGGCAGTATTTTCAGACAACGTATATACAGTACAGACCAAAAGTTTGGACACACCTTCTCATTTAAAGATTTTTCTATATTTTCATGACTATAAAAATTTTACATTCACACTGAAAGCATCAAATCTATGAATTAACACATGTGGAATTATATACTTAACAAAAACGTGTGAAACAACTGAAAATATATCTTATATTCTAGGTTCTTCAAAGTAGCCACCTTTTGCTTTGATGACTGCTTTGCATACTCTTGGCATTCTCTTGATGAGCTTGTTAACCCCTTTACAACCCAAGGTGGTTTGCACGTTAATGACCAGGCAAATTTTTACAATTCTGACCACTGTCATCGTATGAGGTAATTACTCTGGAACGCTTCAATGGATCCCCCTGATTCTGAGACTGTTTTTTTATGACATATTGTACTTCATGATTGGGGTAAAATTTATTCGATATCACTTGCGTTTATTTTTTTTTGCGTTTACAATTTTCAAAATTTGAATTTTTATGCCTTTAAATCAGAGAGATATGTCACACAAAATAGTTAATAAATAACATTTCCAACATGTCTACTTTACATCAGCACAATTTTGGAACCAAATTTTTTTTTATTAGGGAGCTAAAGGTTAAAATTGGACAGCGATTTCTAATTTTTCCAACAAAATTTAGAAAACCATTTTTTTAGGGACCACATCATATTTGAAGTCACTTTGAGGGTCTTTTTGACAGAAAATACCCAAAATTGACACTATTCTAAAAACTGCTCCCCTCAAGGTTCTCAAAACCACATTCAAGAACTTTATTAACCCTTCTGGTGCTTCACATGAATTCTTGGAATGTGGAAGAAAAAAATTAATGTTTAACTTTTTTCACAAAAATGTTACTTTAGACCAATTTTTTTTTATTTTCGCAGGTGTAACAAGAAAAAATGGACAACAAAATTTGTTGTGCAATTTCCCCTGGGCACGCAGATACCCCATATTTGGGGAAAAAACACTGTTTTGGCACACGGCAGGGTTCGGAAGGGAAGGAGCGCCATTTGATTTTTTAAATGTAAAATTTGCTTGAATAATTAGCGGACGCCATGTTGCATTTGGACAGCCCCTGATGTGCCTAAACAGTGGAAACCACCCACAAGTGACACCATTTTGGAAACTAGACCCCTCAGGGAACTTATCTAGATGTGTGGTGAGCACCGTGATCCCCCAGGTGCTTCACAGAAGTTTATAACATTGAGCCGTAAAAATAAAATTTTCACATTTTTCCCACAAAAATGTTTTTCTGCCCCCACTTTTGCATTTTCATAAGGGGAACAGGAGAAATTGCACCATACAATTTGTTGTGCAATTTCTCCTGAGTAAGCTGATACCCCATATGTGGAAGAAAACCACTGTTTGGGTGCACGGCAGGGTTCGGAAGGGAAGGAGCACCATTTGACTTTTTAAATGTAAAAGTTGCTTGAATAATTAGAGGACGCCATGTTGCATTTGGGGAGCCCCTGATGTGCCTAAACAGTGGAAACCCCCCACAAGTGACACCGTTTTGGAAAGTAGACCCCACAGGGAACTTATCTAGATGTGTGATGAGCACCTTGAACCCCCAGGTGCTTCACAGAAGTTTATATCATTGAACCGTAAAAATAAAATTTTCACATTTTTCCCACAAAAATGTTTTTCAGCCCCCAATTTTGCATTTTCATAAGAGTAACAGGAGAAATTGCACCATACAATTTGTTGTGCAATTTCTCCTGAGTAAGAAGATACCCCAAATGTGGGGGAAAACTACTGCTTGGGCATACGGCAGGGTTCGGAAGGGAAGGCGCACCATTTGACATTTTGAATGTAAAATTTGCTTGTGGAAACCCCCACAAGTGACACCATTTTAAAACTAAACCCCTCAAGGAACTTATCTAGATGTGTGGTGATCACCCTGAACCCCTAAGTCCTTTACAGAAGTTTATAACATGGAGCCGTGAAAATAAAAAAATCTAACTTTTTCCACAAAAATTATGGTTTAGCCCCAATTTTTTTACTTTCGCAAGGGTAAGGGGAGAAAATGTACCACAAAAACTTTTGTGCAATTTCTCCTGAGTACGTCAATACCCCATATGTGTGGAAAATACAGTGTTTGGGTGCACGGCAGAGTTCAGAAGGGAAGGCGCACTGTGTGACTTTTTGAATGCAAAATCGGCTGGAAAAGAGAGCGAACGTCATGTCGCGTTTGGAGAGCCCCTAATGTGCCTAAATAGTGGAAACCCCCCACAAGTGACCCCATTTTGCAAACTACACCCCTCAAGGATTTTATCAAGGGATATTGTGAACATTTTGAACCCGGAGGTACGACACAGAATTTGATAACATTAGGTCATCATATTGAATAAGTTGTCATTAGTCTTGAGCGCAAGTGCTCACTACTTGAGTTTGCATTGGGTACTCAGGTATGCACCATGTATCAAGGGTGCTTGAGTGACATGCTCGAGTCCCTGCTGTAACGGGTCTGGGAGGTGGAACCTCTGGGTTATTATACAAAGGGGCATCTTTGTAAGGAGGCAGCTGGCTTAAAGGGAAGGCGGGAAGGTAGACACGGCAGGTGACAAGAACAGTCTCAGGGTAGAAGGACAGAACGGACATGGCAAGTAACGGGAACAGTCTCTTGACAGGCGGGTGGTCACGGCAAGGGACAGCAGAGCCTCCAGGTAGGCTAGCAGGCAGGTAGCAGGTGGGCGCTCCCAGGTGAGCGGGCAAGAGTCTCTGGACAGGCAGGTGATCACAGCAAGTGACGGCTAAGCCTCCAGGTAGGCTAGCAGGCAGGTAGCAGGTAAGCGCTCCCAGGTGAGTGGGCAAGAGTCTCTGGACAGGCAGGTGGTCACAGCAAGTGACGGCTAAGCCTCCAGGTAGGCTAGCAGGCGGGTAGCAGGTGAGTGCTCCCAGGTGAGCGGGCAAGAGTCTCTGGACAAGCAGGTGGTCACAGCAAGTGACGGCATAGCCTCCAGGTAGGCTAGCAGGCAGGTAGCAGGTGGGCGCTCCCAGGTGAGCGGGCAAACTGATCCATAGACAGACTGGCAGGTGCTGGTAGGCAGACTGTCGGACCGCAGGAATGAAAGCAGATAGACAGGTATCAGGCAGGTATCAAGCAGGAATCTGGCAGGTAACTGGCAGGTATCTGGTAACGGGACCTGAGGGCTGAAGCAGAGTTGATAGGCTTTGCAACAACATAGCTCGGGCACCTCCATTTTGGAGGAGGTGCCTTATATATGGTGAGATCCTCCGCCATTGGCCGAGGACTCCTTAGGATGGCGCGCACGGCCCCCTTAAGAGAGGGGGAGAGCGCGCGCGCGCGCCCTAAGCACAGTGGCCGGGAAGCAGCAGCTCTGCCAGCAGAGCGGGAGGAAGACGCCGGGCACGGAGCAGAGAGGTGAGGGGAACGGCGTCCCTGCCTAGCAGGAGGCATGGACGCCGACGCTACAGTACCCCCTCCTTTAGGCCCCCCCTTTTTTAGGCCAGAGAGAAGTTTATCAATTATGAGAGGGGCATGGATGTTCTCCCGGGGCTCCCACGTTCTCTCCTCAGGACCAAACCCCTTCCAATCCACTAGAAAAAAGGACTTTTCTCTTACCCTTTTGGTGGCCAGAATGTTCTCTACCTCAAACTCGTTTTCAGCGGAAACCGGAGCAGGAGGCGTACCTGTAGACTTGGAAAAAGAGTTAAGTACCATGGGTTTGAGTAGAGATACATGGAAGGAGTTAGGAATCCGCAAGTTGGCCGGGAGTTTCAATTTATAGGCCACCGGGTTGATTTGCTTGATAACTTCCAGTGGGCCGATGAACCGAGGACCTAACTTGTAGGAAGGAATCTTGAGCTGGACATATTAGGACGAGAGCCAGACTTTATCTCCAGGACGGAATTGTGGTGGATCCAGACGTCTTTTGTCAGCCTGTTTTTTCATCCGCTCGGATGACCGAAGAAGTGCGGATCGGGTACTCTCCCAAATGGAGGAAAATTCGCTAATGAGAGATTCCGCAGCCGGATTGTCCACCGAGGTGGAGACGGGAAACGGGATCCGAGAATGCTGACCGAAGACTACAAAAAACGGGGATTTGGTGGAAGATTCGCTCTCGTGATTATTGTAGGAAAATTCGGCCCACGGTAAATCCACCCAATCTGAATGGTGAGCATTAACAAAGTGCCGGAGGAAACAGGTTAAAATTTGGTTGATCCGCTCTACTTGGCCATTGGACTGTGGGTGATAAGCAGAAGAAAAGTCCACGGTGACCCCCAGCAATTTACACATGGCTCGCCAAAAGCGAGAGGTGAACTGAACCCCTCGGTCGGATACAATGTGGAGAGGAAGACCATGAAGATGGAAAACATGATGGATAAAGTCTTTAGCTAACTCAGATGCCGACGGGAGGCCCGGCAGGGGAATGAGGTGAACCATCTTGGAAAAGCAGTCAGCGACCACCCAAATGACCGTACAACCGGCAGAGACAGGGAGGTCCGTTATAAAGTCCATAGCTATATGCTGCCATGGGGCAGCAGGTACAGGAAGAGGAAGGAGGCGGCCGGCTGGCAGGTGTCTCGGAACCTTGTTGCGGGCGCAGGACACACAGGCTGAAACAAAATCTATTGCATCCTTGTGCAGGGTAGGCCACCAGCAATGCCGGGTAATAAGTTGGAGGGTCTTCTTCTGACCAGCGTGGTCAGCTAGCTTAGACGAGTGTCCCCAGTGTAGGACCTTCTCACGATCAGGTACTGTTACGAACGTCTTTCCGGGTGGAAGACGATTTAGATTCACGGGGGCCACCTGCATTACTCTGGCGGGGTCGATGATGTGCTTAGGCTCCTCCTCAAGATCAGAGACCAAAAAGGATCGGGACAAGGCATCAGCTTTGGTGTTTTTGTCTGCCGGGCAAAAATGAAGAATGAAATCAAAGCGGGCGAAGAACAAGGACCACCGGCCTTGGCGCGGGTTAAGTCTCTGGGAGCTCTGGAGGTAAGCCAAGTTCTTGTGGTCCATGTAAATTATTACCGGGTGAAGAGCCCCTTCGAGCAGGTAACGCCACTCCTCCAGTGCCAGCTTAATGGCCAATAATTCTCGGTCTCCTATAGAATAATTGCGCTCAGAAGAGGAGAAGAGTTTGGAGAAGAAGCCGCAGGTTACCATTCTTCCGGAAGACGACGTTCGGGTAAGTACCGCTCCGGCTCCGGAGGAGGAAGCGTCAACCTCTAGGAAGAATTGTTTGTTGCTGTCCGGACGATGCAGCACAGAAGCGGAGGAGAAAGCTTGTTTTAAGGAAAGGAAGGCCTCCTCTGCTTCGGGCGGCCATTCTCTGGGATTAGCGCCCTTACAGATGAGCGCAGAGATAGGGGCAGTCCGGGAAGAGAAGTGCGGAATGAAGAGGCGGTAGTAGTTGGCGAAGCCCAGGAACCGCTGAATAGCCTTCAACCCCTCTGGTCAGGGCCACTTCTGGATGGCAGACAGTTTCTCAGGATCCATTCGTAGGCCGGTCTGAGAGATTATGTAGCCCAGAAACGGAAGCGAGGTCTGCTCAAAGAGGCACTTCTCATATTTAGCGTAGAGGTGGTTCTGCCTGAGCCTAAGCAGGACCTGACGAACGTCCCTCCGGTGAGTGAGAAGATCCGGAGAGAAGACCAAGATGTCGTCCAGGTACAACACCACGCAGGAGTGGAGAAGGTCACGGAAGATGTCATTGACCAACTCTTGAAAGACGGCGGGAGCGTTACAGAGACCGAAGGGCATTACAAGGTATTCATAGTGGCCGTCCCGGGTGTTGAATGCCGTCTTCCATTCATCCCCCTGACGGATACGGACCAGGTTATACGCCCCACGGAGGTCCAGCTTGGTGAAGATTCTAGCCCCCCTCAGACGGTCAAATAATTCAGGAATGAGCGGAAGGGGGTATTTATTTTTCACTGTGATCTGGTTAAGGCCTCTATAGTCTATACAGGGACGGAGTGAGCCGTCCTTCTTTTTGACGAAGAAGAAGCCTGCTCCCGCCGGGGAGGTAGATTTCCGGATAAATCCCCGGGCCAGATTCTCCTCAAGATATTCAGACATGGACCGGGTCTCAGCAGCGGACAAAGGGTAAATACACCCACGGGGAGGAGTAGCGCCGGGCATCAAGTCGATTGGGCAGTCATATGGTCTATGAGGGGGTAATGTCTCTGCTTCTCTTTTATTAAAGACGTCCGCATAAGACCAATAAGGAACCGGTAGGCCGGGTAGATTGGCTGGGGTAGGAGAAGGATGAGCAGGATGAACGGGAACTAAACAAGTCTTATTGCAGTCCTTTCCCCAGCGAAGGACTTCTCCAGTCTGCCAATCAAGCACGGGTGCATGTCTCTGGAGCCAAGGTAGGCCTAGCAAGAGGGCGTGAGAGAGTCCAGGCAGAACATGGAAGAAGATGCTCTCAGAGTGCAGCATTCCCACCTGCAGAGTTATGGATTCGGTGATGAGTTGGATGGGATGTGGTAAGAGACCCCCATCCACGGCGGCGACAGATAAGGGTGTAGCCAGAGGTTTGGTGGGAATGCGGTATTTCTCTACCAGGGACTGAGAAATGAGATTTCCGGCAGCTCCAGAGTCAAGTTGAGCCAGTTCAAAATAACGGTTCTCCCCGCAGATGATAGAGACAGACAGCATCAGAGATGGAGAGAGTTTACTTTTGTCTAGGGCGACCTCTCTGAGCGATCCTAGACACAGGCGTTTCCTGACCTCTCCGGGCAGGAACGGATCCGATGCTCCTTACTGCCACAGTAGAAGCAGCTCCCCTCGGCATGGCGTAATTCTTGACGGGTTTTGACCATCCTGGTCTGGTCGACCTGCATAGGCTCGGGTGAGTGCGCCTGGGGAGTAACGGAGGAAGTGACGGGTCTCTGGAAGGTAGGGGCAAGGCGTGGAAACCTCCTCTCACGGGTGACCTCTTTGGCTTTGGTGCGCTCCAGGAAACGGATGTCAATCCGGGTGGCAAGTGTTATTAAGTCGTCGAGAGTGGTAGGAATGTCCCGACTGGCGAGTTCATCTTTAATACGGCCGGACAGACCCTGCGAGAAGATGGACACCAGGGCGTCGTTATCCCAGGCAAGCTCCGAAGCAAGGGTATGGAACCGTATGGCATATTGGCCCACTGTGAGACTTCCGTGGCGGAGGCGTAGCAGAGATGAGGCGGATGAGGTCTTCCGTCCTGGTTCGTCGAAGACTTTCCGGAAAGCCGTGAGAAAGGCTGGCAGGTTGGACACCAGGGGGTCTCCTCTCTCCCATAGAGGATTTAGCCAAGCCAGCGCTTCCCCCGTGAGATGGGACATGATGAAGGCTACTTTGGCTCGGTCGGTAGAAAACTGGTGTGCCAACAGTTCGAAGTGCAGAGTGCACTGGTTAATGAAGCCCCGTGCCTGGCCGGGTTCTCCGCCAAAACGAGGCGGGGCGGAGAGGCGGGGATCGGGAAGAGATGCCATGGTATTGATGGGCAGCGGCGGTGCCGGGGTAGTAAGTGTGCGAATGGAGGCAGCTCCCGATGAGGTAGTCAATGTGTCCAGGCGGGAGTTAACACTACGCAGGTGACTCAGGATGGACTCCTGTTGGGACCTCTGACGGGAGAGTTCATGACATAGGTCAGAGAGCGAGAGAGCTTGGGTGCCACCGGGTTCCATGGCCCGAGCAAACTGTAACGGGTCTGGGAGGTGGAACCTCTGAGCTATTATACAAAGGGGCAGTCTTTGTAAGGAGGCAGGTGGCTCCCAGGGAAGGCGGGAAGGTAGACACGGCAGGTGACAAGAACAGTCTCAGGGAAGAAGGACAGAACGGACACGGCAAGTAACGGAAACAGTCTCTTGACAGGCGGGTGGTCACGGCAAGTGACAGCAGAGCCTCCAGGTAGGCTAGCAGGCAGGTAACAGGTGAGCGCTCCCAGGTAAGCGGGCAAGAGTCTCTGGACAGGCAGGTGGTCACAGCAAGTGACGGCTAAGCCTCCTGGTAGGCTAGCAGGCAGGTAGCAGGTGGGCACTCCCAGGTGAGCGGGCAAGAGTCTCTGGACAGGCAGGTGGTCACAGCAAGTGATGGCTAAGCCTCCAGGTAGGCTAGCAGGCAGGTAGCAGGTGGGCGCTCCCAGGTGAGCGTGCAAGAGTTTCTGGACAGGCAGGTGATCACAGCAAGTAACGGCTAAGCCTCCAGGTAGGCTAACAGGTGGGTAGCAGGTGAGCGCTCCAAGGTGAGCGGGCAAGAGTCTCTGGACAGGCAGGTGGTCACAGCAAGTGACGGCAGAGCCTCCAGGTAGGCTAGCAGGCAGGTAGCAGGTGGGCGCTCCCAGGTGAGCGGGCAAACTGATCCATAGACAGACTGGCAGGTGCTGGTAGGCAGACTGTCGGACCGCAGGAATGCAATCAGATAGACAGGTTTCAGGTCGGTATCAAGCAGGAATCTGGCAGGTAACTGGCAGGTATCTGGTAACGGGACCTGAGGGCTGAAGCAGAGTTGATAGGCTTTGCAACAACAATGCTCGGGCACCTCCATTTTGGAGGAGGTGCCTTATATATGGTGAGATCCTCCAGCCATTGGCCGGGGACTCCTTAGGACGGTGCGTGCGGCCCTTTTAAGAGAGGGGGAGGGCACGCACGCCCTAAGCACAGTGGCCGGGAAGCAGCGCGCGCTGCCAGCAGAGCGGGAGGAAGACGCCGGGCACGGAGCGGAGAGGTGAGGGGAACGGCATCCCTGCCTAACAGGAGGCAGGGACGCCGACGCTACACTTGTCCGCATGTTTCACGGTTATTAGACACCCAAAAAAAACCATGCGGGAATCGCTCGTGCATTGCAGGCAATGCCCGCAAGTTTTTTTTGGCCGTGAAGCATATGGGGCTGAGACTCGAGCATGTCACTCGAGCACCCACAATACTCAATGCATACCTGGGCACCCGATGCAAACTCAAGTAGCGAGCAATTGCGCTCAACACTTGTTGCCATATCGTCATCTTTTTTTTTTATTTTTGAAAAAAATCCCAACCCTAACCCTAGCCCAACCCCAACCCTAGCCCCAACCCCAACCCCAACCCCAACCCTAACCCTAACCCTAACCCTAACCCTAACCCTAACCTAACCCTAAGCCCAACCCTAGCCCAACCCTAGCCCAACCCTAGCCCAACCCTAACCCCAACCCTAACCCCAACCCTAGCCCCAACCCCAAACCTAACCCTAGCACAACCCTAGCCCAACCCTAGCCCAACCCTAGCCTAACCCTAGCACAACCCTAACCCTAGTCCAACCCTAACCCTAGCCCAACCCTAACCCTAGCCCAACCCTATCCCAACCCTAACCCCAACCCTAACCCTAGTACAGCCCTAACCCCAACCCCAACCTTAACCCTAGCACAACCCTAACCCGAGAGTTTATTTTTTACGCCGTTCCTCGTGTGGTATAAGTGAATAGATGACTTTATTCTTTGGGTTGGTGCGACTACAGAGATACCAGAATCATATCGGGTTTTTATGATTGACAGCTGTCACACACTAAAAGACACATTTTTTTTGCAAAATCTACTTTTTGCATCGCCATATTTTGAGAGCTATAGTTTTTCCATATTTTGGCCGACAGAGTCATGTGATGGCTTGTTTTTTGCTGGATGAGTTGACGTTTTTATTGTTGCCATTTTCAGGCACGTGACATTTTTTGATCGCTTTCTATTCCGATTTTTGGGAGGCAGAATAAACAAAAACCAACAATTCAGGAATTGTTTTTTTTTTTTTTTTTATTCTGCTCCGCGTGTGATAAAATTGATAAGGTAGCTTTATTCTTCGGGTCAGTACATTTACAGCAGTACCACATTTATATAGTTTTTCTATGTTTTGGCGCTTTTACATAATAAAAGCAATTTTATAGAAAAAATATTTTTTTTGCATCGCTTTATTCTGAGAGCTATAACTTTTTTTATTCTTCGGCTGATGGTGATATATTGAAGCTTGTTTTTTGCGGGTCAAGATGACGTTTTCAGCGGTTCCATTTTTATTTACATTCATTTTGATCACGTGTTATTCCATTTTTTTTTTGGCGGTATGATGATAAAGCATTATTTTTTGCTTCGTTTTTTTTTTTTTACCGTGTTCACTGAAGGTGTTAACTAGTGGGACAATTTTATAGGTCAGGTTGTTCCGGACCCAGCGATACCAAATATGTGTACTTCTCTTGTTTGTTTGTTTGTTTTCTCATAATAATATTTATTGATGGGTACATTATATTTTTATTTTTGGTGGATTATTTTTTTTATTTTTTTTTAAATATTTTTACAATTTTTTTTTTTTCACTTTCTGACAGTTTTTTACTTTTATACTTTGTCCCACTATGGGACTTTCACATTTTTTACTCTGATTGCCTTCATAGCACAGAAATGGAGTACCATTCCTGTGCTATGCAGGCTGTCATCGCTGCACAGGGAGAAGATAGTTTGGTCCTGCTGTATGGTGACCCAGATGTTGTCATGACGACATCTGGTTGTCATGGAAACATCTGGGAAGCCGCGGCAGACAGCGCTTGAGGCAGGAAGAGGAGGTGAGTATTCAGATCACCTCCCCTTAGCCACCGCAATGCTGCGATTGACTTAGATCGCAGCATTGCGGGGGTTAATGTGCCGGGAGCAGTGCGGGACCGCTCCTTGCACATTGCACCAGATGTCAGCTGTGACAATCAGCTCACACCCGGCGGCGATCGCGCCCGCACAGCCTGTGTGCGCGCGCGATCGCAATGACGTATTAATACGGGTCAGGCTCTTAAAGCGTATTAATACGTCTTGGGCTTTAAAAGGGTTAAGATGGATATGTGTAATGTATGGTTTTTCTCCCTGCACTACCTAATACACAAGCAAATCTCTCCCTGACGCAGCAGCACCTCTCCCTACACTGTCTGATTCCGGAGTGACTGTGACGAGCATGGCGGCGCCAGGGTTGATATAGACTTGATGACGCTGTGTGGCCAGCCAATCACTGTAAAGCCACAACCAACATGGCTACGGCATTACAGCGAGTGGCAGGCAATCCCTGAATGTTGATTGGCGCTCTAAAGAGCGCCAAACATGCAGGGAGGGGACCCGAGCTCCCTCCGAGCAACCCCGGAAATACTCGGTGAGCGCCGAGCATCTCGAGGAGTGAGATGCTCGGGCGAGCACCGAGCAGTAGCGAGCATGCTCGCTCATCACTAGTGTTTACCAATCTGGTTAATTATTTTTATGGTTTTATAGAACGGACTTTTCTGTGCACAGAGATACCAAAATATGTGTATTTTTTAATTATTATCTTTATTTTTAATGGGGGAAAGGGGAGTGATTTGAACTTATATTTTTTTCATATACATATATATATATATACAGGGTGGTCCAAAAGTAGGTGGACAGAAAATGTAATAAGATTATGAAGGGGGAGATTTATAAACACTAAATTGCAGCCGCCTGTCTGGACCATCCTCCAATAAACCATGAATTAGACATGGACGATAAGCTTTCCACCCAATAGATTTCAGGATTCGCATGATAGAAGCTCGTGAAATTCCCAATTCCAAAGAGACTCTTCTGGTGGACTTTTTTGGACTCTGAACAAATATTTCAGCAACAAGTTGTTTATTATCTTCTGTACAGACTGTTTTAGGTCGACCGGTTTTTGGAGCATTAAGGATTGAGCCAGTGGCATTGAATTTGTCACGAATGCGGTAAATGGTTTGTCTCTTTGGGGCTTGAGTACCAAATGTTTCAACCCAATTTGCTCTAACGGTTTCAGCATTTTGAGATTTCCAATACTCTTTTAAAATCCATTTTCTTTGATCTGTATTTAAATTATTTGCCATTATGTGTTTTCTGAAATATCTGAAAAGAAAACAGATTTGGAGGAGATCTATCTGTATAAACTAGATCTGTGAAACTGGCTCAGTTGCCCTTAGCAACCAATAAGATTCCACCTTTCATTTTCCAAAGAGTCTGTGAGGAATGAAAAGTGGAATCTGATAGGTTGCTAAGGGCAACAAAGCCAGTTTCACTTTACACCATGTTTGATAAATCTCCCACTTCATAACCTTATTACACTTTCTGTCCACCTACTTTTGGACCACCTTGTATATACACTGCTCAAAAAATCAAGGGAACACTTAAACAACAGAATATAACTCCAAGTAAATCAAACTTCTGTGAAATCAAACTGTCCACTTAGTCCACTGTCAACACTGATTGACAATCAATTTCACATGCTGTTGTGCAAATGGAATAGACAATAGATGGAAATTATTGGCAATTATCAAGACACACTCAATAAAGGAGTGCTTCTGCAGGTGGGGACCACAGAACACATCTCAGTACCAATGCTTTCTGGCTGATATTTTGGTCACTTTTGAATGTTGGTTGTGCTTTCACACTCGTGGTAGCATGAGACGGACTCTACAACCCACAGAAGTTGCTCAGGTAGTGCAGCTCATCCAGGATGGCATATCAATGCGAGCTGTGGCAAGAATGTTTTGGTGTGTCTGTCAGCGTAGTGTCCAGAGGCTGGAGGCACTACCAAGAGACAGGCCAGTACACCAGAAGACGTGGAGGGGGCCGTAGGAGGGCAACAACGCAGCAGCAGGACCGCTACCTCCTCCTTTGTGCAATGAGGAACAGGAGGAGCACTTCCACAGCCCTGCAAAATGACCTCCACCATGCCACAAATGTGCATGAATCTGCACAAACGGTTAGAAACCGACTCCATGAGGGTGGTATGAGGGCCTGATGTCCACAGATGGGAGTTGTGCTCACAGCCCAACACCATGCAGGACGCTTGGCATTTGCCACAGAACACCAGAATTTTCACAGTTTCCACTGGCGCCCTGTGCTCTACACAGATGAAAGCAGATTCACACTGAGCACATGTGACAGACGTGACAGAGTCTGGAGATGCTGTGGAGAGCGATCTGCTGCCTGCAACATCCTTCAGCATGACTGGTTTGGCAGTGGGTCAGTAATGGTGTGGGGTGGCATTTCTCTTGAGGGCCGCACAGCCCTCCATGTGCTCACCAGAGGTAGCCTGACTGCCATTAAGTACCGAGATGAGATCCTCAGACCCCTTGTGAGACAATATGCTGGTGTGGTTGGCCCTGGGTTCCTCCCAATGCAGGACAATGCCAGACCTCATGTGGCTGGAGTGTGTCAGCAGTTCCTGCAAGATGAAGGCATTGAAGCTATGGACTGGCCCACCCGTTCCCCAGACCTGAATCCAATTGAGCACATCTGGGACATCATGTCTCGCTCCATCCACCAACGTCACGTTGCACCACAGACTGTCCAGGAGTTGGCAGATGCTTTAGTCCAGGTCTGGGAGGAGATCCCCCAGGAGACCATCCGCAGCCTCATCAGGAGCATGCCCAGGCGTTGTAGGAAGGTCATACAGGCACGTGGAGGCCACACACAATACTGAGCCTCATTTTGACTTGTTTTAAGGACATTACATCAAAGTTGGATCAGCCTGTAGAGAGTTTTTCCACTTTAATTTTGGGAGTGACTTCAAATCCAGGCCTCCATTGCTTAATAAATTTGATTTTCATTGATGATTTTTGTGATTTTGTTGTCAGCACATTCAACTTTGTACAGAACAAAGTATTCAATGAGAATATTTCATTCATTCAGATCTAGGATGTGTTATTTGAGTGTTTCCTTTATTTTTTTGAGCAGTGTATATATATATATTTAATTTTCAATGTTCTTATTAGTCCCCTTAATAGGCTTGAAGTGGTAATCGTGTGATCGCTTGTGCAATTATTGATGTATATTGTAAAAATCACAGTCTCAGGCAGGGTTTCAAAGGAGCTCTGTTATGAGTAACACAGAGGTCTTTAACAGACCCCTGCTGTTATAGCTATCCATTGGCGACCCACAATCACGTCACAAGTGCACCGATGGGTGCTTAAAATGATGCACCCCCATGCCGGTGTGCTGTTAATACTTCTGCCAGAGTTTGACAGTGGCATTTAGCAGGAGTAGGTCGTCCTTACTGTAGCACACCACCCCAAAGAAAACCTGGCACTCAGAAGAATATAATTTTATATATTTAATTGCAGTCCATGAATGAGTACAGACATTTTGGTCCACAAGACCTTCATCAGTGTACTGCGGCATAGAAAACAAAATAAACACTACATAAATCGGCAATACAGTGGGGAAAAAAAGTATTTAGTCAGCCACCAATTGTGCAAGTTCTCCCACTTAAAAAGATGAGAGAGGATTGTAATTGACATCATAGGGAGACCTCAACTATGAGAGACAAAATGAGAAAACAAATCCTGAAAATCACATTGTCTGATTTGGAAAGAAATTTTTTTCTAATTTTGGTGGAAAATAAGTATTTGGTCAATTACAAAAGTTCATCTCAATACTTTGTTATATATCCTTTGCTGGTAATGACAGAGGTCAAACATTTTCTGTAAGTCTTCACTAGTGTTGAGCCACCCCCGTAGTGTTCGAGTTCGGTTCGGTTCGTCGAACACCCGTGTGTTCGCCGAACTGTTCGTCGAACTGTTCGTCAAACACCTTCGAACACCGTTAAAACCAATGGCAGGCAAACAAAAACACATAGAAACACATAGAAAACACCTTCAAAGGTGTCCAAAAGCTGACAAATTGCTCAGAAGACACAACTAACACATGGAAAAGTGACAAGTACATATAGTCATGCGAAAAGAAAAGAGGTGGAGGAGTAAAAGGAGGGGGAGACACAGATATAGGCATGTCATGCCCTTCTAAAATCCAAAAAGTGAGAAGCCGACACGTTCAGTCCGCTCCTGCCCGTGCCACCTCCGCGTCGCCGGGTTTGTGCCAGAGCCGCGGTGAACCCTGACGGCCAGCCCCCCTCTCCCAATACTGGTGCCTGTCCGCTGGTGAGTCGAGCGAGCCCCCCTGTGGTGGAGGCAACTCTAAGCTTTTTAATTTAAATTGTCTCTCTAATTTGAATGAATACACTTTAAATCCATTTACAAGGATCTATTGGAGGGCAAGTCTCATGCCAGCAGCCGCGTAATTCCAGCTCCAGTAGCGTCCACTAAAGCTGCTGCAGTTAAAAAGCTTTTATAAGGATCGAGCTCGACTGTCCACCGCAAGGCATCCTACTGCCAGTCCCAGCCCCTATGCCTTGGGGTGCCTCCTGATGCTCTTCACTGAGTATCCCATGGTCCCGAAGCATTTCCTTTGAAAAAATTAAGTGTCCAAACTACAGGTGGTGTAGCTTGCTTAACAGCCGGGATAATCCGCTGACTAGCAGACACTGCTACTAGGCACAAAGTATTTCCTGGGCTAGATGCAGTTAAAAATTTGTAATTAGATACTCTCGTTGGATGCTGAGAAAGCATTCCATAGAGTCTCCTGGCACGCCATATATGATTCTCTTAAAAAGCTTGGGGTAGGGGTCTAGGGGACCCTTTTATAGCCAAAATCACGGCCCTGTATCGCAATACGTCACCTAGGCTGAAGATAAATGGAACTGTAGCACCCTGAGGGCTCGGTTGCTACAGAGGTATTGCACTTCACCCAGAGGTGTGATATCTCACTCTCAGGTAAGGATGTAGTGTGGATCAGGACACGACACCTGCATGCATTACACCACATTGCCGTGGGGGCAGGGCGACCAATATGCCCCTGAGATGGGCACGACAGTCCCTGTCCCTGGCTGGAGTGGGGGCAGGGAACACTGAGGAAGGGGAACCCTGTAGTGCAGGAGCAGGGAGGAAGCAGTTCCTGGGTGCATTGAGAAGGGAGTATAAAAGGTGGGCACCATCTTAGTTCAGTGCAGAGAAGTCTGAGCAGAAGTGGCAGGGAGCAGGGGCTCTGCATGAGCTCTGCTCCGGAGGCGGGCCTAGTAACAGAGGCCCAGGCCTGGAAGAGGGAGAAGGAAGGAAGAGGAGCGGAGAAGGCTCCAGGAACGAGGAACGAAGGGATCCCAGGGGTGCGGACGGGCGAGTCGCCACCGCACACCCGAATCCACCTGCGTGGAGGGGTCAGGCCAAAGGGGGAGACCGGTCCCCGAAACTAGTGGAGGCAGGAAACGACCCTCAGCTAGAAACAGGAGGCTGTGACATTTTATGTGGCGCAGCCCCTCGCTACACCCGCTAGGAAGGCACCACATAGGGTCAGGGAAACTGGCGCCAAGTTTACCAAGAGGAGGCCCGAGGCAGCCGGACAGAAGGGTTGGTAAGAAAGGCCAGACAAAGGACACACAAAGGGGGTCCTGTGAAGCGCTCCAAAGTTATCTGGGAGTTGTCTGAGCCCCTCACCTGGTGAGCACAGTACGACGTGGGCATCCGTTACCTGCAGACGTGGTCTGGATAATAAGAACTGTGAGTAAAGGCCCTGGACTGCATCACTGACTCCGTGTCGTTACTGCTGCTGCCCTGCACCATCACCCCCATCCTCCGCATACACTGCCCTGAGGCTATACTCCTCCCGTGGGGAGTTATGCTACGCTCTGCTGCACCCACAACACCAGCCTCAGCGGTCTGCCCTGGAGCGGCGGTTCACTCTGACCGCAATCCACGGGTGGCGTAGTCGGACATTTAAACATCAAAACCACATAAATAGTTCCGCCACTGGTTTGACCTCCCTGAGCCACGGAACCGGGTCGCCGCCACGGAGACTACAACCACCAGCATCCACCAAAAAGGGTCCGGCTCCGGGTGTCCCAAGGCCCAGGGGGCGCGTCAGAACATTTTCATCACCTTTCACAATCACCAATGGGACAAGGCAGGGATGTTCTCTGTCCCCTCTCTTATACATCCTAGTGACGGAGCATCTGCTCTCATCAATTCGCCATAACCCCAATATTAGGTGGATTGAGGTGGGAGGCACCGAGTACAAGTGCTCTCTATTTGCTGATGATGTCCTAGTATATATCACTCAATCACATATATCCATCCATGCTGTTATGGCTGAAATAGATCACTTTGTTACATGGTCAAATTTTAAAATCAATGCAGCGAAGTCTGAGGCCCTCGATGTCTCCCTCCCCAAATCCATATAGGATTCCATCCAGTCCAACTTTCCCTTTGCCTGGCCCTCACAGGGTATCAAATACTTAGGAATTCCTATTCATAGAGACCTCTCCCATCTATGTTATCTTAATTTTGGGCCCTTTATTGAACAACTCCATACAGACCAAGGTTGGCAAGTTAGAACTGTAAGATTCACTACGTGAACCACTGGTGTTTTGTGGAAAAGCACATGTACACTGTGTTCCAAATTATTATGCAAAAAGTGTTTAGGAGTGATAAGGGAAGAATTTGTTTGTTTGTCAGTTAAACTCATTGATGGTGATGTGTGTCAGGGCTCTTTATATCACTGTAAGCAATTGCAGACACTTGTGCTAATTAGTTTGGCATGTGTGTCCAATGAAAGGCAAGACTACTTAAGAAGGCTGTCTCACATTATTAAGCAGCCTACATTTTCTGCCAAAATGGGAAAGGAAAAGGATGTGTCGGCTGCTGAGAGGCAACAAATTGTGGAGTGTTTAGGTCAAGGCATGACTACAATCAACATTGTGCGATGATCAGGATGAAGTGTCTTGGCAATCAAGAAGTATGTAGCTGATTCACAGTACACACGTGTGCGTGCTGATAAGGGCAAATTGAGGACTCTTTCCTACAGGCAATTACGTCAGGTTGAAAGAGCAGCGGCAAAAAAGCCTTGTCATAGCAGCAGACAAGTTTTTGAAGCTGCTGGTGCCTCCAACGTCCCCCGAACAACAAAATGCAGGGTCCTTCAGAGGTTTGCAGCTGTGCGTAAGCCATCCTGTCGACCTCCTCTATCCACTTCACATAAGCAGAAACGGCTCCAGTGGGCCAAATATTACATGAAGACTGATTTCAAAGCTGTTTTGTTCACGGATGAGTGCCGTGCAGCGCTCGATGGTCCAGATGGATGGAGTGGAGGATGGCTGGTTGATGGACACCCCACGCAAACACGGCTACAGCGCCAACAAGGAGGAGGTGGAGTAATGTTTTGGGCTGGAATCATGGGGAGAGAGATTGTCGGCCCCTTTAGGATCCCTGAAGGCGCTAAAGATGAACTCCATAATGTATGTGGATTTTCTCAAACAGCACTTCCTGCCATGGTTCAAGAAGAAGAACCGTGTATTTCACAGCAAGATCATTTTTTTGCATGATAATGCACCATCTCATGCTGCACATAAAACATATGCATCTCTGGCTGATATGGGCATAAAAGGGGACAAACTTATGGTGTGACCCCCATGCTCCCCTGACCTCTACCCCATTCAGAACCTTTGGAGCATCATTAAAAGGAGTGTCTATGATGGCGGGAGGCAGTTCACATCTAAGCAACAGCTCTGGGAGGGTATTCTGTCCTCATGCAAAACAATTGAAGCAGAAACCATCCAAAACCTGACAAATTCAATGTACGAGAGAGTTCAGAAGCTCCTTTCGAACAAGGGGTCCTATGTGAAAATGTAACATCACCTAGAATAAAGTTTTGAGTTGAAAACTGTTTGATTTCAGATTCTAACAACCTGCTAATGCTTATAATTTCAAAAATGACCATTTTTTTGGTCTTTATTAAAATGAAAAGGTTGATCGAAAAGTTTGGGGGATCTAAGAGTGTGGCAACCCAGTAGTCATGATTACTTCGAATTCTGACAATATGAGGGTCATGCTGCAGGTAGTGCAGCAAGAAGGCACTTATGTGTCTTGCGCATCTCGGAGCCCCAAAATTATTTTCCGGGCTACATGCAGCTAAAAATTATTATTAATTTTAAATCTGGTGAAGCTTTAGTATAGATGGCCTAATAGGATCAGTGCCGCTCACTGTTACAAAGCCCAAATTATTTTCCAGTCAAGATACAGATAAACATGATTAGTAATTTTAAATCTGGTGGAGCTTATTATAGATGGCCTAATAGAATCAGTGCTGCACATTGCTACAAAGCCCAAATTATTTTCCAGCCAAGATACAGATAAACATAAATAGTAATTTGAAAGCTTAAAACGGTTGGTAGGGTGATTTTAACCAATCATCAAGCTTTTACTCTCCCCAGGATGACACAGGGGTAGAAAAGTCGTTTCGGATCCATTATTTGTTCATCTTTATGAACGTGAGTCTGTCTACATTATCAGTGGAGAGCCGCGTGCGCTTATCTGTCAGCACACCACCAGCAGCGCTGAACACACGTTCAGACAGAACGCTGGCTGTGGGGCATGACAAGATCTCCAAGGCGTAAGTGGCTAGCTCCAGCCATTTATCCAGATTGGAAGCCCAAAAAGAGCAAGGGTCCAGTGACACAGTCATGGCTTCAATGTTTACTTGGAGATACTCCTGTACCATCGTCTCTAGGTTTTGACTGTGTGTCAGACTTCTTGTCTCCTGTGGCCTTGCAAAGGATGGGCTAAAAAAGTGGTGAAATGATTCTGCAAAATTGATGTTACCAGCAGATACTGTGGTTCTGTTACGGTTTGAGTGCTGAACACTTGACGGTCCCACGGTTGGCAAGTTGGAACTGTGAGATTCACTACGTGCACCACGGGTATTTTGTGGAAAAGCACATGTAAGATTCTGCAACAGTCT
The DNA here is from genome assembly GCF_046119375.1 of Phyllobates terribilis. NCBI lineage: Eukaryota > Metazoa > Chordata > Amphibia > Anura > Dendrobatidae > Phyllobates > Phyllobates terribilis. The sequence continues at coordinate 198,588,824 of NW_027362764.1, forward strand.
CTGCTGATACTCCTGCATGCGTGCATCCCTTTCTATGGCAGGAATAATTTCTGCAAATTTACTTTTGTACCGGGGATCTAACAGTGTGGCAACCCAGTAGTCAGGATTATTTCTAATTGTCACAATTCGAGGGTCATGTTGCAGGTAGTGCAGCAAGAAGGCACTCATGTGTGTTGCGCATCCAGGAGCACCAAGTCCCTGTTGTGTTGGTGGCGAGGTAACAATCATGCTTCCTTCCTCTGTCCTCTCCCCCCAACCTCGCACAACAGAAATGTGATCAAGGTCTCCCTCATCTGATGAGTCTTCCATCAGTTCGTCCTCCACTCCTTCCTGGGCTCCTGCACCTTCCTCACTAGTTTGGCTGCTACCATGCGCCCTGGTAAAACCATCTCCCCCACCCTCACATGCCTGCCGCCTTGGTGCTGCCGACGGTCTGGACCTTGCAGATGTTAGCCCTTCCGCATACAACTCCTCCTCCTCTACTTCCTCCACCTCCTCTTGTGCCACCACCTGACTCCGAATTCTGTTTAACATGTGCTCCAGCATGTAAATCACCGGAATAGTCATGCTGATAATGGCATCGTCAGCACTAAACATCTTCGTCGCCATTTCAAAACTGTGCAGAAGGGTGCATAGGTCCCTGATCTGAGACCACTCCTCCAGCGTGATTTGCCCCACCTCTGGATCTCGTTGGCCCAGGCTATACGTCAGAACGTATTGCACCAGGGCTTGTCAGTGCTGCCACAGTCGCTGCAACATGTGCAGAGTTGAATTCCACGGGGTAGGCACATCGCATTTTAGCCGGTGAAGTGGCAGGCCCAACGACTTATGTAGAGATGTAAGTCGCTGAGCTGCGGGATGCGAACGGCGGAAGTGAGCACACAGCGACCGTGCCCTCTGCAGAAGGCCATCTAGTCTGGGATAGTGGGCTAAAAATTGCTGGACAACCAGGTTCAACACGTGAGCCATACAAGGCACGTGTGTGACATTGCCCCGGCGAAGGGCCGCACCCAGGTTTGCAGCATTGTCGCACACGGCCTTCCCTGGTTTCAGGTCCAGTGGAGACAACCATTCATGAAATTGGTTCTCCAGAGCTGACCACAACTCCTCAGCTGTGTGACTCACATTTCCCAGACATTTCAAAGTAAAAACCGCCTGATGACGTTGAGCCCTACTGCCAGCATAGTAAGGAGGTGTGCAGGATCCCTTCTGCGCAGTTAGAAAGCTTGTGGCATGACCAGACAGGCTTTGGGTGCAGGTGGAAGACTGAGAGGAGGTTGAGGAGGCAGAAGCAGTGGAGGAACTTTGACATAAAGAGGATTGACGCACAACTCGTGGGGACGGCAAAACTTGGACAGCAGCCCCTTGTCCTGCTGTCACCATAGTTACCCAGTGCCCAGTCAGCGACATGTAACGCCCCTGTCCATGCCTACTCGTCCAAGTGTCTGTGGTGAAATGCACCCTGTCACACACAGAGTTTCTCAAAGAAGCGGTGATGTTGTGTGCGACATGCTGGTGGAGCGCAGGCACACCTTTCTTTGAGAAGTAGTGCCGACTGGGCATCTGGTACTGGGGCACTGCGACGGACATAAGGTCTCGAAAATCCTCTGTGTCCACCAGGCGGAAAGGCAGCATTTCTGTAGCCAAGAGCTTGCAGATGGTGAAATTCAACCTCTTAGCTTTCTCATGGCTAGGAGGAAATGGTCTTTTACTTGTCCACATCTGAGGGACCGAGGGCTGGCTATTGTGCTTAGACGGGGTTGATAAGGGTGTCCCCGGCAAACTGCCGGTCTGTGAGGAAGATGCAGGCGGACATGTTAGGTTGCCTTGATCCAAAGGTGGTGCTATCGATGTCGGACAGCGCTCAACACCAGCTGGTGTTACCACCTCCAAAGAAAATGATGACCTGCCAACAACGCTGGCTGTTGCGGGTAAAGAGGTGGCAGGTCTGCGCCCCAAAACAGGTGTGACTGCTGTCCCCCCAGTCACAGAGGATGAAGAGGCCGCGGATGCACAAGATATGGCAGACGGTGGTTGGCCCGGCCGGCTGGGCCGCATTGTAGCACACTGAGCTTCCCACTGCAACTTATGCTTCATGTCCATGTGCCGGTTCATGCATGAAGTACTCAAACTATGTATTTTTTGGCCTCTACTTAGCTTTTGCTGACAAATGTTACAGATAACACGAGTTGGGTCATCTTTATCGATCTGAAAAAATGCCCAGGCTATGCAAGGCTTAGCACCCATGCGACCTGAAGAGCCACCACGACTTGTGGTGAGAGGCAGAGTTGTGTTTGAGGATGCAGTTGTTGACGTGCTTCCAGTACTACGTCTCTGTCCAGGAAGGCGCAACCTGACCTCGTCGTCACTAGCATCTTCCTCCACCTCCTCTGCTGACCTCATCTCTTGGCTGACTGTGGGTTGACAGTAAGTGGGATCTCCAACCTCATCATCATCACCCTGTGCGTTATCACACCCGTCGTCCTCAGAGCCAACCTGTTCCTGCCCTGATAAAAAACTAAAGTTGTCGCTCCAATCAGGTATTTGAGTCTCATCATCGTCTTCCTCATTGTCTCCACCAACAGGAGTTACAGTTTGGGAATGAGGGTCTACATTATGGTCAGAACCTTCTGCGTCTGGTCCTGGATCCGACTCATAAAGATTCTGGGCATCAGTGCAGATCATTTCCTCATCTGGATTCACAGAAGCGCTGGAGTCGACCTCTGATTCCCAGGCTATAGTATGAGTAAACAGCTCTGCAGACTCAACCATCTGTTCTACCTCATACTCAAACGGGCAGCTGGAGATTTGGGAGCTGTGAGGAAGCAAGTGCGATTGGGGTGACACCTTTGAGGACTGGAGTATTTGTGATGTTGAAGTTGATGTGGAGGAGAGCCCACTTAAAGGAACACTTGATATCCGTTGAAGCACCTGCTGTTTTTGTGCCTCATCTGGAATTTGTAGCGATTGGCATGGCCGTAAGAAAGGGATCTTATCACATTGTCCGCTAAAAAAAGTAGACATTTTAGTTTGGCTGGAAGATGGTCTTTCTTCTGCAGATGTTACTGTTGCTTTAACACCTACCCCACGGACACAACCTTTTTTCCCCTTCCCAACATGCCTATTCCCCTTTCCACCAGCAGCAGGCCTTTTTCCACTCATTTTGGTGGTTAACTAATTCACAACTCTGGAGTTGTTTGCACAAAAAAACAATGGATGGGAACCGAGCAGAGCTGAGTGGCCAAACTGTGGTATTAGGCCAAAATTATTGGCTGGGTTAGATGTAGAAAAAAATTATATTCAATTTGCAACCTGATGGAGGTCAGCATAGATGGACTAATAGAACAAGTCCTACACACAGCTAGAAGCCCAAATATTTTTTCAGAGGTAGATGCAGAAAAAAAATATATTCAGTTTGCAACCTGATGGAGGTCAGTATAGATGGACTAATAGAGAAAGTCCCACACACTGCTAGAAGGCCAAATATTGTTTCAGAGCTAGATGCAGACAAAAAAATATTTTTAATTTGCAACCTGATGGAGGTCAGTATAGATGGACTAATAGAACAAGTCCCACACACAGCTAGAACCCCAAATATTTTTTCAGAGGTAGATGCAGAAATTTTTTTTATTCAGTTTGCAACCTGATGGAGGTCTGTATAGTTGGATTAATAGAACAAGTCCCACACACAGCTACAAGCCCAATATTTTTTCAGAGGTAGATGCAGAAAAAAAATATATTCAGTTTGCAACCTGATGGAGGTCAGTATAGATGGACTAATAGAGAAAGTCCCACACACTGCTAGAAGGCCAAATATTTTTTCAGAGCTAGATGCAGACAAAAAATTATTTTGAATTTGCAACCTGATGGAGGTCAGTATAGGTGGTCTAATAGAACAAGTCCCACACACTGCTAGAAGGCCAAATATTTTTTCAGAGCTAGATGCAGAAAAAAATTATATTCAGTTTGCAACCTGATGGAGGTCTGTTTAGATGGATTAATACAACAAGTCCCACACACAGCTAGAATCCCAAATATTTTTTCAGAGGTAGATGCAGATAAAAATTATTTTTAATTTGCAACCTGATGGAGGTCAGTATAGATGGACTAATAGAGAAAGTCCCACACACTGCTAGAAGGCCAAATATTTTTTCAGAGCTTGATGCAGATAAAAATTATTTTTAATTTGCAACCTGATGGAGGTCAGTATAGATGGACTAATAGAGAAAGACCCACACACTGCTAGAAGGCCAAATATTTTTTCAGAGCTAGATGCAGATAAAAATTATATTCAATTTGCAACCTGATGGAGGTCAGTATAGATGGACTAATAGAACAAGTCCCACACACAGCTAGAAGCCCAAATATTTTTTCAGAGGTACTGTAGATGCAGATAAAAATGATTTTTAATTTGCAACCTGATGGAGGTCAGTATAGATGGACTAATACAACAAGTCCCACACACAGCTAGAAGCCCAATATTTTTTCAGAGGTAGATGCAGAAAAAAATATATTCAGTTTGCAACCTGATGGAGGTCTGTATAGATGGATTAATAGAACAAGTCCCACACACAGCTAGAAGCCCAATATTTTTTCAGAGGTAGATGCAGAAAAAAATATATTCAGTTTGCAACCTGATGGAGGTCAGTATAGATGGACTAATACAACAAGTCCCACACACAGCTAGAAGCCCAATATTTTTTCAGAGCTAGATGCAGAAAAAAATTATATTCAATTTGCAACCTGATGGATGTCAGTATAGATGGACTAATAGAATGATGCTATGCCCAAAAGATTTTACTTCACTAGGTGCAGTAAAAAAATTGGTATTCTATACACAGGTGGTATGTCTTGCAACACAGATAGGCTACTCCACTGACTAACACACTCTGCAATAGGCCAAAAAGGATTAGCTTTGCTAGATTCAGCCAAATGCTGTGAAAAAAACTTGCACAGCACTGGCACAGACCTGCCTGGCAAAAACTGATAGGAACTGATGTAACCTAGTCCTGAAAAGGACTCCAATTACAATTAGTCTTTACTCCCACAATCTATCTATTTAAGAGCACAGACCTGCCTGATAAAAGTCGTAAGAAATGCTGTAACCTAGTCCTTAAAAGGACTGCAATCACAACTATTCCCTACTCCCAAGCTATCTGTAGATTTGTGCGAAAATTGGCTTGAAATTAACAAGGTATAGCGTACACAGCAACAGCGGTGCCGTCTAACACGCAGCTGCAGCAGTGAGAAAATGGTGGCGACGGGGAAAATGGCTTGGTCTTATAGGGCAAGGACATGTGACATACACTGCCAATGACACATGCCCTTGCTTGTGTGAAAAAAAGCACTTCGCTCCGTGTGTGCGCTGCTGATAGGCTGACAGATTGCACCTCCCCACTGTAAATGCGGGAAAGAGAAAAAAAAAATGGAGATCTTCATTGTTCCTGCAGAGATCCATCCCCTGCTCCTCCCCCCACCCCGCTGTATACTCAAACTGCGTATTAACATTAATTTTCATCATTACTGAGAAAAAATCCAGTTATGATTTTGGTGCACGAACAGTTATCGAACATAACCTCGAACAGCCGAATTTTTCTCAAATTTTTCGTGTTCGCCGAACGGCTCGAACACCGCCCAAAACAGCTCAAATTTGAGATTGGCGAACAGTTCGAGTAGAACAACGCTCATCTCTAGTCTTCACAAGGTTGGCACACACTGTTGCTGGTATGTTGGCCCATTCCTCCATGCAGATCTCCTTTAGAGCAGTGATGTTTTGGTGTTGTCGCTGGGCAACACGGACTTTCAACTCCCTCCAAAGGTTTTCTATAGGGTTTAGATCTGGAGTCTGGCTAGGCCACTCCAGGACCTTGAAATGCTTCTTAAGAAGCCACTCCTTCGACATTCCTCACATGTATTAAAACTGTCAAACAGTTGCAAATCATGCACACGGGAGTGATTCAAACATAACACCGAGCAGCTGTAACTACTCGGTGCTCAGCCCGAGCATACTCGGCGAAAGGGTTAACAAAACATACTCACTCATCACTATTCAGACCACTTTAAATTTTTCACTCTTTGTTTCATTGCAGCCATTTGGTAGATTCTAAAAAGTTCATTTTTTTTTCTCATTAAAGTACACTCTGCACCCCATCGTGACTGAGAAAAACTGAAATGTAGAAATTTTACCAAATTTCTTAAAAAAGAAAAACTGAAATATCACATGGTCATAGGTATTCAGACTCTTTGCTCAGCATTGAGTAGAAGCACCCTTTTGAGCTAGTACAGCTATGAGTCTTCTTGGGAATGATGCAACAAGTTTATTAGACCTGGATTTGGGGATCCTCTGCCATTCTTCCGTGCAGATCCTCTCCAGTTCCGTCAGGTTGGATGGTGAACGCTGGTGGACAGCCATTTTCAGGTCTCTCCAGAGATGCTCAATTGGGTTTAGGTCAGGACTCTGGCTGGGCCAATCAAGAATGGTCATTGAGTTGTTCTGAAGCCACTCCTTTGTTATTTTAGCTGTGTGCTTAGTAGAGATGAGCGTTGTTCGACTCGAACTGTTCGCCAATCTCAAATTCGAGCTGTTTTGGGCGGTGTTCGAGACGTTCGGCGAACACGAACGATTTGACAAAAATTCGGCTGTTCGAGGTTATGTTCGATAACTGTTCGTGCACCAAAATCATAACTGGATTTTTTCTCAGTAATGATGAAAATTAATGTTAATACGCAGTTTGAGTGTACAGCGGGGCGGGGGGAGGGGCAGGGGATGGATCTCTGCAGGAATAATGAAGATCTCCATTTTTTTTTCTCTTTCCCGCATTTACAGTGGGGAGGTGCAATCTGTCAGCCTATCAGCAGCGCACACACGGAGCGAAGTGCTTTTTTTCACACAAGCAAGGGCATGTGTCATTGGCAGTGTATGTCACATGTCCTTGCCCTATAAGACCAAGCCATTTTCCCCGTCGCCACCACTTTCTCACTGCTGCAGCTGCGTGTTAGACGGCACCGCTGTTGCTGTGTGCGCTATACCTTGTTAATTTCAAGCCAATTTTCGCACAAATCTACAGATAGCTTGGGAGTAGGGAATAGTTGTGATTGCAGTCCTTTTAAGGACTAGGTTACAGCATTTCCTACGACTGTTATCAGGCAGGTCTGTGCTCTTAAATAGATAGATTGTGGGAGTAAAGACTAATTGTAATTGCAGTCCTTTTCAGGACTAGGTTACATCAGTTCCTATCAGTTTTTGCCAGGCAGGTCTGTGCCAGTGCTGTGCAAGTTTTTTTCACAGCATTTGGCTGAATCTAGCAAAGCTAATCCTTTTTGGCCTATTGCAGAGTGTGTTAGTCAGTGGAGTAGCCTATCTGTGTTGCAAGATATACCACCTGTGTATAGAATACCAATTTTTTATTGCACCTAGTGAAGTAAAATCCTCCATCAGGTTGCAAATTGAATATAATTTTTTTCTGCATCAAGCTCTGAAAAAAATATTTGGGCTTCTAGCAGTGTGTGGGACTTGTTCTATTAGTCCATCTATACTGACCTCCATCAGGTTGCAAACTGAATATAATTTTTTTCTGCATCTAGCTCTGAAAAAATATTTGGGCTTCTAGCAGTGTGTGGGACTTGTTCTATTAGTCCATATATACTGACCTCGATCAGGTTGCAAACTGAATATAATTTTTTTCTGCATCTAGCTCTGAAAAAATATTTGACCTTCTAGCAGTGTGTGGGACTTGTTCTATTAGTCCATCTATACTGACCTCCATCACGCTGCAAATTCAAAATAATTTTTTGTCTGCATCTAGCTCTGAAAAAATATTTGGCCTTCTAGCAGTGTGTGGGACTTTCTCTATTAGTCCATCTATACTGACCTCCATCAGGTTGCAAATTAAAAATAATTTTTATCTGCATCTACCTCTGAAAAAATATTTGGGCTTCTAGCTGTGTGTGGGACTTGTTCTATTAGTCCATCTATACTGACATCCATCAGGTTGCAAACTGAATATAATTTTTTTCTGCATCTAGCTCTGAAAAAATATTTTGCTTTCTAGCAGTGTGTGGGACTTTCTCTATTAGTCCATCTATACTGACCTCCATCAGGTTGCAAATTAAAAATAATTTTTATCTGCATCTAGCTCTGAAAAAGTATTTGGCCTTCTAGCAGTGTGTGGGACTTTCTCTATTAGTCCATCTATACTGACCTCCATCAGGTTGCAAATTCAAAATAATTTTTTGTCTGCATCTAGCTCTGAAAAAATATTTGGCCTTCTAGCAGTGTGTGGGACTTTCTCTATTAGTCCATCTATACTGACCTCCATCAGGCTGCAAATTAAAAATAATTTTTATCTGCATCTACCTCTGAAAAAATATTTGGCCTTCTAGCTGTGTGTGGGACTTGTTCTATTAGTCCATCTATACTGACCTCCATCAGGTTGCAAACTGAATATAATTTTTTTCTGCATCTAGTTCTGAAAAAATATTTGGCCTTCTAGCAGTGTGTGGGACTTTCTCTATTAGTCCATCTATACTGACCTCCATCAGGTTGCAAATTAAAAATAATTTATATCTGCATCTAGCTCTGAAAAAATATTTGGCCTTCTAGCAGTGTGTGGGACTTTCTCTATTAGTCCATCTATACTGACCTCCATCAGGTTGCAAATTAAAAATATTTTTTTGTCTGCATCTAGCTCTGAAACAATATTTGGCCTTCTAGCAGTGTGTGGGACTTTCTCTATTAGTCCATCAATACTGACCTCCATCAGGTTGCAAACTGAATATATTTTTTTCTGCATCTACCTCTGAAAAAATATTTGGGCTTCTAGCTGTGTGTAGGACTTGTTCTATTAGTCCATCTATACTGACCTCCATCAGGTTGCAAATTGAATATAATTTTTTTCTGCATCTAACCCAGCCAATAGTTTTGGCCTAATACCACAGTTTGGCCACTCAGCTCTGCTCGGTTCCCATCCATTGTTTTTTTGTGCAAACAACTCCAGAGTTGTGAATTAGTTAACCACCAAAATGAGTGGAAAAAGGCCTGCTGCTGGTGGAAAGGGGAATAGGCGTGTTGGGAAGGGGAAAAAATGTTGTGTCCGTGGGGTAGGTGTTAAAGCAACAGTAACATCTGCAGAAGAAAGACCATCCTCCAGCCAAACTAAAATGTCTACTTCTTTTAGCGGACAAAGTGATAATATCCCTTTCTTACGGCCACGCCAATCGCTACAAATTCCAGATGAGGCACAAAAACAGCAGGTGCTTCAACGGATATCAAGTGCTCCTTTAAGTGGGCTCTCCTCCACATCAACTTCAACATCACAAATACTCCAGTCCTCAAAGGTGTTACCCCAATCGCACTTGCTTCCTCACAGCTCCCAAATCTCCAGCTGCCCGTCTGAGTATGAGGTAGAACAGATGGTTGAGTCTGCAGAGCTGTTTACTCATACTATAGCCTGGGAATCAGAGGTCGACTCCAGCGCTTCTGTGAATCCAGATGAGGAAATGATCTGCACTGATGCCCAGAATCTTTATGAGTCGGATCCAGGACCAGACGCAGAAGGTTCTGACCATAATGTAGACCCTCATTCCCAAACTGTAACTCCTGTTGGTGGAGACAATGAGGAAGACGATGATGAGACTCAAATACCTGATTGGAGCGACAACTTTAGTTTTTTGTCAGGGCAGGAACAGGTTGGCTCTGAGGACGACGGGTGTGATAACGCACAGGGTGATGATGATGAGGTTGGAGATCCCACTTACTGTCAACCCACAGTCAGCCAAGAGATGAGGTCAGCAGAGGAGGTGGAGGAAGATGCTAGTGACGACGAGGTCAGGTTGCGCCTTCCTGGACAGAGACGTAGTACTGGAAGCACGTCAACAACTGCATCCTCAAACACAACTCTGCCTCTCACCACAAGTCGTGGTGGCTCTTCAGGTCGCATGGGTGCTAAGCCTTGCATAGCCTGGGCATTTTTTCAGATCGATAAAGATGACCCAACTCGTGTTATCTGTAACATTTGTCAGCAAAAGCTAAGTAGAGGCCAAAAAATACATAGTTTGAGTACTTCATGCATGAACCGGCACATGGACATGAAGCATAAGTTGCAGTGGGAAGCTCAGTGTGCTACAATGCGGCCTAGCCGGCCGGGCCAACCACCGTCTGCCATATCTTGTGCATCCGCGGCCTCTTCATCCTCTGTGACTGGGGGGACAGCAGTCACACCTGTTTTGGGGCGCAGACCTGCCACCTCTTTACCCGCAACAGCCAGCGTGATTGGCAGGTCATCATTTTCTTTGGAGGTGGTAACACCAGCTGGTGTTGAGCGCTGTCCGACATCGATAGCACCACCTTTGGATCAAGGCAACCTAACATGTCCGCCTGCATCTTCCTCACAGACCGGCAGTTTGCCGGGGACACCCTTATCAACCCCGTCTAAGCACAATAGCCAGCCCTCGGTCCCTCAGATGTGGACAAGTAAAAGACCATTTCCTCCTAGCCATGAGAAAGCTAAGAGGTTGAATTTCACCATCTGCAAGCTCTTGGCTACAGAAATGCTGCCTTTCCGCCTGGTGGACACAGAGGATTTTCGAGACCTTATGTCCGTCGCAGTGCCCCAGTACCAGATGCCCAGTCGGCACTACTTCTCAAAGAAAGGTGTGCCTGCGCTCCATCAGCATGTCGCACACAACATCACCGCTTCTTTGAGAAACTCTCTGTGTGACAGGGTGCATTTCACCACAGACACTTGGACGAGTAGGCATGGACAGGGGTGTTACATGTCGCTGACTGGGCACTGGGTAACTATGGTGACAGCAGGACAAGGGGCTGCTGTCCAAGTCTTGCCGTCCCCACGAGTTGTGCGTCAATCCTCTTTATGTCAAAGTTCCTCCACTGCTTCTGCCTCCTCAACCTCCTCTCGGTCTTCCACCTGCACCCAAAGCCTGTCTGGTCATGCCACAAGCTTTCTAACTGCGCAGAAGGGATCCTGCACACCTCCTTACTATGCTGGCAGTAGGGCTCAATGTCATCAGGCGGTTTTTACTTTGAAATGTCTGGGAAATGTGAGTCACACAGTTGAGGAGTTGTGGTCAGCTCTGGAGAACCAATTTCATGAATGGTTGTCTCCACTGGACCTGAAACCAGGGAAGGCCGTGTGCGACAATGCTGCAAACCTGGGTGCGGCCCTTCGCCGGGGCAATGTCACACACGTGCCTTGTATGGCTCACGTGTTGAACCTGGTTGTCCAGCAATTTTTAGCCCACTATCCCAGACTAGATGGCCTTCTGCAGAGGGCACGGTCGCTGTGTGCTCACTTCCGTCATTCGCATCCCGCAGCTCAGCGACTTACATCTCTACAGAAGTCGTTGGGCCTGCCACTTCACCGGCTAAAATGCGATGTGCCTACCCGGTGGAATTCAACTCTGCACATGTTGCAGCGACTGTGGCAGCACCGACAAGCCCTGGTGCAATACGTTCTGACGTATAGCCTGGGCCAACGAGATCCAGAGGTGGGGCAAATCACGCTGGAGGAGTGGTCTCAGATCAGGGACCTATGCACCCTTCTGCACAGTTTTGAAATGGCGACGAAGATGTTTAGTGCTGACGATGCCATTATCAGCATGACTATTCCGGTGATTTACATGCTGGAGCACATGTTAAACAGAATTCGGAGTCAGGTGGTGGCACAAGAGGAGGTGGAGGAAGTAGAGGAGGAGGAGTTGTATGCGGAAAGGCTAACATCTGCAAGGTCCAGACGGTCGGCAGCACCAAGGCGGCAGGCATGTGAGGGTGGGGGAGATGGTTTTACCAGGGCGCATGGTAGCAGCCAAACTAGTGAGGAAGGTGCAGGAGCCCAGGAAGAAGTGGAGGACGAACTGATGGAAGACTCATCAGATGAGGGAGACCTTGATCACATTTCTGTTGTGCGAGGTTGGGGGGAGAGGACAGAGGAAGGAAGCATGATTGTTACCTCGCCACCAACACAACAGGGACTTGGTGCTCCTGGATGCGCAACACACATAAGTGCCTTCTTGCTGCACTACCTGCAACATGACCCTCGAATTGTGAGAATTAGAAATAATCCTGACTACTGGGTTGCCACACTGTTAGATCCCCGGTACAAAAGTAAATTTGCAGAAATTATTCCTGCCATAGAAAGGGATGCAGGCATGCAGGAGTATCAGCAGAGACTGTTGCAGAATCTTACATGTGCTTTTCCACAAAACACCAGTGGTGCACGTAGTGAATCTAACAGTTCCAACTTGCCAACCGTGGGACCGTCAAGTGTTCAGCACTCAATCCGTAACAGAACCACAGTATCTGCTGGTAACATCAATTTTGCGGAATCATTTCACCACTTTTTTAGCCCATCCTTTGCAAGGCCACAGGAGACAAGAAGTCTGACACATAGTCAACGCCTAGAGACGATGGTACAGGAGTATCTCCAAGTAAACATTGAAGCCATGACTGTGTCACTGGACCCTTGCTCTTTTTGGGCTTCCAATCTGGATAAATGGCCGGAGCTAGCCACTTACGCCTTGGAGATCTTGTCATGCCCCGCAGCCAGCGTTCTGTCTGAACGTGTGTTCAGCGCTGCTGGTGGTGTGCTGACAGATAAGCGCACGCGGCTCTCCACTGATAATGTAGACAGACTCACGTTCATAAAGGTGAACAAATCATGGATCCGAAATGACTTTTCTTCCCCTGTGTCATCCTGGGGAGAGTAAAAGCTTGATGATTGGTTAAAATCACCCTACCAACCGTTTTAAGCTTTCAAATTACTAATCATGTTTATCTGTATCTTGGCTGGAAAATAATTTGGGCTTTGTAGCAGTGTGCAGCACTGATTCTATTAGGCCATCTATAATAAGCTCCACCAGATTTAAAATTACTAATCATGTTTATCTGTATCTTGACTGGAAAATAATTTGGGATTTGTAGCAGTGTGCAGCACTGATCCTATTAGGCCATCTATACTAAGCTCCACCAGATTTAAAATTAATAATAATTTTTAGCTGCATCTAGCCCGGAAAATAATTTTGGGGCTACGAGATGCGCAAGACACATAAGTGCCTTCTTGCTGCACTACCTGCAACATGACCCTCATATTGTCAGAATTCGAAGTAATCATGACTACTGGGTTGCCACACTCTTAGATCCCCCAAACTTTTCGATCAACCTTTTCATTTTAATAAAGACCAAAAAAATGGTCATTTTTGAAATTATAAGCATTAGCAGGTTATTAGAAACTGAAATCAAACAGTTTTCAACTCAAAACTTTATTCTAGGTGATGTTACATTTTCACATAGGACCCCTTGTTCGAAAGGAGCTTCTGAACTCTCTCGTCCATTGAATTTGTCAGGTTTTGGATGGTTTCTGCTTCAATTGTTTTGCATGAGGACAGAATACCCTCCCAGAGCTGTTGCTTAGATGTGAACTGCCTCCCGCCATCATAGACACTCCTTTTGATGATGCTCCAGAGGTTCTGAATGGGGTAGAGGTCAGAGGAGCATGGGGGTCACACCATAAGTTTGTCCCCTTTTATGCCCATGTCAGCCAGAGATGCAGATGTTTTATGTGCAGCATGAGATGGTGCATTATCATGCAAAAAAATGATCTTGCTATGAAATACACGGTTCTTCTTCTTGAACCATGGCAGGAAGTGCTGTTTGAGAAAATCCACATACATAATGGGGTTCATCTTTAGCGCCTTCAGGGATCCTAAAGGGGCCGACAATCTCTCTCCCCATGATTACAGCCCAAAACATTACTCCACCTCCTCCTTGTTGGCGCTGTAGCCGTGTTTGCGTGGGGTGTCCATCAACCAGCCATCCTCCACTCCATCCATCTGGACCATCGAGCGCTGCACGGCACTCATCCGTGAACAAAACAGTTTTGAAATCAGTCTTCATGTAATGTTTGGCCCACTGGAGCCGTTTCTGCTTGTGTGAAGTGGATAGAGGAGGTTGACAGGATGGCGTATGCACAGCTGCAAACCTCTGAAGGACCCTGAATCTTGTTGTTCGGGGGACGTTGGAGGCACCAGCAGCTTCAAAAACTTGTCTGCTGCTATGACAAGGCTTTCTTGCCGCTGCTCTTTTAGCCTGACGTAATTGCCTGTAGGAAAGAGTCCTCAATTTGCCCTTATCAGCACGCAGACGTGTGTACTGTGAATCAGCTACATATTTCTTGATTGCCAAGACACTTCATCCTGATCATCGCACAATGTTGATTGTAGTCATGCCTTGACCTAAACACTCCACAATTTGTTGCTTCTCAGCAGCCGACACATCATTTTTCTTTCCCATTTTGGCAGAAAATGTAGGCTGCTTAATAATGTGAGACAGTCTTCTTAAGTAGTCTTGCATTTCATTGGACACACCTGCCAAACTAATTAGCACAGGTGTCTGCAATTGCTTACAGTGATATAAAGAGCCTTGACACACATCACCATCAATGAGTTTAACTGACAAACAAACAAATTCTTCCCTTATCACTCCTAAACACTTTTTGCATAATAATATGGAACACAGTGTACATGTGCTTTTCCACAAAACACCAGTGGTTCACGTAGTGAATCTTACAGTTCTAACCTGCCAACCGTGGTCTGTATGGAGTTGTTCAATAAAGGGCTCAAAATTAAGATAACATAGATGGGAGAGGTCTCTATGAATAGGAATTCCTAAGTATTTGATACCCTGTGAGGGCCAGGCAAAGGGAAAGTTGGACTGGATGGAATCCTATATGGATTTGGGGAGGGAGACATCGAGGGCCTCAGACTTCGCTGCATTGATTTTAAAATTTGACCATGTAACAAAGTGATCTATTTCAGCCATAACAGCATGGATGGATATATGTGATTGAGTGATAAATACTAGGACATCATCAGCAAATAGAGAGCACTTGTACTCGGTGCCTCCCACCTCAATCCACCTAATATTGGGGTTATGGCGAATTGATGAGAGCAGGTGCTCCGTCACTAGGATGTATAAGAGAGGGGACAGAGGACATCCCTACCTTGTCCCATTGGTGATTGTGAAAGGTGATGAAAATGTTCTGATGCACCCCCTGGGCCTTGGGACACCCGGAGCCGGACCCTTTTTGGTGGATGCTGGTGGTTGTAGTCTTCGTGGCGGCGACCCGGTTCCGTGGCTCAGGGTGGTCAAACCAGTGGCGGAACTATTTATGTGGTTTTGATGTTTAAATGTCCGACTACGCCACCCGTGGATTGCGGTCAGAGTGAACCGCCGCTGCAGGGCAGACCGCTGAGGCTGGTGTTGTGGGTGCAGCAGAGCGTAGCATAACTCCCCACGGGAGGAGTATAGCCTCAGGGCAGTGTATGCGGAGGATGGGGGTGATGGTGCAGGGCAGCAGCAGTAACGACACGGAGTCAGTGATGCAGTCCAGGGCCTTTACTCACAGTTCTTATTATCCAGACCACGTCTGCAGGTAACGGATGCCCACGTCGTACTGTGCTCACCAGGTGACGGGCTCAGACAACTCCCAGATAACTTTGGAGCGCTTCACAGGACCCCCTTTGTGTGTCCTTTGTCTGGCCTTTCTTACCAACCCTTCTGTCCGGCTGCCTCGGGCCTCCTCTTGGTAAACTTGGCGCCAGTTTCCCTGACCCTATGTGGTGCCTTCCTAGCGGGTGTAGCGAGGGGCTGCGCCACATAAAATGTCACAGCCTCCGGTTTCTAGCTGAGGGTCGTTTCCTGCCTCCACTAGTTTCGGGGACCGGTCTCCCCCTTTGGCCTGACCCCTCCACGCAGGTGGATTCGGGCGTGCGGTGGCGACTCGCCCGTCCGTACCCCTGGGATCCCTTCATTCCTCGTTCCTGGAGCCTTCTCTGCTCCTCTTCCTTCCTTCTCCCTCTTCCAGGCCTGGGCCTCTGTTACTAGGCCCGCCTCCGGAGCAGAGCTCATGCAGAGCCCCTGCTCCCTGCCACTTCTGCTCAGACTTCTCTGCACTGAACTAAGATGGTGCCCACCTTTTATACTCCCTTCTCAATGCACCCAGGAACTACTTCCTCCCTGCTCCTGCACTACAGGGTTCCCCTTCCTCAGTGTTCCCTCCCCCCACTCCAGCCAGGGACAGGGACTGTCGTGCCCATCTCAGAGGCATATTGGTCGCCCTGCCCCACGGCAATGTGGTGTAATGCATGCAGGTGTCGGGTCCTGATCCACACTCCATCCTTACCTGAGAGTGAGATATCACACCTCTGGGTGAGGTGCAATACCTCTGTAGCAACCGAGCCCTCAGGGTGCTACAGTTCCATTTATCTTCAGCCTAGGTGACGTATTGTGATACAGGGCCGTGATTTTGGCTATAAAAGGGTCCCCTAGTCCCCTACCCCAAGCTTTTTAAGAGAATCATATATGGCGTGCCAGGAGACTCTATGGAATGCTTTCTCAGCATCCAACGAGAGTATCTAATTACAAATTTTTAACTGCATCTAGCCCAGGAAATACTTTGTGCCTAGTAGCAGTGTCTGCTAGTCAGTGGATTATCCCGGCTGTTAAGCAAGCTACACCACCTGTAGTTTGGACACTTAATTTTTTCAAAGGAAATGCTTCGGGACCACGGGATACTCAGTGAAGAGCATCAGGAGGCACCCCAAGGCATAGGGGCTGGGACTGGCAGTAGGATGCCTTGCGGTGGACAGCCGAGCTCGATCCTTATAAAAGCTTTTTAACTGCAGCAGCTTTAGTGGACGCTACTGGAGCTGGAATTAAGCGGCTGCTGGCATGAGACTTGCCCTCCAATAGATCCTTGTAAATGGATTTAAAGTGTATTCATTCAAATTAGAGAGACAATTTAAATTAAAAAGCTTAGAGCTGCCTCCACCACAGGGGGGCTCGCTCGACCCACCAGCGGACAGGCACCAGTATTGGGAGAGGGGGGCTGGCCATCAGGGTTCTCCGCGGCTCTGGCACAAACCCGGCGACACGGAGGTGGCACGGGCAGGAGCGGGCTGAACGTGTCGGCTTCTCACTTTTTGGATTTTAGAACGGCATGACATGCCTATATCTGTGTCTCCCCCTCCTTTTACTCCTCCACCTCTTTTCTTTTCGCATGACTATATGTACTTGTCACTTTTCCATGTGTTAGTTGTGTCTTCTGAGCAGTTTGTCAGCTTTTGGACACCTTTGAAGGTGTTTTCTATGTGTTTCTATGTGTTTTTGTTTGCCTGCCATTGGTTTTAACGGTGTTCGAAGGTGTTCGACGAACAGTTCGACGAACAGTTCGGAGAACACACGGGTGTTCGACGAACCGAACCGAACTCGAACACTACGGGGGTGGCTCAACACTAGTGCTTAGGGGCATTGTCTTGTTGGAAGGTGAACCTTCCGTACCCACTGTACAGGGAGTCATGTCAATGTATATTTCATAATCTAGTAATAGGCAGAGGATTCCTACCATATAACACTGCAAGTGAAAGCAGGTAATATACCCATGACAGGATTTCTAAACACAAATCCTCAATTAGATGCAAAAACCTATTACCTCTAACACACTATTTCATCTCCGCTTGTCATTATATTTCCCAAATCAAGTTCTAGATGATTGAGCAGATCCTCCCCAACGTGGTGGTGACCGTATACGTTTACTTAAACGGAGGGAGGCATTCTGGATCCATGAGCTCCAAACCCTTGCTCCTAAGGGGCTCAATAAGGATTATGACTTATTTGCATTTTTGTAACACTGTATATTTTTCACTTTCCATAATAACTTCCTAGGTAATATTTGTTTTGTTCCTGATGTCTGTATGTCTTGTGGTAATCAAATATATATAATGCTGATGGTCCCCACTGTGATGATTGACTAACCTAGTATTCTTTATGTTTCAGAATAGCCCTCTATATCCCTCCACTGACATTTGAACCTTAATTGCTCTTTGTTTGGTCCACCCATGCCTGCCTGACTCCTGTTTCTAATGTTCATATTTCCACGTTTACCAATAGGCTATTTATAGTGATTTTCATGTGCCCCCAGCAGCATATTCCCACTGGAATGCACATCTCCTGCCTTGGAGCACACATTTCCTGTCTTTGGAATGCACATTTCCGTTCTTTGGAAGGCATACTCTGCTCACTGGCGAGCAAGTCCGTCGCAGTGGAACGCACACCAGCCTTCTACTCTAGCCACGCTTCCTCTTACGTTCTGGATCGATCTCCAGCGACGCTTGGCATAACGTCACTTCCGATGACATCATCACTACCTGGAGTTCTAGATGCACCCCCATAAGTCACTTCTGGTGACGTGACATGTACGATCTTCTGCATTGGCCAGTCTGAGGTGAGTAGTCCCGCCCCTTAACGCTTTATAGCAACCCCTATTGTTTTGCACATGGCGTTATCCGGAACTAGCGGTGGATGCCACATTCAACGTCCCATACAGTGTCACTCCAACAACTGAGTATGTTTAGACATGGTGCCATTTCTTGGGATTATTACTCCAGGTGGCTGGTTTCCTTATTTCTGTTTATTTCAACAGATCCTGTTCCTCCTGTGGGACACTGTGTCCTTCCTTTCTCTACGTAAACCTTTATCCTGAGCAGTCTGGTAGGTTACTATCATGGGTATATTACCTGTTTTCACTTGCAATGTTATATGTTAGGAATCCTCTGCTTATTACTAGATTTAGAAATATACATTGACCTGACTCCCTGTTTTTATTTTGTATATATTGCCGATTTATGCAGTGTTTGTTTTGTTTTCTATGCCGCAGTACACTGATGAAGGTCTTGTGGACCAATTTTCTGTACTCATTAATGGACTGCAATTAAAAATATAAAATAAAATCCTATTCTTCTAAGTGTCAAGTTTTGTTTGGACCCTACTTGTGCACCATATTTCAGTAGTGCTACGGTTACCTACATCATGTAACACACAGCCATCACATGTGGAGCATGGGACAGGCTCACCACGTGAGCCCACTCCATACACTTGCATCTTACTTGCACCATACATGTATGGCAGATGTCATGAGGGGGTTAAAGGATGGAGGCTAGGATGAGTGCCATTATTAAAAAAAGGGGCCAGGATGGGAGACATTATTAGATGTGAGGGACCCAGTTGGAGGACATTTTTATAGTATTGGGACCAGGACGGATTACATAATTACATTAAGGGAGTCAGAATGGGGAACATACATTATTTATGGTAGCTAGTGGGGGACATTATAACTGTATGGGGGGCATAATGGGGGACACTATTATTATCCGCCATTATGGCCCACACATTATTTATTAATTTATGTAGCCACAATATGGCATTTTTCAACTGTATCAAAGCATAAAAAGTGAATGCTATTGCTGTATGGGGGCAGAAATGGTGTACGTTACTACGGGATTGTTATCATTGGGTAGAGGGTATTACTTTTGCATTTGAGTACAAAGATAAACAATACTACTGGATGGGTGTAGAAAGAGGAATTTTAGTACTGCATGGGGGAGAGACAAGATTTGACATATGTATTAATACTCTGTGGGGGCTACAGAGAGGGCATTTCTACTGTGAGGGGGTAACAAAGGGAGGTATTATTATTGTAATATATTTCATTAATGTGGATACTATTACTGTGAGAGGAACACAAAGAAGGTACTGTTACTGTGCAGGGCACTAGGTGAGTTACTATTGCATTTTTCTTCTTCAACTGTCGCAAGTGTAGAAGTGGATAGAAAAAGTGTTTAGAGTGCTGTAGAAGTGATCAGTCATAGATGTACAGTATGTGGTTTTACTTTCTGCTGAGACAAGTCCTGGCTTGAAGAAGTCATAATGGTATGTGCCAGATAAAGAAGAAGAAAAGTGAAGAATAATAACTTTATTTGGAGACATTACCAGTAAGTCTCAAGATTTGCTGTATCTGTACTATATACATTTATACAATCAACAGAGCTCATGTGCATAATGTCACAGGTTGTAATTTTAGTGTTAGTTTTGTGGTTTTGATAATGATCAGTATGGTGGTTACTATGTGGCAGTAATTAGTGATGAGCGAAAGTGCTCGCCACTGCTCGGTACTCGCCCGACAAGCTCGACAAACTAGGCGCTCAGCGAGTATTTTCGGGTTGCTTGGGTGGGAATTCGGCTCCCCTCCCTGCATGTTTGACGCTCTTTATAGATCCAATGAACATGCATGGATTGCCTGCCACGCACTGTAATGCCATTAGCACAGCAGAATACAGCCAGATCTGTTCCATATTTCAGCGATAAAAATCCAGAAATTTGAACTGAATGTGGAAAATATTGGCCTCCTTTTCCATTCTGTTGCAGTGTGTCGGTCAAGCTATTCACACTAGGTGTCTGTGAAGAATAGTATTAGTAAATTACAGGCCTGCTATTTAAAACTGTGGTTCTCTGTCAGACATATCACCTATAACATTTTTCCAAAATCAGCCATTTCTGCCTTCCATTTCATTGCAGTGTGTTGGTCAAGCTATTCACACTAGGTCTCTGTGTAGAATAATATTAGTAAATTACCGGCCTGCTATTTAAAACCGTGGTTCTCTGTCAGACGTATCACATATAACTGCGTTCCAAAATCAACCATTTCTCATGAACGTGGAAAATATTGTCCTCCATTTAAAATGGGCAATTTGCGTAGGAAGGGATGGGGAAGTGGACGTGATGGTGGGTGCAGAGGCCCAGGACGTGGTCGTAGGCAAGCTGAAATTGTGCCACAACAAACACCCACATCTTGTTGCTCGACTTTCCTGTCCCAATTACTACGGGACCGCAGTACACCGCTATTGAACCAGAGCAGTGTCAAAAAGTTGTTGATTGGATAGCAGATAATGCTTCCAGTCACATTGCCACCAAGACCACCCTGTCTTCCACACGGTCAAGTCTCAGTAGTCGTGAGTCTGGACCGCATATTCCTCACCCTTATCCTCCTTCCTCCCACCATGCTGAGTGCCCGTAGACAACTGATCCCACACTTGGACACTCAGAAGTGCTGTTCACTTTTCCATTTGTAGATTCGGGCCTCTTGCCCGGCTAGCTTCAAACGAGTCAAGAGGAGAGCACGTGTAGTGTTGCCCAAATATTGGAGCAGCCACGGTCACACAAAGGCAATGGTGGGAAAGTGCAATTACTGTCGCAAGAGGTGGAAGATGATGATGAGACACAATTGCCAGAAATTCAGGAGGAGGACCAGGGTGCGGAAGTGGAAGATGAGGTGGTTGATTACATAGTAACTGACCCAGCCTGGCAGGGGGACATACAGAGCGAGGAAAGCAGCACACAGGGAATGGGAGGTGTAGCACCACAAAAGGCAGGAAGAAGTAATGTGGTGGCCGCAGACACAAGGCGTGAAAGCGTTCCTCGTAACGCCAACATGACGGAAGTTGCCTGTACAGCTGTTAGATCTTCCCAAGTCTGGTTGTTTTTTAGAGACTCTGCAGTAGCGTTAAGCGAACATGCTCAACACTGCTCGGTACTCGCCCGAGCATCACGCTACTCGGGATGTTCGGCGAGCACCGAGCATTTCCGGGTTACTCGGGCGGGAGCTCGGGTCTCCGCCCTGCATGTTTGGCGCTCTTTACAGAGCCAATGTACATGCAGGGATTGCCAGCCAGTCACTGTAATGCCGCAGCCATGTTGGTTGTGGAAATTACATTGATTGGCTTGCCGCACAGCGTCACCTCGAGTATTTAAAACCAGGCGCCGCCATCTTGGACACAGACGGCGGGGATCAGACAGTGTAGGGACAGTGCTGCTGATTTAGGGAGAGATATATACTGCGAAATAGTTAGTGTAGGGTCTGTAAAGGCTGCCAGATCAAACAAACAGTCCTTCTCAGGACTAATATTCATCCCAGATATCAGGCAGGCAGGCAGGCTGTATAGGAGACGCAGTGGTTATACCAGCAAACGCTGCATTACAGTCCTGTGTGCTCCTGTTGCTAAAATTGCTGGACTTAGCTCCAGGTCTCGGGGGCCAGGAAAAATCCTTTTTTTTTCATCTAAATCCTCTTTTTTTTTTCCTCCTTCACACTGTACAAATACTGGTCTTATTAATCCCCCCCCCCACCAAAAAAAAAGTGTGTCTGTGACAGTTCAGACACAAATATATCTGTTGAAAATAGTCTGGTGTAGGCCAGAGAAACAGAACTGTGGTTTTGCAGTTCCATGGTTCAAACCTCTGTATTATCTACTTTTGGGCCATTTGTATCTAAAAAAAAACAGTTTGAGGGTGTCGTTCACTGTTCTGCCGCAAATATATACAGTATATTTAAAAAAGTCTGGTATACACCAGTAAATTATAACTGTGGTTTTGCTGTTCCACGGTAAAAAATCTCTATTATCCTGCTTTTGGCATTTTTTGCCATAAAAAAAAAACCTGTAATAGTGTCTCCCTGATTGTTCAGACACAAATATACCTGTTGAAAACAGTCTGGTGTAGGCCAGAGAAACAGAAGTGTGGTTTTGCAGTTCCACTGTTCAAACCTCTGTATTATCCACTTTTGGGCCAGTTGTATCTAAAAAAAAACTGTTTGAGTGTGTCGCTCACTGTTCAGCCGCAAATATATATATTGAAAAAAGTCTGGTATACACCAGTAAATTATAAGTGTGGTTTTGCTGCTCCACGGTAAAAAATCTCTATTATCCTGCTTTTGGCATTTTTTTGCCATAAAAAAAAAACTGTAATAGTGTCTCCCTGATTGTTCAGACACAAATATATCTGTTGAAAATAGTCTGGTGAAGGCCAGAGAAATAGAACTGTGGTTTTGCAGTTCCACGGGTCAAATCTCTGAATTATCCTGCTTTTGATCATTTTTTGCCGTAAAGAAAAACAGTAATAGTGTCTCCTGATTGTTCAGACACCAATATATCTGTTTAAAAGAGTCTGGTATACACCAGTAAATTATAACTGTGGTTTTGCCTTCCCACAGTAAAATAATCTCTATTATCCAGCTTTTGGTATTTTTTCCATAAAGAAAAACAGTAATAGTTTCTCCCTGATTGTTCAGATTGTTTAAAAGAGTCGGGTGTAGGCCAGAAAAATAGAACTGTGGTTTTCCTCTTCCATGGTTCTAATCTACTTTTTATTACCCTTTTTCCATTGATAGTGCGAGTGTAGGCTATTTTACTTCCTTTACAATGGGCAATGCATGTGGCAAGGGACTTGGAACTGGACGTTCTGGTGATGGTGCGTGCAGAGGACGGGGCCGTGGCCAAGGTGAAAATGTGCCACAACCAACAGCCACATCTTCTCGCTCCCACTTCTTGACCGAATTACTAGGGAAGCACAGAACAACACCAGTATTGCGAACTGATCAGTGTGAACAGGTTATTAACCCCTTAAGCCCCGAGGGTGGTTTGCACGTTAATGACCAGGCCAATTTTTACAGTTCTGACCACTGGCATTTTATGAGATAATTACTCTGGAACGCTTCAACGGACCCCCCTGATTCTGAGAATGTTTTTTTGTGACATATTGTACTTCATGATTGTGGTAAAATTTCTTCGATATCACTTGCGTTTATTTGTGAAAAAAATGGAAATTTGGCAAAAATTTAGAAAATTTTGCAATTTTCAAAATTTGAATTTTTATGTCCTTAAATCAGAGAGATATGTCACACAAAAGAGTTAAAAAATAACATTTTCCACATGTCTACTTTACATCAGCACAATTTTGGAACCAAAATTTTTTTTTGTTAGGGAGCTATAAGGGTTAAAAGTTGACCAACGATTGCTCATTTTTCCAACAAAATTTACAAAACCATTTTTTTAGGGACCACATCACATTTGAAGTCACTTTCAGAGGTCTTTATGACAGAAAATACCCAAAAATGACACCATTCTAAAAACTGCACCCCTCATGGTGCTCAAAACCACATTCAAGAACTTTATTAACCCTTCAGGTGCTTCACAGAAATTTTTTGAATGTGGAAGAAAAAAATGAACATTTAACTTTTTTCACAAAAATGTTACTTTAGACCCAATTTTTTTTATTTTCACAGAGGTAACAAGAAAAAATGGACCCCAAAATTTGTTGTGCAATTTCCCCTGTGCACGCAGATACCCAATATGTGGGGAAAAAACACTGTTTGTGCGCACGGCAGGGCTCGGAAGGGAAGAAGCGCCATTTGACTTTTTGATTGTAAAATTTGCTTGAATAATTAGCGGACGCCATGTTGTGTTTGGAGAGCCCTGTGTGCCCAAACATTGGAGCTCCCCCACAAGTGACCCAATTTTGGAAAATAGACCCCCAAAGGCACCTATCTAGATGCATAGTGAGCACTTGGAACCCCCAGGTGCTTCACAAATTGATTCATAAAAATGAAAAAGTGAAAAAAAAAATACTTTTTCATTTTTATGAATCAATTTGTGAAGCACCTGGGGGTTCCAAGTGCTCACTATGCATCTAGATAGGTGCCTTGGGGGGTCTAGTTTCCAAAATGGGGTCACTTGTGGGGGAGCTCCAATGTTTGGGCACACAGGGTCTCTCCAAATGCAACATGGTATCCGCTAACAAATTGAATGGAAAATCGGCTCAAATTGTTAGCGGACACCATGTTGCGTTTGGAGAGCCCCTGTGTGCCCAAACATTAAAGCTCCCCCACAAGTGACCCCATTTTGGAAACTAGACTCCCCAAGGCACCTATCTAGATGCATAGTGAGCACTTGGAACCCCCAGGTGCTTCAAAAATTGATTCATAAAAATGAAAAAGTGAAAAAAAAACTACTTTTTCATTTTTATGAATCAATTTGTGAAGCACCTGGGGGTTCCAAGTGCTCACTATGCATCTAGATAGGTGCCATGGGGGGTCTAGTTTCCAAAATGGGGTCACTTGTGGGGGAGCTCCAATGTTTGGGCACACAGGGACTCTCCAAATTCAACATGGTATATGCTAACAAATTGTCGGCTCAAATTGTTAGCGGACACCATGTTGCGTTTGGAGAGCCCCTGATGTGCCTAAACAGTAGAGCTCCCCCACAATTGACCCCATTTTGGAAACTAGACCCCCCAAGGCACCTATCTAGATGCATAGTGAGCACTTGGAACCCCCAGGTGCTTCACAAATTGATTCATAAAAATGAAAAAGTGAAAAAAAAAACCACTTTTTCATTTTTATGAATCAATTTGTGAAGCACCTGGGGGTTCCAAGTGCTCACTATGCATCTAGATTGGTGCCTTTGGGGTCTAGTTTCCAAAATGGGGTCACTTGTGGGGGAGCTCCAATGTTTGGGCACGCAGGGGCTCTCCAAACGCAACATGGCATCCGCTAACAATTTGAGCCGATTTTCCATTCAATTTGTTAGCGGACACCATGTCACGTTTGGAGAGCCCGTGATGTGCCTAAACAGTGGAGCTCCCCAACAAGTGACCCCATTTTGGAAACTATACCCCTCAAGGATTTTATTAAGGTGTATAGAGAACATTTTGAACCCAGAGGTACGACACAGAATTTGTTTACATTAGGTCATCATATTGAATAAGTTGTCATTATTCTAGAGCGCAAGTGCTCGCTACTTGAGTTTGCATCGTGTACTCAGGTATGCACCATGTACAGCGTGTGCTCGAGTGACATGCTCGAGTCCCTGCTCCGCATGTTTCACGGTTATTAGACACCCAAAAAAAACAAGCGGGGATCGCTCGTGTATGGCAGGCAATCCCCGTAAAGTTTTTTTTGGCCGCGAAGCATATGGGGCAGAGACTCGAGCATGTCATTCAAATACCCACGATACTCAATGCATACCAGAGCACCTAATGCAAACTCAAGTAGCGAGCACTTGCGCTCAACACTAGTCGCCATATTGTCATCTTTTTTTCTTACTTTTGAAAAAAATCCCAACCCCATCACAACCCTAATCCCAACCCTAACCCCAACCCCAGCCCTAACTGTAGCACAACCCTAACCGTAGCACAACCCTAACCCCTAGCACAACCCTAACCCTAGCACAACCCCAACCCCAAACCCAGCCCTAACCCTAGCCCAATCCTAACCCAAGAGTTTATTTTTGACGCCGTTCCTCATGCGGTATAAGTGATTAGACGACTTTATTCTTCGGGTCAGTGTGATTACAGCAATACCAGAATCATATGGGGTTTTTATGACTGACAGCTGTCACACACTAAAAGACGCATTTTTTGTAAATCTAGTTTTTGCATCGCCATATTTTGAGAGCTATAATTTTTCCAGATTTTGGCAGACAGTCATGTGACGGCTCGTTTTTTGCGGGATGAGTTGACGTTGTTACTGGTGCCATTTTCAGGCATGTGACATTTTTTGATCGCTTTCTATTCCGATATTTGGGAGGCAGAATAAACAAAAACCAACAATTCAGGAATTGTTTTTTTTTTTTTTTTTTATTCTGTTCCGCGTGTGGTAAATTTGATAGGCAGCTTTATTCTTCGGGTCAGTACGTTTACAGCGGTACCACATTTATAGCATTTTTCTATTTTTTGCACTTTTACATAATAAAAGCAATTTTATAGAAAAAAATATTTTTTAGCATAGCTTTATTCTGAGAGCTATAACTTTTTTATTTTTCTGCTGATGGAGCTGTATGTCAGCTTGTGTTTTGCGGGATGAGATGATGTTTTCAGCGGTACCATTTTTATTTATATTTGTCTTTTTGATCGCGTGTTATTCCATTTTTTGTTTGGCGGTATGGTGATAAAGCATTGTTTTTTGCTTCGTTTTTTTTTTTTTTTTTTTTTTACCGTGTTCACTGAAGGGGTTAACTAGTGGGACAGTTTTATAGGTCAGGTTGTTCCGGACGCGGCGATACCAAATATGTGTACTTTTATTGTTTTTTTTATTTTTATTTTTTATAATAATATTTATTGATGGGTACATTATATTTTTATTTTTGGTGGATTATTTTTTTTATTTTTTTTTTAATATTTTTGCAATTTTTTTCTTTTTTTTTCCACTTTCTGAAAGTTTATATACTTTTTTACTTTGTCCCACTGTGGGACTTTCACTTTTTTTATTCTGATTGCCTGCATGGCACAGGAATGCAGCACCATCCCTGTGCCATGCAGGCTATCAGCGCTGGAAAGGGAGAAGATTGTTTGGAGATGCATTGCGCATGTCCAAACAATCTTCCTGCTGTCTGGTGACCCAGATGTTGTCATGACGACATCGGGTCGTCATGGCAACACCCGGGAAGCCTTTGCAGACAGCGCTGGAAGCCGGAAGAGGAGGTGAGTATCTGCGATCACCTCCCCTTGCCCCCGCAATGCTGTGATCGACTTCGATCGACTTCGATCGCAGCATCGCGGGGGTTAATGTGCTGGGAGCGGTGCAGGACCACTCCCTGCACATAGTATCGGGTGTCAGCTGTGACAAGCAGCTGACACCCGGCGGCGATCACGCCCGCACAGCCTGTGTGCGCGCGCGATCGACATGATGTACTAATACGAGTCTGGCTCTTAAGTCCCAGGGCACAGACGCGTATTAGTACGTCAGATGTTGTTAAGGGGTTAATTGGATAGCAGATAATACTTCCAGTTACCGGGGCACCACCACCTCCTGTCTGTCTTCCACACGGTCAACTCTTAGTAGCCGTGAGTCCTTCCTCACCCACCATGCCGAGTGTCGTCAGACAGCAACCGATCCCACACTTGGACATTCTGAAGAGCTGTTCACTGGTCCATTTCCAGATTTGTGCCCCTCGCCTGCTCCGCTTGAAGTGGTGGAAGAGGAGATCCCATGTAGCGATGCCCAAATATTTGAACAGCCACGGCCACAGGAAGTCGACGCTGGCAATTTGTGAAAAGAGGTGGACGATGACGAGACACAATTGCCAGGAAGTGAGGAGGAGGATCGTGGTGTGCAAGTGGAAGAGGAGGAGGTGGTGGATGATCTAGTAACTGACCCAACGTGGCAGGAGGACATGCAGAGCGAGGCCAGCAGCACACAGGGTGAGGGAGGCAGAGTACCCCAACAGGCAGGAAGAAGCAGTGTGGTGGCCGCACACAGAAGGCAGGCAACAGTTCCCCGTAACACCAACACGAGAGACGTTGCCAGTACAACCTGTAGGTCTTCCAGAGTCTGGAATTTTTTATAGACTCTGCTGATAACCCCAAAAAGGCCATTTGTACCACCTGCCATGCCAGCATCAGCAGGGGCGACAAAACTACCAGCCTGACCACCACCAGCATGATCAGGCACATGGCAGCAAAGCACCAGACTTTGTGGGGCGAACCCCAAGGTCCACGACCAGTGTCAGCAGGTGTCACCACTGCTTCTTCCGCTGTTGTGTGGGCAATATAAACCCTTGTTGTGTGTGCAAGGCAATCCCCTGTCCATACAGCATTCACTTGTTATGGCAGTTTCTCAGGAAACAACATCAACGTCCACGTCCACGTCCCACCGCTGCGTTCAATTGTCCATATCCCAGACCTTTGATCGAAAGCGGAAATTCGCAGCTAACGCCCCACAGGCCACAGTCCTAAATTCGCACATTTCACAACTGCTTGTGTTGGAAATGCTGACTTTTAGGCTGGTGGAGACGGAATCCTTCCGCAACCTTATGGCGGTGGCCGTCCCTCGGTACTCGGTCCCCAGCCGACACTATTTTGCCCGGTGTGCCATCCCCGCACTACACAAGCACGTGTCCCAAAACATCTGCCGTGCCCTCAACAACGCAGTTACTGGGAGAGTCCACCTGACAACAGACACGTGGACAAGTGCTTGTGGCCTGGGACGGTACATCTCCCTGCCGGCACACTGGGTAAACATAGTGGAAGCCAGGACCCAGTCGGACCTTGGGACGGAACACATCCTCCCCACACCGAGAATTGTGGGCCCTATGTCAGTCAGAGTTGCCCCCACAGTGTACAGCTCCTGCGCATCATCCTCTTCCTCCTCCTCATGTTTAGCCTCCATCTCAGGTATCACCACATCAGTTACAAGCTGGAAGCACTGCAGTACAGCCTCCGCCAAGCGGCAACAGGCTGTGCTGAAACTCATAAGCTTAGGTGAGAAACCTCACACTGCTTGTTAGTTGTGGACAGCTATGAAAGAGCAGGCAGATCTGTGGCTGAGACCGCTGAACCTACATCCAGGCATGGTCGTGTGTGACAATGGCCGTAACCTGGTGGCGGCTCTGAGGTGAGGCGAGATCACACATGTACCATGCCTGGCTCATGTGCTTAACCTCGTGGTTCAGCGGTTTCTTAAATCGTACCCCGAGTTGCCAGATTTGCTCGTCAAAGTACGCCGCCTGTCAGCTCATTTTTGCAAGTCGGCTACAGCTTCCGCCGCTCTTGCTGTGTTGCAGAAGCGTTTGCAGCTTCCGTCACACCGACTGGTGTGTGATGTCCCCACACGTTGGAACTCTACCCTCCACATGTTGCAAAGGATTTGTGAGCAGAAGAGAGCAGTTGTGGAGTACCAGCTGCAACAAGGCCATCGATATTCAGGTCAGACTCCACACATAAGACCTCAGGAGTGGACCTGTATGTCTGACATATGTACCATCTTGACAAACTTTGAGGAGTCCACCAAGATGGTGAGTGCCGATGACTCCATCATTAGCATCAGCATTTCACTTGTCTGTCTTTTGCAACGCTCTCTGCAGAGAATTAAAGAGGAGGCATTGCAGCCAGAGTATGATGAGATGGATCAAGAAGCCGTCGATTACACACAGCCCAGCCTCATCTCATCCCAACATGCATTGGGGGACAATGAGGGAGAGGAGGAGGAGGAAGAACAGCAGCTTCTATCATGCGCTGTAGACAGTAGTACCTGTACAACTGTCATACAGTCGGTTCAGTGTGGGTGGCCTGAGGACAGGGGGGAGGAGTAGGAGGAGGAGGAGAGCATGGTCAGTCATCATCTTGGTGAGGACACGGAAGTCTTGCCCGTTACCAGTCTGGAATGCATGGCAGACTTTATGTTACGCTGCCTTAACCGTGACCCTCGCGTTGTCAAACTGTTGGGTGACAGTCATTACGGGTTGGTGACACTTTTAGACCCCTGCTACAAGGAGAATTTTCACTCTCTTATTCCTGAGTTGGAGAGGTCTACAAAAATGGGGCAGTACCAGAAGGCCCTTGCTGCAGAACTGTTAAAAAAATTCCCATCTGAACACGCTAGCGGCAGAGGTCACAGTTCTTTGCCCAACCAAGGCTTACATGCGAGAGAGACACAACTCCAATCCAGCAGAGGCAGGGGAAAACTGTCAACGTTCTGGGACAGTTTTCTCAGACCCTTCCTTCGGACAGACCCTGAGGCGCGGGGTACTCTCACAAGGAGTGGAAAGTTTAAAAAGATGGTGAGGGAGTACCTTGCCGACCGTACCAGCATCCTCCATGATTCCTCGGTGCCTTTTAATTATTGGGTATCCAAGCTGGACACTTGGAATGAACTCGCTCTGTAAGACTTGGAGGTCCTGGCCTGCCCTGCCGCTAGCGTGTTATCGGAGCGTGTTTTTAGTGCTGCTGGGGGAATTATAACTGATAAGCACACTCGCCTGTCAACTGACAATGCTGACAAGCTGAACCTTATCAAAATGAACAAGTGCTGGATTGGGCCAGACTTCTCATCACCACCAAATGACAGCAGAGTAACATAAATTCAAATCCACTGTGTTATTTCGGGAGGTGTATTCACATGCACCGCTTCTCACCCACACATTGGTATACGCTTCCTCATTTCGGCTGTTTTATGTTCTTCTCCTTATCCTCAGCCTCCACCACTATACCACCAGGGTGACCATGGTCCGTGTTGCCATTATTGAAAGTTCCTTCGTCCTTATTTTTGTCAGCTTTTGCTTGGAAGGTATAAGCAAAGACTGTGGGAGACCCACTCCCCAATAATGTGAATAATGTTTTTAATATGCTGTACTGCATGGCTCTTGCAAGGGGCATTGCAAGTTCCTCCATCCTAATTTTTGGTAGCTTTTGCTTGGAAGGCATAAGCAAAGACTATGGGAGACCCACTCTCCAATAATGGGAATAATGTTTTTAATATGCTGTACTGCATGGCTCTTGTAAGGGGCATTGCAAGTTCCTCCGTCCTAATTTTTGGCAGCATTTGCTTTGGAAGGCATAAGCGAAGACTATGGGAGACCCACTCCCCAATAATGGGAATAATGTTTTTAATATGCTGTACTGCATGGCTCTTGTAAGGGGCATTGCAAGTTCCTCCGTCCTAATTTTTGGCAGCTTTTGCTTGGAAGGCATAAGCAAAGACTGCGGGAGACCCACTCCCTAATAACGGGAATAATGTTTTTAAGATGCTGTACTGTATGGCTCTTGTAAGGGGCATTAAAACCATCTTGTTAAGCTACTGTGACCTCCAAGTCTCTTTCAAAGGGCATTGATATTGTCTTTTTATTCCACTACGACCTCCACCAATCTTCCAAGGGGCATTGATATTGTCTTTTTATTCCACTTAGACCTCCACTACTCTTCCAAGGGGGATTAAAACCGTCTTGTCAAACCACTCTGAACTCCAGAGCTCTTCCAAGGGGCATTAAAACCATCTTGTTAAGCTACTTTGACCTCCACGTCTCTTCCAAGGGGCATTAAAACCGTCTTGTTAAGCTACTGTGACATCCACGTCTCTTTCAATGGGCATTGATATTGTCATTTTATTCCACTGCGACCTCCACCACTCTTCCAAGGGGCATTGATATTGTCTTTTTATTCCACTAGGACCTCCACCACTCTTCCAAGGGGCATTTATATTGTCTTTTCATTCCACTGAGACCTCCACCACTCTTCCAAGGGGCATTAAAACCATCTTGTTAAGCTACTGCAACCTCCACGTCTATTCCAAGGGGCATTAAAACCATCTTGTTAAGCTACTGTGACCTCCACGTCTCTTCCAAGGGGCATTAAAACCGTCTTGTTAAACCACTCTGAATTTTACAGCTCCTCCAAGGGGCATTAAAACCGTCTTGTTATGCTACTGTGACCTCCAAGTCTCTTCCAAGGGGCATTAAAACCGTCTTGTTAATCTACTGTGACTGCCACGTCTCTTTCAAGGGGCATTGATATTGTCTTTTTATTCCACTGCGACCTCCACCACTCTTCCAAGGGGCATTGATATTGTCTTTTTATTCCACTGGGACCTCCACACTCTTCAAAAGGGCATTTATATTGTCTTTTTATTCCACTGAGACCTCCACCACTCTTCCAAGGGGCATTAAAACCGTCTTGTTAAGCTACTGTGACCTCCACGTCTCTTCCAAGGGGCATTAAAACCATCTTGTTAAGCTACTGCGACCTTCACGTCTCTTCCAAGGGGCATTAAAACCATCTTGCTATGCTACTGTGACCTCCATGTCTTTTTCAAGGGGCATTGATATTGTCTTTTTATTCCACTGCGACCTCCACCACTCTTCCAAGGGGCATTGATATTGTCTTTTTATTCCAGTGCGACCTCCACCACTCTTCCAAGGGGCATTAAAACAATCTTGTTAAGATACTGCAACCTCCACGTCTCTTCCAAGGGGCATTAAAACCGTCTTGTTAAGCTACTGTGACCTCCACGTCTCTTCCAAGGGGCATTAAAACCGTCTTGTTAAACCACTCTGAACTCCACAGCTCCTCCAAGGGGCATTAAAACTATCTTGTTAAGCTACTGTGATCTCCACGTCTCTTCCAAGGGACATTAAAACCATCTTGTTAAGCTACTGTGACCTCCACGTCTCTTTCAAGGGGCATTTATATTTTCTTTGTATTCCACTGTGACCTCCACCACTCTTCCAAGGCGGATTAAAACCGTCTTGTCAAACCACTCTGAACTCCAGAGCTCTTCCAAGGGGCATTAAAACCATCTTGTTAAGCTACTTTGACCTCCACGTCTCTTCCAAGGGGCATTAAAACCGTCTTGTTAAGCAACTGTGACATCCACGTCTCTTTCAATGGGTATTGATATTGTCTTTTTATTCCACTGCGACCTCCACCACTCTTCCAAGGGGCATTGATATTGTCTTTTTATTCCACTAGGACCTCCACCACTCTTCCAAGGGGCATTTATATTGTCTTTTTATTGCACTGAGACCTCCACCACTCTTCCAAGGGGCATTAAAACCATCTTGTTAAGCTACTGTGACCTCCACGTCTCTTCCAAGGGGCATTAAAACCGTCTTGTTAAACCACTCTGAACTTTACAGCTCCTCCAAGGGGCATTAAAACCGTCTTGTTAAGCTTCTGTGACCTCCAAGTCTCTTTCAAGGGGCATTGATATTGTCTTTTTATTCCACTGCGACCTCCACCATTCTTCCAAGGAGCATTGATATTGTCTTTTTATTCCACTGGGACCTCCACCACTCTTCAAAAGGGCATTTATATTGTCTTTTTATTCCACTGCGACCTCCACCACTCTTCCAAGGGGCATTAAAACCATCTTGTTAAGCTACTGTGACCTCCACGTCTCTTCCAAGGGGCATTAAAACTGTCTTGTTAAGCTACTGCGACCTCCACGTCTCTTCCAAGGGGCATTAAAACCATCTTTTTATGCTACTGTGACCTCCATGTCTCTTTCAAGGGGCATTGATATTGTCTTTTTATTCCACTGCGACCTCCACCACTCTTCCAAGGGGCATTGATATCGTCTTTTTATTCCACTGGGACCTCCACCACTTTTCCAAGGGGCATTTATATTGTCTTTTTATTCCAGTGCGACCTCCACCACTCTTCCAAGGGGCATTAAAACAATCTTGTTAAGCTACTGCAACCTCCACGTCTCTTCCAAGGGGCATTAAAACCGTCTTGTTAAGCTACTGTGACCTCCACGTCTCTTCCAAGGGGCATTAAAACCATCTTGTTAAACCACTCTGAACTCCACAGTTCCTCCAAGGGGCATTAAAACTATCTTGTTAAGCTACTGTGACCTCCACGTCTCTTCCAAGGGACATTAAAACCATCTTGTTAAGCTACTGTGACCTCCACGTCTCTTTCAAGGGGCATTTATATTTTCTTTGCATTCCACTGTGACCTCCACCACTCTTCCAAGGGGCATTGATATTGTCTTTTTTTTCCACTGGGACCTCCACCACTCTTCCAAGGGGCATTTATATTGTCTTTTTATTCTACTGCGGCCTCCACCACTCTTCCAAGGGGCATTAAAACCGTCTTGTTAAGCTACTGCGACCTCCACGTCTCTTCCAAGGGGCATTAAAACCGTCTTGTTAAACCACTCTGAACTTTACAGCTCCTCCAAGGGGCATTAAAACCGTCTTGTTAAGCTTCTGTGACCTCCAAGTCTCTTCCAAGGGGCATTAAAACCGTCTTGTTAATCTACTGTGACCTCCACATCTCTTTCAAGGGGCATTGATATTGTCTTTTTATTCCACTGCGACCTCCACCATTCTTCCAAGGAGCATTGATATTGTCTTTTTATTCCACTGGGACCTCCACCACTCTTCAAAAGGGCATTTATATTGTCTTTTTATTCCACTGCGACCTCCACCACTCTTCCAAGGGGCATTAAAACCATCTTGTTAAGCTACTGTGACCTCCACGTCTCTTCCAAGGGGCATTAAAACTGTCTTGTTAAGCTACTGCGACCTCCACGTCTCTTCCAAGGGGCATTAAAACCATCTTGTTATGCTACTGTGACCTCCATGTCTCTTTCAAGGGGCATTGATATTGTCTTTTTATTCCACTGCGACCTCCACCACTCTTCCAAGGGGCATTGATATCGTCTTTTTATTCCACTGGGACCTCCACCACTTTTCCAAGGGGCATTTATATTGTCTTTTTATTCCAGTGCGACCTCCACCACTCTTCCAAGGGGCATTAAAACAATCTTGTTAAGCTACTGTAACCTCCACGTCTCTTCCAAGGGGCATTAAAACCGTCTTGTTAAGCTACTGTGACCTCCACGTCTCTTCCAAGGGGCATTAAAACCATCTTGTTAAACCACTCTGAACTCCACAGTTCCTCCAAGGGGCATTAAAACTATCTTGTTAAGCTACTGTGACCTCCACGTCTCTTCCAAGGGACATTAAAACCATCTTGTTAAGCTACTGTGACCTCCACGTCTCTTTCAAGGGTCATTTATATTTTCTTTGCATTCCACTGTGACCTCCACCACTCTTCCAAGGGGCATTGATATTGTCTTTTTTTTCCACTGGGACCTCCACCACTCTTCCAAGGGGCATTTATATTGTCTTTTTATTCTACTGCGGCCTCCACCACTCTTCCAAGGGGCATTAAAACCGTCTTGTTAAGCTACTGCGACCTCCACGTATCTTCCAAGGGGCATTAAAACCGTCTTGTTAAGCTACTACGACCTCCACGTCTCTTCCAAGGGGCATTAAAACCGTCTTGTTAAGCTACTGTGACCTCCACGTCTCTTTCAAGGGGCATTGATATTGTCTTTTTATTCCACTGCGACCTCCAACACTCTTCCAAGGGGCATTGATACTGTCTTTTTATTCCACTGGGACCTCCACCACTCTTTCAAGGGGCATTTATATTGTCTTTTTAATCCACTGCGACCTCCACCACTCTTCCAAGGGGCATTAAAACCGTCTTGTTAAGCTACTGCGACCTACACGTCTCTTCCAAGGGGCATTAAAACCTTCTTGTTAAGCTACTGCGACCTCCACGTCTCTTTCAAGGGGCATCAAAACCATCTATCTTGTTAATCTACTGTGACCTCCACGTCTCTTCCAAGTGGCATTAAAACCGTCTTGTTAAACCATTCTGAACTCCGCAGCTCTTCCAAGGGCCATTGAAATGTTGTTTTTAATGAACTCTAACCTCCATGACACTTCCAATGGGCATTGCATTTCCTCCTAATTTTAGTCAGTTTTTGCTTTTCAATGCATAGGCGAACACTAAGGGAGCCCACTCCCCAATAATGGGTAAAAGGTTTTTAGTATGCTGTAATCCACGTCTGTTTCAAGGGCCATTGCAGTTCCTCATAATTTTTGGAAAGCCTTCCATTCACTGCTTAGGCCAACAGTGCACAGGAGACCCAGTTGCTATAAATGGAAAAAACGGTTTAGTTAAGGCCTTCTGACCTCCATGTCACTTCCAAGGGGCATTGGAGTGCCTCGAAATTTTTGGTAGGCATTGCACTCACTGTATGCCCTATAACTGTGTAGCCAAACTGCTCCTTTTGGTACAGAAACATATCCTACAAGACATGTGTGGTTGACTGGCCTGTTATTAATGTGAATGGTCCCTGTTCCTCCTGCTCTTTCTCCTTTGCCACCAACTCATCCATCATTCATCACCAGAAGCTTTGTTTTAACGGGAGTCATAGAACTGGGATAGTAGCAGGAAAACATCCAGCAATCCTCGTAGAAGGTAGGATATGCACCAAAATGCTGACCACCTCAGGCCTAGCCGCTACTACATACATGCGCTTGCATTCCAAGGAACAGAAAACTAAGGAGATGGATGGCCTCATGATCATGAATAATTTACTCGTTGTGTAGGAGGCTGACCACTGCTGCTGTCTACCTTTTGAACTTTGTGTTGAAGCCTGATTGACCCAGGACCTGCAATCCTCTATGTCTGGAGGACGTGTTGCATCCCAGTGTCCAACTGTGTCCCGGCTTCCACAATATTAACACCGTGTGAAGGCGTGAGATGGACCATCCCTGGCCACATTCACTTGTCCACGTGTTTGTGGTTAGGCTGTCCTTCAAATAGGGGCGGCTGGGGACCGTTTATGGACACCTGGCAGCCCTCAGGCGGCTGGGGACAGAGTATGGATACCAGGCCACCGACGCAGCAATGACATGGTGGCCAGATTCCGCCTCCACATGCCTAAAAGGCCCAATTTGAAGTGCAAGCAAGCTAGCAGTATGGTATTGCAGCCTGGGGGTGGGTGGGTGGCAGGCTGCACACTTACGCTTGCATTCCAAGAAAACAAAGCAGATGCTAACTTCTATCATCATCATGCTCCACACCTTGGCACTCTCAACTCCCCAGATGGAGAAGCCAGGGCCCACTGGAGGAGTCTGTTTCTCTGGTGGGATCGTCCAATGCTGCCCTAAAGCAGGCCGGGCTAAGAAAAGTGTGTGGGGGGAAGTTGACAGGAGAAATAGGGGCGGCTGGAGACTGTTTATGGACACCCGGCTGCCCCCAGGCGGCTGGGGACCGTATGTGGACACCCGGCCGCGGGGTGGCTGGGGACCGAGTATGGACACCCGGCCGCCCCCAGGCAGCTGGGGACTGAGCGTGGACACCTGGCTGCCGGGCGGCTCGGGACTGAGTATGGATACCATGCCGCCAACGCAGCCATGACGTGGTGGCCAGATTCTGCCTCCACATGCCTAAAAGGCCCAATTTCAATTGCAAGCAAGCTAGCAGTATGGTATTGCAGCCTGGGGGTGGGTGGGTGGCAGGCTGCACACTTATGCTTGCATTCCAAGAAAACAAAGCAGATGCTAACTTCTATCATCATCATGCTCCTCACCTTGGCACTCTCAACTCCCCTGATGGAGAAGCCAGGGTCCACCGGAGGAGTCTGGTTCTCTGGTGGGCTCGTCCAATGCTGCCCTAAAGCAGGCCAGGCTAAGAAAAGTGTGGGGGAAGTTCAGCGGAGAAATAGGGTTGGCTGGGGACCGTTTATGGACACCCGGCTGCCCCCAGGCGACTGGGGACCGTGTGTGGACACCCTGCCGCCGGGCGGCTGGGGACTGAGTATGGATACCAGGCCGCCGACGCAGCCATGACATGGTGGTCAGAGTCTGCCTCCACATGCCTAAGCAAGCTAGCAGCCTGGGGGTGGGTCGGTGACAGGCTGCATACTTGCGCTTGCATTGCAAGGAATGGGGGAGGTACAATCTAACACTGCTCTGGGAGAAGGACTTGCACGGGGATAGTTGGAAGTCTGCATCTTCTGATGCGGCAAAGATCACTTCTGATGGCCACAATTTTAGGCAGTGACCTGGGGGTCAGAGATGCTTCCAGGGGTCTTCCCCATGCTGTTCCCATGTCTTTTCAGCACAGTATGCATGTGTCACACAGCACATGGCCAGATAAGGTTGTAAAATGTTAAAATTACATTTCCCGGTGAATGCATTTGTCACGGTTGAAAGCAATACAGAAGTGAAAAAACGCATGAAAAATACTACTTGTGAACATAGCCCACGGTGTGGAGGGGTATTTTTGTTTTTAGTTATTTATTTTACCTTATACAGAAGTCTTTACCCTGGAAAGGAAATTCCTTAACATATTTCACAGGAAAAGCACTTTCAGTTTTGTTTTTGAACGTTTTATTGTGACCCCGTAAAAGTGGCTTTATACCTATGACCACGTTGTTGACAGCAGTGACCTGTGGGTCAGAAACGCTTCCTGGGGCGATGCCCATGCTGTCCCCATGTCTTTTGAGCACTGTCACTATCGTTTTGGGCACTTTTTAGGCTGTCTACAGACTGCCGGGGGTGCCGCCGCAAAAATGCTCAGGTCTCCCATAGACTAACATTGGGCTCGTTGCTCGGGTCGAGCACCCGAGTATCACAGCGAGCTCGGCCCAAGCTTCGAGCACCCGAGCATTTTAGTGCTCACTCAACACTACTCTGCAGATATCTCCAAAAAGGCCATTTGTACCACCTTCCAGGCCAGCATCAGCAGGGGTAGCAAAACTAGCAGCCTGACCTGCACCGGCATGATCAGGCACATGGCAGCAAAGCACCCAACTAAGTGGGCATAACCCCTGCATCCAGAAACAGTGTCTGCGGGTGATACAACTGCTTCTTCCGCTGTTGTGCGTGCACACCAATCCTCTGTCCATGGCGCATGTGAAGTTGCCTCCCGCCTTGCATGTGTTGTTGCACACTCTCATCTAGCACCATCAGCAAGCACATCCACGTCCTTGTCCCAGTGCAGTGCTCATCTGTCCCTGCCCCAGTCCTTGGAACGCAAGCGCAAATACACAGCCAACGCCCAACAGGCCACATTACTAAATTCACACATTTCGAGAATGTTTGCTCTCAAAATGTAGCCTTTTAGGCTCATTGAGACGGAAGCTTTCCACAACGGTACTCGGTCCCCAGCCGCTACTATTTCTCCTGGTGTGCCGTCCCCGCATTACCCTGGCACGTGTCCCACAACATTAGCCGTGCTATCAACAACGTAGTTACTGGGAAAGTCCACCTAACCACGAATACGTGGACAAGTGCTTGTGGGTTGGGATGGTACATCTCGCTGAGGGCACACTGGGTTAATATAGTGGAAGCCGGGACCCAGTCAGACCTTGGGATGGAACACGTCCTCCCCACGCTGAGGATTGCGGGCCCTGGGTCAATCAGGGTTGCCCCCACATTCTACAGCTCCTGCATCTCCTCCTCCTCTTCAGCCTCCATCTCCGAAATGACCACATGATTCGCAAGCTGGAAGCACTGCAGCACTGCCTCGGCCAAGCGGCAACAGGCTGTGCTGAAGCTAATATGCTTAGCTGACAAACTGCACAACGCTGAAGAGTTGTGGACAGCTCTGAAAGAAAAGGCAGATCTGTGGCTGACACCGCTGAACCTACAGCCAGGCATGGTCATGTGTGACAAAGGCAGGAACCTGGTGGCGGCTCTGAGGCGAGGCGAGCTCACACACATACCGTGCCTGGCTAATGTGCTTAACCTCATGGTTCAGTGGTTTCTCAAAACCTACTCAGATATGACGGATCTGCTTGTCAAAGTACGCAGCCTGTGTGCCCATTTTAGAAAGTCAGCTACAGCTTCCGTCGCCCTTGCCATGTTTCAGCAGCATTTGCAGCTTCCAGTTCACTGACTGATCTGTGATGTGCCCACTTGTTGGAACATTGCAGATGTTGGGAAGGATTTGTGAGCAGAAGAGGGCAGTTGTTGACTACAAGCATCAACAAGGCCATCGGTATTCAGTTCAGACTCCACACATAAGAGCTCAGGAGTGGACATGGATGTCAGACATATGTACCATGCTCCAAAACTTTGAGGAGTCCACCAATATGGTGAGCGGCGATGACGCCATAATTAACATCACCATCTCACTTCTCTGTCTTCTGAAACGCTCTCTGCTCACAATCAAAGAGGATGCATTGCAGGCGGAGCACGATGAGATGGAACAAGGAACCATACAGGGTAATTCCACACAGCCCAGCCTCATCTCATCCCAACATGGATTGGGTGACAATGAGGAAGAAGAGGAGGCAGAGGAGGAAAAACAGGAGCTAGTTTCATGCGCTATAGACGTTACTACCTACACAACTGTCATACCGTCTGTTCAGCATAAATGGCTTGAGGACAAAGAGGAGTAGGAAGAGTAGGAGGATGAGGAGGAGAGCATGGTCAGTCATCCTCTTGGTGAGCACACGGAAGTCTTGCCTCTTTGCAGTCTGGCACACAAGGCTGAGTTTGTGTTACGCTGCCTTTCCCGTGACCCTCGCGTTATCCAAATTTTGGGTGACAGTGATTACTGGTTGGTGATACTTCTAGACCCACGCTATAAGGAAAACTTTCTGTCTCTTATTCCCTTGCAGGACAGGCCTAATATAATGGTGCAGTGCAAGAAGGCCCTTGTTGTGGAACTATTTTAAAAATTCTCATCTGAAAACGCTGGTGGCAGAGGTCACAGTTCGTTGGACAACCAAGGAGTACAGGCGAGAGAGACACAAATGCAATCCAGCAGAGGCACGGGAACACTATCAAAGTACTGGGACAGTTTTCTAAGACCCTCCCATTGCACAGGCCCTGAGGCGTGGGGTACTCACCCAAAGAGAGAAAAGTTTCGGAAGATGGTGAGGGAGTACCTTGTCGACCATTCCAACGTCCTCTGTGATTCCTCTGTGACTTATAATTATTGGGTATCCAAGCTGGACATGTGACATGAACTGTCTCTCTATGCCTTGGAGGTCCTGGCCTGCCCTGCTGCTAGCGTTTTGTCAGAGCGGGTTTTTAGAGCCCCCGATGGAATTATAACCGATAGGCGCATTCGCCTGTCAACTGAAAATGCTGACAGGCTGACCCTTATAAAAATGAACAAGGGCTAAATTGGGCCAGATTCTCAACATCACCGAATGATAGCAGCGTAACATAAACTCAAATACAATGTTTTTTTGGGAGGTCTAACTCTATTCCCATGCACCTCTGTCTTCACACCCTCACATGGGTATTTGCTTCCTGATTTTGTCTATTTGCTCTTGTCCTCCACATTCTCCTCATCCTCATCCTCCACATCCTCCTCCATATCACCACCATATCTACCATATCATCATATCTACGTCTCTTGCAAGGGACATTGGAGTTCCTCCAAATTTTTGGCACCCATTGCATTCACTGCATAGGCAAATAGTATGGGAAACCCACTTCCTAATAATGGAAAAATTGTTTTCAGGAGGCCCTCTCACCTCTACGTCTCTTGCAAGGGGCATTGGAGTTCCTCCACATTTTTGGCAGCCATTGCATTCACTGCATAGGCAAACCTTACGGGAGACCCACTTCCTAATAATGGGAACAATGTTTTCAGGAGGCCCTCCGACCTCTACGTCTCTTGCAAGGGACATTGGAGTTCCTCCAAATTTTTGCATTTACTGCATAGGCAAACAGTATGGGAGACCCACTTCCTAATAATGGGAACAATGTTTTCAGGAGGCCCTCCGACCTCTACGTCTCTTGCAGGGGGCAATGGAGTTCCTCCAAATTTTTGACAGCTGTTGCTTCACTGCATAGGCAAACGGTATGGGAGACCCACTCCTTAATAATGGGAACATTGTTTTCAGGAGGCCCTCCGACCTCTATGTCTCTTGCAAGGGACACTGGAGTTCCTCCACATTTTTGGCAGCCGTTGAATTCACTGCATAGGCAAACAGTATGGAAGACCCACTGCTTTTTAATGGGAACATGTCGTACTCATTACTGTAGCCCAGCTCCATGTGTTTTTAAATTATTAGTGGGGTTTTTCATAAATTTTGGCAGCCGTTGGAGTCACTGCATACCCAATAACCGGATACCAGACCCTCTTTTTCTAATGGGAACATGCCTTTACTGTGGCCCAGCTCTATGTGTCTTTAAATTGTTAGTAGGGTTTTTCCTAAATTTAGCAGCTGTTGTACTCACTGCTTACTCTATAACTGTATAGTAGACCCTCTCCTTTCTAATGGAAACATGTCATACTCGTTACTGTGGCCCAGCTCTATGTGTCTTTAAATTGTTAATGGAGTTTTTCCCAAATTTTGGCAGCCCTTGCAGTCACAGCATGGGCATTACCACTATAGGAGACCCACTGCTTTATAATGGGAACATTTTTTTTACTGAGACCCTCTTCAAAGGGGTATTGGGGTGTGTCCATATTTTTGGCAGCCCTTGCAGTCACTGCATACGCAATAAAAGTATAGGAGACCCACTCTTTAATATTGGGAACAACAAAGCACAGCCGACTGCTGGCCCTTTAAGAATAGTAAGGTTGTAAAAATAGTGTTTGTGACTTTCACAATCCCCCCTTCATAAATGAAACAGGATGTGTCTGATGATGTTTCACACACCACATGGACAGATAAGGTTGTAAAATGTTAAAATGACATTTCCCGGGGAATGCATTTGTCATGGTTGAAAGCAATGCAAAAGTGTAAATATGTATCAAAAACGCTACGAGGGAACATAGCCCAAAGTGTGGAGGAGCATTTTTGCTTTTGATTATTTATTTTGCCTTATATAGAAGTCATTACCCTGGAAAGGATGTTCCTTAACAAATTGCCCTGGAAAATCTATTTTGGTTTCGTTTTTGTATGTTTTATCGTGAGTCCGTAAAAGTGGCGTAATACCTCTGACAACATTGTTGACAGCATTGACCTGGGAGTCAGAAATGCTTCCAGGGGTCTTTCCCATGCTGTTCCCATGTCATTTGAGAACTGTTCCCATCGATTTGGGCAATTGTTAGGCCCTCTGCAGACCGCCAGGGGGAGCCGCTGGAAAAATGCTCGAGTTTCCCATAGACTTACATTGGGCTCGTTACGTGGACCGAGCACTCAAGCATTCCAAATTGCTCGACTCGAGCAACGAGTACTCGAGAATTTTAGTGCTCTCTCATCTCTACACTGTGTTCCAAATTATTATGCAAATAATATTTTCTCAGATTTTCCCAAATTACCTATATGAATTGCAGTCATTGTAATTTTCCAGTCAAATAACTATTAGAGTACAATTGAATGGTTTTTGTACAAACTGCCTATGATAACAGTATATTTTTAAAAAAATAAAAAACTCAAACTGCACTCAAAATGCATGTTCCAAATTATTATGCACAGCAGAGTTTTCAACCTTTTCATTTTAATAAAGAACAAAAAAATGGTCATTTTTGAAATTATAAGCATTAGCAGGTTATTACAAACTGAAATGAAACAGTTTTCAACTCAAAACTTTATTCTAGGTGATGTTACATTTGCACATAGGACCCCTTGTTCAAAAGGAGCTTCTGAACTCTCTCGTCCATTGAATTTGTCAGGTTTTGGATGGTTTCTGCTTTATTTGTTTTGCATGAGGACAGAATACCCTCCCAGAGCTGTTGCTTAGATGTGAACTGCCTCCCGCCATCATACA
The DNA here is from genome assembly GCF_046119375.1 of Phyllobates terribilis. NCBI lineage: Eukaryota > Metazoa > Chordata > Amphibia > Anura > Dendrobatidae > Phyllobates > Phyllobates terribilis. The sequence continues at coordinate 198,632,270 of NW_027362764.1, forward strand.
CACTCCTTTTGATGATGCTCCAGAGGCTCTCAATGGGGTTGAGGTCACAGGAGCATGGGTGCCACACCATAATTTTGTCCCCTTTTATGCCCATAGCAGCCAGAGATGCAGATTTGTTATGTGCAGCATGAGACGGGGCATTATCATGCATGAAAATGATCTTGCTGCGGAATGCACGGTTCTTCTTCTTGAACCATGGAAGGAAGTGCTGTTTGAGAAACTCAACATACATTATGGAGTTCATCTTTACCCCTTCAGGGATCCTAAAAGGGCCGACAATCTCTCTCCCCATGATTCCAGCCCAAAACATTACTCAACCTCCTCCTTGTTAGTGCCGTAGCCGTGTTTGCATGGGGTGTCCATCAACCAGCCATCCTCCACTCCATTCATCTGGACCATCGAGATCATTTCATGCATGATAATGCCCCGTCTCATGCTGCACATAACACATCTGCATCTCTGGCTGCTATGGGCATAAAAGGGGATAAACTTATGGTGTGGCACCCATGCTCCCCTGACCTCAACCCCATTGAGAACCTCTGGAGCATCATCAAAAGGAGTGTCTATGATGGCGGGAGGCAGTTCACATCTAAGCAACAGCACTGGGAGGGTATTCTGTCCTCATGCAAAACAATTGAAGCAGAAACCATCCAAAACCTGACAAATTCAATGGACGAGAGAGTTCAGAAGCTCCTTTCGAACAAGGTGTCCTATGTGCAAATGTAACATCACCTAGAATAAAGTTTTGAGTTGAAAACTGTTTGATTTCAATTTGTAATAACCTGCTAATGCTTATAATTTCAAAAATGACCATTTTTTTGTTCTTTATTAAAATGAAAAGGTTAAAAACTCTGCTGTGCATAATAATTTGGAACATGCATTTTGAGTGCAGTTTGAGTTTTTCATTTTTTTAAAAATATACTGTTATCATAGGCAGTTTGTACAAAAACCTTTCAATTGTACTCTAATAGTTATTTGACTGGAAAATTACAATGACTGCAATTCATATAGGTAATTTGGGAAAATCTGAGAAAATATTATTTGCATAATAATTTGGAACACAGTGTAGTAGTAATATGTCGTCTGATCATGGCGTGATGGTAATACTGTATATGGTCGTTGTGTAGCCAGTAATTATTCCCTTTAAGTAGTTTATTATTCGTATATATATATATATATATATATATATATATATATATACACTACCGCTCAAAAGTTTGGGGTCACCCAGACAATTTTGTGTTTTCCATGAAAACTCATACTTTTATTTATCAAATGAGTTGCAAAATGAATAGAAAATATAGTCCAGACATTGACAAGGTTAGAAATAATGATTTTTATTTGAAACAATCATTTTCTCCTTCAAGCTTTGCTTTCCTCAAACAATGCCCCCTTTGCAGAAATTACAGCATTGCAGACCTTTGGCATTCTAGCTGTTAATTTGCTGAGGTAATCTTGAGAAATTTCACCCCATGCTTCCTGAAGCCCCTCCCACAAGTTGGCTTGATGGGCACTTTTTGCATACCATACGGTCAAGCTGCTCCCACAACAGCTCAATGGGGTTGAGATCTGGTGACTGCATTGGCCACTCCATTACAGATAGAATACCAGCTGACTGCTTCTTCCCTAAATAGTTCATGCATAATTTGGAGATGTGTTTTGGGTCATTGTCCTGTTGTAGGATGAAATTGGCTCCAATCAAGCGCTGTCCACAGGGTTTGGCATGGTGTTGCAAAATGGAGTGATAGCCTTCCTTATTCAAAATCCCATTTACCTTGTACAAATCTCCCACATTACCAGCACCAAAGCAACCCAGACCATCACGTTACCTCCACCATGCTTGACAGATGGCGTCAGGCACTCTTCCAGCATCTTTTCAGTTGTTCTGCATCTCACAAATGTTCTTCTGTGTGGTTCAAACACCTCAAACTTTGATTCGTCTGTCCATAACACTTTTTTCCAATCTTCCTCTGTCCAATGTCTGCGTTCTTTTGCCCATATTAATCTTTTCCTTTTATTAGCCAGTCTCAGATATGGCTTTTTCTTTGCCACTTTGCCCTGAAGGCCAGCATCCCGGAGTTGCCTCTTCACTGTAGACGTTGACACTGGCGTTTTGCATGTATTATTTAATGAAGCTGCCAGTTGAGGAGCTGTGAGGCGTCGACTTGTCAAACTAGAGACTCTAATGTACTTGTCTTGTTGCTCAGTTGTGCAGCGGGGCCTCCCACTTCTCTTTCTACTCTGGTTAGAACCTGTTTGTGCTCTCCTCTGAAGAGAGTAGTACACACCGTTGTAGGAAATCTTCAGTTTCTTGGCAATTTCTCACATGGAATAGCCTTAATTTCTAAGAACAAGAATAGACTATTGAGTTTCACATGAAAGTTCTCTTTTTCTGGCCATTTTGAGAGTTTCATAGAACAAACAAATGTAATGCTCCAGATTCTCAGCTAGCTCAAAGGAAGGTGAATTTTATATCTTCTCAAATCAGTCAAACCATTTTCAGCTGGGCTAACATACTTGTGCAAGGGTTTTCTAGGGTTTTCTAAACATCCATTAGCCTTCTTACACAGTTAGCAAACACAATGTACCATTTAAACACTGAAGTGGTGGTTGTTGGAAATGGGCCTCTATACACCTATGTAGATATTGCAATAAAAACTAGACGTTTGCAGCTAGAATATTCATTTACCACATTAACAATGTATAGAGTGTATTTCTGATTCATTTAATGTTAGCTTCATTGAAAACAATGTGCTTTTCTTTCAAAAATAATGAAACTTCTAAATGACCCCAAACTTTTGAACGGTAGTATATATATATATATATATATATATATATATATATATATATATATATATATATACATACACACATATATAGTTTTTATATAGCAGACTTGTTCACTAAAAATATGGCGATATTTGTTATTTGTCAACGGTGTGGCTACCTTTTAGAAGTATTATTAACTTACATATTACACATATGTCTTTTTTATTATCTAGAACGCTACCAGCACATCTGTGCAACATGTTGGTTGTTTCTCAGTAAATATTTTTCACCGTAGCCCTCATCACTCTTGTTATGTCAATGCTAAGTACAATACCATGCACCATGCATTTATGTTAGGTGGGGAAGGGGTTAACAGCAATATGCTGTATCTTAGAATCGATAACATCAGGTAAAACACTTAAAAATCATAATTTTCTCATAATAGCTCATAAATTCTTTCTTTGTATTGTTTATAAAGTATTCTCTCTTGGGTAAAGTCTGTTTAATATAAATTAGATTCTACTTGGGTGTCTCCCAGCAGGAAGACGATTTATAATTCTGTATCTTCCAGTTGAGGAAATCAATATCTCAGTATTAATATCAACATCAATAATTATATATTACAAGAGAAAAAAATAATTTTTGGTAAAAAAAGGAAACCTACCCATCCTAAAGAAAGAATTGAATTAGAATAAGAGAGTTCTTCATCATCAGTAGAAACCTTGCAATTCACTTACTATAAGCTAACCTCTTAGTTACTTCATTACTTACTTACTTTAGGCAAACTTCAAACTGAAGTAAATTATGTTTTTCACTCTGACATTGGAGCCATATGGCCACAGTAGGGCCATTAACTCAAAAGCTTTATTAGGCCCATGCACCACAGGGTACATTTCTTGGGTCTTTCTCCTAGTGCTCTGGCCTAGAAGTTACAAATTCAAATTTCATGTACATCTGTAGGAGGCCAGTACAGTTGAATAAGAATGACTGTAACCTCTGCAATTCCTGTACTGTGATGATACCCGTTTGCCATTGAGTTCACATTCTCTGGTCCCAAAGAGTTTTTAAATGAAATTGAACGACATTTATGGTCCCTTTTAACATTTAAATTTTTATCAATATTTAATTTTTATAATTGAAACTAGATACCAGAATATATTCTTCTAATCTGTTTACTGTTAACAGTAGTTTGGAGAAATGCTTTAGCCTTATGGACATGTTTGGAGATGGCCTATTGACTTCTTTGGGATAGTGTTTTTGGCATGCTCTGTGTGCAGAAGGCGTGCTGTCCCCATCACCTACTGTAAAAAGTGTTTTCTGTCTGTGTAATCGCTACCAGCTTCACAAATAAGGTGCTATTTTTTTATTATAATCCTGCCTATAATCATAAGGTAAAGATGCCAAAAGGATTATGGGTATACAAAAATAAGAATGTGATAAGGAGTATCTGAGTACACCCGTGATTATTGTGTTCAATGAATATTTCCAACATTTGTACCTAGAGGTAAGTCAATCTGCATTAAATTCTACATTGAAGATAACTAGAATGGGAACAGAGCATAGAAAAAAGGGCGATATCCTATAGAATAGATAAGTATTGGTTACTATCACCTGTGTGAGATGTGATAGACACAACTCCTGAGAAAACATGAAAGTCAGCTGCTGCTGTCGTGGCTAGTGGTTTATTTATGGTGGTGGCTGGTGTTTTTTTATTCTGCGAGTTTCACACTGGATCGTCATCTTTTTTAAGAAAAAAATTAATACATATGACACTGCATACACTCACACTGAAAATGGCCTAAAATGGGCACCAAGACAACATAAGAGTGGAAAATTAGAAGGGAAGAGTGGCCAACGTAAATAGGGAGGAGAAAGATTGTGATTGTTAATAAAGTTAAAAAAGTGAGGGAAGGTGTGTGAGTGGTAGTAAAATGAATATAAATATGTGAAGCTAGAAATTGTGGAGCAATATTATGAAAAGGAAAAGAAAAAAGAGAAAAATGCTGGAAAAAAATTCACGCAAATTCAGCTGGGAAATTTGGTAAATTTGGTGCAGATCAAATTGGCCAGTAAGGGGTTTAAAATGCCTTTTTATACTTACTTCTACTCGACCCCCCCCCAATACTTTGGCAACCGGAAGTCCTCCAAGCAGCCCTTCTGTCTTTGCTCTTCTTTATTCTGTTTTCTATCTTCTTATCTCTCTAAGCTTCTGGTGCTGACATTTTTTCCTGAGGCTGTACATGACCATATGCTGTGTGAAGCGTGTCATAAATGGGATATGTGCCACATGTGATACCATGGGGCCTAGTGAAGACAGTCAGTGCTGGAGGCTGAAAAGAGTAGAGAGGAGAAAGAAGTGACAAGACAAGATCATAGGGCTGGTAGCAAAAAATTTTTTTAGGGAATTTCGTACCAGATTTGATTAGCTACGTATAGATTAATTAATCTATTAGCACATCAAATACAAACTATTTCACAATCTATCTATCTGGGGTCCAGAGTTCAAATCCCAAGCACAACATTTACAAGGAGATTGTAGGTTGCCCCATTGTTTGTGTGGGATTCCTCCGGGTACTCTGGTTACCTCCTACACTCCAAAAACATACTGGCGGAGAATTTAGATTGTGAACCCCAATTACAATGTCATGGATCGATTTGGGGATTTGACCCGGTGATCTGTTGCTTCATGGTCATTTCTTCTGCCTGTTGAGCTATCGCTCTTTTTCTTCCCTGTCCAAATGCTGATTGTTCTTTTAGCTTTATTCTCCCTTCTTTGTATCATACTTTCCAGGTTTTTCCATTCCCATTTTGGTTTTCCCTATCACGTTCTGGGTGGGGCTTTATTTATTATCCCTTCTCTGTACCTCCTTGCTGGCTATTGACGCAATTCCTCCTATCAGTGTGTCTGGATACAGTGAATGACATTACTGCCGTCCAATCTAGGACAGAGGCATGCTAATCTGTCAGTATGGTGATTGACAGCTCAGCCATCCACGCTGGGGCGTGCTGAGCTGTCAGTGACGTGAGTGAAAGTTTAGTCATCCAATCAGGACCAGGCTGTGTTGGAGCTTACGTGTGTCTCCTGTGTCAGAGTAATTACCTGGCTATTTAGATTGTTACCAATTGTAGCTTTGCTCAATAAGTGTTTGCTTGCTCTGTGCACCTAGGCTTGTATTCTGATCTTTGCTGCTTGAACTTGGAGTTGCCTTGACTATCCGTTTGTCTAGCCCTTTTGTCATGATCCGCTACCTTCTTGGAATTCTGACCTCAGACTCTTACCTGACTAAGCCCTTGTCTCACCCCTCTGTCTGTGTTGTACCCTCTTGGCTTTTGACCTCGGACCTCTTGACTACCTAACCTCGCGGCTTGTCCGTTAGTAGTGACTAGCATCACAGCCATATTTCCTAGCGTACTTAGAAGTTCCAGCTCTTTATCTTAGGGGTTTACCTTTGCTGGGTAAACTCTATTGGTATTCTTTCTTCAAGTTGGTTTGCTTTTCCTCCCTTCACCGTTGCCTTTTACCACTGTTAGGGTCTTGGGAGGTTCTTTTTTGTTCCTTTTATTTTTGGTACTCCTTAACCTTCACCTCTCTACTGTATTTTAATGTATCTTAGTTTCACACCTTGGGTTCTCATATCTCTAGTAACACTTTCCTTTCCTCTTGTTGGTATTGTGTTCTGGTCTCCCTTCTGGTTCTCAGGAGGTACGAGAAACCCCACGACGTCCTTTTTAGGGAGCTAGATAAGAGATGGTGTTTTTATGTTTTGTGTCTAGGGCCCTTCTAGTCTGTAAAGTGTGACAAGGTCACTGGTAAAGTACTGGAGGGGAGATATGTATCACTGAGGATGATAGCTTCAGTGATATGAACCTGAGGAAAATTCTCCAGCTCACTAAGTGCTGAGAGGGATTAATCGAACATGTTAAGGGCTGTTTTTTTTTTGTAAATAGCTGAAGAGTGGGTGGAAGGCTGTTCACCAAATCTCCACACCAGGGTGGGGTCTAGAAGGTAAATTGTCAGCCTTCTGAATCATTCAATGTACTGTGTGCCTGGAGACAAGAGCTCCAGAGCTGTGTTTATTGTAAAGAGAGCTGAACCCTGTTCTTTTCCCTGAGCGGGCGAATCCCTGCAGCCACATAGAAGGTGCAATGTTATCTTTTGTTTTCCCATTATGGCAGAAAGGCCGTGTTTAATTTGTTGAACTTTGCACTGGTTTATGACATACCTTTTTAATCAACCAGTTGAAAATTCAAATGAGAAGCGTTCCTGTGTCTACCTCTGTGAGCAGCTAAGTGAGCCAATCTACCTCAACAAGTACTAGTTGGGTGTAGGTGAGGCATTTCCTGGGGTGAGTGTGAACACGTTCATAACAGGGCATAGTGACAATAATGTCTATAAAGCGCTGCAGAATGTGATGGCACTATATAAGTTAAAGAAATAATAATTATCTAGCAGTTTTTCTTTTTATAAGAAAATATTCATCCCATGTGGTAAACTGTCTTTAAAAGTTCTAGAATTGTTTGATTATATTTTTGTAAATATCGTAGACCTACTATGATTTTTTTTCTCAAATTCCTGTTTTAAGGTGTTCATTATTTAATTACACAATCATCATCAAGATGTACTGTATGTCCGCATGCACATTTTATTAAACATGAATAATGTGTTTCATATTTAAAATGACATTTCTATGAATTTGTTGGAAGATGATATATGTCCTCTGTTCTAGAATACCACATTGTAATAAACTGCTTACTGAGTGTGCCCCGGGGGTATGTTTAAATCATTGAATTTTAATGTAAAAAGCCCTGTGTCTATTCTACTTGTAGACACTCCTGTGCAGAAGAATTTGTTACCAGTAGGAAGGGAAAGGATAGATGAAAAATACAATTCTTACTGTATCTTATTTATAGATGCTTTCTGTTCCTGCTGTTGAAATTCTTCCTTCAAAAGTAATTATTTTGTTATTAAGAGTCAGAATTGACACTTAAGTTATTCTTTCAAATGCGGCCACTTTATCATTGTTTCTTCCAAAAAGCTGATGCAGTGAATTTTAATGAAGTTGGCAGGCGTATTGTGAGTAAACACTTCCTTCTGTTTAATCATCAAAAATGAGACAAGAATAATTTAAAAATAAAAAAGGTGATTCATACATCAAGGTGTAAAGTTAAAATTGACTTTCCTTAACAGTTGAAGGTGTAAACAACTGCATGATGGTATGTGCTCATGGATGGTGATAAAAGCATACTTTAAGCAGTAGCAAGTAATGACTCTGAGAATGCAGAGGTGGAAGAACAATAAGTGCAATAGGGTCTTACCTGGATTCAAATTAATAAAATGTGGGCAATGGTGCTCAGCTGGTAGGGTTCTGTGATCACAACTATTAAAAAGACTTAAGCTGCTGCAGACCTAAGGCTATGAGAACATCAATGACTGGAGTGAAAATGGGGTAAATCTTCGCTGCCCACGAATGAGTGATGAGAAGGAGTTAGAATTCCAGGAATGCGGTTTATTAGTCAACAAGTTTCAAAGCGTCACACTTCTTCATCAGGACAAACCACAGTGATCACTGTGGTTTGTCCTGATTAGGGATGAACAAACCCGAACTGTAAAGTGTCCGGTACCGAACTCTGAATACTGACTTTTTCCTGGAAGTCCATTTTACTGTTTGGGTTTGGTGCCGAATAAAGTTTGTTGAAAGGCTGCATCACAGTCAAGTAATGGCATGGCTGTGATGGGCCAGTGCAACACGTGACCTGGCATGTATAAATGCCGGATCATGGGTGGTGCCTCTATTGTGCTCCGATTAGCATAGGGACAGTGTGTAAAATAAATAAATAAATAATTAAAAAAAAATGACGTGGTGTCCCCCATATTTTTAATAACCAGCCAAGGGAAAGGAGACAGCTGTGACCTGGGCCAATATGCACGGACCTTCCCAGCATATTATTATCAACCAGAGAAAGCAAAACCATTGGCTCACCCACGAATGATATGTCGGTGCAGTCGCCCACAGCAACGGATTTGATATGGACTGTTACGGACGATCTGGCTGAGAACCGGAGGATAAAGTTTGAGTTATTTTTGTAAGTTGCCAAAATAAAGACATTTAAGTTGGACTAACATGGGTTACTGCCTCATTACCGCACTGTCGTGAAAGAAGCTTCATTACAAGACATAGTATTTTTTTAATTACTGAGTGCTTTAATTCTTGAAATACTGAAATATCTCTTAAAAAAGCATTATTACAAGCCTCGCATATAGTGGCTTAATGTGTTTTCTTGAAATAAGGCCATAATATTTTCTTTGTACACATTCTAAAAAATGGTTTTAGATTTTTCTAACAGTTTGTGCTTCAAAGATCTTATTATGTTAAACAATAAAGTAGTATATATGTAGGTAAGCACCAAAGTCAGAAATCATAGACAGTATTCATTGTAATGGTACATAAAAAAAAATTCTCAAAGTAAAAAGAAAATAATAAACACAATAATAAAACAGTTTTTATTAAATAAAAGCCATAAAACACAGAAAATAAATGTATTTGTTACTTTCCTAATCATAAGAAGAACTATTAACAGTACACAAAGGCATGCAAAAAAAATCAATAAAATAAAGTGGTAGAATTGCTTTTCTCTACGTTCTAGTGTTCAGAAATAAACATTTATTTACATGTTTTCCAAATGATTCAAAAAAATACTTCATGCAGCTTCATAAAAAATAGGTGGCTAAAGAGATTGTATCATGCATTTAACTGTATTTTTATTTGTACTGTATCTACATTTTAGTTTAAAAAGAGATATAGTGGATTGAGGTTTCTGCTATTTTTTTGTATTGTTTTAAAAACTTTTATGAAGACACTTCTGTATTTCCTGCTTAACCGGTTCCCGACCGCCCACTGTACATAAACGTCGGCGCTGCCTGGGCTCTGTGCAGCACCGACGTTTAAAAACGGTGGGTGGTCCCGCAGCGCTCAGGACCCCCAGGGTCCTGCAAGCACTGCGATTCCGGTGCAGAGCGTTATCTCTGACAGGGGACATCATCGGGACCTGATTGGATCAGGTCCCAATGATGTTAACCCTTTGCTATGTTCTATATGCAGCGATCTATAGTGATGGCGGCATATAGAAGATAGACAGAGGAGAGGGGGTCATCTTACTTACCTCTCCGATGACCCCTGATACTTTCCAGGACCTGACGTTGCTATGGCAGCTGAAGGTCACATGACCGCCTCCAGATCTGCCATATATGGTGTCCTGTCAGGCTCAGCCTGCAGCTGAAGCCTGGCAGGACACACTGACTGTGAAACAGACAGCAAAGTTCTCAAGTAATGTAATACATGTCTATTACATTACATGAGATCAGTGATCAGAAAAATAAAAATTAATGTCCCATACAGGGACTAAGTAAAAATGTAAAAAAAAAAGTTTAAAAAAATGTTTTTAAACTGTTAAAAAAAAATCACAAAATAAATAAAAATAAATAAATAAAATATTAAACCAATAAATCCGTATATTTATGCAAAACAAAAAAAAGTACACATATTTGGTATCGCCGCGTCCGAAACAACCCGATCTATAAAACTGTCACACTAATTAACTCCTTCTGCGCACACCGTAATAAAAATAAATAAAAAACGGAGCAAAAAAATATGCTTTTTCATCATATCGCCAAACAAAAAGTGGAAAAAAATGCGATCAAAAAGCAAAATGGAAATAAAAATGGTATCGCTGAAAATGTCATCTTATTCCGCAAAAAAAAAGCTGCCATACAGGTCCATCAGCCGAAAAATAAAAAAGTTATAGGGCTCAGAATAAAGCAATGCAAAAAAAATATTTTTTCTATAAAATTGTTTTATTGTGTAAAAGCGCCAAAACATAAAAAAATATACAGTAAGTGTAGTATCACTGTAAACGTACTGACCCGAAGAATAACGCTGCCTGATCACTTTTACCACACGCAGAACGGCATAAAAAAAACCCTCAAAAAACAATTCCTGAATTGTTGGTTTTTCTTAATTTTACCTCCCAAAAAACGGAATAGAAAGCGATAAAAAAAGTCACGTACCCAAAAATGGTACCAATAAAAATGTCAACTCGTCCCGCAAAAAACAAGCCATCACATGACTCTGTTGGCCGAAATATGGAAAAATTATAGCTCTCAAAATATGGTGATGCAAAAACTAGATTTTGCAAAAAAAAGCGTCTTAGTGTGTGACAGCTGTCAATCATAAAAACCCAATATAAATCTGGTGTCTCTGTAATCGCACCGACCCGAAGAATAAAGTAATCTAATCAGCTATATCACACGAGGAACTGCGTAAAAAATAAATAAAACCAATTCTTCACCTGCTACTGATTTGTTTATTATGTCTCCCAAAGATCGCAGTAAGACTCTGCCCACATTTATCCTGCGCTCTGCGCGGAGCACTTACACCAGAGTTTCCATGTAAATCTCTGAAATACGTGATTCAGACGGAACCCATGACGGAAGATTCCCTGTAATGAGGCAGATATAGGCCACTGTGGATGCCGTCTGGCCTGTGATCCCACGGTGTCATTTGTTTTAGGCGTGCATAAAAGTGCGGTTGGCCACAGTTTTGTGCAGTTCAGAAAAAAAGGACACCGCTAAACAGAGGCCAGACGGAGTCCAGAGTAACTCAGCTGCCTCATTACAGTGAATGGATCCCGCAGGGGTTTCATCTGAATTACATCACTTGGAAATTTAGATGGAAACCCCGATGTAAGTGCTCAGCCTAGAGCGCCGGATAAATGTTACGTAAAATGATCCCAATGAAAGCTTCAACTCAGTCCTCAAAAAAAGCTAGTCCCCAGTCAGGTCCGTCATCTGTTAAAAATATAAGGGACTTCCAAGTTACTGGTAGCAGAAAGGCTCTGGAAAAGCAAAATGGCCCTTGCCCCCCAAAAGAAATTCTGAAAATTTTGTGCTCCCAAATCCAAATGCCTATTCTACAATAATTTATTCTCCAATTGTCAAATAGCGCTCCGTCCCCCCCAGATCTCGCCGTATGGCTGAGCGGTACGATGCAGTCACATATGGGGTATTGCCACTTTTAGAAGAAATTGTGTGACACATTTCGGCACCATTTTTACCCATTGCCCTGTGTGAAAATGTAAAATCTGAGGGTAAAACATTTTTTTGTGGTAAAAATATAATTATGCTTTTTTTTCACTGCCCAATGGTATAAATTTAAAGATTAAAAAATTCTCACTACTTCCCTAGATGAATTCCTTGAGAGGTGTAGTTTACAAAATGGGATCACTTGTGGGGGTTTCTGCTGTTTCGGCATGTCAGCGACTCTTCAAATGTGACATGGGGTCTGCAACCTATCCCAGCCAACATAGCGCTCCTTTCTCTTCCGAACCCTGCCGTACACCAAAGCAGTGGTTTTCCCCCAAATATGGGGTATCGGCGTACTCAGGAGAAATTGCACAACAAATTTCATGGTGCAATTTATCCTGTTAACCTTATAATAATGCAAAATTAGGGAATGAAAAACATTTTTTGTGGGAAAAATGTGAAAATTTTATTTTTATGGCTCAATATTATAAACTTCTGTGAACAGCTGGGGGTGCAAGGTGCTCACCACACATCTAGATAAGGTCCCAAAGGGGTCTAGTTTCCAAAATGGTGGCACTTGTGGGGGGTTTCCACTGTTTAGGCACATTAGGGGCTCCCCAAATGCGACATGGCATCTGCTAATTATTCAAACAAATTTTACATTCAAAAAGTCAAATGGCGCTCCTTCCCTTTGAAACCCTGCCGTGCGCCCAAACAGTGGTTTGCCTCCACATATGGGGTATCGGCGTGTTCAGGAGAAATTGCACAACAAATTTCATGGTGCAATTTATCCTATTACCCTTATGATAATGCAAAGTTAAGGGATGAAAAACGTTTTAGTGGGAAAAATGTGAAAATTTTATTTTTACAGCTCAATATTATAAACTTCTGTGAAGCACCTTGGAGTTCAAGGTGCTCACCACACATCTAGATAAGTTCCCTAAGGGGTCTAGTTTCCAACATGGTGTCACTTGGGGGGGTTTCCACTGTTTAGGCACATCAGGGGCTCCCCAAATGCAACATGGCGTCTTCTAATTATTCAAACAAATTTTACATTCAAAAAGTAAAATGGCGCTCCTTCCCTTTCAAACCCTGCCGTGCGCCCAAACAGTGGTTTGCCTCCATATATGGGGTATCGGCGTGTTCAGGAGAAATTGCTCAACAAATTTCATGGTGCAATTTATCCTATTACCCTTATGATAATGCAAAATTAAGGGATGAAAAACGTTTTTGTGGGAAAAATGTGAAAATTTTATTTTTACAGCTCAATATTATAAACTTCTGTGAAGCACCTTGGGGTTCAAGGTGCTGACCACACATCTAGATAAGTTCCCTAAGGGGTCTAGTTTCCAAAATGGTGTCACTTGTGGGGGGTTTCCACTGTTTAGGCACATCAGGGGCTCCCCAAATGCAACATGGCGTCCTCTAATTATTCAAGCAACTTTTACATTTAAAAAGTCAAATGGTGCTCCTTCCCTTCCGAACCGTGCAGTGCACCCAAACAGTGGTTTTCCCTGACATAAGGGGTATCAGCGCGCTCAAGAGAAATTGCACAAAAAATTTTGGTGTCCATTTTTTCCTGCTACCCCTGTGAAAATAAAATAAATTGGGTCTAAATTAACATTTTTGTGAAAAAAGTTAAATGTTAATTTTTTTCTTCCACATTCCAAGCACCTGAAGGGTTAATAAAGTTCTTGAATGTGGTTTTGAGCACCGTGAGGGGTGGAGTTTTTAGAATGGTGTCACTTTTGGGTATTTTCTGTCATAAAGACCCCTCAAAGTGACTTCAAATATGATGTGGTCCCTAAAAAAATGTTTTTGTAAATTTTGTTGGAAAAATGAGAAATCACTGGTCAACTTTTAACCCTTATAGCTCCCTAACAAAAAAAAAAATTGGTTCCAAAATTGTGCTGATGTAAAGTAGACATGTGTGAAATGTTATTTATTAACTATTTTGTGTGACATATCTCTCTGATTTAAGGGCATGAAAATTCAAAGTTTGAAAATTGCAAAATTTTCCAAATTTTCGCCAAATTTCCGATTTTTTTCACAAATAAATGCAAGTGATATCAAAGAAATTTTACCACTATCATGAAGTACAATATGTCACGAAAAAACTGTCTCAGAATCAGGGGGATCCGTTGAAGTGTTCCAGAGTAATTACTTCATAAATTGACAGTGGTCAGAATTGAAAAAATTGGCCCGGTCACAAAGGCAAAAACAGGCTCTGGTGCGAAGTGGTTAAACAGTGTATCAGGATGTGTTTTATTAGAACTACATAGGATGGAAGACAATGGTCAAAAACTGACAATTTACTAATTCATTATTCACCAATGAATGTTGTACAGATCCCCACAAAAGAGACCAAGGTGTGAATAGTAGATAAGCATTAGGGTGGTGCCAGCATGGTTTCAGTTACCGCTCAGTGTACTGTATAGTTAGTGGTGGCTGTAACCGTACCCCTGGAACTGACTGACAGTTTGCTCTACTTAGGTGGGGTACCATGCAAGTCAGTGATGTAAGTCATACCCCATGTGACCACATGTGGAACGGTGCACGTCAAAGGTGTGCATCACATCCTCTGTGATGATGAAGTAGGAAGGTACAAGACAGAAAATAGAAGAGCCAATAAGTGATAGGTGGACATGTATGGGGAGGGTTGAGGAGAGGCGAGTGTTATTTGTTTTTAACCCTTTTTAAACTAATAAAATTTCCATCAAGTTTATTTGATAGAAATATAATTTCTCCCCTGAATTGAGTAAGCCTATCCAATGCTGACATAACTTTATGATAGTTATGTTCTTTTTTAAACATTGGACATAAAATATGAAACATTATGGGACCAAGAAAACAGGTTAATGCTAGTATCTGACACATCTAACAAAACTTTGATACACTTGATTTTCATTCCACCAAAGGTATTATTGTTTGAATGAATTCAATATAAGTAAATAAAACTAATAAAAACAATGTGGCATAAATCCTCAGAAATTTGGGTGGTAGTCCTAATTAGGAGTAGGTAGAAGGGCTATGGTATGGTACAAAATGCCAGTGGTCCCCAAGGAGAGAGGAAGAGTGAGTTAGTTAAAGGTTAGAACTAATAATCTGGACACAGGTATTAATTGAAGGATGTTAGTAATATTTTCATGGGGCAAGAGGAAGTTGAGTCTTGGATGTAGAGGCTTGCTTATACAGATGCTGATGGTATGAGAGCTGGGAGAAATAAAAGGATATGTAAAGTGTGATGTACAATTAATTACAGTATTAGAATAGGTTATAGTTACCTGATTGGTAGGGTTTCAAATGTATATGCTCCCTAGTTGGAAAGGAGAATAGATGGAGGTCCATGTCCCAATGGGACCTAGTGGGGAATGAAAGGGAGGAAAAAGGAATAGAGTGCTGTAGGTAGTAGGATTAAGAGGGGGAGTAGCTGGTTGGTGGATTAAGGTTGTTACCTGAATAGTGCGGTACCAAAATCCAGACCAAGAAGAAGTGTTGCCGTGGTAGCACCCTGTATAGGTGGATATGCCGGTGCCTAGCTTTGTAGGATCATATAGGTATATATGGGTGTGCTCAGGCTAGAGGGCTTGCCCCCTGAGGGTTATTGGGGTCTAAGGGAAAAATAGGGGTTAATTTTGGCAAGTATGACAAGCACTTAATACTTAATATGCACAAATTATGAGTAAGTACAAATAAAATGCTTGACGTGGTAGTGATACCTACTTGCAGGTGCTGCAAATATCTGAATTCCTAGTGGACAGGTTCTTTCATAAAAGAAGCAAGGTGCTTTTGTCAGTACAGGGTCCAGCAGTCAATTGCCCTGCTTTCAGCGTGATTCTTGGTTGTTGTGCTGCGCTGTACCACTGGCAGCGTGCTGGCAGGAGCAAGGTGCACAAGGATGCAAGCGGATGCACAAACCTGATCTGGTGGCGGAATCCGGTAGCGTCTGGTCTAAGAAGTGGCTCCAGGGCCTAATCGGTACCTCGCGAATAGTTGTGATGGACGGAGAATGTGCTTCAGCGTGGTGGAGCGGAGTCCCGGCCGGCGACTCGCGCTCATGCGTATCTTGGTGCGGCGGTATGCAAGGACCTGCCAGTACGCAAGGACCTGCCGTGACGTAGTAGTCACGCGTTGATCACGTGATCGCTATGTATGGAGCGGTAGAAAGACCAAAGTAGTTCCCATATTTTTACAGATTCCAAAAAGGAGGATTGGTAGCCTTTGTCAATAAATGTATTAGTGAGGTTTACTGCTTCAGCTTCAAAGTCAGGGACCTTGGAGCAATTGCGGTGAAGTCTCATATACTGGCTGGGTTGAATATTCAGCAGCCAGTTAGGAAGATGACAGCTATCGATTGGGATGAAGCTATTAGCGTCAGTAGGTTTATAATATGTGCGGCTACAAAGACTGCACTGATCGATAGAAATATTGAGGTCTAAAAATTTTTATTTGTTGTTGGTTTGTATGGGAGGTGAATTCTAAATGGAATTCATTTTTGTTGATGTTCAAAAGGAAGTTCGCAAGGGATTCTTGGCCCCCTGACCAGCTGAAGATGATGTCAACTATGAATCACTGCCATAGGGCCAGGCTCGCGCGCAGCACCCTCCGGGGCAAATGGCCGTGTTTTCCCATCTGCCCACATTGAGGTTGGTGGAGCTGGGCGTGAACCTGGTCCCCATCGCAGTACCCCATTGCTGTGTGTAGTGGTGTCCTTCATGGATAAAGTTGTGGGTAATTATAAATTGCATACACTCTCTAATGAACAAAATCTGTTCTGGTGGTGTTTTGCGAAATGATTGAAGGAAATGGGTAGTCACCTTGCAACCTTTGTCATGTTCGATAACAGTATATAGTGAAGATATGTGTAGGGTTCCAAATATGTAATGTTTTTTTCCATGAAATTCTGTTGAGGAGTTGTAGAATATGTTTGCTATCCTTTAGATTGGTCTGGAGTTTAGGCACTATATCATGGAGATGGTGGTCAGTGTACCTAGACAGATTCGAGGTTAAGCATTGTATTCCGGATACAATTGGTCATCCTGGGGGGTATATGAGAGATTTATGGATTTTTGGCAGGTAGTAAATTACTGCAGTTCTTGAATAGGGAATATTAATGTACTCAAATTCTTGTTTATTGAGGAAGCCTGCTTCGAGGCCTTTGTTGATTAGGGTTTTCATTTCCTTTAGATATTGTTTTAAGGGGTCCTGGTCCAGGATTTTGTACATGCGGGTATTGCTAAGGAGTCTATCTGCTTACCTTTGGTATTGCTTGGAATCCAGGACAATGATCCCCCCACCTTTATCAACTGGTCTAATTACAATATTTTTATTGTTCTGTAGTTGGCGGATCGCTCCTTTTTCATAGGTTGTAAGGTTGCTTTTGAATTTTGAGCACCTTTTGTCACTGATGTGGCGGAGGTCATGGATAACATTTTTCTGGAAGCTTAATATAGCTTCCGAGTATTCACTCAATGGATTGAAATTGGATTCATTTGTGAGTTCAATGTCGATGAAGTTGTTAACATTAGGTTCCCATGTATGGTAATTGTCTAGGATAGGTTCCTTTTTCATAAAGTGTTTTTTATTGCTAGTTTTCTGTTGAATTGTTTGATGCTGATAAATGCTTTAAATGTGTCACATTTTGATGATGAAGCGTACTTTAATCCTTTGTTGAGGAGAGAAATCTCATTGGGTTTTAGATGGTGTTGGCTGAGATTAAAGATGCCCTTAATTTCCTTATTGGGTTTGTTTACTTCCTCTGGTTTCTTCTTCTGGTTTCCCCCTGTCTGGGGATATTGGTGACGCACCCACTCTACTTGAATGAGACCATATGTTCAAACTTTTTTCCCAGCAGGCAGTCAAATTCATTATTGACAAAAGGAAAAATCAGGTATTGGAAAGTAAATCCAAAATTTCTAAATTATACAGAGAAATCAGAGCATAGCAAAGCCACCCTGAAATCATCCGTCTAACCAAAAGCATAAGGATGAGGATTAATTATAAAGAAAAGGATATTATTGACAAAAAGCAAAAGAAATTTGGCCGCGACCTCATCCCAGAACCAGCACCTGGATATTGCCAACGTCATAACCAGGTGTTCAGAATTTTAGATGAAGTTGAAGCTACCCCACCTTATTCTCCAATATCAGAAGATAGATTTTCTACCTATCCCAATTCCCAGGAAGAGGAACTACTACCCCAACAAATATCTGCTCCTTCAAACTTAGTACCTTCCCAAATATACACCCAAATCCCCCCCTTGTTGCTAATGCACCTGTATCTACACCCATTACCACTGAAAATAGGCATAGCCCCCTAAGTAACCTTGAAAGAACCCTACCACCCAATCCTGTTCATTTCCCCACTCAACCACAGGCAGATTATACACTGCCATCTGAAACCGCCCTGACTGCACCCCAAGTAAGAAAGAGAACTAGTACATCTAATTTTTATTAGTTGGCACCAAAATCAAACATAAGAGGGTCAACAGGGGGAGGAAACTCACCAAAAAGAAGAAGAAACCAGAGGAAGTAAACAAACCCAATAAGGAAATTAAGGGCATCTTTAATCTCAGCCAATACCATCTAAAACCCAATGAGATTTCTCTCCTTAACAAAGGATTAAAGTACGCTCCATCAACAAAATGAGACACATTTAAAGCATTTATCAGCATCAAACAATTCACCAGAAAACTAGCAATAAAAAAACACTTTATGAAAAAGGAACCTATCCTAGACAATTACCATACACCAGAACCTAATGTCAACAACTTTATCCAAACTGAACTCACAAATAAATCCAATTTCAATCTCTTGAACGAATACTTGGAAGCTATATTAAACTTCCAGAAAAATGCTATCCAGGACCTCTGCCACATCAGTGACAAAAGGTGCTCAAAATTCAAAAGCAACCTCACAACCTCTGAAAAAGGAGCAATTCGCCAACTACAGAACAATAAAAATATTGTAATTAGACCAGCTGATAAAGGTGGGGGGATCGTTGTCCTGGATTCCAAGCAATACCACAGGGAAGCAAATAAACTCCTTAGCGATTTCCGCACATACAAAATCCTGGACCAGGACCCCTCAAAACAATATTTAAAGGAAGTGAAAACCTTAATCAACAAAGGCCTCGAAGCAGGCTTCCTCAATAAACAAGAATTTGAGTACATTAATATTCCCTATCAAAGAACTGTGATATTTTACTACCTGCCAAAAATCCATAAATCTCTCATAGACCCCCCAGGACTACCAATTATATCCAGAATACAATGCTTAACGTTGAATCTGTCTAGGTACATTGACCACCATCTCCATGATATAGTGCCAAAACTCCAGACCTATCTAAAGTATAGCAAACATATCCTACAACTCCTCAACAGAATTTCATGAAAAGACCATTACATATTTGGAACCCTAGACATATCTTAACTATATACCGTTATCGAACATGACAAAGGTTGTGAGGCGATGACCCATTTCCTCCAATCATTTAGCAAAACACCACTGGAATAGATTTCCTTCCTTAGAGAGTGAATGCAATTTATACTTACCGACAACTTCTTTATCCATCAAGGACGCCACAGTGCCCAGCTACGCCAGCAATTCATAGTGGACATCATCTTCATCTGGTCAGGGGGCCAGGAATCCCTTCTGAACTTCCTTTTGGACATCAACGAAATGAATTCCATTTAGAATTCACCTCCCATACAAGCCAACAACAAATACATTTTTTAGACCTCAATATTTCTATCGATCAGTGCAGTCTTTGTACCCGCACATATTATAAGCCTACTGACGCTAATAGCTTCATCCCAATCGATAACTGTCATCTTCTTAACTGGCTGCTGAACATTCAACCCAGCCAGTATATGAGACTTCACCGCAATGGCTCCAAGGTCCCTAACTTTGAAGCTGAAGCAGTAAATCTCACTTATACATTTCTTGACAAAGGCTACCAATCCTCCTTTTTGGAATCTGCAAAAAATGGGATTACTTTGGTCTTTCTACCGCTCCACACATAACGATCATGTGATCAATGCGTGACCCACTACGTCACGGCAGGTCCTTGCGTACCTGCAGGTCCTTGCATACCGCCGCACCAAGACTCCTATGAGCACAAGTCGCCGGCCGGGACTCCGCTCCACCACGCTGAAGCACATTCTCCGCCCATCACAACTATCCACGAGGTACCGATTAGGCCCCTGGAGCAACTTCTTAGACCAGATGCTACCGTATACCGCCACCAGATCAGGTTTGTGCATCCGCTTGCATCCTTTTGCACCTTCCTGCTGCCAGCGCGCTGCCAGTGTTACAGCGCAGCACAACAACCAAGAATCATGCTGAAAGCAGGGCAAATGACTGCTGGACCCTGTACTGACAAAAGCACCTTGCTTCTTGTATGAAAGAACCTGTCCACTAGGAACTCAGATATTTGCAGCACCTGCAAGTAGGTATCACTACCACACCAAGCATTTTATTTGTACTTACTCATAAGTTGTGCATATTAAGTATTAAGTACTTGTCATACTTGCCAAAAGTAACCCCTATTTTTCCCTTTGACCCCAATAACCCTCAGGGGCAAGCCCTCTAGCCTGAGCACACCCATATATACCTATATGATCCTACAAAGCTAAACAAGGGCATATCCACCTATACAGGGTGCTACCACGGCAACACTTCTTCTTGGTCTGGATTTTGGAACCGCACTATTCAGGTAACAACCTTAATCCACCAACCATCTACTCCCCCCTCCCTAATCCTACTACGTACAGCACTCTATTCCTTTTTCCTCCCTTTTTTCCCAACTAGGTCCCATTGGGACACGGACCTCCATCTATTCTCCTTTCCAACTAGGGAGCATATACATTTGAAACCCTACCAATCAGGTAACTATAACCTATTCTAATACTGTAATTAATTGTACATCATACTGTACTTTAAATATCCATTTTTTCTCCCAGCTCTCATACCATCAGAATCTGTATAGGCAAGCCTCTACATCCAAGACTCAACTTCCTCCGGTCCCATGAAGGTATTATTAACATTCTTCAATTAATACCTGTGTCCAGATTATTAGTTCTAACCTTTAACTAACTCACTCTTCCTCTCTCCTAGGGGACTACTGGCATTTTGTACCATACCATAGCCCTTCTACCTAATCCTAATTAGGACTACCACCCTAAATCCTGAGGATTTATGCCACATTGTTTTTATTCGCTTTATTCGCTTATTTTAACATATCTATCAACTGCTGATTTTAATCGATTATTGAATATCTAAGAATAAAAAACTCTCTATTTTAATTTTACACCTCTCCAAGTCTGTATATCCAGAGCAATTTTATTTATTTTTATATATACTTTTATCACTAATAGTTTATTAAAAACCGATATCCTAGATATTGGTAGGACACTGAGTGGTCACTGTCCCAATTTGCAGCAGGCTTATAGACTTCCTACCAGAGCCACTGTAAACCCCAGTATTTTTCTGAATTCAATATAAGAGTAGAAGAGCGGCATGCTATAATAGCATTCCTCTGTGATAATGAAACCATAGCTTACACAAATTAGATTCCAATTTCTTCACTACCTTAATTTTATTGCATCATTTGTAATTAAGAAGTCTAATAAATATGTACTAAAAAACAAATAATCAGTGTGGGGTGACATGCTGTAGAAAATTCTACCTTTTTTTTATGTTTAATTTTTACGTTGTTCATTTTACAGTGAAGATGACCTGGCAACATAATTATGTATGTCAGTACGATTACGGCTGTTGTAGACTTATACACTTTTTAAATATTTTACTCATTTTAGAAAGCCAATTGGTTTGTGTCGGCATTTTCTGAGACTCATAACTTTTTTATAATTCCGTTGTTGGATTGATTTAAGGATTTGTTTTTTATAAAGCATGCTGTAGTTTTTAGTTTTTGGCATCATTGTTGCATATTATGTTTTGATCGCTTTTTAATGCATTTGGTTACAAAGGTATGGTAAATGTAAATTTTTTTTGTGCTATTTACCCTAGGGGTTTAAAAAAACTTTAAATTTTGATTTAACACAATGATACAAATTTTTTTTTTCTTTGATAAAATAAGCCATTGAGCCTCTGCTTCTTCACAATTCTTGTAAAAGGTGCTAAATTGCAATAGGGTCTTATCCAAGTAAGAGAGATAGAACAATAATAAATAATTAGTCTCACTTTACATGGTTGCATGAGATACAACCACTACACATGCATAGATTCCAGCTGCTGCAGCTTCCAGAGAGTTGTATATGAAATTTATCTTGGGCGTTGGAAGAATCCTGTGCTGCTGGATAAATGACAAACTATGATGGAGAATGGATTATTGGTTTATTGTCGAAGCGTTTCAGAGTCACTCCGATTCCTTCTTCAGGACAACCACAAATGAAAAAATGTGGTTGCCCTGAAGAAGGAGTCGAAGTGACTCTGAAGCATGTTTACAATAAACCAATAAGCCATTCTCCATCTTAGCTTGACATCTATCCAGCGGCGCAGGATACTTCCATCACCCGTGGTAAATTTCTTCACAATTCTAGCTCTCTTGCCTTGAAAGGGAACTATATTTAAATCCAACCAAGAACAACATCTTGCTAAAACCCAATCTGATACATAAAAACAGTAGACAACTAATAGATTTTCAGTGATGTCAACTTTGTCTCAAAATAAGGTGTTGCAAGCCTTCTACTGTGTAAAGGACAAAGTAATTAGAAACTAGATTCCAGGTGTCACTTCCTTACATGTGGCATAACGCTATGCACTTTCCAGAATGGTAAGTAAATCTCCTGAGAAAATACTAAGCATTGTTCTTGTGGAACAAAGTTGTAACATGTTGTAGCTTTTGAGCATTGATGCAATATTTACACGGTGCCACATTCACTTGTCAGCAACTCATTGGAGACATGAAGGGGATTATATGCACTCATCGAAAGATGATGCCTCTGTACAATGTTAAATAGCTGAATAGATTTAAAAAACAAATCCTACCATTTGTTACTTCAGGTGATTCACTTCTTATTTTTACACTTTTTTTTTATCATGTGAAGATTTGAATTTTTAACGTCTTTTAGCTGCAGATATGTTTCAGTATGTAAATGACTTTTATCTTCTCAGATTTTTGTCAATTTATTCAAATTCAGATAATTCTCAAATTATATTACTTTAAAAATTGCCCGTGCCAATTACTATTGTATATTTATTACAAAAGGGGTAACCACATGTGAGTTAATAAGAGTTGAATTGGAAATTTGCTAAAATGCATTTTCTGCAATGCATAATAGAAATGATTATACATTTATTGAATAAATATAGTAAAAAGTAAGGAATGTATGCTTGTACTACATGTCAGAGACTTGGATTCTATAGAGCACACAGAAGTAGAACTGCACTCTCTCAGGTGGGCATTAGTTAGCGTGCACACAGGCAATGTGGTTTGGTCCAAACAGGTGCAGTTTTATTGCTTTCATAAAACTAGAAGGGATTTAAAACCCCAAAAAACAGTGTCTTCTGGGCACAAAGGTTTAAAGATATGTGGTTGTGGATTTTATTAATCACCTAGGCAGTAGGGATGAGCGAGCACTAAAATACTTGGGTACTCGTTCGAGTCGAGCAAATTGGAATGCTCGAGTGGTCGATCTGAGTAACGAGCCCAATGTAAGTCTATGGGAAACTCAAGCATTTTTCTGGCGGCTCCCCCGGCGGTCTGCAGAGGGCCTAAAAATTGCCCAAATCGATCGGAACAGTGCTCAAATAACATGGGGAGAGCATGGGCAAGACCCCTGGAAGCATTTCTTACTCCCAGGTCACTGCTGTCAGCAACGTTGTCAGAGGTATTACACCACTTTTACGGACTCACAATAAAGCATACAAAAACAAAACCAAAATGGATTTTCCTGGGCAATATGTTAAAGAACATCCTTTCCAGGGTAATGACTTGTATATAAGGCAAAATAAATAACCAATAACAAAAATGCTTCTCCACACCTTGGGCTATGTTCACACGTAGCGTTTTTGATGCATTTTTGCACTTTTGCATTGCTTTCAACCAAGACAAATGCATTCACCATGAAATGTCATTTTAACATTTTACTACCTTATCTGGCCATGTGGTGTGTGACACATCATCAGACACATCCTGTTTCATTATGATGGAGGGACTCTGAAATTCACAAAGGCTATTTTATAGGGCCATCAGACGGCCCTTACTATTCTTAAAGGGCCAGCAGTCGGCCCTTGCTATTGTTAGAGAGCCATCAGCCGACTATGCTTTGTTGTTCTCATTATTTTTGAGTGGGTCTCCTATACTGTTATTGCGTATGCAGTGACTGCAATGGATGCCAAAAATTTGGAGAAACTCCAATGCCCCTTGCAAGAGATATAGAGGTCGGAGGGCATCCTGCAAAAAATGCTCCCATTATTAGGAAGTGTGTTACACATACTGTTTGCCTATGCAGTGAAACACAGCTGCCAACAATTTGGAGGAACTCCAATGCCCCTTGCAAGAGATATAGAGGTCGGAGGGCGTCCTGCAAAAAATGCTCCCATTATTAGGAAGTGTGTCACCCATACTGTTTGTCTATGCAGTGAAGCAATGGCTGCCAAAAATTTGGAGGAACTCCAATGCCCCTTGCAAGAGACGTAGATATGTTGATATGGTACATATGGTGGTGATATGGTGGTGGAGGATGAGGTTGCGAAGAAGGATGAGGACAAGAGCAAATAGACAAAATCAGGAAGCGCATACCCATGTCTGGGTGTGAAGACAGAGGTGCATGGGAATAGAGTTAGACCTCCTAAAAAAAAGACACTGTATTGGAGTTCATGTTACACTGCTATCATTCAGTGATGTTGAGAAGTATGGCCCAATCCAGCCCTTGTTCATTTTTACAAGAGTCAGCCTGTCAGCATTTTCAGTTGACAGGCGGATACGCCTATCGGTTATACAGTGGGGAAAAAAAGTATTTAGTCAGCCACCAATTGTGCAAGTTCTCCCACTTAAAAAGATGAGAGAGGCTTGTAATTGACATCATAGCTAGACCTCAACTATGAGAGACAAAATGAGAAAACAATCCTGAAAATCACATTGATTAGTAAAGAATTTTTTTTTCAAATTTTGATGGAAAATAAGTATGTGGTCAATTACAAACAAGCAAGATTTCTGACTCTCACAGACCTGTAACTTCTTGTTTAAAAGGCTCCTCTGTCCTCCACTCATTACCTGTAGTACTGGCACCTGTTTGAACTTGTTATCGGTATAAAAGACACCTGTCCGCAACCTCAAAGAGTCACACTCCAAACTCCACTATGGTGAAGACCAAAGAACTGTCGAAGGACACCAGAAGCAAAATTGTAGCCTTGCACCAGGCTGGGAAGACTGAATCTGCAATAGGCAAGCAGCTTGGTTTGAAGAAATCAACTGTGGGAGCAATTATTAGAAAATGGAAGACATTAGAAAATTTTTTACAGGCATCATAAACACGCTTTAAAATAATTATGTGGGTGTTGCATCATGGACCACGGTCAAGCTGGTGATATGGTGGTGGAGGATGAAGAGAAGGAGTATAAGAGCAAATATCCAAAATCAGGAAGCGTATATCCATGTGTGGGTGTGAAAAGGTGCATGGGAATACACCTCTCAAAAAAAGGCACTGGATTTGAGTTTATGTTGCGCTGCTATCATTCGGTGGTGTTGAGAAGTCTGGCCCAATCCAGCCCTTGTTCATTTTGATAAGAGTCAGCCTGTAAATATTTTCAGTTGACAGTCGGATGCGCTCATCAGTTATAATTCCACCAGCGGTACTAAAAACCCGCTTGAATAAAATGCTAGCGGCAGGGCAGGCCAGGACCTCCAAGGTGTAGAGAGCCAGTTCATTCCACATGTCCAGCTTGGATACCCAATAATTAAAAGGCACAGAGGAATCACGGAGGACGTTGGTACGGTCGGCAATGTACTCCCTCAGCATCTTCCCAAACTTTGCACTCTATGTGAGAGCACCCTGCGCCTCAGGGCCTGTGTGATGAAAGGAGCTGAGAAAACTCTTCCAGAACTTTGACAGTGTTCCCCTGCCTCTGCTGGATTGGAGTTGTGTCTCTCTCGGCTGTACTCCTTGGTTGTCCAAGGAACTGTGACCTCTGCCGCCAGAATTTTCCCATGGGAATTTTTTTAAATAATTCCGCAACAAGGGCCTTCTGGTACTGCCCCAATTTAGTGGACCTGTCTGCCTCGGGAATAAGAGATAGAAAGTAATGATGAGCGAGTATTTTCGGTAAACCCTTTCGCCGAATATACTCGGCCGAGCTCCGAGTATTTATAGAATGCTCGGGCTTTAAGTTTTCGTCACTCCGTGAACATGATTTACAACTGTTTGACAGATTTAATACATATGAGGAATGCTGGAAAACAGGCATTCCTCACATGTATTAAATCTGTCAAACAGTCGCAAATCATATTCACGGAGCGACGAAAACTTAAAGCCCGAGCATTCTATAAATACTCGGTGCTCGGCCGAGTATACTCGGCGAAAGGGTTAACCGAACATACTTGCTCATCACTAATAGAAAGTTCTCCTTGTAGCGTGGGTCTAGAAGTGTCACCAACCAGTAATGACTGTCACCCAAAATTTTGAGAATGTGAGGGTCAAGGGAAAGGCAGCGTAATATAAACTCAGCCATGTGTGCCAGACTGCTAACAGGCAAGACGTCCGTGTCCTCACCAAGATGACGACTGACCATGCTCTCCTCCTCATCCTCCTCTTCCCTGTCCTCAGGCAATCCACGCTGAACAGAAGGTATGACAGTTGTGCAGGTAGTAGCGTCTATAGTGCATGAAACTAGCTCCTGTTCTTCCTCCTCCTCCTCCTCTTCCTCATTGTCATCCAATCCTTGCTGGGATGAGATGAGGCTTGGCTGTGTGTAATCACACTGTATGGTTCTTTGCTCCATATCATCGTGCTCCACCTGCAATGCATCCTCTTTAATTGCGAGCAGAGAGTGTTTCAGAAGACAGAGAGGCAGGATGGTGATGCTAATTATAGCGTCATCACTAGTGTTGAGCCAGCACAAAAATGCTCAGGTGCTCGAAGCTCGGGCCGAGCTCACTGTGATACTCGGGTGCTCGACCCGAGCAACGAGCCCAATGTTAGTCTATGGGAGACCCGAACATTTTTGCGGCGGCTCCCCTGGCAGTCTGTAGAAAGCCTAAAAAGTGCCCAAAACGATAGTGACAGTGCTCAACTGACATGGGGACAGCATGGGGATCGCCCCTGGAAGCATTTCTGACCCCCAGGTCACTGCTGTCAACAACGTGGTCAGGGGTATTAAGCCACTTTTACAGGCTCACAATAAAACGTTCAAAAATGAAAGTGAAAGTGCTTTCCTGTGAAATATGTTAACCCCTTAACGACCATGGGTCTTTCTGTTTTTGTGTTTTACTTTTTTGCTCCCCTTCTTCCCAGAGCCAGAACTTTTTTAATTTTCGTTCAATATGGCCATGTGAGGGCTAATTTTTTGCGGGACGAGTTGTACTTTTAAACACCATCACTGGTTTTACCATATCATGTGCTGGAAAATGGGAAAAAAATTCCAAGTGCAGTGAAACTGCAAAAAAAATGCAATTCCACAGTTGTTTTTTGGGTCTTTTTTTTACCACGTTCACAGATTGCTAAAACTGACCTGCCATCATTATTTTCCAGGTCGTTACGAGTTCATAGACACCAAACATGTATAGGTTCTTTTTTATTTAAGTGGTGAAAAAAAAATCCAAAGCTTGCTAAAAAAACAAAAAAAATGACTCCATTTTCCGAGACCCTTAGCTTCTCCATTTTTCGGGGCCAGGTGAGGGCTTATTTTTTGCGTGCTGGGCTGACGTTTTTATTGATACCATTTTGGGGTAGATCCGATGTTTTGATCGCCCGTTATTGCATTTTATTGCAAAGTTGTAGAGACCAAAAAACTTAATTCTGGCGTTTAAAATTTTTTTCTCGTTACGCCGTTTACTGATTGTATTAATTCTTCTTTTATATTGATAGATCAGGCGATTCTGAACGCGGCGATACCAAATATGTGTATGTGTTTTTTTTTTTTATATATATATATTTTATTTTGAATGGGGCGAAAGGGGGGTGACTTAAACTTTTATATATTTTTTATTTTTTAAAAAACTTTTTTTTTTTACACTTTCTGCTTGCTTCTATAGTCTCCAGAGGAGACTAGAAGCAGCAGTTGTCTGATTGCTTCTACTGCATGCAAGCGATGAGCAGATCGCTTGTATGCAGGAGAAATGCTCACTTGCTATGAGCGCTGACCACTAGGTGGCGCTCATAGCAATTGAGACATGACAACCACGGCGTCTGCTGCAGACCCCGAGTTGTCATGCCCACCCATTGGTGACCCGTGATCACGTGACGGGGTCACTGATGGGCGGGGCTTAGGACTCCTGGAAGCGCGAGTTAAATGCCACTGTCAGAGATTTAACATGTTAACAGCCGCGGGTGGATTGCGATTCCAATAATCAGCTGACTTGTGCTCGCTTCAGTGCGGGCTCACCGCCGGAGCCCCCGCTGAACCGGCCTTCCCGACCTGGTGCGTACTATTACTGACCAGGTCGGAAAGGGGTTAAGGAACATCCTCTCCAGGGTAAAGACTTGTGTATAAGGTAAAATAAATAACCAAAAACAAAAATACTCCTCCACACCTTGGGCTATGTTCACAAGTAGCATTTTTTATGCGTTTTTGCATGTTTGTATTGCTTTCAACCGTGACAAATGCATTCACCAGGAAATGTCATTTTAACATTTTGCAACCTTATCTGGCCATGTGCTGTGTGACACATGCATACAGTGCTAAAAAGACATGGGAACAGCATGGGGAAGACCCCTGGAAGCATCTCTGACACCCAGGTCACTGCCTAAAAGTGTGCCCATCAGAAGTGATCCTTGACGCATCAGAAGATGCAGACTTGCAACTATCCCCGTGCAAGTCCTTGTCCCAGGGCAGTTTTCAATTGTACCTCCCCCATAACTTGCAATACAAGCGCAAGTATGCAGCCTGCCACCCACCCACCCCCAGGCTGCAATACCATACTGCTAGCTTGCTTGCAATTGAAATTGGGCCTTTTAGTCATGTGGAGGTGGAATCTGGCCACCACGTCATGGCTGCGTCGGTAGCCTGGTATTGATACTCAGTCCCCAGCCGCCCGGCGGCCGGGTATCCACGCTTGGTCCCCAGCTGCCAGGGGGCGGCCGGGTGCCCACACACAGTCCCCAGCCACGTGGGGGTGGCCGGGTGTCCATAAATGGTCCCCAGCCGCCCCTATTTGTCCCGGTGCGCCTTATACACAAGCGCGCATACCAAAACATTACCTGTGCCCTCCCCAGTGCATTTAGTGGGAAGGACAGCCTAACCACAAACACGTGGACAAGTGAATGTGGCCAGGAATGGTCCATCTCACTGACGCCTTCACACTGGGTTAATATTGTGGAAGCCGGGACACAGTTGGACACTGGGATGCAACACGTCCTCCAGACATAGAGGATTGCGGGTCCTGGGTCAATCAGGCTTCAACACAAAGTTCAGAAGGTAGACAGCAGCAGTGGTCGGCCTCCTACACAACGAGTAAATTATTCATGATCATGAGGCCATCCACCTCCTTAGCTTTCTGTTCCTTGGAATGCAAGCGCATGTATGTAGTATCAGCTAGGCCTGAGGTGGTCAGCGTTTTGACGCATATTCTACCTCCTTCGAGGATTGCTGGATGTTTTCCTGCTACTATCCCAGTTCTATGACTCCCGTTAAAACAAAGCTTCAGGTGATGAATGATGGATGAGGTGGTGGCAAAGGAGAAAGAGCAGGAGGAACAGGGACCAGTCACATCAATATCAGGCCAGCCAACCACACATGTCTTGTAGGATATGTTTCTGTACCAAAAGGAGCAGTTCAGCTACACAGTTATAAGGCATACAGTGAATGCAATGCCTACCAAAAATTTCGAGGCACTCCAATGCCCCTTGGAAGTGACATGGAGGTCAGAGGGCCTTAACTAAACCGTTTTTTTCCATTTATAGCAACTGGGTCTCCTGTACACTGTTGGCCTAAGCAGGCAATGGAAGGCTTTCCAAAAATTATGAGGCACTGCAATGCCCCTTGAAACAAACGTGGATTACAGCGTATTTAAAACCTTCTACCCGTTATTGGGGAGTCGGTCTCCCTTAGTGTTCGCCTATGCATTGAAAAGCAAAAGCTGACAAAAATTAAGAGGAAATGCAATGCCCGTTGCAAGAGTCGTGGAGGTTAGAGGTAATTAAAAACAACATGTAAATGCCCCTTGGAAGAGCTGTGGAGTTCAGAGTGGTTTAACAAGACGGTTTTAATGCCCATTAGAAGAGACGTGGAGTTCAGAGTGGTTTAACAAGACAGTTTTAATGCCCCTTGGAAGAGATGTGGAGGTCACAGTGGTTTAACAAGACGGTTTTAATGCCCCTTAGAAGAGACGTGGAGTTCAGAGTGGTTTAACAAGACAGTTTTAATGCCCCTTGGAAGAGATGTGGAGGTCACAGTAGCTTAACAAGATGGTTTTAATGCCCCTTGGAAGAGACGTGGAGTTCAGAGTGGTTTAACAAGACAGTTTTAATGCCCCTTGGAAGAGTTTTGGAGGTTACAGTGGAATAAAAAGACAATATCAATGTCCCGTGGAAGAGACGTGGAGGTCACAGTAGCTTAACAAGACGGATTTAATGCCCCTTGCAAGAGTGGTGGAGGTCGCAGTGGAATAAAAAGACAATATCAATGCCCCTTGGAAGAGTGGTGGAGGTTACAGTGGAATAAAAAGACAACATCAACGCCCTGTGGAAGAGACGTGGAGGTCACAGTAGCTTAACAAGACGCTTTTAATGCCCCTTGGAAGAGTGGTGGAGGTCGCAGTGGAATAAAAAGACAATATTAACGACCCTTGGAAGAGACGTGGAGGTCACAGTAGCTTAACAAGGTGATTTTAATGCCCCTTACAAGAGCCATGCAGTACAGCATATTAAAACATTATTCCCATTATTGGGGAGTGGGTCTCCCATAGTCTTTGCCTATGCCTTCCAAGCAAAAGCTCCCAAAAATTAGGAAGGGGGAACTTGCAATGTCCCTTACAAGAGCCATGCAGTACAGCATATTAAAAACATTATTCCCATTATTGGGGAGTGGGTCTCCCATAGTCTTTGCCTATGCCTTCCAAACAAAAGCTGCCAAAAATTAGGACAGAGGAACTTGCAATGCTGGCAACATGGACCACGGTCACCCTGGTGGTATAGTGGTCGTGGAGGCTGAGGATAAGAAGAAGAGCAAAAAACAGCCGAAACGAGGAAGCGTATACCCATGTGTGGGTGTGAAGCGGTGCATGGGAATACACCTCCCGAAATAACACAGTGGATTTGACTTTATGTTACTCTGCTGTCATTTGGTGGTGATGAGAAGTCTGGCCCAATCCAGCCCTTGTTCATTTTGATAAGTGTCAGCTTGTCAGCATTGTCAGTTGACAGGCGAGTGCGCTTATCAGTTATAATTCCCCCAGCGGCACTAAAAACACGGTCCGATAACACGCTAGTGGCAGGGCAGGCCAGGACCTCCAAGGCATACAGAGCGAGTTCATTCCAAGTGTCCAGCTTGGATACCCAATAATTAAAAGACACAGAGGAATCACGGAGGACGTTGGTACGATCGGCAAGGTACTCCCTCACCATCTTTTGAAACTTTCCACTCCTTGTGAGAGTACCCCGCGCCTCAGGGCCTGTAAGCTGGGTGGGTGTCAGAAAACTGTCCCAGAATGTTGACAGTGTTCCCATGCCTCTGCTGGATTGGAGTTGCATCTCTCTCACCTGTATGCCTTGGTTGGGCAACGAACTCTAACCTCTGCCGCTAGCGTGTTCAGATGGGAATTTTTTTAAGAGTTCTGCAGCAGGGCCTTCTGGTATTGCCCCATTTCTGTAAACCTCTCCACCTCAGGAATAAGAGAGTGAAAGTTCTCCTTGTAGCGGGGGTCTACAAGTGTCACCAACCAGTAATGACTGTCACCCAACATTTTGACAACGCGAGGGTCACGGTTAAGGCAGCATAACAAAGTCAGCCATGCGTGCCAGACTGGTGACGGGCAAGATTTCCGTGTCCTCACCAAGATGACGACTGACCATCCTCTCCTCCTCCTCCTCTTCCTCCTCCCCCCTGTCCTCAGGCCACCCACGCTGAACCGACAGTATGACACTTGTACAGGTACTACCGTCTACAACGCATGATAGCAGCTCCTGTTCTTCCTCCTCCTCCTCCTCCTCTCCCTCATTGTCCCCCAATGCACGTTGGGATGAGATGAGGCTGGGCTGTGTGTAATCGCCCGCTACGGCTTCTTGATCCATCTCATCATACTCTGGCTGCAATGCCTCCTCTTTAATTCTCTGCAGAGAGCGTTGCAAAAGACTGTCAAGTGGGATGCTGACACTAATGATGGCTTCATCGCCACACACCATCTTGGTGGCCTCCTCAAAGTTTGTCAGGATGGTACATATGTCAGACATCCAGGTCCACTCCTGAGGTCTTATGTGTGGAGTCTGACCTGAATATCGACGGCCTTGTTGCAGCTGGTACTCCACATCTGCTCTCTTCTTCTCACAAATCCTTTGCAACATGTGGAGGGTAGAGTTCCAACGTGTCTGGACATCACACACCAGTTGGTTTGCCGGAAGCTGCAAACGCTGCTGCAGCACAGCAAGGGCGGCGGAAGCTGTAGCCGACTAGCGAAAATGAGGTGACAGGCGGCGTACTTTCATGAGCAGATCTGGCAACTCGGGGTACGATTTAAGAAACCGCTGAACCACGAGGTTAAGCACATGAGCCAGGCATGGTACGTGTGTGATCTCACCTCGCCTCAGAGCCGCCACCAGGTTACGGCCATTGTCACACACGACCATGCCGGGATGTAGGTTCAGCGGTCTCAGCCACAGATCTGCCTGCTCTTTCACAGCTGTCCACAACTCACAAGCAGTGTGAGGTTTATCACCTAAGCTTATTAGTTTCAGCACAGCCTGTTGCCGCTTGGCGGAGGCAGTATTGCAATGCTTCCAGCTTGTAACTGATGTGGTGATATCTGAGATGGAGGCTGAACATGAGGAGGAGGAGGAGGAGGATGCGCAGGAGCTGTACACTGTGGGGGCAACTCTGACTGACATAGGGCCCGCAATCCTCGGTGTGGGGAGGATGTGTTCCGTCCCAAGGTCCGACTGGGTCCCGGCTTCCACTATGTTTACCCAGTGTGCCGTCAGAGAGATGTACCGTCCCTGGCCATAAGCACTTGTCCACGTGTCCGTTGTCAGGTGGACTCTCCCAGTATCTGTGTTGTTGAGGGCACGGCAGATGCTTTGGGACACGTGCTTGTGTAGTGCGGGGATGGCACACCGGGCAAAATAGTGTCAGTTGGGGACCGAGTACCAAGGGACGGCCACCGCCATAAGATTGCGGAAGGATTCCGTCTCCACCAGCTTAAAAGGCAGCATTTCCAATGCAAGCAGTCGTGAAATGTGCGAATTTAGGACTGTGGCCTGTGGGGCGTTAGCTGCGAATTTCCGCTTTCGTTCAAAGGTCTGGGATATGGACAATTGAACGCTGCGGTGGGACGTGGACGTGGACGTTGATGCTGTTTCTTGAGAAACTGCCATAACAAGTGAAGACTGAGAGGAGGGGGCATCTTTACATGCAGTATGGACAGGGGATTGCCTTGCACACACAACAGGGAGTTCTATTGCACGCACAACAGTGGAAGAAGCAGTGGTGACACCCGCTGACACTGGTCGTGGACCCTGGATTTTGCCCCACAAAGTCGAGTGCTTTGCTGCCATGTGCCTGATCATGCTGGTGGTGGTCAGGCTGGTAGTTTTGTCACCCCTGCTGATGCTGGCATGGCAGGTGGAACATATGGCCTTTTTGGGGTTATCAGCAGAGTCTTTAAAAAAATTCCAGACTCTGGAAGACCTACCGCTTGTACTGGCAACGTCCCTCGTATTGGTGTTACGGGGAACGGTTGCCTGCCTTCTGTCTGCGGCCACCACACTGCTTCTTCCTGCCTGTTGGGGTACTCTGCCTCCCTCCCCCTTTGTGCTGCTGGCCTCACTCTGCATGTCCTCCTTCCACGTTGGGTCAGTTACTAGATCATCCACCACCTCCTCCTCTTCCACTTGCGCACCACGATCCTCCTCCTCACTTCCTGGCAATTGTGTCTCGTCATCGTCCACCTCTTGTGACAGAT
Source organism: Phyllobates terribilis (assembly GCF_046119375.1). Lineage (NCBI taxonomy): Eukaryota > Metazoa > Chordata > Amphibia > Anura > Dendrobatidae > Phyllobates > Phyllobates terribilis. The sequence continues at coordinate 198,666,411 of NW_027362764.1, forward strand.
TGCCAACGTTGACTTCCTGTGTCCGTGGCTGTTCAAATATTTGGGCATCGCAACATGGGATCTCCTCTTCCACCACTTCAAGCGTATCAGGCGAGGGGCCCAAATCTGGAAATGGACCAGTGAACAGCTCTTCAGAGTGTCCAAGTGTGGGATCACTTGCTGTCTGACGACACTCGGCATGGTGGGAGGAAGGAGCATCAGGGTGAGGAGGAGTATGCGGTCGAGACTCACGGCTACTAAGAATTGACCGTGTGGAACACAGACCGGAGGTGGTGGTGCCCAGGTAACTGGAAGTATTGTCTGCTATCCAATTAATAACCTGTTCACACTGATCAGTTCTCAATACTGGTGTTGTTCTGTGCTTCTCTAGTAATTCGGTCAAGAAGTGGGAGCGAGAAGATGTGGCTGTTGGTTGTGGCACATTTTCACCTTGGCCACGGCCCCGTCCTCTACACGAACCATCACCAGAACGTCCACTGGCCTTGCCCATTGTAAATGAAGTAAAATAGCTTACACTTGCACTATCAATGGAAAAAGGGTAATAAAGAGTAGATTAGAACCGTGGAAGAGGAAAACCACAGTTATTGTTTACTGGGGTATACCGCACTTTTTTAAATAGAGATATTTGCAGCTGAACAGTGAGCGACACACTCAAACTGCTTTCTTTTTAGATACCAAAGGCCCAAAACTGGATAGTACAGCGATTTGACCCGTGGAACTGCGAAACCACACTGGGATGTCGGGCCTACACATTTTCAACAGATATATTTTTGTGTCACAGCAGTCAGGAGACACTACTGTTTTTCTTTACGGAAAAAACTACCAAAACCTTAATAATAGAGATTTTTTACCGTGGAACAGCAAAACCACAGTTATAATTTACTGGTGTATACCAGGCTTTTTAAAATATATATATATATTTTTTTTTTAGATACAAATGGCCCAAAAGTGGATAATACAGAGGTTTGTACCGTGGAACTGCAAAACCACACTTGTATTTCTCGGGCCTACACCAGACTATTTTCAACAGATATATTTGTGTCTGAAAAATCAGGGAGACACTATTATTATTTTTATACAGCAAAAAATGCCAAAAACAGGATAATAGAGATGTTTTACCGTGGAACATCAAAACCACAGTAATAATTTACTGGTGTATACCAGGCTTTTTAAAATATATATATATTTGCGGCTTAACAGTGAGCGACACACTCAAACTGTTTTTTTTAGATACAAATGGCCCATAGAACTGCAAAACCACACTTCTATTTCTCTGGCCTACACCAGACTATTTTCAACAGATATATTTGTGTCTGAAAAATCAGAGGCAGAGGCACACTTTTTTTTTGTTTGGGTGGGAGGGGGCACCGAAAGGTTAATAAGATGGGTATTTGTACATTGTGAAGGAGGAAAAAAAAAAGAGGATTTAGATAAAAAAATGGATTTTTCCTGGCCCCCGGGACCTGGAGCTAAGTCCAGCAATTTCAGCAACAGGAGCAGCACACAGGACTGTAATGCAGCGTTTGCTGGTATAACCACTGCGTCTCCTATACAGCCTGCCTGCCTGATATACCTGGGATGGATATTAGTCCTGAGAAGGACTGTTTGTTTGATCTGGCAGCCTTTACAGACCCTACACTAACTATTTTGCAGGATATATCTCTCCCTAAATCAGCAGCGCTGTCCCTACACTGTCTGATCCGGAGCGACTGTGTCCAAGATGGCGGCGCCCGGTTTTAAATACTCGAGGAGACGCTGTGCGGCCAGCCAATCACTGTAATGCCCACAAACAACATGGCTGCGGCATTACAGTGACTGGCTGGCAATCCCTGCATGTTCATTGGCTCTGTAAAGAGCGCCAAACATGCAGGTCGGAGACCCGAGCTCCCGCCCGAGTAACCCGGAAATGCTCGGTGCTCGCCGAACATCCCGAGTAGCGTGATGCTCGGGCGAGTACCGAGCAGTGTCGAGCATGTTCGCTCAACACTAGTCATCACCATTCACCATCTTGGTGGAGTCCTCAAAGTTTTGGAGGATGGTACATACAGTATGTCTGACATCCATGTCCACTCCTGAGGTCTTATGTGTGGAGCCTGAACTGAATACTGACTGCCTTGTTGATGCTGGTAATCAACAACTGCCCTCTTCTGCTCACAAATCCTTCCCAACATCTGCAATGTAGAGTTCCAACACGTGGGACATCAAACACTAGTCAATGAGCCGGAAGCTGCAAACTCTGCTGAAGCATGGCAAGGACAGCGGAAGCTGTAGCTGACTTTCTAAAATGGGCACACAGGTGGTGTACTTTGACAAGCAGATGCGGCAGATCTGGGTAGGTTTTGAGAAACCACTGAACCATGAGGTTTAGCACATGGGCCAAGCATGGTATGTGTGTAAGCTCGTTTCGCCTCAGAGCCGCCACCAGGTCCCTGCCATTGTCACACACAACCATGCCTGGCTGTAGGTTCAGCGGTGTGAGCCACAGATCTGCTTGCTCTTTCAGAGCTATCCACAGCTCTTCAGCATTGTGCGGTTTGTCACCCAAGCATATTAGCTTCAGCACAGCCTGTTGCCGCTTGGCTGAGGCAGTGCTGCAGTGCTACTAGCTTGTGACTGATGTGGACATTTTGGAGATGGAGGCTGAAGAATAGGAGGATGAGGTGCTGGAGCTGTAGAATGTGGGGGCAACCCTGATTGACCTAGGGCCCGCAATCCTCGGCGTCGGGAGGACGTGTTGCGTCCTAAGGTCCGACTGGGTCCTGGCTTCCACTATGTTAACCCAGTGTGCCGTCAGCAAGATGTACCGTCCCTGCCCTCAAGCACTTGTCCACATGTCCGGGGTTAGGTGGAACTTCCCAGTAACTTAATTTGATGAGGGCACAGCTAATGTTGTGGGACATGTGCTTGTGTAATGCGGGGACGGCACACTGGGAGAAATAGTGGCGGCTGGGGCTCGAGTACCGAGGGACGGCTGCCGCCATAAGGTTGCAGAATGCTTCCGTCTCCAAAACCTAAAAGGCAACATTTCGAGCGCAAGCATTTGCGAAATGTGTGAATTTAATAGTGTGGCCTTTGGGTTGTTTGCAGCGTATGTGCGCTTGCGTTCCAAGGACTGGGGTATGGACAACTGAACGCTGCGCTGGGACAAGGACATGGATGTGCTTGCTGATGGTGCTAGTTGAGCGTGTGCACTGACAGGTGCAGGGCAGGAGGCATCTTTGCATGTGCCATGGACAGGGAATTGGAGTGCACGCACAAAAGAGGAAGAAGCAGTGGTGTCACCCGCAGACACTGTTACTGGACCCTGGGGTTCGGCCCACAAAGTCGGGTGCTTTGCTGCCATGTGCCTTATCATGCTGGTGGTGGTCAGGCTGCTAGTTGTGCTACCCCTGCTGATGCTGGCCTGGCAGGTGGTGCAAAAGGCCTTTTTGGTGTTATTTGCAGAGTCTTTTAAAAGCAACCAGACTCGGGAAGACCTAACAGTTGTACTGGCAACTTCCGTTGTGTTAGTGTTACGGGGAACGTTTGCCCGCCTTCTGTCTGCGGCCACCACACTGCTTGTTCTTGCCTGTTGTGGTGCTACGCCTCCTTCCCCCTGTGTGCTGCTGTTCTTGCTCTGCGTGCCACCTTGCCAGGTTGGGTCAGTGACTTCATCGTCCACCACCTCATCTTCCACTTCCGCACCCTGGTCCTCCTCCTGACTTTCTGTCAATTGTGTCTCATCATCATTCTCCTCTTGAGACAGTTTCCCACTGTCGCGTTCGTGTGACTGTGGCTGCTCAAATATTTGGGCATCGCTACTAGTGTTGAGCCACCTCCGTAGTGTTCGAGTTCGGTTCGGTTCGTCGAACACCCTTGTGTTTGCCGAACTGTTCGTCGAACTGTTCGTCGAACACCTTCGAACACCATTAAAACAAATGGCAGGCAAACAAAAACACATAGAAACACATAGAAAACACCTTCAAAGGTGTCCAAAAGCTGACAAACTGCTCAGAAGACATAACTAACACATGGAAAAGTGAAAGTACATATAGTCATGCGAAAAGAAAAGAGGTGGAAGAGTAAAAGGAGGGGGAGACATAGATATAGGCATGTCATGCCCTTCTAAAATCCAAAAAGTGCGAAGCCGACACGGCCAGTCCGTTCCTGCCCGAGCCACCTCCGTGTCGCCGGGTTTGTGCAAGAGCCGCGGTGGACCCTGACGGTCAGCCCCCCTCTCCCAATACTGGTGCCTGTCCGCTGGTGGGTCGCGCCCCCCGCGGTGGGGGGGGGAGTAACATCTGCAGAAGAAAGACCATCTTCCAGCCAAACTAACATGTCGACTTCTTTTCGTGGACAATGTGATACGATCCCTTTGTTACGGACACGCCCATCGCTACAAATTCCAGATGAGGCACAAAAACAGCAGGTGCTTCAGCGGATATCAAGTGCTCCTTCAAGTGGGCTCTCCTCCACCTCAATTTCAACATCACAAATGCTCCAGTCCTCAGAGGTGTCACCGCAATCGCACTTGCTTCCTCACAGCTCCCAAGTCTCCAGCTGCCCGTCTGAGTATGGGGTAACACAGATGGTTGAGTCTGCAGAGCTGTTTACTCATACTATAGCCTGGGAAACGGAGGTCTGCTCCAGAGCTTCTGTTAATCCAGATGAGGAAATGATCTGCACTGATGCCCAGAATCTTTATAAGTCGGATCCAGGACCAGATGAAGAAGGTTCTGAGCATAATGTAGACCCTCGTTCCCAAACTGTAACTCCTGTTGGTGGAGACAATGATGAAGACGATGATGAGACTCAAATACCTGATTGGAGCGACAACTTGACTTTTCGGTCAGGGCAGGAAGAGGTTGGCTTTGAGGACGACGGGTGTGATAACACACAGGGTGATGATGACAAGGTTGGAGATCCCACTTACTGTCAACCCACAGTCAGCCAGTCGATGACGTCACCAGGGCCATTGCCTGGCCTTGGGGATGTCGCAGTGGTCGGCTCCCTGGCCTGTACCCTGGGGTCACTCTTTAAAAGGGTGGATAATTGTTAATTTTATAAAAGTTCGTGACGCCACCTGTGGTATCTGGTGAGAAGCACCAGCGCTGCAGCAGTCCACTGAGGCCTGTGATAAGGCAGCTCGATGGTATAGCTCCCCACAGGTGGAGCTAGGTCTCAGGGCAGCGTATGCAGGGGGAATGCAGGACAGGCGAGACCCAGCTGGGTCAGAGCAAGAATGGAAACGGACACGGTAGTCACTTCAGTACCTTTTACTGGAGGAAATTCAGGCACATCCCAGAGCACTGTAGGGTGAAGGGTGCATATCAGGATCCTCCCCAATGAGCGGGTGTAGGGCCTCCTGTTTCTTGCCTCTGCGTAGTAAGTTTCTGAATAGCCTGGAGCTAGGCCTAACTTTGTCTCTGTCCTGCGCTGGCTGACCTTGTGGTAGGGCCTTCTCTTGGAGTTCACGCTCCCAGTATGCGGGGCCTAAGTGTCTCCTGGCTCTGTTACATATCAGCACCTTAGCGATCCTGGGACTTGTAGTTCTCCAGGGATTCCGGTTATGCCTTACTGGGTCATAGAGATCCCGGTAAGCTCAGATCCGGTGTCCGGTAAATGCTTCGGGGTGAGCTGGTTAAGCTCCTCTGCCCCTTATGTACTAACTCGCCACTCGCCTTCGGCCTACTCGGGCCCTCACTAGGCTATACACACTAACGGCAGCTTGCCACGCTTCCCCGATCTGATGGCGCCGGCACACCTTAAGCTCTAACTGGGCTCCCTGAATCTAGCTAGCAGGAGCCTCATGCTCCACTGCTGAACTATTAACTGAGTTCTCTAGACTAGACTGAGCTCCACTGCAGACTGACCTCTCTTAGGCTTCTCTACTGCAGGAACTCTTCAGAGGAACTGAACTGCCTAGCTCCACCTTCCCTATTTATATCCCTAACGGGCTCCCTCTGCTGGTCTGAGGTGGAAGGTGGAGATGTGTGAATGTTTATGGGGGCCTCTTGTGGAGGATTCCATCAATACACTCTTCTAGGATCTGTGATACCAAGCGCAGCGGGGCGTCACAGATGCTATTGACGACGAGGTTAGGTTGCGCCTTCCTGGTCAAAGACGGAGTACAGGAAGCACGTCAACAACTGCATCCTCAACCACAACTCTGCCTCTGACCACAAGTCGTAGTGGCTCTTCAGGTCGCATGGGCTCTAAGCCTTGCATAGCCTGGGCATTTATTCAGATCAATAAGAATGACCCAACTTGTGTTATCTGTAATATTTGTCACCAAAAGCTAAGTAGAGGCCAAAAAATCCATAGTTTGAGTACTTCATGCATGTACCGTCACATGGATATGAAGCATAAGTTGCAGTGGGAAGCTCACTGTGCTACAATGTGGCCTAGCAGACTGGGCCAAACACGGTCTGCCCCATCTTGTGCATCCGCGGTCTCTTCATCCTCTGTGACTGGGGGGACAGCAGTCACACATGTTTTTGGACGCAGACCTGCCACCTCTTTACCTGCAACAGCCGGTGTGATTGGCAGGTCATCAGTTCATTGGGAAGTGGAAACACCTGCTGGTGTTGAGCGCTCTCTGACATCGAGAGCACCACCTTTGGATCAAGGCAACCTAACATGTCCGCCTGCATCTTCCTCACAGACCGGCAGTTTGCCGGGGACACCCTACTAGTGTTGAGCCACCCCCGTAGTGTTCGAGTTTGGTTCGGTTCGTCGAACACCCGTGTGTTCGCCGAACTGTTCGTCGAACTGTTCGTCGAACACCTTCGAACACCGTTAAAACCAATGGCAGGCAAACAAAAACACATAGAAACACATAGAAAACACCTTCAAAAGTGTCCAAAAGCTGACAAACTGCTCAGAAGACATAACTAACACATGGAAAAGTGACAAGTACATATAGTCATGCGAAAATAAAAGAGGTGGAGGAGTAAAAGGAGGGGGAGACACAGATATAGGCATGTCATGCCCTTCTAAAATCCAAAAAGTGAGAAGCCGACACGGCCAGTCCGCTCCTGCCCGTGCCACTTCCGTGTCGCCGGGTTTGTGCCAGAGCCGCGGTGAACCCTGACGGCCAGCCCCCCTCTCCCAATACTGGTGCCTGTCCGCTGGTGGATCGAGCGAGCCCCCCTGTGGTGGAGGCAGCTCTAAGCTTTTTAATTTAAATTGTCTCTCTAATTTGAATGAATACACTTTAAATCCATTTACAAGGATCTATTGGAGGGCAAGTCTCATGCCAGCAGCCGCGGTAATTCCAGCTCCAGTAGCGTCCACTAAAGCTGCTGCAGTTAAAAAGCTTTTATAAGGATCGAGCTCGGCTGTCCACCGCAAGGCATCCTACTGCCAGTCCCAGCCCCTATGCCTTGGGGTGCCTCCTGATGCTCTTCACTAAGTATCCCATGGTCCCGAAGCATTTCCTTTGAAAAAATTAAGTGTCTAAACTACAGGTGGTGCAGCTTGCTTAACAGCCGGGATAATCCGCTTACTAGCAGACACTGCTACTAGGCACAAAGTATTTCCTGGGCTAGATGCAGTTAAAAATTTGTAATTAGATACTCTCGTTGGATGCTGAGAAAGCATTCCATAGAGTCTCCTGGCACGCCATATATGATTCTCTTAAAAAGCTTGGGGTAGGGGTCTAGGGGACCCTTTTATAGCCAAAATCACGGCCCTGTATCGCAATACGTCACCTAGGCTGAAGATAAATGGAACTGTAACACCCTGAGGGCTCGGTTGCTAAAGACGTATTGCAACTCACCCAGAGGTGTGATATCTCACTCTCAGGTAAGGATGGAGTGTGGATCAGGACCCGACACCTGCATGCATTACACCACATTGCCGTGGGGCAGGGCGACCAATATGCCCCTGAGATGGGCACGACAGTCCCTGTCCCTGGCTGGAGTGGGGGGAGGGAACACTGAGGAAGGGGAACCCTGTAGTGCAGGAGCAGGGAGGAAGCAGTTCCTGGGTGCATTGAGAAGGGAGTATAAAAGGTGGGCACCATCTTAGTTCAGTGCAGAGAAGTCTGAGCAGAAGTGGCAGGGAGCAGGGGCTCTGCATGAGCTCTGCTCCGGAGGTGGGCCTAGTAACAGAGGCCCAGGCCTGGAAGAGGGAGAAGGAAGGAAGAGGAGCGGAGAAGGCTCCAGGAACGAGGAATGAAGGGATCCCAGGGGTGCGGATGGGCGAGTCGCCACCGCACGCCCGAATCCACCTGCGTGGAGGGGTCAGGCCAAAGGGGGAGACCGGTCCCCGAACTAGTGGAGGCAGGAAACGACCCTCAGCTAGAAACCGGAGGCTCTGACATTTTATGTGGCGCAGCCCCTCGCTACACCCGCTAGGAAGGCACCACATAGGGTCAGGGAAACTGGCGCCAAGTTTACCAAGAGGAGGCCCGAGGCAGCCGGACAGAAGTGTTGGTAAGAAAGGCCAGACAAAGGACACACAAAGGGGGTCCTGTGAAGTGCTCCAAAGTTATCTGGGAGTTGTCTGAGCCCCTCACCTGGTGAGCACAGTACGACGTGGGCAGCCGTTACCTGCAGACGTGGTCTGGATAATAAGAACTGTGAGTAAAGGCCCTGAACTGCATCACTGACTCCGTGTCGTTACTGCTGCTGCCCTGCACCATCACCCCCATCCTCCGCATACACTGCCCTGAGGCTATACTCCTCCCGTGGGGAGTTATGCTACGCTCTGCTGCACCCACAACACCAGCCTCAGTGGTCTGCCCTGTAGCGGCGGGTCACTCTGACCGCAATCCACGGGTGGCGTAGTCGGACATTTAAACATGAAAACCACATAAATAGTTCCGCCACTGGTTTGACCGCCCTGAGCCACGGAACTGGGTCGCCGCCACGAAGACTACAACCACCAGCATCCACCAAAAAGGGTCCGGCTCCGGGTGTCCCAAGGCCCAGGGGGTGCGTCAGAACATTTTCATCACCTTTCACAATCACCAATGGGACAAGGCAGTGATGTCCTCTGTCCCCTCTCTTATACATCCTAGTGACGGAGCACCTGCTCTCATCAATTCGCCATAACCCCAATATTAGGTGGATTGAGGTGGGAGGCACCAAGTACAAGTGCTCTCTATTTGCTGATGATGTCCTAGTATATATCACTCAATCACATATATCCATCCATGCTGTTATGGCTGAAATAGATCACTTTGTTACATGGTAAAATTTTAAAATCAATGCAGCGAAGTCTGAGGCCCTCGATGTCTCCCTCCCCAAATCCATATAGGATTCCATCCAGTCCAACTTTCCCTTTGCCTGGCCCTCACAGGGTATCAAATACTTAGGAATTCCTATTCATAGAGACCTCTCCCATCTATGTTATCTTAATTTTGGGCCCTTTATTGAACAACTCCATACAGACCACGGTTGGCAAGTTAGAACTGTAAGATTCACTACGTGAACCACTGGTGTTTTGTGGAAAAGCACATGTACACTGCGTTCCAAATTATTATACAAAAAGTGTTTAGGAGTGATAAGGGAAGAATTTGTTTGTTTGTCAGTTAAACTCATTGATGGTGATGTGTGTCAGGGCTCTTTATATCACTGTAAGCAATTGCAGACACCTGTGCTAATTAGTTTGGCAGGTGTGTCCAATGAAAGGCAAGACTACTTAAGAAGGCTCTCTCACATTATTAAGCAGCCTACATTTTCTGCCAAAATGGGAAAGAAAAAGGATGTGTCGGCTGCTGAGAAGCAACAAATTGTGGAGTGTTTAGGTCAAGGCATGACTACAATCAACATTGTGCGATGATCAGGATGAAGTGTCCTGGCAATCAAGAAGTATGTAGCTGATTCACAGTACACACGTGTGCGTGCTGATAAGGGCAAATTGAGGACTCTTTCCTACAGGCAATTACGTCAGGTTGAAAGAGCAGCGGCAAAAAAGCCTTGTCATAGCAGCAGACAAGTTTTTGAAGCTGCTTGTGCCTCCAACGTCCCCCGAACAACAAGATGCAGGGTCCTTCAGAGGTTTGCAGCTGTGCATGCGCCATCCTGTCGACCTCCTCTATTCACTTCACACAAGCAGAAACGGCTCCAGTGGGCCAAACATTACATGAAGACTGATTTCAAAACTGTTTTGTTTACGGATGAGTGCCGTGCAGCGCTCGATGGTCCAGATGGATGGAGTGGAGGATGGCTGGTTGATGGACACCCCACGCAAACACGGCTACAGCGCCAACAAGGAGGAGGTGGAGTAATGTTTTGGGCTGGAATCATGGGGAGAGAGATTGTCGGCCCCTTTAGGATCCCTGAAGGCGCTAAAGATGAACTCCATAATGTATGTGGATTTTCTCAAACAGCACTTCCTGCCATGGTTCAAGAAGAAGAACCGTGTATTTCACAGCAAGATCATTTTTCTGCATGATAATGCACCATCTCATGCTGCACATAAAACATCTGCATCTCTGGCTGATATGGGCATAAAAGGGGACAAACTTATGGTGTGACCCCCATGCTCCCCTGACCTCTACCCCATTCAGAACCTTTGGAGCATCATTAAAAGGAGTGTCTATGATGGCGGGAGGCAGTTCACATCTAAGCAACAGCTCTGGGAGGGTATTCTGTCCTCATGCAAAACAATTGAAGCAGAAACCATCCAAAACCTGACAAATTCAATGGACGAGAGAGTTCAGAAGCTCCTTTCGAACAAGGGGTCCTATGTGAAAATGTAACATCACCTAGAATAAAGTTTTGAGTTGAAAACTGTTTGATTTCAGTTTCTAACAACCTGCTAATGCTTATAATTTCAAAAATGACCATTTTTTTGGTCTTTATTAAAATGAAAAGGTTGATCGAAAAGTTTGGGGGATCTAAGAGTGTGGCAACCCAGTAGTCATGATTACTTCGAATTCTGACAATATGAGGGTCATGCTGCAGGTAGTGCAGCAAGAAGGCACTTATGTGCCTTGCGCATCTCGGAGCCCCAAAATTATTTTCCGAGCTAGATGCAGCTAAAAATTATTTTTAATTTTAAATCTGGTGAAGCTTTAGTATAGATGGCCTAATAGGATCAGTGCTGCACACTGCTACAAAGCCCAAATTATTTTCCAGTCAAGATACAGATAAACATGATTAGTAATTTGAAAGCTTAAAACGGTTGGTAGGGTGATTTTAACCAATCATCAAGCTTTTACTCTCCCCAGGATGACACAGGGGTAGAAAAGTCGTTTCGGATCCATGATTTGTTCATCTTTATGAACGTGAGTCTGTCTACATTATCAGTGGAGAGCCGCGTGCGCTTATCTGTCAGCACACCACCAGCAGCGCTGAACACACGTTCAGACAGAACGCTGGCTGCGGGGCATGACAAGATCTCCAAGGCGTAAGTGGCTAGCTCCGGCCATTTATCCAGATTGGAAGCCCAAAAAGAGCAAGGGTCCAGTGACACAGTCGTGGCTTCAATGTTTACTTGGAGATACTCCTGTACCATCGTCTCTAGGCGTTGACTATGTGTCAGACTTCTTGTCTCCTGTGGCCTTGCAAAGGATGGGCTAAAAAAGTGGTGAAATGATTCCGCAAAATTGATGTTACCAGCAGATACTGTGGTTCTGTTACGGTTTGAGTGCTGAACACTTGACGGTCCCACGGTTGGCAAGTTGGAACTGTGAGATTCACTACGTGCACCACTGGTATTTTGTGGAAAAGCACATGTAAGATTCTGCAACAGTCTCTGCTGATACTCCTGCATGCGTGCATCCCTTTCTATGGCAGGAATCATTTCTGCAAATTTACTTTTGTACCGGGGATCTAACAGTGTGGCAACCCAGTAGTCAGGATTATTTCTAATTCTCACAATTCGAGGGTCATGTTGCAGGTAGTGCAGCAAGAAGGCACTCATGTGTGTTGCGCATCCAGGAGCACCAAGTCCCTGTTGTGTTGGTGGCGAGGTAACAATCATGCTTCCTTCCTCTGTCCTCTCCCCCCAACCTCGCACAACAGAAATGTGATCAAGGTCTCCCTCATCTGATGAGTCTTCCATCAGTTCGTCCTCCACTTCTTCCTGGGCTCCTGCACCTTCCTCACTAGTTTGGCTGCTACCATGCGCCCTGGTAAAACCATCTCCCCCACCCTCACATGCCTGCCGCCTTGGTGCTGCCGACCGTCTGGACCTTGCAGATGTTAGCCCTTCCGCATACAACTCCTCCTCCTCTACTTCCTCCACCTCCTCTTGTGCCACCACCTGACTCCGAATTCTGTTTAACATGTGCTCCAGCATGTAAATCACCGGAATAGTCATGCTGATAATGGCATCGTCAGCACTAAACATCTTCGTCGCCATTTCAAAACTGTGCAGAAGGGTGCATAGGTCCCTGATCTGAGACCACTCCTCCAGCGTGATTTGCCCCACCTCTGAATCTCGTTGGCCCAGGCTATACGTCAGAACGTATTGCACCAGGGCTTGTCGGTGCTGCCACAGTCGCTGCAACATGTGCAGAGTTGAATTCCACCGGGTAGGCACATCGCATTTTAGCCGGTGAATTGGCAGGCCCAACGACTTCTGTAGAGATGTAAGTCGCTGAGCTGCGGGATGCGAACGGCGGAAGTGAGCACACAGCGACCGTGCCCTCTGCAGAAGGCCATCTAGTCTGGGATAGTGGGCTAAAAATTGCTGGACAACCAGGTTCAACACGTGAGCCATACAAGGCACGTGTGTGACATTGCCCCGGCGAAGGGCCGCACCCAGGTTTGCAGCATTGTCGCACACGGCCTTCCCTGGTTTCAGGTCCATTGGAGACAACCATTCATGAAATTGGTTCTCCAGAGCTGACCACAACTCCTCAGCTGTGTGACTCACATTTCCCAGACATTTCAATGTAAAAACCGCCTGATGACGTTGAGCCCTACTGCCAGCATAGTAAGGAGGTGTGCAGGATCCCTTCTGCGCAGTTAGAAAGCTTGTGGCATGACCAGACAGGCTTTGGGTGCAGGTGGAAGACCGAGAGGAGGTTGAGGAGGCAGAAGCAGTGGAGGAACTTTGACATAAAGAGGATTGACGCACAACTCGTGGGGACGGCAAGACTTGGACAGCAGCCCCTTGTCCTGCTGTCACCATAGTTACAAAGTGCCCAGTCAGCGACATGTAACGCCCCTGTCCATGCCTACTCATCCAAGTGTCTGTGGTGAAATGCACCCTGTCACACACAGAGTTTCTCAAAGAAGCGGTGATGTTGTGTGCGACATGCTGGTGGAGCGCAGGCACACCTTTCTTTGAGAAGTAGTGCCAACTGGGCATCTGGTACTGGGGCACTGCGACGGACATAAGGTCTCGAAAATCCTCTGTGTCCACCAGGCGGAAAGGCAGCATTTCTGTAGCCAAGAGCTTGCAGATGGTGAAATTCAACCTCTTAGCTTTCTCATGGCTAGGAGGAAATGGTCTTTTACTTGTCCACATCTGAGGGACCGAGGGCTGGCTATTGTGCTTAGACGGGGTTGATAAGGGTGTCCCCGGCAAACTGCCGGTCTGTGAGGAAGATGCAGGCGGACATGTTAGGTTGCCTTGATCCAAAGGTGGTGCTATCGATGTCGGACAGCGCTCAACACCAGCTGGTGTTACCACCTCCAAAGAAAATGATGACCTGCCAATCACGCTGGCTGTTGCGGGTAAAGAGGTGGCAGGTCTGCGCCCCAAAACAGGTGTGACTGCTGTCCCCCCAGTCACAGAGGATGAAGAGGCCGCGGATGCACAAGATATGGTAGACGGTGATTGGCCCGGCCGGCTAGGCCGCACTGTAGCACACTGAGCTTCCCACTGCAACTTATGCTTCATGTCCATGTGCCGGTTCATGCATGAAGTACTCAAACTATGTATTTTTTGGCCTCTACTTAGCTTTTGCTGACAAATGTTACAGATAACACGAGTTGGGTCATCTTTATCGATCTGAAAAAATGCCCAGGCTATGCAAGGCTTAGCACCCATGCGACCTGAAGAGCCACCACGACTTGTGGTGAGAGGCAGAGTTGTGTTTCAGGATGCAGTTGTTGACGTGCTTCCAGTACTACGTCTCTGTCCAGGAAGGCGCAACCTGACCTCGTCGTCACTAGCATCTTCCTCCACCTCCTCTGCTGACCTCATCTCTTGGCTGACTGTGGGTTGACAGTAAGTGGGATCTCCGACCTCATCATCATCACCCTGTGCGTTATCACACCCGTCGTCCTCAGAGCCAACCTGTTCCTGCCCTGACAAAAAACTAAAGTTGTCGCTCCAATCAGGTATTTGAGTTTTATCATCGTCTTCCTCATTGTCTCCACCAACAGGAGTTACAGTTTGGGAATGAGGGTCTACATTATGGTCAGAACCTTCTGCGTCTGGTCCTGGATCCGACTCATAAAGATTCTGGGCATCAGTGCAGATCATTTCCTCGTCTGGATTCACAGAAGCGCTGGAGTCGACCTCTGATTCCCAGGCTATAGTATGAGTAAACAGCTCTGCAGACTCAACCATCTGTTCTACCTCACACTCAGACGGGCAGCTGGAGATTTGGGAGCTGTGAGGAAGCAAGTGCGATTTGGGTGACACCTTTGAGGACTGGAGTATTTGTGATGTTGAAGTTGATGTGGAGGAGAGCCCACTTAAAGGAGCACTTGATATCCGTTGAAGCACCTGCTGTTTTTGTGCCTCATCTGGAATTTGTAGCGATTGGCGTGGCCGTAAGAAAGGGATCTTATCACATTGTCCGCTAAAAGAAGTAGACATTTTAGTTTGGCTGGAAGATGGTCTTTCTTCTGCACCTACCCCACGGACACAACCTTTTTTCCCCTTCCCAACACGCCTATTCCCCTTTCCACCAGCAGCAGGCCTTTTTCCACTCATTTTGGTGGTTAACTAATTCACAACTCTGGAGTTGTTTGCACAAAAAAACAATGGATGGTAACCGAGCAGAGCTGAGTGGCCAAACTGTGGTATTAGGCCAAAACTATTGGCTGGGTTAGATGCAGAAAAAAATTATTTTTAATTTGCAACCTGATGGAGGTCAGTATAGATGGACTAATAGACCAAGTCCCACACACCGCTAGAAGCCCAAATATTTTTTCAGAGCTAGATGCAGAAAATTTTTTTATTCAATTTGCAACCTGATGGAGGTCAGTATAGATGGACTAATAGACCAAGTCCCACACACTGCTAGAAGCCCAAATATTTTTTCAGAGCTAGATGCAGAAAAAAATTATTTTTAATTTGCAACCTGATGGAGGTCAGTATAGATGGACTAATAGACCAAGTCCCACACACTGCTAGAAGCCCAAATATTTTTTCAGAGCTAGATGCAGAAAAAAATTATTTTTAATTTGCAACCTGATGGAGGTCAGTATAGATGGACTAATAGACCAAGTCCCACACACCGCTAGAAGCCCAAATATTTTTTCAGAGCTAGATGCAGAAAAAAATTATTTTTAATTTGAAACCTGATGTAGGTCAGTATAGATGGACTAATAGACCAAGTCCCACCCACTTCTAGAAGCCCAAATATTTTTTCAGAGCTAGATGCAGAAAAAAATTATTTTTAATTTGCAACCTGATGGAGGTCAGTATAGATGGACTAATAGACCAAGTCCCACACACCGCTAGAAGCCCAAATATTTTTTCAGAGCTAGATGCAGAAAAAAATTATTTTTAATTTGCAACCTGATGGAGGTCAGTATAGATGGACTAATAGACCAAGTCCCACACACTGCTAGAAGCCCAAATATTTTTTCAGAGCTAGATGCAGAAAAAAATTATTTTTAATTTGCAACCTGATGGAGGTCAGTATAGATGGACTAATAGACCAAGTCCCACACACCGCTAGAAGCCCAAATATTTTTTCAGAGCTAGATGCAGAAAAAAATTATTTTTAATTTGCAACCTGATGGAGGTCAGTATAGATGGACTAATAGACCAAGTCCCACACACTGCTAGAAGCCCAAATATTTTTTCAGAGGTAGATGCAGAAAAAAAATATTTTTAATTTGCAACCTGATGGAGGTCAGTATAGATGGACTAATAGACCAAGTCCCACACACCGCTAGAAGCCCAAATATTTTTTCAGAGCTAGATGCAGAAAAAAATTATATTCAGTTTGCAACCTGATGGAGGTCAGTATAGATGGACTAATAGAATGATGCTATGCCCAAAAGATTTTACTTCACTAGGTGCAGTAAAAAAATTGGTATTCTATACACAGGTGTTATATCTTGCAACACAGATAGGCTACTCCACTGACTAACACACTCTGCAATAGGCCAAAAAGGATTAGCTTTGCTAGATTCAGCCAAATGCTGTGAAAAAAACTTGCACAGCACTGGCACAGACCTGCCTGGCAAAAACTGATAGGAACTCATGTAAACTAGTCCTGAAAAGGACTCCAATTACAATTAGTCTTTACTCCCACAACCTATCTATTTAAGAGCACAGACCTCCCTGATAAAAGTCGTAGGAAATGCTGTAACCTAGTCCTTAAAAGGACTGCAATCACAACTATTCCCTACTCCCAAGCTATCTGTATATTTGTGCGAAAATTGGCTTGAAATTAACAAGGTATAGCACACACAGCAACAACGGTGCCGTCTAACACGCAGCTGCAGCAGTGAGAAAATAGTGGCGACGGGGAAAATGGCTTGGTCTTATAGGGCAAGGACATGTGACATACACTGCCAATCACACATGCCCTTGCTTGTGTGAAAAAAAGCACTTCGCTCCGTGTGTGCGCTGCTGATAGGCTGACAGATTGCACCTCCCCACTGCAAATGCGGGAAAGAGAAAAAAAAAATGGAGATCTTCATTGTTCCTGCAGAGATCCATCCCCTGCCCCTCCCCCCGCCCCGCTGTACACTCAAACTGCGTATTAACATTAATTTTCATCATTACTGAGAAAAAATCCAGTTATGATTTTGGTGCACGAACAGTTATCGAACATAACCTCGAACAGCCGAATTTTTCTCAAATTGTTCGTGTTCGCCGACCGGCTCGAACACCGCCCAAAACAGCTCGAATTTGAGATTGGCGAACAGTTCGAGTAGAACAACGCTCATCTCTACACCCTACTCAACCCCGTCAAAGCACAACAGCCAGCCCTCGGTCCCTCAGATGTGGAAAACTAAAAGACCATTTCCTCCTAGCCATGAGAAAGCTAAGAGGTTGAATTTCACCATCTGCAAGCTGTTGGCTACAGAAATGCTGCCTTTCCGCCTGGAGGACACAGTGGATTTTCGAGACCTTATGTCCGTCGCAGTGCCCCAGTACCAGATGCCCAGTCGGCACTACTTCTCAAAGAAAGGTGTGCCTGCGCTACACCAGCATGTCGCACACAACATCACCGCTTCTTTGAGAAACTCTGTGTGTGACAGGGTGCATTTCACCACAGACACTTGGACGAGTAGGCATGAACAGGGGCATTACATGTCGCTGACTGGGCACAGGGTAACTATGGTGACAGCAGGACAAGGGGCTGCTGTCCAAGTCTTACTGTCCCCACGAGTTTTGCGTAAATCCTCTTTATCTCAAAGTTCCTCCACTGCTTCTGCCTCCTCAACCTCCTCTCGGTCCTCCACCTGCACCCAAAGCCTGTCTGGTCATGCCACCTGCTTTCTAACTGCAGCACCGACAAGCCCTGGTGCAATACGTTCTGACGTATAGCCTGGGCCAACGAGATCCAGAGGTGGGGCAAATCACGCTGCAGGAGTGGTCTCAGATCAGGGACCTATGAAGTTGATGCGCCCCCTGGGCCGTGGGGTACCCTGAGCCGGGCCGGTGGACGCTGGGGGTTGTAGTCACTGTGGCGGTGACCCGGTCCATGACCCAGGGCGGTCAATCCAACGGTAATTTGTATATATGGATTTTATAATGTCCGACTACGCCACCTGTGGAGTGCAGCCAACGGGGCCGCCACTGTGGAACAGTCCTCTGAAGCTGGTGGTTTTGCAGCAATGGTATTATTACTCACCACAGGAAGAATGTAGCTTCAGGGCAGTGTGGGTGGATGATGGTGGTTGTAGTGCAGGGAGTCAGTAATGAACACAGAGTCCGTGTGATGCAGTCCCAAGATCTTTACTCACAGTTGTTGCAGTCCAGATTACAGGTACCAGAGCAATCTGACCCGTCGTGCTGTGCGTACTCAGTGAGGGGCTCAGTCCACCCCCAGATAGCTCCGGAGTACTTAGCAGGACCCCTTCTGTGTGTCCTTTCTCTGGCCTCCTCCCTGCACCTCACACCCAGTGACACTTCTTTCCAGTATCCTCGGGCCTTGGCGGGCGACTTGTGTTCCATCCCCTGGGTTCTATGTGGCTACCTTCTTAGTGAGACTGGTGTGGACTTTTGCCTGCAGTACATGAAATGCTGCAGCCTCCGGTTTCTAGTTGAGCTTTGCTGTTTCTCCTCTAGTTGAGGGACCGGTTCCCCTTATCTGGCCTGACCCCTCTACCTCCTGGTAGCAGCGGGAGTACGGGTGGCCTTCTGCACGGCCCGTAGTCCTAGGGTCCGTTCGGTTCCTGGAGCCTTCCTGCTCCCACTCCTCTCTTCTCTCCTTCAGTCCTGGGCCTCCCAGGCTAGGCCCGCCTCCGGAGCAGAGCTCATGCCGAGCCTCTGCTCCTGTCACTTTTCCTCCTCTGACTGGCTTGCTCTTTCTAAGATGGCTTCCTATTTATACTCTCCCTGTCATGTGCTCCCCTAAGCTGCTCCCCTAAGCACCCACTACATAGGACCCTCCCACCAGCTAGGGACCTGGGACTGTGCTCTCCCTTAGGAGCAATCTCGCCCTACCCCAACTGCGGGTATGTGTTGGATGCAGGTGTTAGGGTCCCGAGCCATACGCCTTCCTTACCTGAGGGTGAGATACCACACCTCTGGGTGAGATGCAGTAACTCTGTGGCGACTGAACCCTGAGGGGCGCCACACACCCTTCTGCACAGTTTTGAAATGGCGACAAAGATGTTTAGGGCTGACGATGATGCCATTATCAGCATGACTATTCCGGTGATTTACATGCTGGAGCACACATTAAACAGAATTCAGAGTCAGGTGGTGGGACAAGAGGAGGTGGAGGAAGTAGAGGAGGAGTCGTATGCGGAAGGGATAACATCTCCAAGGTCCAGACGGTTGGCAGCACCAAGGCGGCAGGCATGGGAGGGTGGGGGAGAGGGATTAACCAGGGCGCATGGTAGCAGCCAAACTGTTGAGGAAGGTGCAGGAGCCAAGGAAGAAGTGGAGGATGAACTGGCGATCGGCATGGAAGACTCATCAGATGAGGGAGACCTTGATCACATTTCTGTTGTGCGAGGTTGGGGGGAGAGGGCAGAGGAAGGAAGCATGATTCTTACCTCGCTACCAACACAACAAGGACTTGGTCCTCCTGGATGCGCAAGACACATGAGTGCCTTCTTGCTGCACTACCTGCAACATGACCCTCAGATTGCAGAATTCGAAGTAATTCCGACTACTGGGTTGCCACACTCTTAGATCCCTGGTACAAAAGTAAATTTGCCGAAATAATTCCTGCCATTAAAAGGGATTGATGCATGCAGGAGTATCTGCAGATGCTGTTGCAGAATCTTACATGTGCTTTTCCACAAAACACCAGTGGTGCACGAAGTGAATCTCACAGTTCTAACTTGACAACCGTGGGACTGTCGAGTCTTCATCACTCAAACCGTAACAGTAACACAGTATCTGCTGGTAACAGCAATTTTGTGGAATCGTTTCACCACTTTTTTAGACCATCCTTTGCAAGGCCACAGGAGACAAGAAGTCTGACACATAGTCAATGCTTAGAGAGGATGGTGCAGGAGTATCTCCAAGTGAACATCGAAGCCATGACTGTGTCATTGGACCCTTGCTCATTTTGGTATTCCAATCTGGAAAAATGGCCGGAGCTCGCCACTCACGCCTTGGAGATCTTGTCATGCCCTGCAGCCAGTGTTCTCTCTGAACGTGTGTTCAGCGCTGCTGATGGTGTGCTGACAGATAAGCGCACGCGGCTGTCCACTGAGAATGTAGACAGACTCACGTTCATAAAGATGAACAAATCATGGATTCGCAAGGACTTTTCTAACCCTGTGTTATCCTTGGGAGACTAAAAGCTTGAGGATTTGGTAATATCACCTCACCAACAGTTTTAAGCAACTGTGGGGCAATTCATGCCACTTAACCCTAGAACGCATGACCCTAAAAATCTACACTTTCATATACCTGGGGCCTTTTAGGCCCGTGTGCAAATAACATGGAATAACTCAAACTCAAATGACGAACAACTATATACATGAAGAATACCTAGAGTTTCAAAATTCTAACTAAAGTAATCTTACAGAAAATAGAAAACAATTAACAGGGCGGGACTGCGAGGCCCCAGGTATGCGTTTTTGGGTTAAGTGGTGTCTGTGCCACAATTTTGGGAAAAAATGGAGACTCTTTTTGGAGTCCCCTTGCTGTGTCTTACGTGACGTTGGCATCGTCAATTCCAGGTGGGTTGGGTCGCTCCCCCCCCCTTTTAACTGTAAGAAACTACATACACTATGGCTTGGGGTAACACAGATGGTTGAGTCTGAAGAGCTGTTTACTCAGAGGTCTGCTCCAAATCTTCAGTGTCTGCTAGTCAGCGTATAATTTTTAACTGCATCTAGTCTAGGCAATACTTTGGGTGTAGTAGCCCAGCTGTGAAGCAAGCTGCACCGCCTGTGTATCTAATAAGAATTTTTAAATGCATCTAGCCTAGGCAGACTGTGGGGACCCCCAACCAAACCCAGATGCTCAGCCCCCCTACCGCCCCCCTTTCTTGACAATACAATAATGTAACTCTTACAACTGGATGGGTGAGGATCGGTCACAGCTTTATTAACTCTTTATACTCATTCCATTAGAAAGGCATTTTATTTCTAAAATAATTCAGCTTGTTGCAGCATGCCCTGGGTCTCCACTCTGGCAACTTGGCCAACAAGTGTAACTCTCCAACATGTCCTTTCTATTTCTTGGCCTCGGAGGATCCTGCGTACTCGTATGCAGGACTCTGACCCCCACCCATCACTCTTAACGCTTGTTCCACTCCGTCCTGGAGTACTGACAGGAATATGTCCAGTCCAATATCCATTAAGTGAACACCGTTGGGCCGTATGAGGCCTGCTTTATCTCCTTCCAGTTGTCGGTGTCGTACCACTACACCGCCTCTGTCTCTTCTAAATTTTGCCATCCGAATATTTTTTACCCGCCTTGTCCGTTCGATGGCCGTGATGTCTCGCGCACCTTGCCATACCGCTCTTGGCACAATCTCTGACCATACTATAGCTAGTTTTGTGAAAAATTCTCTGAAGCGCTCAGTGTCTAGTTTCATTATTGCCATTAGTTATGCGCTCTTGTGATGACCTAGGTTGTTTCCCCCAGCCTGTATAACTAAGATGACTGAACATCTTGCCTCTCTCCCTACCTTGATTACCTGCATTAGTACCTGTGGCCATAGCAGGCCTCTAATACCTCTCCAGTTGAAATATGTGTTATGAAACTCTAATTTCCTCCCACCTGGGTGGACTTTCGCCCTTTTTTCTGCCCAATATATATACGAGTGGCCTATCACCCACACTGTTGGCTTAGCGTCACCTGTAAAAGAAACAAACCACGTTAGGATAACAAGTCCGGTCTTATGTATCTTGCCAAACACGTGGATCGCCATCTCCCTATCCTCTGAACTTTCGTTTCTGACAGTCCTGCTCTTGCTGCTTCCGTGGCCGCGCCTATGCGGAATGAGTGAGTCCCGTAATCTTTGGGGTGGTTCCCTGCCGATGTTATGCATTTATTAAATATAGTATGGATCTGTATCTTGATAATGGCGTTCCATCAATGTGTGATAGGAAGAAATTACTTTGTGATCTGATGGTTAGATATGTTTTTACTATTGTTACCCGACTCAGTGTACCGTTTGTGGCTTGTAGAAGTACCCAAGTGCCCCTGCCCGCTGGAACCGTTTTCGATTTGTGTATGCGTAGACGTATTGCATTATTGGCTAAGACTACGTCCTGGTGTAATAAGCCTCCACTGGTGGTAATTTTGGATTGAGGGACTAATTTGCTTATGCATAGCGCCCCGAAGAAGGCGATCACAAATGCAGTAGACAGTAGTGTTGCTTCAAATTGTGAGTGTCATGTTAATGGTGTTAGGGATATGATGTGAGAAATCAGTTTTAGTGACACGGTGTCACGCTGTCTCTGTATACTGGAGGTAGGGGGCCTAAGCTGACCCTAAGCTGGGGCCCTGACTAATCCCTCAACCTGGAGGTACTGTTAAAGGTACAGAGGTCCAGGCCGCCAGCGTAACCCCTACCTCCTGAGGATCCCTGCACCTAAGTAATCTAGTCCTGAGAAGGACCCCGATCACAACAAAAGGGGACAAGTAATAATATGCCCACACACAGTAATAGCAAGGGCCATAGTGGCTTCCAGTGACGCGGGAGAGTCATACTGTGCCAACACATCCTGTAATTTGTCGGATAAACCATGACAAAACTGGCTCCTAAGAGCCGGGTCATTCCACTGGGTGTCCGTGGCCCACCTACGGAACTCCGAACAGAATTCCTCCGCCGGACGATCTCCCTGCTGGATCCTACGTAACTTAGACTCAGCAAGGGAGATCCGATCTGGGTCATCATATACGAGTCCCAGAGCAGCGAAAAACCTATCCACTGACTGGAGAGCCGGGGAGCCCGGGGGAAGAGAGAACGCCCAAGATTGTGGGTCCCCTTGTAGGAGCGAGATGACAATTCCCACCCTTTGTTCTTCACTCCCCGATGACCGAGGCCGCAGCCGAAAGTACAACTTGCATGCCTCCCGGAAAACAAAAAACTTGTCCCGCCCCCCAGTGAACCTGTCAGGGAGAGCTACTTTAGGTTCTGGTCCGGCTTGCTCCTGAGAATGCAAAACCTTGGACCTAACGTCCGCCAGCTCCATGGACAAACTCTGCAACTGCCGAGCTAGACCGGCTACTGGATCCATGGTAGCTGGAAAAAAACTAAGTGGGTCGGTGAAAATGTCACGCTGTCTCTGTATACTGGAGGTAGGGGGCCTAAGCTGACCCTAAGCTGGGGCCCTGACTAGTCCCTCAAACTGGAGGTACTGTTAAAGGTACAGAGGTCCAGGCCGCCAGCGTAACCCCTACCTCCTGAGGATCCCTGCACCTAAGTAATCTAGTCCTGAGAAGGACCCCGATCACAACAAAAGGGGACAAGTAATAATATGCCCACACACAGTACTTAGACGAACGAGACAGCACAAGGGAAAAACCAAAACCACCTTGCATACAACAACTACACAACTACAACAGAGGGAACACCAACGGGAAAGGAGATAAATGATAAAGCGAGGAAGGGAAAAAACACTCCAAATACACTTATCTCAGAAACTCCAAACACCATGATCCGCTCTGTTAGTCTGAATGAAATGCTTTCACCGACACTTCCCAAACAGACCAGCAGGCATTTGAAGGAGTCTCACTACAGCAGTATTGATTGCAGCTGGGCGAGGCTGGACCTCGTCTAGCACAGAGAGAGAGAGAATTAACTCCCTCACTGCCGAAAAACACAAAGCACCAACAAGTCAGCTGCGAGAAGTAAGGCTGTGTACTCGTGACGATCTTCGTGGCGACACACCCGTGACACACGGGACGGGACGTCTCTACTCCTGACTTGGCTGACCCCTTTTCCACCCTTTTATGGATTGTCTGATGATGAATCTTTGTCACATCTCCCCAATTCAGTAATTGGAAGTGAAATGCTACTCCGGTCAGACACCGCTGCGCTGACGCCCCTGATATGCCCCTCATCATTAGCTGGTGGAGAAATTCTATGGTGACTTGTGATCTGGCTTGCTCACATTGGTCAACCCGTCTGCCTGCTACTAGTCGTGTCCACTCTTCCCATGCCTTACCGTATGCTTGCCACGTCGACGGGGCAACTGATGCTCTGATTAATGGCATCAACTATTCGCCACTAGATCCCATAGGGAAGGTGGGCAACTGTTGCCCGATGGGTGGGCGTTGTGGAAGAACTCTGTGAAAATCGGCCAATTGAATTTTTATAAAGTGTTAGCAGCAGCTTTAGACCCCTCAGCATAGTGGCTAGCGCGGACCCATACATTGTGTTTTAGGCACAAGAATGCTAGCCTGGGAAGTAGGCCTAGCACTGGGAGAGACGATGATGCCATCTTATTAATGCAGTGCGCTAGGCTGGTGTTTTTTGTTATAAAGCGTATATTTTTGTAAGCCAGGAGCGCGCCCCATATTTCTATTGCTACCACTATTAGGAAGAAAAATTATTTTCAGGGCTAGATGCAGCTAAAAATTATTATTAATTTAAAAGCTGATGGAGGTCAGTATAGATGGACTAATAGAACAAGTTCCACACACTGCTAGAAGGCCAAATATTTTTTCAGAGCTAGATGCAGACAAAAAATTATTTTGAATTTGCAACCTGATGGAGGTCAGTATAGATGGACTAATAGAATAAGTTCCACACACTGCTAGAAGGCCAAATATTTTTTCAGAGCTAGATGCAGAAAAAAATTATATTCAATTTGCAACCTGATGGAGGTCAGTATAGATGGACTAATAGAACAAGTCCCACACACAGCTAGAAGCCCAAATATTTTTTCAGAGGTAGATGTAGAAAAAAATTATATTCAGTTTGCAACCTGATGGAGGTCAGTATAGATGGACTAATAGAACAAGTCCCACACACTGCTAGAAGGCCAAATATTTTTTCAGAGCTAAATGCAGATAAAAATTATTTTTAATTTTCAACCTGATGGAGGTCAGTATAGATGGACTAATAGAACAAGTCCCACACACTGCTAGAAGGCCAAATATTTTTTCAGAGCTAGATGTAGACAAAAAATTATTTTGAATTTGCAACCTGATGGAGGTCAGTACAGATGGACTAATAGAACAAGTCCCACACACTGCTAGAAGGCCAAATATTTTTTCAGAGCTAGATGCAGAAAAAAATTATATTTAATTTGCAACCTGATGGAGGTCAGTATAGATGGACTAATAGAACAAGTCCCACACACAGCTAGAAGCCTAAATATTTTTTCAGAGGTAGATGCAGAAAAAAATTATATATTCAGTTTGCAACCTGATGGAGGTCAGCATAGATGGACTAATAGAACAAGTCCCACACACAGCTCGAAGGCCAAATATTTTTTCAGAGTTAGATGCAGAAAAAAATTATATTCAATTTGCAACCTGATGGAGGTCAGTATAGATGGACTAATAGAATGATGCTATGCCCAAAAGATTTTAATTCACTAGGTGCAGTAAAAAAATTGGTATTCTATACACAGGTGGTGTAGCTTGCAACACAGATAGCCTACTCCACTGACTAACACACTCTGCAATAGGCCAAAAAGGATTAGCTTTGCTAGATTTAGCCAAATGCTGTGAGAAAAACTTGCACAGCACTGGCACAGACCTGCCTGGCGAGAACTGATAGGAACTGATGTAACTTAGTCCTGAAAAGGACTGCAATTACAATTAGTCTTTACTCCCACAACCTATCTATTTAAGAGCACAGACCTGCCTGATAAAAGTCGTAGGAAATGATGTAACCTAGTCCTTAAAAGGACTGCAATCACAACTATTCCCTACTCCCAAGTTATCTGTAGATTTGTGCGAAAATTGGCTTGAAATTAACAAGGTATAGCGCACACAGCAACAGCGGTGCCGTCTAACATGCAGCTGCAGCAGTGAGAAAATGGTGGCGATGGGGAAAATGGCTGGGTCTTATAGGGCAAGGACATGTGACATACAATGCCAATGACACATGCCCTTGCTTGTGTGAAAAAAAGCACTATGCTCCGTGTGTGCGCTGCTGATAGGCTGACAGATTGCACCTCCCCACTGTAAATGCGGGAAAGAGAAAAAAAAATGGAGATCTTCATTATTCCTGCAGAGATCCATCCCCTGCCCCTCCCCCCGCCCTGCGGTACACTCAAACTGCGCATTAACATTAATTTTCATCATTACTGAGAAAAAATCCAGTTATGATTTTGGTGCACGAACAGTTATCGAACATAACCTCGAACAGCCGAATTTTTTTCAAATCGTTCGTGTTCGCCGAACGGCTCGGACACCGTCCAAAACAGCTCGAATTTGAGATTGGCGAACAGTTGCATGTAAGACGGCACCGCTGTTGCTGTGTGCGCTATACCTTGTTAATTTCAAGCCAATTTTCGCACAAATCTACAGATAGCTTGGGAGTAGGGAATAGTTGTGACTGCAGTCCTTTTGAGGACTAGGTTACATCATTTCCAATGACTTTTATCAAGCAGGTCTGTGCTCTTAAATAGATAGGTTGGGAGTAAAGACTAATTGTAATTGCAGTCCTTTTGAGGGCTAGGTTTCATCAGTTCTTAACACTTTTTGCCAGGCAGGTCTTTGCCAGTGCTGTGCAAGTTTTTTTCACAGCATTTGGCTAAATCTAGCAAAGCAAATCCTTTTTGGCCTCTTGCAGTGTGTGTTAGTCAGTGGAGTAGCCTATCTGTGTTGCAAGCTACACCACTTGTGTATAGAATAAAATTTTTTTTTTACTGCACTAGCTCTGAAAAAATATTTGGGCTTCAGCTTGTAGCAGTGTGTGGGACTTCTTCTATTAGTCCATCTATACTAACCTCCACCAGCTTGCAAATGTAAAATTATTTTTATCTGCATCTAGCTCTGAAAAAATATTTGGGCTTCGGCTTGTAGCAGTGTGTGGGACTTGTTCCATTAGTCCATCTATACTAACCTCCACCAGGTTGCAAATTCAAAATAATTTTTATCTGCATCTAGCTCTGAAAAATATTTGGGATTCGGCTTGTAGCAGTGTGTGGAACTTGTTCTATTAGTCCATCTATACATACCTCCACCAGGTTGAAAATTCGATATAATTTTTATCTGCATCAAGTTCTGAAAAAATATTTGGGCTTCGGCTTGTAGCAATGTGTGGGATTTGTTCCATTAGTCCATCTATACTAACCTCCACCAGGTTGCAAATTCAATATAATTTTTATCTGCATCAAGCTCTGAAAAAATATTTGGGCTTAGGCTTGTAACAGTGTGTGGGACTTGTTCTATTAGCCCATCTATACTAACCCCCACCAAGTTGCAAATTCAATACAATTTTTATCTGCATCTAGCTCTGAAAAAATATTTCGGCTTGCAGCAGTGTGTGGGTCTTGTTCTATTAGTCCATCTATACTAACCTCCACCAGGTTGCAAATTTAATATAATTTTTATCTGCATCTAACTCTGAAAAATATTTCGGCTTCTAGCAGTGTGTGGGACTTGTTTTAATAGTCCATCTATACTAACCTCCACCAGGTTGCAAATTCAATATAATTTTTTTCTACATCTAGCTCTGAAAAAATATTTTGGCTTGTAGCAGTGTGTTTGACTTATTCTATTAGTCCATCTATACTAACCTCCACCAGGTTGCAAATTCAATATAATTTTTATCTGCATCTAGCTCTGAAAAAATATTTGGGCTTAGGCTTGTAACAGTGTGTGGGACTTGTTCTATTAGTCCATCTATACTAACCTCCACCAGGTTGCAAATTCAATATAATTTTTATCTGCATCTAGCTCTGAAAAAATATTTGGGCTTCGACTTGTAGCAGTGTGTGGGACTTGTTCTATTAGTCCATCTATACTAACCTCCACCAGGTTGCAAATTCAATATAATTTTTATCTGCATCTAGCTCTGAAAAAATATTTGGGCTTCGGCTTGTAGCAGTGTGTGGGAATTGTTCTATTAGACCATCTATACTCACCTCCACCAGGTTGCAAATTCAATATAATTTTTATCTGCATCTACCTCTGAAAAAATATTTGGGCTTCGACTTGTAACAGGGTGTGGGACTTGTTTTATTAGTCCATCTATACTAACCTCCACCTGGTTGCAAATTCAATATAATATTTATCTGCATCAAGCTCTGAAAAAATATTTGGCCTTCTAGCAGTGTGTGGGACTTGTTCTATTAGTCCATCTATACTGACCTCCATCAGGTTGCAAACTGAATATAATTTTTTTCTGCATCTACCTCTGAAAAAATATTTGGGCTTCTAGCTGTGTGTAGGACTTGTTATATTAGTCCATCTATATTGATCTCCATCAGGTTGCAAATTAAATATAATTTTTATCTGCATCTAGCTCTGAAAAAATATTTTGGCTTTTAGCAGTGTGTGGGACTTGTTCTATTCGTCTATCTATACTAACCTCCATCAGGTTGCAAATTCAAAATAATTTTTATCTGCATCTAGCTCTGAAAAAATATTTCGGCTTGTAGCAGTGTGTGGGACTTGTTCTATTAGTCCATCTATACTGACCTCCATCAGGTTGCAAATTAAAAATAATTTTTATCTGCATCTAGCTCTGAAAAAATATTTGGCCTTCTAGCAGTGTGTGGGACTTGTTCTATTAGTCCATCTATACTGACCTCCATCAGGTTGCAAATTAAAAATAATTTTTATCTGCATCTAGCTCTGAAAAAATATTTGGCCTTCTAGCAGTGTGTGGGACTTGTTCTATTAGTCCATCTATACTGACCTCCATCAGGTTGCAAACTGAATATAATTTTTTTCTGCATCTACCTCTGAAAAAATATTTGGCCTTCTAGCAGTGTGTGGGACTCATTGTATTAGGCCATCTATACCAAGCTCCACCAGCTTTTAAATTAATAATAATTTTTAGCTGCATCTAGCCCTGAAAATAATTTTTCTTCCCAATAGTGGTAGCAATAGAAATATGGGGCGCACTCCTGGCTTACAAAAATATACGCTTCATAGCAAAAAACACCAGCCTAGCGCACTGCATTAATAAGATGGCATCATCGTCTCTCCCAGTGCTAGGCCTACTACCCAAGCTAGCATTCCTGTGCCTAAAACACAATGTATGGGTCGGCGCTAGCCACTATGCTGAGGGGTCTAAAGCTGCTGCTAACGCTTTATAACAATTCAATTTGCAGATTTTCACAGAGCTCTTCCACAACGCCCACCCATCGGGCAACAGTTGCCCACCTTCCCTATGGGATCTAGTGGCGAATAGTTGATGCCATTAATCAGAGCGTCAGTTGTCCCGTCGACGTGGCAAGCATACGGTAAGGCATGGGAAGAGTGGACACGACTAATAGCAGACAGACGGGTTGACCAATATGAACAAGCCAGATCACAAGTCACCATAGAATTTCTCCACCAGCTAATGATGAGGGGCATATCAGGGACGTCAGCGCAGCGGTGTCTGACCGGAGTAGCATTTCACTTCCAACTACTGAATTGGGGAGATGTGACAAAGATTCATCATCAGACAATCCATAAAAGGGTGGAAAAGGGGTCAGCCAAGTCAGGAGTGTAGACGTCCCGTCCCGTGTCACTAAAACTGATTTCTCACATCATATCCCTAACACCATTAACATGACACTCACAATTTGAAGCAACACTACTGTCTACTGCATTTGTGATCGCCTTCTTCGGGGCGCTATGCATAAGTAGAGATGAGCGTTGTTCGACTCGAACTGTTCGCCAATCTCAAATTCGAGCTGTTTTGGGCGGTGTTCGAGCTGTTCGGCGAACATGAACGAGTTGAGAAAAATTCGGCTGTTCGAGGTTATGTTCGACAACTGTTCGTGCACCAAAATCATAACTGGATTTTTTCTCAGTAATGATGAAAATTAATGTTAATACGCAGTTTGAGTGTACAGCGGGGTGGGGGGAGGGGCAGGGGATGGATCTCTGCAGGAATAATGAAGATCTCCATTTTTTTTTCTCTTTCCCGCATTTACAGTGGGGAGGTGCAATCTGTCAGCCTATCAGCAGCGCACACACGGAGCGAAGTGCTTTTTTTCACGCAAGCAAGGGCATGTGTCATTGGCAGTGTATGTCACATGTCCTTGCCCTATAAGACCAAGCCATTTTCCCCGTCGCCACCATTTTCTCACTGCTGCAGCTGCGTGTTAGACGGCACCGCTGTTGCTGTGTGCGCTATACCTTGTTAATTTCAAGCCAATTTTCGCACAAATCTACAGATAGCTTGGGAGTAGGGAATAGTTGTGATTGCAGTCCTTTTAAGGACTAGGTTACAGCATTTCCTACAACTTTTATCAGGCAGGTCTGTGCTCTTAAATAGATAGCTTGTGGGAGTAAAGACTAATTGTAATTGCAGTCCTTTTCAGGACTAGGTTACATCAGTTCCTATCAGTTTTTGCCAGGCAGGTCTGTGCCAGTGCTGTGCAAGTTTTTTTCACAGCATTTGGTTGAATCTAGCAAAGCTAATCCTTTTTGGCCTATTGCAGAGTGTGTTAGTCAGTGGAGTAGCCTATCTGTGTTGCAAGATATACCACCTGTGTATAGAATACCAATTTTTTTACTGCACCTAGTGAATTAAAATCTTTTGGGCATAGCATCATTCTATTAGTCCATCTATACTGACCTCCATCAGGTTGCCAATTGAATATAATTTTTTTCTGTATCTAGCTCTGAAAAAAATATTTGGGCTTCTAGCAGTGTGTGGGACTTGTTCTATTAGTCCATCTATACTAACATCCACCAGGTTGCAAATTCAATATAATTTTTATCTGCATCTACCTCTGAAAAAATATTTGGGCTTCGACTTGTAACAGTGTGTGGGACTTGTTCTATTAGTCCATCTATACTAACCTCCACCTGGTTGCAAATTCAATATAATATTTATCTGCATCATGCTCTGAAAAAATATTTGGCCTTCTAGCAGTGTGTGGGACTTGTTCTATTAGTCCATCTATACTGACCTCCATCAGGTTGCAAACTGAATATAATTTTTTTCTGCATCTACCTCTGAAAAAATATTTGGGCTTCTAGCTGTGTGTAGGACTTGTTCTATAAGTCCATCTATACTGATCTCCATCAGGTTGCAAATTCAATATAATTTTTATCTGCATCTAGCTCTGAAAAAATATTTTGGATTTTAGCAGTGTGTGGGACTTGTTCTATTAGTCTATCTATACTAACCTCCATCAGGTTGCAAATTCAAAATAATTTTTATCTGCATCTAGCTCTGAAAAAATATTTTGGCTTGTAGCAGTGTGTGGGACTTGTTCTATTGGTCCATCTATACTGACCTCCATCAGGTTGCAAATTAAAAATAATTTTTATCTGCATCTAGCTCTGAAAAAATATTTGGCCTTCTAGCAGTGTGTGGGACTTGTTCTATTAGTCCATCTATACCGACCTCCATCAGGTTGCAAATTAAAAATAATTTTTATCTGCATCTAGCTCTGAAAAAATATTTGGCCTTCTAGCAGTGTGTGGGACTTGTTCTATTAGTCCATCTATGCAGACCTCCATCAGGTTGCAAATTCAAAATAATTTTTATCTGCATCGAACTCCGAAAAAATATTTGGCCTTCTAGCAGTGTGTGGGACTTGTTCTATTATTCCATCTATACTGACCTCCATCAGGTTGCAAACTGAATATAATTTTTTTCTGCATCTACCTCTGAAAAAATATTTGGCCTTCTAGCAGTGTGTGGGACTCATTGTATTAGGCCATCTATACCAAGCTCCACCAGCTTTTAAATTAATAATAATTTTTAGATGCATCTAGCCCTGAAAATAATTTTTCTTCCCAATAGTGGTAGCAATAGAAATATGGGGCGCACTCCTGGCTTACAAAAATATACGCTTCATAGCAAAAAACACCAGCCTAGCGCACTGCATTAATAAGATGGCATCATCGTCTCTCCCAGTGCTAGGCCTACTACCCAAGCTAGCATTCCTGTGCCTAAAACACAATGTATGGGTACGCGCTAGCCACTATGCTGAGGGGTCTAAAGCTGCTGCTAACGCTTTATAACAATTCAATTTGCAGATTTTCACAGAGCTCTTCCACAACGCCCACCCATCGGGCAACAGTTGCCCACCTTCCCTATGGGATCTAGTGGCGAATAGTTGATGCCATTAATCAGAGCGTCAGTTGCCCCGTCGACGTGGCAAGCATACGGTAAGGCATGGGAAGAGTGGACACGACTAGTAGCAGACAGACGGGTTGACCAAAGTGAACAAGCCAGATCACAAGTCACCATAGAATTTCTCCACCAGCTAATGATGAGGGGCATATCAGGGACGTCAGCGCAGCGGTGTCTGACCGGAGTAGCATTTCACTTCCAACTACTGAATTGGGGAGATGTGACAAAGATTCATCATCAGACAATCCATAAAAGGGTGGAAAAGGGGTCAGCCAAGTCAGGAGTGTAGACGTCCCGTCCCGTGTCACTAAAACTGATTTCTCACATCATATCCCTAACACCATTAACATGACACTCACAATTTGAAGCAACACTACTGTCTACTGAATATAAATTTTTTCTGCATCTAGCTCTGAAAAAATATTTGGCCTTCTAGCAGTGTGTGGGACTTTCTCTATTAGTCCATCTATACTGACCTCCATCAGGTTGCAAATTAAAATTAATTTTTTGTCTGCATCTAGCTCTGAAAAAATATTTGGCCTTCTAGCAGTGTGTGGGACTTTCTCTATTAGTCCATCTATACTGACCTCCATCAGGTTGCAAACTGAATATATTTTTTTTCTGCATCTACCTCTGAAAAAATATTTGGGCTTCTAGCTGTGTGTGGGACTTGTTCTATTAGTCCATCTATACTGACCTCCATCAGGTTGCAAATTGAATATAATTTTTTTCTGCATCTAACCCAGCCAATAGTTTTGGCCTAATACCACAGTTTGGCCACTCAGCTCTGCTCGGTTCCCATCCATTGTTTTTTTGTGCAAACAACTCCAGAGTTGTGAATTAGTTAACCACCAAAATGAGTGGAAAAAGGCCTGCTGCTGGCGGAAAGGGGAATAGGCGTGTTGGGAAGGGGAAAAAAGGTTGTGTCCGTGGGGTAGGTGTTAAAGCAACAGTAACATCTGCAGAAGAAAGACCATCTTCCAGCCAAACTAAAATGTCTACTTCTTTTAGCGGACAATGTGATAAGATCCCTTTCTTACGGCCACGCCAATCGCTACAAATTCCAGATGAGGCACAAAAACAGCAGGTGCTTCAACGGATATCAAGTGCTCCTTTAAGTGGGCTCTCCTCCACATCAACTTCAACATCACAAATACTCCAGTCCTCAAAGGTGTCACCCCAATCGCACTTGCTTCCTCACAGCTCCCAAATCTCCAGCTGCCCGTCTGAGTATGAGGTAGAACAGATGGTTGAGTCTGCAGAGCTGTTTACTCATACTATAGCCTGGGAATCAGAGGTCGACTCCAGTGCTTCTGTGAATCCAGACGAGGAAATGATCTGCACTGATGCCCAGAATCTTTATGAGTTGGATCCAGGACCAGACGCAGAAGGTTCTGACCATAATGTAGACCCTCATTCCCAAACTGTAACTCCTGTTGGTGGAGACAATGAGGAAGACGATGATGAGACTCAAATACCTGATTGGAGCGACAACTTTAGTTTTTTGTCAGGGCAGGAACAGGTTGGCTCTGAGGACGACGGGTGTGATAACGCACAGGGTGATGATGATGAGGTTGGAGATCCCACTTACTGACAACCCACAGTCAGCCAAGAGATGAGTTCAGCAGAGGAGGTGGAGGAAGATGCTAGTGACGACGAGGTCAGGTTGCGCCTTCCTGGACAGAGACGTAGTACTGGAAGCACGTCAACAACTGCATCCTCAAACACAACTCTGCCTCTCACCACAAGTCGTGGTTGCTCTTCAGGTCGCATGGGTGCTAAGCCTTGCATAGCCTGGGCATTTTTTCAGATCGATAAAGATGACCCAACTCGTGTTATCTGTAACATTTGTCAGCAAAAACTAAGTAGAGGCCAAAAAATACATAGTTTGAGTACTTCATGCATGAACCGGCACATGGACATGAAGCATAAGTTGCAGTGGGAAGCTCAGTGTGCTACAATGCGGCCTAGCCGGCCGGGCCAACCACCGTCTGCCATATCTTGTGCATCCGCGGCCTCTTCATCCTCTGTGACTGGGGGGACAGCAGTCACACCTGTTTTGGGGCGCAGACCTGCCACCTCTTTACCCGCAACAGCCAGCGTGATTGGCAGGTCATCATTTTCTTTGGAGGTGGTAACACCAGCTGGCGTTGAGCGCTGTCCGACATCGATAGCACCACCTTTGGATCAAGGCAACCTAACATGTCCGCCTGCATCTTCTTCACAGACCGGCAGTTTGCCGGGGACACCCTTATCAACCCCGTCTAAGCAAAATAGCCAGCCCTCGGTCCCTCAGATGTGGACAAGTAAAAGACCATTTCCTCCTAGCCATGAGAAAGCTAAGAGGTTGAATTTCACCATCTGCAAGCTCTTGGCTACAGAAATGCTGCCTTTCCGCCTGGTGGACACAGAGGATTTTTGAGACCTTATGTCCGTCGCAGTGCCCCAGTACCAGATGCCCAGTCGGCACTACTTCTCAAAGAAAGGTGTGCCTGCGCTCCACCAGCATGTCGCGCACAACATCACCGTTTCTTTGAGAAACTGTGTGTGACAGGGTGCATTTCACCACAGACACTTGGACGAGTAGGCATGGACAGGGGCGTTACATGTCGCTGACTGGGCACTGGGTAACTATGGTGACAGCAGGACCAGGGGCTGCTGTCCAAGTCTTGCCGTCCCCATGAGTTGTGCGTCAATCCTCTTTATGTCAAAGTTCCTCCACTGCTTCTGCCTCCTCAACCTCCTCTCGGTCTTCCACCTGCACCCAAAGCCTGTCTGGTCATGCTACAAGCTTTCTAACTGCGCAGAAGGGATCCTGCACACCTCCTTACTATGCTGGCAGTAGGGCTCAACGTCATCAGGCGGTTTTTACTTTGAAATGTCTGGGAAATGTGAGTCACACAGCTGAGGAGTTGTGGTCAGCTCTGGAGAACCAATTTCATGAATGGTTGTCTCCACTGGACCTGAAACCAGGGAAGGCCGTGTGCGACAATGCTGCAAACCTTTGTGCGGCCCTTCGCCGGGGCAATGTCACACACGTGCCTTGTATGGCTCACGTGTTGAACCTGGATGTCCAGCAATTTTTAGCCCACTATCCCAGACTAGATGGCCTTCTGCAGAGGGCACGGTCGCTGTGTGCTCACTTCCGACGTTCGCATCCCGCAGCTCAGCGACTTACATCTCTACAGAAGTCGTTGGGCCTGCCACTTCACCGGCTAAAATGCGATGTGCCTACCCGGTGGAATTCAACTCTGCACATGTTGCAGCGACTGTGGCAGCACCGACAAGCCCTGGTGCAATACGTTCTGACGTATAGCCTGGGCCAACGAGATCCAGAGGTGGGGCAAATCACGCTGGAGGAGTGGTCTCAGATCAGGGACCTATGCACCCTTCTGCACAGTTTTGAAATGGCGACGAAGATGTTTAGTGCAGACGATGCCATTATCAGCATGACTATTCCGGTGATTTACATGCTGGAGCACATGTTAAACAGAATTCGGAGTCAGGTGGTGACACAAGAGGAGGTGGAGGAAGTAGAGGAGGAGGAGTTGTATGCAGAAGGGCTAACATCTGCAAGGTCCAGACGGTCGGCAGAACCAAGGCGGCAGGCATGTGAGGGTTGGGGAGATGGTTTTACCAGGGCGCATGGTAGCAGCCAAACTAGTGAGGAAGGTGCAGGAGCCCAGGAAGGAGTGGAGGACGAACTGATGGAAGACTCATCAGATGAGGGAGACCTTGATCACATTTCTGTTGTGCGAGGTTGGAGGGAGAGGACAGAGGAAGGAAGCATGATTGTTACCTCGCCACCAACACAACAGGGACTTGGTGCTCCTGGATGCGCAACACACATGAGTGCCTTCTTGCTGCACTACCTGCAACATGACCCTCGAATTGTGAGAATTAGAAATAATCCTGACTACTGGGTTGCCACACTGTTAGATCCCCGGTACAAAAGTAAATTTGCAGAAATTATTCCTGCCATAGAAAGGGATGCATGCATGCAGGAGTATCAGCAGAGACTGTTGCAGAATCTTACATGTGCTTTTCCACAAAACACCAGTGGTGCACGTAGTGAATCTCACAGTTCCAACTTGCCAACCGTGGGACCGTCAAGTGTTCAGCACTCAAACCGTAACAAAACCACAGTATCTGGTGGTAACATCAATTTTGCAGAATCATTTCACCACTTTTTTAGCCCATCCTTTGCAAGGCCACAGGAGACAAGAAGTCTGACACATAGTCAACGCCTAGAGACGATGGTACAGGAGTATTTCCAAGTAAACATTGAAGCCATGACTGTGTCACTGGACCCTTGCTCTTTTTGGGCTTCCAATCTGGATAAATGGCCGGAGCTAGCCACTTACGCCTTGGAGATCTTGTCATGCCCCGCAGCCAGCGTTCTGTCTGAACGTGTGTTCAGCGCTGCTGGTGGTGTGCTGACAGATAAGCGCACGCGGCTCTCCACTGATAATGTAGACAGACTCACGTTCATAAAGATGAACAAATCATGGATCCGAAACGACTTTTCTACCCCTGTGTCATCCTGGGGAGAGTAAAAGCTTGATGATTGGTTAAAATCACCCTACCAACCGTTTTAAGCTTTCAAATTACTAATCATGTTTATCTGTATCTTGACTGGAAAATAATTTGGGCTTTGTAGCAGTGTGCAGCACTGATCCTATTAGGCCATCTATAATAAGCTTCACCAGATTTAAAATTAATAATAATTTTTAGCTGCATCTAGCCCAGAAAATAATTTTGGGGCTCCGAGATGCGCAAGACACATAAGTGCCTTCTTGCTGCACTACCTGCAACATGACCCTCATATTGTCAGAATTCGAAGTAATCATGACTACTGGGTTGCCACACTCTTAGATCCCCCAATCTTTTCGATCAACCTTTTCATTTTAATAAAGACCAAAAAAATGGTCATTTTTGAAATTATAAGCATTAGCAGGTTATTAGAAACTGAAATCAAACAGTTTTCAACTCAAAACTTTATTCTAGGTGATGTTACATTTTCACATAGGACCCCTTGTTCGAAAAGAGCTTCTGAACTCTCTCGTCCATTGAATTTGTCAGGTTTTGGATGGTTTCTGCTTCAATTGTTTTGCATGAGGACAGAATACCCTCCCAGAGCTGTTGCTTAGATGTGAACTGCCTCCCGCCATCATAGACACTCCTTTTGATGATGCTCCAGAGGTTCTGAATGGGGTAGAGGTCAGGGGAGCATGGGGGTCACACCATAAGTTTGTCCCCTTTTATGCCCATATCAGCCAGAGATGCAGATGTTTTATGTGCAGCATGAGATGGTGCATTATCATGCAAAAAAATGATCTTGCTGTGAAATACATGGTTCTTCTTCTTGAACCATGGCAGGAAGTGCTGTTTGAGAAAATCCACATACATTATGGAGTTCATCTTTAGCGCCTTCAGGGATCCTAAAGGGGCCGACAATCTCTCTCTCCATGATTCCAGCCCAAAACATTACTCCACCTCCTCCTTGTTGGCGCTGTAGCCGTGTTTGCGTGGGGTGTCCATCAACCAGTCATCCTCCACTCCATCCATCTGGACCATCGAGCGCTGCACGGCACTCATCCGTGAACAAAACAGTTTTGAAATCAGTCTTCATGTAATGTTTGGCCCACTGGAGCCGTTTCTGCTTGTGTGAAGTGGATAGAGGAGGTCGACAGGATGGCGTATGCACAGCTGCAAACCTCTGAAGGACCCTGCATCTTGTTGTTCGGGGGGACGTTGGAGGCACCAGCAGCTTCAAAAACTTGTCTGCTGCTATGACAAGGCTTTTTTGCCGCTGCTCTTTTAACCTGACGTAATTGCCTGTAGGAAAGAGTCCTCAATTTGCCCTTATCAGCACGCACACGTGTGTACTGTGAATCAGCTACATACTTCTTGATTGCCAAGACACTTCATCCTGATCATCGCACAATGTTGATTGTAGTCATGCCTTGACCTAAACACTCCACAATTTGTTGCTTCTCAGCAGCCGACACATCCTTTTTCTTTCCCATTTTGGCAGAAAATGTAGGCTGCTTAATAATGTGAGACAGCCTTCTTAAGTAGTCTTGCCTTTCATTGGACACACCTGCCAAACTAATTAGCACAGGTGTCTGCAATTGCTTACAGTGATATAAAGAGCCCTGACACACATCACCATCAATGAGTTTAACTGACAAACAAACAAATTCTTCCCTTATC
This sequence comes from Phyllobates terribilis, assembly GCF_046119375.1. Classification (NCBI taxonomy): domain Eukaryota; kingdom Metazoa; phylum Chordata; class Amphibia; order Anura; family Dendrobatidae; genus Phyllobates; species Phyllobates terribilis. Next base: position 198,704,563 of record NW_027362764.1, read on the forward strand.
ACTCCTAAACACTTTTTGCATAATAATTTGGAACACAGTGTACATGTGCTTTTCCACAAAACACCAGTGGTTCACGTAGTGAATCTTACAGTTCTAACTTGCCAACCGTGGTCTGTATGGAGTTGTTCAATAAAGGGCCCAAAATTAAGATAACATAGATGGGAGCGGTCTCTATGAATAGGAATTCCTAAGTATTTGATACCCTGTGAGGGCCAGGCAAAGGGAAAGTTGGACTGGATGGAATCCTATATGGATTTGGGGAGGGAGACATCGAGGGCCTCAGACTTCGCTGCATTGATTTTAAAATTTGACCATGTAACAAAGTGATCTATTTCAGTCATAACAGCATGGATGGATATATGTGATTGAGTGATATATACTAGAACATCATCAGCAAATAGAGAGCACTTGTACTCGGTGCCTCCCACCTCAATCCACCTAATATTGGGGTTATGGCGAATTGATGAGAGCAGGTGCTCCGTCACTAGGATGTATAAGAGAGGGGACAGAGGAGATCCCTGCCTTGTCCCATTGGTGATTGTGAAAGGTGATGAAAATGTTCTGATGCACCCCCTGGGCCTTGGGACACCCGGAGCCGGACCCTTTTTGGTGGATGCTGGTGGTTGTAGTCTTCGTGGCGGCGACCCGGTTCCGTGGCTCAGGGTGGTCAAACCAGTGGCGGAACTATTTATGTGGTTTTGATGTTTAAATGTCCGACTACGCCACCCGTGGATTGCGGTCAGAGTGAACCGCCGCTGCAGGGCAGACCGCTGAGGCTGGTGTTGTGGGTGCAGCAGAGCGTAGCATAACTCCCCACGGGAGGAGTATAGCCTCAGGGCAGTGTATGCGGAGGATGGGGGTGATGGTGCAGGGCAGCAGCAGTAACGACACGGAGTCAGTGATGCAGTCCAGGGCCTTTACTCACAGTTCTTATTATCCAGACCACGTCTGCAGGTAACGGCTGCCAACTTCGTACTGTGCTCACCAGGTGAGGGGCTCAGACAACTCCCAGATAACTTTGGAGCGCTTCACAGGACCCTCTTTGTGTGTCCTTTGTCTGGCCTTTCTTACCAACCCTTCTGTCCGGCTGCCTCGGGCCTCCTCTTGGTAAACTTGGCGCCAGTTTCCCTGACCCTATGTGGTGCCTTCCTAGCGGGTGTAGCGAGGGGCTGCGCCACATAAAATGTCACAGCCTCCGGTTTCTAGCTGAGGGTCGTTTCCGGCCTCCACTAGTTTCGGGGACCGGTCACCCCCTTTGGCCTGACCCCTCCACGCAGGTGGATTCGGGCGTGCGGTGGCGACTCGCCCGTCCGCACCCCTGGGATCCCTTCATTCCTCATTCCTGGAGCCTTATCCGCTCCTCTTCCTTCCTTCTCCCTCTTCCAGGCCTGGGCCTCTGTTACTAGGCCTGCCTCCGGAGCAGAGCTCATGCAGAGCCCCTGCTCCCTGCCACTTCTGCTCAGACTTCTCTGCACTGAACTAAGATGGTGCCCACCTTTTATACTCCCTTCTCAATGCACCCAGGAACTGCTTCCTCCCTGCTCCTGCACTACAGGGTTCCCCTTCCTCAGTGTTCCCTCCCCCCACTCCAGCCAGGGACAGGGACTGTCGTGCCCATCTCAGAGGCATATTGGTCGCCCTGCCCCACGGCAATGTGGTGTAATGCATGCAGGTGTCGGGTACTGATCCACACTCCATCCTTACCTGAGAGTGAGATATCACACCTCTGGGTGAGGTGCAATACCTCTGTAGCAACCGAGTCCTCAGGGTGCTACAGTTCCATTTATCTTCAGCCTAGGTGACGTATTGTGATACAGGGCCGTGATTTTGGCTATAAAAGGGTCCCCTAGACCCCTACACCAAGCTTTATAAGAGAATCATATATGGCGTGCCAGGAAACTCTATGGAATGCTTTCTCAGCATCCAACGAGAGTATCTAATTACAAATTTTTAACTGCATCTAGCCCAGGAAATACTTTGTGCCTAGTAGCAGTGTCTGCTAGTCAGCGGATTATCCTGGCTGTTAAGCAAGCTACACCACCTGTAGTTTGGACACTTAATTTTTTCAAAGGAAATGCTTCGGGACCACGGGATGCTCAGTGAAGAGCATCAGGAGGCACCCCAAGGCATAAGGGCTGGGACTGGCAGTAGGATGCCTTGCGGTGGACAGCCGAGCTCGATCCTTATAAAAGCTTTTTAACTGCAGCAGCTTTAGTGGACGCTACTGGAGCTGGAATTACGCGGCTGCTGGCATGAGACTTGCCCTCCAATAGATCCTTGTAAATGGATTTAAAGTGTATTCATTCAAATTAGAGAGACAACTTAAATTAAAAAGCTTAGAGCTGCCTCCACCACAGGGGGGCTCGTTCGACCCACCAGCGGACAGGCACCAGTATTGGGAGAGGGGGGCTGGCCGTCAGGGTTCACCTGGCACAAACCCGGCGACACGGAGGTGGCACGGGCAGGAGCGGACTGAACGTGTCGCCTTCTCACTTTTTGGATTTTAGAAGGGCATGACATGCCTATATCTGTGTCTCCCCCTCCTTTTACTCCTCCACCTCTTTTCTTTTCGCAAGACTATATGTACTTGTCACTTTTCCATGTGTTAGTTGTGTCTTCTGAGCAGTTTGTCAGCTTTTGGACACCTTTGAAGGTGTTTTCTATGTGTTTCTATGTGTTTTTGTTTGCCTGCCATTGGTTTTAACGGTGTTCGAAGGTGTTCGACGAACAGTTCGACGAACAGTTCGGCGAACACACGGGTGTTCGACGAACCGAACCGAACTCGAACACTACGGGGGTGGCTCAACACTATGCATCAGCGAATTAGTCCCTTAATCCAAAATTACCACCAGTGGAGGCTTATTACACCAGGACGTAGTCATAGCCAATAATGCAATAAGTCTACGCATACACAAATCGAAAACGGTTCCAGCGGGCAGGGGCACTTGGGTACTTCTACAACCCACAAACGGTACACTGAGTGGGGTAACAATAGTAAAAACATATCTAACCATCAGATCACAAAGTAATTTCTTCCTATCACACATTGATGGAACGCCATTATCAAGATACCAAGCTATACTTAATAAATGCATAACATCGGCAGGGAACCACCCCAAAGATTACCGGACACACTCATTCCGCATAGGTGCGGCCACGGAAGCAGCAAGAGCAGGACTGTCAGAAATGGAAGTTCAAAGGATAGGGAGATGGTGATCCACGTGTTTGGCAAGATACATAAGACCGGACTTGTTATCCTAACGTGGTTTGTTTCTTTTACAGGTGACGCTAAGTCAACAGTGTGGGTGATAGGCCACTCGTATGTATATTGGGCAGAAAAAAGAGCGAAAGTCCGCCCAGGTGGGAGGAAATTAGAGTTTCATAACACATATTTCAACTGGAGAGGTATTAGAGGCCTGCTATGCCCACAGGTACTAATGGAGGTAATCAAGGTAGGGAGAGAGGCAAGATGTCCGGTCATCTTAGTTATACAGGCCGGGGGAAACAACCTAGGTCATCACAAGAGCGCATAACTAATGGCAATAATGAAACTAGACACTGAGCGCTTCAGAGAATTTTTTCACAAAACTAGCTATAGTATGGTCAGAGATTGTGCCGATAGCGGTATGGCAAGGTGCACGAGACATCACGGCCATCGAACGGACAAGGCGGGTAATAAATATTCTGATGGCAAAATTTAGAAGAGACAGAGGCGGTGTAGTGGTACGACACCTACAACTGGAAGGAGATAAAGCAGGCCTCATACGGCCCGACGGTGTTCACTTATTGGATATTGGACTGGACATATTCCTGTAAGGACTCCAGGACGGAGTGGAACAAGCGTTAAGAGTGTTGGGTGGGGGTCAGAGTCCTGCATACGAGTACGCAGGATCCTCTGTGGCCTGGAAATAGAAAGGACATGTTGGAGAGTTACACTTGTTGGCCAAGTTGCCGGTGTGGAGACCCAGGGCATGCTGCAACAAGCTGAATTATTTTAGAAATAAAATGCCTTTCTAATGGAATGAGTATAAAGAGTTAATAAAGCTGTGACCGATCCTCACCCATCCAGTTGTAAGAGTTACATTATTGTATTGTCAAGTAAAGGGGGGCGGTAGGGGGGCTGAGCGTCTGGGTTTGGTTGGGGGTCCCCACAGTCTGCCTAGGCTAGATGCATTTAAAAATTCTTATTAGATACACAGGCGGCGCAGCTTGCTTCGCAGCTGGGCTACTACGCCCAAAGTATTGCCTAGGCTAGATGCAGTTAAAAATTCTACGCTGACTAGCAGACACTGAAGATTGGGAGCAGACCTCTGAGAAAACAGCTCTTCAGACTCAACCATTTGTGTTACCCCAAGCCAAAGTGTAGATTTTTATGGTCATGCGTTCTAGGGTTAAGTGGCATTAATTGCCCCACAGTTGCTTAAAACAGTTGGTGAGGTGATATTACCAAATCCTCAAGCTTTTAGTCTCCCAAGGATAACATAGGGTTAGAAAAGTCCTTGCGAATCCATGATTTGTTCATCTTTATGAACGTGAGTCTGTCTACATTCTCAGTGGACAGCCACGTGCGCTTATCTGTCAGCACACCATCAGCAGCGCTGAACACACGTTCAGAGGAAACACTGGCTGCAGGGCATGACAAGATCTCCAAGTCGTGAGTGGCGAGCTCCGGACATTTTTCCAAATTGGAATACCAAAATGAGCAAGGGTCCAGTGACACAGTCATGGCTTCGATGTTCACTTGGAGATACTCCTGCACCATCCTCTCTAGGCATTGACTATGTGTCAGACTTCTTGTCTCCTGTGGCCTTGCAAAAGATGGTCTAAAAAAGTGGTGAAACGATTCCACAAAATTGCTGTTACCAGCAGATACTGTGTTACTGTTACGGTTCGAGAGATGAAGACTCGACAGTCCCACGGTTGGCAAGTTAGAACTGTGAGGTTCACTTCGTGCACCACTGGTGTTTTGTGGAAAAGCACATGTAAGATTCTGCAACAGCGTCTGCAGATACTCCTGCATGCGTCAATCCCTTTTTATGGCAGGAATTATTTCGGCAAATTTACTTTTGTACCAGGGATCTAAGAGTGCGGCAACCCAGTAGTCGGGATTACTTCGAATTCTGCAATCTGAGGTCATGTTGCGGGTAGTGCAGCAAGAAGGCACTCTTGTGTCTTGCGCATCCAGGAGGACCAAGTCCTTGTTGTGTTGGTAGCGAGGTAAGAATCATGCTTCCTTCCTCTGCCCTCTCCCCCCAACCTCGCACAACAGAAATGTGATCAAGGTCTCCCTCATCTGATGAGTCATCCATGCCCATCGCCAGTTCATCCTCCACTTCTTCCTCGGCTCCTGCACCTTCCTCAACAGATTGGCTGCTACCATGCACCCTGGTTAATCCCTCTCCCACACCCTCCCATGCCTGCCGCATTGGTGCTGCCAACCGTCTGGACCTTGGAGATGTTATGCATTCCGCATACGACTCGTCCTCTATTTCCTCCACCTCCTCTTGTCCCACCACCTAACTCTGAATTCTGTTTAATGTGTGCTCCAGCATGTAAATCACCGGAATGGTCATGCTGATAATGGCATCGTCGTCAGCACTAAACATCTTCGTCGCCATTTCAAAACTGTGCAGAAGGGTGTGTGGCGCCCCTGAGGGTTCAGTCGCCACAGAGTTACTGCATCTCACCCAGAGGTGTGGTATCTCTCCCTCAGGTAAGGAAGGCTTATGGCTCGGTACCCTAACACCTGCATCCAACACATACCCGCAGTGGGGGTAGGGCGAGATTGCTCCTAAGTGAGAGCACAGTCCCAGGTCCCTAGCTGGTGGGAGGGTCCTATGTAGTTGGTGCTTAGGGGAGCAGCTTAGGTGAGCACATGACAGGGAGAGTATAAATAGGAAGCCATCTTAGAAAGAGCAAGCCAGTCAGATGTGGAAAAGTGACAGGAGCAGAGTCTCGGCATGAGCTCTGCTCCAGAGGCGGGCCTAGCCTGGGAGGCCCAGGACTGAAGGAGAGAAGAAAGGAGTGGGAGCAGGAAGGCTCCAGGAACCGAAGGGACCCTAGGGCTACGGGCCGTGCATAAGGCCACCCGTACTCCCGCTGCTACCTGGAGGTAGAGGGGTCAGGCCAGATAAGGGGAACCGGTCCCTCAACTAGAGGAGAAACAGCAAGGCTCAACTAGAAACCGGAGGCTGCAGCATTTCATGTACTGCAGGCAAAAGTCCACACCAGTCTCACTAAGAAGGTAGCCACATAGGACCCAGGGGACGGAACACAAGTCGCCCGCCAAGGCCCGAGGATACCGGATAGAAGTGTCACTGGGTGTGAGGAGCAGGGAGAAGGCCAGAGAAAGGACACACAGAAGGGGGTCCTGCTAAGTACTCCGGAGCTATCTGGGGGTGGACTGAGCCCCTCACTGAGTACGCACAGCACGACGGATGAGATTGCTCTGGTACCTGTAATCTGGACTGCAACAACTGTGAGTAAAGATCTTGGGACTGCATCACACGGACTCTGTGTTCATTACTGACTCCCTGCACTACAACCACCATCTTCCAACCACACTGCCCTGAAGCTATACTCTTCCTGTGGGGAGTAATAATACCATTGCTGCAAAACCACCAGCTTCAGAGAACTGTTCCGCAACGGCGGCCCCTTTGGCCGCAGTCCACAGGCGGCGTAGTCGGACATTATAAAACCCATATATACAAATTACCCTTGGATTGACCGCCCTGGGTCACGGACCGGGTCACCGCCACAGTGACTACAACCCCCAGAGTCTACCGGCCCGGCTCCGGGTACCCCACGGCCCAGGGGGCGCGTCAACTTCATAGGTCCCTGATCTGAGACCACTCTTGCAGCGTGATTTGCCCCACCTGTGGATCTCGTTGGCCCAGGCTATACGTCAGAACGTATTGCACCAGGGCTTGTTGGTGCTGCCACAGTCGCTGCAACATGTGCAGAGTTGAATTCCACCTTGTCGGCACATCGCATTTCAGCCGGTGAACTGGCAGGCCCAACGACTTCTGTAGAGATGTAAGTCTTTGAGCTGCGGGATGCAAACGGCGGAAGTGAGCACACAGCGACCGTGCCCTCTGCAGAAGGCCATCTAGTCCGGGATAGTTGGCTAAAAATTGCTGGACAACCAGGTTCAACACGTGAGCCATACAAGGCACGTGTGTGACATTGCCCCGGCGAAGGTCCGCACCCAGGTTTGCATCATTGTCGCACACGGACTTCACTGGTTGCAGGTCCAGTGGAGACAACTATTCATGAAACTGGGTCTCCAGAGCTGACCACAACTTCTCAGCTGTGTGACTCACATTTCCCAGACATTTCAAAGTAAGCACCGCCTGATGCCATTGAGCCCAGCTGCCAGCATAGTAAGGAGGTGTGCAGGATTCCTTCTGCGCAGTTAGAAAGTGGGTGGCATTACCAGACAGGCTTTGGGTGCAGGTGGAGGACAGAGAGGAGATTGAGGAGGCAGAAGCAGTGGAGGAACTTCTAGATAAAGAGGATTGACGTACAACTCGTGGGGACGGCAAGACTTGGACAGCAGCCCCTGGTCCTGCTGTCACCATAGTTACCCAGTGCCCAGTCAGCGACATGTAACGCCCCTGTCCATGCCTAATCGCCCAAGTGTCTGTGGTGAAATGCACCCTGTCACACACAGAGTTTCTCAAAGAAGTGGTGATGTTGTGTGCGACATGCTGGTGGAGTGCAGGCACACCTTTCTTTGAGAAGTAGTGCCGACTGGGCACCTGGTACTGGGGCACTGCGACGGACATAAGGTCTCGAAAATCCTCTGTGTCCACCAGGCGGAAAGGCAGCATTTCTGTAGCCAAGAGCTTGCAGATGGTGAAATTCAACCTCTTAGCTTTGTCAAGGCTAGGAGGAAATCGTCTTTTATTTGTCCACATCTGAGGCACCGAGGGCTGGCTGTTGTGCTTAGACGGGGTTGAGTAGGGTGTCCCCGGCAAACTTGCAGTTCTGTGAGGAAGATGCAGGCGGAAAAGTTAGGTTGCCCTGATCCAAAGGTGGTGCTCTCGTTGTCGGAGTGCGCTCAACACCAGCTGGTGTTTCCACTTCCAAATTAAGTGATGACCTGCCAACCACACTGGCTGTTGCGGGTAAAGAGGTGGCAGGTCTGCATCCAAAAACATGTGTGACTGCTGTCCCCCCAGTCACAGAGGATGAAGAGGCCGTGGATGCAGAAGATGGGACAGACGGTGGTTGGCCCGGCCCGCTAGGCGGCATTGTAGCACAGTGAGCTTCCCACTGCAACTTATGCTTTATATCCATGTGACGGTTCATGCATGAAGTACTCAAACTATGGATTTTTTGGCCTCTACTTAGCTTTTGGTGACAGATATTACAGATAACATGAGTTGGGTCATCCTTATCGATCTGAAAAAATAACCAGGCTATGCAAGGCTTAGAGCCCATGCGACCTGAAGAGCCACTATGACTTATGGTCAGAGGCAGAGTTGTGGTTGAGGATGCAGCTGTTGACATGCTTCCAGTACTCTGTCTCTGTCCAGGAAGTCGCAACCTAACCTCGTCGTCAATAGTATCTGTGACACCCAGCTGCGCTTGGTATTACAGATCCTAGAAGAGTGCATTGATGGAATCCTCCACAAGAGGCCCCCATAAACATTCACACATCTCCACCTTCCACCTCAGACCAGCAGAGGGAGCCCGTTAGGGATATAAATAGGGAAGGTGGAGCTTGGCAGTTCAGTTCCTCTGAAGAGTTCCTGCAGTAGAGAAGCCTAAGAGAGGTCAGTCTGCAGTGGAGCTCAGTCTAGTCTAGAGAACTCAGTTAATAGTTAGCAGTGGAGCACGAGGCTCCTGTTAGCTAGATTCAGGGAGCCCAGTTAGAGCTTAAGGTGTGCTGGCGCCATAAGATCGGTGAAGCGCGGCAAGTTGCCGTTAGTGTGTATAGCCTAGTGAGGGCCCGAGTAGGAGTGGAGAGTTAGTACATAGGGGGCAGAGGAGCTTAACCAGCTCACCCCGAAGCATTTACCGGACACCGGATCTGAGCTTACCGGGATCTCTATGACCCAGTAAGGCATAACCGGAATCCCTGGAGAACTACAAGTCCCAGGATCGCTAAGGTGCTGATGCGTAACAGAGCCAGGAGACGCTTAGGCCCCGCATACTGGGAGCGTGAACTCCAAGACAAGTCCCTAACATAAGGTCAGCCAGCGCAGGACAGAGACAAAGTTAGGCCTAGCTCCAGGCAGGTCAGAAACTTACTACGCAGAGGCAAGAAACAGGAGGCCCTACACCCGCACATTGGGGAGGATTATAATATGCACCCTTCACCCTACAGTGCTCTGGGATGTGCCTGAATTTCCACAAGTAAAAGGTACTGAAGTGACTTCCTTGTCCATTCCCGTTCTTGCTCTGACCCAGCTGGGTCTCGCCTGTCCTGCATTCCCCCTGCATACGCTTTTCTGAGACCTAGCTCCACCTGTGGGGAGCTATACCATCGAGTTGCCTTATCACCGGCCTCAGTGGACTACTACAGCGCTGGTGCTTCTCACCAGATACCACAGGTGGCGTCACGAACTTTTATAAAATTAACAATTATCCACCCTTTTAAAGACTGACCCCAGGGTACGGCCCGGGAGCCGACCACCACGACATCCCAAAGGCCAGGCAAAGGACCGGGTACCGAGTCATCCCCACCCCTGGGCTAGTCTCATCCTCCTCCACCTCCTCTGCTGACCTCATCAACTGGCTGACTGTGGGTTGACAGTAAGTGGGATCTCCAACCTCGTCATCATGACCCTGTGTGTTCTCACACCCGTCGTCCTCAGAGCAAACCTCTTCCTGCCCTGACCGAAAAGTCAAGTTGTCGCTCCAATCAGTTATTTGAGTCGCATCATCGTCTTCATCATTTTCTCCACCAACAGGAGTTACAGTTTGGAAACGAGGGTCTACATTATGCTCAGAACCTTCTTCATCTGGTCCTGGATCCGACTCATAAAGATTCTGGGCATCAGTGCAGATCACTTCCTCTTCTGGATTAACAGAAGCTCTGGAGCAGACCTCCATTTCCCAGGCTATAAGTATGATTAAACAGCTGTGCAGACTCAACCATCTGTGTTACCCCATACTCAGACGGGCAGCTGGAGACTTGGGAGCTGTGAGGAAGCAAGTGCGATTGGGGTGACACCTCTGAGGACTGGAGTATTTGTGATGTTGAAGTTGAGGTGGCGGAGAGCCCACTTGAAGGAGCACTTGATATACGTTGAAGCGCCTGCTGTTTTTGTGCCTCATCTGGAATTTGTAGCGATGGGCGTGTCCGTAAGAAAGGGATCGTATCACATTGTCCACGAAAAGAAGTAGACATCTTAGTTTGGTTGGAAGATGGTCTTTCTTCTGCAGATGTTACTGCCCACCACCGCGGGGGGGCTCGACCCACCAGCGGACAGGCACCAGTATTGAGAGTGGGGGGCTGGCCATCAGGGTCCACCGCAGCTCTGGCACAAACCCGGCGACACGGAGGTCACACGGACAGGAACGGACAGGCCGCGTCGGCTTCTCACTTTTTTGATTTTAGAAGGGCATGACATGCCTATATCTGTGTCTCCCCCTACTTTTACTCCTCCACCTCTTTTATTTTCGCATGACTATATGTACTTGTCACTTTTCCATGTGTTAGTTGTGTCTTCTGAGTAGTGTTGAGCCACACCCGTGTGTTCGCCGAACTGTTCGTCGAACTGTTCGTCGAACACCTTCGAACACCGTTAAAACCAATGGCAGGCAAACAAAAACACATAGAAACACATAGAAAACACCTTCAAAGGTGTACAAAATCAGACAAACTGCTCAGAAGACATAACTAACACATGGAAAAGTGACAAGTACATATAGTCATGCGAAAATAAAAGAGGTGGAGGAGTAAAAGGAGGGGGGAGACACAGATATAGGCATGTGATGCCCTTCTAAAATCAAAAAAGTGAGAAGCCGACGCGGCCTGTCCGCTCCTGCTCGTGCCACCTCCGTGTCGCCGTGTTTGTGCCAGAGCCGCGGTGAAACCTGACGGCCAGCCCCCCTCTCCCAATACTGGTGCCTGTCCGCTGGTGGGTCGAGCGAGCCCCCCTGTGGTGGAGGCAGCTCTAAGCTTTTTAATTTAAATTGTCTCTCTAATTTGAATGACTACACTTTAAATCCATTTACAAGGATCTATTGGAGGGCAAGTCTCATGCCAGCAGCCGCGTAATTCCAGCTCCAGTAGCGTCCACTAAAGCTGCTGCAGTTAAAAAGCTTTTATAAGGATCAAGCTCGGCTGTCCACCGCAAGGCATCCTACTGCCAGTCCCAGCCCCTATGCCTTGGGGTGCCTCCTGATGCTCTTCACTGAGTATCCCGTGGTCCCGAAGCATTTCCTTTGAAAAAATGAAGTGTCCAAACTACAGGTGGTGTAGCTTGCTTAACAGCCGGGATAATCCGCTGACTAGCAGACACTGCTACTAGGCACAAAGTATTTCCTGGGCTAGATGCAGTTAAAAATTTGTAATTAGATACTCTCGTTGGATGCTGAGAAAGCATTCCATAAAGTCTCCTGGCACGCCATATATTATTCTCTTAAAAAGTTTGGGGTAGGGGTCTAGGGGACCCTTTTATAGCCAAAATCACGGCCCTGTATCGCAATACGTCACCTAGGCTGAAGATAAATGGAACTGTAGCACCCTGAGGGCTCGGTTGCTACAGAGGTATTGCACCTCACCCAGAGGTGTGATATCTCACTCTCAGGTAAGGATGGAGTGTGGATCAGGACCCGACACCTGCATGCATTACACCACATTGCCATGGGGCAGGACGACCAATATGCCCCTGAGATGGGCACGACAGTCCCTGTCCCTGGCTGGAGTGGGGGGAGGGAACACTGAGGAAGGGGAACCCTGTAGTGCAGGAGCAGGGAGGAAGCAGTTCTTGGGTGCATTGAGAAGGGAGTATAAAAGGTGGGCACCATCTTAGTTCAGTGGAGAGAAGTCTGAGCAGAAGTGACAGGGAGCAGGGGCTCTGCATGAGCTCTGCTCTGGAGGCGGGCCTAGTAACAGAGGCCCAGGCCTGGAAGAGGGAGAAGGAAGGAAGAGGAGCGGAGAAGGCTCCAGGAACAAGGAACGAAGGGATCCCAGGGGTGCGGACGGGCGAGTCGCCACCGCACGCCCGAATCCACCTGCGTGGAGGGGTCAGGCCAAAGGGGGAGACCGGTCCCCGAAACTAGTGGAGGCGGGAAACGACCCTCAGCTAGAAACCGGAGGCTGTGACATTTTATGTGGCGCAGCCCCTCGCTACACCCACTAGGAAGGCACCACATAGGGTCAGGGAAACTGGCGCCAAGTTTACCAAGAGGAGGCCCGAGGCAGCCGGACAGAAGGGTTGGTAAGAAAGGCCAGACAAAGGACACACAAAGGGGGTCCTGTGAAGCGCTCCAAAGTTATCTGGGAGTTGTCTGAGCCCCTCACCTGGTGAGCACACTACGACGTGGGCAGCCGTTACCTGCAGACGTGGTCTGGATAATAAGAACTGTGAGTAAAGGCCCTGGACTGCATCACTGACTCCGTGTCGTTACTGCTGCTGCCCTGCACCATCACCCCCATCCTCCGCATACACTGCCCTGAGGCTATACTCCTCCCGTGGGGAGTTATGCTACGCTCTGCTGCACCCACAACACCAGCCTCAGCGGTCTGCCCTGCAGCGGCGGTTCACTCTGACCGCAATCCACGGGTGGCGTAGTCGGACATTTAAACATCAAAACCACATAAATAGTTCCGCCACTGGTTTGACCGCCCTGAGCCACGGAACCGGGTCGCCGCCACGGAGACTTCAACCAGCAGCATCCACCAAAAGGGTCCGGCTCCGGGTGTCCCAAGGCCCAGGGGGCGCGTCAGAACATTTTCATCACCTTTCATAATCACCAATGGGACAAGGCAGGGATGTCCTCTGTCCCCTCTCTTTTACATCCTAGTGACGGAGCACTTGCTCTCATCAATTCGCCATAAACCCAATATTAGGTAGATTTAGGTGGGAGGCACCGAGTGCAAGTGCTCTCTATTTGCTGATGATGTCCTAGTATATATCACTCAATCACATATATCCATCCCTGCTGTTATGGCTGAAATAGATCACTTTGTTACATGGTCAAATTTTAAAATCAATGCAGCGAAGTCTGAGGCCCTTGATGTCTCCCTCCCCAAATCCATACAGGATTCCATCCAGTCCAACTTTCCCTTTGCCTGGCCCTCACAGGGTATCAAATACTTAGGAATTCCTATTCATAGAGACCTCTCCCATCTATGTTATCTTAATTTTGGGCCCTTTATTGAACAACTCCATACAGACCACGGTTGACAAGTTAGAACTGTAAGATTCACTACGTGAACCACTGGTGTTTTGTGGAAAAGCACATGTACACTGTGTTCCAAATTATTATGCAAAAAGTGTTTAGGAGTGATAAGGGAAGAATTTGTTTGTTTGTCAGTTAAACTCATTGATGGTGATGTGTGTCAGGGCTCTTTATATCACTGTAAGCAATTGCAGACACCTGTGCTAATTAGTTTGGCAGGTGTGTCCAATGAAAGGCAAGACTACTTAAGAAGGCTGTCTCACATTATTAAGCAGCCTACATTTTCTGCCAAAATGGGAAAGAAAAAGGATGTGTCGGCTGCTGAGAAGCAACAAATTGTGGATTGTTTAGGTCAAGGCATGACTACAATCAACATTGTGCGATGATCAGGATGTAGTGTCTTGGCAATCAAGAAGTATGTAGCGGATTCACAGTACACACGTGTGCGTGCTGATAAGGGCAAATTGAGGACTCTTTCCTACAGGCAATTACGTCAGGTTAAAAGAGCAGCGGCAAAAAAGCCTTGTCATAGCAGCAGACAAGTTTTTGAAGCTGCTGTTGCCTCCAACGTCCCCCGAACAACAAGATGCAGGGTCCTTCAGAGGTTTGCAGCTGTGCATACGCCATCCTGTCGACCTCCTCTATCCACTTCACACAAGCAGAAATGGCTCCAGTGGGCCAAACATTACATGAAGACTGATTTCAAAACTGTTTTGTTCACGGATGAGTGCCGTGCAACGCTCGATGGTCCAGATGGATGGAGTGGAGGATGGCTGGTTGATGGACACCCCACGCAAACACGGCTACAGCGCCAACAAGGAGGAGGTGGAGTAATGTTTTGGGCTGGAATCATGGGGAGAGAGATTGTCGGCCCCTTTAGGATCCCTGAAGGGGTAAAGATGAACTCCATAATGTATGTGGAGTTTCTCAAACAGCACTTCCTGCCATGGTTCAAGAAGAAGAACCGTGTATTCCACAGCAAGATCATTTTTGATAATGCAGCGTCTCATGCTGCACATAACACATCTGCATCTCTGGCTGATATGGGCATAAAAGGGGACAAACTTATGGTGTGACCCCCATGCTCCCCTGACCTCTACCCCATTCAGAACCTCTGGAGCATCATCAAAAGGAGTGTCTATGATGGCGGGAGGCCGTTCACATCTAAGCAACAGCTCTGGAAGGGTATTCTGTCCTCATGCAAAACAATTGAAGCAGAAACCATCCAAAACCTGACAAATTCAATGGACGAGAGAGTTCAGAAGCTCCTTTCGAACAAGGGGTCTTATGTGCAAATGTAACATCACCAAGAATAAAGTTTTGAGTTGAAAACTGTTTGACTTCAGTTTCTAATAACCTGCTAATGCTTATAATTTCAAAAATGACCATTTTTTTTGGTCTTTATTAAAATTAAAAGGTTGATCGAAGAGTGTGGGGGATCTAAGAGTGTGGCAACCCAGTAGTCAGGATTACTTTGAATTCTGACAATCTGAGGGTCATGTTGCAGGTAGTGCAGCAAGAAGGCACTTATGTGTCTTGCGCATCTCGGAGCCCCAAAATTATTTTCCGGGCTAGATGCAGCTAAAAATTATTATTAATTTTAAATCTGGTGGAGCTTAGTATAGATGGCCTAATAGAATCAGTACTGCACACTGCTACAAAGCCCAAATTATTTTCCAGCCAAGATACAGATAAATATGATTAGTAATTTGAAAGCTTAAAATGGTTGGTGAGGTGATTTTAACAAATCATCAAGCTTTTACTCTCACCAGGATGACACAGGGGTAGAAAAGTCGTTTCGGATCCATGATTTGTTCATCTTTATAAACGTGAGTCTGTCTACATTATCAGTGGAGAGCCGCTTGCGCTTATCTGTCATCACACCACCAGCAGCGCTGAACACACGTTCAGACAGAACGCTGGCTGCGGGGCATGACAAGATCTCCAAGGCGTAAGTGGCTAGCTCCGGCCATTTATCCAGATTGGAAGCCCAAAAAGTGCAAGGGTCCAGTGACACAGTCAAGGCTTCAATGTTTACTTGGAGATACTCCTGTACCATCGTCTCTAGGCGTTGACTATGTGTCAGACTTCTTGTCTCCTGTGGCCTTGCAAAGGATGGGCTAAAAAAGTGGTGAAATGATTCCGCAAAATTGATGTTACCTGCAGATACTGTGCTTCTGTTACGGTTTGAGTGCTGAACACTCGACGGTCCCACGGTTAGCAAGTTGGAACTGTGAGATTCAGTACGTGCACCACTGGTGTTTTGAGGAAAAGCACATGTAAGATTCTGCAACAGTCTCTGCTGATACTCCTGCATGCGTGCATCCCTTTCTATGGCAGGAATAATTTCTGCAAATTTACTTTTGTACCGGGGATCTAACAGTGTGGCAACCCAGTAGTCAGGATTATTTCTAATTCTCACAATTCGAGGGTCATGTTGCAGGTAGTGCAGCAAGAAGGCACTCATGTGTGTTGCGCATCCAGGAGCACCAAGTCCCTGTTGTGTTGGTGGCGAGGTAACAATCATGCTTCCTTCCTCTGTCCTTTCCCCCCAACCTCGCACAACAGAAATGTGATCAAGGTCTCCCTCATCTGATGAGTCTTCCATCAGTTCATCCTCCACTTCTTCCTGGGCTCCTGCACCTTCCTCACTAGTTTGGCTGCTACCATGCACCCTGGTAAAACCATCTCCCCCACCCTCACATGCCTGCCGCCTTGGTGCTGCTAACCGTCTGGACCTTGCAGATGTTAGTCCTTCCGCATACAACTCCTCCTCCTCTACTTCCTCCACCTCCTCTTGTGCCACCACCTGACTCCGAATTCTGTTTAACATGTGCTCCAGCATGTAAATCACCAGAATAGTCATGCTGATAATGGCATCGTCAGCACTAAACATCTTCGTCGCCATTTCAAAACTGTGCCGAACGGTGCATAGCTCCCTGATCTGAGACCACCCTCCAGCGTGATTTGCCCCACCCCTGAATCTCGTTGGCCCAGGCTATAAGTCAGAACGTATTGCACCAGGGCTTGTCGGTGCTGCCACAGTCGCTGTAACATGTGCAGAGTTGAATTCCACCGGGTAGGCACATCGCATTTTAGCCGGTGAAGTGGCAGGCCCAACGACTTCTGTAGAGATGTAAGTCGCTGAGCTGCGGGATGCGAACGGCGGAAGTGAGCACACAGCAACCGTGCCCTCTGCAGAAGGCCATCTAGTCCGGGATAGTGGGCTAAAAATTGCTGGACAACCAGGTTCAACACGTGAGCCAAACAAGGCACGTGTGTGACATTGCCCCGGCGAAGGGCCGCACCCAGGTTTGCAGCATTGTCGCACACGGCCTTCCCTGGTTTCAGGTCCAGTGGAGACAACCATTCATGAAAATGGTTCTCCAGAGCTGACCACAACTCCTCAGCTGTGTGACTCACATTTCCCAGACATTTCAAAGTAAAAACCGCCTGATGACATTGAGCCCTACTGCCAGCATAGTAAGGAGGTGTGCAGGATCCCTTCTGCGCAGTTAGAAAGCTTGTGGCATGACCAGACAGGCTTTGGGTGCAGGTGGAGGACTGAGAGGAGGTTGAGGAGGCAGAAGCAGTGGAGGAACTTTGAGATAAAGAGGATTGACGCACAACTCGTAGGGACGGCAAGACTTGGACAGCAGCCCCTTGTCCTGCTGTCACCATAGTTACCCAGTGCCCAGTCAGCGACATGTAACGCCCCTGTTCATGCCTACTCGTCCAAGTGTCTGTGGTGAAATGCACCCTGTCACACACAGAGTTTCTCAAAGAAGCGGTGATGTTGTGTGCGACATGCTGGTGAAGCGCAGGCACACCTTTCTTTGAGAAGTAGTGCCGACTGGGCATCTGGTACTGGGGCACTGCGACGGAGATAAGGTCTCGAAAATCCTCTGTGTCCACCAGGCGGAAAGGCAGCATTTCTGTAGCCAGAGCTTGCAGATGGTGAAATTCAACCTCTTAGCTTTCTCATGGCTAGGAGGAAATGGTCTTTTACTTGTCCACATCTGAGGGACCGAGGGCTGGCTATTGTGCTTAGACGGGGTTGATAAGGGTGTCCCCGGCAAACTGCCGGTCTGTGAGGAAGATGCAGGCGGACATGTTAGGTTCCCTTGATCCAAAGGTGGTGCTATCGATGTCGGACAGCGCTCAACACCAGCTGGTGTTACCACCTCCAAAGAAAATGATGACCTGCCAATCACGCTGGCTGTTGCGGGTAAAGAGGTGGCAGGTCTGCGCCCCAAAACAGGTGTGACTGCTGTCCCCCCAGTCACAGAGGATGAAGAGGCCACGGATGCACAAGATATGGCAGACGGTGGTTGGCCCGGCCGGCTAGGCCGCATTGTAGCACAGTGAGCTTCCCACTGCAACTTATGCTTCATGTCCATGTGCCGGTTCATGCATGAAGTACTCAAAATATGTATTTTTTGGCCTCTACTTAGCTTTTGCTGACAAATGTTACAGATAACACGAGTTGGGTCATCTTTATCGATCTGAAAAAATGCCCAGGCTATGCAAGGCTTAGCACCCATGCGACCTGAAGAGCAACCACGACTTGTGGTGAGAGGCAGAGTTGTGTTTGAGGATGCAGTTGTTGACGTGCTTCCAGTACTACGTCTCTGTCCAGGAAGGCACAACCTGACCTCGTCGTCACTAGAATTCTCCTCCACCTCCTCTGCTGACCTCATCTCTTGGCTGACTGTGGGTTGACAGTAAGTGGGATCTCCAACCTCATCATCATCACCCTGTGCGTTATCACACCCGTCGTCCTTTGAGTCAACCTGTTCCTGCCCTGACAAAAAACTAAAGTTGTCGCTCCAATCAGGTATTTGAGTCTCATCATCGTCTTCCTCATTTTCTCCACCAACAGGAGTTTCAGTTTGGGAATGAGGGTCTACATTATGGTCAGAACCTTCAGCGTCTGGTCCTGGATCCGACTCATAAAGATTCTGGGCATCAGTGCAGATCATTTCCTCGTCTGGATTCACAGAAGCGCTGGAGCCGACCTCTGATTCCCAGGCTATAGTATGAGTAAACAGCTCTGCAGACTCAACCATCTGTTCTACCTCATACTCAGACGGGCAGTTGGAGATTTGGGAGCTGTGAGGAAGCAAGTGCGATTGGGGTGACACCTTTGAGGACTGGAGTATTTGTGATGTTGAAGTTGATGTGGAGGAGAGCCCACTTAAAGGAACACTTGATATCCGTTGAAGCACCTGCTGTTTTTGTGCCTCATCTGGAATTTGCAGCGATTGGCGTGGCCGTAAGAAAGGGATCTTATCACATTGTCCGCTAAAAGAAGTAGACATTTTAGTTTGGCTGGAAGATGGTCTTTCTTCTACAGATGTTACAGTTGCTTTAACACCTACACCACGAACACAACCTTTTTTCCCCTTCCCAACACGCCTATTCCCCTTTCCACCAGCAGCAGTCCTTTTTCCACTCATTTTGGTGGTTAACTAATTCACAACTCTGGAGTTGTTTGCACAAAAAAACAATGGATGGGAACCGAGCAGAGCTGAGTGGCCAAACTGTGGTATTAGGCCAAAACTATTGGCTGGGTTAGATGCAGAAAAAAATTATATTCAATTTGCAACCTGATGGAGGTCAGTATAGATGGACTAATAGAACAAGTCCCACACACAGCTAGAAGCCAAATATTTTTTCAGAGGTAGATGCAGACAAAAAATTATTTTGAATTTGCAACCTGATGGAGGTCAGTATAGATGGACGAATAGAACAAGTCCCACACACTGCTAGAAGCCCAAATATTTTTTCAGAGGTAGATGCAGAAAAAAATTATATTCAGTTTGCAACCTGATGGAGGTCAGTATAGATGGACTAATAGAAGAAGTCCCACACACTGCTAGAAGGCCAGATATTTTTTCAGAGCTAGATGCAGATAAAAATAATTTTTAATTTGCAACCTAATGGAGGTCAGTATAGATGGACTAATAATACAAGTCCCACACACTGCTAGAAGCCCACATATTTTTTCAGAGGTACAGTACAGACCAAAAGTTTGGACACACCTTCTCTTTTAAAGATTTTTCTGTATTTTCATGACTTTGAAAATTGTACATTCACACTGAAGGCATCAACACTATGAATTAACACATGTGGAATTATATACTTAACAAAAAAGTGTGAAACAACTGAAAATATGTCTTATATTCTAGGTAATTCAAAGTAGCCACCTTTTGCTTTGATGACTGCTTTGCACACTCTTGGCATTCTCTTGATGAGCTTCAAGAGGTAGTCACCGGAAATGGTCTTCCAACAATCTTGAAGGAGTTTCCACAGATGCTTAGCACTTGTTGGCCCTTTTGCCTTCACTCTGCGGTCCAGCTCACCCCAAACCATCTCGATTGGGTTCAGGTCTGGTGACTGTGGAGGCCAGGTCATCTGGCGTAGCACCCCATCACTCTCCTTGGTCAAATAGCCCTTACACAGCCTGGAAGTGTGTTTGGGGTCATTGTCCTGTTGAAAAATAAATGATGGTCCAACTAAACGCAAACCGGATGGAAAAGCATGCAGCTGCAAGATGCTGTGGTAGCCATGCTGGTTCAGTATGCCTTCAATTTTGAATAAATACCCAACAGTGTCACCAGCAAAGCACTCCCACATTATCACACCTTCTCCTCCCCGGTGGGAACCAGGCATGTAGAGTCCATCCGTTCACCTTTTCTGCGTCGCATAAAAACACGGTGGTTGGAACCAAAGATCTCAAATTTGGACTCATCAGACCAAAGCACAGATTTCCACTGGTCTATTGTCCATTCCTTGTGTTATTTAGCCCAAACAAATCTCTTCTGCTTGTTGCCTGTCCTTAGCAGTGGTTTCCTAGCAGCTATTTTACCATGAAGGCCTGCTGCACAAAGTCTCCTCTTAACAGTTGTTGTAGAGATGTGTCTGCTGCTAGAACTCTGTGTGGCATTGACCTGGTCTCTAATCTGAGCTGCTGTTAACCTGCAATTTCTGAGGCTGGTGACTCGGATAAACTTATCCTCAGAAGCAGAGGTGACTCTTGGTCTTCCTTTCCTAGGGCGGTCCTCATGTGAGCCAGTTTCTTTGTAGCGCTTGATGGTTTTTGCAACTGCACTTGGGGACACTTTCAAAGTTTGCCCAATTTTTCGGACTGACTGACCTTCATTTCTTAAAGTAATGATGGCCACTTGTTTTTCTTTACTTAGAATTTGTATTATTGCAAGAAAAAAGCAGCTAACAGTTTATTTAGTAGGACTATCTGCTGTGTATCCACCAGACTTCTGCACAATACAACTGATGGTCCCAACCCCATTTATAAGGCAAGAAATCCCACTTATTAAACCTGACAGGGCACACCTGTGAAGTGAAAACTATTTCCGGTGACTACCTCTTGAAGCTCATAAAGAGAATGCCAAGAGTGTGCAAACCAGTCATCAAAGCAAAATGTGGCTACTTTGAAGAACCTAGAATATAAGACATGATTTAGTTGTTTCACACTTTTTTGTTAAGTATATAATTCCACATGTGTTAATTCACAGTTTTGATGCCTTCAGTGTGAATGTACAATTTTCATAGTCATGAAAATACAGAAAAATCTTTAAATGAGAAGGTGTGTCTAAACTTTTGGTCTGTACTGTAGATGCAGAAAAAAATTATATTCAGTTTGCAACCTTATGGAGGTCAGTATAGATGGACTAGTAGAACAAGTCCCACACACTGCTAGAAGGACAAATATTTTTTCAGAGCTAGATGCAGAAAAAAATTATATTCAATTTGCAACCTGATGGAGGTCAGTATAGATGGACTAATAGAGCAAGTCCCACACACTGCTAGAAGGCCAAATATTTTTTCAGAGCTAGATGCAGACAAAAAATTATTTTGAATTTGCAACCTGATGGAGGTCAGTATAGGTGGACTAATAATACAAGTCCCACACACTGCTAGAAGGACAAATATTTTTTCAGAGCTAGATGCAGAAAAAAATTAAATTCAGTTTGCAACCTTATGGAGGTCAGTATAGATGGACTAGTCGAACAAGTCCCACACACTGCTAGAAGGACAAATATTTTTTCAGAGCTAGATGCAGAAAAAAATTATTTTGAATTTGCAACCTGATGGAGGTCAGTATAGATGGACTAGTAGAACAAGTCCCACACACTGCTAGAAGGACAAATATTTTTTTAGAGCTAGATGCAGATAAAAATTATTTTTAATTTGCAACCTGATGGAGGTCAGTATAGATGGACTAATAAAACAAGTCCCACACACTGCTAGAAGCCCAAATATTTTTTTAGAGCTAGATGCAGAAAAAAATTATATTCAGTTTGCAACCTGATGGAGGTCAGTATAGATGGACTAATAGAACAAGTCCCACACACTGCTAGAAGGACAAATATTTTTTCAGAGCTAGATGCAGAAAAAAATTATATTCAGTTTGCAACCTGATGGAGGTCAGTATAGATGGACTAGTAGAACAAGTCCCACACACTGCTAGAAGGCCAAATATTTTTTCAGAGCCAGATGCAGACAAAAAAATATTTTTAATTTGCAACCTGATGGAGGTCAGTATAGATGGACTAATAGACCAAGTCCCACACACTGCTAGTAGGCCAAATATTTTTTCAGAGCTAGATGCAGAAAAAAAATATTTTTAATTTGCAACCTTATGGAGGTCAGTATAGATGGACTAATAGAATGATGCTATGCCCAAAAGTTTTTACTTCACTAGGTGCAGTAAAAAAATTGGTATTCTATACACAGGTGGTGTATCTTGCAACACAGATAGGCTACTCCACTGACTAACACACTCTGCAATAGGCCAAAAAGGATTAGCTTTGCTAGATTCAGCCAAATGCTGTGAAAAAAACTTGCACAGCACTGGCACAGACCTGCCTGGCAAAAACTGATAGGAACTGATGTAACTTAGTCCTGAAATGACTGCAATTTCAATTAGTCTTTACTCCCACAACCTATCTATTTAAGAGCACAGACCAGCCTGATAAAAGTCGTAGGAAATGCTGTAACCTAGTCCTTAAAAGGACTGCAATCACAACTATTCCCTACTCCCAAGCTATCTGTAGATCTGTGCGAAAATTGGCTTGAAATTAACAAGGTATAGCGCACACAGCAACAGCGGTGCCGTCTAACACGCAGCTGCAGCAGTGAGAAAATGGTGCCGACGGGGAAAATGGCTGGGTCTTATAGGGCAAGGACATGTGACATACACTGCCAATGACACATGCCCTTGCTTGTGTGAAAAAAAGCACTTCGCTCCGTGTGTGCGCTGCTGATAGGCTGACAGATTGCACCTCCCCATTGTGAATGCGGGAAAGAGAAAAAAAAATGGAGATCTTCATTATTCCTGCAGAGATCCATCCCCTGCCCCTCCCCCCGCCCCGCTGTACACTCAAACTACGTATTAACATTAATTTTCATCATTACTGAGAAAAAATCCAGTTATGATTTTGGTGCACGAACAGTTATCGAACATAACCTCGAACAGCCGAATTTTTCTCAAATCGTTCGTGTTCGCCGAACGGCTTGAACACCGCCCAAAACAGCTCGAATTTGAGATTGGCTTACAGTTCGAGTCGAACAACGCTCATCTCTACTTCTGAGCAGTTTGTCAGCTTTTAGACACCTTTGAAGGTGTTTTCTATGTGTTTCTATGTGTTTTTGTTTGCCTGCTATTGGTTTTAACGGTGTTCGAAGGTGTTCGACGAACAGTTCGGCGAACATACGGGTGTTCGACGAACCGAACCGAACTCGAACACTACGGGGGTGGCTCAACACTAGTTATGATGGCAAAGTGACTGGAAGCCTTATCCGCTATCCAACCAACAACCTTTTGACACTGCTCTGGGTTCAATAGTGGTGTGCTGCGGTCCCCTAGTAATTTGGACAGGAAAGTCGGGCGACAAGATGTGGGTGTTTGTTGTGGCACAATTTCAGCTTGCCCATAGCCTCGGCCTTTGCATGCACCATCACCATCACGTCCACTTCCCCATCCCTTGCCACGCGCCTTGCCCATTTTAAATGGAGGACAATATTTTCCACGTTAACTACAAATGGCTGGATTTGAATCGCAGTGATATGTGATACGTGTGACGGAAAACCACAGTTTTAAATAGCTGGCCTGTAGGTTACTATTTTTCACAGCGACCTCGTGTCAATAACTTTACTAACACACTGCAACAAAATTTACATGGAGGCCAGAAATGGCTTAATTTAGAGCGCACTTGTATGCGATACGTGTGACGGAAAACCACAGTTTTAAATAGCTGGCCTGTAGGCTACTATTTTTCACAGCGACCTGGTGTCAATAACTTCACTGACACACTGCAACAAAATTTAAATGAAGGTCAATATTTTCCATGTTCACTACAAATTTCTCGATTTTTATCGCTATAATATGAAAAGGATCTGGTTGTATTATGCAGTGCCAACAAGCAAATGGAGCAGAAAAATGGTGTATTCTGGATTGCTTTTTAATCAAATAACCAGGATTAAGATGAAAATTTTTTTTTCCCTGGCCCCTGATATCTGGGGCTATATCTCCAAATATCTGTAAGAACTGCAGCAGCAGGAACATTCAGTGGAGCCTCTTGCACTATATGCACTGCAGTCTGCCACATACACTGCCTGCCTGCCTAATTCCTGCTATCACCACTGAATATATGCAGCTGGATTAGTCCTCAGAAGGACTGTTAGTTGAGATGGATATAAATATATGTTGTGGAATACCTATACTAACTATGAAGAAGCAAATCTTTCCTTGACGTAGCAGCAGCTCTCCCTACACTGCCTGATTCCGGGGTAGACTGTGATTAGCATGGCAGCACCTGGTCTTATACATCTGATGATGCTGTGCAGCCAGCCAATCACTGTAATGCCCACAACCAACATGGCTACTACATTACAGTGCGTGGCAGGCAATCCCTGCATGTTCATTGGCTCTCTAAAGCCATGCAGGGAGGAGACTTGAGCTCCCGCCCGAGCAACCCAGAAATACTCGTCGAGCGCCAAGCATCTCGAGCAGTGAGATGCTCGGGCGAGTACCGAGCAGTGGCGAACACGTTAGCTCATCACTACTAGGCAGGTTAACGATGCAATTAGTTTTATTCCTTCCGACCACTGTAAACAGCAATTCCAGGTAAATGTCCAAGAGGCAATTCTCTCAGTCCTTGAGTTTTCAACCCAGGATCAGTAGTTCCACTGCCCCATACCAGGTGATACTCACTGTCCCCCAACTTTTGGTTGGCCCACAGCTTTTTGTATCTTCCGCCGGTATATTGGCAGTCACAGCATATGCTCCTTCGGATGATGGATAACACAACCTCAGCACTTGATACCACCCAGCTCTCTGTCTGGCTCTAAACTGAGTCTTCTCTCTCCTGCACATGGATCAGGCGCCTGAATGGGCAGAAGAGCTCACTCCTCCCTCCCACAGCTAATTATGCCGTAGTGGAGATATTTTCTCAGGACGAAGCCATTACCTGGATTTGCATGAGGGACTCCCTGTAGTGACGACTCCTCTGCATCTACTCTTTCCATCTACATATGGGGTCCGTTGGCTGAGAGAACAATGGCCCAAAGCCCCTGAGATATGGTAACTGAATGGAATTGACACCAGAGGTTGAACTGATGAGCAAACAAATCACTAACAACACAGCAAGCAAATTTCTAACAAAACACAAAAATAATATTGACGAAAATGGGTGCTCAGTGCTGGAAAAGTATTTAGCAAGTGGCCAGGTCCTCATAAAAGGTATCAGCAAATAAATAGTTCTTTAGCAGGGAACATACGTCAGTGTGGGCTCACCCAAACAAATCACAGTTCTTTCTCCCATAGCAAAATTCATACACAGAAGAGGCCCGATCCCAGTCTCGGTATCCCCTTCAGCCCATGCTCCAGCAGCTTCCAGCACCAAACAGAAGTATTCAACTCCGTGCACAGTTCACACTGAACAAGCTGCAGGCTTCACATGGTTCTCTACAGCTCCCACAAACAGACTGTTCAGCTTTCCCAGCTGACATGTGCAGTCTCCATTCAGAGAGAGATCCTAGCAGGTCTCTCTCTCATCTACAGCTCACATTTTGGCTGGACACTCACAGATTCAGCACACTCAACTCTGTTCCATCCTACAGACTGACTTAACACAGACCCTGGTTCTAGTAAAAATCTAGGCAGATGCATCTAATCAAATCCTTTAGAGCTATAACTTAACCCTGTTCTACCTGGATCTGTTGCATATCCCTCCTCTGCCCAAAGCAAGGGGCTGGGCACCATCTGCCAACACACAGAGTCTATAGGGCTCTGCTACCTACAGATTACATGCAATGTTCTGCTGCTTGCACATCCCACACACAAGCTCTGCAACCGGCACATCACGCACACAGGCTCTGCCACCTGAACATTATACACACAGGCTCTACCGCCTGCACATCATGCACACAGGCTCTGCAGCCTCCACATCGAGCACACAGCTCTGCTATATGCATATTGCAAAGACTCTCACTGCTTACAACATGCAGTCAGTCTAGTACTATAAGCAAGCATACAGGACTACAAGACACACAACTCTTTCCCAAATACCTTATTGCTCTGCTGACACCCAGTATAACACACAACTGTGCTACACATACACCTACGCTGGACTGTGCTCAGTACACTACATCCTCCTCTCCATACAGTGATAGGAAAGTGTCACAGGTGTCTCAGACGTGACAGACAGTCACCCTGCAGTTGGTTGCAGGAGATCTCTTTGCTTGGCATTACAGACAACGTCTTAGAAGTTGTATCTCTAGGACCCAGTGGCTACCTTCCTCTGGATAATTTACACCCCGGCCTGGGTGTATAAATACCTGCTGTGTGCAAAAGGGAGGTGCCAGCAATATTCATTACTCCTTGCTTGAGCAAGAGCAGTACTTCTTCCTCTCTTGTGCTAGATGACGTGTGCGCATTTGTCTGGAGTCAACTAAAGCTAAGCAATTTTCCCTTGTTTGTCCCCCCATTGTTGGCTTTAGTGTTCAGTGGGGATTGACTAGCGCTCATCCCCTCCCTTCCCTAACCTGAGCTAACACCAGGGAAAGACAGGGTGAGGTACGTGTGCGGCGATAGGTGAACAACCAATATAGGGACGTTAGTGGAGACAGGGTGACACTAGATCAGCCTAGGAGATCTCCATTCCCCCCTTTCCCTAGTCTGGGCTCCCTTTCCCTCTTCTCTTTGTGTTGAACTTAGTCTTTCCCACACCTTGCGTGACAGAAAATCATCATTTACATCATGTGATCTTGTTACCATATCCGACTCCTGGCGGCATACTGGACTTCTGGGCTCTACAGCTTTAGCCCATAGTCCCAGAATAATGGAAAATCTCACCGAATAACAATAGCATGGAATAAGTCGTTGACCACTTCCACTTGCTGGGACATGGAACCACAGCTTCTATGTACTCCTGGGCCGTGGGATAGTTCTGGACATCTGCATGAATACACCCAACCCCCTTCCCAGGGACTAGCACATGTGAAAGTGTGGCCCTTTCCAGGGTCACCAATCTCCCCAATTCCTGAAGTCCCGTAACTTGGACACCATTCATAGTTACCAACCATTCCTAAGGGCCCTCGGTAGTTTGAGGAACAACAATCCAGGCAGGATAAGTGAAGTAGGAGTTGTGCCGGCCAATGCTGCTGTCCATTGGTTCTGCAACTTGGTCTATACCATCATCTGTCTGTAGCATTGTGCCATGTGAACTCCGCCCCTGGCATTTCAGATCCCCATTCTCCTCTGCACAAGTCCACTAGAGAGACTGCTCCCAGCTTTCAGCGCTCCCCGAGCCTCACCAGCGATGCCATTACACCAAAACAATGTTACCTTTCAGCAGGACAGCTCCTTCATGATTTCAGACTGTGTTTGCAATGCAGTAGCTGCCTTTATGCAGGACCTTCAATCATTACACTTCAATCACCTGTTCACTTTGGGACTTCTGACCCACATCCAAAACACCAATTGTAGGTTTCACTCTCTCAGGTAGGCAATCGGTAGCATTCACACAGACAATGTGGTTTGGTCTTAACGGGTTCAGTTTTATTGCTTCCATAATATGCCAAGGGATTCAAAGCAAAAAAAAAAAAAAACAGCCTCTATAGGGCACAAAGATATCACAGCAAATAAACAGTTCTTTAGCAGGGCACATATGTCACTGCAGGCTCACCCAAACAAACAAAACACAGTCCTTTTTCCTGGAGCAAACATCATACATAGAATAAGCCCAATCCCACCAGTCTCGGCATCCCCTTCAGTCCGAACTCCTGCAGCTTTCAACGCCAAATAGAAGTGTTCAACTCTATGCACAGTTCACACTGAACAAGCTGCAGCTTCCACACTATTCTCTGCAGCTCCCACAAACAGAAAGCTTTCCCAACTTTCCCAGAGACCCAACACATCTCTCTTTCAGCTACAGCTCACATTTTGTTGGTTGGACACTCATTAGCTTCAGCACATTCGACTCTGCTCCATCCAGCAGACTGAAACACCTAGTGAACACAGGCCCTGGTTGTAGTAAAAGGCTAGGCAGGTGCATTTAATCAATTCCTGCAGAGGTAGGCCTTAACTAGTGTTGAGCAAATTTGTTTGGCGAATATTCAAAAGCTTCAAATTCGGCACTTTCGGATTCGTGATCGCAAAGGCGAGCAAATTTTCCTAAAATCGGAAAAGTTCGTTGAATATGCGCGGGACCGCGTATACAGGGCAACCACGGCATTTTGAACAGTTTTGTTAGCATAGTGCAAGTGTATGATGAGAGGTGACATGTGCCAGGTAAGTGTGGTGGCTGTGGAGAGCTTAGAACAGGTCAGATCAGCAGTGCACTGTTTTGATTTTTTTTTCCTGTGGGCGGTAACTTTAACTGAGGAAAGCACAGGCCAGCCAATCATAGCGCAGGAAGCATCTACACTGTCCAGAAATAAGGGCTTCTGCAATTGGCTGCAGAAATCACATGTCCTCTCAATATAAAAAGCGGCCATGTTCCCTCAGAGCCATTATATCCATGTCACTGCTGGAGACCGACGCAGCTCAGTGTTCTCCTGTGTAATGAGAGATATTAGCTAGATAGATGGGTGCTTGTGTGGTAGTCAGATAGTGTAGATAATTCCTGGCCTGTGTACCTCTACAACCCCTGGTACAGCACATTTTTGGTGTTCTTGTGCAAGTACTGAGATTCTGACAGTAAAAAAATACATTTTTTCTCTTGCTACACCTAGTCCAAAAAATATTTTTTCCTGTGCCAAAAGTCATACAGTGCTATAAATCAGCTACTACATAAGTGGCGGTCAAAGTCAGCTGGACGCAGAGATTATGCAGAGTAACCCAAAAATATTTTTTGCTCTGAGTAAAGTGATACAGCTGGCTAGATCTGAGTTTGAAATATTTTGGAGCATATATTCTATGTCATACAGCAGGGGACATCTCAGTATGAAATTTTTAGTTGAATAGCTCGTAGGTTTTATCGGCCTCATGCACACTAACAAATTTCTTTTGTCTATTAGTAACGTTATGCAGCAGGCCATATCTTACCTTGTCATTTAGTGTCGCTGAAATTCAGGTGTGTGCTAAGCTATTGTACAGGAAAAAAAGTGTTTTTCTTTAGTTAATTGCAAGCTCCTACTACTGTATCTGACCAACATAGGGGAATAGGCTTTGTGTTCAAGGTGTACGTGGTAATGTTAGTGAAAACACTAGTGAACCAACACAAACAGGTCCTATCCAAAGACAACTGACAACTTATGCTAGTGGACGGCCTACTGCACTCCCTTCCTTTGGCAGCCGCATAGCGATACGCCTTGTTGATAAGGCCCAGAAAGAGCAGGTGCTCCAGTGGATGGCAAGCTCTGCTTCCAGTGCCTTGTCCTCTTCTTCCTCCACCTCAACATCACAGGTAGTACAGTCCACAGAAGTGGCACCCCAATTACTGATGCTTCCCCCGTGTCACAACTGGCCTACTGCCCAACTGACTGTAGCGAACCACAGATGGGCAAGTCTGTAGAATTCTTCACCCATTGTACACCATGGGCATCAGAAGTGTACTCCATACAGTCACAGAGTCAAGAAGTGGAAAGCATCTGCACCAATGCCCAAAATGTTTTTAGCTTGGATTCGGGGCAGGACGAAGTAGGGTCCGAGCAGGTTCCCGACCCTCAACACCAGACTTTAACTGCAGGGGAGGGAGAAGTTCCCAATGAGACTCAGATACCTGAGGCTCATGCGGACCTTACTGTGCTGTCAGGGCAACAAGAGAAGAGGGGTCACTCTGAGGGCAAGGAATGGGATAACACATTGGATGATGACGAGGTTGAAGATCATACTTGGTGTGAACCCAGAGTCATGCAGCCGAGTAGCGCATCTGAAGAGGTGGAGGAGGAAGATGAGGAGTATAGATTTCGCCCGGCGCAGACCCGGAGTGATGCAAGCACGAGGAGCACTGCATACTTAGCCACAACCAAGGCTGTGACCAGCAGCAATCATGGATCTACAGCTAGCAGGGGCAGCAAGAGTTGCCTAGCATGGGCCTTTTTTGTCACTGCAAAGGATGAGCCAACTCACTTTATTTTCAAACTTTGTGATAAAAACTCAGTATAGGGAAAAACTGCAATAATTTGACATTTACATGCATGAACGTTCACATGCTCAAGCAACATTCTTTACGCTGGGAATCTTACCGCTCTGAAATGCGGACCAGCGCACCTCAACAATCATCAGCTGCGCCATCAAACGCATCCACTGCTTCTTTCTCCTCTTCTGTTACTGTGCCAAGTATTGTCATGCAGGTCTCCTATCGCAGAAACTCCGGTTATTTCAGTCAGTCTGAGTGACAGCCCGTCAGCTGTAATGGAAGTAGACACGCCTGCTGTGTTTGTTTCACCAAGCACACCGCATGTTTCTCAATCCACCGTAACATCTGCACCTCACTCACACTCCACCAGTTTTTCTGGTTCACCATACTCCGTCCTCTCTCAGCTCCTTAGCCAGCTCTTGGTCCCGCAGTTGTGGTCACATAAAAGATTATTTCGTCGTACGCATGGCAAAGATAATAGGTTGAACTCCACCATCTCTAATCTGTTGGCCATGGAAATGCTGTCTTTCCACCTGGTAGATACAGATGGTTTCCGAAAACTGATGGCCGTCGCAGTCCCCCAGTATCAGTTGCCCAGTCACCATTACTTCTCTAAGAAAGCTGTGCCTGCACTACACCAGCATGTCGCAGACAACATCACTCATTCCTTGTCTAAATCTGCGTGTGCTAGAGTGCATTTGACCACAGGCACCTGAACGAGTAAGCATGGTCAAGGGCGTTACATCTTTCTGACTGGGCACTGGATGACTTTGGTGGCTGTGGGGGCAGGCGGAAAATTGGCTGCTCTACAAATCTTGCAATCTCCAAGGCTTGCAGAAGAAACCTCTGTATTTCCCACTTCCTCCACTGCTTCTGCAAACTCCACCTCCTCTAGGGCATCCACCTGTGCACCCAACTTCTGCTTTAACGAGACTCGCGTTCCATGGGTGCGGAGCGAATACACACCACCTCCGTACTGCGCAGTCAGGGCTCACCGTAATCAGGCAGTCTTCAAATTAATTTGCATTGTAGATCGCAGTCATACAGGTGAAGAGTTGTGGGCAGCTCTCTAGGCTCAGTTTGAGCAATGGCTGTCTCCGCTAGACCTAGAGCCAGGGAAGGCCATGTACGATAACGGTGCGAACCTGTTAGCGGCCCTAGGCCGAGGCAAGTTCACCCACGTGCCTTACATGGCTCACGTCCTCAACCTGGTGGTACAGCAATTTCTCCACCACTATCCTGGCCTGGATGAGCTGCTTCACAAAGTATGGAAGCTGTGTGCTCACTTCTGCTGTTTGCACCCCTCATTTCATCGACTTACATCGATACAGAGGCCTTTATCCGTGCCAGTTAACAGGTTGATCTGAGGTGTGCTGACACGGTGGAATTCCACTCTGCACATGTTGCAGCAACTGTGCCAGCAGCAATGAGCTCTGATCCAGTAAGTTATGATGTATAGCTTGGGGTAATGCAGTACGGACTTGGGGCATATCACGTTTGCGGATTGGGAACATATTAAGGACCTCTGCACCCTTCTGCATGGTTTTGAAATGGCTACTAAACTGGTTATTGCTGATGATGCTGGTCATATACATGCGGGAGCAAACTTTGAATAACCTGCGGCAGGAAGTGGTGGCCCTGAAGTAGAGGAGGATGCGGAAGGGATACCATTGTCTCAAATTTCCAGACTGTCATCACACAGGCAGATGCCAAGTGATGATGGATTACAGCGATCGATGGGGTTTGGTGATAACAGGCAAAGAGCCGAGGAACTAATGGAGGAGGAAGAGGTGATGGGCGAGATGCTGTCAGAGGATGAGGAGGATAATCATCCCCTCTCATTTGAACGTGGTTGGCAGCAGGGGACGGAGAAAACAAGCATCAGTGTCACGCAGCCCACAATACAGCCTGGCTTTGGACTTCCTGGAAGAGTCCTACATATGAGTGCCTTCTTAATGCACTAATCCCCGTATAGTTAGGATTCGAAATAATGCTGACTACTGGGTTGCCACTCTGTTAGATCCACGTTATAAGAGTCAATTTTGCCAGATGCTTCCTGCCTTGGGAAGGGACGCGCTTATGTTGGAGTATCGAAACAAGCTTTTAAGCAACCTTAATAGAGGTTTTCCGTAAGATAACAGTGAGGCACACAGTGTGTATCGCAGCTGTAGTCTTTCAACCTCCACCACGTCAGTTCGTCAACGCCAAAACATTAGCAGCAGCAGCAGAGTAAGTGGCAGAAGCAATTTTTGGGAGTTCTTTCACACATTTTTGGCACCAGCTCATGCACCAGCACAACAGAGTACAAGTCTAACATGTGGTGAACGATTGGAGAGGATGGTGAAGGAGTATCTAGAGTTCAATATCAAGGGTTTGGACCCTTTTACAGTTTGGTCTTTAAAAATGGAATAATGGCCTGAGCTCGCCTCTCAAGCCTTGGAGTTTTTATCATGCCTGGCAGCCAGCATTCTCTCTGAATGTGTCTTCAATGCTGCTGGTAGTGTCTTGAGGGAGAAGCACACTCGGCTGTCCACTGAAAGTGTAGACCGCCTAACTTTCATCAAGATGAAAAAGTCATGGATCTCCAAGGACTTTTGCACCCCAATTGCAGACTGTACAGATTAGGCGATGTTGTCGTTTTGAGTGTGCTGCATTTATCTCTTGAAATTGCAGTCTGTGATATGGCTGTGATATGGCTTCTGTGCCTGTTCTTGCTGCTGCAGGTTTTAGGCCCTAATTTTGGGAAATGTGGAGAATTCTGATTGTGTCTCCATCTATTCGGTTGGCTGTAGTGGGACAGGTTTGGGTCTGTGTTAAACAACTTGTAGTCTGATGACATTGATGCCACTTCGGTGGTGTCAGGCCCTCATAAGGGCAATGTGAACACTCCTGGTTAGGTCTCCATCTCCTGGGTTGGCTGTACTGGTAGAGGTGTGGGTCTTATTTACACTATTTGTATAGTAGTGAAATTGATGCCACTTTGCTGACATCTGCCACTAATTTTTTTAAATGTGGGGAATCCTAATTTGGTCTCCATCTATTGGGTTGGCTGTAGTGGAACCTTCATGTTCTGCAGTCTAAGTTGTGTAAGGTTGCGCACTAGTCCTTGCTGCACTCCTGATACAGACTCTGCCTGCTGCACTCCTGATACAGACTCTGCCTGCTGCACTCTGATATAGACTATGCCTGCTGCACCCCTGATGCAGACTCTGCCTGCTGCACCCCTGATACAGACTCTGCCTGCTTCACTCCTGATACAGACTCTGCCTGCTTCACTCCTGATACAGACTCTGCCTGCTGCACTCCAGATGCAGACTCTGCCTGCTGCACTCTGATACAGACTCTGCCTGCTGCACTCTGATATATACTCTGCCTGCTGTACTCTGATACAGACTCTGCCTGTTGCACTCTGATACAGACTCTGCCTGCTGCACACTGATACAGACTCTGCCTGCTGCACTGTGATACAGACTCTGCCTGCTGCACTTCTGATACAGACTCTGCTTGCTGCACTCCTGATACAGACTCTGCCTGCTGCACTCCTGATACAGACTCTGCCTGCTGCACTCTGATACAGACTCTGCCTGCTGCACTCTGATATAGACTCTGCCTGCTGCACTCCTGATACAGACTCTGCCTGCTGCAGTCCTGATACAGACTCTGCCTGCTGCACTCTGATACAGACTCTGCCTGCTGCACTCTGATACAGACTCTGCCTGCAGCACTCTGATACAGACTCTGCCTGCTGCACACTGATACAGACTCTGCCTTCTGCACTCTGATACAGACTCTGCCTTCTGCACTCTGATACAGACTCTGCCTGCTGCACTCTGATACAGACTCTGCCTGCTGCACTGTGATACAGACTCTGCCTGCTGCACTTCTGATACAGACCCTGCCTGCTGCACTCCTGATACAGACTCTGCCTGCTGCACTCTTATACAGACTCTGCCTGCTGCACACCTGATACAGACTCTGCCTGCTGCACTCTGATACAGACTCTGCCTGCTGCACTCTGATACAGACTCTGCCTGCTGCAGTCCTGATACAGACTCTGCCTGCTGCACTCTGATACAGACTCTGCCTGCTGCACTCTGATACAGACTCTGCCTGCTGCACTCTGATACAGACTCTGCCTGCTGCACACTGATGCAGACTCTACCTGCTGCACACTGATACAGACTCTGCCTGCAGCACTCTGATACAGACTCTGCCTGCTGCACCATCTAGTCTATCCTACTGGGTCCTACTGCGCGTCCGTTGGTCTGTCCTGGAGTGGCACCTGGCGTTCATCGGGAGCCAACTCTAACCTCACCATCAGAGGCTCTAGTGAACAGTCCAGTGCTTGCTTAGTCACGCCCCTCCAGGCTGTCCGGGGTCCGTGGCACAGTGGTTCCACAAACCATGTCTGTGACAGTGTGTCCTCGCAGACAGTGTGCCCTCCTGTTGTACCAAACAGTGACCCCTTTTGACATGTAAAGCGCAACTGAATAATTGTCACTGTCACAGTAATAATAATTATAGTACTTGTACTCTGGGTTAATTGATGGCACTTCCATGTTGTCTACACCTAATTTGATGTGTTTTGGCAGCTTTTGGTCCCGTTTCTAGGTGTTGTATATGAATTTTTTTGGTCCCCCCATTGACTCCTATGGGATTCGGAATTGTTCGACGGACATTCGGCGAATAAATTCGGCGAATATAAATTTGGTTGGCAAAATTTTCCAAACTGAACATTGAAATGTTCGCTCATGCCTAGACTTAACGCTGTTCTACCTGGCTTTGCTACAATATGTATATATTGTGACAAAGTCACTGCCAGGCCCGGGAAATGATATAGTTGTGCAGATGCCCTGTTCAGACTTCCCTGTTTAGTGAGTGAAGGTGCCAAAACCCCCGGATTTGGGCAGACGGGGGATACGTGACAAAGTCACTGGCAGAGTGTCGGAAGGGAGATAATTTTCTCTGAGGCTATTAGCTTTAGTGAATTGAAACCATGAAGTTTGCTTCAGCATGTTATTTGCTGAGAGGGTTAAAACTCCATTTTAAAAGGGAGTGTTTTTTGTGAATGACCATTGTGAAGGGTGGGAGGTCATTCACCATATCTCCACCCCAGGGTGTGGTGTGGGGTTTAAATACTCGGCCTACTGACTGATTTATTGTTCAGCAGGTCGGGAGAGAGTAACTCCAGATCTGTTTCTGTGGAGCTAGCCTAAACCATGTGGAGTTGCTGAACACTGAACAGGCGGATCCCTGCTACCACAAAGACTATGATTTGGTGTTAACATTTTCGCTTTTTTTCCCCTGTTTTGTCCAGAGGGCTGTTTTTTCTTTAATGGACGCAGTGTTGCTTTATGTTCCATTTTAATAAACCAACCAGAAGTTTTAAAGAGACAGCGTACCTGTGTCTACCTCAGTGTGCAGCTGAGTAAGCAATCTACCACAATATACACACACATCATATTTGGCGTTCATGCTGCCCTAGGCACTTTAAGTGGTCATGCTCCCTACTGGTAAGTCAGACTAAAAGTGTCCATACCCTTAAGATAGTAATTGTGGTCTTCCATACACATTAGACTAACATTGGCTGAACCCGCCAATATCAACGGGTTCAGATGAAAGTCTAAGGCTAGAGTCACACATCCGTGTGAGTGTTAGAGCATGAGAGAAATGAATAAAAGGAATGTATGTGCGCTAAAATGAAATGGATGGACCACCAATCATAAATCAATCAGGAAGGAAGAATCCAGCTTCGGAAGTCATTGCTCATTAGTAATAATTAAAGACCGGAGGGTCTGAAACTCGTCTGCCTAGTCTCCCCCCTTTCTTGGGGGCTGTGATTCATATGCTCTATGCTATCTTTTTTATCTATTTTTTCAATAAACCTTGTTATATTAGGGACTTCGGAAGCTGGATCCTTCCTTCCTGATTGATTGCTTTTCCTGCGGCACTGCAGGTTTTCAGGGCACTGGAGTCCACATGCAAAGGGTTAGCTGACTATTTTTCTTTCTTACAGTTACCAATCATAAATGCAATAAAACACTATACTTTATCTAGATCATACAAGTCAAACTCTGGCCCGTGGACCAAATCTGGCCCGCAGGGTGATTATATTTGGCCCGCGACACCAAAACCACCACCCCTACGTTGGGCCATTATTCTGCATGAAGAACTTTGTGGGGC
Source organism: Phyllobates terribilis (assembly GCF_046119375.1). NCBI lineage: Eukaryota > Metazoa > Chordata > Amphibia > Anura > Dendrobatidae > Phyllobates > Phyllobates terribilis. The sequence goes on from NW_027362764.1 coordinate 198,740,718, forward strand.
ACATTATATTGTATAGAAGGCAACGTGGGGGCTATAATACTATATGGAGGACTATGTGGTGCACATTATAGTATATGGAAAGCTATGTGGGGTCATTATACTGTTTGGAGGACTATGTGGGGCTCAATGTTCTGTATGGAGGACTGAGTGGGGCCCATTATACTGTATACTGGTTGGTCCATGACTTGTCCAAGTTTTTCGTTTTGACCCTCTGCTTTTTTGAGTTTGACATCTCTGATCTAGATCTACTACTTGTGCTAGATTAAATATAGCGTTTTAATGCATTTATGATTGGTGGTCCATCCATTTCATTTTAGTGCAAATACACTCCCTCTATATTTTTCCACCCGGTGGCAATTAGTGGATATTTCCATTTAATTTGCAACTTGTGAAGAAGACAGTAAATAGCGGCACTGTCGTCAAACCATAACTTATAATCCTAGATAAATGGAACAATTTTTTTTCTCAGGTGTCATCATAGATGTATCCTAGTTCCTTCTGTTTATTCTCTTCCATTTTTTTTCACTGAAGATGTGTGCTCTTTTCTAAGCCAATAAAAAACCCTTGGTAGAGGTCACATGTTTTATTTAAGTTTATCACTAAGCAACAGATCCAATCAATACAGATTCAAAATTGAAACAAATCGGAAGCCTCATGGATCCCCATCGACTTTAATGGCCAAGTCTGATCCGCAAATCAGATCGGAATAGGACATGCTCTGAGTCTCACTACTCTCACTCTTGGAGCTGTGATTATTATTATTTATTATTATAGTGCCATCCGTTCCATGACGCTTTCCATATGAGTTTAATGGATGTGGGAATACATCCAGTTTACTCCTTTGGACTGAATGCTGTCTGAGAGAAAAGACATCGGACAGCACTCAGATGTGTCACACTGCACATTTTTTGTTGGATTTCTGAACCTATTAGCTAAATTAGGTTTGTCTTAGCAAACATTAAAATCCATAAGTCAACTCCAGAAAGAGAAAGAGCTTGCACTCTATAAGTTGTCTATAAGTTGTCTCTATGTAGCTGACCTCCATTGGAATCAGGTAATTAAGGAAACTCCTAATGACTAACAAATGTTAGGCCCTGCATCAGGGATGTTGAGAAGCAGATTTACAACCGAGATAAGACTTAGAAGAAATGTAAAGATCTGTGGTTCCTTTGTCTGCTTACTAGAAATTAAGAAGAGATGTTTGCATGAACTACGTTGGTCTAATAGATAGGAAAGTCATATTTTTGGAAATGTGATGAAGTGGCGAATGCAAAGCATGGTTTCACGTGGCTGGGCAATGGCCAGGATCCCTCCAATTGAATAACTGCCTGATAGGCAAAGCTACACCTGTCATCTTTGGTCTCTAGGTAAAGATAAAATCATGCTAAAAAATATGACGCCAATCTTTAGCACCTGCGACCGTCAGAAGCAAAGATATCGTGAATGTAGGGAATCTCATAATTTTCGGAAACTGAAGCCACATCCCATGACTAGTCCTGTTAGGAGTTATTAAGTGGAGGTGTGTGGGTGTAACTTAGGAGCTAATAAAAGGTAAATGGCAAATTTTGGACGTCGTCAGTTCCTGGAGGTGCAGTTAACTGCAGTTCTGTCCGTTTTCTTTCTGGAGGTCCTCCCTCCATAAATCTGAAGACATTGCAGTGACATCAGGTTTAGTAAGTCTTTTGTTTATCCTTTTATTTTATGTAATTGTATATGTTAAGCTAAATATAGTGGTCATTACTGCCTGCTGTTTCTCCTGGATCTCCCTGCCGCTTTTGACACTGTGGATCACCAGCTCCTCCTCACTATGCTCTGCTCTTTAGGCCTCAAGGACATCACTCTCTCCTGGTTCTCCTCCTATCTCTCTGACTGCTCCTTCACGGTATCTTTTGCTGGCTCTTCTTTCTCTAATTTTCCCCTTACTATCGGGGTTCCACAAGGATCAGTTCTAGGTCCCCTCCTGTTCTCATTGTATTCTGCCCCTATTGGACAAACCATCAGCAGATTTGGTTTCCAGTATCATCTCTATGCTGATGACACCCAACTATACAGCTCTTCACCTGACATCAACCCCACTCTAGTACAAAATACCAGTGATTGTCTGTCCACTGTCTCTAACATCATGCCCTTCCTCTATCTGAAACTGAATCTCTCCAAAATTGAACTCCTTGTTTTTCCTCCCTCTATTAACCTACCTATACCGGACTTTTCAATTTCTTTGGATGGCGCCACCATAACCCCCAAGACGCAAGCTTGCTGTCTTGGAGTCATATTTGACACTCAACTTTCTTTCATTCCCCATAGACAATCACTCACTTGCTCATGTCACCTGCATCTTAAAAACATCTCCAGAATCCGACCTTTTCTCACCTTTCATACTGCAAAAACTCTTACGGTCGTTCTTATTCACTCTCGTCTGGACTACTGCAACTCTCTTCTAATCAGTCTCCCTCTAAACAAACTCTCTCCTCTACAATCCATTCTGAATGCAGCAGCCAGGGTCATATTTCTATGAGGCCGCTTCACCGAGGCTTCTACTCTGTGCCAGTCATTGCACTGGTTACCCTTTCACCACAGAATACAATAAAAACTTACCTCTCTCAACCACAAATCTCTCCACAGTTCTGCACTGCCCTATATCTCACCCCTCATTTCTGTCTGTGTGTGGTCTTGTCTACTGAGTTGTACACTTTTATTACATATTGTGACAGAGTCACTGGCATGATATATGAGGGGAGGTATGTGTTTCACAGGTTGCTAGCCTGTGTGAACTGAAACCAATGAACTTTCTGCCAGCATGTTATATGCTGGTGGGTTAACTCACTTATAGGGCATGGTTTTAGGGGAATGATAATGATGGGAGGGACGTCATTCCCCATACCTCCACCTCAGGGTGTGGCTGAGGATCGTTTAAATGTTCAGCCTGGCCGAAGAAAGCCACACAAGGTGTACCATGTAAACCTGCTCAAGCTGTTGCGAGATCGGGAGCCCGTGGGAACTCCTTGCCTGGGAGCTACTCCCGAAGGCCAGGTGAAAGATGTCACGATAGCGGAGACCCTTTCGCCAACCCAGAAGCAACTGTGTCGAGAACTGCTCCAGCAGAATCGGAACCTGTTCTCAGAGTTGCCGGGGCATACCCAGGTGGTAGAACATGATGTGCTAACAGAGCCGCATATAAGGGTGAACCTGAAGCCATACAGGATTCCTTAAGCATGCCGGGAGGTGATCTCGGCTGAGGTGAAGAGGATGTTAGACCTCGGTGTGATAGAGGAGTCAAAGAGTGGATGTTCGAGCCCCATCGTCCTCGTGCTAAAACCCAACGGAGAGTGGAGGTTTTGTAATGATTACCGCAAGCTGAATGAGGTGTCCAAGTGTGACGCGTACTCGATGCCCCGCGTCGATGAACTCATCGAGAGGCTTAGACCGGTAAGGTATATCACCACTCTGGACCTGACGAAGGGCTACTGGCAGATCCCCAAGTCCCAGACGGCCAAGGAGAAGACTGCTTTCTTAACACCTGATGGGTGCTTCCAATACACTCGGATGCCGTTCGGACTACAGGGGGCCCCAGCAACCTTCAAGAGGGCTATGGATCAGATCCTAACTGAAACCAATGAACTTTCTGCCAGCATGTTATATGCTGGTGGGTTACCTCACTTAAAGGGCGTGGTTTTAGGGGAATGACAGTGATGGGAGGGACCTCATTCCCCATACCTCCACCCCAGGGTGTGGCTGAGGATCGTTTAAATGTTCAGCCCTGTTTTTTTTTTCTTTGAGTTGTGTTTGGAGAGGCAAGGTCTCCAGACTGGACAGCCATAGCTCAGGAGGGAGCTGAAGGCTGGACATAACCTGTGTGCGCGATCCGCACACACATATATGGGCTCTGCTACAGTTTATCTTTTGTTTTGTGGTTTAGCCAAGTAAGGCTGTATTTATTTTTTCCTGGAGTGCAGAGCTTTATGCTGCTAATAAAGCCTGCAAAGAAAACCCAGGTTCCTGAGTCTACTTCCGGAAGTGGCCGAGCGAGTCGTCCTACCACAGTATTTTTAGCAATTGGTGGGAATATCAGGATCCCCAACAAATAGCTGCTCATGCTGTTCTCTAAATAAGCCCTATGCTGTCCACCTGAATAAATAATTGTCCCTTACTGTGCTCCCTGCCCTAAAAGTGTCCCTCTTGTGACACATGGCCTACTCTCCTATAAAATATTACCTCAACACCATCCCACATTATATACTATAACCAGGCAGGCAGAGGAGCTGGAGAATCAAAGACAGGGAGAAGAAGACCCAGTGAAAAATCCGGCCCCTGTGCACCAAAATATAATTAGTAGAAAACCTCAAACAGTGATTAAAAAAGAACAAGAAAGCAGATTTCTTCACCAAAGGTATCAAAGTAATGAGTATTACAGCCCCATAACAGCCATATCTTTAATTTATATTTCAAAATTATTATTTTTTCTCTGATTCAACTCGCGGATTTTTGGATCTGTAAGGCTGTGTGCCCACGATGCGTTTTTTAAGCGTTTCCGCAGTGGCAATTCCACTGCAGAAACGCTTAAAAAACGCTTGTAGAAGGTCTGCCATGTTCCCCAATGATAATCTACATGTGCTGTGCACATTTCCGCTGCGGATTATCATTGCAGAAAAATACGCAGCACTACTAATTATTTTGCGGAAGCGCTGCGTTTTCGCTGCCATTGACTTGCATTGGAACACAGGAATCCGCATCACTGCGTCTGTACATGCGGAATCCATGCGTTTCAATGTGCGGATGGTACCCGGGTTTGGAGAAGAGGAGACTCTCCTCCGGACCCGGGTATCATAGTACCTGTAAAATAAAAAATAAACATTATACTTACCTTCTGATGGCCCCCGGTGTCTTTGTCTTGGATTGCTGGAAGATCGCGGTGGACTCAAGGACCTGCCATGACGTCATTTAGTCATGTGATGGGTCACGCGAACGCTGACGTCAGCATGTCCTTTAGCGTACAACGAGCTGCCGGCAAGCCGAGACGCATCGGATATGACACCGGGGGCCATCAGAAGGTAACTCTAATATTTAGTTTTTATTTTTTACCATTCTTTCCGTTTGCATGGATTTTTATAGTGTGACCAAGTTGCCAAGCACTTTCCAAGAGATGCTAAAATCGCTTGGAAAGCGCTTGACAATCCGCATGCGGAAATGCATGTGAGGAACGCTTCATTTCCGCTTGTCCCTGGCAGGAAAAACGCATGTACAATCCGCATGCGATTTTTCTGCCAGGGAGGTGCAAAAACGCTCAGGAAAAAATCCGGAGCATTTCCGCATCGTGGGCACATAGCCTTAAGATAAATTAATTTAGGGACCTTGTCTGAATTTATTTTGTTCTTAAGGAGCAGTTTACAAAAGAAGAGTGGTTCAAAATTGCAGCTGAGAGCTGTAAGAAGCTTGTTGATGGTCATAGGAAGTGGTTGATTGCAGTTATTTATTTCAAAAAGTGGTGCAACCAAATATTAAGTTGAGAGTGCCAACAATAACAATAAATATATTTCTACTAGGAATTAAGAAGTATTTGCCAGACAAAGAGACAGATTTATTAGGGTTTTCACATCAGAATTCTGTCGTAAAAGCTTTGAAAAGTCGCAAATTTTTGCGCAACATGGAGTTGCTTTTGCAACTTTTGGCATTTTCATGCCTGTTTCTCCCAGCTTTGCCAAAATGGATAGAGCTGGGTGGGATGGGGACGGCAGAATGGGATGCAACAGATCATCTAATTCATGACAAGCTGTGGCGTTCCCTACCCCAGCAAACTCACTGAACTGGAGTTAGATTTCTGGTTTGATGCACAAAGGTGCACGCCACTTGTTAGACAATCTTGATTCACGAAGAGGCATGGACCTCGTCTCTGACTCAAGCATGCCCCATTTTATACTTTAATTTTAGTATAGACTTGTTGGGCCGACTCATCAAGACCAGCAATTTTCACACTGTTCTTGATGAATCGGGCCCAAGAAGTCAATAGTAAAAGTAAAATGTAAAAGCAAATGAAGCTGTAATATTCTGTATATACAGAGAGAGAGATAGACTAGTATTGAGCGAATTTGTTCGACGAATGTTCGAAAGTTTCAAATTCAGCACGAATATGGCACATTCGGATTCGTGATCGCAAAGGCGAGCAAATTTTCTTAAAATTGGAAAAGTTTACGAATTTGCACGGGACCGCGTATACAGGGCAACCACGGCGTTTTGAACGGTTTTGCTAGCATAGTGCAAGGGTATGATGAGAGGTGACATGTGCCAGGTGAGTGTGGGGGCTGTGAAGAGCTTAGAACAGGTCAGATCAGCGGCACACTGCTTTTTTTTTCCTGTGGGCGGTAACTTTAACTGAGGAAAGCACAGTCTAGCCAATCATAGCGCAGGAAGCATCTACACTGTCCAGACATAAGGGCTTCTGCAATTGGCTGCAGAAATCACATGTCCACTCAATATAAAAAGCGGCCATGTTCCCTCAGCGCCATTATATCCATGTCACTGCTGGAGTCAGACGCAGCTCAGTGTTCTCCTGTGTAATGAGAGATATTAGCTAGATAGATGGGCGCTTGTGTGGTAGTCAGATAGTGTAGATAATTCCCGGCCTGTGCACCTCTGCAACTGCTGGTGCAGCACATTTTTGGTGTTCTTGTACAAGTACTGAGTTTCTGACAGAAACAGAGGGCCCATGCCATACAATAGTGCTCTGTACCGCTGGTATAGAGCTCCATGCCTCAGTATACCTTGAATCTTTTTTTGCACTTGCTAATGTGATCAAGCAAGCGCAGTGCACCTTTTCATTTAGTGGGGTTAAAATTGTGCTCTGCACAGTCCACAGTCCAAAATCTGTTTTTTTTTTCCGGTTGCTATTGTGATATTGAAACCTGTGTGCACTAAAGTTTTTTTTAGTGTCACATACTATTTTAGTGGAGTACTCTCTCAAAAAAACAATGAACAACCACACGATCATTTAAAATTATTCATTTAATAAACTATAAGTAGACATATAAATCAAAAAACATAGTTACAGAAAGACAGACTCAGGGATATAGAGTATAATAAATACCCAATATTTCATTTGTTGTGGGTCATAGATCAATGAAGGGAAGAATATAAATGGCAGATCCAAACTATGTGTTAAAGTGCATAGTGCAAATAGATACATATAATAGCAACCCAAAAATAAATAAATTAAATCACAGTGGATATATATATGGATTAGAGTGCTAAAAAATGCATTAAAGGTGCTCAAGTAAACACATAGGAGAGAATGACTTCAATATAATACCATATACTAGGCCCCACCACCTCCAACGCCGTTTCGCCGGATGGCTTTTTCAAGGCGTATATGATGGAAAGAAGCATGAGTACTGTTATATATATATCCCTTTGGCCAATCACAGAGAATCCCTCTATATTACTTAAACATTGGTGGGTATTGGATCTAATACCTAATGCCTAATGGTGTGTGTATTATAAAAATATGAATCCAAAAACATAATATCAATATTAATTTATACATACAGTACATGTGAAAATGTATGTTATTTATGTATGTATAAATTAATATTAATATTATGTTTTTGGATTCACATTTTTATTTATGATAATGTATTATGCTTATGCTCTGTCGGTGATTATATGTAATGACGATTATGTTTCTTATGTGATCCTGTTTTGTATCATTGACTGATTTGGTGGTTTCCCTCTGTGTGTCCCATAGAGACTATAGCATTGTGCACTTTAGAATTTTCTAACTTGGTATTCTGGTGTGGGAACTATTGGAGCGTTCCAGCGGTGGAACGCTTTGTCTATATATGTGGGACGTGTGTTCCCTCTGATTGCGTCATATCCGCTGCTCTGGAGGTATTATTTGAGTGCGGTACGTTCCGGGAGCACGTCATTTCTGCTTCCGGTGGGGTCTGTCACTCTATGCATTCCAGGATGGAATTGACGCGCCCCCTGGGCCTGTGCTGTGCAGGGGGATACCCGGAGCCAGATCGCTGGGGGTTGTTGTTCTCCGTGGCGGTGACCCGGTCCGTGCCCAGGGCGGTCAAACCAGTGGCAGTCTATTAGTATTGTAATTGTCCGACTACGCCACCCGTGGATTGCGGTCAGTGGGGACCGCCGCTGCGCTGCAGACCGCTGAGGCTGATGTTGTTTGTGCAGCCGAGTATGGGATAACTCCCCACGGGAGAAGTATTGCCTCAGGGCAGCTAATATGGATGATGGGAGTGATGGTGTGAGCGTCCCAGTAGTAATGGTGCTGGTGCGGCAAGGAATCACAGAGACGTGTGGTGCAGTTCAGGGTCTTTACTGATGGTATAAAGCAGACCCTCCCGGGAGTACTGGTTAGCAGTAGGGGCCTGGTCAGTCTGTGAGCAAGCAGGATCTCCCCTGGCCAGGTGGAGTTGTAGGCCTCCCCGACTATCTGCACTCTTACCTGGCTACCTTGCTCTATGCGGGTAGAAGTAGCCCACGTCCCTGAGTATACCGTGTGGTGCTCACCCGTATGGCCGGTGACTTGGGGCCTTCCGTCAGCCTTCGCTTCACGATGGCGGTGCTGGTCCCTTGCTTGTGACCATGCCTTCGGGTTTCTAAGGCCAGAGGACATAGAATCCCCTGCCGGTTGGATTCTGCTGCTGGACCTGGATGTCCCCACAGTCTCGGACTCCGTGTCCGGTATTAGTGTCTTCAACCAGGGCGAACTCTGCTCAGCTCCAGCCCCTGGTATTCAGCTACTGTTCATACAGAGCTCCTGGTTCTTGCTTTCCCTCTCCAGGCTCTGACTGCTCTGCTTGTTCTGCAGGCTCTGTCTAACCTAATCCCGCCCCAGACCCAGTTTATAAGGGCAGATTCTTCCCCTCCCAGGTCTGGGTGGGCCGTGTTGCATGCTTAGGGCTCCTGACCAGAGAAACCTCCCACTTGCTCTCAGACATAATATCTCTATTACTGTGGCAACCAGACCCCTGGGGTGTCACATTCCCCACTAGTGAATTTTAGTACTCCGGGACTAAACACATTTTTTTAAAGAAACATAAATACAGGGTATAACAATAACACAATAACATATTTACAAGAAGCTTTAGTTCTTTAAAGGTCACGGCGTGTCCGCAACCGGGTGTCCATATTACCCAAGGTGAAGCTTTAAGCGAAGTAGGGGACCTGTCCAAAGCAAACCCCTTGCGTTGTCCTTGGGAGTGGCTGCAAGGCTGGAGCTAGCTACTTTGGGCCGCAAGCAGGCCACGCCAGACAGGTTTTCTCTTCCGCGGCCGTCTTCACAAGAGGCACCAAGGTGCAACTATCTACAAGAATGTTTCGGTTATCCAGTGTCCATAACCTGTTAGTCCATAAAAATCTGCAGGGTAACTGGAGAAACATAATTAATAACAGGCAACAAACATAAACCATAAACATTTTCAAGAAACAGGTAAATTCACAGTGCACTAGTTTAGATTCTCCAGCGAGCGGGCATTTGACCTCTAGTGACCCTAGTGGATCTACGGAGCTCACTAACTGGTCCTGCACTACAGGGTGTAGGAGGTGTTATGGGTAAGCTGGGCAGCTGTCTGCGCACTCTTTGGCTCACTAGGGGCACGGCAGGCTCACTACTAGCAGAGGGTTGATTCTCCTGGGCTGCTGGTGTGGATTCTTCTGCCTCCTGGGCCGGCTGCTCTTCCAGCTCTACCTGGACTTCTGTAGGCACTTGAGGGGCTGGCTGGAGAAAGGTGAGGATGGGCACCACGATAGCGTTGTTTACTTGTGTCCAGGACCGGGGAAAGTCTCCGAGTATGGTGCTGATCATTTCCTCTTTTTCCTCTACGGGTTGAGGGTCTTCCTGATCTTCATCCGTGCTTTGCAACTTCTCAGGGCACTTTTTCAGGTGGTCTCTGGAGACAGTGGCTGTGGTCTCTCCTCCGTCCTTGCTGATGACGTACACCTTTGGATTATTGTGGCTTGAGGGCAGTACGGTGTACGGGTCCTTTTCCCACTGGTCGTCCAACTTATGGAGCCGCCTTTTTCTTTTCAAGACCTGCTCTCCAGGTACCAGGGGAGCAGCGGGAGCATGTTGGTTATAAGTTCTCTCCTGCCTTTCTCTTGATTGACAGAGACTTCGCTCGACACTCTCTTGTACTTTCCAGCACTGCTGCTGCCGTTCTGTATCCCAGTCTGTCTCTGGTGAGGTGTCCTCGGGTATCAGGACTCCCATATCCAGGTCAACAGGCAGCTTACCAGGTCTTGCTCGCATTAGGTAAGCCGGGGTACAGTTGGTGGAACCTACCGGGATGTGGTTATACAGGTCCACCAGATCGGGCAGTTTCTCAGGCCACAGACTGCGTTCTTCCAGGGGCAATGTTTTTAGCAGATCTATCACCACCTGGTTCATCTTCTCGCAGAGTCCATTGGTTTGGGGGTGATAGGGCGTTGTTCTTATCTTCTTGCAGCCATACAGGTTGCAGAACTCCTGGAAAACCTCCGCTTCGAAGGCTGGTCCTTGGTCCGTCAGCACTTTTTCCGGGTACCCGTGTGGGCGGCAGAAGTGCAGCTGGAAGGCTCTGGCTGCTGTCTGAGCCGTTAAGTCTTTGACAGGGACCACCACCAGGAACCGGGAGTAGTGATCCACGATGGTTAGGGCGTAGACATACCCGCTTCTGTTTGGAGCCAGTTTAACATGGTCCAGAGTGACCAGTTCCAGCGGCTGCCTGGTGATGATGGGCTGCAGGGGAGTCCTCTGGCTGGCACGGTCCCTTCTTCTTAGATTGCACGGGCCACAGTCTCTACACCACCTCTCAATGGCTCCTCTCATGCCTATCCAGTAGAACCGTTCACGCAGCAGAAACTCCAGCTTCTTCCATCCGAAGTGCCCTGCCCCATTGTGGTAGGCCTCCAGCACCATAGCTGCGTCCCGTCTCGGTACCACAACCTGCCAGATCAGTTCGCGTGTCCGGGAATTGACCATTCTGCGGCACAACTTCTCCTTATAGAGAAACAGTCTGCTCTTCGCCGTCCACAGTTGCTTGGTCTCTTCCGGAGCATCTGGGTCCAGGCGGGCGTCAGCCTGGGTCAGCATCTCCTTCACCAGACGGACTGCGGGGTCACTGTCTTGCATCTCCGCCCACTTGTAGTGGGGTAAGGGGTTGAACGTAGCGGTTCGCTGGCCCCTTACACGGTGGGAATACTGGGTAATCCCATGACGGTGAAACGCAGGGAGTTCGATCTCTTCCAATTCTTCTGGATCCTCACCTTCGTCCGGTAGGTTTGGCATCCTGGACAGGGCGTCCGCGTTGGTATTGGAGCGTCCTGCCAGGTATTTGATTGTGAACTCAAAATTGGACAGGCGGGCCATCCATCTCTGCTCCAGGGCACCCAGTCTTGCAGTGTCCAGGTGTGTCAACGGGTTGTTGTCCGTGTACACGGTGAACCTGGAAGAGGCAAGGTAATGCTTGAAACGTTCGGTTACTGCCCACACCACTGCCAGGAACTCGAGCTTGAACGAGCTGTAATTCTCAGGATTTCTTTCCGTGGGTCGCAGTTTTCGGCTGGCGTAAGCAATTACCCGTTCTCTCCCCTGCTGGATCTGGGACAGTACGGCTCCTAGCCCGATGTTGCTTGCGTCCGTGTAGAGGATAAAGGGCTGGCAGTAATCAGGGTACGCCAGGATTTCATCCCCCGTGAGGGCCATCTTCAGCTGGCGGAAGGACTCCACTTCCAGCTTTTCCCATTTGAAGGGTGGCTTCTGGTTTTTGGCCTTCCTGGACTGGCCTATCAGGAGGTCCTGCATGGGAGCTGCCTTCTTGGTAAAACCGGGAATGAATCTTCGGTAGTAGCCTACCAACCCGAGGAACTGCCGCATTTCCTTTATGCTGGATGGTCTTGGCCAGTCCTTAATCACGGTGATCTTGTCAGGGTCGGGGGCTACTCCGTCAGCACTCACCACGTGTCCCAGGTATTGTACCTTTGGCTTCAGTAGATGACACTTTGAGGGTTTTACCTTTAGGCCATAGTTCGCCAGGGCTTCAAACACTTCTGCCAGGTGTTCCAGATGGTCCTCATAGGTCTTGGAATAGACGATGACGTCGTCCAGGTATAATAGGACCGTCTCGAAGTTCCGGTGTCCCAGACAGCATTCCATCAACCGTTGGAAGGTTCCTGGTGCGTTGCAGAGCCCGAACGGCATACAGTTAAATTAGCTGAGTCCCATCGGGGTGGTGAATGCGGTCTTCTCCCGGTCCGCCTCTGCTACAGGAACCTGCCAGTACCCGCTAGTGAGATCCAAAGTAGAGAAGAAGTTAGCAGATTTTAAGGCAGCTAAGGACTCTTCTATCCTTGGTAACGGGTACGCATCTTTGTGTGTGATACAGTTGACCTTCCTGTAGTCTACACACATCCTCATGGTGTTGTCTTTCTTTTTCACTAAGACAAGTGGAGCTGCCCAGGGGCTACAGCTGTCCCTAATTACCCCAGCCTCCTTCATGTCTTTTAGCATCCCCTTGGCGTGTTGATAGTGTGCAGGGGGTACGGGTCGGTATCTCTCCTTTATAGGAGGGTTGTCTCCCGTGGGGATGTGATGTTCTACCCCCTTTACTCGCCCGAAGTCTAGCGGGTGTTTACTAAACACTCTCTCGTACTCTTGAACCACCCGATAGACTCCCTGTTTTTGGTGTGAGGGAGTGGAGTCAGTACCCAAATGCAGTTGCTGACACCAGTCCTCCATTGGTTTCTTAGAGCCGTTACCTTCCTCTGGTTGAGATGGAGGCAAGGGTTCCACGGCCTGTACAGAGTTCTGGTTGATGGTGAACAATTTGGCTAGCGTGGCATACCGGGGCAGGTATTCTTCTCTCTCCCCGATATTTATGATGCGGATGGGCACCCTCCCATGGCGGACATCGACCACCTCCCGTGCTGTCAAAATGGTGGGCCTACTGTCTGAGTAGACGGGTTCTACCATTGCTTGGTAGTCTCTACCTCTTAGACCAATAGCTGCCCGGCACCAAATCATCATCTCGCTTTTTGGGGGCATGGCAATAGGGAACGGGTCACACATTCTCACGCTACCTATCTCACCACCAGATAGTTCCACTTGTTGCCGCTTCATCAGTGCCCGGATCTCTTTTTGGAGCACACGCTGCTGGCTGGAACTTGCGTTCTTAGCAACCTGTTGCAAAATAAGAATCACCTCTGCAAGACAGTTTTCGATTACATTAGTACCTAGGGTTATTTTTGGGTGACTCTCGCGACGGTCAATGTCCACAATGATCAGTCCTTGTGCCGGCAGTTCAACCTTACCGACCTTGATGGTCACTTCCTTAAATCCTATCTGTGGCACGGGCTGACCATTGCTGGCGATAATGCTCAGGTCGTCATCTGGGTAGCGGGTTATGTCCGAGTCATTCCAGTACTGCTTGAAGAGCACGTACGGGATGGTGGTGACCTGTGACCCGGTGTCTAGTAGGGCACTCATAGGAATGCCATCCAGTACCACAGGCAAGACCAGACGTCCCCCTACGTATTTGTCACGCCAGTTTGATGGGCCTGATGATCTTATGCCTGGGGGTTGGCCCTCTACCCCAGGTTGTGCCCGTTTAAATGACAGTACCTTGCCATATGTCCGGGTTGATTGCAGCGGCGGCAGATGGGTCGTCCGTCCTCATTGTATCGGTCGCTGGGTCTTCCTCTGGCCGGTGGGGTCCTCCTCAGTCGGCGCCATGGGACGTCCTCCGGTCCGGATGCCAGCTGGATCTTTTCTGGAGAAGAGACCTGTAAAGACTGCACAGTTCTGGTTAGCGCGGCAACACTCTTAGTCAGCTCTTGGACCTGATGGTGCAGGTCTGTTGCCGGGTTATTGTTCGAAGCCTGCGCATCAGCTCCCACAGGCCCTGCAGACAAGGGCGCCGCGTCCTGGTGATAAGTGATAGCAGGGCGCCTGTGGGTCACAGCGCCACCTGGTGCTGGTTCTCGGAGCACCCGGATGGCTCTGTCCTTGAACTGTGCAAAGTCCAGGTCAGGGTCCTGTAAGGCCATTCCCCGCAACTGGGTTCGGTGGGCATTGCACAGTAGACCCTCAATAAATTGTTCAGTCAACAGCTTGTCTTCATTTCCCACGCTGTCAGGGTCTGCCTGCTTAATGGCTCTCAGGGCCTCTTGTAGGTTTAGAGCATAGTCTTTCATGTGCCCGTTGTTTGCCCCCGTAAAATCTGAGCTTTATTTCGGCTGAGGTGCGGGTGTTAAATGTGTCTTTCAGCCGGGCTAGTATTTCTCTGACAGTCCTCTTCTTCCCAGGTGACCAGGACTTTACCTCCCTTTGGGCTGCCCCGATTAACTGGGCCACCAGGATGCTCACTTTTTGCTCTTCTGTGAGGGGGTATACCTGGAAGAGGCTATCAAGTCTTTCCCTAAAGTCACTTAGGGTATGTGACTCCCCTGAGTACTGGGGTAGCCAGGTTGCCCCCGGGATATAGGGCATGATGAATGGCATGACAGCTGCAGTGGTTGCGCTGGCGGTGGCTGTGGCAGTGGAGCTCCCCTCGGTGTCCAACATCCTCATTCCCCCCTAGTGGACCGTGGCCTACCTTGCGATGCTCTTATTCCGTAGGCCGCGGCTCCGCAGTCGATCATCGGGGTTGAGGACCTGGCGTCGCGCTCCGATGACGTCAGCGTCGCTCTTCCTTCCTTCCAGGACCTTACGCAGCGTCGGAGCGTGGGGCGGAGCGTGGGGCGGAGCTTCGGATCTCGCGCGCTTTCGGCATCCACGCCCCTCTTCTTCCCGCGCGGCGTCCCGAAGATGGCGTCCGAAGGCGGGAAGCAGCTGCAGGGGGATACCCGGAGCCGGATCGCTGGGGGTTGTAGTTCTCCGTGGCGGTGACCCGGTCCGTGCCCAGGGCGGTCAAACCAGTGGCAGTCTATTGGTATTGTAATTGTCCGACTACGCCACCCGCTGAGGCTGATGTTGTTTGCGCAGCCGAGTATGGGATAACTCCCCACGGGAGAAGTATTGCCTCAGGGCAGCTAATATGGATGATGGGATTGATGGTGTGAGCGTACCAGAAGTAATGGTGCTGGTGCGGCAAGGAATCACAGAGACGTGTGGTGCAGTTCAGGGTCTTTACTGATGGTATAAAGCAGACCCTCCCGGGAGTACTGGTTAGCAGTAGGGGCCTGGTCAGTCTGTGAGCAAGCAGGATCTCCCCTGGCCAGGTGGAGTTGTAGGCCTCCCTGACTATCTGCACTCTTTCCTGGCTACCTTGCTCTATGCGGGTAGAAGTAGCCCACGTCCCTGAGTATACCGTGTGGTGCTCACCCGTATGGCCGGTGACTTGGGGCCTTCTGTCAGCCTTCGCTTCACGATGGCGGTGCTGGTCCCTTGCTTGTGACCGTGCCTTCCGGTTTCTAAGGCCAGAGCCCCTGGTATTCAGCTACTGTTCATACAGAGCTCCTGGTTCTTGCTTTCCCTCTCCAGGCTCTGACTGCTCTGCTTGTTCTGCAGGCTCTGTCTAACCTAATCCCGCCCCAGACCCAGTTTATAAGGGCAGATTCCTCCCCTTCCAGGTCTGGGTGGGCCGTGTTGCATGCTTAGGGCTCCTGACCAGAGAAACCTCCCACTTGTTCTCAGACATAATATCTCTATTACTGTGGCAACCAGACCCCTGGGGTGTCACAGAATGCACGGCTCATTCCTATGGGATGCGTGCCCTGAGACCGTGTCACTTCCGTTTCTGGGTGGTGCGGTCCGGGCGTGCGCTCCACGCTGGAATACACACACCATTAGGTATTAGGGCCACAACCCACCAATGATGTTTAAGTAATATAAAGGGATTCTCTGTTCACCTGCCCTTAATTGATAAGTCCATCCCATATCTTCTATGATTGGCAAGAGGGATATATATATATATAACAGTACCCCTGCTTCTTTCCATCATATACTCCTTGAGAAAGCCATCCGGCGAAACGGCATTGGAGGTGGTGGGGCCTAGCTATATGGTATTCATATTGAAGTCATTCCCTCCTATGTGTTTACTTGAGCACCTTTAATGCATTTTTTAGCACTTTAATCCATATATATATCCACTGTGATTTAATTTATTTATTTTTGGGTTGCTATTATATGTATCTATTTGCACTATGCACTTTAACACATAGTTTGGACCGGCCATTTATATTCTTCCCTTCATTGATCTATGCTCCACAACAAAAGAAATATTGGGTATTTATTATACTATATATCCCTGAGTCTGTCTTTCTCTAACTATGTTTTTTGATTTATGTGTACTTATAATTTATTAAGTGAATAATTTTAAATGATCGTGTGGTTGTTCATTGTTTTTTTGAGAGAGTATTGTATTTAAGATTAATGAATTACCTGGTGTAGTATATTGTGCCACATCTGGTTAGCTGTGTTACTATTTTAGTGGAGTTGAACTTCAGGTGGTTTCAGAGTAAAAAAATACATTTTTTCTCTTGCTACCCCCAACCCAAAAAATATTTTTTCCTGTGCCAAAAGTCATACAGTGCTGTAAGCCAGCTACTACATCAGTGGCGGTCAAATTCAGCTTGTATGCACAGTCAAACCTATATATATTTTTGGTTGGCAGCCAAAGTCCACCAAAGGTTTTTTACTGTGGCAAAGTTAATCTAGTCTGCTAAAAGGCAGATCCTATTTTAGTGGCATTGAACTTGTCTTGGTTTCACAGTAAGAAAAAAAAAAACTTATTTTACTAGGCCCAGTCCAAAAAATTTTTTTTCGTGTGCCAAAAGTCATACAGTGCTATAAGCCAGCTACTACGTCCGTGGTGGTCAAAGTCAGCTGGACGCAGAGCTTATGCAGAGTAACCCAAAAATATTTTTTGCTCTGAGTAAAGTGATACAGCTGGCTAGATCTGAGTTTGAAATATTTTGGAGCATATATTCTATGTCATACTGGCCTCATCCACATTCAAAAAAAAAAATTTCTTCTGTTCCTAAAGTAATACAGCATGGGACATCTCAGTTTGAAATTGTTTGGCGAATACCTCGTAGGTTTTATCGGCCTCATGCACACTAACAAATTTCTTTTGTCTGTTAGTAACGTTATACGGCAGGCCATATCTTATCTTGTCATTTAGTGTCGCTGAAATTCAGGCGTGTGCTGAGCTATTCCACAGGAAAAAAACGTGTTTTTCTTTAGATAATTACGTGCTCCTACCACTGTATCTGACCAACATGAGTGAGAAAAAGAGAGGGCGTGGTGGAAGGGGGAATAGGCCTGGTGTTCAAGGTGTACGTGGGGTACGTGGTAATGTTAGTGAAAGCACTAGTAAACCAACACAAACAGGTCCTATCCAAAGACAACTGACATCTTATGTTAGTGGACAGCCTACTGCACTCCCTTCCCTTAGCAGCCGCACAGCGATATGCCTTGTTGATAAGGCCTAGAAAGAGCAGGTGCTCCAGTGGATGGCAAGCTTTGCTTCCAGTGCCCTCTCCTCTTCTTCCTCCATCTCAACATCACACGCAGTACAGTCAACAGAGGTGGCACCCCAATTACCCATGCTTCCCCCCACTTCACAACTGGCCAACTGCCCAACTGACTGTAGCAAACCACAGATGGGCGAGTCAGTAGAACTCTTCACCCTTTCTACACCATGGGCATCAGAAGTGTACTCCAAATAGTCACAGGGGAGTCAATGGGAGGAAAGCATCTGCACTGATGCACAAATTTTTTTTACCTTGGATTCGGGGCAGGACGAAGTAGGGTCCGAGCAGGTTCCTGACCCTTGTCACCAGATGTTAAACGCAGAGGAAGAAGATGATCCCGATGAGACTCAGATACCTGAGGCTCATGCGGACTGTACTGTGCTGTCAGGGCAACAAGAGGAGAGGGGTCACTCTGAGGGCGAGGAATGGGATAACACATTGGATGATGAAAAAGTTGAAGATTCTACTTGGTGTGAACCCAGAATCACGCAGCCAAGTAGCTCATCTGAGGAGGTGGAGGAGGAAGACGAGGAGGTTACATTTCGCCCTACTGCGCAGACATGGAGTGATGCAAGCATGAGGAGCACTGCATCCTTAGCCACAACCGTGGTTGTGACCAGCAGCTTTCATGGATCTGCAGCTCGCAGGGGCAGCAATGGTTGCCTAGCATGTGCCTTTTTTGTCACTGCAAAGGATGAGCCAACTCACTTTATCTTCAAACTTTGTGATAAAAACTCAGTATAGGGAAAAACTGCAATAATTTGACTACTACATGCATGAATGTTCACATGCTCAAACAACATTCTTTAGGCTGGGAATCTTACCGCGCTGAAATGCGGACCAGTGCACCTCAACAACCATCAGCTGCCCCATCAAACGCATCCACTGCTTCTTTCTCCTCCTCTGTTACAGTGCCAAGTATTGTCACACACGTCTCCTATCGCAGAAACTCCGGTTCTTTCAGTCAGGCTGAGTGACAGCCTATCAGGTATAACGGAAGCGGACACGCCTGCTGCATTTGTTTCACCGAGCACACCGCATGTTTCTCAATCCAACGTCATATCTGCACCTCACTCCAGTTTTTCCGGTTCATCATACTCTGCCCTCTCTCAGCAGTGCACCTTAGCCAGCCCTCCGTCCCACAGTTGTGGTCACATAAAAGATTGTTTCATCCTACGCATGACAAAGATTGGCCATCTCCAATCTGTTGGCCACGGAAATGCTGCCTTTCCGCCTGGTAGATACAGATGGTTTCCGGAAACTGATGGCCGTCGCAGTCCCTCAGTAACAGTTGCCCAGTCGCCATTACTTCTCTAAGAAAGCTGTGCCTGCACTACACCAGCATGTTGCAGACAACATCACCCGTTCCTTGTCTAAATCTATGTGTGCCAGGGTGCATTTCACCACAGACACCTGTACGAGTAAGTTTGCCTAAGGGCATTACATCTCGCTGACTGGGCACTGGCAGACCTTGGTGGCTGTGGGGGTAGGCGTGGAAGGGGCTGCTCCACAAATCTTGGAAGGCTTTCAGAAGAAACCTCTGTATTTCCCACTTCCTCCGCTGCTTCTGCGTCCTCCACCTCCTCTAGGGCATCCACCTGCACGCTGTGCCTTAACGAGACACGATTTCCATCGGTGCAGAGTGAATACACACCACCTCCGTACTGCGCAGTCAGGGCTCACCGTAATCAGGCAGTCTTCAAATTAATATGCCTTGGATATTGCAGTCATACAGGTGAAGATTTGTGGGCAGCTCTCCAGGCTCAGTTTGAGCAATGGCTGTCTTCGGTGAACCAAGAACCAGGGAAGGCCGTGTGCGATAATGGTGCGAACCTGTTAGCGGCCCTAGGCCGAGGCAAGCTCGCACATGTGCCTTGCATGGCTCACGTTCTCAACCTGGTGGTACAGCGATTTCTCCACCACTATCCTGGCCTGGATGAGCTGCTTCACAAAGTACGTAAACTGTGTGCTCACTTCCGCCATTCGCACCCCTTATGTCATCGACTTGCATTGATACAGAGGTCTTTGTCCATGCCATTTAACACGTTGATATGCGATGTGCTGGCCCGGTGGAATTCCACTCTGCACATGGTTCAGCGACTATGCCAGCAGCAGCAAGCTCTGACGCAGTATGTCATGACGAATAGCTTGGGGCAACGAAGTAAGGACTTGGGGCATATCACGTTTGCGGAGTGGGAACAGATTAAGGACCTCTGCACCCTTCTGCGCGGTTTTGAAATGGCTACTAAACTGGTTAGCGCTGATGATGCCATCATCTGCATCACTATTCCGGTCATATACATGCTGGAGCAAACTTTGAATAACCTGCGGCAGGAGGTGGTCGCCCAGAATAAGAGGAGGATACGGAAGGGATACCATTGTCTCAAATTTCCAGACTGTCGTCACAGGCAGATGCCAAGTGATGGTGGATTACAGCGATCGAGGGGGTTTGGTGATAACAGGCAAACTGTTAATGAAGGTGCAAGAGCCGAGGAACTAATGGAGGAGGAAGAGGTGATGGGCGAAATGCTGTCAGAGGATGAAGAGGATAATCATACCCTCTCGTTTGAATGTAGTTGGCAGGAGGGGACAGAGGAAACAAGCATCAGTGTTACGCAGCCCACAATACAGCCGGCTTTGGACCTCCTGTAAGAGCCCAACATATGAGTGCCTTCCTGATGCCCTATCTGCAACATGATCCTTGCATAGTTAGAATTCGAAATAATGCTGACTACTGGGTTGCCACTCTGCTAGATCCACGTTATAAGAGTTAATTTTGCCAGATGCTTCCCGCCCTGGAAAGGGACCCGCTTATGTTGGAATATCGAAACAAGCTTTTAAGCAACCTTAATAGAGGTTTTCCCCAAGATAACAGTGAGGCTCACAGTGTGCATCGCAGCTGTAGTCTTTCAACCTCCGGCACGTCAGTTTGTCAACGCCAAAACATTAGCAGCAGCAGCAGAGTAAGTGGCAGAAGCAATTTCTAGGAGTCCTTTCACACATTTTTTGCACCAGCTCGTGCACCAGCACAACAGAGTACAAGTCTAACACGTGGTGAACGACTGGAGAAGATGGTGAAGGAGTATCTAGAGTTCAATATAAATACCTTCAGTGAGGGTTTGGACCCTTTTACAGTTTGGTCTTTAAAAATGGATGAATGGCCTGAGTTCGCCTCTCACGCCTTGGAGGTTTTATCATGCCCGGCAGACAGCATTCTCTCTGAACGTGTCTTCAGCGCTGCTGGTAGAGTCTTGACGGATAAGCGCACCCGGCTGTCCCCTGAAAGTGTAGACCGTTTAACTTTCATCAAGATGAACAAGTCATGGATCTCCAAGGACTTTTCCACCCCAATTGTAGACTGTACAGAGTAGGCGATGTTGTTGTTTTGAGTGTGCTGCATTGATCTCTTGAAATTGCAGTCTGTGATATGGCTTCTGTGCCTGTTATTGCTGCTGCTGCAGGTTTTAGGCACTAATTTTGGGAAATGTGGAGAATTCTGATTGTGTCTCCATCCATTGGGTTGGCTGTAGTGAGACAGGTTTGTGTCTACGTTAAACTACTTGTAGTCTGATGACATTGATACCACTTCAGTGGTGTTAGGCCCTCATTTAGGGCATTGTGAGCACTCCTGGTTAGGTCTCCATCTCCTGGGTTGGCTGTACTGGAAGAGATGTGGGTCTTATTTACACTATTTCTACAGTAGTGAAATTGATGCCACTTTGCTGGCGTCTGCCACTAATTTTTTAAATGTGGGGAATCCTGAATGGGTCTCCATCTATTAGGTTGACTGTAGTGGAACCTTCCTGTTCTGCAGTCTAAGTTGTGTAAGGATGCGTACCAGTCCCTGCTGCACTCTGATACATACTCTGCCTGCTGCACTCCTGATATAGACTCTGCCTGCTGTACTCCTGATACAGACTCTGCCTGCTGCACTCCTGATACAGACTATGCCTGCTGTACTGCTAATACAGACTCTGCCTGCTGCACTCCTGATACAGACTCTGCCTGCTGCACTCTGATGCAGACTCTGCCTGCTGCACTCCTGATGCAGACTCGGCCTGCTGCACTCCTGATACAGACTCTGCTTGCTGCACTCCTGATACAGACTGCCTGCTGCAATCCTGATACAGACTCTGCCTGCTGCACTCAGATACAGACTCTGCCAGCTGCAATCCTGATACAGACTCTGCCAGCTGCACTCCTGATACAGACTCTCTTTGCTGCACTCCTGATACAGATTCTGCCTGCTGCACTCCTGATACAGACTCTGCCTGCTGCACTCTGATGCAGACTCTGTCTGCTGCACTCTGATGCAGACTCTGCGTGCTGCACTCTGATACAGACTCTGCCTTCTACACTCTGATACAGACTCTGCCTGCTGCACTCCTGATACAGACTCTGCCTGCTGCACTCTGATACAGACTCTGCCTGCTGCACTCTGATACAGACTCTGCCTGCTGCACTCCTGATACAGACGCTGCCTGCTGCACTCTGATACAGACTCTGCCTGCTGCACTCCTGATACAGACTCTGCTTGCTGCACTCCTGATACAGACTCTGCCTGCTGCACTCTGATACAGACTCTGCCTGTTGCACTCCTGATACAGACTCTGCTTGCTGCACTCCTGATACAGACTCTGTATGCTGCAATCCTGATACAGACTCTGCCTGCTGCACTCAGATACAGACTCTGCCAGCTGCACTCCTGATACAGACTCTGCCTGCTGCACTCTGATACAGACTCTCTTTGCTGCACTCCTGATACAGACTCTGCCTGCTGCACTCTGATACAGACTCTGCCTGCTGCACTCTGATACAGACTCTGTCTGCTGCACTCTGATGCAGACTCTGCCTGCTGCACTCTGATGCAGACTCTGCCTTCTGCACTCTGATACCGACTCTGCCTGCTGCACTCCTGATACAGACTCTGCCTGCTGCACTCTGATACAGACTCTGCCTGCTGCACTCCTGATACAGACTCTGCCTGCTGCACTCTGATACAAACTCTGCCTGCTGCATTCCTGATACAGACTCTCCCTGCTGCACTCCTGATACAGACTCTCCCTGCTGCACTCCTGATACAGACTCTGCCTGCTGCACTCTAATACAGACTCTGGCTGCTGCACTCCTGATACAGACTCTGCCTGCTGCACTCTGATACAGACTCTGCCTGCTGCACTTCTGATACAGACTCTGCCTGCTGCACTCTGATACAGACTTTGTTTGCTGCACTCTGATACAGACTCTGCCTGCTGCATTCCTGATACAGACTCTGCCTGCTGCACTCCTGATATAGACTCTGCCTGCTGCACTCCTGATATAGACCCTGCCTGCTGCACTCTGATACAGACTCTGCCTGCAGCACTCCTGATGCAAACTCTGCCTGCGTCACTCCTGATACAGACTCTGCTTGCTACACTCTGATACAAACTCTGCCTGATGCACTCTGATGCAGACTCTGCCTGCTGCACTCTGATACAGACTCTGCCTGCTGCACCATCTAGTCTGTCCTACTGGGTCCAGATGCTGCGCGTCCGTTGGTCTGTCCTGGAGTGGCACCTGGCGTTCATCGGGAGCCAAGTCTAACCTCACCATCAGAGGCTCTAGTGAACAGTCTGGTGCTCACTTAGTCACCCCCCTCCAGGCTCTCTGGGGTCCGTGGCACAGTGTTTCCACAAACCACGTCCGTGACAGTGCGCCCTCGCAGGCAGGGTCATCTCTCCTGTTGTACCAGTCGGTGACCCCTTTTGACATGTAAAGCGCAACTGAATAAATGTCGCTGTCACAGTAATAATAATTATAGTACTTGTACTCTGGGTCAATTGATGGCACTTCCCTGGTGTCTACACTAATTTGATGTGTTTTGGCAGCTTTTGGTCCCATTTCTAGGTGTTCTCTATGCATTTTTTGGTCCCCCCTATTGACTCCTATGGGATTCGGAAATGGTCGACAAACATTCGGCGAATATCAATTTGTTCGGCGAACTTTTCCGAAGCGGACATTGAAATGTTCCCTCATGCCAAATATAGACAACATTTCTACTTTTTCTACAACCTGAAAAATTTCAGAAATAGAAGTGTTTATTTAAATTTTTCAATTCACAACAAGCAGTGTTCTTGTTATGACCCCCTGTTTTTTATTGCTAACATGACCATGCATGCACAATTCAATTCTTTCTGGCCTTTGAACACTGAAATATCATTTGTTGTCTACCTCTCATCTTACATCAGCAAGCTATAGTAAATTATATGTGCATGATAAGAAAATGAAATTTGTGCTACACATGCATTGGAATAGAAATGATAGTTTTTTATTCATGCTAAATGTAAAATAGGAAAGCAATTTTAACTGCAAGTTCTCCAGATAAAAAAAAAATACAATATTTATGGGATATGCTTTGCTGTAAGGATTAAAATCATACACTTTCATGCTTTATTATCATCTGAGAAAGAAAAAAGCAATTTCCCAAAATGCGAGTGAACTGTATACGGCATGATTAAACTATAAAGCTGCTCAAAGTTACTTAAAGAAAATATTAAACACACAGTTAAAACATTTAACACAAATTAAAAATGTTTTTGTATGTAGACAAAAATGTTATGGAATTCTCCATTCCACCTGTAGACCAGAAAAGGTTTAGGTTATCAAAATATGAGATGAAACTGTCTCCAGGAACAAGGTTCACATGTCATTTTTATATCATTCAAAATTTAAGAGACCGCATACGTTTTTGAAGGTCTCCCCTTCACACTTTATTTTTTGGCAATGTGTATACAATTTTAAATGGTTCGAACATAATGTCTTAATTTTTATCTTCAATTGGATCTGGAAGCTGGATCTCTTTTCCTTCAGATTTATGTGGGATTCATAGTAATTTTAGGGAGTATTAAGGAGCCTCAATAATAGAATCATAGAAGATTGTGCTCCAACCACCTCCAGCTCTTAAACTAACCCAACTTATTGCTGGAAGACAATCCTAAATTCTTAGTCTGAGTACCCCAGTACCCAGTTACATCATCATGTATTCAATGCATTTTCACTATTTTTTTCTGACTGACCCTTTCATTGTTGACAGAAGATTTCCTTTCAGTACAATATTACTCTCGGTTTGGTTTGGTGTTTTTGGAATGTGTACCTCCTAAACCAACTAAATTATTAGCAGCACAAGTGCTTGAGAATTGTTACCCCAAAAATCATTACCGCACTTAAATGAAATCTGTCACCTAATTCATGCTGCCCAAGGTGTGGACAGCATGGCTTAGAGACTGACTACAAGATTGCAGCCAGGTATATTTTTCTCTAAAATGCTCTGGGATTTCAGAGAAAATATACTTTAATGATCCAGCCTGGGAGCATAGTCAGAGATGAGAATAGTCTGGTTGAGCCTCCAGCCAGCTCCTCTCAGCACTGCTGTAAATGATGGACAGGTCACCTACAGAATTTTACTCCAGTCAGGAACTGGAGTACATTTTTGTGATGTAAAATATGATTATTTTGTTAGGGGTGCTTGGCCACATCATTTCTAGCTTTAGTTTTCTAAAATTGGGTAAAGCTGGCTGGGATTAGCATAAAAATATCAAAAGGTGAATAACATTTATGTAACTTCAAGTGCCACAAATATTTTGCAACATTTTAAGCATTTTTTACCTGAAATTTAGCAAAAACTGCTTTGTTTGATGATTCGGGCACTATGTGCAGATGTTGACCTCAGTCAGATTTGAACCCAGAACTGCAAGTCAACACTGCTGGCAGGAGTCACCATCCTGAAAAATAAAACCCTCATAGCCATTTTATAATTTATTAACCCAGTGTTAATGAAAGTCATAAAAATGTCACATACTATGCACATGATGTATCTTTTTAGGTATAGATAACAAAATCTGCTTTTATTCAGCTGTAACATACTATCATGATGATACGCCTCTGCAGATTGCATGGTGCCATTGTACTCGGTTGGCCAAGACCGGATGTTACGGAGATTAGTGAGGGAGACAACAGTTCAAAAATAAACTTATTTTTACAGAAGAATAACTTTGTGTGAACTATATACAGCAAAGTAGGCATTTATTTTCAACTTTAGCAACAAGTGACTTTATCATACACATCTCCTTCTTTCCTGGAAACACTCTATCTTCGTCGGTTAATTCCTTTAATCTTTGCACAGCTCAGCACACTACTTCGGAATCTTCCCTCATTCTCAATAAACGTCACTACAGTCTAGTAAGCAAGAGTCTTAAACCCCAACTCTAAGTCCTTTTCTCCGCAGGAGAATTTTGAATGCCAATATGGCGGCTACCAAGCTTCCTTTTCTACTGACATCTCTGGAACACCTCACAGGCCATTTTCCTTTCAACTTGCTTCACTTTCCCTTTTTGTTCTGTTACCTTTCTGGCAGATAACTCCATACTATCTAGCTAGGCTTCCTGCCTCAGGACCCGATACTTCTTCCTACTCTTTCTCACTATTCCTGTCCCAACTCCAGACTGCTAGTCACTTTCTTTCCAATTGTCTCTCCTCTACATGGTCTTACTATCTGGCTCCTCTGTCTACCTCTTGCCACAGGGACATCCACTTTATGCGGTTCTGCTAACTAGCCAGACCTAAGGTCTGCTATAGCTGTAAGCTGGGCTCTCTCTGGAACTCCATCAGGAAGTTCCCCACTATCTTCCCACATAGCCTATTCTGGGCTAGTCCCAACAATTAACTCTGTCTCTGTCTGTAGGATACCTAGTGCTGGTCAGAATACAATCTCATCACATAACAATGCAGATCATTAAACACACAAACATCATAACGCATTACAGCAATACACATGTTTTCAAGTCAGAATGTGGGCAACACCTCCAACTCCTTACACAGCTCTCCATTCTAAACCTGAAATTCGATTGAATCAACAGAAACATTGCTGACCAGAGTTTTTATCAAAGTGAATGACCTAACCTTCCTAAATTATCCACTAGGTCACAATAGCTCACTGTTGTCAGCTTAGATTTCTGAATTTGGCAACAGCAAATGAGGACAATCTGTTCAGGATAAATTTTAGAAACCAGGTAAATTATGCACCACATGCTGGGTTACTGTTTAAGATCCTATTCTGATTTTTTTTATTCCTTGCAGACCAGCCAAATGCCTCATAATATTTCTTGCCTTTCACTGCCAATTTTTCTTTCCTTATGGGGTATCTAATTGGATTTCACTGTAGCTGGGAAGTCACTTAAGGCATGCTTTCTGGATTTTAGTCCTTAACCTTGCAATTTACAATGATATGATGGAATGTATATTCTACATATAAATGCTGTCAAACCAGAAATATAATAGTAATAGTAATAGATATTTCTAGTACTACTGAAATTATTATTATTATTATAATTTTTATTAAAGCTGATATACTTGTGCTAGTACTAATAAAACTAATAAATATTAGCACTTCTCATATTACAACAATTAGTACTACTGTTAGTATTACTGTTCTGAATGCTCATCATACCCCTTGCGATGTGATCAAGGGGTTTTGATGGGTTGCCATGACGGTATTCTTGTCAAGACCAACCACAAGTTGGGGTCCATACAAGACTGTGAGTTTTGCTGTATACTGCAATACCCTGGTATTACAGAATACAGAACAAGCAAGCCGACAATTACAAGTTTAAGTTCCCTAAAGTGACTAAAATAATGTAAAATACTAATTTTAAATGTAAAAAAAATAAAAAATATAAAAATTTGACTCACCCACTATCGTGGCTTTATAAATAAACAAATTAATACTCACCTTACCATTCATGTGTCTCGCCGTCCCAGCAGCCATCCCTTCTGTCTTCCACAGATCTTCTTTAACCTTAATTCCTGCCACATATATTCTATTTGGCCTTTTCACTTCAAGCCATGCCTTTACTTGGCCGCTTGATAGGGAAAAATAATGAAAAGGAACTGAAGATGCAATACATGGTTGAATATATATATATTTTTACTGCATCTTATATTTTTTATGCTCTGAGGTTTGGAGGGATCCCAGAGCATAAGGCATATTCAATTCACAAAAAATTATTTTGCCCCAAGTCAAATTTCCCAACAAAATCAGCTCAATTTTGCCAATTCGAATCTTGGTAGATTCTATCATCTCTAATCTTGATCTT
Source organism: Phyllobates terribilis (assembly GCF_046119375.1). Taxonomy (NCBI): domain Eukaryota; kingdom Metazoa; phylum Chordata; class Amphibia; order Anura; family Dendrobatidae; genus Phyllobates; species Phyllobates terribilis. The sequence goes on from NW_027362764.1 coordinate 198,768,314, forward strand.
TCCAAGAAGTGGCTAACCTATCAAAATTTCACCAAGGACCATATGTACATCTCATATAAGAAATGTAAAAAATAATATTAAAGATACATTTTGTGTTTCTGAAAATTTAAATGTGACAAATGAACAAAATAAAAATATGAGTAAGGGAATACTTTTTTTTTCATCCCTGTATGTATGTTTGTTTATCTATGGAACCTAAGCATTTTTTTTATCTTGAATTAAGAATTAAGGAACAGTTGCTTGATTTATGTGTTGTAAGATGGCCACCGGACCTGTCCTTGAGGGGAGATATGTATTGCTGAAGTTGGTTATTTCAGTGATGTAGTGCTGAGAGGGTTAATAGGGCGTATCAGGGCCGTTTTTTACGAGCAGTCATAAGAGATGAGGGGCATTGGCTTCTCACATATCCCCAGCACAGGGCATGTGTGTAAAATGGAGACCGAGTGTCTCATTCAGCACCTGTGGCTGGAGGTGTGGAAATCTCCAGAGTGTTTGTGCTTGGACACTTGTGTTGAGCGCGTGAACCCGTCATATTGTATGGACTGTTTACTTTCTCTTTTGTTACACTGTGCCGGACGAGGCTGTCTTTTGTTTGCTTCTAAAAGTGCTGTTTATGAAGGTATAATAAACCTGCCTTGGACGTTTTTAAAGAAACAGTATCCTGTGCCTACATCTAAAGCGACTGAGTGAGTACCAAACCCTCCAATTGGTGCTAGAAACACAGGCATGAATCCCAAGGGGCAGTGTGACTGCTACAAGTGGGACTGTATGTCCTGGGTGAAGTCTGCCACAAGCCAGCAAGTAACGCCTGAAAAAATGAAATGGAGAACCTGCTGAAATATTTGGTGCAGGCGCAGCAAGCACAACACCAGCAGCACCAGCAATTATTACAGCAGCAACAATTGGAGCAACAAGAGACCACTAAGCTGCTGATGCAGCAGATCCAACTCCAGAAACAGCAGCAATAGGATCAGTATTGTCAACAGCAGCAGCAGATCGAGTTACTTGCAGAGGCGGTCTGTGGCATGGCGATGGCTCTGACAAGTCCAGATGATGACTCACACGTCAGGAAGACGGTAAGGAGAGTGATACAAAAGATGACTCTGGATGATGACATTGAGGTGTTCCTGACTGTATTTGAAAGGGTGGCGGAATGGGAGAAATTGCCTCTGGAACAGTGGGCGGAGGTGCTGGCGCCATATTTAACAGGGGATCCGCAGAAAGCTTATTGTGACTTGGCCTTGCAGGACGCAAAGGAGTACTCCAAATTGAAAACGGAGATTTTGGCGCGCTTAGGAGTGACTTTGACTGTCAGGGTGCAATGGGTGCACCACTGTGCCTATTGCAATGACAAACCTCCCTGGTCCCAAATGTTCGACCTCCTACACCTGGTCAAAAAGTGATTGAAACCTGAATCTTCCTCCCCAGCACAAATGGTTGAGAAAGTTGTCATGGACAGGTTCATACACTACCTTCCGAGGTCAGTGCAATCCTGGGTTGCCCGGGGAGATACCCGTAATGGCGATGACTTTGTGGGGGTTTGTGGACAGGTACCAAGCGGTTGAGAGTTCCTTGGGGAAACAAAGGGTCATAGCGTCTCCATGCTGGGGTTCCCAAAAGGGGGCGGACACCCAAAAGAGAGGAGTTAGAGCCACATCTGGGGGGCGTCCTAGAGCCCAGGTGGAGGGTCTGAGTTGCTGCCAAAGGTCCCACCCCATAACATAGTATGTTGGAGATGTCACACCCAGGTCACATAGCCGCCCGTTGCCCCATGACAACTGAGCCAATGGACTGCAGTGCAGAACGATCTTGTTCATATTTTGCATATCCTGCCTGCAGTGCTCTCCCTCAACCAGGCGAGGAACCGCAGGCATGCTTTGTGTCAATGAATGGAGTGCAAGTGACTGCTCTGTTAGACTTGAGGAGTTTGGTAACCCTAGTGAGGGCCAAAATTCCTCATCGGCTGGTTCAGGGGAAAAAGGTTAGCATCCGTTGTATCCACAGGGACGCTAAGGACTACCCTGTGGCCCGAGTGGTCATAGACACAAACCGTGGACCAAGGTGGGCGTAGGTTAGGACCTGTTGCACCCTGTTTTAATAGGGCAAGACTTTGCCTTGTTTTGGGACTTGTGGGAGAAAGGGAGGAAGCCAGGTTGTCTGGACAAGAACCAGGTCATTCCTGAAGAAACCTCATCGCAGGCTGCCACTGACACTTTTCCTTTTTGTGTACTGGTTGGGGATGAGGATGAGGCAGCATCCCCGGAGGCCAACATCCCTGAACTGGAGGTGTCTGGGGGAAACTTTGGAATGGCCCAGCTCAGGGACTTAACTCTAAAAGGGGCATTTGATAATGTGACTGTTCTTAATGCTGATGCTCAAGAGTTAGGGGCTGACACCCCATATCCGCACTTTTACGGGGAGCTTTTATATCGGGTCACCTAGCTCAGAGGAGAGGTTATAGAGCAGTTTCTAGTGCCAGGGCCGTACAGACGCAAGTTTGTTAGATATGGCCCATGCACATGTCTTAGGTGGTCATCTGGGGGTAGAAAAAACCCAAGAAAGGATCCTTCAGAGGTTCTACTGGCCCGGGTGTCACCGAGTGATAGTGAATTATTGTAGGTCCTGTCCCACCTGTCAACTGACCTCCCCGGTAGCTTAATTCCATAGCCCTTTAGTGTCTCTGCCTATTATTGAGGTCCTGTTCTATCGCAACGCCATGGATCAAGTGGGACCCCTGGTCAAGTCCACCAGAGGACATCAGTACATCCTGGTGGTACTGGACTATGCTACACGGTATCTGGAGGCAGTACCACGACAAAACCCCTCCTCCATGTGTATAGTCCGGGAGTTCAACCATATCTTTTCCAGGATGGGTTTTCCTAAAGAGATCCTAACCGACCAAGGGACTCCATTTATGTCAAAGGTAATAAAGGAGTTGTGCAAGATCCTGCAGATCACACAACTCATGACCTCAGTCTATCACCCACGGATGGCATGGTGGAGAGGTTTAAAAAAAACTTTGAAGCCCATGTTGAAGAAGGTCGTAGAGAAAGACAGCCGGGACTGGGACTGTCTACTGCCATACCTTCTGTTTTCCATCAGAGAAGTCCCACAGGCCTCACCTGGATTCTCCCCTTTCGAGCTGTTGTATGGCTGACACCCCCGTGGACGCCTGGACATGGCAAAGGAGACCTGGGAGGTGGAACATACACCCTCAGGAGTGTAATCGAACATGTGGCCCAGATGCAAGAGAGGATTGCAGAGGTGATGCCCATTGTGAAAGAACACCTCCTCAAACCACAAGACGCGCAGTCAAGGGTGTTAAACAGGTCGGCGAGGGTTAGGCACTTCAACCCTGAGGATCGGGTACTGGTGCTGGTACCTTCGATGGAGAGCAAATTCCTGGCCAAGTGGCAGGGCCCCTATGAAGTGGTTGAAAAGGTTGGTGATGTCATCTATAGGGTCCACCAACCTGGGAGAAGGAAGCCCTACCAGATGTACCACGTCAACCTGATAAAGCCATGTCTAGATAAGGAACCAGTGGAAGCTCCGTGTTTGGTGGTGAAGTCGGAAGCCGACGTGGGAGACATCAATGTGGCAAAATCGCTGTAGCATGCCCAGAAGCAACAATGCTAAGAGATGCTGCAATGAAACAAGGACCTGTTCTCGGATCTACCGGGGTGCACTCAGATCGTAAAACATGAGGTGCTTACGGAGCCTCATGTCCGAGTGAACCTAAAGCCATGTAAGATTCCTGAAACCCGCCGAGAGGTAATCTCGAAGGAGGTGAAGCTCATGCTGAGTCTAGGTGTCATTGAAGAGTCCAAGAGAGGCTGGTCCAGTCCCATTGTCTTAGTGCTGAAACCAGATGAAGAATGGCGGTTCTGCAATGGCTATAGGAAACTAAATGAGGTCTTTAGGTTTGATGCGTACACAATGCCCAGGGTAAATGAACTAATTGAAAGGCTAGGGCCGGCCAGGTATATTACCACCCTTGACCTTACAAAAGGGTGTTGGCAAATTCCTATATCCCATGAAGCCAAGGAGAAGACGGCCTTTGCAACGTCGAATGGGTGTTTCCAATACACCAGGATGCTGTTTGGGTTGCAAGGAGCTCCAGCTACCTTCCAGAGAGCCATGTACCAGATCTTAGCTCCCCATAAGAAGTATGCAGTGGCCTATCTGGATGATATTGTGATCTACAGCCAGGATTGGGGAAGCCATCTGAGCAAAGTCCAGGTGATAGTCAATGCTATATGGAAGGCGGGGTTTTACAATCAACCTGAAGAAATGTGCCATGGGCATGGAGGAAGCCAAGTATTTGAGCTATGTCATAGGCAGCGGCGTGATAAAGCCCCAAATAAATAAAATTTAAGCAATCCAGGGTTGGCCACAATATCTCTCTAAAAAACAGGTCAGAGCCTTCCTGGGCTTCGTGGGCTACTACCGCCGATTCATCTCTAGCTTCACCATCATAGCCGCCCCTTTGAACAACCTCTTTAAGGGGACAAAGTCGGCTTTGGCTAACTGGTCTCCAGAAGCTGAGGCGGCTTTCCGGGAGCTAAAGCAGGTTCTGTGTAATCAGCCAGTGCTGGTGGCACCAGATTTTTCAAAGGAGTTTGTGGTCCAGATGGACACGTCAGATGTCAGACTGGGGGCTGTCCTATTGCAAGAGGTGAATGGGGAAGAGCACCCCATAATGTATTTAAGCCGAAAGCATAGAGGAGAAGGAATGTTTTACCATCATGTGGGCGTTGGACACTCTAAAATACTACCTCTTAGGCAGAAAGTTCAAGCTGGTATCAGACCATGCCCCACTAAGGTGGATGTGCGAGAAGAAAGGGAACAATGCCCGAGTGACCAGGTGGTTCCTAGCCCTCCAGGACTTTTGCGTCCATGTAGAGCATAGGCCTGGGAAACTGCATGGCAATGCTGACACATTGTCGAAGGTCCACTGTATGTTAGCAAAAGGTGCTAAGCCCCTCGGCTTTGGGCAGAGGGGGCGTATGTAAGATGGACGCCAGACAGGTCCTTGAGAGGAGATACTGTATGTATTGCTGAGGTTGGTAGTTTCAGCGATGTGAAAATGGGAAAGCATGCTCCAGCACACATAGTGCTGACAGGATTAATAAGACGTATCAGGGCCAGTTTTTACGAGCAGTCATAAGAGGCGGGGGGGATTGGCTGCTCACATATCCCCACCCCAGGGCGTGTGTATAAAATGGAGATCGAGTGTCTCATTCAGTGTTTGTGGCTGGAGGTGTGGAAACTTCCAGAGTTTTTGTGCTAAAGGACACTGACCGTGAGCGGGTGAACCTGTAATATTGTATGGACTGTTTATTTTATGTTTTGTTACAATGTGCCGGACAAGGCTGTCTTTTGTTTACTTCTAAAAGTGCAGTTTATGAAGGTATAATAAACCTGCCTTGGACATTTTTAAAGAAACAGTATCCTGTGCCTACCTCTAACGCGGCTGAGTGAGTACCCAACCCTACAGTGTTTAACATATGAAGTTCATATAAAGACATTTAATTTTCTTATGTAGCTCAGTGTATATTTTTTGGAAGGAAGTCTATGAGCAAATCATATAAGTGGACAATGTTTATTTACTCAAGCATTTATAAAATGAATTGAAAACAATGATCCCCAGAAATACCCATATATAGGTTTTCCCTACAGGATAGAACCAACTCTGATGTATGTTTCTGTTGAACCTTTGTAGGGGGGTCAATCAAACACGTCAGGGCTGGTGCCATTCAGGAGGGATCCCTTATACAGTCATGGTTGAAAGTGTTGGCACTCCAAATTGTTCCAGAAAATGAAGTAGTTCTCCCAGAAAATTATTACAGTTACACATGTTTTGTTATATACATGTTTATTTCCTTTGTGTGTATTGGAACTTCACAAAAAAACAGAGAAAAAAGCAAATTGGACATAATTGCATACAAAACCCACAAAAATGAGCAGGAGAAAATTGTTGGCACCTGTCCAAATTTGTGGGGAAACAACTTTGTTTCAAGCATGTGATGCTCATTCAAACTCACCTGTGGCAAGTAACAGCTGTGGGCAACATGGCAGGACAATGACTTCAAACAAACTCTAAAAAACGAAAAATGGATGGAAAAAATGCTGGAGAGTATTGAAATGGCCAGCAATGAGTCTGGATCTAAATCCCATTGAACACCTGTGAAGAGATCCTAAAATTGCTGTTTGGAGAATGCACCCTTCAAACAAGAGAGACATTGAGCAGTTTTCAAAAGAAGAGTCCTCCAAAATTCCAGTTGAGAGGTGTAAGAAGCTTGTTGATGATTATAGGAAGCGATTGATTGCAGTTATTTATTCCAAAGGGTGTGCAACCAAATATTAAGTTAAGTGTGCCAACAATTTTGTCCGACCAATTAAATTTTTGTGAACTTATGTCCAATTTGCCCCTTTTTCTAATTTTTTGTGTTGTTCCAATACACACAAAGAAAATACACGTGTATAACAAAACATGTGTAACTGCAAGAACTTTCTGTGAGAAATACTTAATTTTCTGGAACAATTTCGCAGGTGCCAACACTTTCAGCCATGACTGTAAATGGGTATGTAAGAAAGTCATTGTTAATTAATGTATGTTTGTGCAACTTTAGCGCTTCTTTTGAATTTTTGGACCTCTTTTTGGTGGTACCTAATACATGCACCGCATTTTATTTTTAGCTTTTTCGGTGGACAATTTTCATGAGATCTATTTAAGGTAAAGTGAAATATCCATTATTTTGATCTATTTGAGTTTTTGAATTGACACGTGTCTTCATGTGGTATATTTTTACTTTTTGCTTTCTCTCCCATTGCTGCCCCATTTTTACTTTGTAACTATTTTTTTATCCTGATATATGTGTAATAAGTAGTGTTGGGCATTCTGATACTGAAATATCGGGTATCGGCCGATATTCGCGGTATCGGAATTCCGATACTTAATTCCGATACTTTTGCAATATCGTATACCGGAATCGGAAGTTCCCATAATGCAATGAGCCAGTTTCATTTTATTCAGCCAATGAGGATCCTAAGAAGTGTGGGCACATCCTGTTAGGCATGTAGGCATCTTAACTAATGGCATGGCTGTCATTGGCTGCTGAAATGATGTCATGATGCACTATAAAAGCCGCCGCCGCCATTTTGAGCTCACTCTGCTGTGAATTCAGTTAGGGATAGGACGCTGTTGTTCTGAGGGACAGTTTTAGCTACCAATTTGGTCTATTCTGCTTTACCCAAGTTACTTTATAAATCACTGTGCCTTGCAGCACTAGTGCACAGTTCTCTGTGCTGTTCACCGCTGTCTGCAAGGTCTGTGTGTGTGAGTGCAGCTCACCCTGTAGTGTGTACTTCAGCCACGTCTTGTTGTAGTGCACTCAGTGTGTGTCACTGCCTTATACATTGTCCTTTTTTGCCAATTCATAATTTTTCCTGATATCTCCTATTATTGTGGTGGTTCCATCCGTATTCAGCTAAATTGGTTCCAAACACACTATATAGGAGTAGATAGAGAAATTTTTTTGGTCTTGCAGCGCTAGTGCACAGTGCTCTGCATCTGCACTGTTCACCGCTGTCTGCAAGGTCTGTGTGTGTGAGTGCAGCTCACCCTGTAGTGTGTGCTTCAGCCACGTCTGGTTGTAGTGCATTCAGTGTGTGTCACTGCCTCACACATTGTCCTATTTTGCCAATTCATAATTTTTCCTGATTTCTCCTATTAGTGTGGTGGTTCCATCCGTATTCAGCTAAAATGGTTCCAAACACACTATATAGGAGTAGTTAGAGGAGCCTTTCTGCAGCATTGTGCCCTGCAGTCCCAGCCAGATTAGTATTAGCTTCTTTTTTGTAGCCTCATCTATTGCATTGTAGGTTACCTTCCTACATTGTAATAGCTACAAAAAGTTTGTGATACTATCGTTATTACATCTTTGGGCACATCCAGTGTCTTTTTGTGACAAAAAAAACCTAAATAAAGTTCACCAAACACTCCACTTTACAGTTGTGTAGGCCACATTAGCTCATATTAAAGTCTAGTCCACACTTTATAAAATTAGTGTTTCTTATACCTGTTAGCAGCTGTTCAGGAATAAGCACACTAAGCCCTTAGTACTTTTCTGCCTATCTTTATCAGTCTACCAAGATGAAGAAGGCAGGGAGTAAGGCATGTGGTCGTGGTCGTGGGCGTGGAGTTTCTGCAGGGAGAGGACGTGAGGATTCTGTGCCTGCAGGGAGAGGACGTGGGGATTCTGTGCCTGCTGCGGGCACCAGTGACTCAGCATCCCCCAGTTTTACCAGGGAACAGTCCTTTATGCGCAGCTTTGTAGGAGCTAGCCGTACCCCACTGCAGCGGGAGGACCAAATTGAAGCCGTTGTCGGATGGATGGCAGCTAACTCATCGACTTCAATTAGTTCCAGATCCTCTCAGGTCCTGAGCACTGAAGAGCACCCATCTGTCTCTTCACCACCTGCCAAATTGCCCAGGCAGTCAGAGAGCCCTGGACAGGAGCCATCTCTACTTCTGTTCTCTGAATCTCTTGGCTTGGAAAGAGGGGGCCAGCGAAACAGAATTTGAGAATTTGAAGAAGAGGTAGTATGCAGTGATGCGCAACCGTTTTGTCTCTCTGAATCTGAAGAGGCGGGTGGGCCAGTGCCTATGGTCAGCAGCAAACCTCAGTACGCATCTGATGTTGAGACTCAGGTGCCACTTTCTGGTGCGTACTGTGCTGTCGAGACTACCCAGGAGAAGCAGTTGTTTGAAGAGGGTGGTGTAGATGATGAGGTCCTTGACCCATCATGGTGTGAGGGACAGGAAGGTGGTCGGAGCAGCTCTGAGGAAGAGATTCCCCAAACAGCCCAAAAAGGAGGGAGAGGGAGGGGGCAGACTTGGTTGCCTGTAGCCTCCATTTCGGCACCCATTAGGAGCATGGCTCTTCCAAAATCCAAACGGGCGCTCCCAAGACTTGCAGTGCCTGGTCCTTTTTTGACACAGTTGCAGATGACATTTGCTTTGTCAAATGCAAGCTGTGTAATCAGAAGGTGAAAAGAGGGAAAAGTGTCAGCAACCTCAATACCACAAATATGTGGAAACATGTGCGGACCAAGCACGTGGTGGAGTTACAAAAACACACTGAAGACCTAGGCCAACCTACAGCGCCACCTACCACCTCTTCAGCTCGTGTTGTAGCCTTTTCCTCCAGCTCACACACAGCTGGTTTGGCTTCCTCACAGGATCGCCATGGAAGAATCTCTGGCACTGTTGTACAGAGACACAGTGTAATTCCACCCACAGCACCACTTTCCCAGTCATCCTCACACTCCCAGGCCAGTCTACAGCCATCGTTAGCACAGGCATGGGAGAAAAGGCGCCCATACTCGGCAAACCACTCCCGAGCACAGGCTCTGAATGCTGGCATTGCTAAACTACTGGCCCTTGAAATGCTATAATTCAGGCTGGTGGAGAATGACACCTTCCGTAACTTTATGGCATTGGCAGTCCCACAATACAACATGCCCAGCCGCTTTTATTTCAGTAGGCAAGCCGTCCCTGCCCTGCAACATCATGTGGAGGGAAAAATTAAGCAAGCGCTACAAAACGCCATCAGTAGCAAGGTCCACCTGACCACCGATGCGTGGACGAGTAAGCATGGACAGGGACGATACCTTTCCCTCACTGCCCATTGGGTAAATATTGTGGAGCCGGGTACAGATCTTGAGAGTGGCGTTGTACGTGTTCTGCCAACTCCAAGGATTGGAGGAATCCAGTCTGTACACATTGACTCCTCATCATACTCAAGTTCCTCTGAATCAGCGCTGCAGGAGCCATCACGGTCTACCTCCACATCGACCCGTGAACGGGTTACCTGTTATGATGACCGATATGAGCACAGCCGTGGCCAAACGTCAACAGGCCGTATTAAAATTTATTTCTGTGGGGAATCGAAGCCACACATCGCAGGAGCTCTGGAATGCCATCAAGCAGCAGAGCGACGTGTGGTTTGTGCCAGCGTATCTCCAGCCAGGCATGGTAGTGTGTGACAATGGCCGAAATCTGGTGGCAGCTCTGTGCCTAGGCAACCTCACTCACATCCCATGTCTGGCACATGTGCTCAACTTGGTTGTGCAGAGTTTTTTGAGGGACTATCCGGATCTTGATGCACTGCTTCACAAGGTCCGCATAGAGTGCACTCACTTGCGGCGTTCCAGCAACGCAAGATCACGCATTGCAGCTCTGCAGCGCCGATTACGTCTTCCGGAACATCGCATCATATGTGACCTACCCACCAGGTGGAATTCAACGTTACATATGTTGGAGAGGTTGTGTGAGCAGCAGGCAGCAGTAATGGAGTACCAGCTGCAGCAGGCGCAAACAAGTCGCAGTGCGCGCCGTTCACACTTCACCACCACTGAGTGGGCCTCTATGAAGGACATTTGCCACGTTTTGCATGCCTTCGATTATTCCACGCGGATGGCGAGTGCAGATGATGCACTAGTCAGCATGATTATCCCCCTTATCTGCCTGCTTGAAAAAACACTGCAAGCACTAAGGGACGAGGTTTTGGAAGGGGTGGAGGATGAGGAGTCACAAATGTCATCTGCTTCTCTACAGTCTGCGCAACGTGGTTCCTCACAAATGCCTAGGCAGGGGACACTTTGTGAGGAGGATGAGGAGGAGTCAATGGATGAGGAAGACATCTGTCCAGAGGAGGGAGGTACACAATGCTCTAGTAGTCAGTATCTAGAGCGAGGGTGGGGTGATGCAGAGCAGGCAGAGATCACGCCTCAAGCAGGGGACAGCGTTTCTTGGCCAGTTGGCAGTCTGCAGCACATGGTTGATTTCATGCTGCATTGCCTGAGAAACGACCGCCGCATCGCCCACATTCTCAACACGGCTGATTATTGGGTGTCCACCCTCCTAGATCCTCGCTACCGGGTCAACTTACAAAGCCTCATAACACCGTTGAACCGGGAGCGTAAAATGCGTGAGTACCAAGACGCACTGGTGCATTCCATCATGTTCTCCATTCCAACCGAGAGCAGTGCTGCTAGTGCTTTACAAAGCAGCTCAGTGCGTCGAGGCAGTGGAGGAAGCTCTGCACAAAGAGGGAGCAGAAGCAGCGCCTCAGCACAAGGCAAGACCAGTATGGCTGAAATGTGGCAAAGTTTTGTGTCCCCGACGCCACAAATGTCTACACCATCACAGACAGTCAGCAGGAGGCAACGTTTCCGTCAGATGGTGACAGACTTCATGTCTTGCCCTCTTAGTGTACTCCCAGACGGCTCTTCTCCCTTCAAGTTTTGGGTCTGTAAGCTGGATACATGGCCAGAGCTTAGTCAGTATGCATTGGAGGTGCTAGCTTGTCCTGCTGCTAGTATATTATGGGAATGCGTCTTTAGTGCCGGAGGTGGTGTACTAACAGACCGTCGCGACTATCCTCCGATAATGTTGACCGGCTTACTTTTCTCAAAATGAACAAGGCCTGGATCTCTCATGAATTTGCCAGTCCTCTTCCAGAATAAATAATTGGTTGGCAACAGTATCCAGGTCTCCTGTTGTGTTCATGTTTCTACCACCTGAACTGTAATCCCTGAGCTCCAACACCGCCAGTTGGCGCTCGGAAGTGCCGTCTGCACAGTCAACACTTGCTGCCGTGTTATTGGGGTTCAGTAACGTCAGCTGTTCCCCTGCTGTGCGGACGGCAATTTCTCCTGCTCTGTCCACATTCTCACTACTACAGATTTTAAAGTTGCTCCAATTACACCTCTGGCTCCTCTGTTTTCAGTATTATCCTTGATCTCCAACACCGCCAGTTGGCGCTCGGAAGTGCCGTCTGCACAGTCAACGCTTGCTCCAGTGTTATTGGGGTTCAGTAACGTCAGCTGTTCCCCAGCTGTGTGTCCGGCAAATTCTCCTGCTTTGTCCACATCCACTGTACTACTGATTTAAAACTTGCTCCAATTACACCTCTGGCTCCTCTGTTTTTAGTATTTACCCTGGGCTCCAATACCGCTAGATGCTGCTCAGAAGTGCCATCTGCACAGTCAACGCTTGCTCCAGTGTTATTGGGGTTCAGTAACGTCAGCTGATCCCCAGCTGTGTGTCCGGCAAATTCTCCTGCTCTGTCCACATTCACACTACTACAGATTTTAAAGTTGCTCCAATTACGCCTCTGGCTCCACTCGGTTTTTAGTATTTACCCTGGGTTCTAGCACCGCCAGCTGTTTCCCATCAGTGTCTTTGGCACAAGTACTCCCTCCTGCCCAGCCTGGTTCCAGCACGCCAGCTGTTTCCGGGTAGTGTCAACGTCACTTTGACTCCAATGCGTTGTCCTGTCGTGTTGCGGTCGGGTTAGCCGACTCTATGGTGCCTGCAGTTTAGGTGACTCCTATGTGGGCTGCGGGATCTGGCAATGAAGGCTGGTTCCATAGTGCCAATAGGACAAGCACCCCCTGTAGGACTGTGGGTTTTGGTAACTGCGGCCGGCTTGCGGCCTTGAAACTTTTTTTTACATGGGTACCTTCTGCTACCCATCTGGGTTCCAGTATCGTCAGCTGGTTCTCGGCAGTGCCTTTGGATTAGGTGCCTCCTTCTCGGTATCCAAGTTCCACCAACGTCTGCTGGTCCTTGGTAGTGCTTTCTGGCACAGGTACCTCCTGCTTAGTAACCGAGTTCCAGTACCGTCAGCTGGTCTTCGGTAGTTCCATTGGCTCTTGTTCCTTCTGCTACCCATCCGGGTTCCAGTACCGTCAGCTGGTCCTTGGTAGTTCCATTTGCTCTTGTACCTTCTACTACCGATCCGGGTTCCAGTACTGTCAGCTGGTTCTTGGCAGTGTCTTTGGCACGGGTACTCCCTCCTGCCCAGCCTGGTTCCAGCACGCCAGCTGTTTCCAGGTAGTGTCAACGTCACTTTGCCTCCAATGCGTTGTCCTGTCGTGTTGCGGTCGGGTTAGCCGACTCTATGGTGCCTGCAGTTTAGGTGACTCCTATGTGGGCTGCAGGATCTGTCAATGAAGGCTGGTTGCATAGTGCCAATAGGACAAGCACCCCCTGTAGGACTGTGGGTTTTGGTAACAGCGGCCGGCTCGCGGCCTTGAAACTTTTTTTTACATGGGTACCTTCTGCTACCCATCCGGGTTCCAGTACCGTCAGCTCGTTCTCGGCAGTGCCTTTGGATTAGGTGCCTCCTTCTCAGTATCCAAGTTCCACCAACGTCTGCTGGTCCTTGGTAGTGCTTTCTGGCACAGGTACCTATTGCTTAGTAATCTAGTTCCCGTACCGTCAGCTGGTCTTCGGTAGTTCCATTGGCTCTTGTACCTTCTGCTACCCATCCAGGTTCCAGTACCGTCAGCTGGTCCTCGGTAGTTCCTCAGCCTTCTTGTACCTTCTGCTACATTTCCAAGTTCAAGCTTTTTGAAATGGTTCTTGGTAATCACTCTGGATCTCCCTGACGAGGACCCTGAAGACCAACCCGAAGAAGACGAGGACCCCGAAGACGACGACCCTGAAGACGAGGACCCTGAAGACCACCCCGAAGAAGACGAGGACCCTGAAGACCACCCCGAAGAAGACGAGGACCCCGAAGACGAGGACCCCGAAGACAACGACCCTGAAGACGAGGACCCCGAAGACGACGACCCTGAAGACCACCCGAAGAAGACCAAGAAGATGACCCTGAAGAAGTTGACCAAGAGGACAAAGAGAAGACAACCACCAAGATACAGAAGAACAAGAGACAGAAAACCAAGAAGCAGAAGTACAAGAAGCTGCAGAGCAAAAAGCGGAAGAACATTAAGCATAAGACTAAAAATCAGAGCAAAAGATAATATCTAAATTGTAAGCAGAAGATGACTAAGCAGTGTATGGGGGTGAGTCCGTTCCTCCTCATGGTGCCCCTGGAAAAGACCTGCTGCTGCAGGCCAAACTGAACACGGACAAATCCTGTTGTAAATCTTTTGTGATGGGCAGAACGAAAGGTGTAATGTTCAAACTTTTATAGATAGCAACTACAGGAATGCCTGTCACAAATAAGAATATGATGAAGAAGAAGAATATGAAGAAGATGAAGAAGTAGAATATGAAGAAGAATAATAGTTGAATAAGAAGAATATGAAGAATGTAAAAAAAAAGAATAATACGAAGAAGGTGAAGATGAAGAAGGTGAAGAAGTTGATGAAAAAGATGCTGATGCTGAGGATGATGAAGGAGAAAGTATGGGAGAAGTAAAAAAGAAGGTGAAGAGCATGGAAGTAGTGAAACATAAATATCTGACAAAATATAAAAATACTTAACATAGTCAATATTTCCGTAACTCAGAACGTTTTAAAAAAAATATTAATTCCTGCTATTCCATTTGATTGGGCTAAACCTCTATGTCTTTATTGTCTCCCCCACCCCCCCCAATTCATTCTACATTATTCTTAGTTGTTCTCCATCATGTAGAATTAACCTACAAAGAAAGAAAGGGTTTATTTTCATTCCGATATTTCTGTCCCATTGACTTGCATTGGTTTCCGGTATCGAATCGGCGATATCCGATACTTTTTGGGTATCGGTCCGATCCAATCCGATCCGATATTTCCCGATATCGGAAGGTATCGCTCAACACTAGTAATAAGTTTATTTTTACATTCATGCTTATTTTTTTGATTATTCATTATTCTGACCATCATTTTTGTAGGGATGTCTAACTGGTGATAGATAGATCAGGAAGAATTATTTACACATTTTCATAGAGATAAAAAATACGTATTTTTTTCACCAACTGTTTTACCAACCCATTGTACTCGATGAAAAATTAAGTATATTTCTCCAATGTCAATTTGTAAATGTTTCATAAAAATATAATAGCACAATAGATAACTAACCAAGATCCCTGTTTTTGATTTTCAAAGATAGCAGAAGTAAATAGAAGAACAAAAAATATATTTTAGGAAAAATATGTTGACTTCAATTTACATTAATTTTTTTAAAATTGTTTCTCAAGATAGAAGCAAGTTGGAAAATTAACTCTTATACTAAAATACTGTATATAACAAATTACATATGCTACATGTTTGTTGCAGTATGAAAAAAAGTTGCATAATTTGTGGCCTGATTTATATAAACTAACAAAAGAAACAATCATAACAAGTACATATTACCTTCCAGCACTGCAGTCTGTTAACATTTACAAACGTTCCTATTAGCCAAATATGTAAAAATCAGCCAAGAAAATGTTTCTGGAATTTTAAAGTTCTGATTGCCAAGATTTCTGCCTAATAGTGATTTCATAAGAATAGGAAAATAGAAATCTTCTATGGGCAGCAAAATTATTCTTGTTATTTCAGAAAATTATATTATGAGAAATAAAGAAAGTTTTTATGGCTGTTTTTAGTAAAAATAAAATCTGTATTTTGAAGTGTTGTTTCATTAGAACAATGTGAATTCTTACCAGTTGTTGCTTATGTACATGGCTTTTCCTGAAGTAAAAATACTTTTAGTAAGAGAATTTCACTCATTAAATTTTATTTTCAATAAATAGATTTCATTAACTAAAAGAAAAGTACTGGTTATAAAATTATTGTTCATTTTGTACCTATTTATTTAATTATTTTTTAAAACATTTCCATAGGCATGATGTTTTGTCAATATGCTAGTGCCACATATTGGGGTAACAATCCAAAAAGTGAATATCAACCCTTTAACTAACTTTGCCACATGACTTAGGATATGAAGCCAAATCAGACACTAGAATTCAAGTCTTCTTCCTCTCTGAAGAGGCTATTTCCATATTTACATTCCCAGAGGAGTATTGCATGGCCTACAAGTCTCCTTGCGCCTGCTTGGCACTCTCCACAAGGAAAAATGTTCCCTTTTAGAACCACAGACAGGGGTCTCTCACCTAGCCAAATCAGACCTCCTGCTTTGCAGTGATGACAGGTAATGTGCCAATGGATTGTCTGATTTGGCTTCTTATACTAAGTCTTGTGGCAAGGCTTGTGAAAGGGTTGATATTGACTTTACTATTGTTACCCCAATAGGAGGCCCTAGAGTTCAAGTCCTCTTCCTAGATATTTGCAGTTTCTAGAAGTGATTGAATACAGCCCCTTCCCCACTGACTAGAGAGTTACAGGGGAAATTTACAGAATCGTATGTCTGTATAGAGCTGCTTACCAGGCTTATCTAGATTTCCTGCAGTACAATAGAGCAGTTATTAAATTTTCTGCTCTATGCTGATCTTGTCATAAGCTACACAGCAAAACTAATGATGGTCTCAACTTTCTGTATCTGCTTTAGTAGCCAGTAAGTAAATTAATATTTCAAAATATTTTGGGTGGACTGTCATTTCAAATATTAAATCTAAAATAAAAACACCAACAAAAATGTTTATAAAAATCCATAATTACATTATGTCATTATTAGAGATGAGCAGATTGATTTACGGGACTTCAGTCCAGCATCCAGGTCAGTGGCTGGTAGATGGGATACTCGCAAATCTCTTACCTTCCGGCGTCCCTGTCAAGGCATTTGATTTTGCAAGGCTGGTGGGACGTGACGCACATTTGACATTGCATTAGTCCTGGCTAATCAAGAGTGTGATACAGTATATGATTGAACATTGTAAATTTGGTATTAATGTATTGATGATTCTTTTCCACTTTACAGTGGAAATGGGACAGCCCATCTTTGATGAGACTTTTTCCTAACTGAATGAGTATACACACGTTTAGGTGTCATCATGCAGTTTATAGAATAGTCCCATATTAGCAAGTTAAGTTAGCCAAGAGTCAATACCAAAAAATGACCAGACTCTTGACTCTGGCAGCAATAAAGCCGAAATTTGTTGGAGTAAATTGTGCCAATTTTTTAAAGGCGCTTTTTAACCCCTTAAGCCCCGAGGGTGGTTTGCACGTTAATGAGCAGGCCAATTTTTACAATTCTGACCACTGTCACTTTATGAGGTAATTACTCTGGAACGCTTCAACGGATCCCCCTGATTCTGAGATAGTTTTTTTCGTGACATATTGTACTTCATGATTGTGGTAAAATTTCTTCGATATCACTTGCGTTTATTTGTGAAAAAAACAGAAATTTGGCGAAAATTTTGAAAATTTTGCAATTTTCAAAATTTGAATTTTATGCCCCTAAGTCAGAGAGATATGTCACACAAAAGAGTTAATAAATAACATTTCCCACATGTCTACTTTACATCAGCACAACTTTGGAACCAAAATTTTTTTTTGTTAGGGAGCTATAAGGGTTAAAAGTTGACAAGCGATTTCTCATTTTTCCTACAAAATTTACAAAACCATTTTTTTAGGGACCACATCACATTTGAAGTCACTTTGAGAGGTCTTTATGACAGAAAATACCCAAAAGTGACACCATTCTAAAAACTGCACCCCTCAAGGTGCTCAAAACCACATTCAAGAACTTTATTAACCCTTCAGGTGCTTCACAGGAATTTTTTGAATGTGGAAGAAAAAAATGAACATTTAACTTTTTTCACAAAAATGTTACTTTAGACCCAATTTTTTTTATTTTCACAGGGCTCTCCAAACGCCACATGGTGTCCGCTAACAAATTGAATGGAAATCGTCTCAAATTGTTAGCGGACACCATGTTGCGTTTGGAAAGCCCCTGTGTGCCCAAACATTGGAGCTCCCCCACAAGTGACCCCATTTTGGAAACTAGACCCCCCAAGGCACCTATCTAGATGCATAGTGAGCACTTGGAACCCCCTAGGTGCTTCACAAATTGATTCGTAAAATTGAAAAAGTGTTTTTTTTTTTCATTTTTTCATTTTACGAATCAATTTGTGAAGCACCTGGGGTTCCAAGTGCTCACTATGCATCTAGATTGGTGCCTTGGGGGGTCTAGCTTCCAAAATGGGGTCACTTGTGTGGGAGCTCCAATGTTTGGGCACACAGGGACTCTCCAAATGCAACATGGTATCCGCTAACAAATTGAATGGAAAATCGGCTCAAATTGTTAGCGGACACCATGTTGCATTTGGAGAGCCCCTGTGTGCCCAAACATTGGAGCTCCCCCACAAGTGACCCCATTTTAGAAACTATACCCCCCAAGGATTTTATTAAAGTGTATAGTGAACATTTTGAACCCAGAGGTACGACACCGAATTTGTTTACATTAGGTCATCATTTTGAATAAGTTGTCATTTGTCTTGAGCGCAAGTGCTCGCTACTTGAGTTTGCATCGGGTACTCAGGTATGCACCATGTACAGCGTGTTCTCGAGTGTCATGCTCGAGTCCCTGCTCCGCATGTTTCACGGTTATTAGACACCCCAAAAAAAACATGCGGGGATCGCTCGTGCATGGCAGGCAATCCCTGTAAAGTTTTTTTGGCCGCGAAGCATATGGGGCAGAGACTCGAGCATGTCACTCAAATACCCACGATACTCAATGCATACCAGAGCACCCAATGCAAACTCAAGTAGCGAGCACTTGCGCTCAATACTAGTCGCCATATCGTCATCTTTTTTTCTTACTTTTGAAAAAAATCCCAACCCCATCACAACCCTAACCCCAACCCCAGCCCTAACCCTAGCACAACCCTAACCGTAGCACAACCCTAACCCTAGCACAACCCTAGCCCTAGCACAACCCTAACCATAGCACAACCCTAGCCCCAAACCCAGCCTTAACCCTAGCCCAATCCTAACCCAAGAGTTTATTTTTGGCGCCGTTCCTTGTGCGGTGTAAGTGATTAGACGACTTTATTCTTCAGGTCGGTGCGATTACAGCAATACCAGAATCATATGGGGTTTTTATGACTGACAGCTGTCACACACTAAAAGACGCATTTTTGTAAAATCTAGTTTTTGCATCGCCATATTTTGAGAGCTATAATTTTTCCAGATTTTGGCAGACAGTCATGTGACGGCTCGTTTTTTGCGGGATGACTTGACGTTATTGGTGCCATTTTCAGGCACCTGACAGTTTTTGATCGCTTTCTATTCCGATTTTTGGGAGGCAGAATAAACAAAAACCAACAATTCAGGAATTGTTTTTTTTGTTTTTTTTAATTCTGTTCCGCGTGTGGTAAAATTGATAAGGTAGCTTTATTCTTTGGGTCAGTACGTTTACAGCGGTACCACATTTATATTGTTTTTCTATGTTTTGCACTTTTACATAATAAAAGCAATTTTATAGAAAAAAATATTTTTTAGCATCGCTTTATTCTGAGAGCTATAACTTTTTTATTTTTTGGATGATGGAGCCGTGTGGCAGCATCTTTTTTGCGGGACGAGATGACGTTTTCAGAGGTACCATTTTTATTTATATTTGTCTTTTTGATCGCGTGTTATTCCATTTTTTGTTTGTCAGTATGGTGATAAAGCATTGTTTTTTGCTTCGTTTTTTTTTTTTTTTTTTTTACCGTGTTCACTGAAGGGGTTAACTAGTGGGACAGTTTTATAGGTCAGGTTGTTCCGGACGCGGCGATACCAAATATGTGTACTTTTATTGTTTTTTTTTTTTTTATAATAATATTTATTGATGGGTACATTATATTTTTATTTTTGGTGGATTATTTTTTTTATTTTTTTTTAATATTTTTGCAATTTTTTTTTTTCACTTTCTGGAAGCTTATATAGTTTATTACTTTGTCCCACTCTGGGACTTTCACTTTTTTTTCTCTGATTGCCTGCATGGCACAGGAATGCAGCACCATCCCTGTGCCATGCAGGCTGTCAGCGCCGGACAGGGAGAAGATTGTTTGGAGATGCACTGCGCATGTCCAAACAATCTTCCTGCTGTCTGGTGACCCGGATGTTGTCATGACGACATCGGGTCGTCGTGGCAACACCCGGGAAGCCTTTGCAGACAGCGCTGGAAGCCGGAAGAGGAAGTGAGTATCTGCGATCACCTACCCTTGCCCCCCGCAATGCTGCGATCGACTTCGATCGACTTCGATCGCAGCATTGCGGGGGTTAATGTGCTGGGAGCGGTGCAGAACCGCTCCCTGCACATAGTATCGGGTGTCAGCTGTGACAATCAGCTGACACCCGGCAGCGATCGCGCCTGCACAGCCTGTGTGCGCGCGTGATCGCCATGACGTATTAATACGGGTCTGGCTCTTAAGTCCCAGGGCACAGACGCGTATTAGTACGTCAGATGTTGTTAAGGGGTTAAGGACATGTCCATCTTTTTGTCCTAAATAGAAATTAGCAATTTGATTTGCGCTTCCCTTTCTTGGGGTACAATCCAGTCTTCCAGCCCATCATCCTCAGCCTGGCATCCTCTTTCTCTCTGTCTGTCTCTCTGCAATGGACTTCCCCTGGAACTCCGAACATTGCAACGGAATTCTGGGAGAAATCCGTGTTCCGCGTTTAGCACCGGACACTAACTAATCCTGAGTAATAGATAATAGAGTGTTGGTGTGCACTCGGTATTTGTTATGGGTGCCGATTGAACTGGGATTGGTCCCAACAGTCAGTGGAAAGTAAAATCAACCACACTCTCTATTTTTCAAATGCTTCATAAGAAGATTTTTTTTTGGTGTACAGTTCATATATATGTGAGAACAAAGGCGACCATTTGAGGAGATGTTTGTGTGTCACCCTGGCCTGGATGCCACAAAATGTAATAAAGCTGTGTCTGAGAGCAGGGGGGAGGTTTTCTAGTCAGGGGAACATTAGCATGCAGTACCTCCTGTCTCAGGCCAGTAGGGGGAGCAGGCTGCCCCTATAAAAGCTGGAACTGGGGGCAGGGTTAGGGAGAACTGGATGACGTGTCTCAGCACTGAGACGTGTTCCGGAGCAGAGCAGGGACAGAAAGTTGTATTGCACCTAAGAGGAAGTGTGGCAGGAGGAGAGCCACAAGCCAGAGACAAGAGGCGAAGTGAGCCTGTCTTAGCAGATAAAGGACTTAATTTACCAGACTTTGGTGCCTGAGTCTGGGAGGATTCCACATCCCACAGCAGATAACCAGTCCGCAGGGGACTGTATGTTCCTTGGCCTAAGAAACCTGGAGGCTCTGCCACAACAGAAGGGACCAGTAAAGCCGTACCAGGCAGGGAGCAGAAAGGAACCCACGTCGCAGGCCATATATGCGAGAGTACACGGAAAGCTCGGAAACGTGGGCTGTTACCCTATAAGGAGGAGATAGCCAGAAGGAGCACAGAAAGCATGGTAGGCCTACACCCTCACCCTGACCAGGGCCAATTTCCCCATTGCTCTCAGACATCCAGGTCCCCTCCTAGCCGGGACTGTTTATGGGTCAGTTTACCTGTTTTAGTAAAGGCCCTGGACTGCAACCTGTTGTCTGTGTGCTCCTTCGCGCCTCCAGCACTACCGATACTGGGACTCTCACCACCATCACTCCCACCATCCATTATACTGCCCTGGGGCCGCACTCTTCCCGTGGGGAGTCACACTACCCTAGCTGCACACCTCATCAGCCCCAGCGGTCTGCATGCAGCGGCGGTCCCTAATAACCGCAATCCACGGGTGGCGTAGTCGAACATAATCATCAGCGTATAACGGACTACCACTGGCCTGAACACCCTGAGCCACAGAACCGGGTTGCCACTACTACTCCCATCATTCCCCTACTGCCAGAATCTGAGTGCTCCACGGCCCAGGGGGCGAGTCAGCTTTGGCGTAGTCGGCAGGATTGCAACCAACCCGCCACAAACGGGTATTGCGTGCCTGAAAAAGACTTTGCACTTACCTGAAAAGAGGTTTCCCGCCGTCCGGAGCCGTTTCCCGCCATTTCCAGTCGTTAGGAGCCATCTTCCATCGGTTCCCGCCATCTTCAGCCGTTTTCCTGCCATCGGACGCCATCTTCAGAACGCTGCGCGGGAAGAAGAGGGGCGTGGACGTCCAAACCGCGCGAGACCCGAAGCTCCGCCCCACTCACCGACGCTGCGCAAGGTCCTGGAAGGGAGAGAGAGCGACGCTGACGTCACCAGGACGCGACGCAAGGTCCTCGTCCAGAGCAGCAGCAGCGGAGCCGCGGCCTACACAAGAGGATCGTCAGAAGGTAGGCCACGCTTAACTAGGGGGGAGGAAGATGTCGGATACAGAGGCGCCCACTACCACCAACGCAGCTGCAGCAGCGGTGATGCCATTTTCCCTGCCCTACATCCCTGTAGCGGCCTGGCTGCCCAAGTACTCAGGGGAGCCCCATGCCCTAACTGACTTTAAGGAAAGGCTGTACAGTTTGTTCCAAGTCTACCCCCTGACAGAGGAACAGAAGGTCAGCATATTAACAGGGCAGTTAACTGGCGCAGCCCAAAGGGAGGTAAAATCATGGCCCACTGAGGAGAAAAGGACCATGAAGGGTATTCTGGCCCGGCTGCGGGGTACCTTTGACACACGTACCTCCACTGAAATTAAAATGAGGTTCTATGGATGTAAGCAGCGGGCACAGGACAGCATCAGAGACTATGCCCTAAATTTGCAGGAAGCCTTGAGGGCCATCCAACAAGCTGACCCTGGCAGCATGCAGGAAACGGATAAGCTACTAACAGAACAGTTTATAGAAGGTCCGCTGTCTAGCGCCCACAGGACCCAGCTGCGCCTCATGTTCTTTCAGAACCCTGATCTGACCTTTGCCCAATTCAAGGACAGGGCCATAAGGGTGCTCCGTGAATCCGCAACAAGTGGCGCTATAAACCCCCGGCGCCCTGCTCTCACCTACCACCAGGAGGCGGCGCCCACCTCTATGGACTCCGTGGGGGCTGATGCACAGGCCCTGAACCAAGCCCCGTCGAAAGATCTGCACCACCAAGTCCAGGAGCTGACCAGGAGCGTCGCGGCGTTGACCAGGACCGTCCAGGCGTTACAAGTGGACCCGTCAAGACCCATCGAGCTGGCTTCAAGTCCGGAGCATGTCCCGTGGCGTCAACAGAGGAGGATCCCGTCGTTCCGAGGGAGGCCCACAGACCGCTACGCAGAGGATGGACAGCCCATTTGCCGCCGATGCAACCAGCCCGGACACATTTCCAGGTACTGTAATTTTAACGGGTCAAACCTGGGGCAGAGGGCCAACCCCCAGGCATAAGATCACCAGGCCCTTACAATTGGCGTAATAAGTACGTTGGGGGGCGCCCGGTTTTACCCGTGGTGCTGGACGGTATCCCCATGAGCGCCTTGCTGGATACTGGGTCGCAAGTAACCACTATCCCTTATGTACTTTTTAAGCAGTATTGGACTGATGCTGATATCACACGGTATCCAGACAGTAACTTGAGCATCATCGCCAGTAATGGCTTACCCGTGCCCCAGATGGGGTTCAAGGAGATGACCATTAAGATTGGTAAAGTTGAACTGCCGGCACAGGGAGTAATTATTGTGGACATTGACCGTCGTGAAAGTCACCCTAAAATAACTGTGGGTACTAACGTGATTGAAAATTGTCTTTCAGAGGTAATTGTAATTATACAACAGGTGGCGGTGAATGCTAGTTCCAGTCCACAGATAGTCCTCAACAAGGAGATAAAAGCCCTGATGAGACGGCAGCAGGTAGAACTGTCTGGTGGTGAGATCGGTAGCGTAAGCCTGAGTGACCCATTCCCCATTTCCATGCCTCCCAAAAGTGAAATGATGATCTGGTGTCGGACTGCAATCGGGTTGAGAGGTAGAGACTACCAAGCCATGGTAGAACCCGTGTACTCAGACAGCAGGCCAACCATTTTGACAGCCCGGGGGGTGGTTGATGTCCGTCATGGGAGGGTGCCCGTCCGCATCCTCAGCATTGGGGAGAGGGAAGTACACTTACCCAGGTACGCTACACTCGCCAAACTGTTTGTTGTCAAACACAAAGCTATCAGGGCCGTGGAACCCTTGCCTCCATCTCCACAGGCGGAGGGTAATGGCTCCCAGAAACAAAAGGAGGACTGGTGCCAGAAACTCCATGTGGGTGCTGACTCAACTCCCCTGCACCAAAAACAAGGAGTCTACCGGGTGGTACAGGAGTACGAGAAAGTCTTTAGTAAGCACCCGCTAGACTTCGGCAGAGTAAAGGGGATAGAACACCACATCCCCACAGGGAGCCACCCACCGATAAAAGAAAGACACAGACCTGTACCCCCTGCACATTATCAGAATGCAAACGGCATGCTAAAAGAAATGAAAGAAGCTGGGGTCATTAGAGATAGCTGTAGCCCCTGGGCAGCCCCCTTGGTTCTGGTGAAAAAGAAGGGCGGCACCATGAGAATGTGCGTAGACTATAGACAAATCAGCCGTATCACCCATAAAGACGCATACCCGCTGCCTAGAATAGAGGAGTCTTTAGCCGCACTAAAATCATCTAACTTCTTTTCTACTTTGGACCTTACTAGCGGGTACTGGCAGGTTTCTGTTGCAGAGGCTGACAAGGAGAAGACCGCCTTCACCAACCCTATGGGACTGAGTGAGTTCAACTGTATGCCCTTCGGGCTCTGAAAGGCACCAGGGACCTTCCAGAGGCTGATGGAATGCTGTCTAGGGCACCGAAACTTCGAGACGGTCCTCCTTTACCTGGACGACGTGATCGACTATTCAAAGACTTACGAGGATCATCTAAAGCACCTGGCCGAGGTGTTCGAAGCCCTGGCAAGTTATGGCCTGACGGTGAAACCATCGAAGTGTCACCTGCTGAAACCGAAGGTCCAGTACCTAGGGCACGTGGTAAGTGCGGAAGGAGTGGCCCCCGACCCTGACAAGGTCACGGAAATCAAGAGCTGGCCAAGCCCCTCGAACATCAAAGAGGTGAGACAGTTCCTCGGGTTGGTAGGCTACTACCGAAGGTTCATCCCCGGGTTCACTAAGATGGCAGCTCCTATGCAGGACCTCCTGATCGGACAGTCCAAGTCCAGAAGTCAAAAGCCACCCTTCAAGTGGGATAAACCGGAAGAGGAGTCCTTCCGCCAGTTGAAGATGGCCCTCACGGGGGATGAGATCCTGGCCTACCCTGATTATGGTCAGCCTTTTATTCTCCACACGGACGCCAGTAATGTGGGACTGGGAGCAGTACTGTCCCAAAACCAACAGGGCAGAGAAAGGGTGATCGCGTACGCCAGCCGGAAGCTGAGGCCCACCGAGAGGAACCCGGAGAATTACAGCCTGAAGGTGAAACCATCGAAGTGTCACCTGCTGAAACCGAAGGTCCAGTACCTAGGGCACGTGGTAAGTGTGGAAGGAGTGGCCCCCGACCCTGACAAGGTCACGGCAATCAAGAGCTGGCCAAGCCCCTCGAACATCAAAGAGGTGAGACAGTTCCTCGGGTTGGTAGGCTACTACCGAAGGTTCATCCCCGGGTTCACTAAAATGGCAGCTCCTATGCAGGACCTCCTGATCGGACAGTCTAAGTCCAGAAGTCAAAAGCCACCCTTCAAGTGGGATAAACCGGAAGAGGAGTCCTTTAGCCAGTTGAAGATAGCCCTCACGGGGGATGAGATCCTGGCCTACCCTGATTATTGTCAGCCTTTTATTCTCCACACGGACGCCAGTAATGTGGGACTGGGAGCAGTACTGTCCCAAAACCAACAGGGCAGAGAAAGGGTGATCGCGTACGCCAGCCGGAAGCTGAGGCCCACTGAGAGGAACCCAGAGAATTACAGCTCCTTCAAGCTAGAATTCTTGGCGGTGGTGTGGGTCATGACAGAACGCTTCAAGCATTACCTGGCCTCCGCAAAGTTCACCGTGTACACGGACAACAACCTGTTGACACACCTGGACAATGCAAGACTGGGTGCCCTAGAACAGCGGTGGATGGCCCGTCTCTCCAACTATGACTTCGTGATCAAATACCGGGCCGGCAAAACCAATGCCAACGCTGACGCCCTATCGAGGATGCCTCACTTACCTGAAGGTGACGAAGACCCAGAAGAGCTGGAGGAGGTAGAACTCCCCGCGTTTCACCGGTATGGAGCCGCTCAATACTCCCACCGCGTGAAGGAGGAGGATCTAACAACCGTGATGATCAATCCCCTACCTCACCACAGCTGGGCCAAGACCCAAGATAGTGACCCTGCCATCCGCCTGGTGAAAGATCTGCTGACCCAGGATTACGCCCGCATGGATCCGGATGCTCCAGAGGAAGCCAAGCAGCTGTGGAAGGAGAAGAGCAAGCTGTTCCTCTACGAAGGCAAGCTGTGCAGAAGGATTGTCAACCACCGGACGCACGAGCTGACCTGGCAAGTCGTGGTCCCAAGGTGGGATGCAGCTATGGTCCAGGGGGCTTACCATGACGGAGCGGGGCACTTCGGTTGGAGGAAACTGGAGTTCCTGCTAAGAGGACGGTTCTTTTGGGTCGGCATGAGAGGGGCTGTAGAGAAGTGGTGCAGAGACTGTGGCCCTTGTCACCTAAGGAGGAAGGACCGTGCCAGCCAGAAGACACCCTTGAGGCCCATCGTCACCACGGAGCCTCTTGAGCTGGTAGCTCTAAACCACGTCAAGTTGGCTCCAAGCCGGTCAGAGTACATCTACGCCCTGACAATCGTTGACCACTATTCCCATTTTCTCGTGGTGGTCTCGGTAAAAGACTTGACAGCCCAAACAGCGGCCAGAGCCTTCCAACAATATTTCTGCCGTCCACACGGGTATCCGGAACAGATCCTGACAGACCAGGGTCCAGCGTTCGAGGCTGAAATCTTCCAAGAGTTCTGCAACCTCTATGGCTGTAAGAAGATTCGTACAACACCTTACCACCCACAAACCAACGGGATGTGCGAGAAAATTAACAATATAGTCATTGACCTCCTGAAGACGTTCCCCCTGGAGGAACGCAGCCTGTGGCCAGAAAAACTGCTGGACCTGATAGACCTATACAACCATATCCCGGTGAATGCTACAAACTGCACCCCGGCTTACCTGATGCGAGCCAGACCAGGTAAGCTGCCCGTAAACCTGGAGATGGGAGTCCTAACACCTGAGGACACCTCCCCGGATGCGGACTGGGATACGGAAAGGCAACTGCAGTACAAGAAGGTACAGGAGAGTGTGGAGAAGAGCCTGGCCCAGGTGAGAGAGAGGCAAGAAAAACTCTTCAACCAACACACCCCTGCTGGTCCCCTGGAACCTGGTGAGCAGGTTCTGAAGTGGAAGAGAAGGCTACATAAGTTGGACGACCAGTGGGAAAGGGAACCCTACACCGTACTGCAGTATGACCACGACAACCCGAAGGTGTGCGTGATCACCAAGGACGGAGGGGAAACCACTAGTACCGTCTCCAGAGACCACCTCAAAAGGTGCCCCGAGCAACTCCGTAGTGCAGAAGAGGATCAGAGTGACCTTGAACCCGCAGAGGACAAGGAAGAAATGATCAGCACTGTTCTCGGAGAGTTCCCTCAGTCCTGGACTCGAATAAATGATGCCATAGTGGTACCCGTCCTGCATTTCCTGCAACCGGCACAGCAACAACCAACACCAGAGCCGGAAGGTGAAGAGGAGCAAGCTGTTCCAGAGGCAGAAGAGCCTGTATCAGCAGCCCAGGAGAGTCAACCCTCTGCTGACAGTGAGCCTGCCAAGCCTGCGGTAAGCCAAAGAACCCGCAGACAGCTGCCTGCCCTACCTGTACACCCAGCTGGTAGCTGTACCCCTAATGCTAGTGGGGAAAGCCAAGTCGGTCCACCACCAGACAGTGGGTTAAGGAGGTCAACCAGGAGCACAAAGGGGCAGATACCCGCTCGCTGGAAAATATAGAGCGCGCTGAAATTGTAAATAACCCTGTCGCCAAATGTTGAATTGTTTGCCAAGTTACCTGCGTGATTAGTAATTGTGTGTTTCAGTTCCTTACAGTTGCCGTACAGACTCGAAGGTTATGGACTTTTTATAACCGGAATCTTGTATGGACTGCGTTCGGAGCCTAACCAAGGAATGAACTAAGACTGTGAAGGACTTGGGGTAGGACAGACCCCCACCTGGTTAAGGCTCCCCGTTGTATTGGTGATGTGGACACCCGGTCACAGACCACACTGTGACCTTAAGAACTCAATCTGTGCGTCACTTTCCTGATAATGTTTTATGCTCATGCATATTGTCTTTGTTTATTGTTTAGTCTCGGAGTACTAAATTTCACTAGGGGGGAATATGTCACCCTGGCCTGGATGCCACAAAATGTAATAAAGCTGTGTCTGAGAGCAGGGGGAGGTTCTCTTGTCAGGGGAACATTAGCATGCAGTACCTCCTGTCTCAGGCCAGTAGGGGGAGCAGGCTGCCCCTATAAAAGCTGGAACTGGGGGCAGGGTTAGGGAGAACGGGATGACCTGTCTCAGCACTGAGACGTGTCCCGGAGCAGAGCAGGGACAGAAAGTTGTATTGCACCTAAGAGGAAGTGTGGCAGGAGGAGAGCCACAAGCCAGAGACAAGAGGCGAAGTGAGCCTGTCTTAGCAGATAAAGGACTTAATTTACCAGACTTTGGTGCCTGAGTCTGGGAGGATTCCACATCCCACAGCAGATAACCAGTCCGCAGGGGACTGTATGTTCCTTGGCCTAAGAAACCTGGAGGCTCTGCCACAACAGAAGGGACCAGTAAAGTCGTACCAGGCCGGGAGCAGAAAGGAACCCACGTCGCAGGCCATACATGCGAGAGTACACGGAAAGCTCGGAAACGTGGGCTGTTACCCTATAAGGAGGAGATAGCCAGAAGGAGCACAGAAAGCACGGTAGGCCTACACCCTCACCCTGACCAGGGCCAATTTCCCCATTGCTCTCAGACATCCAGGTCCCCTCCTAGCCGGGACTGTTTATGAGTCAGTTTACCTGTTTTAGTAAAGGCCCTGGACTGCAACCTGTTGTCTGTGTGCTCCTTCGCGCCTCCAGCACTACCGGTACTGGGACTCTCACCACCATCACTCCCACCATCCATTATACTGCCCTGGGGCCGCACTCTTCCCGTGGGGAGTCACACTACCCTAGCTGCACACCTCATCAGCCCCAGCGGTCTGCATGCAGCGGCGGTTCCTAATAACCGCAATCCACCGGTGGCGTAGTTGGGCATAATCATCAGCGCATAACGGACTACCACTGGCCTGACCACCCTGAGCCACGGAACCGGGTTGCCACTACTACTCCCATCGTTCCCCTACTGCCCGGATCCGAGTGCCCCACAGCCCAGGGGGCGAGTCATTTGGACCAATCCAAGGTCTTTTTGCTGTCACTGTGCCCAGTGTGGTGAGAATGTGGAGAAGGTACAATCACACTCTGGGTACTGCCACATGACTGTACATTCTGTCTTCTGAAAGAATTGGGCCAATTATGCTAATGACACTCGACTCAAATTCTGATCAAAGTCTGAGCCGAGTGGCAGTTTATTGGGATCTCATTCTCTTACATGAGAGAATTGTAGCACAAGTGCGGAGAAGATGGAGAACTTAATTTCTCTAACTTCTCCATTGTCCGTCTCCGCGTAAATCACGCTGCACTTGGATGACATCCGAGTGCAGTCCGTGATCCAATTTGCAGAGCCACTCGCAGCATGCTAAGATTTTTTTCTCATACTGAACCAGCATGAAAAAAAAAGCTGATCTGCACTGCCCCATAATATAACATTGATCTGAGTTTTATTCATAAATGAACCCTCACAGCGCAGGTATAAAGCAAAGCAATAGGAGGCACAGCCAAATATAAGAGGGGTGCTATAGGCAGCCTGTGTAATACATATAGTGTAAAGAGGAAGAAAAAGCCACAGGTGCAAGAAGCCAAGCACACCCAAATACTTGTATTGCAAAAATATAGTATTTTGTTGAACAAGAGTTTGACAAGGACCATTAGACCACACAAAAAAAACATTAAAAACATTTAAAAAGAAAGGAGAGAACCCTTGCAAGGGTATAGTATCCCAAACATGCACCAACAGGTATTTAGTAATTTATGGTATCAATGATCATTATAAATTCAAAAAATATATAATGCTGACCATAAAGTAAATCATCAATAGCCCAATGTGCAAATATACATAATTGTAAAGTGCAACAGTAAATGACTATAACGTGCAATAGTATATAGAATTAGTGTTGAGCCACCCCCGTAGTGTTCGGGTTCGGTTCGGTTCGTCGAACACCGGGATGTTCGAGGAACTGTTCGTCGAACACCTTAGAACACCGTCGAACACCGTTAAAACCAATGGCAGGCAAACAAAAACACATAGAAACACATAGAAAACACCTTCAAAGGTGTCCAAAAGCTGACAAACTGCTCAGAAGACGCTCTCTTTAAAAAAGCCGGCCGGCAATTCAGCAGCGGCATACACCGGTACCCGACAATTTAGACAAGAAGGAATAGAGCCTCACACATAGATTAGATAGATAGAAACATGTCAGTCACACATATAAGAAGCACAGTGACAGTGTTGCTTACTGTACTTGTCATTTAGTGTAAAGGATTTATTTAAAAAAATAATAGTGTTTTCATGCACTGTCTCTTTAAAAAAGCCGGCCCCCAATTCAGCAGCGGTACCCGACAATTTATAACAGAAAGAATAGAGCATCACACATAGATAGATATAAACATGCCAATCACATATATAATAAGTACAGTGATAGTGTTGGTTACTGTACTTGTCATTTAGTGTAAAGGATTTATTTAAAAAAATAATAGTGTTTTCATGCACTGTCTCTTTAAAAAAGCCGGCCGGCAATTCAGCATCTGTACTCGACAATTTATAACAGACAGAATAGAGCATCACACATAGATTAGATAGATAGAAACATGTCAGTCACATATATATGAAGTACAGTGACAGTGTTGATTACTGTACTTGTCATTTAGTGTTAAAATAAAGGATTTATTAAAAAAAAAATTGGCGTGTGGTTCCCCATAATTTTAGGCTCTAGCAGAGGTTAAACAGACGGCTGGGGCAGATGTTTGAAGCCTGGGAAGGGGGTAATACCCACGGAGCTTCCCAGACTACTAATATCAGCCCCCAGCTGAATACCTAGCCTTTACTAGCTATTAAAATGGGGGACCCCCCCAAAAAAATGACGTGGGGTCCCCCCTATTTTAATAGCTAGCAAAGGCTAGGCAGACAGCTGGAGGCTGATATTAATAGCCCAGGAAGGGTACCATGAATATTGGCCCCCTCCCAGGCTAGAAACACCAGCCGTCAGCCGCCCCAGAAATGGCACATCCATAGGATGCGCCAATTCTGGCACTTAGCCTCGCTCTTCCACGCTGCCCTGGTGCGGTGGCAGGGGGTAATAGGGCTGGGGTTGATGTCAGCTTATAATGCCAGCTGACATCAAGCCCAGGTTAGTAATGGAGAGGCGTCTATAAGACACCCCCATTACTAACCCCATAGTCAAAGTTAAAAAAAAAACACAAACACCCAGAATAAAGTCCTTTAATTGAAATAAACACACAATTCTTTATTGTTCTAAATTAAACCATACTTACCGTCACGCCCATTCCAGCTGAAGCCAATGATCTCCTGCAATAAAAGAAAAATAATAAAGCAACCTCATCCTTACCTTTCCATGATTCCCAGGACGGCTCCAGCTCTGCTACATTCACATGACAGGCTGGATCGCAGCAGAAAGCTGTCATCCAGCCTGTCATCCCGCAGACACTGAGAAGCGCAGGCATGCTTGCGCTCCTCAGTGTCTCTCTGTGACGGCATAAAGATGAGCCAAGGTCATGTCCAATGAACTCGGCTCACCTCATGCACGTCACTGACAGTGTGGGAGAATTCTCCTGCACTCAGCGCTTCAGCGTGAGAATTCTCCCACGCTGTCAGTGACGTGCATGAGGTGAGCTCATGTCCAATGAACTCAGCTCACCTCATGTACGTCACTGACAGCGTGGGAGAATTCTCACGCTGAAGCGCTGAGTGCAGGAGAATTTTCCCACGCTGTCAGTGACGTGCATGAGGCTGATATTTAAATTTGGCGCACAAATCGGTGATTGGTCGCGGGCAGCGTCCACGACCAATCAGCACGGTAGTGTTTAACTTTGGCGGCAAGATCAGTGATTGGTCGCGCGCCAAGACCGCGACCAATCACCGATTTGGGCGCCACATTTAAATATCGGCCGCGACCAATCAGCACAGCGTTGTTTAAATGTGGATCCAAGATCGGTGATTGGTCGCGGCTGATATTTAAATTTGGCGCACAAATCTGTGATTGGTCGCGGGCAGCGTCCGCGACCAATCAGCACAGTAGTGTTTAACTTTGGCGGCAAGATCAGTGATTGGTCGCGGTCAAGACGGCGACCAATCACCGATTTGTGCCGCACATTTAAATAGCGGCCGCGACCAATTGGATGTCAGCGCCGCTCCCCGGTCCTCCCTTCACACCCTTGCCGCATGGATGTCAGCGGCGCTGCCTGTGCGGATAGTTCCGCTCCGAGAACCCGGGACATGAGCGGGCGCTCGCAGCAGAAGTATCCCGACCCACAGCGCCGCTCCCCGTCCTCCTTTCACACCCTAGCCGCTGATGTCCCCACAGTATCCGCATGGTGTTACAAAGGTCCGGACATTTGTGTTAAAAATCACTGATTTGGGCGCCAAATTTAAATATCCTCCGCGACCAATCACCCATCTTGGCTCCACATTTAAACACCGCTGTACTGGTTGGTCGCGGACGCTATTTAAATGTGGCGCCAAAATCGGTGTTTGGTCGCGCCCAGCGTCGGCGACCAATCAGCACAGCGGTGTTTAAATGTGGAGCCAAGATTGGTGATTGGTTGCGGCCGATATTTAAATTTGGCACCCAAAACGGTGATTGGTCGCGGGCAGCGCCCGCGACCAATCAGTGATTTTTAACACAAATGTCCGGATCTTTGTAACACCATGCGGATACTGTGGGGACATCAGCGGCTAGGGTGTAAAGGGAGGACCGGGGAGCGGCGCTGCGGGTCGGGATACTTCTGCTGCGAGCAGTCGCTCATCTCCCGGCTTCTCGCAACGGAAGTATCCGACCAGGCAGCGGCGCTCCCCGGTCCTCACCAATACGATTAGCTGATTGGTCGCGCTCTCCGCACGCGACCAATCAGTGATCTTGGCGCTAAAGTTAAACACCGCTCTGCTGATTGGTCGCGGACGCTGCCCGCGACCAATCACCGATTTGGGCGCCACATTTAAATAGCGGCCGCGACCAATCAGCGAGCTTGGCGAAAATTTAAACAACGCTCTGCTGATTGGTCGCGAATGCCAGACGCGTCCAATCAGTGAGATTGGCGCCAAATTTAAACAACGCTCTGCTGATTGGTCGCGGACTCCAGCCGCGACCAATCAGCGAGATTGGCGCCAAATTTAAACCCCGCTCTGCTAATTGGTCGCGGATGCCGGCCGCGACTAATCAGCATTATTGGCGCCAAATTTAAACACCGCTCTGCTGATTGATCGCGGTCGCCGTCCACGACCAATCAGTAGTATTGGCGCCAAATTTAAACCCTGCTCGGCTGATTGGTCACGGTTGCCGGCCGCGACCAATCAGCAGTATTGGCGCCAAATTTAAACCCCGCTCTGCTGATTGGTCACAGTTGCCTTCCGCGACCAATCAGCGATTTTGACGCCAAATTTAAACACCGCTCTGATGATTGGTCGCGGCCGGCGATTGCGACCAATCAGCATTATTGGTGCCAAATTTAAACCCCGCTCTGCTGATTGGTCGTGACCGCCGGCCACGACTAATCAACATTGTTGCCGCCAAATTTAAACACCGCTCTGCTGAATGGTCGAAGTCGTGACCAATCACCATTATTGGCACCAAATTTAAACACCGCTTTGCTGATTGGTCGCGACCACAACCTATCAGCATTATTGGCGCAAAATTTAAACCTCGCTCTGCTGATTAGTCGCGACCGCCGGCCGCGACTAATCAACATTGTTGCCGCCAAATTTAAACACCGCTCTGCTGAATGGTTGAGGTCGTGACCAATCATCATTATTGGCGCCAAATTTAAACACCGCTTTGCTGATTGGTCGCGACCACAACCTATCAGCATTATTGGCGCAAAATTTAAACCCCGCTCTGCTGATTAGTCGCGACCGCCGGCCGTGACCAATCAGTGATATAGTCGCCAAATTTCAACACCGCTTTGCTGATTGGTCGCGGTTGCTGGCCGCGACCAGTCAGCGATTTTGGCGCCAAATTTAAACACCGCTCTGCTGATTGCGCCGGGTCTCCCACATACATATTCTAGAATACCCGATGCGTTAGAATCGGGCCACCATCTAGTTTCATGAAATAATTTAAAAAAAAATTGACGTGGGGCTTCGCACTATATTTGTGTCCAGCCAGGTACAGCAGGCAGGAACGGGCTGCCCCCAACCACCAGCTGCCTATTTGTACCTGGCCGGACACAACAATATAGGGAAGCCCTTTTTTTCTTAATTATTTCATGAATTTCATGAAATAATTTAAAAAAAAAATACGTGGGGCTTCGCCCTATTTTTGTGTCCAGCCAGGTACAACTAGGCAGCTGGGGGCTGGAATCTGCAGTGCAGGGAGGCCCAAGCTTTCTGGGTCCCCCCAGCTGCAAATTACAGTCCGCAGCCACCCCGGAAAATGGCGCGTTCATAGAAGCGCCATCTTCTGGCGCTGTACCCAACTCATCCAGGGCCCTGGTGCGGTGGCTCACTGGGTAATAAAGGGGTTAGGGCCAGCTTGGCATTATCAGCTGGCCCTAAGCCCGAAATTCATGGGGTCACGCCAATATTAGACATGACCACTATGAATTTCTAGTAAAGTATTTAAAAAAAACACAACACCCAGAAAAAAGTCCTTTAATTGAAATAAACACACAATTCTTTATTGTTCTAAATTAAACCATACTTACCACCACGCCCATTCCAGCTGAAGCCAACGATCTCCTGCAATAAAAGTAAAATAATAAACCAACCTCATCCTTACCTTTCCATGGTTCCCAGACAGCTTCAGCTCTGCTACATCGAGATGACAGGCTGGACCGCAGCAGAACGCTGCCATCTAGCCTGTCATCCCGCAGACACTGAGAAGCACAGGCATGCTTGCGCTCCTCAGTGTCTCTCTGTGACGGCATCCAGATGAGCCGAGGTTATGTCCAATGAACTCAGCTCACCTCATGTACGTCACTGACAGCGTGGGAGAATTCTCCTGCACTCAGCGCTTCAGCGTGAGAATTCTCCCACGCTGTCAGTGACGTACATGAGGTCAGCTGAGTTCAATGGACATGAATGAGCTCACCTCATGCACGTCACTGACAGCGTGGGAAAATTCTCCTGCACTCAGCGCTTCAGCGTGAGAATTTTCCCACGCTGTCAGTGACGTGCATGAGGTGAGCTCATTCATGTCCAATGAACTCGGCTCACCTCATGCACGTCACTGACAGCGTGGGAAAATTCTCACGCTGAAGCGCTGAGTGCAGGAGAATTCTCCCACGCTGTCAGTGACGTGCATGAGGTGAGCCGAGTTCATTGTCGGCTCATCTTTATGCCGTCACAGCGAGACACTGAGGAGCGCAAGCATGCGGCTTTTTTAAAGAGACAGTGCATGAAAACACTATTATTTTTTTTAATAAATCCTTTACACTAAATGACAAGTACAGTAAGCAACACTGTCACTGTACTTCATATATATATGTGACTGACATGTTTCTATCTATCTAATCTATGTGTGATTCTCTATTCTGTCTGTTATAAATTGTCGGGTACCGATGCTGAATTGCCGGCCGGCTTTTTTAAAGAGACGGTGCATGAAAACACTATTATTTTTTTTGATAAATCCTTTACACTAAATGACAAGTACAGTAATCAACACTGTCACTGTACTTCTTATATATGTGACTGACATGTTTCTATCTATCTAATCTATGTGTGATTCTCTATTCTTTCTATTCCAAATTGTCGGGTACCACTGCTGAATTGCCGGCCGGCTTTTTTAAAGAGACGGTGCATGAAAACACTATTATTTTTTTTGATAAATCCTTTACACTAAATGACAAGTACAGTAAGCAACACTGTCACTGTACTTCATATATATGTGACTGACATGTTTCTATCTATCTAATCTATGTGTGAAGCTCTATTCTTTCTCTTATAAATTGTCGGGTACCGGTGTATGCCGCTGCTGAATTGCCGGCTTTTCATGTTTCACTGTTGGCACTGTTCCCATCGATTTGGGCAATCACTGTAATGCCACAACCACCATGGCTGTGGCATTACAGTGAGTGGCAGACAATCCCTGCATGATTGGTGCTCTAAATAGCGCCAGACATGCAGGACACGCTTTTGGTGCACGAACAGTTATCGAAAATAACCTCGAACAGCCGAATTTTTTGCAAATCGTTCGGGTTCGTCGAACAACTCGAACACCGCCCAAAACAGCTCGAATTTGAGATTGGCGAACAGTTCTAGTCGAACACCGCTCATCTCTATATAGGATATAGATAAAATGCATAATGCATAAATATTGTTGAGGAGTCAAAGTAAGAGATGCTTACTAATATCACCTAGTCATCCTGATCATAGAGTTGATCATCAATAACCCAATATGCAAACACTTGTAATTATAGAATACAATAGTATATGAGAAATGAACAAAATGCAGTATGATATATGTAAGCCTCCTATATTTAGACCAGGTATCACATTATGTGATTACCCCTGACGAAGCTGCTAGTGGGCAGCGACACGCGTTGGGTGACCACAGCAGGTAGGCTGACTCTGACCTCTTAATAGCGCTTATATATATCATATTGCATTTTGCTAATTTCTCATATACTATTGTATTCTATAATTACAAGTGTTTGCATATTGGGTTATTGATGATCAACTCTATGATCAGGATGACTAGGTGAGCATCTCTTACTTTGACTCCTCAACAATATTTAGGCATTTTGCATTTTATCTATTTCCTATATACTATTGCACTTTATAGTCATTTACTGTTGCACTTTACAATGATGTATATTTGCACATTGGGCTATTAATGATTTACTTTATGGTCAGCATTATATATTTTTTGAATTTATATTGATCATTGATACCATAAATTATTAAATACCTGTTGGTGCTTGTTTGGGATACTATACCCTTGCATCGGTTCTCTCCTTTCTTTTTAAATGTTTTTAATGTTTTTTGTGAGGTCTAATGTAGTGTTGAGCCACCCCCGTAGTGTTCGAGTTCGGTTCGTCGAACACCCGTGTGTTCGCCGAACTGTTCGTCGAACTGTTCGTCGAACACCTTCGAACACCGTTAAAACCAATGGCAGGCAAACAAAAACACATAGAAACACATAGAAAACACCTTCAAAGGTGTCCAAAAGCTGACAAACTGCTCAGAAAACACAACTAACACATGGAAAAGTGACAAGTACATATAGTCATGCGAAAATAAAAGAGGTGGAGGAGTAAAAGGAGGGGGAGACACAGATATAGGCATGTCATGCCCTTCTAAAATCCAAAAAGTGAGAAGCCGACACGGCCAGTCCGCTCCTGCCCGTGCCACCTCCGTGTCGCCGGGTTTGTGCCAGAGCCGCGGTGAACCCTGATGGCCAGCCCCCCTCTCCCAATACTGGTGCCTGTCCGCTGGTGGGTCGAGCGAGCCCCCCTGTGGTGGAGGCAGCTCTAAGCTTTTAATTTAAATTGTCTCTCTAATTTGAATGAATACACTTTAAATCCATTTACAAGGATCTATTGGAGGGCAAGTCTCATGCCAGCAGCCGCGTAATTCCAGCTCCAGTAGCGTCCACTAAAGCTGCTGCAGTTAAAAAGCTTTTATAAGGATCGAGCTCGGCTGTCCACCGCAAGGCATCCTGCTGCCAGTCCCAGCCCCTATGCCTTGGGGTGCCTCCTGATGCTCTTCACTGAGTATCCCGTGGTCCCGAAGCATTTCCTTTGAAAAAATGAAGTGTCCAAACTACAGGTGGTGTAGCTTGCTTAACAGCCGGGATAATCCGCTGACTAGCAGACACTGCTACTAGGCACAAAGTATTTCCTGGGCTAGATGCAGTTAAAAATTTGTAATTAGATACTCTCGTTGGATGCTGAGAAAGCATTCCATAGAGTCTCCTGGCACGCCATATATGATTCTCTTAAAAAGCTTGGGGTAGGGGTCTAGGGGACCCTTTTATAGCCAAAATCACGGCCCTGTATCGCAATACGTCACCTAGGCTGAAGATAAATGGAACTGTAGCACCCTGAGGGCTCGGTTGCTACAGAGGTATTGCACCTCACCCAGAGGTGTGATATCTCACTCTCAGGTAAGGATGTAGTGTGGATCAGGACCCGACACCTGCATGCATTACACCACATTGCCGTGGGGCAGGGCGACCAATATGCCCCTGAGATGGGCACGACAGTCCCTGTCCCTGGCTGGAGTGGGGGGAGGGAACACTGAGGAAGGGGAACCCTGTAGTGCAGGAGCAGGGAGGAAGCAGTTCCTGGGTGCATTGAGAAGGGAGTATAAAAGGTGGGCACCATCTTAGTTCAGTGCAGAGAAGTCTGAGCAGAAGTGGCAGGGAGCAGGGGCTCTGCATGAGCTCTGCTCCGGAGGCGGGCCTAGTAACAGAGGCCCAGGCCTGGAAGAGGGAGAAGGAAGGAGGCACCAGGAACGAGGAACGAAGGGATCTCAGGGGTGCGGACGGGCGAGTCGCCACCGCACGCCAGAATCCACCTGCGTGGAGGGGTCAGGCCAAAGGGGGAGACCGGTCCCCGAAACTAGTGTAGGCAGGAAATGACCCTCAGCTAGAAACAGGAGGCTGTGACATTTTATGTGGCGCAGCCCCTCGCTACACCCGCTAGGAAGGCACCACATAGGGTCAGGGAAACTGGCGCCAAGTTTACCAAGAGGAGGCCCGAGGCAGCCGGACAGAAGGGTTGGTAAGAAAGGCCAGACAAAAGACACACAAAGGGGGTCCTGTGAAGCACTCCAAAGTTATCTGGGAGTTGTCTGAGCCCCTCACCTGGTGAGCACAGTACGACGTGGGCAGCCGTTACCTGCAGACGTGGTCTGGATAATAAGAACTGTGAGTAAAGGCCCTGGACTGCATCACTGACTCCGTGTCATTACTGCTGCTGCCCTGCACCATCACCCCCATCCTCCGCATACACTGCCCTGAGGCTATACTCCTCCCGTGGGGAGTTATGCTACGCTCTGCTGCACCCACAACACCAGCCTCAGCGGTCTGCCCTGGAGCGGCGGTTCACTCTGACCGCAATCCACGGGTGGCGTAGTCGGACATTTAAACATCAAAACCACATAAATAGTTCCGCCACTGGTTTGACCGCCCTGAGCCACGGAACCGGGTTGCCGCCACGGAGACTACAACCACCAGCATCCACCAAAAAGGGTCCGGCTCCGGGTGTCCCAAGGCCCAGGGGGCGCGTCAGAACATTTTCATCACCTTTCACAATCACCAATGGGACAAGGCAGGGATGTTCTCTGTCCCCTCTCTTATACATCCTAGAGACGGAGCACCTGCTCTCATCAATTCGCCATAACCCCAATATTAGGTGGATTGAGGTGGGAGGCACCGAGTACAAGTGCTCTCTATTTGCTGATGATGTCCTAGTATATATCACTCAATCACATATATCCATCCATGCTGTTATGGCTGAAATAGATCACTTTGTTACATGGTCAAATTTTAAAATCAATGCAGCGAAGTCTGAGGCCCTCGATGTCTCCCTCCCCAAATCCATATAGGATTCCATCCAGTCCAACTTTCCCTTTGCCTGGCCCTCACAGGGTATCAAATACTTAGGAATTCCTATTCATAGAGACCTCTCCCATCTATGTTATCTTAATTTTGGGCCCTTTATTGAACAACTCCATACAGACCACGGTTGGCAAGTTAGAACTGTAAGATTCACTACGTGAACCACTGGTGTTTTGTGGAAAAGCACATGTACACTGTGTTCCAAATTATTATGCAAAAAGTGTTTAGGAGTGATAAGGGAAGAATTTGTTTGTTTGTCAGTTAAACTCATTGATGGTGATGTGTGTCAGGGCTCTTTATATCACTGTAAGCAATTGCAGACACCAGTGCTAATTAGTTTTTCAGGTGTGTCCATGAAAGGCAAGACTACTTAAGAAGGCTCTCTCACATTATTCAGCAGCCTACATTTTCTGCCAAAATGGGAAAGAAAAAGGATGTGTCGGCTGCTGAGAAGCAACAAATTATGGAGTGTTTAGGTCAAGGCATGACTACAATCAACATTGTGCGATGATCAGGATGAAGTGTCTTGGCAATCAAGAAGTATGTAGCTGATTCACAGTACACACGTGTGCGTGCTGATAAGGGCAAATTGAGGACTCTTTCCTACAGGCAATTACGTCAGGTTGAAAGAGCAGCGGCAAAAAAGCCTTGTCATAGCAGCAGACAAGTTTTTGAAGCTGCTTGTGCCTCCAACGTCCCCCGAACAACAAGATGCAGGGTCCTTCAGAGGTTTGCAGCTGTGCATACGCCGTCCTGTCGACCTCCTCTATCCACTTCACACAAGCAGAAACGGCTCCAGTGGGCCAAACATTACATGAAGACTGATTTCAAAACTGTTTTGTTCATGGATGAGTGCCGTGCAGTGCTCGATGGTCCAGATGGATGGAGTGGAGGATGGCTGGTTGATGGACACCCCACGCAAACACGGCTACAGCGCCAACAAGGAGGAGGTGGAGTAATGTTTTGGGCTGGAATCATGGGGAGAGAGATTGTCGGCCCCTTTAGGATCCCTGAAGGCGCTAAAGATGAACTCCATAATGTATGTGGATTTTCTCAAACAGCACTTCCTGCCATGGTTCAAGAAGAAGAACCGTGTATTTCACAGCAAGATCATTTTTCTGCATGATAATGCACCATCTCATGCTGCACATAAAACATCTGCATCTCTGGCTGATATGGGCATAAAAGGGGACAAACTTATGGTGTGACCCCCATGCTCCCCTGACCTCTACCCCATTCAGAACCTTTGGAGCATCATGAAAAGGAGTGTCTATGATGGCGGGAGGCAGTTCACATCTAAGCAACAGCTCTGGGAGGGTATTCTGTCCTCATGCAAAACAATTGAAGCAGAAACCATCCAAAACCTGACAAATTCAATGGACGAGAGAGTTCAGAAGCTCCTTTCGAACAAGGGGTCCTATGTGAAAATGTAACATCACCTAGAATAAAGTTTTGAGTTGAAAACTGTTTGATTTCAGTTTCTAACAACCTGCTAATGCTTATAATTTCAAAAATGACCATTTTTTTGGTCTTTATTAAAATGAAAAGGTTGATCGAAAAGTTTGGGGGATCTAAGAGTGTGGCAAGTCATGATTACTTCGAATTCTGACAATATGAGGGTCATGCTGCAGGTAGTGCAGCAAGAAGGCACTTATGTGTCTTGCGCATCTCGGAGCCCCAAAATTATTTTCCGGGCTAGATGCAGCTAAATATTATTTTTAATTTTAAATCTGGTGGAGCTTATTATAGATGGCCTAATAGGATCAGTGCTGCACACTGCTACAAAGCCCAAATTATTTTCCAGTCAAGATACAGATAAACATGATTAGTAATTTGAAAGCTTAAAACGGTTGGTAGGGTGATTTTAAACAATCATCAAGCTTTTACTCTCCCCAGGATGACACAGGGGTTGAAAAGTCGTTTCGGATCCATGATTTGTTCATCTTTATGAACGTGAGTCTGTCTACATTATCAGTGGAGAGCCGCGTGCGCTTATCTGTCAGCACACCACCAGCAGCGCTGAACACACGTTCAGACAGAACGCTGGCTGCGGGGCATGACAAGATCTCCAAGGCGTAAGTGGCTAGCTCCGGCCATTTATCCAGATTGGAAGCCCAAAAAGAGCAAGGGTCCAGTGACACAGTCGTGGCTTCATTGTTTACTTGGAGATACTCCTGTACCATCGTCTCTAGGCGTTGACTATGTGTCAGACTTCTTGTCTCCTGTGGCCTTGCAAAGGATGGGCTAAAAAAGTGGTGAAATGATTCCGCAAAATTGATGTTACCACCAGATACTGTGGTTCTGTTACGGTTTGAGTGCTGAACACTTGACG
This sequence comes from Phyllobates terribilis, assembly GCF_046119375.1. NCBI lineage: Eukaryota > Metazoa > Chordata > Amphibia > Anura > Dendrobatidae > Phyllobates > Phyllobates terribilis. The sequence continues at coordinate 198,810,222 of NW_027362764.1, forward strand.
GTCCCACGGTTGGCAAGTTGGAACTGTGAGATTCACTACGTGCACCACTGGTATTTTGTGGAAAAGCACATGTAAGATTCTGCAACAGTCTCTGCTGATACTCCTGCATGCGTGCATCCCGTTCTATGGCAGGAATAATTTCTGCAAATTTACTTTTGTACCGGGGATCTAACAGTGTGGATTATTTCTAATTCTCACAATTCGAGGGTCATGTTGCAGGTAATGCAGCAAGAAGGCACTCATGTGTGTTGCGCATTCAGTAGCACCAAGTCCCTGTTGTGTTGGTGGCGAGGTAACAATCATGCTTCCTTCCTCTGTCCTCTCCCCCCAACCTCGCACAACAGAAATGTGATCAAGGTCTCCCTCATCTGATGAGTCTTCCATCAGTTCGTCCTCCACTTCTTCCTGGGCTCCTGCACCTTCCTCACTAGTTTGGCTGCTACCATGCGCCCTGGTAAAACCATCTCCCCCACCCTCACATGCCTGCCGCCTTGGTGCTGCCGACCGTCTGGACCTTGCAGATGTTAGTGACGCGCCCTGGGCCTATGTGATGTAGCGTTGCGCACGCAGGGACTACCCGGAGCCGGATCTGATAGGGGTAGTAGTCTCGTGGCGGTGACCCGGTCCGTGCCCAGGGAGTCAGACTAAGTGGCGGTATATTAGCAGTAGATGTAGGACGACTACGCCACCCGTTGAATGCAGCTATGGAGCTGCCGCTGCAGGGCAGACCGCTGAGGCCGGTGAAAGGATGGTGCAGCGTGGATGGTATAACCCCCAACGGGAGGGGTATGGCCTCAGGGCAGCCGACGTGGATGATGGGGGTAGCAGGAATCACTCAGAGACGATGCGGTGTAGTTCAGGGTCTTTACTGGTGACAAAGATAGACCCTCCCGGAGTACTGGCTAGCGGTCGGGGCCTGGTCAGTCCTTGAGCTGATGGGATCCCCCTTGGCCAGGCGGAGTTGTAGGCCTCCCCAACTAATTGTACTCTTCTGGCTACCTTGCTAGAGGCGGGTAAAGGTAGCCCACGTCCCTGAGTGTACCGTGTGGTGCTCACCCGTATGGCCGGTGACTCGGGGCCTTCTAGTAGCTTCCGCTCCACGACGGCGGTGCTGGTCCCACTCTTGTGACCGAGCCTTCGGGTTTCTGGGCCAGAGAACCTGAAATCCCCTGCCGGTCGGTTTCTGCTGCTGGGTAGGAGTTAGTCCCCACAGCCTCGGACTCCGGGTCCGGTAAGAAATCTTCAATCAGGGCGAGCTCTACAGCTTCCAGCCCTGACCTCCTCTTAGCAGGACTCCCACAGAGCTCCTGATCTTTCTTTCCTATTACTGCTTCTCTTCTTCTCTCTACTCTTCTCTCTAACCCTGCCTCAGCCCCAGTTTTATATAGGGGAAGTTCTTCCCCTCCCAGGACTGGGCAGGAGGTGTGGCATGCATAGGATTCCTGACCAAGAGACCTCCCACCTGCTCTCAGACGTAACATTGCTATTACTGTGGAGACCAGACCCCTGGGGTGCCACATTCCCCCCTAGTGAAATTTAGTACTCCGGGACTAAACATATTTTTAGAAAAACATAACCAATACAAACAGAAACGGTACAATAATAAAAAAAAAACATATTAGAATGGTCACGGCGTGTCCGCAACCGGGTGCAGTTTTTGAAGAAAAGCAAGGTGTCCATTTCACCAAAACAGGGAGACGTAACCAGGTAGGGGTCTGTCCTGCCCCGAGTCCTTAACAGTCTTTAGTCCATTCCTAAGTTACGCTCCAACCAATTGTACAAGGATTCCCGGTAATCCACCAAGGACTCCTAAAAATAACTAGAAACACATAATTATTTACAAGTAACAGACAGGTGACCACAAATAAAACAATTTAAACACTTCAAATCCTCCAACGTGCGGGTAACTGGCCTCTAGTGGCCCTAGTGGACCTATGGAGCTGACTGTCTGGCCCTGAACTACAGGGTGTAGGAGCTGTCAAGGATAAACTGGGCAGCTGTCTACGGGCTCTTTGGCTCACTAGGGGTATGGCAGGCTCACTATAAGCAGAGGGTTGATCCTCCTGATCTGCTTGTGTGGAGTCTTCTGCCTCCTGGACCGGCTGTTCTTCCAGCTCTACCGGTTGCTCCGTAAGTACTTGGGATGCTGGTTGGAGGAACGTGAGGACGGGTACCACAACTGCACCATTGACTTGAGTCCAGGACCGAGGGAAGTCTCCGAGCACAGTACTAACCACATCTTCCCTTTCCTCTACGGGTCGAGGGTCTTCTTGTTCCTCTTCAGGGTTCCGTAGCTGTTCGGGACACTTCTTCAGGTGATCCCGGGATACAATGGTTGTGGTTTCCCCTCCGTCTTTACTGATGGTACAGACCTTTGGGTTGTCGTGGCTTGAGGGCAGTACGATGTACGGGTCCTTCTCCCACTGGTCGTCCAACTTGTGGAGCCGTCTTTTCCTCTTCAAGACCTGCTCTCCGGGTACCAAGGGAACAGCGGGAGCATACTGGTTGTAAGTTTTCTCTTGTCTTTCCCTAGCTAGACAGAGACTTCGCTCCACGCTCTCCTGTACTTTCCGGTACTGCTGCTGCCTCTCTGTGTCCCAGTCTGCTTCTGGTGAAGTGTCCTCGGGTGTCAGGACTCCCATCTCCAGGTCAACAGGTAGCTTACCGGGTCTTGCCCTCATTAGGTAAGCCGGGGTACAGTTGGTGGAACCTACAGGGATGTAGTTGTATAGGTCCACCAGGTCGGGCAGCTTCTCAGGCCACAGACTGCGTTCTTCCAGGGGCAATGTTTTTAGAAGATCTATCACCACCTGGTTCATTTTCTCACAAAGTCCATTAGTTTGCGGATGATAGGGTGTCGTCCTGATCTTCCGGCAGCCATACAGAGTACAGAACTCTTGGAAGACCTCCGCTTCAAAGGCAGGTCCCTGGTCCGTCAGCACCTGCTCTGGGTAGCCGTGTGGACGGCAGAAGTGCTGCTGGAAGGCTCTAGCTGCTGTTTGAGCCGTTAAGTCCTTGACGGGGACGACAACCAAGAACCGGGAGTAGTGATCCACGATGGTTAATGCGTAGACATAGCCACTTCTGCTTGGGGTCAGTTTTACATGATCCAAGGCGACCAGTTCCAACGGCTGCCGGGTGACGATGGACTGAAGGGGGGTCTTCTGGCTGGCACGGTCCTTCCTTCTTAGGTTGCATGGGCCACAGTCTCTGCACCACCTCTCGATGGTTCCTCTCATGCCTACCCAATGGAACCGCCCGCGCAGCAGGAACTCCAGCTTCTTCCATCCGAAGTGCCCAGCCCCGTCGTGGTATGCCTCCATCACCATAGCTGCGTCCCTTCTTGGCACCACTACTTGCCAGATCAGTTCATGCATCCGGGAGTTAACCATTCTGCGGCACAACTTCCCCTTGTAAAGGAACAGTCGACTCTTCTCTGCCCACAGTTGCTTGGCCTCCTCCGGAGCGTCTGGGTCAAGGCGAGCTTCTGGCTGAGTCAGCATCTCCTTCACCAGCCGGACGGCAGGGTCACTGTCTTGCGTTTCTGCCCAGTTGTAGTGAGGTAAGGGGTTGAACGTAGCGGCTTGCTTACCCCTTACACGGTGGGAATACTGGATAGTCCCATGACGGTGGAACGCAGGGAGTTCGACCTCTTCCAAGTCTTCTGAATCCTCACCCTCGTCCGGTAGGTTTGGCATCCTGGACAGGGCGTCCGCGTTGGTATTGGAGCGTCCTGCCCGGTATTTGATTGTAAACTCATAGTTGGACAAGCGGGCCATCCATCTCTGCTCTAGGGCACCGAGTCTTGCAGTGTCCAGGTGTGTCAACGGGTTGTTATCCGTGTACACGGTGAACCGGGAAGAAGCGAGGTAGTGCTTAAAGCGTTCGGTGACTGCCCACACCACTGCCAGGAACTCTAGCTTAAATGAGCTGTAATTCTCAGGCTTTCTTTCGGTGGGTCGCAGTTTTCGGCTGGCGTAAGCAATTACCCGTTCTTTCCCCTGCTGGATCTGGGACAGTACGGCTCCTAGCCCGATGTTGCTGGCGTCGGTGTAGAGGATAAAGGGCTGGCTATAATCAGGGTACGCCAGGATTTCATCCCCCGTGAGGGCCATCTTCAGCTGACGGAAGGACTCTTCTTCCAGCTTCTCCCATCTGAAGGGTGGCTTCTGGTTCTTGGCTTTCCTGGACTGGCCTATCAGGAGGTCCTGCATAGGGGCTGCCTTTTTGGTGAAACCGGGAATGAACCTTCGGTAGTAGCCTACCAACCCGAGTAACTGCCTCACTTCCTTTACGCTGGAGGGGCTTGGCCATTCCTTAATTGCGGTGATCTTATCAGGGTCGGGAGCCACTCTGTCCGCACTCACCACGTGTCCCAGGTACTGCACCTTTGGCTTCAGGAGGTGACACTTGGATGGTTTCACCTTTAGGCCGTAGCTTGCCAGAGCTTCGAACACTTCCGCCAGGTGTTTCAGGTGGTCCTCATAAGTCTTGGAATATACGATGACATCGTCCAGGTACAACAAAACCGTCTCAAAGTTTCGGTGTCCCAGACAGCATTCCATCAATCGTTGGAAGGTTCCTGGTGCGTTACAGAGCCCGAACGGCATGCAGGTAAACTCACTAAGTCCCATCGGGGTGGTGAATGCAGTTTTCTCCCGGTCCGCCTCTGCTACAGGAACCTGCCAGTACCCGCTAGTGAGATCCAAGGTAGAGAAGAAGTTAGCAGATTTTAAAGCAGCCAAAGACTCCTCTATCCTTGGTAAGGGGTACGCATCCTTGTGTGTGATACGGTTGATTTTCCGGTAATCTACACACATTCTCATGGTGTTGTCTTTCTTTTTGACCAAGACTAGTGGAGCTGCCCAGGGGCTACAGCTATCTCTGATTACCCCAGCCTCCTTCATGTCTCTAAGCATCCCCTTGGCGTGTTGGTAGTGTGCAGGGGGTACGGGTCGATACCTCTCTTTTATGGGAGGATGGTCTCCCGTGGGGATGTGGTGTTCTACCCCCTTGACTCGCCCGAAGTCTAACGGGTGTTTACTAAACACTCTCTCATACTCTTGAACCACCCGATAGACTCCCTGTTTCTGGTGTGAGGGAGTGGAGTCAGTACCCAAATGTAGTTGCTGACACCAATCCTCCATTTGTTGTTTAGAGCCGTTACCTTCCTCCGGAGAAGATGGAGGCAAGGGTTCTACGGACTGTATGGAATTCTGATTGATAGTATACAATTTGGCTAGCGTGGCATACCGGGGCAGGTACACTTCCCTCTTCCCGATATTTATTATGCGAACGGGCACCCTCCCATGGCGTACATTGACCACCCCCCGTGCTGTCAAAATGGTGGGCCTACTGTCTGAGTAAACTGGTTCTACCATTGCCTGGTAATCTCTACCCCTCAGACCAATAGCCGCCCGGCACCAAATCATCATTTCACTTTTTGGGGGCATGGCAATAGGAAAAGGGTCACACATTCTCACGCTACCAATCTCACCGCCGGAGAGTTCCACCTGTTGCCGTCGCATCAGTGCCCGGATCTCTTTTTGGAGCACTCGCTGCTGGCCGGAGCTGGCGTTCTTGGCAACCTGCTGTAAAATAAAAATCACCTCTGCAAGACAATTTTCAATTACATTAGTTCCTAGAGTTATCTTAGGGTGACTCTCGCGCTTGTCAATGTCCACAATGATCAGTCCCTGGGCTGCCAGCTCGACTCTACCGATTTTAATGGTCACCTCTTTAAATCCGATCTGTGGCACGGGCTGACCATTGCTGGCGATGATACTCAAGTTGTCGTCAGGGTAGCGGGTTATATCCGAGTCATTCCAGTACTGCTTGAAGAGCACGTACGGGATGGTGGTGACCTGTGACCCAGTGTCCAGTAGGGCACTCATAGGAATGCCATCCAGTACCACAGGCAACACTGGACGTCCTCCCACATATTTGTCACGCCAGTTTGATGGGCCTGATGATCTTTTTCCTAGGGGTTGGCCCTCTACCCTAGGTTGTGCCAGTTTAAAGGACAGTGCCTTGCCATATGTCCGGGTTGATTGCAGCGGCGGCAGATAGGTTGTCCGTCCTCGTTGTATCGGTTGCTGGGTCTTCCTCTGGCCGGTGGGGTCCTCCTTGGTCGGCGCCACGGGATGTCCTCCGGTCCGGATGCCAGCTGGATCTTCCCTGGAGTAGAAACCTGTAAAGACTGCACAGTTCGGGTTAGCGCAGCAACGCTTTTAGCTAGCTCTTGGACCTGATGGTGCAGGTCGGGAGCCGGGTCATTGTTCAAAGCCTGCGCATCAGCTCCCACAGGCCCTGCCGACAAGGGCGCCGCCTCCTGGTGGTAAGTGGTAGTGGGGCGTCTGTGGGTCACAACGCCACCTGGTGCCGGTTCTCGGAGCACCCGGATGGCTCTGTCCTTGAACTGTGCAAATCCCAGATGAGGGTCCTGTAAGGCCATTGCCCGCAACTGGGTTCGGTGGGCATTGCAATATAAACCCTCTATAAATTGTTCAGTCAACAGCCGGTCCTCGTCTCCCACGCCGTCAGGGTCAGTCTGCTTAATGGCTCTCAGGGCCTCTTGTAGGTTTAGTGCATAGTCCCTTATACTCTCTTGTGCTCGCTGCTTGCACCCGTAGAATCTAAGCTTGATCTCGGCTGAGGTGCGGGTATCAAAGGTGTCCTTCAGCCGGGTTAGTATTCCTGCGACAGTCCTCCCCCCTGGTGGCCAGGACTTTACCCTTTGGGCTGCCCCAGTTAATTGGGCCACCAGGATGCTCACTTTTTGCTCTTCTGTGAGGGGGTACACCTGGAAGAGGCTATCCAGCTTTTCTCTAAAGTCATGCAGAGTATATGACTCCCTGGAGTACTGGGGTAGCCAGGCCGCTCCCGGGATATACGGCATGGTGAAAGGCATGACTGCAGCAGCGGTGGCGCTGGCGGGGGTTGAGGCAGTGAAGCTCTCCTCCGTATCCGACATCTTCCTCCCCCCTAGTGGACCGTGGCCTACCTTGCGATGATCCTCTTCCGTAGGCCGCGGCTCCGCAGTGGATCGTCAGGGTTGAGGACCTTCCGTCGCGCTCCTGTGACGTCAGCGTCTGCTGGGCTCCTTCCAGGACCTTACGCGACGTCTGGACGTGAGGCGGAGCTTCAGTTCTCGCGCACTTTCGGAGTCCACGCCCCTCTTCTTCCCGCGCGGCGTCTTCAAGATGGCGTCCAACGGCGGGAAAACTCCACGGATGGCGGGAAGAAGGCAAAAGATGGCGCCGGATGGCGGGAATCTTCACGGATGGCGGGAAGAAGGCTGAAGATGGCGCCGGATGGCGGGAATCTTCACGGATGGTGGGAAGAAGGCTGAAGATGGCGCCGGATGGCGGGAATCTTCACCACTGGTAAGTTTGAACAGTCTTTTTCAGGCACGCAGTACCCGGTGGTTGCGGGCACGAAATCCTGCCGACTACGCCAAAAGTTGACGCGCCCCGGGCCTATGTGATGTAGCGTTGCGCACGCAGGGACTACCCGGAGCCGGATCTGATAGGGGTAGTAGTCTCGTGGCGGTGACCCGGTCCGTGCCCAGGGAGTCAGACTAAGTGGCGGTATATTAGCAGTAGATGTAGGACGACTATGCCACCTGTTGAATGCAGCTATGGAGCTGCCGCTGCAGGGCAGACCGCTGAGGCCGGTGGAAGGATGGTGCAGCGTGGATGGTATAACCCCCAACGGGAGGGGTATGGCCTCAGGGCAGCCGACGTGGATGATGGGGGTAGCAGGAATCACTCAGAGACGATGCGGTGTAGTTCAGGGTCTTTACTGGTGATAAAGATAGACCCTCCCGGAGTACTGGCTAGCGGTCGGGGCCTGGTCAGTCCTTGAGCTGATGGGATCCCCCTTGGCCAGGCGGAGTTGTAGGCCTCCCCAACTAATTGTACTCTTCTGGCTACGTTGCTAGAGGCAGGTAAAGGTAGCCCACGTCCCTGAGTGTACCGTGTGGTGCTCACCCATATGGCCGGTGACTCGGGGCCTTCTAGTAGCTTCCGCTCCACGACGGCGGTGCTGGTCCCACTCTTGTGACCGAGCCTTCGGGTTTCTGGGCCAGAGAACCTGAAATCCCCTGCCGGTCGGTTTCTGCTGCTGGGTAGGAGTTAGTCCCCACAGCCTCGGACTCCGGGTCCGGTAAGAAATCTTCAATCAGGGCGAGCTCTACAGCTTCCAGCCCTGACCTCCTCTTAGCAGGACTCCCACAGAGCTCCTGATCTTTCTTTCCTATTACTGCTTCTATTCTTCTCTCTACACTTCTCTCTAACCCTGCCTCAGCCCCAGTTTATATAGGGGAAGTTCTTCCCCTCCCAGGACTTGGCAGGAGGTGTGGCATGCATAGGATTCCTGACCAAGAGACCTCCCACCTGCTCTCAGACGTAACATTGCTATTACTGTGGAGACCAGACCCCTGGGATGCCACATTAGCCCTTCCGCATACAACTCCTTCTCCTCTACTTCCTCCACCTCCTCTTGTGCCACCACCTGACTCCGAATTCTGTTTAACATGTGCTCCAGCATGTAAATCACCGGAATAGTCATGCTGATAATGGCATCGTCAGCACTAAACATCTTCGTCGCCATTTCAAAACTGTGCAGAAGGGTGCATAGGTCCCTGATCTGAGACCACTCCTCCAGCGTGATTTGCCCCACCTCTGAATCTCGTTGGCCCAGGCTATACGTCAGAACGTATTGCACCAGGGCTTCTCGGTGCTGCCACAGTCGCTGCAACATGTGCAGAGTTGAATTCCACCGAGTAGGCACATCGCATTTTAGCCGGTGAAGTGGCAGGCCCAACGACTTCTGTAGAGATGTAAGTCGCTGAGCTGCGGGATGCGAACGGCGGAAGTGAGCACACAGCGACCGTGCCCTCTGCAGAAGGCCATCTAGTCTGGGATAGTGGGCTAAAAATTGCTGGACAACCAGGTTCAACACGTGAGCCATACAAGGCACGTGTGTGACATTGCCCCGGCGAAGGGCCGCACCCAGGTTTGCAGCATTGTCACACACGGCCTTCCCTGGTTTCAGGTCCAGTGGAGACAACCATTCATGAAATTGGTTCTCCAGAGCTGACCACAACTCCTCAGCTGTGTGACTCACATTTCCCAGACATTTCAATGTAAAAACCGCCTGATGACGTTGAGCCCTACTGGCAGCATAGTAAGGAGGTGTGCAGGATCCCTTCTGCGCAGTTAGAAAGCTTGTGGCATGACCAGACAGGCTTTGGGTGCAGGTGGAAGACCGAGAGGAGGTTGAGGAGGCAGAAGCAGTGGAGGAACTTTGACATAAAGAGGATTGACGCACAACTCGTGGGGACGGCAAGACTTGGACAGCAGCCCCTTGTCCTGCTGTCACCATAGTTACCCAGTGCCCAGTCAGCGACATGTAACGCCCCTGTCCATGCCTACTCGTCCAAGTGTCTGTGGTGAAATGCACCTTGTCACACACAGAGTTTCTCAAAGAAGCGGTGATGTTGTGGGCGACATGCTGGTGGAGCGCAGGCACACCTTTCTTTGAGAAGTAGTGCCGACTGGGCATCTGGTACTGGGGCACTGCGACGGACATAAGGTCTCGAAAATCCTCTGTGTCCACCAGGCGGAAAGGCAGCATTTCTGTAGCCAAGAGCTTGCAGATGGTGAAATTCAACCTCTTAGCTTTCTCATGGCTAGGAGGAAATGGTCTTTTACTTGTCCACATCTGAGGGACCGAGGGCTGGCTATTGTGCTTAGACGGGGTTGATAAGGGTGTCCCCGGCAAACTGCCGGTCTGTGAGGAAGATGCAGGCGGACATGTTAGGTTGCCTTGATCCAAAGGTGGTGCTATCGATGTCGGACAGCGCTCAACACCAGCTGCTGTTACCACCTCCAAAGAAAATGATGACCTGCCAATCACGCTGGCTGTTGCGGGTAAAGAGGTGGCAGGTCTGCGCCCCAAAACAGGTGTGACTGCTGTCCCCCCAGTCACAGAGGATGAACAGGCCGTGGATGCACAAGATATGCCAGACGGTGGTTGGCCCGGCCGGCTAGGCCGCATTGTAGCACACTGAGCTTCCCACTGCAACTTATGCTTCATGTCCATGTGCCGGTTCATGCATGAAGTACTCAAACTATGTATTTTTTGGCCTCTACTTAGCTTTTGCTGACAAATGTTACAGATAACACGAGTTGGGTCATCTTTATCGATCTGAAAAAATGCCCAGGCTATGCAAGGCTTAGCACCCATGCGACCTGAAGAGCCACCACGACTTGTGGTGAGAGGCAGAGTTGTGTTTGAGGATGCAGTTGTTGACGTGCTTCCAGTACTACGTCTCTGTCCAGGAAGGCACAACCTGACCTCGTCGTCACTAGCATCTTCCTCCACCTCCTCTGCTGACCTCATCTCTTGGCTGACTGTGGGTTGACAGTAAGTGGGATCTCCAACCTCATCATCATCACCCTGTGTGTTATCACACCCGTCGTCCTCAGAGCCAACCTGTTCCTGCCCTGACAAAAAACTAAAGTTGTCGCTCCAATCAGGTATTTGAGTCTTATCATCGTCTTCCTCATTGTCTCCACCAACAGGAGTTACAGTTTGGGAATGAGGGTCTACATTATGGTCAGAACCTTCTGCGTCTGGTCCTGGATCCGACTCATAAAGATTCTGGGCATCAGTGCAGATCATTTCCTCGTCTGGATTCACAGAAGCGCTGTAGTCGACCTCTGATTCCCAGGCTATAGTATGAGTAAACAGCTCTGCAGACTCAACCATCCGTTCTACCTCATACTCAGACGGGCAGCTGGAGATTTGGGAGCTGTGAGGAAGCAAGTGCGATTTGGGTGACACCTTTGAGGACTGGAGTATTTGTGATGTTGAAGTTGATGTGGAGGAGAGCCCACTTAAAGGAGCACTTGATATCCGTTGAAGCACCTGCTGTTTTTGTGCCTCATCTGGAATTTGTAGCGATTGGCGTGGCCGTAAGAAAGGGATCTTATCACATTGTCCGCTAAAAGAAGTAGACATTTTAGTTTGGCTGGAAGATGGTCTTTCTTCTGCAGATGTTACTGTTGCTTTAACACCTACCCCACGGACACAACCTTTTTTCCCCTTCCCAACACGCCTATTCCCCTTTCCACCAGCAGCAGGCCTTTTTCCACTCATTTTGGTGGTTAACTAATTCACAACTCTGGAGTTGTTTGCACAAAAAAACAATGGATGGTAACCGAGCAGAGCTGAGTGGCCAAACTGTGGTATTAGGCCAAAACTATTGGCTGGGTTAGATGCAGAAAAAAATATATTCAGTTTGCAACCTGATGGAGGTCAGTATAGATGGACTAATACAACAAGTCCCACACACAGCTAGAAGCCCAATATTTTTTCAGAGGTAGATGCAGAAAAAAATATATTCAGTTTGCAACCTGATGGAGGTCAGTATAGATGGACTAATACAACAAGTCCCACACACAGCTAGAAGCCCAATATTTTTTCAGAGGTAGATGCAGAAAAAAATATATTCAGTTTGCAACCTGATGGAGGTCAGTATAGATGGACTAATACAACAAGTCCCACACACAGCTAGAAGCCCAAATATTTTTTCAGAGGTAGAAGCAGAAAAAAATATATTCAGTTTGCAACCTGATGGAGGTCAGTATAGATGGACTAATACAACAAGTCCCACACACAGCTAGAAGCCCAAATATTTTTTCAGAGGTACCCTAGATGCAGATAAAAATTATTTTTAATTTGCAACCTGATGGAGGTCAGTATAGATGGACTAATACAACAAGTCCCACACACAGCTAGAAGCCCAAATATTTTTTCAGAGGTACTGTAGATGCAGATAAAAATTAGTTTTAATTTGAAACCTGATGGAGGTCAGTATAGATGGACTAATAGAGAAAGTCCGACACACTGCTAGAAGGCCAAATATTTTTTCAGAGCTAGATGCAGAAAAAAATTATATTTAGTTTGCAACCTGATGGAGGTCAGTATAGATGGATTAATACAACAAGACCCACACACAGCTAGAAGCCCAATATTTTTTCAGAGGTAGATGCAGAAAAAAATATATTCAGTTTGCAACCTGATGGAGGTCAGTATAGATGGACAAATACAACAAGTCCCACACACAGCTAGAAGCCCAAATATTTTTTCAGAGGTAGATGCAGAAAAAAATATATTCAGTTTGCAACCTGATGGAGGTCAGTATAGATGGACTAATACAACAAGTCCCACACACAGCTAGAAGCCCAAATATTTTTTCAGAGGTACTGTAGATGCAGATAAAAATTAGTTTTAATTTGAAACCTGATGGAGGTCAGTATAGATGGACTAATAGAGAAAGTCCGACACACTGCTAGAAGGCCAAATATTTTTTCAGAGCTAGATGCAGAAAAAAATTATATTTAGTTTGCAACCTGATGGAGGTCAGTATAGATGGATTAATACAACAAGACCCACACACAGCTAGAAGCCCAATATTTTTTCAGAGGTAGATGCAGAAAAAAATATATTCAGTTTGCAACCTGATGGAGGTCAGTATAGATGGACTAATACAACAAGTCCCACACACAGCTAGAAGCCCAAATATTTTTTCAGAGGTAGATGCAGAAAAAAATATATTCAGTTTGCAACCTGATGGAGGTCAGTATAGATGGACTAATACAACAAGTCCCACACACAGCTAGAAGCCCAAATATTTTTTCAGAGGTACTGTAGATGCAGATAAAAATTAGTTTTAATTTGCAACCTGATGGAGGTCAGTATAGATGGACTAATAGAGAAAGTCCGACACACTGCTAGAAGGCCAAATATTTTTTCAGAGCTAGATGCAGAAAAAAATTATATTCAGTTTGCAACCTGATGGAGGTCAGTATAGATGGATTAATAGAACAAGACCCACACACAGCTAGAAGCCCAATATTTTTTCAGAGGTAGATGCAGAAAAAAATATATTCAGTTTGCAACCTGATGGAGGTCAGTATAGATGGACTAATACAACAAGTCCCACACACAGCTAGAAGCCCAAATATTTTTTCAGAGGTAGATGCAGAAAAAAATATATTCAGTTTACAACCTGATGGAGGTCAGTATAGATGGACTAATACAACAAGTCCCACACACAGCTAGAAGCCCAAATATTTTTTCAGAGGTACTGTAGATGCAGATAAAAATTAGTTTTAATTTGCAACCTGATGGAGGTCAGTATAGATGGACTAATAGAGAAAGTCCGACACACTGCTAGAAGCTAGATGCAGAAAAAAATTATATTCAGTTTGCAACCTGATGGAGGTCAGTATAGATGGATTAATAGAACAAGACCCACACACAGCTAGAAGCCCAATATTTTTTCAGAGGTAGATGCAGAAAAAAATATATTCAGTTTGCAACCTGATGGAGGTCAGTATAGATGGACTAATACAACAAGTCCCACACACAGCTAGAAGCCCAAATATTTTTTCAGAGGTACTGTAGATGCAGATAAAAATTATTTTTAATTTGCAACCTGATGGAGGTCAGTATAGATGGACTAATACAACAAGTCCCACACACAGCTAGAAGCCCAAATATTTTTTCAGAGGTACTGTAGATGCAGATAAAAATTAGTTTTAATTTGCAACCTGATGGAGGTCAGTATAGATGGACTAATAGAGAAAGTCCGACACACTGCTAGAAGGCCAAATATTTTTTCAGAGCTAGATGCAGAAAAAAATTATATTCAGTTTGCAACCTGATGGAGGTCAGTATACATGGATTAATAGAACAAGACCCAAACACAGCTAGAAGCCCAATATTTTTTCAGAGGTAGATGCAGAAAAAAATATATTCAGTTTGCAACCTGATGGAGGTCAGTATAGATGGACTAATACAACAATTCACACACACAGCTAGAAGCCCAATATTTTTTCAGAGGTAGATGCAGAAAAAAATATTTTCAGTTTGCAACCTGATGGAGGTCAGTATAGATGGACTAATACAACAAGTCCCACACACAGCTAGAAGCCCAAATATTTTTTCAGAGGTAGATGCAGAAAAAAATATATTCAGTTTGCAACCTGATGGAGGTCAGTATAGATGGACTAATACAACAAGTCCCACACACAGCTAGAAGCCCAAATATTTTTTCAGAGGTACTGTAGATGCAGATAAAAATTATTTTTAATTTGCAACCTGATGGAGGTCAGTATAGATGGACTAATACAACAAGTCCCACACACAGCTAGAAGCCCAAATATTTTTTCAGAGGTACTGTAGATGCAGATAAAAATTAGTTTTAATTTGCAACCTGATGGAGGTCAGTATAGATGGACTAATAGAGAAAGTCCGACACACTGCTAGAAGGCCAAATATTTTTTCAGAGCTAGATGCAGAAAAAAATTATATTCAGTTTGCAACCTGATGGAGGTCAGTATAGATGGATTAATAGAACAAGACCCACACACAGCTAGAAGCCCAATATTTTTTCAGAGGTAGATGCAGAAAAAAATATATTCAGTTTGCAACCTGATGGAGGTCAGTATAGATGGACTAATACAACTAGTCCCACACACAGCTAGAAGCCCAAATATTTTTTCAGAGGTACTGTAGATGCAGATAAAAATTATCTTTAATTTGCAACCTGATGGAGGTCAGTATAGATGGACTAATAGAATGATGCTATGCCCAAAAGATTTTACTTCACTAGGTGCAGTAAAAAAATTGGTATTCTATACACAAGTGGTATGTCTTGCAACACAGATAGGCTACTCCACTGACTAACACACTCTGCAATAGGCCAAAAAGGATTAGCTTTGCTAGATTCAGCCAAATGCTGTGAAAAAAACTTGCACAGCACTGGCACAGACCTGCCTGGCAAAAACTGATAGGAACTGATGTAACCTAGTCCTGAAAAGGACTCCAATTACAATTAGTCTTTACTAGAGATGAGCGGTGTTCGACTAGAACTGTTCGCCAATCTCAAATTCGAGCTGTTTTGGGCGGTGTTCGAGTTGTTCGACGAACCCGAACGATTTTCAAAAAATTCGGCTGTTCGAGGTTATGTTCGATAACTGTTCGTGCACCAAAAGCGTGTCCTGCATGTCTGGCGCTATGTAGAGCACCAATCATGCAGGGATTGTCTGCCACTCACTGTAATGCCACAGCCATGGTGGTTGTGGCATTACAGTGATTGCCCAAATCGATGGGAACAGTGCCAACAGTGAAACATGAAAAGCCGGCAATTCAGCAGCGGCATACACCTGTACCCGACAATTTAGAACCGAAAGAATAGAGCTTCACACATAGATTAGATAGATATAAACATGTCAGTCACATATATATGAAGTACAGTGACAGTGTTGCTTACTGTAATTGTCATTTAGTGTAAAGGATTTATCAAAAAAAATAATAGTGTTTTCATGCACCGTCTCTTTAAAAAAGCCGGCCGGCAATTCAGCAGCGGTACCCGACAATTTATAACAGACAGAATAGAGCTTCACACATAGATTAGATAGATAGAAACATGTCAGTCACATATATATGAAGTACAGTGATAGTGTTGGTTACTGTACTTGTCATTTAGTATTAAAATAAAGGATTTATTATTAAAAAAATTGGCGTGGGGTTCCCCTTAATTTTAGGCTCTAGCGGAGGTTAAGCAGACGGCTGGGGCAGATGTTTGAAGCCTGGGAAGGGGGTAATACCCACGGAGCTTCCCAGGCTACTAATATCAGCCCCCAGCTGAATACATAGCCTTTACTAGCTATTAAAATGGGGGACCCCCAAAAAAAAATGACGTGGGGTCCCCCCTAATTTAATAGCTAGCAAAGGCTAGGCAGACAGCTGGGGGCTGATATTAATAGCCCAGGAAGGGAGCCATGAATATTGGCCCCCTCCCAGGCTAGAAACACCAGCCGTCAGCCGCCCCAGAAATGGCGCATTCATAGGATGCGCCAATTCTGGCACTTAGCCTCGCTCTTCCACGCTGCCCTGGTGCGGTGGCAGGGGGTAATAGGGTTGGGGTTGATGTCAGCTTATAATGCCAGCTGACATCAAGCCCAGGTTAGTAATGGAGAGGCGTCTATAAGACACCCCCATTACTAACCCCATAGTCAAAGTTAAAAAAAGCACAAACACCCAGAATAAAGTCCTTTAATTGAAATAAAGACACAATCCTTTATTGTTCTAAATTAAACCATACTTACCGTCACGCCCATTCCAGCTGAAGCCAACGATCTCCTGCAATAAAAGAAAAATAATAAAGCAACCTCATCCTTACCTTTCCATGGTTCCCACGACAGCTTCAGCTCTGCTACATCGAGATGACAGGCTGGACCGCAGCAGAACGCTGCCATCCAGCCTCTCATCCCGCAGACACTGAGAAGCGCAGGCTTGCTTGCGCTGCTCAGCGTCTCTCTGTGACGACATCCAGATGAGCCGAGTTCATGTCCAATGAACTCGGCTCACCTCATGCACGTCACTGACAGCGTGGGAAAATTCTCAAGCTGAAGCGGTGAGTGCAGGAGAATTCTCCCACGCTGTCAGTGACGTGCATAAGGTGAGCTCATGTCCAATGAACTCAGCTCACCTCCTGCACGTCACTGACAGCGTGGGAGAATTCTCCTGCACTCAGCGCTTCAGTGTGAGAATTCTCCCACGCTGAAGCGCTGAGTGCAGGAGAATTTTCCCACGCTGTCAGTGACGTGCATGAGGTGAGCCGAGTTCATTGGACATTAACTCGGCTCATCTGGATGCCCTCACAGAGAGACACTGTGGAGCGCAAGCAAGCCTGCGCTTCTCAGTGTCTGCGGGATGACAGGCTGGATGGTAGCGTTCTGCAGCGGTCCAGCCTGTCATCTCGATGTAGCAGAGCTGAAGCTGTCATGGGAACCATGGAAAGGTAAGGATGATGTTGCTTTATTATTTTTCTTTTATTTCAGGAGATCGTTGGCTTCAGCTGGAATGGGCGTGATGGTAAGTATGGTTTAATTTAGAACAATAAAGAATTGTGTGTTTATTTCAATTAAAGGACTTTTTTCTGGGTGTTGTGTTTTTTTTAAATACTTTACTAGAAATTCATGGTGGTCATGTCTAATATTGGCGTGACCCCATGAATTTCGGGCTTAGGGCCAGCTGATAATGCCAAGCTGGCCCTAACCCCTTTATTACCCAGTGAGCCACCGCATCAGGGCCCTGGATGAGTTGGGTACAGCGCCAGAAGATGGCGCTTCTATGAACGCGCCATTTTCCGGGGTGGCTGCGGACTGCAATTTGCAGCGGGGGTGGCTCAGAAAGCTTGGGCCTCCCTGCGCTGCGGATTCCAGCCCCCAGCTGCCTAGTTGTACCTGGCTGGACACAAAAACAGGGCGAAGCCCCACGTCAATTTTCTTTAAATTATTTCATGAAATAATTAAGAAAAAAAGGGCTTCCCTATATTGTTGTGTCTGGCCAGGTACAAATAGGCAGCTGGTGGTTGGGGGCAGCCCGTTCCTGCCTGCTGTACCTGGCTGGACACAAATATAGTGCGAAGCCCCACGTCAATTTTTTTTAAATTATTTCATGAATTTCCTGAAATAATTTAAAAAAATTGAAGTGGGGCTTCGCACTATATTTGTGTCCAGCCAGGTACAGCAGGCAGGAACGGGCTGCCCCCATCCACCAGCTGCCTATTTGTACCTGGCCGGACACAACAATATAGGGAAGCCCTTTTTTTCTTAATTATTTCATGAATTTCATGAAATAATTAAAAAAAATTGAAGTGGGGCTTCGCACTATATTTGTGTCCAGCCAGGTACAGCAGGCAGGAACGGGCTGCCCCCATCCACCAGCTGCCTATTTATACCTGGCCGGACACAACAATATAGGGAAGCCCTTTTTTTCTTAACTATTTCATGAATTTCATGAAATAATTAAAAAAAAAGTACGTGGGGCTTCGCCCTATTTTTGTGTCCAGCCAGGTACAACTAGGCAGCTGGGGGCTGGAATCTGCAGCGCAGGGAGGCCCAAGCTTTCTGGGCCCCCCCCCGCTACAAATTGCAGTCCGCAGCCACCCCGGAAAATGGCGCGTTCATAGAAGCGCCATCTTCTGGCGCTGTACCCAACTCATCCAGGGCCCTGGTGCGGTGGCTCACTGGGTAATAAAGGGGTTAGGGCCAGCTTGGTATTATCAGCTGGCCCCAAGCCCAAAATTCATGGGGTCACGCCAGTATCAGACATGACCGCCATGAATTTCTAGTAAAGTATTTAAAAAAAACACAACACCCAGAATAAAGTCCTTTAATTGAAATAAAGACACAATTCTTTATTGTTCTAAATTAAACCATACTTACCATCACACCCATTCCAGCTGAAGCCAACGATCTCCTGCAATAAAAGAAAAATAATAAACCAACCTCATCCTTACCTTTCCATGGTTCCCACGACAGCTTCAGCTCTGCTACATCGAGATGACTGGCTGGACCGCAGCAGAACGCTGCCATCCAGTCTGTCATCCCGCAGACACTGAGAAGCGCAGGCATGCTTGCGCTCCTCACTGTCTCGCTGTGACGGCATCCAGATGAGCCGAGGTCATGTCCAATGAACTCGGCTCACCTCATGCACGTCACTGACAGCGTGGGAAAATTCTCACGCTGAAGTGCTGAGTGCAGGAGAATTCTCCCACGCTGTCAGTGATGTGCATGAGGTGAGCTCATGTCCAATGAACTCAGCTCACCTCCTGCACGTCACTGACAGCGTGGGAAAATTCTCCTGCAATCAGCGCTTCAGCGTGAGAATTTTCCCACGCTGTCAGTGACGTGCATGAGGTGAGCCGAGTTCATTGGACATGAACTCGGCTCATCTGGATGTCGTCACAGAGAGACGCTGAGCAGCGCAAGCAAGCCTGCGCTTCTCAGTGTCTGCGGGATGACAGGCTGGATGGCAGCGTTCTGCTGCGGTCCAGCCTGTCATCTCGATGTAGCAGAGCTGAAGCTGTCGTGGGAACCATGGAAAGGTAAGGATGAGGTTGCTTTATTATTTTTCTTTTATTGCAGGAGATCGTTGGCTTCAGCTGGAATGGGCGTGATGGTAAGTATGGTTTAATTTAGAACAATAAAGGATTGTGTCTTTATTTCAATTAAAGGACTTTATTCTGGGTGTTTGTGTTTTTTTTAACTTTGACTATGGGGTTAGTAATGGGGGTGTCTTATAGACGCCTCTCCATTACTAACCTGGGCTTGATGTCAGCTGGCATTATAAGCTGACATCAACCCCAACCCTATTACCCCCTGCCACCGCACCAGGGCAGCGTGGAAGAGCGAGGCTAAGTGCCAGAATTGGCGCATCCTATGAATGCGCCATTTCTGGGGCGGCTGACGGCTGGTGTTTCTAGCCTGGGAGGGGGCCAATATTCATGGCTCCCTTCCTGGGCTATTAATATCAGCCCCTAGCTGTCTGCCTAGCCTTTGCTAGCTATTAAATTAGGGGGGACCCCACGTCATTCTTTTTAGGGGGTCCCCCATTTTAATAGCTAGTAAAGGCTATGTATTCAGCTGGGGGCTGATATTAGTAGCCTGGGAAGCTCCGTGGGTATTACCCCCTTCCCAGGCTTCAAACATCTGCCCCAGCCGTCTGCTTAACCTCCGCTAGAGCCTAAAATTAAGGGGAACCCCACGCCAATTTTTTTAATAATAAATCCTTTATTTTAATACTAAATGACAAGTACAGTAACCAACACTATCACTGTACTTCATATATATGTGACTGACATGTTTCTATCTATCTAATCTATGTGTGATGCTCTATCTTTCTGTTCTAAATTGTCGGGTACCGCTGCTGAATTGCCGGCCGGCTTTTTTAAAGAGACAGTGCATGAAAACACTATTATTTTTTTAAATAAATCCTTTACACTAAATGACAAGTACAGTAAGCAACACTATCACTGTACTTCATATATATGTGACTGACATGTTTCTATCTATCTAATCTATGTGTGAAGCTCTATTCTGTCTGTTATAAATTGTCGGGTACAGATGCTGAATTGCCGGCCGGCTTTTTTAAAGAGACGGTGCATGAAAACACTAATATTTTTTTTAATAAATCCTTTACACTAAATGACAAGTGCAGTAACCAACACTGTCACTGTGCTTCTTATATGTGTGACTGACATGTTTCTATCTATCTAATCTATGTGTGATGCTCTATTCCTTCTTGTCTAAATTGTCGGGTACCGGTGTATGCCGCTGCTGAATTTGCCGGCCGGCTTTTTTAAAGAGAGTGTCTTCTGAGCAGTTTGTCAGCTTTTGGACACCTTTGCAGGTGTTTTCTATGTGTTTTTGCTTGCCTGCCATTGGTTTTAATGGTGTTCGACGGTGTTCTAAGGTGTTCGACGAACAGTTCGACGAACAGTTCCTCGAACATCCCGGTGTTCGACGAACCGAACCGAACCCGAACACTACGGGGGTGGCTCAACACTAGTCTTTACTCCCACAACCTATCTATTTAAGAGCACAGACCTCCCTGATAAAAGTCGTAGGAAATGCTGTAACCTAGTCCTTAAAAGGACTGCAATCACAACTGTTCCCTACTCCCAAGCTATCTGTATATTTGTGCGAAAATTGGCTTGAAATTAACAAGGTATAGCGCACACAGC
Source organism: Phyllobates terribilis (assembly GCF_046119375.1). NCBI lineage: Eukaryota > Metazoa > Chordata > Amphibia > Anura > Dendrobatidae > Phyllobates > Phyllobates terribilis. Next base: position 198,830,833 of record NW_027362764.1, read on the forward strand.
AACAGCGGTGCCGTCTAACACGCAGCTGCAGCAGTGAGAAAATGGTGGCGACGGGGAAAATGGCTTGGTCTTATAGGGCAAGGACATGTGACATACACTGCCAATGACACATTCCCTTGCTTGTGTGAAAAAATGCACTTCGCTCCGTGTGTGCGCTGCTGATAGGCTGACAGATTGCACCTCCCCACTGCAAATGCGGGAAAGAGAAAAAAAAATGGAGATCTTCATTGTTCCTGCAGAGATCCATCCCCTGCCCCTCCCCCCACCCCGCTGTACACTCAAACTGCGTATTAACATTAATTTTCATCATTACTGAGAAAAAATCCAGTTATGATTTTGGTGCACGAACAGTTATCGAACATAACCTCGAACAGCCGAATTTTTATCAAATTGTTCGTGTTCGCCGAACGGCTCGAACACCGCCCAAAACAGCTCGAATTTGAGATTGGTGAACAGTTCGAGTAGAACAACGCTCATCTCTAGTCTAATGGTCCTTGTCAAACTCTTGTTCAATAAAATACTATATTTTTGCAATACAATTATTTGGGTGTGCTTGGCTTCTTGCATCTGTGTCTTTTTCTTCCTCTTTACTCACAGGGCAGGTTACGCCCTCTCCGCCTTCTCTCCACCCTTGGCACAGTGACTGCTAAAAAAAGACTCACTGGCATCCTGGGTACTTCTGGTGCTTACTATGCCCAGCAGCTTCATGACATCTGACATCTTGTCAGGCATAGTCTAGGCTAAAGCAACATCATGGCATTTTTAAATCTGTGACATCATGATGTCAAGAGAGCCTAGGAGCTCAAGATTCCAGATGAAGGATACTGGGTGCAGAAGTGAAGATTGGCTTCACCAACGGACTGGACGATGCTCCAGGAAAGTGCAAATCTAATTGCTCATCACTAGTCTTAAGTGATAGTAGATGTGTCAGAAATGTATTGGTCATACCTCCGTACAATTATCCTTACCGACTTTTCTATTTTTCGCAAATATTGTATGTAGTGTAGTTTACCACTTTTTTAGTCAAAAAACTTCAAACCATTGTTTTGATTCTTGATTATAGTTTTTTCTTATACTGAAGCCTTCAAGTAAATCAATCAATGAACTTTCAAAGTGGATTTGTCATTTTATTTAGCTGAAACATTTCCCTTGAGCCTATGATGCATAGATAGTAAAATACCAGTCATAAAATACATATGGTGTTGATTATAGTAATATAAAAATACCCAGCTTTTATGGCATGAAGAGATAGCACAACTGTTTATTAAATTCACGCTGGAGCTTTGTGGTTGTCCAGGAGAAGAACTGGTTGTTCAGAAGTGCTCAATCACTTGGTGTGCTGACAGGTTAAATTCAAGGACAGATGTTCCTCCACATAATACAAGAATGAAAAAGTCCTACAGCGTTTATTTTATATGAGCAAAAAAAAACAATACGTAAGCCAGAAAAAAATGTTTTTCCTTTTTTTAATTGTACAAAGTCTTTATTTTTCTTCAGTGTAAAATTAAACAATACTGATTTCTATTACACAATATTACACAATATTTCACTGAAGCAGGCATGGATTGAAAGTTACTGCCAACAGCACATGGGTGGGGCACCAGATGCCCTTTAAGAAATGCTCTCATAGTCCAAGATTAAAAAAACTTTCCTAATTTTATGTAAATTAGCTTTTTGATTATGTAATAAAATGGCTTGCAACATGATAATACAACTGTCAAGACTAGTGATGAGCAAGCATGCTCGCTACTGCTCGGTACTCGCCCGAGCATCTCACTGCTCGAGATGCTCGTCGCTCGCCGAGTATTTCCGGGGTTGCTAGGCGGGAGCTCGGGTCCCCTCCCTGCATGTTTGGCGCTCTTTAGAGAGCCAATGAACATGCAGGGATTGTCTGCCACACACTGTAATGCCACAGCCATCTTGGTTGTGGTATTACCGTGATTGGCTGGCCGCACAGCGTCACCAGGTCTATATCAGACGTGGCGATGCCATGCTCGTCACAGTTTACTCCGGAATCGGGCAGTGTAGGGAGAGGTGCTGCTAAGCTAGGGAGAGATTTGCTTGTTTCTTAGTTAGTGTAGGTATACCACCATATATTATACACATATCCATCTCAACTAACAGTCCTTCTGAGGACTAATCAAGCAAAATAGATATCAGTGCTAGGCAGGCAGGCAGTGTATGTGGCAGATTGCAGTGCATAAAGCAAGAGGGTCCATTCCAGTTTTGTCTGCTGCTGGTGCTTTTACAGATATTTCTAGAAATAGCCCCCAGGTATCAGGGGCCAGGAATAATTTTTTGGGGATTTTAATCCGGATTATTTGCTTAAAAAGCAATCCAGAGAACACCGTCTTTCTGCTCCATTTGCTTGTTGGCACTGCGGAATACAGCCTGATCCTTTCCATATTACAGCGCTAAAAATCCATCTATTTAAAACCGTGGTTTGCCCGTCACACAGATCACATATAAGTGCGCTGAAAATTCTGCCATTTTTGGCCTCCATTGAAATTTTGTTGTAAAGTGTTAGCAAAGTTATTGATACCTGTTTGCTGTTAAAAATAGTTACCTACAGGCCAGCTATTTAAAACTGTGGTTTTCCGTCACATGTATCACATATCACTGCGGTTCAAATCCAGCCATTTGTAGTGAACGTGGAAAATATTGTCATCCATTTAAAAAGGGAATGGCGTGTGGTAAGGGATTGGGATGTTGATGATGGTGCATGCAGAGGACGTGGCCGAGGCCGTGGGCTAGCTGAAATTGTGCCACAACAAACACCCACATCTTCTTGCTCATACTTCCTGTCCTAATTCCTAGGGGACCGCAGAATACCACTATTGAAAACAGAGCAGTGTAAAAGGTTATTGGTTGGATACCAGATAATCCTTCCAGTCACTTAGCCACCATAACCACCACCCTGTCTTCCACATGGTCAAGTCTCAGTAGCTGTGAGTCTGGACTGCATATTCCTCACCGGATCCTCCTTCCTCCCACCATGCCAAGTGCCCGGAGACAACTGATCCCACACTTGGACACACCAAAGAGCTGTTCATTTTTCCATTTATAGATTCGTGCCTGTCGCCCGGTCCACTTGAAGCGAGGCAAGAGGAGATCGCATGTAGCGATGTCCAAATATTTGAGCAACCAAGGTCACACGAAGGCGACGGTGGGAAAGTGTCACAAGAGGTGGACGATAATGAGACACAATTGCCAGAAACTCAGGAGGAGGACCAGAGTGCGGAAGTGGAAGACGAGGTGGTGGATGATATAGTAAATGACCCAATCTGGCAGGGGGACATACAGAGCGAGGACAGCAGCACACAGGGGGGAGGGAGGTGTAGCACCACAACAGGCAGGAAGAAGCAGTGTGGTGGCCGCAGACAGAAGGCGGGCAACCATTCCCCATATCATCAACATGACAGAAGGTGCCAGTACTTCTGTTAGGTCTTCCCGAGTCTTGTTGTTTTCTAAAGACTCTGCCGATAACACCAAAAAGGCCATTTGCACCACCTGCCACGCCAGCATCAGCAGGGGTAGCAAAACTAGCAGCCTGACCACCACCAGCATGATAAGGCACATGGCAGCAAAGCACCCGACTTTGCGGGCCGAACCCCAGGGTCCAGGAACAGTGTCTTCTGGTGGCACCACTGCTGCTTCCACTGTTGTGTACGCAAGCCAATCCTCTGTCCATGGCGCATGCGAAGATGCCTCCTGCTCTGCACCTGTTGTTGCACACTCTCAAGTAGCACCATCAGCAAGCATGTCCACGTCCTTGTCCCAGCGCAGCGTTCAGTTGTCCCTACTAGAGATGAGCGGTGTTCGACTCAAACTGTTTGCCAATCTCAAATTCGAGCTGTTTTGGGCGGTGTTCGAGCCGTTCGGCGAACACGAACGATTTGAAAAAAATTCGGCTGTTCGAGGTTATGTTCGATAACTGTTCGTGCACCAAAATCATAACTGGATTTTTTCTCAGTAATGCTGAAAATTAATGTTAATACGCAGTTTGAGTGTACAGCGGGGCGGGGGGAGGGGCAGGGGATGGATCTCTGCAGAAATAATGAAGATCTCCATTTTTTTTTCTCTTTCCCGCATTTACAGTGAGGAACCAGGAAGTGGGGTGGTGCAGTCTGTCAGCCTATCAGCAGCGCACACACGGAGCGAACTGATTTTTTTCACACAAGCAAGGGCATGTGTCATTGGCAGTGTATGTCACATGTCCTTGCCCTATAAGACCCAGCCATTTTCCCCGTCGCCACCATTTTCTCACTGCTGCAGCTGTGTGTTAGACGTCACCGCTGTTGCTGTGTGCACTATACTTTGTTAATTTCAAGCCAATTTTCGCACAAATCTACAGATAGCCTGGGAGTAGGGAATAGTTGTGATTGCAGTCCTTTTAAGTACTAGGTTACATCATTTCCTACGACTTTTAACAGGCAGGTCTGTGCTCTTAAATAGATAGGTTGGGAGTAAAGACTAATTGTAATTGCAGTCCTTTTCAGGGCTAGGTTACATCAGTTCCTATCACTTTTTGCCAGGCAGGTCTGTGCCAGTGCTGTGCAAGTTTTTTTCACAGCATTTGGCTAAACCTGGCAAAGCAAATCCTTTTTGGCCTCTTGCAGTGTGTGTTAGTCAGTGGAGTAGCCTATCTGTGTTGCAAGCTACACCACCTGCGTATAGAATACCAATTTTTTTACTGCACCTAGTGAAGTAAAACCTTTTGGGCATAGCATCATTCTATTAGTCCATCTATTCTAACCTCCACCAGGTTGCAAATTCAATATAATTTTTATCTGCATCTAGCTCTGAAAAAATATTTCGGCTTGTAGCAGTGTGTGGGACTTGTTCCATTAGTCCATCTATACTAACCTCCATCAGGTTGCAAATTCAATATAATTTTTTTCTGCATCTAGCTCTGAAAAAATATTTCGGCTTGTAGCAGTGTGTGGGACTTGTTCTATTAGTCCATCTATACTGACCTCCATCAGGTTGCAAATTCAATCTAATTTTTTTCTGCATCTAGCTCTGAAAAAATATTTCGGCTTCTAGCAGTGTGTGGGACTTGTTCTATTAGTCCATCTAAACTGACCTCCATCAGGTTGCAAATTCAATATAATTTTTTTCTGCATCTAGCTCTGAAAAAATATTTCAGCTTATAGCAGTGTGTGGGACTTGTTCTATTAGTCCATCTATACTAACCTCCATCAGGTTGCAAATTCAATATAATTTTTTTCTGCATCGAGCTCTGAAAAAGATTTCAGCTTCTAGCAGTGCGTGGGACTTGTTCTATTAGTCCATCTATACTAACCTCCATCAGGTTGCAAATTCAATATAATTTTTTTCTGCATCAAGCTCTGAAAAAACATTTCAGCTTGTAGCAGTGTTTGGGACTTGTTCTATTAGTCCATCTATACTAACCTCCATCAGGTTGCAAATTCAATATAATTTTTTTCTGCATCGAGCTCTGAAAAAATATTTCGGCTTCTAGCAGTGTGTGGGACTTGTTCTATTAGTCCATCTATACTAACCTCCACCAGGTTGCAATTTCAATATAATATTTTTCTGCATCTAGCTCTGAAAAAATATTTCGGCTTCTAGCAGTGGGTGGGACTTGTTCTATTAGTCCATCTATACTGACCTCCATCAAGTTGCAAATTCAATATCATTTTTTTCTGCATCTAGCTCTGAAAAAATATTTCGGCTTCTAGCAGTGGGTGGGACTTGTTCTATTAGTCCATCTATACTGACCTCCATCAGGTTGCAAATTCAATCTAATTTTTTTCTGCATCTAGCTCTGAAAAAATATTTCGGCTTCTAGCAGTGTGTGGGACTTGTTCTATTAGTTCATCTAAACTGACCTCCATCAGGTTGCAAATTCAATATAATTTTTTTCTGCATCTAGCTCTGAAAAAATATTTCAACTTGTAGCAGTGTGTGGGACTTGTTCTATTAGTCCATCTATACTAACCTCCATCAGGTTGCAAATTCAATATAATTTTTTTCTGCATAGAGCTCTGAAAAAAGATTTCGGCTTCTAGCACTGTGTGGGACTTGTTCTATTAGTCCATCTATACTAACCTCCACCAGGTTGCAAATTCAATATAATTTTTTTCTACATCGAGCTCTGAAAAAATATTTCGGCTTCTAGCAGTGTGTGGGACTTGTTCTATTAGTCCATCTATACTAACCTCCACCAGGTTGCAAATTCAATATAATATTTTTCTGCATCTAGCTCTGAAAAAATATTTCGGCTTCTAGCAGTGGGTGGGACTTGTTCTATTAGTCCATCTATACTAACCTCCATCAGGTTGCAAATGCAATATAATTTTTTTCTGCATCGAGCTCTGAAAAAATATTTCGGCTTCTAGCAGTGTGTGGGACTTGTTCTATTAGTCCATCTATACTAACCTCCACCAGGTTGCAAATTCAATATAATTTTTTTCTGCATCTAGCTCTGAAAAAATATTTCAGCTTGTAGCAGTGTGTGGGACCTGTTCTATTAGTCCATCTATGCTAACCTCCATCAGGTTGCACATTCAATATAATTTTTTTCTGCATAGAGCTCTGAAAAAAGATTTCGGCTTCTAGAACTGTGTGGGCCTTGTTCTATTAGTCCATCTATACTAACCTCCATCAGGTTGCAAATTCAATATGATTTTTTTCTGCATCGCGCTCTGAAAAAATATTTCGGCTTCTAGCAGTGTGTGGGACTTGTTCTATTAGTCCATCTATACTAACCTCCACCAGGTTGCAAATTCAATATAATTTTTTTCTGCATCGAGCTCTGAAAAAATGTTTCGGCTTCTAGCAGTGTGTGGGACTTGTTCTATTAGTCCATCTATACTATCCTCCACCAGGTTGCAAATTCAATATAATTTTTTTCTTGCTTCTAGCTCTGAAAAAATATTTCAGCTTATAGCAGTGTGTGGGACTTGTTCTATTAATCCATCTATACTGACCTCCATCAGGTTGCAAATTCAATATAATTTTTTTCTGCATCTAGCTCTGAAAAAATATTTCGGCTTCTAGCAGTGTGTGGGACTTGTTCTATTAGTCCATCTATACTCACCTCCATCAGTTTGCAAATTCAATATAATTTTTTTCTGCATCGAGCTCTGAAAAAATATTTCAGCTTCTAGCAGTGTGTGGGACTTGTTCTATTAGTCCATCTATACTAACCTCCACCAGGTTGCAAATTCAATATAATTTTTTCTGCATCTAGCTCTGAAAAAATATTTCAGCTTGTAGCAGTGTGTGGGACTTGTTCCATTAGTCCATCTATACTGACCTCCATCAGGTTGCAAATTCAATAAAAAAGTTTTCTGCATCGAGCTCTGAAAAAATATTTCGGCTTCTAGCAGTGTGTGGGACTTGTTCTATTGGTCCATCTATACTGACCTCCATCAGGTTGCAAATTCAATATAATTTTTTTCTGCATCTAGCTCTGAAAAAATATTTCGGCTTCTAGCAGTGTGTGGGACTTGTTCTATTAGTCCATCTATACTGACCTCCATCAGGTTGCAAATTCAATATAATTTTTTTCTGCATCTAGCTCTGAAAAAATATTTCGGCTTCTAGCAATGTATGCGACTTGTTCTATTAGTCCATCTATACTAACCTCCACCAGGTTGCAAATTCAATATAATTTTTTTCTGCATCTAGCTCTGAAAAAGCATTTCAGCTTGTAGCAGTGTGTGGGACTTGTTCTATTAGTCCATCTATACTGACCTCCATCAGGTTGCAAATTCAATATAATTTTTTTCTGCATCAAGCTCTGAAAAAATATTTCGGCTTCTAGCAGTGTGTGGGACTTGTTCTATTAGTCCATCTATACTGACCTCCATCAGGTTGCAAATTCAATATAATTTTTTTCTGCATCTAGCTCTGAAAAAATATTTCGGCTTTAGCAGTGTATGCGACTTGTTCTATTAGTCCATCTATACTAACCTCCACCAGGTTGCAAATTCAATATAATTTTTTTCTGCATCTAGCTCTGAAAAAGCATTTCAGCTTGTAGCAGTGTGTGGGACTTGTTCTATTAGTCCATCTATACTGACCTCCATCAGGTTGCAAATTCAATATAATTTTTTTCTGCATCAAGCTCTGAAAAAATATTTCGGCTTCTAGCAGTGTGTGGGACTTGTTCTATTAGTCCATCTATACTAACCTCCACCAGGTTGCAATTTCAATATAATTTTTTTCTGCATCTAGCTCTGTAAAAATATTTCAGCTTGTAGCAGTGTGTGGGACTTGTTCTATTAGTCCATCTATACTGACTTCCATCAGGTTGCAAATTCAATATAATTTTTATGTACATCTAACCCAGCCAATACTTTTGGGCTAATACCGCTGTTTGGCCACTCAGCTCTGCTCGGTTCCCATCTATTGTTTTTTGTGCAAACAACTCCAGAGTTGTGAATTAGTTAACCACCAAAATGAGTGCAAAAAGGCCTGCTGCTGGTGTAAAGGGAATAGGTATGTTGGGAAGGGAAAATAAGGTTGTGTCCATGGGGTAGGTGTTAAAGCAACAGTAACATCTGCAGAAGAAAGACCATCTTCCAGCCAAACTAAAATGTCTACTTCTTTTAGCGGACAATGTGATAAGATCCCTTTCTTACGGCCACGCCAATCGCTACAAATTCCAGATGAGGCACAAAAACAGCAGGTGCTTCAACGGATATCAAGTGCTCCTTTAAGTTGGCTCTCCTCCACCTCAACTTCAACATCACAAATACTCCAGTCCTCAGAGGTGTCACCCCAATCGCACTTGCTTCCTCACAGCTCCCAAGTCTCCAGCTGGCCGTTTGAGTATGGGGTAGAACAGATGGTTGAGTCCGCAGAGCTGTTTACTCATACTATAGCCTGGGAATCAGAGGTCGGCTCCAGAGCTTCTGTGAATCCAGACGAGGAAATGATCTGCACTGATGCCCAGAATCTTTATGAGTCGGATCAAGGACCAGACGCAGAAGGTTCTGACCATAATGTAGACCCCCGTTCCCAAACTGTAACTCCTGTTGGTGGAGACAATGAGGAAGACGATGATGAGACTCAAATACCTGATTGGAGCGACAACTTTAGTTTTTTGTCAGGGCAGGAACAGGTTGGCTCTGAGGACGATGGGTGTGATAACACACATGGTGATGATGATGAGGTTGTAGATCCCATTTACTGTCAACCCACAGTCAGCCAAGTGATGAGGTCAGCAGAGGAGGTGGAGGAGGATGCTAGTGACGACGCGGTCAGGATGCTCCTTCCTGGACAGAGACGTAGTACTGGAAGCATGTCAACAACTGCATCCTCAAACACAACTCTGCCTCTGACCACAAGTCGTGGTGGCTCTTCAGGTCGCATGGGTGCTAAGCCTTGCATAGCCTGGGTATTTTTTCAGATCGATAAAGATGACCCAACTCGTGTTATCTGTAACATTTGTCTGCAAAAGCTAAGTAGAGGCCAAAAAATACATAGTTTGTGTACTTCCTGCATGAACCGGCACATGGACATGAAGCATAAGTTGCAGTGGGAAGCTCACTGTTCTACAATGCGGCCTAGTGGGCCGGGCCAACCACCGTCTGCCACATCTTGTGCATCCGCAGCCTCTAAATCCTCTATGACTGGGGGGAAAGCAGTCACACCTGTTTTGGGACGCAGACCTGCCACCTCTTTACCCGCAACAGCCAGCGTGATTGGCAGGTCATCGTTTTCTTTGGCGGTGGAAACACCAGCTGGTGTTCAGCGCTGTCCGACATCGATAGCACCACCTTTGGATCAAGGCAACCTAACATGTCCGCCTGCATCTTCCTCACAGACCGGCAGTTTGCCCGGGACACCCTACTCAACCCCGTCTAAGCACAACGGCCAGCCCTCGGTCCCTCAGATGTGGACAAGTAAAAGATCATTTCCTCCTAGCCATGAGAAAGCTAAGAGGTTGAATTTCACCATCTGCAAGCTCTTGGCAACAGAAATGCTTCCTTTCCGTCTGGTGGACACAGAGGATTTTCGAGACCTTATGTCCGTCGCAGTGCCCCAGTACCAGATGCCCAGTCGGCACTACTTCTCAAAGAAAGGTGTGCCTGCGCTCCACCAGCATGTCGCACACAACATCACCGCTTCTTTGAGAAACTCTGTGTGTGACAGGGTGCATTTCACCAAAGACACTTGGACGAGTAGGCATGGACAGGGGCGTTACATGTCGCTGACTGGGCACTGGCTAACTATGGTGACAGCAGGTCAAGGGGCTGCTGTCCAAGTCTTGCCATCCCCACGAGTTATGCGTCAATCCTCTTTATCTCAAAGTTCCTCCACTGCTTTTGCCTCCTCAACCTCCTCTCGGTCCTCCACCTGCACCCAAAGCCTGTCTGGTCATGCCACATGCTGTCTAACTGCGCAGAAGGGATCCTGCACACTTCCTTACTATGCTGGCAGCAGGGCTCAACGTCATCAGGCGGTTTTTACTTTGAAATGTCTGGGAAATGTGAGTCACACAGCTGAGGAGTTGTGGTCAGCTCTGGAGAACCAGTTTCATGAATGGTTGTCTCCACTGGACCTGAAACCAGGGAAGGCCGTGTGCGACAATGCTGCAAACCCGGGTGCGGCTCTTCGCCGGGGCAATGTCACACACGTGCCTTGTATGGCTCACGTGTTGAACCAATTTTTAGCCCACTATCCCGGACTAGATGGCCTTCTGCAGAGGGCACGGTCGCTGTGTGCTCACTTCTGCCGTTCGCATCCCGCAGCTCAGCGATTTACATCTCTACAGAAGTCGTTGGGCCTGCCACTTCACCGGCTAAAATGCGATGTGCCTACCCGGTGAAATTCAACTCTGCACATGTTGCAGCAACTGTGGCAGCACCGACAAGCCCTGGTGCAATACGTTCTGACGTATAGCCTGGGCCAACGAGATCCAGAGGTGGGGCAAATCACGCTGGAGGAGTGGTCTCAGATCAGGGACCTATGCACTCTTCTGCACAGTTTTGAAATGGCGACGAAGATGTTTAGTGCTGACGATGCCATTATCAGCATGACTATTCCGGTAATTTACATGTTGGAGCACATGTTAAACAGAATTCGGAGTCAGGTGGTGGCACAAGAGGAGGTGGAGGAAGTAGAGGAGGAGGAGTTGTATGCGGAAGGGCTAACATCTGCAAGGTCCAGACGGTCGTCATCACCAAGGCGGCAGGCATGTGAGCGTGGGGGCGATGGTTTTACCAGGGCGCATGGTAGCAGCCAAACTAGTGAGGAAGGTGCAGGAGCCCCGGAAGAAGTGGAGGACAAACTGATGGAAGACTCATCAGATGAGGGAGACCTTGATCACATTTCTGTTGTGCGAGGTTGGGGGGAGAGGACAGAGGAAGGAAGCATGATTGTTACCTCGCCACCAACACAACAGGGACTTGGTGCTCCTGGGTGCGCAAGACACATAAGTGCCTTCTTGCTGCAATACCTGCAACATGACCCTTGAATTGTGAGAATTAGAAATAATCCTGACTACTGGGTTGCCACACTGTTAGATCCCCGGTACAAAAGTAAATTTGCAGAAATTATTCCTGCCATAGAAAGGGACGCACGCATGCAGGAGTATCAGCAGAGACTGTTGCAGAATCTTACATGTGCTTTTCCACAAAACAGCAGAGGTGCATGTAGTGAATCTCACAGTTCCAACTTGCCAACCGTGGGACCGTCGAGTGTTCAGCACTCAAACCGTAACAGAAACACAGTATCTGCTGGTAACATCAATTTTGCGGAATCATTTCACCACTTTTTTAGCCCATCCTTTTCAAGGCCACAGGAGACAAGAAGTCTGACACATAGTCAACGCCTAGAGACGATGGTACAGGAGTATATCCAAGTAAACATTGAAGCCATGACTGTGTCACTGGACCCTTGGTCTTTTTGGGCTTCCAATCTGGATAAATGGCAGCAGCTCGCCACTTACGCCTTGGAGATCTTGTCATGCCCTGCAGCCAGCGTTCTGTCTGAACGTGTGTTCAGCACTGCTGGTTGTGTGCTGACAGATAAGCGCACGCGGCTCTCCACTGATAATGTAGACAGACTCACGTTCATAAAGATGAACAAATCATGGATTCGCAAGGACTTTTCTACCCCTGTGTCTTCCTGGGGAGACTAAAAGCTTGATGATTTGTTAAAATCACCTCACCAACCATTTTAAGCTTTAAAATTACTAATCATGTTTATCTGTATCTTGGCTGGAAAATAATTTGGGCTTTGTAGCAGTGCGCAGTACTGATTCTATTAGGCCATCTATACTAAGCTCCACCAGATTTAAAATTACTAATCATGTTTATCTGTATCTTGGCTGGAAAAAAATTTGGGCTTTGTAGCAGTGTGCAGTACTGATTGTATTAGGTCATCTATACTAAGCTCCACCAGCTTTCAAATTAATAATAATTTTTAGCTGCATCTAGCCCGGAAAATTATTTTGGGTCTCCTAGATGCTCAAGACACATGAGTACCTTCTTGCTGCACTACCTGCAACATGACCCTCAGATTGTCAGAATTCGAAGTAATCCTGACTACTGGGTTGCCACACTCTTAGATCCCCCACACTCTTCGATCAACCTTTTCATTTTAATAAAGAACAAAAAAATGGTCATTTTTGAAATTATAAGCATTAGCAGGTTATTAGAAACTGAAATCAAACAGTTTTCAACTCAAAACTTTATTCTAGGTGATGTTACATTTGCACATAGGACCCCTTGTTCGAAAGGAGCTTCTGAACTCTCTCGTCCATTGAATTTGTCAGGTTTTGGATGGTTTCTGCTTTAATTGTTTTGCATGAGGACAGAATACCCTCCCAGAGCTGTTGCTTAGATGTGAACTGCCTCCTGCCATCATAGACACTCCTTTTGATGATGCTCCAGAGGTTCTGAATGGGGTTGAGGTCAGGGGAGCATGGGGGTCACACCATAAGTTTGTCCCCTTTTATGCCCATATCAGCCAGAGATGCAGATGTGTTATGTGCAACATGAGACGGTGCATTATCATGCATGAAAATGATCTTGCTGTGGAATACATGGTTCTTCTTCTTGAACCATGGCAGGAAGTGCTGTTTGAGAAACTCCACATACATTATGGAGTTCATCTTTACCCCTTCAGGGATCCTAAAGGGGCCGACAATCTCTCTCCCCATGATTCCAGCCCAAAACATTACTCCACCTCCTCCTTGTTGGCGCTGTAGCCGTGTTTGCGTTGGGTGTCCATCAACCAGCCATCCTCCACTCCATCCATCTGGACGATCGAGCGTTGCACGGCACTAGTCGGTGAATAAAACAGTTTTGAAGTCAGTCTTCATGTATTGTTTGGCCCACTGAAGCCGTTTCTGCTTGTGTGCAGTGGATAGAGGAGGTCGACAGGATGGCTTACGCACAGCTGCAAACCTCTGAAGGACTCTGCATCTTGTTGTTCGGGGGACGTTGGAGGCACCAGCAGCTTCAAAAACTTGTCTGCTACTATGACAAGGCTTTTTTGCCGCTGCTCTTTCAACCTGACGTAATTGCCTGGAGGAAAGAGTCCTCAATTTTCCCTTATCAGCATGCACACGTGTGTACTGTGAATCAGCTACATACTTCTTGATTGTGCGATGATCAGGATGAAGTGTCTTGGCAATGTTGATTGTAGTCATGCCTTGACCTAAACACTTCACAATTTGTTGCTTCTCAGCAGCCGACACATCCTTTTTCTTTCCCATTTTGGCAGAAAATGTAGGCTGCTTAATAATGTGGGACAGCCTTCTTAAGTAGTCTTGCTTTTCATTGGACACACCTGCCAAACTAATCAGCACAGGTTTCTCCAATTGCTTACAGTGATATAAAGTGCCCTAACACACATCACCATCAATGAGTTTAACTAACAAACAAAAAAATTCTTCCCTTATCACTCCTAAACACTTTTTGCTTAATAATTTGGAGCACAGTGTACATGTGCTTTTCCACAAAACACCAGTGGTTCACGTAGTGATTCTTACAGTTCTAACTTGCCAACCGTGGTCTGTATGGAGTTGTTCGATAAAGGGCCCAAAATTAAGATAACATAGACGGGAGAGGTCTCTATGAATACGAATTCCTAAGTATTTGATACCCTGTGAGGGCCAGGCAAAGGGAAAGTTGGACTGGATGGAATCCTGTATGGATTTGGGGAGGGAGACATCGAGGGGCTCAGACTTCGCTGCATTGATTTTAAAATTTGACCATGTAACAAAGTGATCTATTTCAGCCATAACAGCAGGGATGATTATACAGTCATATGAAAAAGTTTGGGCACCCCTATTAATCTTAAGCTTAATGTTTTATAAAAATTGGTGTTTTTGCAACAGCTATTTCAGTTTGATATATGTAATAACTGTTGGACACAGTAATGTTTCTGCCTTGAAATGAGGTTTATTGTGCTAACAGAAAATGTGCAATCTGCATTCAAACAAAATTTGACCTGTGCATAAGTATGGGCACCCTTATCATTTTCTTGTTTTAAATACTCCTGCCTACTTTTTACTGACTTACTAAAGCACTTTTTTTGGTTTTGTAACCTCATTGAGCTTTGAACTTTATAGCCAGGTGTATGCAATCATGAGAAAAGCTACTTAAAGTGGCCACTTGCAAGTTGTTCTCCTGTTTGAATCTCCTCTGAAGAGTGGCATCATGGGCTCCTCAAAACAACTGTCAAATGATCTGAAAACAAAGATTATTCAACATAGTTGTTCAGGGGAAGGATACAAAAAGCTGTCTCAGAGATTTAACCTGTCAGTTTCCACTGTGAGGAACATAGTAAGGAAATGGAAGAACATAGGGACAGTTCTTGTTAAGGCCAGAAGTGTCAGGACAAGAAAAACATCAGAAAGGCAGAGAAGAAGAATGGTGAGATCAGTCAAGGACAATCCCCAGACCACCTCCAGAGAGCTGCAGCATCAACTTGCTGCAGATGGTGTCACTGTGCATCGGTCAACTATACAACGCACTTTGCACAAGGAGAAGCTGTATGGGAGAGTGATGCGAAAGAAGCCGTTTCTGCAAGTACGCACAAACAGAGTCGGCTGAGGTATGCAAAAGCACATTTGAAGAAGCCTATTTCTTTTTGGAAGAAGGTCCTGTGGACTGATGAAACCAAGATTGAGTTGTTTGGTCATACAAAAAGGCGTTATGCATGGTGGCAAAAAAACACAGCATTCCAAGAAAAACACTTGCTACCCACAGTAAAATTTGGTGGAGGTTCCATCATGCTTTGGGGCTGTGTGGTCAATGCCGGCACTGGGAATCTTGTTAAAGTTGAGGGACGCATGGATTCCACTCAGTATCAGCAGATTCTTGGCAATAGTGTTCAAGAATCAGTGATAAAGTTGAAGTTACGCAGTGGATGGATCTTTCAGCAAGACAATGATCCAAAACACCGCTCCAAATCTACTCAGGCATTCATGCAGAGGAACAATTACAATGTTCTGGAATGGCCATCCCAGTCCCCAGACCTGAATATCATTGAACATCTGTGGGATCATTTGAAGAGGCTGTCCATGCTCGGCGACCATCAAACTTAACTGAACTGGAATTGTTTTGTAAAGAGGAATGGTCAAAAATACCTTCATCCAGGATCCAGGAACTCATTAAAAGCTACAGGAAGCGACTAGAGGCTGTTATTTTTGCAAAAGGAGGATCTACTAAATATTAATGTCACTTTTCTGGTGAGGTGCCCATACTTATGCACCTGTCAAATTTTGTTTGAATGCAGATTGCACATTTTCTGTTAGTACAATAAACCTCATTTCAAGGCAGAAACATTACTGTATCCAACAGTTATTACATATATCAAACTGAAATAGCTGTTGCAAAAACACCAATTTTTATAAAACATTAAGCTTAAGATTAATAGGGGTGCCCAAACTTTTTCATATGACTGTATGTGATTGAGTGATATATACTAGGACATCATCAGCAAATGCAGAGCACTTGAACTCGGTGCCTCCCACCTCAATCCACCTTATATTGGGGTTATGGCGAATTGATGAGAGCAGGTGCTCCGTCACTAGGATGTATAAGAGAGGGGACAGAGGACATCCCTGCCTTGTCCCATTGGTGATTATGAAAGGTGATGAAAATATTTCCTTTATCTTCAGCCTAGGTGACATATTGCGATACAGGGCCGTGATTTTGCCTATAAAAGGGTCCCATAGACCCCTACCCCAAGCTTTTTAAGGGATTAATATATGGCGTGCCAGGAGAATCCATGGAGTGCTTTCTCAGCATCCAACGAGAGTATCTAATTACAAATTTTTAACTGCATCTAGCCCAGGAAATACTTTGTGCCTAGTAGCAGTGTCTGCTAGTCAGCGGATTATCCCAGCTGTTAAGCAAGCTACACCACCTGTAGTTTTGGACACTTAATTTTTTCAAAGGAAATGGTTTGGGCCCCCGGGACACTCAGTGAAGAGCATCGGGGAGACACCCCAAGGCATAGGGGCTGGGACTGGTGGTAGGACGCCTTGCGGTGGACCGCCGAGCTCAATCCTTATAAAAGCTTTTTAACTGCAGCAGCTTTAGTGGACGCTACTGAAGCTGGAATTATGCGGCTGCTGGCATGAGACTTGCCCTCCAATAGATCCTTGTAAAAGGATTTAAAGTGTATTCATTTAAATTAGAGAGACAATTTAAATTAAAAAGCTTAGACCTGCCTCCACCACAGGGGGGCTCGCTCAACCCACCAACGGACAGGCACCAGTATTGGGAGAGGGGGGCTGGCCGTCAGGGTCCACTGCAGCTCTGCCACAAACCCGGCGACACGGAGGTCGCACGGGCAGGAACGGACTGGCTTCGCACTTTTTTGGTTTTAGAAGGGCATGACATGCCTATATCTGTGTCTCCCCCTCCTTTTACTCCTCCACCTCTTTTCTTTTCGCATGACTATATGTACTTGTCACTTTTCCATGTGTTAGTTGTGTCTTCTGAGCAGTTTGTCAGCTTTTGGACACCTTTGAAGGTGTTTTCTATGTATTTCTATGTGTTTTTGTTTGCCTGCCATTGGTTTTAACGGTGTTCGAAGGTGTTCGACGAACAGTTCGACGAACAGTTCGGCGAACATACGGGTGTTCGACGAACCGAACTGAACTCGAACACTACGGGGGTGGCTCAACACTAGTCCCTACCCCAGTCCTTCGAACGCAAGCACAAATGCGCAGCCAACGCCCCAAAGGCCACACTACTAAATTCACACATTAAAGAACACCAATCATAGATGGGTAGTATAAATCACACCATGTGTGTAGATATAGGTATGATATGTACCTTTTATTAATTACTACCCTATATGGACTAAATGCGACTCCATCGCCAAATATAGAACTACCAGAGAAAAAAGCGAAGACCGAATCAACAATTCTGTAGCAAAAAATGGTCAATATTTATTATGATACAAAGATCAGACATATACAAAGGTCAGTACAATATTATAAAAAAGGACAATAAAATCAATAACTGTTCGACGAACAGTTCGGCGAACATACGGGTGTTCGACGAACCGAACTGAACTCGAACACTACGGGGGTGGCTCAACACTAGTCCCTACCCCAGTCCTTCGAACGCAAGCACAAATGCGCAGCCAACGCCCCAAAGGCCACACTACTAAATTCACACATTTCCTGACTGCTTGCTTTCGAAATGTTGCCTTTTAGGCTCGTGGAGATGGAAGCTTTCTGCAACCTGATAACGGCGGCCGTCCCTCGGTAGTCGGTCCCCAGCCGCCACTATTTCTCCCAATGTGCGTCCCCTTATTACATGAGCACGTGTCCCACAACATTAGCCGTGCCCTCAACAACGCAGTTACTGGGAAAGTCCACCTAACCACGGACTCGTGGACAAGTGCTTGTGGGCAGGGGCGGTACATCTCACTGACTGCACACTGGGTAAACATAGTGAAAGCCGGGACCCAGGCGGACCTTGAGACGGAACACGTCCTCCCGACGCTGACGATTACGGGCCTTGGGTCAATCAGGGTTGCCCCCACATTCTACAGCTCCTGCATCTCATCCTCCTCCTCTTCAGCATCCATCTCCGAAATGACCACATCAGTCGCAAGCTGGAAGCACTGCAGCACTGTCTCGGCCAAGTGACAACAGGCTTTGCTGAAGCTTATATGCTTAGGCGACAAACCAAACAATGCTGAAGAGTTGTGGACAGCTCTGAAAGAGCAGACAGATCTGTGGCTGACACCGCTGAACCTACAGCCAGGCATGGTCATGTGTGACAATGGCTGGAACCTGGTGGCGGCTCTGAGACGAGACGAGCTCACACACGTACCATGCCTGGCCCATGTGCTTAACCTCGTGGTTCAGCGGTTTCTCAAAACCTACCCAAGAAAAAACCGGTATATCGACGAAATACGCGTCAGGGACTGAGTCCCGGGTTTCTGTAATGTAGGTGGATAGGGAATTGAATATAATGCCAATGTAAAATAATGGCTTCTTATGTGATATCACACTCAAAATACCATGGACATAAGATGATCTGATTAGGGCACTATCTATGCTATATATGTGCAACATAGATTGCTTTCTACTCATTGACTGGAGCAGCACGCTTTCCGCAGCTCCCTGTGAGCGGCGTCTCGGAGATTCAGATGCCGGCACATGTAGCTCTCAGCTCAGCTGTTTGGGCATTTGAATATATCGACCGCAATCCCAAGGGCTGTAAGGCAGATGGTGTGGCCAGGGATCATTACCCAGAGACCACTCGCAATATCATCAAGCCTACTAGCCAATTTTATTTGCGCTAATAAAATCCTGTGATTAGCTGCTATTAGATGATGCGGGGCGTTGTGCGTATAGTTTGAATTAGCCCTTCACGGAGTATAATACTGAAAGCTGCAATTTTCTTTCAGGTGCACATATACACCTATTACATCACAGTATAAGTGAGATGATACATGAACCTATCAGATCATATGGATCGGACATTTAATGCAGTATATAATACATATGAATAATCTATGCCTGCTGGTTAAATTGACAGCTAAAATTTTTGCTCCGATTCATTGACATAATCTAAAAAAGTGGACGACACCAACCCAACTATTTATCATTGGACCCATTTATGTGTAGAATATACAGCCATAACCCACCACAATAAGGGACTGGGCTAGGCAATCCCATTGTGATTTTCCTACCTCACTACAGACCGGGTTTTTGTGGGTCACTATCTATGGATGGTTACCTTGTATGCATGTATCAATGCACGTTCTTTCAATTGGCTATTTTTAAGAGTAATTTTCAATAAATATTATATTTTATTTTCCATTCACATCTTTTCCCCTTTTCCATTTCATACTTGATATAATTATGGTGGTGTACTCCAGTGAATGAAAGTCAAATGAGATATGACCTTTATTTCTACATTTTAACAGTTTACAACTTTATCTGACCATGTGGTGTGTGACACATCTGTATGACTCACGCGCGTCCTCTGTAAGCCCTACCCTGGGAGATGAGGGACTCGGAGCCGGGTCCTGTGATGTAGAGATGGGGTGCAGCCATGGCCCGGACCCGACCCGTGCCCAGGGTCGTCACACTAAAACAAAAGAGATGGTACGGGCTTATCCGGGTTGAGTGGCTGATCTCGACTATGCCACCTGTGGCACCAGGTGAAGGCCACCAGCACAGCTGCAGTCCACTGAGGCATGGTGTTATGGTGGCCATCGTTGTTGCTACTCCCCACAGGCGGAGCAGGGCCTCAGGGCAGAGGGACCGACAACCTCCGAGTTAGTCTAGTGTTCAATAAGGACCCAGCACCAGAGTGTTCGTAGAATTATAGATCAGTTCCCTTTCCTGTCTGTGTGTGTGTAGATAGGCCGGGTCTCCCTCTGAACTTCTCTCAGAAAAAGGGTACGGGTGGCAGCTTCGCTCCTTCCATTACCCAATGGGATTCTCAGGGCCTACCGGGCTTTCCTGACCAGGACGTGGAGTTGCAAGGTCGGGTGTCGGGGGCTGGTACCCCTCTTGCAGACGGAATCCCTCTGAATATATCAGCATAGCGAGGACAGGTGGCGTATACCGCTCCGTCTGCATGCTCCCTGGGATCCATTTGCTGTGGAGCTACACTCCTGAGCTCCGGGCCTTCTTGGTCATGGTCCTTGACCGGGTTGAGACATCCATTATCTGCAACCTGCCCCTCGACCCAAGGCCAAGGTACGAGGGCTGTGTCTCCATCCGATGCAGGCCCACACAGGATCCGCGTTCAGGGTAGGAGGTCACAGTGGAACAGTCAAAGAACCATCAAAAGACCATGAACCAAGATGGCTGTGTATTAAATATTAAATTTTAAGTGCCACTAAAATGTGAGTCCTCCACCCTCACCCAATAAATGGTTCCCCTATCTCTTGGTTCCCCAGTCTCCCGATAACCAAGAGGGCAGCGCCTAGTGCATTCTAGCCCCCTCTGGTGGGAGAAGTGTGGTTTTGGATGTGAAGGAAGGGTCCTGACCATCGCACTGTTCTTACCTCAGAGGAGGAACACTACACCCCATTAGAGAAGTGCAGCATCCCTGTGGCGGTCGAACCCTCAGGGGAGCCACATTCCCCCCTGGTGAAACACAGCACGTCCGCGGGCTGCAAAAGAGTAATACCTAGGAAAGTTTTCTTTTTATATAACAATAAACCATCTTCCCTTTATGGGAGGCACATCTTCTTAAACGTTTCAAACATAATATATAATACAAAAGTACAAAAGTATAAAAGTATAAAATTATACATGTGCTAGCATTTTCCAGAGACATTTGTGCACAGACAGACGGGTTAAAGTGCAAGGACGAAGAGTCAGTTCAGAAGCGCGAGGGACCTGTCCCAAACCCCCAATGTGGGCCCTGGTGTGGCTGCAGGGCATGAAGATCCCGAGTTGGACCTCCAGGAGAGCCACCCTGACAGGTTTTTCTTCTGAGGTCTGAGGTAGAAATATCCGCGGTTTTACATAAAACCAATAAGGAGCACCTAAAGAGATGCAAACTATTTACAAGGTAAGAGTCTGTCTGCTGCAAGTCTGCAGGGACCAATGTCTCTAGAATCCAGGATAAACAAATCAAAGCATAAACATCAACATAATAACTTTAAACAGGTTACAGCCGCCGGGGCTGCTTAACTCTCGGGTTCCCTCCAGGGAAAAGGCTCGTTCCTCCCGAAGGAGGCTGACCGGTCCTCTGAGGCTGAGCGTGAGGGGGCGTCGCTCCCGGACACCTTGTGGACATCCAGGGCATACCACCCCCGTACCCCCTGGTGGCGGGTGTAGGTAACTACGTCACCCGGGAAGAGGTTCCGGCCAGGGTGTCCCTTCTTCAGACGCGGCTCGACGTCCCGCCTGCTGACAAAGACATCGTCCTGGTAATGGGGACTCCTTATGAACCACCACACCGCCTCATGGTGGAAGCGGACGACTTGCCCTTCCACACGGGGACTTGGATTGGTTGCCTCTTCCTGTCGGGCCCGGGACTTGGCAGCCTTGGCCTGCACCTCGAGGCGCTCGCAGCGGATCTCCCTCTGGCGTTGCTCCCGAGTGGGTTGGAGAATCTGCTCACGGCACCGCTCACTCCTTCTCTGCGCTTCAGCCCGGGTCTCCCAGGGGAAGCCCATCAGGTCCCCCCCCCTGGTTGTCCCAGGCCCACTCCTCAGCCTCCGGCCAAGTGACTGTTGGTGCGGGTAGCGGTGTCATAAGGGGTTGCTGCGGGTCCTCTGCAAGTGTGGACCAGTCCGGGTTGGGGTCGGTGGATACCCCAGCAGCCTCAGGCGCTTCCAATTCAGGAGTTGGGCGGCAGTGCAGGTCTCCACCTATAGCTGATGCTTGCAGCTCCGGGGCAAAGACCTGCTCCCATGTGACCGCGCCGGGCAGGAGATATTCGGCCATGAGGTCCAGTATGGGTACGGTAGGCTCAGCAGCCGGGGCAGGGGCAGTACACTCATCCACCTCTGGGCCGCTCGCGACCTCTGTCACCGCTTCTCCCTGAGCTCCAGGTCCTTGGCGACGGGCCCGGATGCGCAGCAGCATGTCTTCCCGCCATGCAGCAGACGCCGCCTTCTGGGCCTCATCCAGTCTCCATGCAAGACCCGGGGCTTCCTGGTGGAGAAATGCTATATCTCCCGCTGTGAGTCTGGTGCCACTTCGCTCCCTGCCGGGGGAAGGACCTGGACCGGGTTCGGAAGGCTCCGTTTGTTGCGCTCCAGCAGTGTCCATGTCCGCTCCTGAAGACAGCCAAACTCCAACTGCAATGGCCGCACCTTGTTGTTTTTCTTCTTCCTCCTCTTTCGGAGTGGTTCCTGGGCGGTATCCTGACAGGCCCGCCTTCTTTCAGCCCATCCGGTTTAACGGGCATTACCCCGCGGACAGTCTCTGATGGAAGGGGCGGTCCGCACTTTTGGCACCATGCGGGAGCCCAGCCCACGATGGGAGGTATTAGAAGGCCATCTTTCCACAGCATTATGGCGCCTGTTCTTCTTGGGCGGGCGCCATTTTAAGTGAAAATGACAGTGCAAGGTGTAAGGCACACAGTACCCGGTAGCAATGGGTAATTCCTTCCTTAGCTGCGGGCACGCGATCCTGCCGACTACGCCAAGTTGTGTGACTCACGCGCGTCCTCTGTAAGCCCTAACCTGGGAGATGGGGGACTCGGAGTCGGGTCCTGTGATGTAGAGATGGGGTGCAGCCGTGGCCCGGACCCGACCCGTGCCCAGGGTCGTCACACTAAAACAAAAGAGATGGTACGGGCTTATCTGGGTTGAGTGGCTGATCTCGACTACGCCACCTGTGGCACCTGGTGAAGGCCACCAGCGCCGCTGCAGTCCGCTGAGGCATGGTGTTATGGTGGCCGTCGTTGTTGCTACTCCCCACAGGCGTAGAAGGGCCTCAGGGCAGAGGGATAGGATGGAGGGGGTAGTAGTCAAAGTGGTCAGGTGCTGCGTAGTGTGGTGTAATGCAGAATAAAGTGTCCGGAGGCCATAGGGGTTAACTTCCAGGGTTTTTTACTCACGTTGTAGAGTACAGCTGCAAGGCTTCTCACTGCTCCTCGTGGAGTTCTGCGGTCACCAGAGATGGGCGGAGGGTCCGACAACCTCCGAGTAAGTCCAGTGTTCAATCAGGACCCCGCACCAGAGTGTTCCTAGACTTCAGACCAGCTCCCTTTCCTGTCTTCCTGTCTGTGTGTGTGTAGATAGGCCGGGTCTCTCTCTGAACTTCTCTTAGAAAAGGGGTACGGGTGGCAGCTTCACTCCTTCCGTTACCCGGTGGGATCCTCAGGGCCTACCGGGCTTTCCTGACCAGGACGTGGAGTAGCAAGGTCGGGTGTCGGGGGCCGGTACCCCTCTTGCAGCCGGAATCCCTCTGAATATATCAGCATAGCGAGGACAGGTGGCGTATACCGCTCCGTCTGCATCCTCCCTGGGATCCATTTGCTGTGGAGCTACATTCCTGAGCTCCGGGCCTTCTTGGTCATGGTCCTTGACCGGGTTGAGACATCCATTATCTGCAACCTGCCCCTCGACCCAATGCCAAGGTACGAGGGCTGTGTCTCCATCCGATGCAGGCCCACACAGGATCCGCGTTCAGGGTAGAAGGTCACAGTAGAACAGTCAAAGAACCATCAAAAGACCATGAACCAAGATGGCTAGGTATTAAATATTAAATTTTAAGTGCCACTAAAATGTGAGTCCTCCACCCTCACCCAATAAATGGTTCCCCTATCTCTTGGTTCCCCAGTCTCCCGATAACCAGGAGGGCAGCACCTAGTGCATTCTAGCCCCCTCTGGTGGGAGAAGTGTGGTGTTGGATGTGAAGGAAGGGTACTGACCATCGCACTGTTCTTACCTCAGAGGAGGAACACTACACTCCATTAGAGAAGTGCAGCATCCCTGTGGCGGTCCAACCCTCAGGGGCGCCACACATCATCAGACACATCCTGTTTCATTTGTGATGGAGGGACTCTGAAAGTCACAAAGCCTATTTTTATAGGGCCATCAAGGGGCCCTTATTATTCTTAAAGGGCCAGCAGTCGGCCTTCGCTATTGTTAGAGAGCCATCAGCCGGCTATGGTTTATTGTTCTAATTATTAACGAGTGGGTCTCTTATACTGTTATTGTGTGTTCAGTGACTGCAAGGGCTGCCAAAAATTTGGAGGAACCCCAATGCCCCTTGCAAGACACGTAGAGGTCAGAGTGCCTCCTAAAAACAATGTTCCCATTATTAGGAAGTGGGTCTCCCATAGTGTTTGCCTATGCAGTGAATGCAAAAGCTGTCAAAAATTTTGAGGAACTCCAATGCCCTTTGCAAGACACGTAGAGGAGGTGATATGTTAGATATGGCGGTGAATGATATGGTGATGGAGGATGAGGAGAAGGAGGAGGACAAGAGGAAATAGACAAAATCAGGAAACGTATACCCATGAGTGGGTGTGAAAAGGTGCATGGGAATACACCTCCCAAGAAAAGACACTGAATTTGAGTATGTTACGCTGCTATCATTCGGTGGTGTTGAGAAGTCTGGCCCAAGCCAGCCCTTGTTTATTTTTTTAAGAGTCAGTCTGTCAGCATTTTCAGTTGACAGGAGGATGCGCTTATCAGTTATAGTTCCACCAGCTGCACTAAAAACCCGCTCTGACAAACTGCTAGGGGCAGGGCAGGCCAGAACCTCCAAAGCACAGAGAGCCAGTTCATGCCACGTGTCCAGCTTGGATACCCAACAATTATAAGGCACAGAGGAATCACGGAGGACGTTGGTACGGTCGGCAAGGTACTCCCTCACTATCTTCCCAAACTTTGCACTTCTTGTGAGAGTACCCTGTGCCTCGGGGCCTGTAAGATGGGAGGTTCTGAGAAAGCTGTCCTAGAACTTTCACAGTGTTCCCCTAACTCTGCTGCATTGGAGTTGTGTCTCTCTCACCTGTACTCCTTGATTGTCCAACGAACTGTGACCTTTGTCGCCAGCGTTTTTCCGTTGGGAATTTTTTTAATGGTTTGCAACAAGGGCATTCTGGTACTGCCCCATTTTAGTAGACCTGTCCGCCTCCGGAATATGAGAGTGAAAGTTCTCCTTGTAGCAGGGGTCTAAAAGTGTCACCAACCAATAATGACTGTCACCCAACATTTTGACAACATGAGGGTCATGGTTAAGGCAGCGTAACATAAAGTCAGCCATGCGTGCCAGACTGGTAACGGGCAAGAATTCCGTGTCCTCACCAAGATGACGACTGACCATGCTCTCCTCCTCCTCCTGCCCCCTGTGCTCAGGCCACCCATGCTGAACCGACTGTATGACAGTTGTACAGGTACTACCGTCTACAGTGCATGATACCAGCTCCTGTTCTTCCTCCTCCTCCTCCTCCTCTCCCTCATTGTCCCCCAATGCACGTTGGGATGAGATGAGGCTGGGCTGTGTGTAATCGCCTGCTATGGCTTCTTGATCCATCTCATCATACTCTACACTTGCAGCGTGGGTCTAGAAGTGTCAGGAAAATGACATTTCCCAGTGAATGCATTTGTCTTGGTTGAAAGCAATGCAAAAGTGCAAAAATGCGTCAAAAACGCTTTATGTGAACATAGCTCAAGGTGTGGAGGAGCATTTTTGTTTTTGGTTATTTATTTTGCCTTATATACAAGTCATTACACTGGAAAAGATGTTCCTTAACATATTTCCCAGGAAAATCAATTTTGGCTTTGTTTTTATATGTTTTATTGGGAATCCCTAAAAGTGACGTAATAGCTCTGACAACATTGTTGACAGCGGTGACTTGGGAGTCAAAAATGCTTCCAGGGGTCTTCGCCATGCTGTTCCCAAGTCATTTGAGCACTGTTCCCTTCGATTTGGACAATTTTTAGGCCCTCTGCAGACTGTCGGGGGGAGTCACAGGAAAAATGCTTGGTTTCCCATAGATTTCCATTGGGCTTGTTGCTCGGGTCGAGCACCCGAGTATTCCAATTTGCTCGACCCGAGCAACGAGCACCAGAGCATTTTAGTGCTCGCCCATCACTAGTCAAGACCCCTCCTTGTGTTCAGTGAATGAAAATGTTGAAAACATTCTAAAGCGAAAAATCTATCTGGTAGGCAAATGAAGTATAAACTATATTATAAAGTTGCACTTTGCAGTAACTTTCTTGTACAGGAAATAGGAATTTACTTTAATTGTTGAACTTGCACTCAGGGTAGTCAAATGTTCCTGAGTTTACAAAAAGTAAAAAAACATTATTTTTTTTTCTGTCATCAGTAGTGTCCAGCAGAAAAAACCTTTCATTGATTTTTTTTTAAAGTTGCTGTTCATACATGCAGTGCAAATCGGATCTCATAAAAAGAAGAAGTAGGTGAGGATGAGAGGGCAGAAAAGTTACTTCAGGTTTACAGGGTTGTTGAGATCACATATGACAAGTGATGAGAGAAGTATATGCATGGAGGGGAAGATTTGTAAAGTCATCCAAGTCAAGTTAATTCTATTCCTTGTATTAGTTCCTCCATACAATCAATGCTTTTTCTGAACAAATTCTCAGTGAATACCAGTGATACTGCTCACAGGAACGGTGCTAGAGATGGGGGAGAAAAACTTGCAATTGCTCAGTGCCCCTATTCCTATAATGCCCCCCTCTAAGCGTTTCAAGTAGAAACGTAATTGATAATGCAAGTTCTGCATTATCAGTGTAGTTTCCATGGCTTAAACTATAGCATGACCTTTGTTGACATCCTAGTCATGTGACAATGATGTCACCAAAAGATCTTTAACCTGTGGAAATCTAGAGGAAATGAAGAGGAGGAGATAGACTGGTAAGTCCGCTATAGTGTGTGTATGTGCTGGTCGCATATACATATGTGTGTGTGCATTTCCATGTGCTGCATATATACATGTGTGTGCTGTGTATATATACATGTGTGTGTGTATATACAGTGGGTGCGGAAAGTATTCAAACCCCTTAAAATTTTTCACTCTTTGTTTCATTGCAGCCATTTAATAAATTCTAAAAAGTTCATTTTTTTCTCATTAATGTACACTCTGCACCCTATCTTAACTGAAAAAAACAGAAATGTAGAAGTTTTTGCAAAATTATTAAAAAAGAAAAACTGAAATATCATATGGTCATAAGTATTCAGACCCTTTGCTCAGACACTCATATTTAAGTCACATGCTGTCCATTTCATTGTGATCCTCATTGAGATGCTTCTGCTTCTTCATTGGAGTCCAGCTGTGTTTAATTAAACTGATAGGACTTGATTGGGAAAGGCACACACCTGTTTATATAGGACCTCACAGCTCACAGTGCATGTCAGACCAAATGAGAATCATGAGCTTAAAGGAACTGCCCAAGGAGCTCAGAGACAGAATTGTGGCAAGGCACAGATCTGGCCAAGGTTACAAAATAATTTCTGCATTACTCAAGGTTCCTAAGAGCACAGTGGCCTCCATAATCCTTAAATGGAAGAAGTTTGGTACCACCAGAAGTCTTCCTAGATCTGGCCATCCAGCCAAACTGAGCAATCGTGGGAGAAGAGCCATGGTGAGAGAGGTAAAGAAGAACCCCAAGATCACTGTGGCTGAGCTCCAGAGATGCAGTAGGGAGATGGGAGAAAGTTTCACAAAGTCAACTATCACTGCAGCCCTCCACCAGTCAGGCCTTTATGGCAGAGTGGCCCGACAGAAGCCTCTCCTCAGTGCAAGACATATGAAAGCCCGCATAGAGTTTGCTTAAAAACACATGAAGGACTCCCAGACTATGAGAATTAAGATTCTCTGGTCTGATGAGATGAAGATAGAACTTTTTGGTCATAATTCTAACAATATGTGTGGAGAAAACCAGGCACTGCTTATCACCTGCCCAAAACAATCCCAACAGTGAAATATGGTGGTGGTCGCATCATGCAATGGGGGTGTTTTTCAGCTGAAGGGACAGGACGACTGGTTGCAATTGAAGGAAACATGAATGCAACCAAGTACAGAGATATCCTCGATGAAAACCTCTTCCAGAGTGCTCTGGACCTCAGACTTGGCCGAAGGTTCACCTTCCAACAAGACAATGACCCTAAGCACACACCTAAAATAACAAAGGAGTGGCTTAAGAACAACTCTGTGACCATTCTTGACTGGCTCAGCCAGAGCCCTAATCTAAACCCAATTGAGCATCTCTGGAGAGACCTGAGAATGGCTGTCCAACAACGTTCACCATCCAACCTGATGGAACTGGAGAGGATCTGCAAGGAAGAATGGCAGAGGATCCCCAAATCCAGGTGTGAAAAATTTGTTGCATCATTCCCAAGAAGACGCATGGCTGTACTAGCTCAAAACGGTGCTTCTACTCAATACTGAGCAAAGGGTCTGAATACTTATGACCATGTGATATTTCAGATTTTCTTTTTTAATAAATTTGCAAAAATTTCTACATTTCTGTTTTTTCTTCTGTCAAGATGGGGTGCAGAGTGTACTTTAATGAGGAAAAATGAACTTTTTAGAATTTACCAAATGGCTGCAATGAAACAGAGAGTGAAAAATTTAAAGGAGTCTGAATACTTTCCGTACCCACTGTATACATGTGTGTGTGCTCTGTATGTGCTATGTGTGTATGTGCGGAGTGTATGTGCTATGTATGTATGTGCTGTGTGCATATACATGTGTATGTTTGTGCTGTGTGTATATACATGTGTATATTGGGTATGTATGTGCTGTGTGTACAGACATGTGTATATGTGCTGTGTATATACATGTGTGTGTATCTGCTGTGTGTAAATATATGTGTGTGTATGAGCTCTGTTTATATGCATATATAAGTGTGTTTATGTGTTGGGTGCTATGTGTATATACATGTGTGCACTATGCATATATACATGATGTGTTTGTATCTTGTAGTGTGAGTGTGATATATATTGATGTGTGTGTGTATAACAGTGTGTTTATAAAAAGCAGTAAATCATACTGTTCCTGTTATGCATAAGATACATATATGTACCTTGAGCAAAAGCTCCTCCAACACAGAATGATGGCCCTCACAGTATTATACCTCCACTGCCCCCTATACAGTATGATACACCCAAAGCCCCCCACACCATATAATACCTCCACATACAGTATTTTAGCCTCACAGCCCCTCACACAGAATAATACCCCCAAAACTCCCCCACAAAGCCTGATGCCATTAAAACTCCCCACACAGTGCAATGGCCCCACAGCTTGCCACATTTTGATGCACCCACAGCTCCTCCATACGGTATGATGCCTCAGTGATCCACCACACAGTACGATGGCCTCCACTACTCCCCTACAAAGTATGATGGTCCCAAAAGCCCCTCACACAGTATGATGCCCCACAACTCACCCACAAAATATGATAGCCCTCACAACAGCCAAAGAGTAAGATTTCCGACAGCCCTTTACATTTTGTGCAGAAATATTAGCCAAAAGGTAAATAAACCTGAAACATGAATATTTAAGAATGTAAACTTGAGGTTTTATTTTTCTTAGGAGAATATCTGTGTGCATAATTATTGGGCAATTATTAGTGCACTATCCTGCACTATTAGTGTGCAGAATTATTCTGCAATTAAATGAAAAATTTTAATTTTCCATTTCAATTGCTTATTTTCATTGGTTAAAGGGAGTATAATAACCAAGCAACTCTAAATGTACAAAAATACATTTCTGAAACTTCAGAAACTTCTAATAAATATAAAATAAATCATTTTGCTTTTGGTGTCTAATTGTAAATTCCAATATGCTTACCTCAAAATAAACTGTTTATGCTAGTTGCCGCCACGCCTAGGACATATAACTCTTTCAATGGCAAAAAATGCAAAATGTGTAAGATCTCCATTGTAAATTGAAGCAAAATGCTTTGTTGCACCTGAATATGTGCTGTCGTTATTATTAATATTCACAATATGCTCCGCAATCCACTTTTTTACTTTTCTTGCAGTACAGCCTATGTATCTTAATTTTCATATTTGGCACTCTATGCAATAAACTATATAATTGGAATCTCAATTAATAAAAGAGGCGATATTACAGTTGTGCTCAAAAGTTTACATGCCCCGGCAGAATTTTTCCTTCCTTAGCCTTGTTTCAGAGAATATGAATGATGACAAAAAATTTTTTCTCCACTCATGGTTATTGGTTGGGTGAAGCCATTTATTGTCAAACTACTGTGTTTTCTCTTTTTAAATCTTAATGACAACCAAAAACATCCAAATGACCCTGATCAAAAGTTCACATACCCTGGTGATTTTGGCCAGATTACATGCACAGAATTTGACACAAATGGGTTTGAATGGCTACTAAAGGTAACATCCTCACCTGTGACGTGTTTGCTTGTAATCAGTGTGTGTGCATAAAAGCGTAGTGAGTTTCTGGGATCCAGACAGACTCTTGCATTTTTTATCCAGCCACTGAGGTTTCTGGATTGTGAGTCATGGGGAAAGCAAAAGAATTGTCAATGGATCTATGGGAAAATAATAATAATAATATTTTTTATTTTTATAGCGCCAACATATTCCGCAGCACTTAACAATTTTAGGGGGGACTTATACAAACAATACAGAATAAGCATATCTCAAATCAAAAGGAGTAAGGGCCCTGCTCGCAAGCTTACAGAGGAAATGGTGGAGACACAAAAGGTAAAATGTACATATATTGTATAATGCAGCCTTGATATATTAAATAGGATAAATAATAATACATGGACTGGTCACCAGCCAGTATATGTACAGTACTGACCGAGGCTATTAAGTGCATGGATGGTGTGAACCTGAAATTGAAGAAGATTTTAATATGGGGGAAAACTGGGACGGACAGATAGTGTATTGAGGTGATACGCCAGTCTAAAGAAATGGGTATTTAGGGTTCGCTTGAAACTGTGGGTATTGGGAATTAATCGAACTGTCCTGGGTAGTGCATTCCAATGAATTGGCGCAGCACGCGAGAAATCTTGGAGACGGGAGTGGAAAGTTCAGATTATGGAGGATTTTAGTTTTAAGTCATTGGCAGAACGGAGGGCACATGTAGGGTGGTAGACTGAGACAAGGGAGGAGATGTAGGGGGGTAATGAAGCATGGAGCGCTTTGTGGGTAAGCGTGATAAGTTTAAATTGATCTCTGCGAGATGGGCAACCAATGCAATGACTGGCACAGGGAAGAGGCATCGGTGTAGCGGTTTGCGAGGAAAATGATCCTGGCTGCTGCGTTAAGGCCAGATTGGAGTGGGGAGAGTTTAGTAAGAGGGAGACTGATTAGTAGAGAGTTGCAATAGTCAAGACGAGAATGAATAAGAGCTACAGTAAGAGTTTTTGCCGAGTCAAAGGTGAGAAAAGTCCTGATTCTTGAGATGTTTTTGAGGTGTAGATGACATGAACGAGCAAGTGATTTGATGTGAGGAGTGAAGGAAAGATCTGAATCAAAAATGACCCCAAGACAGCGGGCTTGTTGCTGGGGAGTAATGGTTGAGCCACAAACGGAAATGGCAATATTGGGCACAGGTAGGTTAATGGAGGGAGGAAATACGAGTAGTTCAGTTTTTGACAGATTCAGTTTTAGACAGAGGGAGGACATAATGTTAGACACAGCAGAAAGACAATCACTGGTCTTTTGTAGTAATGCAGGGGTGATGTCCGGAGCAGAGGTGTATAATTGGGTGACATCAGCATAAAGATGGTACTGAAGACCGAATCTGCTGATTGTTTGTCCAATAGGAGCAGTGTATAAGGAGAAAAGAAGGGGGTCTAGGACTGACCCTTGAAGAACCTCGAGAGTAAGGGGAAGGAGAGAGGAGGAGGAGCCGGCAAAAGACACAGAGAAGGAGTAGTCAGAGAAATAGGAGGAGAACCAGGAGAGAACAGTGTCCTTGAGGCCAGGGCCGGCGTCAGCACCCGGTGCACCCGGGCAAATGCCGGGGCCCTGAGCAGGCAGAGGGGCCCACTAGCGGTCGCGCACCCCGCTGGGCTATGGGCGGAGGAGAGTGGTGTCAGCGCCCGCCCTTCTCCGCCGCTTGCTCAGGGCCCCGGCAGCTGGATACTTACCTCTCCCCGTGCCTCCGCAGATCCGCTGTCTTCCTGCTCTGCGCTCCCTGTGACGTCTCAGGTCAGAGGGCGCGGTGACGTCTTTACACCGCGCCCTCCCCTGAGCCGTCACAGGGAGCGCTGAGCGGGACAACGCCGACAACGCTGGAGTTCGGACCCGAGCAGCGGGCAGCGGGCAGCAGGCAGCAGGTGAGGAGAAGGGAGGTGAGTATTTGATTTTTTTTTTTTAATGTATGGAGGCATGGGGCAGTATAAAGAGGGGGGGGGCATCCTCCATGGAGCATTATAAAGAGGGGGGGTGACATCCTGCATGGGGCATTACAAAGAGAGGGGGGGACATCCTGCATGGGTTATTATAAAGAGGGGGGGGCATCCTGCATGGGGCATTATAAAGAGAGGGGGGGTGACATCCTGCATGGGGCATTATAAAGAGGGGGGGTGACATCCTGCATGGGGCATTATAAAGAGAGGGGGGGACATCCTGCATGGGGCATTATAAAGAGAGGGGGGGACATCCTGCATGGGGCATTATAAAGAGGGGGGGGGCATCCTGCATGGGGCATTATAAAGAGAGGGGGGGACATCCTGCATGGGGCATTATAAAGAGGGGGGGCATCCTGCATGGGGCATTATAAAGAGAGGGGGGGACATCCTGCATGGGGCATTATAAAGAGAGGGGGGGCATCCTGCATGGGGCATTATAAAGAGGGGGGGGCATCCTGCATGGGGCATTATAAAGAGGGGGGGCATCCTGCATGGGGCATTATAAAGAGGGGGATGGTGACATCCTGCATGGGGCATTATAAAGAGAGGTGGGGACATCCTGCATGGGGCATTATAAAGAGAGGGGGGACATCCTGCATGGGGCATTATAAAGAGAGGGGGGGACATCCTGCATGGGGCATTATAAAGAGGGGGGGGCATCCTGCATGGGGCATTATAAAGAGAGGGGGGGACATCCTGCATGGGGCATTATAAAGAGGGGGGGTGACATCCTGCATGGGGCATTATAAGGTGGGGAAAAGCCTGCATGGGGCATTATAAAGAGGGGGGGGCAGCCTGCATAGTGCATTATGTGGGGGAGAACAGCCTGCATGGAGCATTAAAAGGGGGGGGCTGTATGCGGCATTATGTGGGGGGTAACAGCCTGCATGGAGCATTATAAGGGGGGGACAGCCTGTATGGGGCATTATGTGGGGGGTAACAGCCTGCATGCAGCATTATATGGGGGCCAGTATCCTGTATGGAGCATTATAAGGGGACCGGTATCCTGTATGGAGCGTTATAAGGGGACCGGTATCCTGTATGGATCGTTATATGGGGGCCAGTATCCTGTATGGAGTTTTATAAGGGGACCAGTATCCTGTATGGAGCGTTATATGGGGGCCAGTATCCTGTATGGAGCTTTATAAGGGGACCAGTATCCTGTATGGAGCGTTATATGGGGGCCAGTATTCTGTATGGAGCCTTATATGGGGGCCAGTATTCCGTATGGAGCCTTATATGGAGGCCAGTATTCCGTATGGAGCCTTATATGGGGGCCAGTGTTCCGTATGGAGCCTTATATGGGGGCCAGTATTCCGTATGGAGCCTTTTATGGGGGCCAGTATTCCGTATGGAGCCTTATATGCGGGCCAGTATTCCGTATGGAGCCTTATATGGGGGCCAGTATCCTGTATGGAGTTTTATAAGGGGACCAGTATCCTGTATGGAGCGTTATATGGGGGCCAGTATCCTGTATGGAGCTTTATAAGGGGACCAGTATCCTGTATGAAGCGTTATATGGGGGCCAGTATTCTGTATGGAGCCTTATATGGGGGCCAGTATTCCGTATGGAGCCTTATATGGAGGCCAGTATTCCGTATGGAGCCTTATATGGGGGCCAGTGTTCCGTATGGAGCCTTATATGGGGGCCAGTATTCCGTATGGAGCCTTATATGGGGGCCAGTATTCCGTATGGAGCCTTATATGGGGGCCAGTGTTCCGTATGGGGCCTTATATGGGGGCCAGTATTCCGTATGGGGCCTTATATGGGGGCCATTATTCCGTATGGAGCCTTATATGGGGGCCAGTATTCCGTATGGAGCCTTATATGGGGGTCAGTATTCCACATGGAGACTTATATGGGGGCCAGTATTCCGTATGGAGCCTTATATGGGGGCCAGTATTCCGTATGGAGCCTTATATGGGGGCCAGTATTCCGTATGGAGCCTTATATGGGGGCCAGTATTCCGTATGGGGCCTTATATGGGGGCCAGTATTCCGTATGAAGCGTTATATGGGGGCCAGTATTCCGTATGGAGCCTTATATGGGGGCCAGTATTCTGTGTGGAGCGATTCACCGGTTTCTGAGCTATTGTAAAATTTACAATAGATATCACTCATGTAATGTAAGAAGTGAAATCTTTGCATTGTACTATATATATATATATATATATATATATATATATATATATATTTCTCCGCCATATCTCTGCATCATGAATAGTGGTATGTGTTAAAGGGGCCCACTGAGACTCTTTCGCCCGGGGCCCAGAAAAACCTGGAGCCAGCCCTGCTTGAGGCCAATAGTGCGGAGCATAGTGAGGAGGAGCAGGTGATCCACAGTGTTCAATGCTGCAGAGAGATCCAGGAGAATAAGCAGGGAGTAGCGACCATTAGATTTAGCTGTTAGTAGATCATTAGAGACTTTAGTGAGGGTAGTTTCAGTAGAATGTAAAGAGAGGAAACCAGATTGTAAAGGGGCAAGAAGAGAGATGTCTGAGAGATAGCGGATTAGACCGGAATGGACCAGGCGTTCCAGGAGTTTAGAGATAAATGGAAGATTGGAAACAGGTCTGTAGTTGGCCATGCAGTTCTGGTCAAGGGATGTTTTTTTAAGTAATGGATGTATGCTGGCGTGTTTAAAAGAAGAGGGAAAGTTATCAGATGAGAGGGAGAGGTTGAAAATTTTAGTTAGGTGAGAGGTGTAATGCAGCGGCTGACTGCATTGCCAAAATGTCAGAGGGGGTGTGGTTTGGCTGACCACGTACCTCCCCTTCAGGTGACTGATCACATGACTGTGACATCATCACAGGTCCTGTGTGCACAGAAGGATATGTAAATCCTGATGGTTTTGAAACAGTGTGAAAGGCATGAGGCCTGATCTCTGTGTCTGGGACACCATTAGCCTCGAGAGGCATGAGGCCTGATCCCTGTGTCTGGGACACCGTTAGCTTGGAAAGGCATGAGGCCTGGTCCCTGTGTCTGGGACACCATTAGCCCTGGAAGGCACATGGCCTGGAGACCACGTCTGGGGAGCCTTAAACCACAGCTGTGGCAGAACAGAGCTGAAAGAAGCAGCTAAGACCCGGCAAAGGTAAAAAACGGTTCTTTATATGGACATTGATGTTGTTTACTTGCTGAAGTCTGTATCTGAAGCCAAGCGGGCTTAGCTGCCACCGAAAAGGCTCTAGGATATTACGTGTGCAACATTTCTGCTAGCCACTGTGATGGACTATGTTATAAGCAGTTTATGATGTGAAATAAATTGCTGGACTTCATATTACCGGAGAACTTTGCATGTGTGTTTTAATTGACCTGGTGATGTGAGTACCCCTCAACATGATGAATAGCGCTACCTTACAATTGGTCGAGAATGCAGGCAACTGCAGCCTGGTTGCTAGGGGTAACGGCACAGGATGACGAATGTAGATGCAAGCATCTTGCTGTGGCTCGGCGGGGCCACGAAGATTAAAGCATCTGGCTGTAACTCGGCGGGCTTACGAAAATTGTCGTCGCACTCAAACCTGGTTTGCTGTGGCTTGGCGGGGCCACGAAGATTAAAGCATCTGGCTGTAACTCGGCAGGGTTGCGAAAATTGTCATCACGCTCAAACCTGGTTGCTGTGGCTTGGTGGGGCCACGAAAATTTTCCGGGGAGAGCGGTGTGAAGTGTCTAGTGTGAACAGCATACCGTGATTGGCTGTGAAGGGAGCAGCAAATGAGACTGAAGCTGTTGAGCGATTAGAGTGCCTGTTAAAATCGCAGCAGCAGGTATTTAAGAAACGACAACAGGGCATGGTAAATGAACAGCAGGAGCTGTTGGCCCCTTATAGAATGATGGCAGCGGACCATTCCTTGAGTTCTCCTGTCGTGCCGGTGCTATCCCTGAGTGCCCAGAGAGGTAGTAAGATATGTTGTGAACTGGGTCCTAAGGCTATTGCTGTTTTTTTTGTAAAGTACCCCGTACCGGTGTGGCTGTCCAAGAGGGGACGGAGTCTAAAAAGGCGGTGGTGAATACAAAACCAGAATTGGTTACTGGTCGTGTGTTGGTACCGCCTAAAAATGACAATTCGACCATTGATAACTGGGTAGCTCCAATAGAAGGGGTTGACGTCAAAGTGGGAGGCGACTTGTTAGTCCACAACACCAGGGGGAGTAACACAGACCCCACAGCTGATGGTGACACTACGAAAGTAGAAAGAGAGGTCAGTCAGGAGGTGTTAAGCGAGGTGAGAAAGTCCCACTCTCGTCGTCAAAGGTGCGAGGGCCACAAAAAAGTTGCTCCTGTAGCCTTTGCTAAAAGGGTAAATAAAGAAAATGCAATGCTGTGTGCCTTTATTCCAAGTGTGGATCCGCCTTAAGAAATAGAGGAGGTGGCCAGTCTTGACCAAGAGGTGGAGCCGGTCAGGCAGCGGTATCAGGGTGACGTGCAGCATCTAAGGAAAAACAGGGAGATCGTGTCCCAGGACCTGCTGAGCCTGGAGTCTGAAGGTCCGAAAATAAACCAGGTTGTGAGGAACATGCCGAGAGTACTGGAGGAAAGCAGCGAGGAAATCAACAAATGGAAAGAAATGTTCCAGAGAAATAAAGAGGAGGTTTTTCAATTGGAGCTTGATAAAGCGGAGTGTGAAGATGAGTTGTGCGAGATGAAAGATCGTTTCTCCCTGGTACAGTTAGAGCTGTACCAAGTGAAGCAAAGGCTGGATGAGGGTCTACACCAGAGGGATAGGCAGCTATCTGCCTTAAAAGGGGCGCTGCAGGATGAAGTTTCTGGACGGGATCAAGACCTAGAACAACTGCGCGAACAGTTCGACCGGGAGCTGTGTGAATCGAAGAAGGAGTATTGTGAACTCATGAGGGAGCTGAAGAAATTCCAGGACCAAGTAAAGCCTCTAATGCAGGAGAATCAGCGGCTAGAGGACTCTCTGTACCAGCGAGACTGGGAGCTATCCGCCCTGAAAGAGGCATTAAAAGATTAAGTGTCTGGTCACGACAGTGAGGCAGAATTCAATAGGGAACTGCAATAAACTAAGAGAGACTATGAGGATCTTCTCAAGGTTAAGGAAAAACTAGAGGATGATAAGGCGGATGCAGAGCACATGGGCCAAGTGATTGAGACTACTCTACAGCAGGGTTCTCCAACTCCAGTCCTCAAGGCCCACCAACAGGCCATGTTTTCAGGATTTCCTTAGTATTTCTCATGATAATTGCATCACCTGCACAGGCAAATAATTCCATCACCTGTGCAATACCTGTGCAATACTAAGGAAATCCTGAAAACATGACCTGTTGGTGGGCCTTGAGGACTGGAGTTGGGGAACCCTGCTCTACAGGACACCCATGATGAGAATGATGATCTCCGCAGAAAGATCTCGGGACTGGAAGCTCAGGTGAAGGAGCTGCAGACGTTCTGTGATGATCTCCTGAGGGCAGAGACATGCCTTAAGGATAGAATCTGCAGGATGGAAGCGGAGCGGAAAAAGATGGAGGAGTCTATCGGAAAAGCCACAGACCATGGTCAGGAGTTGGCCACTGGAGATGGGAGGTATGAAACAAATAGCTCCTCGAATAATGCGAGCTCGGATGATTCGGTGGATGTAGGAGCTGAGATCAAGGAGCTCAAGGAGA
Organism: Phyllobates terribilis; assembly: GCF_046119375.1. Classification (NCBI taxonomy): domain Eukaryota; kingdom Metazoa; phylum Chordata; class Amphibia; order Anura; family Dendrobatidae; genus Phyllobates; species Phyllobates terribilis. Next base: position 198,868,722 of record NW_027362764.1, read on the forward strand.
CACTACAAGCCCATTTGAAGCAAGAGAAGCTTGAGAGACTGGCTGTTGAGAGCCGAGTGGGCACATTGGAGACAGAGAGGTCTGAGAAAGCTCTACTGTTAAAGGAGCAGTTGAAGCAGGAAGAGCTTCGGAGATGGGCTGCTGAGAGGCGAGTAACTGAGCTAGAGGAAGAAGTTTTCGAGCTCAAAGGTCGTCTTGCAAAGTACCAATCAGTGAAAGAGGCCTCCTTGGAGAAAGAAAAGAGCAAACAAGTTGCGCTTAATCCTTTAAACCATGAGAAGATGAACCTGAGGAGAGCTTATAGAGTGTTAAAAGAAGATAAGTATGAAATGGAAGTGGTCAAAACGAGAATTCTTGAGTTCATAGCTGTGAGTCAGCTCAGGGGAAGCATACAGGGTGAAGAAGCTGAAAGTCAGTTGTCCCTGAAACCAGAGCCAGATGATCATTTGGAGACCACTGGTGAGACAGAAACGTCTCGGTACCAGTGCCTCATAGAGGTACCCGAAGATTTGAGAGAAGAATGCACAAGAGAGTCAGTGCATGAAGAGTTTAAGAAGGCTGTGGGAGCCTGTAAGGTGTACTCAACTTCAGAAGCTAAACAGCTGGTGGTCCTGTTCACAACCGAAATCACAGTGAAGAGGGTGGCTATCCTAAGTGACGTGCACTGGCGATGTGTTCGCACAAAGTGGTTTGTCCGGTTGAAGACGGAACAAGCCATTAGACAACTGGAGCTTATGAGAAAAGCTCAAAATCTGCGGGAAGAAGTCATTCAGGTGCCTCATGCTCTGGTAAGAAAGCTCATTGGGAGAAATGGCCGAACCATGCAAATGATGGTAAAGAAGTCTGGTGTGATAAAAATAAGCAGTCCACGTGATCATCAGGACTGGATACCGGATGAAGAAAGCATGGTGTCATTCTCTGCTGTAGGCACAGAAGAAAATCTTGCATATATACGAATGCTGATGGAGTACCGAGTGACCTACCTGCGAGAGGTTAGAACAGTTGAATCTCGCCAGACTGCGACGCCTGTAGAAAGACAGCATCACCTGAGCAGCAGAAGATGGCAGCTGTCTATAAATTGTGAGACCAGACAGAGAAAGGGCCCCCTAAATATTAGAACAGCTACAGCAGAAGTTAGAGACCTTTCAGGATGTCCTGAGGGTAGTGGGCATGGGTTTAGAGGTAGTGAGACCTCCAGTAACTCTGGTCTGAGAGGCCCATGCAAACGTCCCAATAGAGTACGAGACAGTACGGAGTCGGACCGGACCTTATATACAAGCGCAAGTGAGTCGCACTGCTGTATTGACCGCTGGGATCAGGGGAGGTCAGACAAGGTTATGACTAGGAATTAGTGACTTGACGAAGTTGGAGACAATGACGGATGGTAGGTCCCTAAGGAATGGGCTAATGTTGATGACTAATGTTCCAGGGGCTGAGCAGCGCAAATGTTAAGTACATGGTCTCTGTATGAACTGTGGGTTATAATGTGATTGTGTATATTATGTGTTCAACCCCACAAGTTTGAACAGGGGGGGATATGTAATGCAGCGGCTGGCTGCATTGCCAAAATGTCACAGGGGGTGTGGTCTGGATGACCACGTACCTCCCCTACAGGTGACTGATCACATGACTGTGACATCATCACAGGTCCTGTGTGCACAGAAGGATATATAAATCCTGGTGGTTTTGAAACAGTGTGAAAGGCATGAGGCCTGATCTCTGTGTCTGGGACAGCATTAGCCTGGAAAGGCATGAGTCCTGGTCCCTGTGTCTGGGACACCGTTAGCCTGGAAAGGCATGAGGCCTGGTCCCTGTGTCTGGGACACCATTAGCCCTGGAAGGCACGTGGCCTGGAGACCACGTCTGGGGAGCCTTAAAACATAGCTGTGGCAGAACAGAGCTGAGAGAAGCAGCTAAGACCCGGCAAAGGTAAAAAACGGTTCTTTATATGGACATTGATGTTGTTTACTTGCTGAAGTCTGTATCTGAAGCCAAGCGGGCTTAGCTGCCACTGAAAAGGCTCTAGGATATTACGTGTGTAACATTCCTGCTAGCCACTGTGATGGACTATGTTATAAGCAGTTTATGATGTGTAATAAACTGCTGGACTTCTTATTACTGGAGAACTTTGCATGTGTGCTTTAATTGACCCGGTGAAGTGAGTGCCCCTCAACATGATGAATAGCGCTACCTTACAGTGGTGACAGCTGGAGAAGGGGACTGAAGGAGATGTGAGGGAATAGCGTCACTGGTGCAGGTAGTAGGGCGAGAAGATGCAAGGAGCTTGATAACTACATATTCCGTGACTGGTTCGAAGTCAGAAAGTGAACAAGATACAATGTGGCGGGGGAGAGCATGCATAACGTTTGGGGATTGGGAGAAAATTTCCTGTCAGATATGGTCAATTTTTTCTTTGAAATAATTGACCAGATCGTCAGTGCTGAGGTCGGTGGTCGGGGCTTGTGGTGTTTGAGGAGAGAATAAAACGTGTCAAAGAGGCGTTTAGGATTATTGGAAAGTGAGATGATGAGGTTGTTAAAGTATGTTTGTTTGTAGAGGTGAAGGGCAGAGTTATATGTTTTCAGCATGAATTTATAATGGAGGAAATCTTCGTGCAGATTAGATTTTCTCCACAGCCGTTCAGCGCATCAGGAGCACCGCTGGAGAAGACATGTTTGAGGCGTGTGCCAGGGTTGTCGCCGTCTATGCCGAATTGTTCTTTGTGTAGGAAGTGCGGCTTCATCCAGGGCGCATAGCAGTACTTCATAATAATGCTTCAATGCAAAGTCGGGTCATGAGAGGGAGGAGATTGGGGCCAATGATGATTGCAACTTTTTCATAAATTTCTGGGTGTTAATGGCGCGTAGATTTCTATAAGTGTAGAAAGTGGGGGTGTCTTGAGTAGAGTCACAGTTGTTGACAGATAATGAAAGAAGATTATGGTCAGAGAGTGGAAGGGGAGAGGTAGTAAAGTCATGTACTGAGCAAAGCCGGGAGAAGATCAGATCCAATGTGTTCCCGTCTTCATGTGTAGGAGAATTTGCAAGTTGTGAAAGGCCAAAGGAGGAAGTTAGTGATAAAAGATGAGCTGCAGGTGGGGAAAAAGAATCACCAATTGGGATGTTAAAATCTCCCATGATTATCGTGGATGTCGCAGGATAGAAAATTTGGAAGCCAGGCAGCAAAGTGATCCAGGGACTGACGGGAGGGACCTGGAGGGCAATAGACAACCACCACTCGCAAGAAGGGCTGGTAGAGTCTGACTGTGTGGGCCTCAAAAGAAGGGAAGATAAGGGAGGGTACTGGGGTGATAACCTGAAAAGTACATTTAGTTGAAAGAAGCAGCCCCCAGCCACCTGATCTGTTGTCAGGTCTGGGGGTATGAGAGAAGTGTAGACCACTGTAGGAGAGAGCTGCCGCGGCGGTGGTGTCCGACTGCTGGATCCAGGTTTCGGTGAGAGCCAGAAGGTTGAGGGAATTAGAGAGGAAAAAGTCATGGATGTAAGAGAGTTTATTACATGCTGAGCGCGAATTTCAAAGGGCACAGTTGAATGAGACAGAAGATATGCAGGGAATATTAATGAGATTAGCAGGGTTTCTGAATGTAACAGGGAAAGAGTTAGTGTTATTATTACTGGAGGCTCCTGGATTAGGAGAAATAATTTTTTCGTTCAATATGGCCATGTGAGGGCTTATTTTTTGCTGGACGAGTTGTACTTTTAAACACCATCACTGGTTTTACCATATCGTGTGCTGGAAAATGGGAAAAAAATTCCAAGTGCAGTGAAACTGCAAAAAAAATGCAATTCCACAGTTGTTTTTTGGGTCCTTTTTTTACCACGTTCACAGATTGCTAAAACTGACCTGCCATAGTTCATAGACACCAAACATGTATAAGTTCTTTTTTATTTAAGTGGTGAAAAAAAAATCCAAAGCTTGCTAAAAAAACAAAAAAAAATGACGCCATTTTCTGAGACCCTTAGCTTCTCCATTTTTCGGGATCTGGGGCCAGGTGAGGGCTTATTTTTTGCGTGCAGGGCTGATGTTTTTATTGATACCATTTTGGAGTAGATCCGATGTTTTGATCGCCCGTTATTGCATTTTATTGCAAAGTTGTAGCGACCAAAAAAACTTAATTCTGGCGTTTAAAATTTTTTTCTCGTTACGCCGTTTACTGATTGTATTAATTCTTCTTTTATATTGATAGATCCGGCGATTCTGAACGCGGCAATACCAAATATGTGTATGTGTTTTTTTTATATATATATATATTTTATTTTGAATGGGGCGAAAGGGGGGTGACTTAAACTTTTATATATTTTTTATTTTTTTTATTTTTTTAAAAACTTTTTTTTTACACTTTCTGCTTGCTTCTATAGTCTCCAGAAGAGACTAGAAGCAGCAGTTGTCTGATTGCTTCTACTGCATACAAGCGATGAGCAGATCGCTTGTATGCAGGAGAAATGCTCACTTGCTGTGAGCGCTGACCACTAGGTGGCGCTCATAGCAATTGAGACATGACAACCACAGGCGTCTGCTGCAGACCCTGAGTTGTCATGCCCACACATTGGTGACCCGCGATCACGTGACGGGGTCACTGATGGGCGGGGCTTAGGACTCCCGGAATCGCGAGTTAAATGCCACTGTCAGAGATTTAACATGTTAACAGCCGCGGGTGGATTGCGATTCCAATGATCAGCTGACATGTGCTCGCTTCAGTGCGGGCTCACCGCCGGAGCCCCCGCTGAACCGGCCTTCCCGACCTGGTGCGTACTATTACTGACCAGGTCGGAAGGGGGTTAAGGAACATCCTTTCCAGGGTAAAGACTTGTGTATAAGGTAAAATAAATAACCAAAAACAAAAATAATCCTCCACACCTTGGGCTATGTTCACAAGTAGCATTTTTTATGCGTTTTTGCACGTTTGTATTGCTTTCAACCGTGACAAATGCATTCACCGGGAAATGTCATTTTAACATTTTACAACCTTATCTGGCCATGCCCTGTGTGACAAATGCATACAGTGCTAAAAAGACATGGGAACAGCATGGGGAAGACCCCTGGAAGCATCTCTGACACCCAGGTAACTGCCTAAAAGTGTGGCCATCAGAAGTGATCCTTGCCGCATCAGAAGATGCAGACTTGCAACTATCCCCGTGCAAGTCCTTGTCCCAGGGCAGTGTTCAATTGTACCTCCCCCATAACTTGCAATACAAGTGCAAGTATGCAGCCTGCCACCCACCCACTCCCAGGCTGCAATACCATACTGCTTGCTTGCTTGCACTTGAAATTGGGCCTTTTAGGCATGTGGAGGTTGAATCTGGCCACCACGTCATGGCTGCGTCGGTAGCCTGGTATTCATACTCAGTCCCCAGCCGCCCGGCGGCCGGGTGTCCACGCTTGGTCCCCAGCCGCCAGGGTGCGGCCGGGTGCCCACACACAGTCCCCAGCCGCGTGGGGGTGGCCGGGTGTCCATTAATGGTCCCCAGCCGCCCCTATTTGTCCCGGTGTGCCTTATACACAAGCGTGCATATCAAAACATTACCTGTGCCCTCCCCAGTGCATTTAGTGGGAAGGACAGCCTAACCACAAACACGTGGACAAGTGAATGTGGCCAGGAATGGTCCATCTCACTGACGCCTTCACACTGGGTTAATATTGTGGAAGCCGGGACACAGTTGGACACTGGGATGCAACACGTCCTCCAGACATAGAGGATTGCGGGTCCTGGGTCAATCAGGCTTCAACACAAAGTTCAGAAGGTAGACAGCAGCAGTGGTCGGCCTCCTACACAACGAGTAAATTATTCATGATCATGAGGCCATCCACCTCCTTAGCTTTCTGTTCCTTGGAATGCAAGCGCATGTATGTAGTAGCAGCTAGGCCTGAGGTGGTCAGCGTTTTGGCGCATATTCTACCTCCTTCGAGGATTGCTGGATGTTTTCCTGCTACTATCCCAGTTCTATGACTCCCGTTAAAACAAAGCTTCAGGTGATGAATGATGGATGAGGTGATGGCAAAGGAGAAAGAGCAGGAGGAACAGGGACCATTCACATCAATATCAGGCCAGCCAACCACACATGTCTTGTAGGATATGTTTCTGTACCAAAAGGAGCGGTTCAGCTACACAGTTATAAGGCATACAGTGAATGCAATGCCTACCAAAAATTTCGAGGCACTCCAATGCCCCTTGGAAGTGACATGGAGGTCAGAGGGCCTTAACTAAACCGTTTTTTCCATTTATAGCAACTGGGTCTCCTGTACACTGTTGGCCTAAGCAGGGAATGGAAGGCTTTCCAAAAATTATTAGGCACTGCAATGCCCCTTGAAACAGACGTGGATTAAAAACCTTCTACCCATTATTGGGGAGTGGGTCTCCCTTAGTGTTCGCCTATGCATTGAAAAGCAAAAGCTGACAAAAATTAGGAGGAAATGCAATGCCCGTTGCAAGAGTCGTGGAGGTTAGAGGTAATTAAAATCAACATGTCAATGCCCCTTGGAAGAGCTGTGGAGTTCAGAGTGGTTTAAGAAGACGGTTTTAATGCCCCTTAGAAGAGACGTGGAGTTCAGAGTCGTTTAACAAGACAGTTTTAATGCCCCTTGGAAGAGATGTGGAGGTCACAGTAGCTTAACAAGATGGTTTTAATGCCCCTTGGAAGAGACGTGGAGTTCAGAGTAGTTTAACAAGACAGTTTTAATGCCCCTTGGAAGAGTGGTGGAGGTTACAGTGGAATGAAAAGACAATATCAATGCCCTGTGGAAGAGACGTGGAGGTCACAGTAGCTTAACAAGATGGTTTTAATGCCCCTTGGAAGAGTGGTGGAGGTCGCAGTGGAATAAAAAGACAATATCAATGCCCCTTGGAAGAGTGGTGGAGGTTACAGTGGAATAAAAAGACAATATCAACGCCCTGTGGAAGAGACGTGGAGGTCACAGTAGCTTAACAAGACACTTTTAATGCCCCTTGGAAGAGTGGTGGAGGTCGCAGTGGAATAAAAAGACAATATTAACGACCCTTGGAAGAGACGTGGAGGTCACAGTAGCTTAACAAGATGATTTTAATGCCCCTTACAAGAGCCATGCAGTACAGCATATTAAAAATATTATTCCCATTATTGGGGAGTGGGTCTCCCATAGTCTTTGCCTATGCCTTCCAAGCAAAAGCTGTCAAAAATTAGGAAGGGGGAACTTGCAATGTCCCTTACAAGAGCCATGCAGTACAGCATATTAAAAACATTATTCCCATTATTGGGGAGTGGGTCTCCCATAGTCTTTGCCTATGCCTTCCAAGCAAAAGCTGCCAAAAATTAGGACAGAGGAACTTGCAATGCTGGCAACATGGACCACGGTCACCCTGGTGGTATAGTGGTCGTGGAGGCTGAGGATAAGGAGAAGAGCAAAAAACAGCCGAAATGAGGAAGCGTATACCCATGTTTGGGTGTGAAGCGATGCATGGGAATACACCTCCCGAAATAACACAGTGGATTTGACTTTATGCTACTCTGCTGTCATTTGGTGGTGATGAGAAGTCTGGCCCAATCCAGCCCTTGTTCATTTTGATAAGGGTCAGCTTGTCAGCATTGTCAGTTGACAGGCGAGTGCGCTTATCAGTTATAATTCCCCCAGCGACACTAAAAACACGCTCCGATAACACGCTAACGGCAGGGCAGGCCAGGACCTCCAAGGCATACAGAGTGAGTTCATTCCAAGTGTCCAGCTTGGATACCCAATAATTAAAAGGCACAGAGGAATCACGGAGGACGCTGGTACTCCCTCACCATCTTATGAAACTTTCCACTCCTTGTGAGAGTACCCTGCGCCTCAGGGCCTGTAAGCTGGGCAGGACTCAGAAAACTGTCCTAGAACATTGACAGTGTTCCCCTGCCTCTGCTGGATTGGAGTTGCGTCTCTCTCGCCTGTATGCCTTAGTTGGGCAGCGAACTGTGACCTCTGCCGCTACCGTGTTCAGATGGGAATTTTTTTAACAGTTCTGCAGCAAGGGCCTTCTGGTACTGCCCCATTTTTGTAGACCTCTCCAACTCAGGAATAAGAGAGTGAAAGTTCTCCTTGTAGAGGGGGTCTAAAAGTGTCATCAACCAGTAATGACTGTCACCCAACATTTTGACAATGCAAGGGTCACGGTTAAGGCAGCGTAACATAAAGTCAACCATGGGTGCCAGACTGGTAACGGGCAAGACTTCCGTGTCCTCACCAAGATGACGACTGATAGTGTTGAGCGATCACTAAAATGCTCGGGTGCTCGAAGCTCGGGCCGAGCTTACCATGATACTCGGGTGCTCGACCCGAGCAACGAGCCCAATGTTAGTCTATGAGAGACCCGAGCATTTTTGCGGCAGAACCCCTGGCAGTCTGTAGAAAGCCTAAAAAGTGCCCAAAACGATAGTGACAGTGCTCAAAAGACATGGGGGCAGCATGGGGATCGCCCCTGGAAGCATTTCTGACCCCCAGGTCACTGCTGTCAACAACATGGTCAGAGGTATTAAGCCACTTTTGCGGCCTCACAATAAAACGCTCAAAAATGAAAGTGAAACGGTTTTCCTGTGAAATATGTTAAGGAATTTCCTTTCCAGGGTAAAAACTTGTGTATAAGGTAACATAAATAACCAAAAACAAAAATACTCCTCCACACCTTGAGCTATATTCACAAGTAGCATTTTTCATGAGTTTTTGCACTTTTGTATTGCTTTCAACCGTGACAAATGCGTTCAACGGGAAATGTCATTTTAACATTTTACAACCTTATCTGGCCATATGCTGTGTGACACATGCATACAGTGCTGAAAAGACAAGGGATCAGCATGGGGAAGACCCCTGGAAGCATCTCTGACCCCCAGGTCACTGTCTAAAAGTGTGCCCATCAGAAGTGATCCTTGCCAAATCAGAAGATGCAGACTTGCAACTATCCCCGTGCAAGTCCTTGTCCCAGGGCAGTGTTCAATTGTACCTCCCCCATTCCTTGCAATGCAAGCGAAAATATGCAGCCAACCACCCACACACCCGCAGGCTGCAATACCATACTGCTAGCTTTCACTTGAAATGGGACCTTTTAGTTTGGAGGAGGCCGAAGCTGGCCACTACCTCATGGCCGCTTCGGCAGCGAGGTATCCATACTCTGTCCCCAGCCGCCCGGTGGCCGGGTGTCCACGCTCGGTCCCCAGCCGCCAGGTGGCGACCAGGTGTCCATACTCGGTCCCCAGCCGCCCTGATTTCTCCTGTCACCTTCCCCCACACTTTTCTTAGCCTGGCCTGCTTTAGGGCAGCATTGGACGAGCCCACCAGAGAACCAGACTCCTCCGGTGGGCCCTGGCTTCTCCATCAGGGGAGTTGAGAGTGCCTAGGTGAGGAGCATGATGATGATGATAGAAGTTAGCATCTGCTTTGTTTTCTTGGAATGCAAGCTTTGTTTTCTTCGAATGTATGTAGTAGCGGCTAGGCCTGAGGTGGTCCGCGTTTTGGCGCATTTCCTACCTCCTCCGAGGATTGCTAGATGTTTTCCTGCTACTATCCCAGTTCTATGTCTCCCGTTAAAACAAAGCTTCAGGTGATAAATGATGGATGAGGTGGTGGCAAAGGAGAAAGAGCAGGAGGAACAGGGACCATTCACATCAATATCAGGCCAGTCAACCAGATATGTCTTGTAGGATATGTTTCTGTAAAAAAAGGAGCGGTTCGGCTACACAGTTATAGGGCATACAGTGAGTGCAATGCCTACCAAAAATTTCGAGCCACTCCAATGCTCCTTGGAAATGACATGGAGGTCAGAGGGCGTTAACTAAACCTTTTTTTCGATTTATAGCAACTGTTGGCCTAAGCAGTGAATGGAAGGCTTTCCAAAAATTATGAGGAACTGCAATGCCCCCTTACAAGAGCCATGTGTGGCACTCCAGGGGTCTGGTCACCACAGTAATAGAGATATTACGTCGGAGAGCAAGTGGGAGGTTTCCTGGTCAGGATCCCTTAAACATGCAACATCCTCTTGCCCCAGTCCTGGGAGGGGAGAATTCTGCCCTTTTAAACTGGATCTGGGGCAGTGTTGAGTGAGTCAGAGAACAGTCAGAGTCAGAGTGAGAGCAAGGGAAAGTAACAGCAAGGAGCTCTGTAGGAGCTAGGAGCTAAAGACCAGGGGCTGGAAGTTGAGCAGAGCTCGCCCTGGAAGAAGACAATAGGAACCGGACACAGGAGTCCGAAGCTGTGAGGACTTATATATCCAGCAGCAGAAACCAGCCGGCAGGGGATTTCAGGTCCTCTGGCCATAGAAGCCCGGAGGCTCAGTCACAAGCAAGGGACCAGCACCGCCATCGTGGAGCGGAGGCTAACAGAAGGCCCCAAGTCACCAGCCATACGGGTGAGCACTACACGGTGCACTCAGGGACGTGGGCTACTTCTACCCGCTTACAGCAAGGTAGCCAGGAAGAGTGCAGACAGACGGGGAGGCCTACAGCTCCACCTGGCCAGGGGAACTCCTGCTTGCTCACAGACTGACCTGGCCTCTTATGCAAGCCAGTACTCCCGGGAGGGTCTACCTTATAATCATCAGTAAAGACCCTGAACTGCACTGCAAAGACTCTGAGTCGTTCCTGCTGCGCTCGTGCACCATCACCCCCATCATCCACACTCACTGCCCTGAGGCTATACTCCTCCCGAGGGGAGTTATCCCATTCTATGCTGCGCACACAAAACCAGCCTCAGCGGTCTGCCTCGCAGCGGTGGCACTCCCTGACCGCAATCCACGGGTGGCGCAGTCGGACAATTAACCTCAAAACCTAAGAAAGACTGCCACTGCTTTGACCAGCCTGAGCCACGGGACCGGGTCACCGCCACGGAGACTACAGACCCCAGAGTCCCGGCACCGGGTTTCCCACACACATGTACACACGGCCCAGGGGGCGCGTCACATGCAGTACAGCATATTACAAACATAAGTCCCATTATTGGGGAGTGGGTGTCCCATAGTATTTGCTTATGCCTTGCAAGCAAAAGCTGCCAAAAATTAGGATGGAGCAAATTGCAATGCCCCTTACAAGAGCCATGCAGTACAGCATATTACAAACATAAGTCCCATTATTGGGGAGTGGGTCTCCCATAGTATTTGCTTATGCTTTCCAAGCAAAAGCTGCCAAAAATTAGGACGGAGCAACTTGCAATGCCCCTTACAAGAGCCATGCAGTACAGCATATTACAAACATATGTCCCATTATTGGGGAGTGGGTCTCCCATAGTATTTGCTTATGCATTCCCATCAAAAGCTGCCAAAAATTAGGACGGAGCAACTTGCAATGCCCCTTACAAGAGCCATGCAGTACAGCATATTACAAACATAAGTCCCATTATTGGGGAGTGGGTGTCCAATGGTATGTGCTTATGCTTTCCCAGCAAAAGCTGCCAAAAATTAGGATGGAGCAACTTGCAATGCCCCTTACAAGAGCCATGCTGTACAGCATATTACAAACATAAGTCCCATTATTGGGGAGTGGGTCTCCCATAGTATTTGCTTATGCTTTCCCAGAAAAAGCTGCCAAAAATTAGGACGGAGCAACTTGCAATGCCCCTTACAAGAGCCATGCTGTACAGCATATTACAAACATAAGTCCCATTATTGGGGAATGGGTCTCCCATAGTATTTGCTTATGCTTTCCCAGAAAAAGCTGCCAAAAATTAGGATGGAGCAACTTGCAATGCCCCTTACAAGAGCCATACAGTACAGCATATTACAAACATAAGTCCCATTATTGGGGAGTGGGTGTCCCATAGTATTTGCTTATGCCTTGCAAGCAAAAGCTGCCAAAAATTAGGACGGAGCAACTTGCAAAGCCCCTTACAAGAGCCATACAGTACAGCATATTACAAACATAAGTTCCATTATTGAGGACTAGGTCTCCCATAGTATTTCCTTATGCTTTCCCAGCAAAAGCTGCCAAAAATTAGGACGGAGCAACTTGCAATGACCCTTGCAAGAGCCATGCAGTACAGCATATTACAAACATAAGTCTCATTATTAGAGAGTGGGTCTCCCATAGTATTTGCTTATGCTTTCCCAGCAAAAGCTGCCAAAAATTAGGACGGAGCAACTTGCAATGCCCCTTACAAGAGCCATGCAGTACAGCATATTACAAACATAAGTCCCATTATTGGTGAGTGGGTGTCCCATAGTATTTGCTTATGCCTTGCAAGCAAAAGCTGCCAAAAATTAGGACGGAGCAACTTACAATGACCCTTACAAGAGCCATGCAGTATAGCATATTACAAACATAAGTCCCATTATTGGGGAGTGGGTCTCCCATAGTATTTGCTTATGCTTTCCCAGCAAAAGCTGCCAAAAATTAGGACGGAGCAACTTGCAATGCCCCTTACAAGAGCCATGCAGTACAGCATATTACAAACATAAGTCCCATTATTGGGGAGTGGGTGTCCCATGGTATTTGCTTATGCTTTCCCAGCAAAAGCTGCCAAAAATTAGGACGGAGCAACATGCAATGCCCCTTACAAGAGCCATACAGTACAGCATATTACAAACATAAGTTCCATTATTGAGGAGTAGGTCTCCCATAGTATTTCCATATGCTTTCCCAGCAAAAGCTGCCAAAAATTAGGACGGAGCAACTTGCAATGCCCCTTACAAGAGCCATGCAGTATAGCATATTACAAACATAAGTCCCATTATTGGGGAGTGGGTGTCCCACAGTATTTGCTTATGTTTTCCCAGCAAAAGCTGCCAAAAATTAGGACGGAGAAACTTGCAATGCCCCTTACAAGAGCCATGCAGTACAGCATATTACAAACATAAGTCCCATTATTGGGGATTCGGTCTCCCATAGTATTTGCTTATGCTTTCCCAGCAAAAGCTGCCAAATATTAGGACGGAGCAACTTGCAATGCCCCTTATAAGAGCCATGCAGTACAGCATATTACAAACATAAGTCCCATTATTGGGGATTGGGTGTCCCATAGTATTTGCTTATGCCTTGCAAGCAAAAGCTGCCAAAAATTAGGACGGAGCAACTTGCAATGCCCCTTACAAGAGCCATGCAGTACAGCATATTACAAACATAAGTCCCATTATTGGGGAGTGGGTCTCCCATAGTATTTGCTTATGCTTTCCCAGCAAAAGCTGCCAAAAATTAGGACGGAGCAACTTGCAATGCCCCTTACAAGAGCCATGCAGTACAGCATATTACAAACATAGGTTCCATTATTGGGGAGTGGGTGTCCCATGGTATTTGCTTTTGCTTTCCCAGCAAAAGCTGCCAAAAATTATAATGGAGCAACTTGCAATGCCCCTTACAAGAGCCATGCAGTACAGCATATTACAAACATAAGTCCCATTATTGGGGAGTGGGTGTCCCATAGTATTTGCTTATGCCTTGCAAGCAAAAGCTGCCAAAAATTAGGACGGAGCAACTTGCAATGCCCCTTACAAGAGCCATGCAGTACAGCATATTACAAACATAAGTCCCATTATTGGGGAGTGGGTGTCCCATAGTATTTGCTTATGCCTTGCAAGCAAAAGATGCCAAAAAATTAGGACGGAGCAACTTGCAATGCCCCTTACAAGAGCCATGCAGTACAGCATATTACAAACATAAGTCCCATTATTGGGGAGTGGGTGTCCCATAGTATGTGCTTATGCCTTGCAAGCAAAAGCTGCCAAAAATTAGGACGGAGCAACTTGCAATGCCCCTTACAAGAGCCATGCAGTACAGCATATTACAAACATAAGTCCCATTATTGGGGAGTGGGTGTCCCATGGTATTTGCTTATGCTTTCCCAGCAAAAACTGCCAAAAATTAGGACGGAGCAACTTGCAATGCCCCTTACAAGAGCCATGCAGTACAGCATATTACAAACATAAGTCCCATTATTGGGGAGTGGGTGTCCCATAGTATTTGCTTATGCCTTGCAAGCAAAAGCTGCCAAAAATTAGGACGGAGCAACTTGCAATGCCCCTTACAAGAGCCATGCAGTATAGCATATTACAAACATAAGTCCCATTATTGGGGAGTGGGTGTCCCATAGTATTTGCTTATGCCTTGCAAGCAAAAGCTTCCAATAATTAGGACCGAGCAACTTGCAATGCCCCTTGCAAGAGCCATGCAGTACAGCATATTATAAACATAAGTCCCATTATTGGGGAGTGGGTCTTCCATAGTATTTGCTTATGCTTTCCCAGCAAAAGCTGCCAAAAATTAGGACAGGGCAACTTGCAATGCCCCTTACAAGAGCCATGCAGTACAGCATATTACAAACATAAGTCCCATTATTGGGGAGTGGGTCTCCCATAGTATTTGCTTATGATTTCCCAGCAAAAGCTGCCAAATATTAGGACGGAGCAACTTGCAATGCCCCTTATAAGAGCCATGCAGTACAGCATATTACAAACATATGTCCCATTATTGGGGAGTGGGTGTCCCATAGTATTTGCTTATGCCTTGCAAGCAAAAGCTGCCAAAAATTAGGACGGAGCAACTTGCAATGCCCCTTACAAGAGCCATGCAGTACAGCATATTACAAACATAAGTTCCATTATTGGGGAGTGGGTATCCCATAGTATTTGCTTATGCCTTGCAAGCAAAAGCTGCCAAAAATTAGGACGGAGCAACTTGCAATGCCCCTTACAAGAGCCATGCAGTACAGCATATTACAAACATAAGTCCCATTATTGGGGAGTGGGTCTCCCATAGTATTTGCTTATGCTTTCCCAGCAAAAGCTGCCAAAAGTTAGGACGGAGCAACTTGCAATGCCCCTTACAAGAGCCATGCAGTACAGCATATTACAAACATAAGTTCCATTATTGGGGAGTGGGTGTGCCATGATATTTGCTTATGCTTTCCCAGCAAAAGCTGCCAAAAATTAGGACGGAGCAACTTGCAATGCCCCTTACAAGAGCCATGCAGTACAGTATATTACAAACATAAGTCCCATTATTGGGGAGTGGGTGTCCCATAGTATTTGCTTATGCCTTGCAAGCAAAAGCTGCCAAAAATTAGGACTGAGCAACTTGCAATGCCCCTTACAAGAGCCATGCAGTACAGCATATTACAAACATAAGTCCCATTATTGGGGAGTGGGTCTCCCTTAGTATTTGCTTATGCTTTCCCAGCAAAAGCTGCCAAAAGTTAGGACGGAGCAACTTGCAATGCCCCTTACAAGAGCCATGCAGTACAGCATATTACAAACATAAGTTCCATTATTGGGGAGTGGGTGTGCCATGGTATTTGCTTATGCTTTCCCAGCAAAAGCTGCCAAAAATTAGGACGGAGCAACTTGCAATGCCCCTTAGAAGAGCCATGCAGTACAGCATATTACAAACATAAGTCCCATTATTGGGGAGTGGGTGTCCCATAGTATTTGCTTATGCCTTGCAAGCAAAAGCTGCCAAAAATTAGGACTGAGCAACTTGCAATGCCCCTTACAAGAGCCATGCAGTACAGCATATTACAAACATAAGTCCCATTATTGGGGAGTGGGTGTCCCATAGTATTTGCTTATGCCTTGCAAGCAAAAGCTGCCAAAAAATTAGGACGGAGCAACTTGCAATGCCCCTTACAAGAGCCATGCAGTACAGCATATTACAAACATAAGTCCCATTATTGGGAAGTGGGTGTCCTATAGTATTTGCTTATGCCTTGCAAGCAAAAGCTGCCAAAAATTAGGACGGAGCAACTTGCAATGCCGCTTACAAGAGCCATGCAGTACAGCATATTACAAACATAAGTCCCATTATTGGGGAGTGGGTGTCCCATGGTATTTGCTTATGCTTTCCCAGCAAAAACTGCCAAAAATTAGGACGGAGCAACTTGCAATGCCCCTTACAAGAGCCATGCAGTACAGCATATTACAAACATAAGTCCCATTATTGGGGAGTGGGTGTCCCATAGTATTTGCTTATGCCTTGCAAGCAAAAGCTGCCAAAAATTAGGATGGAGCAACTTGCAATGCCCCTTACAAGAGCCATGCAGTACAGCATATTACAAACATAAGTCCCATTATTGGGGAGTGGGTGTCCCATAGTATTTGCTTATGCCTTGCAAGCAAAAGCTGCCAAAAATTAGGACGGAGCAACTTGCAATGCCCCTTACAAGAGCCATGCAGTACAGCATATTACAAACATAAGTCCCATTATTGGGAAGTGGGTGTCCTATAGTATTTGGTTATGCCTTGCAAGCAAAAGCTGCCAAAAATTAGGACGGAGCAACTTGCAATGCCGCTTACAAGAGCCATGCAGTACAGCATATTACAAACATAAGTCCCATTATTGGGGAGTGGGTGTCCCATGGTATTTGCTTATGCTTTCCCAGCAAAAACTGCCAAAAATTAGGACGGAGCAACTTGCAATGCCCCTTACAAGAGCCATGCAGTACAGCATATTACAAACATAAGTCCCATTATTGGGGAGTGGGTGTCCCATAGTATTTGCTTATGCCTTGCAAGCAAAAGCTGCCAAAAATTAGGATGGAGCAGCTTGCAATGCCCCTTACAAGAGCCATGCAGTACAGCATATTACAAACATAAGTCCCATTATTGGGGAGTGGGTCTCCCATAGTATTTGCTTATGCTTTCCCAGCAAAAGCTGCCAAAAATTAGGACGGAGGAACTTGCAATGCTGACATCCTGGTGGTATAGTGGTGGTGGAGGCTGAGGATAAGGAGAAGAAGATTAAACAGCCGGAACGAGGAAGCGTATACCCATGTGTGGGTGTGAAGCGGTGCATGTGAATACACCTCCCGAAATAACACAGTGGATTTGACTTTATGTTACTCTGCTGTCATTTGGTGGTGATGAGAAGTCTTGCCCAATCCAGCCCTTGTTCATTTTGATAAGGGTCAGCTTGTCAGCATTGTCAGTTGACAGGCGAGTGCGCTTATCAGTTATAATTCCCCCAGCGGCACTGAAAACACGCTCCGATAACACGCTAGCGGCAGGGCAGGCCAGGACCTCCAAGGCGTACAGAGTGAGTTCATTCCAAGTGTCCAGCTTGGATACCCAATAATTAAAAGGCACAGAGGAATCACGGAGGACGCTGGTACGATCGGCAAGGTACTCCCTCACCGTCTTTTGAAACTTTCCACTCCTTGTGAGAGAACCCCGCGCCTCAGAGCCTGTAAGCTGGGCTGGTGTCAGAAAACTGTCCCAGAAAGTGGACAGTGTTCCCCTGCCTCTGCTGGATTGGAGTTGCATCTCTCTCGCCTGTACGCCTTGGTGGGGCAACGAACTGTGACCTCTGCCACTAGCGTGTTCAGATGGGAATTTTTTTAAGAGTTCTGCAGCAAGGGCCTTCTGGTATTGCCCCATTTTTGTAGACCTCTCCACCTCAGGAATAAGAGAGTGAAAGTTCTCCTTGTAGCGGGGGTCTAAAAGTGTCACCAACCAGTAATGACTGTCACCCAACATTTTGACAACGAGAGGGACACAGTTAAGGCAGCGTAGCATAAAGTCAGCCATGCGTGCCAGACTGGTAACGGGCAAGATTTCCGTGTCCTCACCAAGATGACGACTGACCATGCTCTCCTCCTCCTCCTCTTCCTCCTCTCCCTGTCCTCAGCCCACCCACGCTGAACCGACGGTATGACACTTGTACAGGTACTACCGTCTACAACGCATGATAGCAGCTCCTGTTCTTCCTCCTCCTCCTCCTCCTCCTCTCCCTCATTGTCCCCCAATGCACGTTGGGATGAGATGAGGCTGGGCTGTGTGTAATCGCCCGCTACGGCTTCTTGATCCATCTCATCATGCTCTGGCTGCAATGCCTCCTCTTTAATTCTCTGCAGAGAGAGTTGCAAAAGACAGACAAGTGGGATGCTCACACTAATGATGGCGTCATCGCCACTCACCATCTTGGTGGCCTCCTCAAAGTTTGTCAGGATGGTACATATGTCAGACATCCAGGTCCACTCCTGAGGTCTTATGTGTGGAATCTGACCTGAATATCGACGGCGTTGTTGCAGCTGGTACTCCACAACTGCTCTCTTCTGCTCACAAATCCTTTGCAACATGTGGAGGGTAGAGTTCCAATGTGTGGGGACATCACACACCAGTCGGTGTGCCGGAAGCTGCAAACACTGCTGCAACACAGCAAGTGCGGCGGAAGCTGTAGCCGACTTGCGAAAATTAGCTGACAGGCGGCGTACTTTCACGAGCAGATCTGGCAACTCGGGGTACGATTTAAGAAACCGCTGAACCACGAGGTTAAACACATGAGCCAGGCATGGTACGTGTGTGATTGATCTCACCTCGCCTCAGAGCCGCCACCAGGTTACGGCCATTGTCACACAAGACCATGCCGGGATGTAGGTTCAGTGGTCTCAGCCACAGATCTGCCTGCTCTTTTACAGCTGTCCACAACTCACAAGCAGTGTGAGGTTTATCACCTAAGCTTATGAGTTTCAGCACAGCCTGTTGCCGCTTGGCGGAGGCAGTACTGCAATGCTTCCAGCTTGTAACTGATGTGGTGATATCTGAGACGGAGACTGAACATGAGGAGGAGGAGGAGGAGGATGCGCAGGAGCTGTACACTGTGGGGGCAACTCTGACTGACATAGGGCCCGCAATCCTCGGTGTGGGGAGGATGTGTTCCGTCCCAAGGTCTGACTGGGTCCCGGCTTCCACTATGTTTACCCATTTTGCCGTCAGAGAGATGTACCGTCCCTGGCCACAAGCACTTGTCCACGTGTCCGTTGTCAGGTGGACTCTCCCAGTAACTGCGTTGTTGAGGGCACCGCAGATGCTTTGGGACACGTGCTTGTGTAGTGCGGGGATGGCACACCGGGCAAAATAGTGTCGGCTGGGGAAAGAGTACCGAGGGACAGCCACAGCCATAAGATTGCGCAAGGATTCCGTCTCCACCAGCCTAAATGGCAGCATTTCCAACGCAAGCAGTCGTGAAATGTGCGAATTTAGGACTGTGGCCTGTGGGGCGTTAGCTGCGAATTTCCGCTTTCGTTCAAATGTCTGGGATATGGACAAGTGAACGCTGCGGTGAGACGTGGACGTGGACGTTGATGCTGTTTCTTGAGAAACTGCCATAACAAGTGATGACTGAGAGGAGGGGGCATCTTTACAGGCAGTATGGACAGGGGATTGCCTTGCACACACAACAGGGGGTTCTATTGCACGCACAACAGTGGAAGAAGCAGTGGTGACACCCGCTGACACTGGTCATGGACCCTGGGTTTCGCCCCACAAAGTCGGGTGCTTTGCTGCCATGTGCCTGATCATGCTGGTGGTGGTCAGGCAGGTAGTTTTGTCACCCCTGCTGATGCTGGCATGGCAGGTGGAACATATGGCCTTTTTGGGGTTATCAGCAGAGTCTTTAAAAAAATTCCAGACTCTGGAAGACCTACCGCTTGTACTGGCAACGTCCCTCGTGTTGGTGTTACGGGGAACGGTTGCCTGCCTTCAGTCTGCGGCCACCACACTGCTTCTTCCTGCCTGTTGGGGTACTCTGCCTCCCTCCCCCTGTGTGCTGCTGGCCTCACTCTGCATGTCCTCCTTCCACGTTGGGTCAGTTACTAGATCATCCACCACCTCCTCCTCTTCCACTTGCGCACCACGATCCTCCTCCTCACTGCCTGGCAATTGTGTCTCGTCATTGTCCACCTCTTGTGACAGATTGCCAACGTTGACTTCCTGTGGCCTTGGCTGTTCAAATATTTGGGCATCGCAACATGGGATCTCCTCTTCCACCACTTCAAGCGTATCAGGCGAGGGGCCCAAATATGGAAATGGACCAGTGAACAGCTCTTCAGAGTGTCCAAGTGTGGGATCACTTGCTGTCTGACGACACTAGGCATGGTGGGAGGAAGGAGCATCAGGGTGAGGAGGAGTATGCAGTCGAGACTCACGGCTACTAAGAGTTGACCGTGTGGAAGACAGACCGGAGGTGGTGGTGCCCAGGTAACTGGAAGTATTGTCTGCTATCCAATTAATAACCTGTTCACACTGATCAGTTCTCAATACTGGTGTTGTTCTGTGCTTCCCTAGTAATTCGGTCAAGAAGTGGGAGCGAGAAGATGTGGCTGTTGGTTGTGGCACATTTTCACCTTGGCCACGGCCCCGTCCTCTGCACGAACCATCACCAGAACGTCCACTTCCACGTCCCTTGCCACGCGCCTTGCCCATTGTAAATGAAGTAAAATAGCTTACACTTGCACTATCAATGGAAAAAGGGTAATAAAGAGGAGATTAGAACCGTGGAAGAGGAAAACCACAGTTATTGTTTACTGGGGTATACCACACTTTTTTAAATAGAGATATTTGCGGCTGAACAGTGAGCGACACACTCAAACTGCTTTTTTTTTAGATACCAAAGGCCCAAAACTGGATAGTACAGCGATTTGACATGTGGAACTGCGAAACCACACTGGGATGTCTGGCCTACACAAGACTATTTTCAACAGATATATTTTTGTGTCACAACAGTCAGGAGACACTACTGTTTTTCTTTACGGAAAAAACTACCAAAACCTGAATAATAGAGATGTTTTACCGTGGAACATCAAAACCACAGTTATAATTTACTGGTGTATACCAGGCTTTTTAAAATATATATATATTTGCAGCTGAACAGTGAGCGACACACTCAAACTGTTTTTTTTAGATACAAATGGCCCAAAAGTGGATAATACAGAGGTTTGTACCGTGGAACTGCAAAACCACAGTTGTATTTCTCGGGCCTACACCAGACTATTTTCAACAGATATATTTGTGTCTGAAAAATCAGGGAGACACTATTTTTTTTTTTTTTTACAGCAAAAAATACAAAAAGCAGGATAATAGAGATTTTTTACCGTGGAACAGCAAAAGCACACTTCTGTCTCTCTGGCCTACACCAGACTATTTTCAACAGATATATTTGTGTCTGAAAATCAGGGAGACACTATTATTATTTTTATACAGCAAAAAATGCCAAAAACAGGATAATAGAGATGTTTTTCCGTGGAACATCAAAACCACAGTAATAATTTACTGGTGTATACCAGGCTTTTTAAAATATATATATATTTGAGGCTGAACAGTGAGCGACACACTCAAACAGTTTTTTTTAGATACAAATGGCCCAAAAGTGGATAATACAGAGGTTTGTACCGTGGAACTGCAAAACCACACTTGTATTTCTCGGGAATACACCAGACTATTTTCAACAGATATATTTGTGTCTGAAAAATCAGGGAGACACTATTTTTTTTTTTTTTACAGCAAAAAATGCAAAAAGCAGGATAATAGAGATTTTTTACCGTGGAACAGCAAAAGCACACTTCTGTCTCTCTGGCCTACACAAGACTATTTTCAACAGATATATTTGTGTCTGAAAAATCAGGGAGACACTATTATTATTTTTATACAGCAAAAAATGCCAAAAACAGGATAACAGAGATGTTCTACCGTGGAACATCAAAACCACAGTAATAATTTACTGGTGTATACCAGGCTTTTTAAAATATATATATATTTGCGGCTGAACAGTGAGCGACACACTCAAACTGTTTTTTTTAGATACAAATGGCCCAAAAGTGGATAATACAGAGGTTTGTACCGTGGAACTGCAAAACCACACTTGTATTTCTCGGGCCTACACCAGACTATTTTCAACAGATATATTTGTGTCTGAAAAATCAGGGAGACACTATTTTTTTTTTTTTTTTACAGCAAAAATTGCAAAAAGCAGGATGATAGAGATTTTTTACCGTGGAACAGCTAAAGCACACTTCTGTCTCTCTGGCCTACACCAGACTATTTTCAACAGATATATTTGTGTCTGAAAAATCAGGGAGACACTATTATTATTTTTATACAGCAAAAAATGCCAAAAACAGGATAACAGAGATGTTTTACCGTGGAACATGAAAACCACAGTAATAATTTACTGGTGTATGCCAGGCTTTTTAAAATATATATATATATTTGCGGCTGAACAGTGAGCGACACACTCAAACTATTTTTTTTACATACAAATGGCCCAAAAGTGGATAATACAGAGGTTTGTACCGTGTAACTGCAAAACCACACTTGTATTTCTCGGGCCTACACCAGACTATTTTCAACAGATATATTTGTGTCTGAAAAATCAGGGAGACACTATTTTTTTTTTTTTTACAGCAAAAAATGCAAAAAGCAGGATAATAGAGATTTTTTACCGTGGAACAGCAAAAGCACACTTCTGTCTCTCTGGCCTACACCAGACTATTTTCAACAGATATATTTGTGTCTGAAAAATCAGGGAGACACTATTACTATTTTTATACAGCAAAAAATGCCAAAAACAGGATAATAGAGATGTTTTACCGTGGAACATCAAAACCACAGTAATAATTTTCTGGTGTATACCAGTCTTTTTTAAATATATATATATGCGGCTGAACAGTGAGCGACACACTCAAACTGTTTTTTCTAGATACAAATGGCCCAAAAGTGGATAATACAGAGGTTTGTACCGTGGAACTGCAAAACCACACTTGTATTTCTCGGGCCTACACCAGACTATTTTCAACAGATATATTTGTGTCTGAAAAATCAGGGAGACACTATTTTTTTTTTTTTTACAGCAAAAATTGCAAAAAGCAGGATAATAGAGATTTTTTACTGTGGAACAGCAAAAGCACACTTCTGTCTCTCTGGCCTACACCAGACTATTTTCAACAGATATATTTGTGTCTGAAAAATCAGGGAGACACTATTATTTTTTTTATACAGCAAAAAATGCCAAAAACAGGATAATAGAGATGTTTTACCGTGGAACATCAAAACCACAGTAATAATTTACTGGTGTATACCAGGCTTTTTAAAATATATATATATTTGAGGCTGAACAGTGAGCGACACACTCAAACTGTTTTTTTTAGATACAAATGGCCCAAAAGTGGATAATACAGAGGTTTGTACCGTGGAACTGCAAAACCACACTTGTATTTCTCGGGCCTACACCAGACTATTTTCAACAGATATATTTGTGTCTGAAAAATCAGGGAGACACTATTTTTTTTTTTTTACAGCAAAAAATGCAAAAAGCAGGATAATAGAGATTTTTTACCGTGGAACAGCAAAAGCACACTTCTGTCTCTCTGGCCTACACCAGACTATTTTCAACAGATATATTTGTGTCTGAAAAATCAGGGCGACACTATTATTATTTTTATACAGCAAAAAATGCCAAAAACAGGATAATAGAGATGTTTTACCGTGGAACATCAAAACCACAGTAATAATTTACTGGTGTATACCAGGCTTTTTAAAATATATATATATTTGCGGCTGAACAGTGAGCGACACACTCAAACTATTTTTTTTAGATACAAATGGGCCATAGAACTGCAAAACCACACTTCTATTTCTCTGGCCTACACCAGACTATTTTCAACAGATATATTTGTGTCTGAAAAATCAGAGGCACACTTTTTTTTTTTTTTGGGGGGGGGGGCACCAAAAGGTTATTAACATGGGTATTTGTACATTGTGAAGGAGGAAAAAAAAAAGAGGATTTAGATAAAAAAAAAGGATTTTTCCTGGCCCCCGGGACCTGGAGCTAAGTCCAGCAATTTCAGCAACAGGAACAGCACACAGGACTGTAATGCAGCGTTTGCTGGTATAACCACAGCGTCTCCTATACAGCCTGCCTGCCTGCCTGCCTGATATACCTGGGATGGATATTAGTCCTGAGAAGGACTGTTTGTTTGATCTGGCAGCCTTTACAGACCCTACACTAACTATTTTGCAGGATATATCTCTCCCTAAATCAGCAGCGCTGTCCCTACACTGTCTGATCCGGAGCGACTGTGTCCAAGATGGCGGCGCCCGGTTTTAAATACTCGAGGTGACGCTGTGCGGCCAGCCAATCACTGTAATGCCCACAAACAACATGGCTGCGGCATTACAGTGACTGGCTGGCAATCCCTGCATGTTCATTGGCTCTGTAAAGAGCGCCAAACATGCAGGGCGGAGACCCGAGCTCCCGCCCGAGTAACCCGGAAATGCTCGGTGCTCGCCGAACATCCCGAGTAGCGTGCTGCTCGGGCGAGTACCGAGCAGTGTCAAGCATGTTCGCTCAACACTAGCCGCCATCTAATGCTCTGCTCTCCTGATTCAACTCACTGTTACATGCTCTTCTCCTGCATAATTCCTCTGCTTGCTGTATATGCCGCCATCTAATGCTCTGCTCTCCTGATTCAACTCACTGGTACATGCTCTTCTCCTGCATAATTCCTCTGCTTGCTGTATATGCCGCCATCTAATGCTCTGCTCTCCTGATTCATATCACTGGTACATGCTCTTCTCCTGCATAATTCCTCTGCTTGCTGTATATGCCACCATCTCATGCTCTGCTCTCCTGATTCAACTCTCTGGTACATGCTCTTCTCCTGCATAATTTCTCTGATTGCTGTATATGCCGCCATCTAATGCTCTGCTCTCCTGATTCAACTCACTGGTACATGCTCTTCTCCTGCATAATTCCTCTGCTTGCTACATATGCCACCATCTAATGCTCTGCTCTCCTGATTCAACTCACTGGTAGAATTCTCTGCTTGATATTTCTGCTTTATCTGTCCCTTTCCACTCAATACTCACATATGTCTGTCCTTTCCCCACTGTAGACTTTATCTGATGTTTAGAAGTGCTAAACTGCAGAGCCTGCAGAGTACTAGCCCTGTCTTTGATCACCCAGCCATCTCCTGATGAGATGACCAGCTGCTAATTTAGCCACAAGCAGCTCCCACAATGCCCCTCACCTGATGGTTTAGTGTGCCCTATATATTTAGAAGCTCTTTAAGGGGTGCACACGTGTTGGGTTATGCACGCGTCTTCTTGTGCAAAGTGGCTTTGGAGATAAGTGGCAGTTATTTCAGAGGCAGTTAGTCAGGGCAGGAGTCAGGTAACCAACACTTTGACCACTTACTCTCTGTCAACTATGTTTCTGTTAGCTCTCACTTTTTTCTCTATAGTCTTCCACTTTCTAATAACCCCTCAAATCCCTACACCTAGTAAGAAACTCTTCATCTCTCCCTCCATCCTCCCCATTCATCTCACCTCCTCCTCCGAATTATTCCTCAACATTCAATCCTGGATCTCCAAACACAGACAGCTACCTCATGCTCTCTCTTGCTCCCACCTGCTAACACTTTCTCTGCTCCTCCTCACTGCTGGAGATATCTCTCCAAATCCTGGTCCTCCTTGCCATATCCCCACAGTTACTTCTACCTCCTATCCACGACCTTCCACAAACTGTCGCAACCCTTCTAACCTCATACCCATCCAACTAATCCCCACTTCCTTAGTTGCTCTAACAGGAGCTCTATGGAACGCTCGCTCCGTCTGCAACAAACTTTCCTACATCCACGACCTTTTCAATACTAACAAACTTTCCTTCCTCGCCATTACCGAAACCTGGCTCACCCCCTCTGCCACAGCCTCCCCAGCTGCACTTTCATATGGCGGATTCCACCTTTCCCACACCCCCGCCCCAACGGCAAACATGGCGGAGGCGTAGGTTTTCTCCTGTCAGATATCTGCGCTTTCACCCAAATATCACTGCCACCCTCTGTTACACTCCCCTCTTTTGAGGTGCACTGTGCGTGCATCTTTTCCCCCTCTGACCTCCAACTGGCCATCATTTACCAACCCCCAGGGCTAGCCACCACTTTGTTAGACCACTTCACCACTTGGCTGCTTCACTTCCTTTCCACTGACATCCCCACTATCATAATGGGTGACTTCAACATCCCCATTGACACTTCCCATTCGTCTGTCTCTAAGCTCCTATCCCTCACTTCCTCCTTCGGTCTTGCTCAATGGTCTTCGGCAACTACTCATAAAGATGGCCACACACTGGACCTCATCTTCACCCGCCTCTGTTCCCTATCTAACCTCTCTAACTCACCCCTCCCTCTCTCTGACCATAACCTCCTCACATTCTCTACCCTCTCCTCTCCAAGTGCACAATCCCCACTCCACAAACTTACACACGATCGCAGAAACCTCAAATACCTTGACCTACATTCACTCTCTGAATCCCTTCCCCTCTTAAAGACATAAATTTCTTACACAATGCAGATGTTGCTGCCGCTTCATATAACACCACAATAGCTGCAGCTCTCGACTCGATCGCCCCCCTCACACATACCAAATCTCGCACAGTCAACAGGCAACCCTTGCACACCAAACTTACTAAAGAACTGCGACGGGCCTCCAGGGTTGCGGAGAGGAGAAGGAAAAGGTCTCACTCCTTCGAGCACTTCATCGCATTCAAACAATCCGTCACTATCTTCAAGTCCGCGTTCACTACAGCGAAACAAACCTACTTCTCATCTCTCATATCCTCCCTGTCTCACAACCCTAAACAGCTATTTAACACTTTCAATTCTCTCCTTCATCCCCCAGCACCTCCTCCCTCTTCTCTCATCTCAGCCGAAGACTTTGCCTCATTCTTCAAGCAGAAGATTGACACCATCAGACAAAGCTTTTGCCTAAATCCCGCACAACCCCTCCTCATATCTACTCAACCTTACTCCTCCAAACCCCACTTCTCCACCATTACAGAAGGTCAAGTCTCCTCTTTACTCTCCAAATCACACCTCACCACCTGCGAACTTGACCCAATCCCATCCCACCTCATCCCTAACCTTACCACAGTCTTCATCCCAACCCAAACCCACCTCTTCAACCTGTCACTAACAACCGGTGTCTTCCCCTCATGTTTCAAACATGCCGCAATCACACCCATCCTCAAAAAGCCCTCCCTTGACCCATCCTCTCTGACTAGCTACCGCCCCATATCACTTCTCCCCTTTGCCTCAAAACTACTAGAACAACATGTCCACCTTGAACTGTCTTCCCACCTCTCCTCCTGTTCCCTCTTCGACCGCCTACAATCTGTTTTCCGACCACATCACTAGACTGAAACTGCCCTGATCAAAGTCACCAACGACCTACTAACTGCCAAATCCAAGCGCCACTAGTCCATCCACCTCCTTCTGGACCTGTCATCTGCTTTCGACGCAGTGGACCATTCCCTCTTACTACAGATTCTCTCATCTCTTGGCATCACGGACTTGGCCCTATCTTGGATCTCCGCCTACTTAACAGACTGGACATTCAGCGTCTCCCACTCACACACCACCTCCTCATCTCGCCCCCTCTCTGTCGGTGTCCCCCAAGGTTCAGTTCTAGGACCTCTGCTCTTCTCCATCTACACCTTTGGCCTGGGACAGCTCATAGAGTCTCACGGCTTTCACTATCACCTCTATGCTGATGACACACAGATCTACCTCTCTGGACCCAATATCTCCTCCCTACTAACCAAAATCCCACAATGTCTGTCCGCCATCTCATCCTTCTTCTCTGCCAGATTTCTAAAACTCAACATGGATAAAACAGAGTTCATCATCTTTCCACCCTCTCATTCATATCCCCCATCTGGCCTATCCATCAACGTCAATGGCTGTTCACTCTCCCCAGTCCCACAAGCTCGCTGCCTTGGGGTAACCCTGGACTCTGATCTCTCCTTCAAACCACATATCCAAGCCCTTTCCACTTACTGCTGACTCCAACTCAAAAATATCTCCCGGATCCGTGCATTCCTCAGCAAAGACTCTGCAAAAACACTAGTGCATGCCCTCATCATCTCCCGCCTCGACTACTGCAACCTCCTGCTCTGTGGCCTCCCTTCCAACACTCTTGCGCCCCTCCAATCTATCCTAAACTCTGCTGCTCGACTAATCCACCTGTCCCCCCGCTATTCCCCAGCCTCCCCCCTCTGTCAATCCCTACACTGGCTCCCCATTGCCCAGAGAATCCAGTTCAAAACCCTAACCACGGCATACAAAGCCATCCACAACCTGTCTCCTCCATACATCTGTGACCTAGTCTCCCAGTACTTACCTGCACGCAACCTCCGATCCTCACAAGATCTCCTTCTCTACTCCCCTCTTATTTCCTCTTCCCACAATTGCATACAAGATTTCTCCCGTGCATCGCCCCTACTCTGGAACTCTGTACCCCAACACATCAGACTCTCGCCAACCATGGAAGCCTTCAAAAGAAACCTGAAGACCTACCTCTTCCGACAAGCCTACAACCTGCAGTAACCACCGCTCCACCACATTACTGCATGACCTCCTCTACCCTCACCTACTGTATACTCACCCATCCCTTGTAGACTGTGAGCCCTCGCGGGCAGGGTCCTCGCTCCTCCTGTACCAGTCGCTGACTTGTTTTGTTAAGATTATGTAAATGTTTTTGCTATGTATATCCCTATCACAAGTAAAGCGCCATGGAATAAATGGCGCTATAATAATAAATAATAATAATAATAATAATAGATGAATGAGATATATATACCAAGAATTAGCTGCAGAGCATTGCAAGTAACATGGAGATACAATGCAGATTTCAGAAGAGATAACACGTAGCAGAGGAGTGAGATATATATACCTGTAAGAAGAGAAGAAAGATGAATATTAGAACTGCCATATCTAACTGCCGTGGAACTTTAATAAACTATCGCACTTCGATAAAGTATGCATAAATGCTATATGCATAAATGCCCCCCACATGAAAAGATAGTTGAACTGTATAACACAGGAAAGGGATACAAAAAAATATCCAAGGAATTGATAATGCCAGTCAGCAGGGTTCAAACTGTGATTAACAAATGGAAAATCAGGGGCTCTGTAAAAACAAAACCACAGTCAGGTAGACCAACAAAAATTTTGGCCACAACTGCCAGGAAAATTGTTCGGGATGCAAAATAAAACCCACAAATAACATCAGCTGAAATTCAGGACTCTCTGAAAACTAGCGCTGTGGCTGTTTCAAGATGCACAATAAGAGGGCAATTGAAGAAAAATGGGCTGCATGGTCGAGTCACCAGAAGAAAGCCATTACTGCACAAATGCCACAAACTATCTCGCCTACAATACGTCAAACAGCACAGAGACAAGCCTCAAAACTTCTGGAACAAGGTAATTTGGAGTGATGAGACCAAAATTTAACTTTTTGGCCACAACCATAAATGTTAAATTTGGAGAGAGGTCAACAAGGCCTATGATGAAAGGAACACCATTCCTACCATAAAGCACGGAGGTGGATTGCTGATGTTTTGGGGATGTGTGAGCTACAAAGGCACAGGAAACTTGGTAAAAGCTGAAGGAAAGATGAATGCAGCATGTTATCAGCAAATACTGGAGGCAAATTTGCACTCGTCAGCCCGGAAGCTGAGCATGGGACGTACTTGGATGTTCCAACATGACAACGATCCAAAACACAAGGCCAAGTCGACCTGTCATTGGCTACAGCAGAGCAAAGTTAAGGTTCTGGAGTGGCCATCTCATTCTCCTAACCTCAATATCATTGAGCCACTCTGGTGAGATCTCAAGTGTGCAATTCATGCTAGACAGTCCAGGAATTTACAGGAACTGGACTTTTTTTGCCAATAAGAATGTGCAGCTTTATCATCTGAGAAATTAAAGAACCTCATCCACAACTACCACAAAAGACTTCAAGCTGTCATTGATGTTAGAGGGGGCAATACACGGTATTAAGAACTGGGGTATGTGAACTTTTTATCAGGGTCATTTGGATGTTTTTGGTTGTCATTAAAATTTAAAAAGAGAAAACACTGTAGTTTGACAATAAATGGCTTCACCCAACCAATAACCGTGAGTGGAGAAAAAATTTTTTTGTTATCATTCATATTCTCTGAAACAAGAAAGGAAAAATTCTGCCGGGGCATGTAAACTTTTGAGCACAACTGTATGGTTTGTGCCTTGCGGTATTGTAAATGAATGTGTTTTATTTAATGCAAACATGCAGACATTGCATCTGCTCCCTGTGCATTTGTAAAAGCCATTGAATGAGAGCCATGTAGATGTTGGAACAGGTTGTCGCACCATGCTGGGTGACAGCATATTTCACAATGAAAGACCTCTTCTAGCAAGGCACCTACAGCCTCTGTAAATTATTTTGGTAGAGTATTATCCTGATTTATGACAGGTAGATATTTCAAAATTATTCTCTTTATGTCATTGTCAACGACTGTAGGTGGTTGAGAAAGTAATTGGAGAGGAGATGTCATTTGAAATTTTGGAATTACAATCCCTGTATAATACATTGAATCTAGGTTTTTTGATGGTGTCATCCAGTGCATGTTTAACGTTTAATCTGTTGTAACCTCTACTTATTAATCTATTACTTATGATGTTGCCCTCCTTGAGGAAAACATCGTTACTAGAACAGTTGCATCTTGCACAAGTGAACTCCCCGTAAGGTATGGTATGAATGGTGTGACATGGATGAGAACTGGAAGACAATAAAATAGTGTTACCAGAGATGTCTTTTCTGAAAAGGGATGTCTCAACCCTATGTGTGGAAGGATTACCTGATAATAATAAATACAAAAAGGGAACTTGGTTGGATGGACTACTAACTGTAAACCACAGATTGCAGTCATTTGAATTAAAAATGATCAAAAGATTGTCCACATATTTGCCAAACCAAATTATATTGTTGAAAAACGGATTATTCTCAGACAAAAATAAAAAATTCTTTCCACCATGATATGTATAGGATAGCAAGAGATGGGGAAAATTTAGAGCCCATCGGGGTACCTAATGTCTGGGAAAAAAACAAGAGTCAATCATAAAAATATTGTGACCCAATAAATAATCCAATGCAGAAAGAATGAACTGTTTTAAATTAGATGAATAGGCACTATATTTGTTGAAGTGGCAACTTGTGCTAGCAAATGTGGAATGGTGGAGTACAGGCTAATAACATCATAACATCATAAGTAGAGATGAGCGTTGTTCTACTCGAACTGTTCGCCAATCTCAAATTCGAGCTGTTTTGGGCGGTGTTCGAGCCGGTCGGCGAACACGAACAATTTGAGAAAAATTCGGCTGTTCGAGGTTATGTTCGATAACTGTTCGTGCACCAAAATCATAACTGGATTTTTTCTCAGTAATGATGAAAATTAATGTTAATACGCAGTTTGAGTGTACAGCGGGGCGGGGGGAGGGGCAGGGGATGGATCTCTGCAGGAACAATGAAGATCTCCATTTTTTTTTCTCTTTCCCGCATTTGCAGTGGGGAGGTGCAATCTGTCAGCCTATCAGCAGCGCACACACGGAGCGAAGTGCTTTTTTTCACACAAGCAAGGGCATGTGTGATTGGCAGTGTATGTCACATGTCCTTGCCCTATAAGACCAAGCCATTTTCCCCGTCGCCACCATTTTCTCACTGCTGCAGCTGCGTGTTAGACGGCACCGCTGTTGCTGTGTGCGCTATACCTTGTTAATTTCAAGCCAATTTTCGCACAAATATACAGATAGCTTGGGAGTAGGGAATAGTTGTGATTGCAGTCCTTTTAAGGACTAGGTTACAGCATTTCCTACGACTTTTATCAGGCAGGTCTGTGCTCTTAAATAGATAGATTGTGGGAGTAAAGACTAATTGTAATTGGAGTCCTTTTCAGGACTAGGTTACATCAGTTCCTATCAGTTTTTGCCAGGCAGGTCTGTGCCAGTGCTGTACAAGTTTTTTTCACAGCATTTGGCTGAATCTAGCAAAGCTAATCCTTTTTGGCCTATTGCAGAGTGTGTTAGTCAGTGGAGTAGCCTATCTGTGTTGCAAGATATACCACCTGTGTATAGAATACGATTTTTTTACTGCACCTAGTGAAGTAAAATCTTTTGGGCATAGCATCATTCTATTAGTCCATCTATACTGACCTCCATCAGGTTGCAAACTGAATATAATTTTTTTCTGCATCTAGCTCTGAA
This sequence comes from Phyllobates terribilis, assembly GCF_046119375.1. Lineage (NCBI taxonomy): Eukaryota > Metazoa > Chordata > Amphibia > Anura > Dendrobatidae > Phyllobates > Phyllobates terribilis. The sequence continues at coordinate 198,900,507 of NW_027362764.1, forward strand.
AAAATATTTGGGCTTCTAGCAGTGTGTGGGACTTGGTCTATTAGTCCATCTATACTGACCTCCATCAGGTTGCAAATTAAAAATAATTTTTTTCTTCATTTAGCTCTGAAAAAATATTTGGGCTTCTAGCAGCGTGTGGGACTTGTTCTATTAGTCCATCTATACTGACCTCCAACAGGTTGCAAATTAAAAATAATTTTTTTCTGCATCTAGCTCTGAAAAAATATTTGGGCTTCTAGCAGTGTGTGGGACTTGGTCTATTAGTCCATCTATACTGACCTCCATCAGGTTGCAAATTAAAAATAATTTTTTTCTGCATCTAGCTCTGAAAAAATATTTGGGCTTCTAGCAGTGTGTGGGACTTGGTCTATTAGTCCATCTATACTGACCTCCATCAGGTTGCAAATTGAATAAAAAAAATTTCTGCATCTAGCTCTGAAAAAATATTTGGGCTTCTAGCGGTGTGTGGGACTTGGTCTATTAGTCCATCTATACTGACCTCCATCAGGTTGCAAATTAAAAATAATTTTTTTCTGCATCTAGTTCTGAAAAAATATTTGGGCTTCTAGCAGTGTGTGGGACTTGGTCTATTAGTCCATCTATACTGACCTCCATCAGGTTGCAAATTAAAAATAATTTTTTTCTTCATTTAGCTCTGAAAAAATATTTGGGCTTCTAGCTGTGTGTGGGACTTGTTCTATTAGTCCTTCTATACTGACCTCCAGCAGGGTGAAAATTGAATATAATTTTTTTCTGCATCTAGCTCTGAAAAAATATTTGGGCTTCTAGCGGTGTGTGGGACTTGGTCTATTAGTCCATCTATACTGACCTCCATCAGGTTGCAAATTAAAAATAATTTTTTTCTGCATCTAGCTCTGAAAAAATATTTGGGCTTCTAGCAGTGTGTGGGACTTGGTCTATTAGTCCATCTATACTGACCTCCATCAGGTTGCAAATTAAAAATAATTTTTTTCTGCATCTAGCTCTGAAAAAATATTTGGGCTTCTAGCAGTGTGTGGGACTTGGTCTATTAGTCCATCTATACTGACCTCCATCAGGTTGCAAATTGAATAAAAAAATTTTCTGCATCTAGCTCTGAAAAAATATTTGGGCTTCTAGCGGTGTGTGGGACTTGGTCTATTAGTCCATCTATACTGACCTCCATCAGGTTGCAAATTAAAAATAATTTTTTTCTGCATCTAACCCAGCCAATAGTTGTGGCCTAATACCACAGTTTGGCCACTCAGCTCTGCTCGGTTACCATCCATTGTTTTTTTGTGCAAACAACTCCAGAATTGTGAATTAGTTAACCACCAAAATGAGTGGAAAAAGGCCTGCTGCTGGTGGAAAGGGGAATAGGCGTGTTGGGAAGGGGAAAAAAGGTTGTGTCCGTGGGGTAGGTGCAGAAGAAAGACCATCTTCCAGCCAAACTAAAATGTCTACTTCTTTTAGCGGACAATGTGATAAGATCCCTTTCTTACGGCCACGCCAATCGCTACAAATTCCAGATGAGGCACAAAAACAGCAGGTGCTTCAACGGATATCAAGTGCTCCTTTAAGTGGGCTCTCCTCCACATCAACTTCAACATCACAAATACTCCAGTCCTCAAAGGTGTCACCCAAATCGCACTTGCTTCCTCACAGCTCCCAAATCTCCAGCTGCCCGTCTGAGTATGAGGTAGAACAGATGGTTGAGTCTGCAGAGCTGTTTACTCATACTATAGCCTGGGAATCAGAGGTCGACTCCAGCGCTTCTGTGAATCCAGACGAGGAAATGATCTGCACTGATGCCCAGAATCTTTATGAGTCGGATCCAGGACCAGACGCAGAAGGTTCTGACCATAATGTAGACCCTCATTCCCAAACTGTAACTCCTGTTGGTGGAGACAATGAGGAAGACGATGATAAGACTCAAATACCTGATTGGAGCGACAACTTTAGTTTTTTGTCAGGGCAGGAACAGGTTGGCTCTGAGGACGACGGGTGTGATAACGCACAGGGTGATGATGATGAGGTCGGAGATCCCACTTACTGTCAACCCACAGTCAGCCAAGAGATGAGGTCAGCAGAGGAGGTGGAGGAAGATGCTAGTGACGACGAGGTCAGGTTGCGCCTTCCTGGACAGAGACGTAGTACTGGAAGCACGTCAACAACTGCATCCTCAAACACAACTCGGCCTCTCACCACAAGTCGTGGTGGCTCTTCAGGTCGCATGGGTGCTAAGCCTTGCATAGCCTGGGCATTTTTTCAGATCGATAAAGATGACCCAACTCGTGTTATCTGTAACATTTGTCAGCAAAAGCTAAGTAGAGGCCAAAAAATACATAGTTTGAGTACTTCATGCATGAACCGGCACATGGACATGAAGCATAAGTTGCAGTGGGAAGCTCAGTGTGCTACAATGCGGTCTAGCCGGCCGGGCCAACCACCGTCTGCCATATCTTGTGCATCCGCGGCCTCTTCATCCTCTGTGACTGGGGGGACAGCAGTCACACCTGTTTTGGGGCGCAGACCTGCCACCTCTTTACCCGCAACAGCCAGCGTGATTGGCAGGTCATCATTTTCTTTGGAGGTGGTAACACCAGCTGGTCTTGAGCGCTGTCCGACATCGATAGCACCACCTTTGGATCAAGGCAACCTAACATGTCCGCCTGCATCTTCCTCACAGACCGGCAGTTTGCCGGGGACACCCTTATCAACCCCGTCTAAGCACAATAGCCAGCCCTCGGTCCCTCAGATGTGGACAAGTAAAAGACCATTTCCTCCTAGCCATGAGAAAGCTAAGAGGTTGAATTTCACCATCTGCAATCTCTTGGCTACAGAAATGCTGCCTTTCCGCCTGGTGGACACAGAGGATTTTCGAGACCTTATGTCCGTCGCAGTGCCCCAGTACCAGATGCCCAGTCGGCACTACTTCTCAAAGAAAGGTGTGCCTGCGCTCCACCAGCATGTCGCACACAACATCACCGCTTCTTTGAGAAACTCTGTGTGTGACAGGGTGCATTTCACCACAGACACTTGGACGAGTAGGCATGGACAGGGGCGTTACATGTCGCTGACTGGGCACTGGGTAACTATGGTGACAGCAGGACAAGGGGCTGCTGTCCAAGTCTTGCCGTCCCCACGAGTTGTGCGTCAATCCTCTTTATGTCATTTTTCCTCCACTGCTTCTGCCTCCTCAACCTCCTCTCGGTCTTCCACCTGCACCCAAAGCCTGTCTGGTCATGCCACAAGCTTTCTAACTGCGCAGAAGGGATCCTGCACACCTCCTTACTATGCTGGCAGTAGGGCTCAACGTCATCAGGCGGTTTTTACATTGAAATGTCTGGGAAATGTGAGTCACACAGCTGAGGAGTTGTGGTCAGCTCTGGAGAACCAATTTCATGAATGGTTGTCTCCACTGGACCTGAAACCAGGGAAGGCCGTGTGCGACAATGCTGCAAACCTGGGTGCGGCCCTTCGCCGGGGCAATGTCACACACGTGCCTTGTATGGCTCACGTGTTGAACCTGGTTGTCCAGCAATTTTTAGCCCACTATCCCAGACTAGATGGCCTTCTGCAGAGGGCACGGTCGCTGTGTGCTCACTTCCGCCGTTCGCATCCCGCAGCTCAGCGACTTACATCTCTACAGAAGTCGTTGGGCCTGCCACTTCACCGGCTAAAATGCGATGTGCCTACCCGGTGGAATTCAACTCTGCACATGTTGCAGCGACTGTGGCAGCACTGACAAGCCCTGGTGCAATACGTTCTGACGTATAGCCTGGGCCAACGAGATTCAGAGGTGGGGCAAATCACGCTGGAGGAGTGGTCTCAGATCAGGGACCTATGCACCCTTCTGCACAGTTTTGAAATGGCGACGAAGATGTTTAGTGCTGACGATGCCATTATCAGCATGACTATTCCGGTGATTTACATGCTGGAGCACATGTTAAACAGAATTCGGAGTCAGGTGGTGGCACAAGAGGAGGTGGAGGAAGTAGAGGAGGAGGAGTTGTATGCGGAAGGGCTAACATCTGCAAGGTCCAGACGGTCGGAAGCACCAAGGCGGCAGGCATGTGAGGGTGGGGGAGATGATTTTACCAGGGCGCATGGTAGCAGCCAAACTAGTGAGGAAGGTGCAGGAGCCCAGGAAGAAGTGGAGGACGAACTGATGGAAGACTCATCAGATGAGGGAGACCTTGATCACATTTCTGTTGTGCGAGGTTGGGGGGAGAGGACAGAGGAAGGAAGCATGATTGCTACCTCACCACCAACACAACAGGGACTTGGTGCTCCTGGATGCGCAACACACATGAGTGCCTTCTTGCTGCACTACCTGCAACATGACCCTCGAATTGTGAGAATTAGAAATAATCCTGACTACTGGGTTGCCACACTGTTAGATCCCCGGTACAAAAGTAAATTTGCAGAAATTATTCCTGCCATAGAAAGGGATGCACGCATGCAGGAGTATCAGCAGAGACTGTTGCAGAATCTTACATGTGCTTTTCCACAAAATACCAGTGGTGCACGTAGTGAATCTCACAGTTCCAACTTGCCAACCGTGGGACCGTCAAGTGTTCAGCACTCAAACCGTAACAGAACCACAGTATCTGCTGGTAACATCAATTTTGCGGAATCATTTCACCACTTTTTTAGCCCATCCTTTGCAAGGCCACAGGAGACAAGAAGTCTGACACATAGTCAACGCCTAGAGACGATGGTACAGGAGTATCTCCAAGTAAACATTGAAGCCACGACTGTGTCACTGGACCCTTGCTCTTTTTGGGCTTCCAATCTGGATAAATGGCCGGAGCTAGCCACTTACGCCTTGGAGATCTTGTCATGCCCCGCAGCCAGCGTTCTGTCTGAACGTGTGTTCAGCGCTGCTGGTGGTGTGCTGACAGATAAGCGCACGCGGCTCTCCACTGATAATGTAGACAGACTCACGTTCATAAAGATGAACAAATCATGGATCCGAAACGACTTTTCTACCCCTGTGTCATCCTGGGGAGAGTAAAAGCTTGATGATTGGTTAAAATCACCCTACCAACCGTTTTAAGCTTTCAAATTACTAATCATGTTTATCTGTATCTTGACTGGAAAATAATTTGGGCTTTGTAGCAGTGTGCAGCACTGATCCTATTAGGCCATCTATAATAAGCTTCACCAGATTTAAAATTAAAAATAATTTTTAGCTGCATCTAGCCCGGAAAATAATTTTGGGGCTCCGAGATGCGCAAGACACATAAGTGCCTTCTTGCTGCACTACCTGCAGCATGACCCTCATATTGTCAGAATTCGAAGTATTCATGACTACTGGGTCGCCACACTCTTAGATCCCCCAAACTTTTCGATCAACCTTTTCATTTTAATAAAGACCAAAAAAATGGTCATTTATGAAATTATAAGCATTAGCAGGTTGTTAGAAACTGAAATCAAACAGTTTTCAACTCAAAACTTTATTCTAGGTGATGTTACATTTTCACATAGGACCCCTTGTTCGAAAGGAGCTTCTGAACTCTCTCGTCCATTGAATTTGTCAGGTTTTGGATGGTTTCTGCTTCAATTGTTTTGCATGAGGACAGAATACCCTCCCAGAGCTGTTGCTTAGATGTGAACTGCCTCCCGCCATCATAGACACTCCTTTTAATGATGCTCCAAAGGTTCTGAATGGGGTAGAGGTCAGGGGAGCATGGGGGTCACACCATAAGTTTGTCCCCTTTTATGCCCATATCAGCCAGAGATGCAGATGTTTTATGTGCAGCATGAGATGGTGCATTATCATGCAGAAAAGTGATCTTGCTGTGAAATACACGGTTCTTCTTCTTGAACCATGGCAGGAAGTGCTGTTTGAGAAAATCCACATACATTATGGAGTTCATCTTTAGCGCCTTCAGGGATCCTAAAGGGGCCGACAATCTCTCTCCCCATGATTCCAGCCCGAAACATTACTCCACCTCCTCCTTGTTGGCGCTGTAGCCGTGTTGCGTGGGGTGTCCATCAACCAGCCATCCTCCACTCCATTCATCTGGACCATCGAGCGCTGCACGGCACTCATCCGTGAACAAAACAGTTTTGAAATCAGTCTTCATGTAATGTTTGGCCCACTGGAGCCGTTTCTGCTTGTGTGAAGTGGATAGAGGAGGTCGACAGGATGGCATATGCACAGCTGCAAACCTCTGAAGGACCCTACATCTTGTTGTTCGGGGGACGTTGGAGGCACAAGCAGCTTCAAAAACTTGTCTGCTGCTATGACAAGGCTTTTTTGCCGCTGCTGTTTCAACCTGACGTAATTGCCTGTAGGAAAGAGTCCTCAATTTGCCCTTATCAGCACGCACACGTGTGTACTGTGAATCAGCTACATACTTCTTGATTGCCAAGACACTTCATCCTGATCATCGCACAATGTTGATTGTAGTCATGCCTTGACCTAAACACTCCACAATTTGTTGCTTCTCAGCAGCCGACACATCCTTTTTCTTTCCCATTTTGGCAGAAAATGTAGGCTGCTAAATAATGTGAGAGAGCCTTCTTAAGTAGTCTTGCCTTTCATTGGACACACCTGCCAAACTAATTAGCACAGGTGTCTGCAATTGCTTACAGTGATATAAAGAGCCCTGACACACATCACCATCAATGAGTTTAACTGACAAACAAACAAATTCTTCCCTTATCACTCCTAAACACTTTTTGCATAATAATTTGGAACGCGGTGTACATGTGCTTTTCCACAAAACACCAGTGGTTCACGTAGTGAATCTTACAGTTCTAACTTGCCAACCGTGGTCTGTATGGAATTGTTCAATAAAGGGCCCAAAATTAAGATAACATAGATGGGAGAGGTCTCTATGAATAGGAATTCCTAAGTATTTGATACCCTGTGAGGGCCAGGCAAAGGGAAAGTTGGACTGGATGGAATCCTATATGGATTTAGGGAGGGAGACATCGAGGGCCTCAGACTTCGCTGCATTGATTTTAAAATTTTACCATGTAACAAAGTGATCTATTTCAGCCATAACAGCAGGGATGGATATATGTGATTGAGTGATATATACTAGGACATCATCAGCAAATAGAGAGCACTTGTACTCGGTGCCTCCCACCTCAATCCACCTAATATTGCGGTTATGGCGAATTGATGAGAGCAGGTGCTCCTTCACTAGGATGTATAAGAGAGGGGACAGAGGACATCCCTGCCTTGTCCCATTGGTGATTGTGAAAGGTGATGAAAATGTTCTGACGCACCCCCTGGGCCTTGGGACACCCGGAGCCGGACCCTTTTTGGTGGATGCTGGTGGTTGTAGTCTTCGTGGCGGCGATCCGGTTCCGTGGCTCAGGGCGGTCAAACCAGTGGCGGAACTATTTATGTGGTTTTGATGTTTAAATGTCCGACTACGCCACCCGTGGATTGCGGTCAGAGTGAACCGCCGCTACAGGGCAGACCGCTAAGGCTGGTGTTGTGGGTGCAGCAGAGCGTAGCATAACTCCCCACGGGAGGAGTATAGCCTCAGGGCAGTGTATGCGGAGGATGGGGGTGATGGTGCAGGGCAGCAGCAGTAACGACACGGAGTCAGTGATGCCTTTACTCACAGTTCTTATTATCCAGAACACGTCTGCAGGTAACGGCTGCCCACGTCGTACTGTGCTCACCAGGTGAGGGGCTCAGACAACTCCCAGATAACTTTGGAGCGCTTCACAGGACCCCCTTTGTGTGTCCTTTGTCTGGCCTTTCTTACCAACACTTCTGTCCGGCTGCCTCGGGCCTCCTCTTGGTAAACTTGACGCCAGTTTCCCTGACCCTATGTGGTGCCTTCCTAGCGGGTGGAGCAAGGGGCTGCGCCACATAAAATGTCAGAGCCTCCGGTTTCTAGCTGAGGGTCGTTTCCTGCCTCCACTAGTTCGGGGACCGGTCTCCCCCTTTGGCCTGACCCCTCCACGCAGGTGGATTCGGGCGTGCGGTGGCGACTCGCCCGTCCGCACCCCTGGGATCCCTTCATTCTTCGTTCCTGGAGCCTTCTCCGCTCCTCTTCCTTCCTTCTCCCTCTTGCAGGCCTGGGCCTCTGTTACTAGGCCCGCCTCCGGAGCAGAGCTCATGCAGAGCCCCTGCTCCCTGCCACTTCTGCTCAGACTTCTCTGCACTGAACTAAGATGGTGCCCACCTTTTATACTCCCTTCTCAATGCACCCAGGAACTGCTTCCTCCCTGCTCCTGCACTGCAGGGTTCCCCTTCCTCAGTGTTCCCTCCCCCCACTCCAGCCAGGGACAGGGACTGTCGTGCCCATCTCAGGGGCATATTGGTCGCCCTGCCCCACGGCAATGTGGTGTAATGCATGCAGGTGTCGGGTCCTGATCCACACTCCATCCTTATCTGAGAGTGAGATATCACACCTCTGGGTGAGGTGCAATACGTCTGTAGCAACCGAGCCCTCGGTGCTACAGTTCCATTTATCTTCAGCCTAGGTGACCTATTGTGATACAGGGCCGTGATTTTGGCTATAAAAGGGTCCCCTAGACCCCTACCCCAAGCTTTTTAAGAGAATCATATATGGCGTGCCAGGAGACTCTATGGAATGCTTTCTCAGCATCCAACGAGAGTATCTACTTACAAATTTTTAACTGCATCTAGCCCAGGAAATACTTTGTGCCTAGTAGCAGTGTCTGCTAGTCAGCGGATTATCCCGGCTGTTAAGCAAGCTACACCACCTGTAGTTTGGACACTTAATTTTTTCAAAGGAAATGCTTCGGGACCACGGGATACTTAGTGAAGAGCATCAGGAGGCACCCCAAGGCATAGGGGCTGGGACTGGCACTAGGATGCCTTGCGGTGGACAGCCGAGCTCGATCCTTATAAAAGCTTTTTAACTGCAGCAGCTTTAGTGGACGCTACTGGAGCTGGAATTACGCGGCTGCTGGCATGAGACTTGCCCTCCAATAGATCCTTGTAAATGGATTTAAAGTGTATTCATTCAAATTAGAGGGACAATTTAAATTAAAAAGCTTAGAGCTGCCTTCACCACAGCACCACAGGGGGGCTCTCTCGACCCACCAGCGGACAGGCACCAGTATTGGGAGAGGGGGGCTGGCCGTCAGGGTTCACCGCGGCTCTGGCACAAACCCGGCGACACGGAGGTGGCACGGGCAGGAGCGGACTGGCCGTCTCGGCTTCTCACTTTTTGGATTTTAGAAGGGCATGACATGCCTATATCTGTGTCTCCCCCTCCTTTTACTCCTCCACCTCTTTTCTTTTCGCATGACTATATGTACTTGTCACTTTTCCATGTGTTAGTTGTGTCTTCTGAGCAGTTTGTCAGCTTTTGGACACCTTTGAAGGTGTTTTCTATGTGTTTCTATGTGTTTTTGTTTGCCTGCCATTGGTTTTAACGGTGTTCGAAGGTGTTCGACGAACAGTTCGACGAACAGTTCGGCGAACACACGGGTGTTCGACGAACCGAACCGAACTCGAACACTACGGGGGTGGCTCAACACTAATCATAAGTGATAAAGGAAAACTCATTATGCCACTTAAAAGAATGCAAAAATGTAAGTACTGTTGCTGTGTACTTTAAATAATCTGGAGTTCTAACAACGAGGGGCTGAAGATGTTTGTCAACCAACTGGCTTAGACTCTCATTAAGGGACCCTGTAATGGGGTGTAATGGCAGTGGAAAAGTGCCTTTGTGGGTTTTTGGCAAACTATAGATAGGTATAATAGGTTGATCAGGTAATTCCCATCTTTGGATTTTACTATTCAGAGCCCCCAACAGAATATCTTCCTCTAGATATTTAAATAATGTGTACTTAAAATAAATAGTAGGATCAGTTGTTAATAATCGATATGTGCATGTATCATAAAGAATATTGTTAACAAATTTAAAGTACAAAGGATCAGAGGTGTATCTATGTTTTCTGGCACCCGGGGCAAGAAATCAGTTTGGCGTTCCCCCTCCCAACCACATATGTGATTTGCACACTTAGTCACGTGCCGACGAGCTGCTCTCTCTATTTCTCACAATGTTCAGTGAAAAACTGAGAGAAGCAGGAAGAAAAGCTAGTTGTCACATGACCATAAGTATGAATATCACATATAAGTGAATTGGTGGAACCAGCAAGCAGAGCTCTATTCTGACAGTAAATATATTACACACTGTTAGGATTGGAATGCTAGCGGAATTCATTTTATAATTAGAGGGCTTGTCCAGATTTGAGATAAAAGTCTGCAGTCACTCTCATAACGCCTGCACTGCACACTTTTAGGATTCCCGCTTGCCGGTGGCAGGAGTGGACAATCATGTCAGCACAAGAATGTGATTTGTATACTTCTGGCCGCATTCCAACTAGACGTATCCAGCCTTGCACAATAAATTTTCATTGGGTGAGGCCATGCATGTGTGGCCAGCACGTGACTACATGTATACAAATTTCCAGCACCAGAGAATCGTGACATGGTGCACTGCGCACTGTGAAAATTCAGAAGTCTGCAGTAACATAGAATGACTGCTGACTAGTGTTGAGTGAGAACTAAAATGCTCGGGTGCTCGAAGCTCGGGCCGAGCTCACCGTGATACTCGCAGTCAGTAGAAAGCCTAAAAAGTGCCCAAAACGATAGTGACAGTGCTCAAATGACATGGGGACAGCATGGGGATCGCCCCAGGAAGCATTTATGACCCCCAGGTCACTGCTGTCAACAACATGGTCAGAGGTATTAAGCCACTTTTACGGGCTCACAATAAAACGTTCAAAAACGACACTGAAACTGTTTTCCTGTGAAATATGTTATGGAACATTCTTTCCAGGGTAAAGACTTGTGTATAAGGTAAAATAAATAACCAAAAACAAAAATACTCCTCCACACTTTGGGCTATGTTCACAAGTAGCATTTTTTATGCGTTTTTGCACTTTTGTATTGCTTTCAACCGTGACAAGTGCATTCACCGGGAAATGTCATTTTAACATTTTACAACCTTATCTGGCCATGTGCTGTGTAACACATGCATACAGTGCTGAACAGACAAGGGAACAGCATGGGGAAGACCCCTGGAAGCATCTCTGACACCCAGGAAACTGCCTAAAAGTGTGCCCATCAGAAGTGATTCTTGCCGCATCAGAAGATGCAGACTTGCAACTATCCCTGTGCAAGTCCTTGTCCCAGGGCAGTGCTCAATTGTACCTCCCCCATTCCTTGCAATGCAAGCTCAAGTATGCAGCCTGCCACCCACCCACCCCCAGGCTGCAATACCATACTGCTTGCTTGCTTGCACTTGAAATTGGGCCTTTTAGCCATGTGGAGGCGGAATCTGACCACCATGTCATGGCTGCGTCGGCGGCCTGGTATCCATACTCAGTCCCCAGCCGACCGGCGGCCGGGTGTCCACGCTTTGTCCCCAGCCGCCAGGGGGCGACCGGGTGTCCATACTCGGTCTCCAGCTGCCCCGCGGCCGGGTGCCCACACATGATCCCCAGTCATCTGGGGACGGCCGGGTGTCCATAAACGGTCCCCAGCTGCCCCTATTTGTCCCGGTGCGCCTTATACACAAGCGCTTATCAAAATATTACCTGTTCCCTCCTCAGTGCATTTAGTGGGAAGGACAGCCTAACCACAAACACGAGGACAAGTGAATGTGGCCAGGGATGGTCCATCTCACTGACGCCTTCACACTGGGTTAATATTGTGGAAGCCGGGACTCAGTTGGACACTGGGATGCAACACGTCCTCCAGTCATAGAGGATTGCGGGTCCTGGGTCAATCAGGCTTCAACACAAAGTTCAGAAGGTAGACAGCAGCAGTGGTCGGCCTCCTACACAACGAGTAAATTATTCATGATCATGAGGCCATCCACCTCCTTAGCTTTCTGTTCCTTGGAATGCAAGCGCATGTATGTAGTAGCAGCTAGGCCTGAGGTGGTCAGCGTTTTGGCGCATATCCTACCTCCTCCGAGGTTAAAGGGCATACAGTAAGACACAGTTAAAGGGCATACAGTAAGTGCAATGCCTAAAAAAATTTTTGAGGCACTCCAATGCCCCTTGGAAGTGACATGGAGGTCAGAGGGCCTTAACTAAACCGTTTTTTTTCATTAATAGCAACTGGGTCTCATGTACACTGTTGGCCTAAGCAGTGAATGGAAGGCTTTCCAAAAATTATGAGGAACTGCAATGCCCCTTGAAACAGACGTGGATTACGGCGTACTAAAAACCTTCTACCCATTATTGGGGAGTGGGTCTCCCTTAGTGTTCGCCTATGCATTGAAAAGCAAAAGCTGACTAAAATTAGGAGGAAATGCAATGCTCGCTGGAAGAGTCGTGGAAGTAAGAGGTAATTGAAAACAAAATTTCAATGCCCCTTGGAAGAGCTGTGGAGTTCAGAGTGGTTTAACGAGATGGTTTTAATGCCACTATGAAGAGATGTGGTGTGTCCCAGTGGAATAAAAAGACAATATCAGTGCCCCTTGGAAGAGTGGTGGAGGTTATAGTGGAATAAAAAGACAATAACAATGCCCCTTGGAAGAGTGGTGGAGGTCGTAGTGGAATAAAAAGACAATATCAATACCCCTTGGAAGAGACGTGGAGGTCACAGTAGCTTAAAAAGACGATTTTAATGCCCCTTGGATGAGATGTGGAGTTCAGAGTGGTTTAACAAGACGGTTTTAATGCCCCTTGGAAGAGACGTGGAGGTCACAGTAGCTTAACGAGACGGTTTTAATGCCCCTTGGAAGAGATGTGGAGTTCAGAGTGATGTAACAAGATGGTTTTAATGCCCTGTGGAAGAGACGTGGAGGTCCCAATGGAATAAAAAGACAATATCAATGCCCCTTGGAAGGGTGGTGGAGGTCGCAGTGGAATAAAAAGACAATATCAATGACCCTTGGAAAAGTGGTGGAGGTCGCAGTGGACTAAAAAGACAAAATCAATGCCACTTGGAAGAGTGGTGGAGGTCCCAGTGGAATAAAAAACAATATCAATGCCCCTTGGAAGAGTGGTGGAGGTCCCAGTAGAATAAAAAGACAATATCAATGACCCTTGGAAGAGACGTGGAGGTCACAGTAGCTTTACAAGATGATTTTAATGACCATTGGAAGAGACGTGGAGTTCAGAGTGGTTTATCAAGATGGTTTTAATGCCCCTTGGAAGAGATGTGGAGGTCACAGTAGCTTAACAAGATGGTTTTAATGCCCATTGGAAGAGACGTGGAGTTCAGAGTGGTTTAACAAGACGGTTTTAATGCCACTTGGAAGAGACGTGGAGGTCCCAGTGGAATAAAAAGACAACATCAATGCCCCTTGGAAGAGTGGTGGAGGTCCCAGTGGAATAAAGACAATATCATTGCCCCTTGGAAGAATGGTGGAGGTTACAGTGGAATAAAAAGACAATATCAATGCCCCTTGGAAGAGTGGTGGAGGTCGCAGTGGAATAAAAAGACAATATCAATGCCCATTGAAAGAGACGTGGAGGTCACAGTTGCTTAACAAGACGATTTTAATGCCCCTTGGAAGAGACGTGGAGTTCAGAGTGGTTTAACAAGACGGTTTAATGCCCCTTGGAAGAGACGTGGAGGTCCCAGTGGAATAAAAAGACAATATCAATGCCCCTTGGAAAAGTGGTGGAGGTCGCAGTGGAATAAAAAGATAATATCAATGCCCCTTGGAAGAGTGGTGGAGGTCCCAGTGGAATAAAAAGACAATATCAATGACCCTTGGAAGAGTCGTGGAGGTCACAGAAGCTTAACAAGACGGTTTTAATGCCCCTTGGAAGAGTGGTGGAGGTCGTAGTGGAATAAAAAGACAATATCAATACCCCTTGGAAGAGACGTGGAGGTCACAGTAGCTTAACAAGACGATTTTAATGCCCCTTGGATGAGATGTGGAGTTCAGAGTGGTGTAACAAGATGGTTTTAATGCCCTGTGGAAGAGACGTGGAGGTCCCAATGGAATAAAAAGACAATATCAATGCCCCTTGGAAGGGTGGTGGAGGTCGCATTGGAATAAAAAGACAATATCAATGACCCTTGGAAAAGTGGTGGAGGTCGCAGTGGAATAAAAAGACAAAATCAATGCCCCTTGGAAGAGTGGTGGAGGTCCCAGTGGAATAAAAAACAATATCAATGCCCCTTGGAAGAGTGGTGGAGGTCCCAGTAGAATAAAAAGACAATATCAATGACCCTTGGAAGAGACGTGGAGGTCACAGTAGCTTTACAAGATGATTTTAATGACCATTGGAAGAGACGTGGAGTTCAGAGTGGTTTATCAAGATGGTTTTAATGCCCCTTGGAAGAGATGTGGAGGTCACAGTAGCTTAACAAGACGGTTTTAATGCCCATTGAAAGAGACGTGGAGTTCAGAGTGGTTTAACAAGACGGTTTTAATGCCACTTGGAAGAGACGTGGAGGTCCCAGTGGAATAAAAAGACAACATCAATGCCCCTTGGAAGAGTGGTGGAGGTCCCAGTGGAATAAAGACAATATCATTGCCCCTTGGAAGAATGGTGGAGGTTACAGTGGAATAAAAAGACAATATGAATGCCCCTTGGAAGAGTGGTGGAGGTCGCAGTGGAATAAAAAGACAATATCAATGCCCATTGAAAGAGACGTGGAGGTCACAGTTGCTTAACAAGACGATTTTAATGCCCCTTGGAAGAGACGTGGAGTTCAGAGTGGTTTAACAAGACGGTTTAATGCCCCTTGGGAGAGACGTGGAGGTCCCAGTGGAATAAAAAGACAATATCAATGCCCCTTGGAAAAGTGGTGGAGGTCGCAGTGGAATAAAAAAATAATATCAATGCCCCTTGGAAGAGTGGTGGAGGTCCCAGTGGAATAAAAAGACAATATTAATGCCCATTGAAAGAGTGGTGGAGGTTACAGTGGAAAAAAACGACAATATCAATGCCCCTTGGGAGAGTGGTGGAGGTTGCAGTGGAATAAAAAGACAATATCAATGCCCCTTGGAAGAGTGGTGGAGGTCCCAGTGGAATAAAAAGACAATATCAATGACCCTTGGAAGAGACGTGGAGGTCACAGTAGCTTAACTAGACGATTTTAATGCCCCTTACAAGAGCCATGCAGTACAGCATATTAAAAAAAATATTCCCATTATTGGGGAGTGGGTCTCCCATAGTCTTTGCCTTCCAAGCAAAAGCTGCCAAAAATTAGGACGGAGGAACTTGCAATGCCCCGTACAAGAGCCATGCAGTGCAGCATATTAAAACATTATTCCCATTATTGGGGAGTGGGTCTCCTATAGTCTTTGCCTATGCCTTCCAAGCAAAAGCTGCCAAAAATTAGGATGGAGGAACTTGCAATGCCCCTTACAAAAGCCATGCAGTACAGTATATTAAAAACATTATTCCCTTTATTGGGGAGTTGGTCTCCCATAGTTTTTGCCTATGCCTTCCAAGCAAAAGCTGCCAAAAATTAGGATGGAGGAACTTGCAATGCTGGCAACACGGACCACGGTCACACTGGTGGTATAGTGGTGGTGGAGGCTGAGGATAAGGAGAAGAGAAAAAAACAGCCGAAATGAGGAAGCATATACCCATGTGTGGGTGTGAAGCGGTGCATGGGAATACACCTCCAGAAATAACACAGTGGATTTGACTTTATGCTACTCTGCTGTCATTTGGTGGTGATGAGAAGTCTGGCCCAATCCAGCCCTTGTTCATTTTGATAAGGGTCAGCTTGTCAGCATTGTCAGTTGACAGGCGAGTGCGCTTATCAGTTATAATTCCCCCAGCGGCACTAAAAAGACGCTCCGATAAAACGCTAGCGGCAGGGCAGGCCAGGACCTCCAAGGCATACAGAGCGAGTTCATTCCAAGTGTCCAGCTTGGATACCCAATAATTAAAAGGCACAGAGGAATCACGGAGGACGCTGGTATGGTCGGCAAAGTATTTCCTCACCATCTTTTGAAACGTTCCACTCCTTGTGAGAGTACCCCGCGCCTCAGGGCCTGTAAGATGGGCGGGCCTCAGAAAACTGTCCCAGAACGTTGACAGTGTTCCCCTGCCTCTGCTGGATTGGAGTTGCGTCTCTCTCACCTGTACACCTTTGTTGGGCAATGAACTATGACCACTAGCGTGTTCAGATGGGTATTTTTTTAACAGTTCTGCAGCAAGAGCCTTCTGGTACTGCCCCATTTTTGTAGACCTCTCCACCTCAGGAATAAGAGAGTGAAAGTTCACCTTGTAGCGGGGGTCTAAAAGTGTCACCAACCAGTAATGACTGTCACCCAACATTTTGACAACATGAGGGTCACGGTTAAGGCAGCGTAACATAAAGTCAGCCATGCGTGCCAGACTGGTAATGGGCAATACTTCCGTGTCCTCACCAAGATGACGACTGACCATGCTCTCCTCCTCCTCCTCCCCCCTGTGCTCAGGCCACCCATGCTGAACCGACTGTATGACAGTTGTACAGGTACTACCGTCTACAGTGCATGATACCAGCTCCTGTTCTTCCTCCTAATCCTCTCCCTCATTGTCCCCCAATGCACGTTGGGATGAGATGAGGCTGGGCTGTGTGTAATCGCCCGCTATGGCTTCTTGATCCATTTCATCATACTCTGGCTGCAATGCCTCCTCTTTAATTCTCTGCAGAGAGCGTTGCAAAAGTCAGACAAGTGGCATGCTGATGCTAATGATGGCGTCATCGCCACTCACCATCTTGGTGGACTCCTCAAATTTTTGTCAGGATGGCACTTATGTCAGACATCCAGGTCCACTTCTGAGGTCTTATGTGTGGAGTCTGACCTGAATATCAACGGCCTTGTTGCAGCTGGTACTCCACAACTGCTCTCTTCTGCTCACAAATCCTTTGCAACATGTGGAGGGTAGAGTTTCAACATGCGGGGACATCACACACCAGTCGGTGTGCCGGAAGCTGCAAACTCAGCTGCAACACAGCAATGGCGGCGGAAGCTGTACCTGACTTCCGAAAATGAGCTGACAAGCGGCGTACTTTGACGAGCAGATCTGGCAACTCGTGGTACGATTTAAGAAACCGCTGAACCATGAGGTTAAGCACATGACCCAGGCATGGTACGTGTGTAATCCCGCCTCGCCTCAGAGTCGCCACCAGATTACGGCCATTGTCACACACGACCATGCCTGGATGTAGGTTCAGCGGTCTCAGCCACAGATCTGCCTGCTCTTTCACAGCTGTCCACAACTCACAAGCAGTGTGAGGCTTATCACCTAAGCTTATGAGTTTCAGCACAGCTTGTTGCCGCTTGGCGGAGGCAATACTGCAGTGCTTCCAGCTTGTAACTGATGTGGTGATTAGAGATGAGCGGTGTTCAACTAGAACTGTTCGCCAATCTCAAATTCGAGCTGTTTTGGGCGGTGTTCGAGTTGTTCGACGAACCCGAACGATTTGCAAAAAATTTGGCTGTTCGAGGTTATGTTCGATAACTGTTCGTGCACCAAAAGCGTGTCCTGCATGTCTGGCGCTATTTAGAGCACCAATCATGCAGGGATTGTCTGCCACTCACTGTAATGCCACAGCCATGGTGGTTGTGGCATTAGAGTGATTGCCCAAATCGATGGGAACTGTGCTCACAGTGAAACATGAAAAGCCGGCAATTCAGCAGCGTCGTACACCGGTACCCGACAATTTAGAACCGAAAGAAAAGAGCTTCACACATAGATTAGATAGATAGAAACATGTCAGTCACATATATAAGAAGTACAGTGACAGTGTTGATTACTGTACTTGTCATTTAGTGTAAAGGATTTATTAAAAAAAATATTAGTGTTTTCATGTACCGTCTCTTTAAAAAAGCCGGCCGGCAATTCAGCAGCTGTACCCGACAATTTAGAATAGAAGGAATAGAGAATCACACATAGATTAGATAGATAGAAACATGTCAGTCACATATATAAGAAGTACAGTGACAGTGTTGATTACTGTACTTGCCATTTAGTGTAAAGGATTTATTAAAAAAAATATTAGTGTTTTCATGCACCGTCTCTTTAAAAAAGCCGGCCGGCAATTCAGCAGCGGTACCCGACAATTTAGAATGGAAGGAATAGAGCATCAGACATAGATTAGATAGATAGAAACATGTCAGTCACATATATATGAAGTACAGTGACAGTGTTGATTACTGTACTTGTCATTTAGTGTTAAAATAAAGGATTTATTTAAAAAAAAATTGGCGTGGGGTTCCTCATAATTTTATGCTCTAGCGGAGGTTAAGCAGACAGCTGGGGCAGATGTTTGAAGCCTGGGAAGCTTCCCAGGCTACTAATATCAGCCCCCAGCTGAATGCCTAGCCTTTACTAGCTATTAAAATGGGGGACCCCCCAAAAAATTGATGTGGGGTCCCCCCTATTTTAATAGCTAGCAAAGGCTAGGCAGACAGCTGGGGGCTGATATTAATAGCCCAGGAAGGGTGCCATGAATATTGGCCCCCTCCCAGGCTAGAAACACCAGCCATCAGCCGCCCCAGAAATGGCACATCCATAGGATGCGCCAATTCTGGCACTTAGCCTCGCTCTTCCCACTGCCCTGTAGCGGTGGCAGTGGGGTAATAGGGCTGGGGTTGATGTCAGCTTATAATGCCAGCTGACATCAAGCCCAGGTTAGTAATGGAGAGGCGTCTATAAGACACCCCCATTACTAACCCCATAGTCAAAGTTAAAAAAAACACAAACACCCAGAATAAAGTCCTTTAATTGAAATAAACACACAATTCTTTATTGTTCTAAATTAAACCATACTTACAATCACGCCCATTCCAGCTGAAGCCAACGATCCCCTGCAATAAAAGAAAAATAATAAAGCAGCATAATCCTTACCTTTCCATGGTTCCCATGACAGCTTCAGCTCTGCTACATCGAGATGACTGGCTGGACCGCAGCAGAACGCTGCCATCCAGCCTGTCATCCCGCAGACACTGAGAAGAGCAGGCTTGCTTGCGCTCCTCAGTGTCTCGCTGTGATGGCATCCAGTTGAGCCGAGGTCATGTCCAATGAACACGGCTCACCTCATGCACGTCACTGACAGCGTGGGAAAATTCTCACGCTGAAGCGCTGAGTGCAGGAGATTTCTCCCACGCTGTCAGTGACGTGCATGAGGTGAGCTCATGTCCAATGAACTCAGCTCACCTCATGCACGTCACTGACAGCATGGGAAAATTCTCCTGCACTCAGCGCTTCAGCGTGAGGATTCTCCCACACTGTAAGTGATGTGCATGAGGTGAGCTGAGATCATTGGACATGAACACACCTCATGCACGTCACTGACAGCGTGGGAAAATTCTCTCGCTGAAGCGCTGAGTGCAGGAGAATTCTCCCACGCTGTCAGTGACGTGCATGAGGTGAGCTCATGTCCAATGAACTCAGCTCACCTCATGCATGTCACTGACAGCGTGGGAAAATTCTCCTGCACTCAGCACTTCAGCTTGAGAATTCTCCCACGCTGTAAGTGACGTGCATGAGGTGAGCTTACAGCGTGGGAGAATTCTCACGCTGAAGTGCTGAGTGCAGGAGAATTTTCCCACGCTGTCAGTGACGTGCATGAGGTGAGCTGAGTTCATTGGACATGAGCTCACCTCATGCACGTCACTGACAGCGTGGAGAATTTTCCTCCACTCAGCGCTTCAGCGTGAGAATTTTCCCATGCTGTCAGTGACATGCATGAGGTGAGTTCATGTCCAATGATCTCAGCTCACCTCATGCACGTCACTGACAGCGTGGGAAAATTCTCCTGCACTCAGCGCTTCAGCGTGAGAATTTTCCCACGCTGTAAGTGACGTGCATGAGGTGAGCTTACAGCGTGGGAGAATTCTCACGCTGAAGTGCTGAGTGCAGGAGAATTTTCCCACGCTGTCAGTGACGTGCATGAGGCGCGCCGAGTACATTGGACATGACCTCGGCTCATCTGGATGCCATCACAGCGAGACACTGAGGAGCGCAAGCAAGCCTGCTCTTCTGAGTGTCTGCGGGTTGACAGGCTGGATACAGCGCTCTGCTGCGGTCCAGCCTGTCATCTCGATGTAGCAGAGCTGGAGCTGTCTTGGGAACCATCGAAAGGTAAGGATGATGTTGGTCTATTATTTTATTTTTATTGCAGGAGATCGTTGGCTTCAGCTGGAATGGGCGTGACGGTAAGTATGGTTTAATTTAGAACAATAAAGAATTGTGTGTTTATTTCAATTAAAGGACTTTATTCTGGGTGTTTGTGTTTTTTTTTAACTTTCACTGTGGGGTTAGTAATGGGGGTGTCTTATAGACGCCTCTCCATTACTAACCTGGACTTGATGTCAGCTGGCATTATAAGCTGACATCAACCCCAGCCCTATTACCCCACTGCCACCGCTACAGGGCAGTGGGAAGAGCGAGGCCAAGTGCCAGAATTGGCGCATCCTATGGATGCGCCATTTCTGGGGCGGCTGACGGCTGGTGTTTCTAGCCTGGGAGGGGGCCAATATTCATGGCACCCTTTCTGAGCTATTAATATCAGCCCCCAGCTGTCTGCCTAGCCTTTGCTAGCTATTAAAATAGTGGGAACCCCACGTCATTTTTTTGGGGGGGTCCCCCATTTTAATAGCTAGTAAAGGCTAGGTATTCAGCTGGGGGCTGATATTAGTAGCCTGGGAAGCTCCATGGGTATTACCCCCTTCCCAGGCTTCAAACATCTGCCCCAGCCGTCTGCTTAACCTCCGCTAGAGATTAAAATTACGGGGAACCCCACGCTAATTTTATTTTTAATAAATCCTTTATTTTAACACTAAATGACAAGTACAGTAACCAACACCATCACTGTACTTATTATATATCTGACTGACATGTTTCTATCTATCTAATCTATGTGTGATGCTCTATCTTTCTGTTCTAAATTGTCGGGTACAGATGCTGAATTGCCGGCCGGCTTTTTTAAAGAGACGGTGCATGAAAACACTATTATTTTTTTAAATAAATACTTTACACTAAATGACAAGTACAGCAAGCAACACTGTCACTGTACTTATTATATATGTGACTGACATGTTTCTATCTATCTAATCTATGTGTGAAGCTCTATTCTTTCTGTTCTAAATTGTCGGGTACCGCTGCTGAATTGCCGGCCGGCTTTTTTAAAGAGACGGTGCATGAAAACACTAATATTTTTTTTAATAAATCCTTTACAATAAATGACAAGTGCAGTAACCAACACTGTCACTGTGCTTCTTAAATGTGTGACTGACATGTTTCTATCTATCTAATCTATGTGTGATGCTCTATTCCTTCTTGTCTAAATTGTCGGGTACCGGTGTATGCCGCTGTTGAATTTGTCGGCCGGCCTTTTCAAAGAGAGTGTCTCCTGAGCAGTTTGTCAGCTTTTGGACACCTTTGAAGGTGTTTTCTATGTGTTTCTATGTGTTTTTGTTTGCCTGCCATTGGTTTTAATGGTGTTCGACGGTGTTCTAAGGTGTTCGACGAACAGTTCGACGAACAGTTCCTCGAACATCCCGGTGTTCGACGAACCGAACCGAACCCGAACACTACGGGGGTGGCTCAACACTAGTGGTGATATCTGAGATGGAGGCGGAACATGAGGAGGATGAGGAGGATGATGCGCAGGAGCTGTACACTGTGGGGGCATCTCTGACTGACATAGGGCCCGCAATCTTCGGTGTGGGGAGGATGTGTTCTGTCCCAAGGTCCGACTGGGTCCCGGCTTCCACTATGTTTACCCAGTGTGCCGTCAGGGAGATGTACCGTCCCTGGCCACAAGCACTTGTCCACGTGTCCGTTGTCAGGTGGACTCTCCCAGTAACTGCGTTGTTGAGGGCACGGCAGATGTTTTGGGACACGTGCTTGTGTAGTGTGGAGGTGGCACACCGGGCAAAATAGTGTCGGCTGGGGACCGAGTACCGAGGGACGGCCACTGCCATAAGGTTGCGGAAGGATTCCGTCTCCACTAGACAAAAAGGCAGCATTTCCAACGCAAGCAGTCGTGAAACGTGTGAATTTACGACTGTGGCCTGTGGGACGTTGGCTGCGAATTTGCGTTTTCGTTCAAATGTCTGGGATATGGACAATTGAACGTTGCGGTGGGATGTGGACGTGGACGTTGATGCTGTTTCTTGAGAAACTGCCATAACAATTGAAGACTGAGTGGAGGGGGCATCTTTGCATGGAGTATGGACAAGGGATTGCCTTGCACGCACAACAGGGGGTTCTCTTACACGCACAACAGTGGAAGAAGCAGTGGTGACACCCGCTGACACTCGTCGCGTACCCTGGTGTTCGCCCCACAAAGTCGGGTGCTTTGCTGACATGTGCCTGATCATGCTGGTGGTGGTCAGGCTGGTAGTTTTGTCACTCCTGCTGATGCTGGCCTGGCAGGTGGTACAAATGGCCTTTTTGGGGTTATCAGCAGAGTCTTTAAAAAAATTCCAGACTCTGGAAGACCTACCAGTTGTACTGGCAATGTCCCTCATGTTGGTGTTACGGGGAAAGGTTGCCCACCTTCTGTGTACTGCCACCACACTGCTTCTTCCTGCCTGTTGGGGTACTCTGCCTCCCTCCCCCTGTGTGCTGCTTGCCTCACTCTGCGTGTGCTCCTGCCACGTTGCGTCAGTTACTAGATCATCCACCACCTCCTCCTCTTCCACTTCCCCACCACGGTCCTCCTCCTCACTTCGTGGAAAATGTGTCTCGTCATCGTCCACCTCTTGTGACAAATTGCCAGCGTTGCCTTCCTGTGGCCATGGCTGTTCAAATATTTGGCCATCGCTATATGGGATCTCCTCTTCCACCACTTCAAGCGGAGCTGGCGAGGGGCACAAATATGGAAATGGACCAGTGAACAGCTCTTCAGAGTGTCCCACTGTGGGATCAGTTGCTGTCTGGCGACAATCGGCATGGTGGGAGGAAGGAGCATCAGGGTGAGGAGGAGTATGCAGTCGAGACTCACGGCTACTAACAGTTGACCGTGTGGAAGACAGACCTGAGATGGTGGTGCCCAGGTGACTGGAAGTATTATCTGCTATCCAATTAGTAACTAGTGTTGAGCCACCCCCGTAGTGTTCGAGTTCGGTTCGGTTCGTCGAACACCCGTGTGTTCGCCGAACTGTTCGTCGAACTGTTCGTCGAGCACCTTCGAACACCGTTAAAACCAATGGCAGGCAAACAAAAACACATAGAAACACATAGAAAACACCTTCAAAAGGTGTCCAAAAGCTGACAAACTGCTCAGAAGACATAACTAACACATGGAAAAGTGACAAGTACATATAGTCATGCGAAAATAAAAGAGGTGGAGGAGTAAAAGGAGGGGGAGACACAGATATAGGCATGTCATGCCCTTCTAAAATCCAAAAAGTGAGAAGCCGACACGGCCAGTCCGCTCCTGCCCGTGCCACCTCCGTGTCGCCGGGTTTGTGCCAGAGCCGCGGTGAACCCTGATGGCCAGCCCCCCTCTCCCAATACTGGTGCCTGTCCGCTGGTGGGTCGAGCGAGCCCCCCTGTGGTGGAGGCAGCTCTAAGCTTTTTAATTTAAATTGTCTCTCTAATTTGAATGAATACACTTTAAATCCATTTACAAGGATCTATTGGAGGGCAAGTCTCATGCCAGCAGCCGCGTAATTCCAGCTCCAGTAGCGTCCACTAAAGCTGCTGCAGTTAGAAAGCTTTTATAAGGATCGAGCTCGGCTGTCCACCGCAAGGCATCCTACTGCCAGTCCCAGCCCCTATGCCTTGGGGTGCCTCCTGATGCTCTTCACTAAGTATCCCATGGTCCCGAAGCATTTCCTTTGAAAAAATTAAGTGTCTAAACTACAGGTGGTGTAGCTTGCTTAACAGCCGGGATAATCCGCTGACTAGCAGACACTGCTACTAGGCACAAAGTATTTCCTGGGCTAGATGCAGTTAAAAATTTGTAATTAGATACTCTCGTTGGATGCTGAGAAAGCATTCCATAGAGTCTCCTGGCACGCCATATATGATTCTCTTAAAAAGCTTGGGGTAGGGGTCTAGGGGACCCTTTTATAGCCAAAATCACGGCCCTGTATCACAATACGTCACCTAGGCTGAAGATAAATGGAACTGTAGCACCCTGAGGGCTCGGTTGCTACAGACGTATTGCACCTCACCCAGAGGTGTGATATCTCACTCTCAGGTAAGGATGGAGTGTGGATCAGGACCCGACACCTGCATGCATTACACCACATTGCCGTGGGGCAGGGCGACCAATATGCCCCTGAGATGGGCACGACAGTCCCTGTCCCTGGCTGGAGTGGGGGGAGGGAACACTGAGGAAGGGGAACCCTGTAGTGCAGGAGCAGGGAGGAAGCAGTTCCTGGGTGCATTGAGAAGGGAGTATAAAAGGTGGGCACCATCTTAGTTCAGTGCAGAGAAGTCTGAGCAGAAGTGGCAGGGAGCAGGGGCTCTGCATGAGCTCTGCTCCGGAGGCGGGCCTAGTAACAGAGGCCCAGGCCTGGAAGAGGGAGAAGGAAGGAAGAGGAGTGGAGAAGGCTCCAGGAATGAGGAATGAAGGGATCCCAGGGGTGCGGACGGGCGAGTCGCCACCGCACGCCCGAATCCACCTGCGTGGAGGGGTCAGGCCAAAGGGGGAGACCGGTCCCCGAACTAGTGGAGGCAGGAAACGACCCTCAGCTAGAAACCAGAGGCTCTGACATTTTATGTGGCGCAGCCCCTCGCTACACCCGCTAGGAAGGCACCACATAGGGTCAGGGAAACTGGCGCCAAGTTTACCAAGAGGAGGCCCGAGGCAGCCGGACAGAAGTGTTGGTAAGAAATCCCAGACAAAGGACACACAAAGGGGGTCCTGTGAAGTGCTCCAAAGTTATCTGGGAGTTGTCTGAGCCCCTCACCTGGTGAGCACAGTACGACGTGGCAGCCGTTACCTGCAGACGTGGTCTGGATAATAAGAACTGTGAGTAAAGGCCCTGAACTGCATCACTGACTCCGTGTCGTTACTGCTGCTGCCCTGCACCATCACCCCCATCCTCCGCATACACTGCCCTGAGGCTATACTCCTCCCGTGGGGAGTTATGCTACGCTCTGCTGCACCCACAACACCAGCCTCAGCGGTCTGCCCTGGAGCGGCGGTTCACTCTGACCGCAATCCACGGGTGGCGTAGTCGTACATTTAAACATCAAAACCACATAAATAGTTCCGCCACTGGTTTGACCGCCCTGAGCCACGGAACCGGGTCGCTGCCACGAAGACTACAACCACCAGCATCCACCAAAAAGGGTCCGGCTCCGGGTGTCCCAAGGCCCAGGGGGTGCGTCAGAACATTTTCATCACCTTTCACAATCACCAATGGGACAAGGCAGGGATGTCCTCTGTCCCCTCTCTTATACATCCTAGTGACGGAGCACCTGCTCTCATCAATTCGCCATAACCCCAATATTAGGTGGATTGAGGTGGGAGGCACCGAGTACAAGTGCTCTCTATTTGCTGATGATGTCCTAGTATATATCACTCAATCACATATATCCATCCATGCTGTTATTGCTGAAATAGATCACTTTGTTACATGGTCAAATTTTAAAATCAATGCAGCGAAGTCTGAGGCCCTCGATGTCTCCCTCCCCAAATCCATATAGGATTCCATCCAGTCCAACTTTCCCTTTGCCTGGCCCTCACAGGGTATCAAATACTTTGGAATTCCTATTCATAGAGACCTCTCCCATCTATGTTATCTTAATTTTGGGCCCTTTATTGAACAACTCCATACAGACCACGGTTGGCAAGTTAGAACTGTAAGATTCACTACGTGAACCGCTGGTGTTTTGTGGGAAAGCACATGTACACTGCGTTCCAAATTATTATGCAAAAAGTGTTTAGGAGTGATAAGGGAAGAATTTGTTTGTTTGTCAGTTAAACTCATTGATGGTGATGTGTGTCAGGGCTCTTTATATCACTGTAAGCAATTGCAGACAGCTGTGCTAATTAGTTTGGCAGGTGTGTCCAATGAAAGGCAAGACTATTTAAGAAGGCTCTCTCACATTATTAAGCAGCCTACATTTTCTGCCAAAATGGGAAAGAAAAAGGATGTGTCGGCTGCTGAGAAGCAACAAATTGTGGAGTGTTTAGGTCAAGGCATGACTACAATCAACATTGTGCGATGATCAGGATGAAGTGTCTTGGCAATCAAGAAGTATGTAGCTGATTCACAGTACACACGTGTGCGTGCTGATAAGGGCAAATTGAGGACTCTTTCCTACAGGCAATTACGTCAGGTTGAAAGAGCAGCGGCAAAAAAGCCTTGTCATAGCAGCAGACAAGTTTTTGAAGCTGCTTGTGCCTCCAACGTCCCCCGAACAACAAGATGCAGGGTCCTTCAGAGGTTTGCAGCTGTGCATACGCCATCCTGTCGACCTCCTCTATCCACTTCACACAAGCAGAAACGGCTCCAGTGGGCCAAACATTACATGAAGACTGATTTCAAAACAGTTTTGTTCACGGATGAGTGCCATGCAGCGCTCGATGGTCCAGATGGATGGAGTGGAGGATGGCTGGTTGATGGACACCCCACGCAAACACGGCTACAGCGCCAACAAGGAGGAGGTGGAGTAATGTTTTGGGCTGGAATCATGGGGAGAGAGATTGTCGGCCCCTTTAGGATCCCTGAAGGCGCTAAAGATGAACTCCATAATGTATGTGGATTTTCTCAAACAGCACTTCCTGCCATGGTTCAAGAAGAAGAACCGTGTATTTCACAGCAGGATCATTTTTCTGCATGATAATGCACCATCTCATGCTGCACATAAAACATCTGCATCTCTGGCTGATATGGGCATAAAAGGGGACAAACTTATGGTGTGACCCCCATGCTCCCCTGACCTCTACCCCATTCAGAACCTTTGGAGCATCATTAAAAGGAGTGTCTATGATGGCGGGAGGCAGTTCACATCTAAGCAACAGCTCTGGGAGGGTATTCTGTCCTCATGCAAAACAATTGAAGCAGAAACCATCCAAAACCTGACAAATTCAATGGACGAGAGAGTTCAGAAGCTCCTTTCGAACAAGGGGTCCTATGTGAAAATGTAACATCACCTAGAATAAAGTTTTGAGTTGAAAACTGTTTGATTTCAGTTTCTAACAACCTGCTAATGCTTATAATTTCAAAAATGACCATTTTTTTGGTCTTTATTAAAATGAAAAGGTTGATCGAAAAGTTTGGGGGA
Organism: Phyllobates terribilis; assembly: GCF_046119375.1. Lineage (NCBI taxonomy): Eukaryota > Metazoa > Chordata > Amphibia > Anura > Dendrobatidae > Phyllobates > Phyllobates terribilis. The sequence continues at coordinate 198,927,621 of NW_027362764.1, forward strand.
TCTAAGAGTGTGGCAACCCAGTAGTCATGATTACTTCGAATTCTGACAATATGAGGGTCATGCTGCAGGTAGTGCAGCAAGAAGGCACTTATGTGTCTTGCGCATCTCGGAGCCCCAAAATTATTTTCCGGGCTAGATGCAGCTAAAAATTATTTTTAATTTTAAATCTGGTGAAGCTTTAGTATAGATGGCCTAATAGGATCAGTGCTGCACACTGCTACAAAGCCCAAATTATTTTCCAGTCAAGATACAGATAAACATGATTAGTAATTTGAAAGCTTAAAACGGTTGGTAGGGTGATTTTAACCAATCATCAAGCTTTTACTCTCCCCAGGATGACACAGGGGTAGAAAAGTCGTTTCGGATCCATGATTTGTTCATCTTTATGAACGTGAGTCTGTCTACATTATCAGTGGAGAGCCGCGTGCGCTTATCTGTCAGCACACCACCAGCAGCGCTGAACACACGTTCAGACAGAACGCTGGCTGCGGGGCATGACAAGATCTCCAAGGCGTAAGTGGCTAGCTCCGGCCATTTATCCAGATTGGAAGCCCAAAAAGAGCAAGGGTCCAGTGACACAGTCGTGGCTTCAATGTTTACTTGGAGATACTCCTGTATCATCGTCTCTAGGCGTTGACTATGTGTCAGACTTCTTGTCTCCTGTGGCCTTGCAAAGGATGGGCTAAAAAAGTGGTGAAATGATTCCGCAAAATTGATGTTACCAGCAGATACTGTGGTTCTGTTACGGTTTGAGTGCTGAACACTTGACGGTCCCACGGTTGGCAAGTTGGAACTGTGAGCTTCACTACGTGCACCACTGGTATTTTGTGGAAAAGCACATGTAAGATTCTGCAACAGTCTCTGCTGATACTCCTGCATGCGTGCATCCCTTTCTATGGCAGGAATAATTTCTGCAAATTTACTTTTGTACCGGGGATCTAACAGTGTGGCAACCCAGTAGTCAGGATTATTTCTAATTCTCACAATTCGAGGGTCATGTTGCAGGTAGTGCAGCAAGAAGGCACTCATGTGTGTTGCGCATCCAGGAGCACCAAGTCCCTGTTGTGTTGGTGGCGAGGTAACAATCATGCTTCCTTCCTCTGTCCTCTCCCCCCAACCTCGCACAACAGAAATGTGATCAAGGTCTCCCTCATCTGATGAGTCTTCCATCAGTTCGTCCTCCACTTCTTCCTGGGCTCCTGCACCTTCCTCACTAGTTTGGCTGCTACCATGCGCCCTGGTAAAACCATCTCCCCTACCCTCACATGCCTGCCGCCTTGGTGCTGCCGACCGTCTGGACCTTGCAGATGTTAGCCCTTCCGCATACAACTCCTCCTCCTCTACTTCCTCCACCTCCTCTTGTGCCACCACCTGACTCCGAATTCTGTTTAACATGTGCTCCAGCATGTAAATCACCGGAATAGTCATGCTGATAATGGCATCGTCAGCACTAAACATCTTCGTCGCCATTTCAAAACTGTGCAGAAGGGTGCATAGGTCCCTGATCTGAGACCACTCCTCCAGCGTGATTTGCCCCACCTCTGAATCTCGTTGGCCCAGGCTATACGTCAGAACGTATTGCACCAGGGCTTGTCGGTGCTGCCACAGTCGCTGCAACATGTGCAGAGTTGAATTCCACCGGGTAGGCACATCGCATTTTAGCCGGTGAAGTGGCAGACCCAACGACTTCTGTAGAGATGTAAGTCGCTGAGCTGCGGGATGCGAACGGCGGAAGTGAGCACACAGCGACCGTGCCCTCTGCAGAAGGCCATCTAGTCTGGGATAGTGGGCTAAAAATTGCTGGACAACCAGGTTCAACACGTGAGCCATACAAGGCACGTGTGTGACATTGCCCCGGCGAAGGGCCGCACCCAGGTTTGCAGCATTGTCGCACACGGCCTTCCCTGGTTTCAGGTCCAGTGGAGACAACCATTCATGAAATTGGTTCTCCAGAGCTGACCACAACTCCTCAGCTGTGTGACTCACATTTCCCAGACATTTCAATGTAAAAACCGCCTGATGACGTTGAGCCCTACTGCCAGCATAGTAAGGAGGTGTGCAGGATCCCTTCTGCGCAGTTAGAAAGCTTGTGGCATGGCCAGACAGGCTTTGGGTGCAGGTGGAAGACCGAGAGGAGGTTGAGGAGGCAGAAGCAGTGGAGGAACTTTGACATAAAGAGGATTGACGCACAACTTGTGGGGACGGCAAGACTTGGACAGCAGCCCCTTGTCCTGCTGTCACCATAGTTACCCAGTGCCCAGTCAGCGACATGTAACGCCCCTGTCCATGCCTACTCGTCCAAGTGTCTGTGGTGAAATGCACCCTGTCACACACAGAGTTTCTCAAAGAAGCGGTGATGTTGTGTGCGACATGCTGGTGGAGCGCAGGCACACCTTTCTTTGAGAAGTAGTGCCGACTGGGCATCTGGTACTGGGGCACTGCGACGGACATAAGGTCTCGAAAATCCTCTGTGTCCACCAGGCGGAAAGGCAGCATTTCTGTAGCCAAGAGCTTGCAGATGGTGAAATTCAACCTCTTAGCTTTCTCATGGCTAGGAAGAAATGGTCTTTTACTTGTCCACATCTGAGGGACCGAGGGCTGGCTATTGTGCTTAGACGGGGTTGATAAGGGTGTCCCCGGCAAACTGCCGGTCTGTGAGGAAGATGCAGGCGGACATGTTAGGTTGCCTTGATCCAAAGGTGGTGCTATCGATGTCGGACAGCGCTCAACAACAGCTGGTGTTCCCACCTCCAAAGAAAATGATGACCTGCCAATCACGCTGGCTGTTGCGGGTAAAGAGGTGGCAGGTCTGTGCCCCAAAACAGGTGTGACTGCTGTCCCCCCAGTCACAGAGGATGAAGAGGCCGCGGATGCACAAGATATGGCAGACGGTGGTTGGCCCGGCCGGCTAGGCCGCATTGTAGCACACTGAGCTTCCCACTGCAACTTATGCTTCATGTCCATGTGCCGGTTCATGCATGAAGTACTCAAACTATGTATTTTTTGGCCTCTACTTAGCTTTTGCTGACAAATGTTACAGATAACACGAGTTGGGTCATCTTTATCGATCTGAAAAAATGCCCAGGCTATGCAAGGCTTAGCACCCATGCGACCTGAAGAGCCACCACGACTTGTGGTGAGAGGCAGAGTTGTGTTTGAGGATGCAGTTGTTGACGTGCTTCCAGTACTACGTCTCTGTCCAGGAAGGCGCAACCTGACCTCGTTGTCACTAGCATCTTCCTCCACCTCCTCTGCTGACCTCATCTCTTGGCTGACTGTGGGTTGACAGTAAGTGGGATCTCCAACCTCATCATCATCACCCTGTGCGTTATCACACCCGTCGTCCTCAGAGCCAACCTGTTCCTGCCCTGACAAAAAACTAAAGTTGTCGCTCCAATCAGGTATTTGAGTCTTATCATCGTCTTCCTCATTGTCTCCACCAACAGGAGTTACAGTTTGGGAATGAGGGTCTACATTATGGTCAGAACCTTCTGCGTCTGGTCCTGGATCCGACTCATAAAGATTCTGGGCATCAGTGTAGATCATTTCCTCGTCTGGATTCACAGAAGCGCTGGAGTCGACCTCTGATTCCCAGGCTATAGTATGAGTAAACAGCTCTGCAGACTCAACCATCTGTTCTACCTCATACTCAGACGGGCAGCTGGAGATTTGGGAGCTGTGAGGAAGCAAGTGCGATTGGGGTGACACCTTTGAGGACTGGAGTATTTGTGATGTTGAAGTTGATGTGGAGGAGAGCCCACTTAAAGGAGCACTTGATATCCGTTGAAGCACCTGCTGTTTTTGTGCCTCATCTGGAATTTGTAGCGATTGGCGTGGCCGTAAGAAAGGGATCTTATCACATTGTCCGCTAAAAGAAGTAGACATTTTAGTTTGGCTGGAAGATGGTCTTTCTTCTGCAGATGTTACTGTTGCTTTAACACCTACCCAATGGACACAACCTTTTTTCCCCTTCCCAACACGCCTATTCCCCTTTCCACCAGCAGCAGGCCTTTTTCCACTCATTTTGGTGGTTAACTAATTCACAACTCTGGAGTTGTTTGCACAAAAAAACAATGGATGGTAACCGAGCAGAGCTGAGTGGCCAAACTGTGGTATTAGGCCAAAACTATTGGCTGGGTTAGATGCAGAAAAAAATTATATTCAATTTGCAACCTGATGGAGGTCAGTATAGATGGACTAATACAACAAGTCCCACACACAGCTAGAAGCCCAATATTTTTTCAGAGGTAGATGCAGAAAAAAATATATTCAGTTTGCAACCTGATGGAGGTCAGTATAGATGGACTAATACACCCAGTCCCACACACAGCTAGAAGCCCAAATATTTTTTCAGAGGTACTGTAGATGCAGATTAAAATTATTTTTAGTTTGCAACCTGATGGAGGTCAGTATAGATGGACTAATAGAGAAAGTCCGACACACTGCTAGAAGGCCAAATATTTTTTCAGAGCTAGATGCAGAAAAAAATTATATTCAGTTTGCAACCTGATGGAGGTCAGTATAGATGGACTAACAGAGAAAGTCCCACACACTGCTAGAAGGCCAAATATTTTTTCAGAGCTAGATGCAGAAAAAAATTATATTCAGTTTGCAACCTGATGGATGTCTGTATAGATGGATTAATAGAACAAGACCCACACACAGCTAGAAGCCCAATATTTTTTCAGAGGTAGATGCAGAAAAAAATATATTCAGTTTGCAACCTGATGGAGGTCTGTATAGATGGATTAATAGAACAAGACCCACACACAGCTAGAAGCCCAATATTTTTTCAGAGGTAGATGCAGAAAAAAATATATTCAGTTTGCAACCTGATGGAGGTCTGTATAGATGGATTAATAGAACAAGACCCACACACAGCTAGAAGCCCAATATTTTTTCAGAGGTAGATGCAGAAAAAAATATATTCAGTTTGCAACCTGATGGAGGTCAGTATAGATGGACTAATACAACAAGTCCCACACACAGCTAGAAGCCCAATATTTTTTCAGAGGTAGATGCAGAAAAAATATATTCAGTTTGCAACCTGATGGAGGTCAGTATAGATGGACTAATACAACAAGTCCCACACACAGCTAGAAGCCCAATATTTTTTCAGAGGTAGATGCAGAAAAAAATATATTCAGTTTGCAACCTGATGGAGGTCAGTATAGATGGACTAATACAACAAGTCCCACACACAGCTAGAAGTCCAATATTTTTTCAGAGGTAGATGCAGAAAAAAATATATTCAGTTTGCAACCTGATGGAGGTCAGTATAGATGGACTAATACAACAAGTCCCACACACAGCTAGAAGCCCAAATATTTTTTCAGAGGTACTGTAGATGCAGATAAAAAATATTTTTAATTTGCAACCTGATGGAGGTCAGTATAGATGGACTAATAGAGAAAGTCCGACACACTGCTAGAAGGCCAAATATTTTTTCAGAGCTAGATGCAGAAAAAAATTATATTCAGTTTGCAACCTGAGGGAGGTCAGTATAGATGGACTAATAGAATGATGCTATGCCCAAAAGATTTTACTTCACTAGGTGCAGTAAAAAAATTGGTATTCTATACACAGGTGGTATATCTTGCAACACAAATAGGCTACTCCACTGACTAACACACTCTGCAATAGGCCAAAAAGGATTAGCTTTGCTAGATTCAGCCAAATGCTGTGAAAAAAACTTGCACAGCACTGGCACAGACCTGCCTGGCAAAAACTGATAGGAACTGATGTAACCTAGTCCTGAAAAGGACTCCAATTACAATTAGTCTTTACTCCCACAATCTATCTATTTAAGAGCACAGACCTCCCTGATAAAAGTCGTAGGAAATGCTGTAACCTAGTCCTTAAAAGGACTGCAATCACAACTATTCCCTACTCCCAAGCTATCTGTATATTTGTGCGAAAATTGGCTTGAAATTAACAAGGTATAGCGCACACAGCAACAGCGGTGCCGTCTAACACGCAGCTGCAGCAGTGAGAAAATGGTGGCGACGGGGAAAATGGCTTGGTCTTATAGGGCAAGGACATGTGACATACACTGCCAATGACACATGCCCTTGCTTGTGTGAAAAAAAGCACTTCGCTCCGTGTGTGCGCTGCTGATAGGCTGACAGATTGCACCTCCCCACTGCAAATGCGGGAAGGAGAAAAAAAAATGGAGATCTTCATTGTTCCTGCAGAGATCCATCCCCTGCCCCTCCCCCCACCCCGCTGTACACTCAAACTGCGTATTAACATTAATTTTCATCATTACTGAGAAAAAATCCAGTTATGATTTTGGTGCACGAACAGTTATCGAACATAACCTCGAACAGCCGAATTTTTCTCAAATTGTTCGTGTTCGCCGAACGGCTCGAACACCGCCCAAAACAGCTCGAATTTGAGATTGGCGAACAGTTCGAGTAGAACAACGCTCATCTCTATTAGTAACTTGTTCACACTGATCAGTTTGCAATAGTGGTGCTGTTGTGTGCTTCCCTAGTAATTCGGTCAAGAACTGGGAGTGAGAAGATGTGGCTGTTGGTTGTGGCACATTTTCACCTTGGCCACGGCCACGTCCTCTGCACGCACCATCACCAGAACATCCAGTTCCACGTTCCTTGCCACGCGCCTTGCCCATTGTAAATGAAGTAAAATAGCTTACAGTCGCACTATCAATGGCAAAAGGGTAACAAAAAGGAGATTTGAACCGTGGAAGAGGAAAACCACAGTTCTAGTTCTCTGGCATACACCAGAATCTTTTAAACAGATATATTTTTGTCTAAACAGTCAGCGAGACACTGAAACTGTTTTTTTTTCATGCAAAAAGGTGGATTACACCCAGATTTGGACCGTGGAAGAGGAAAACCACAGTTCTATATCTCTGGCCTACACCAGAATCTTTTAAACAGATATATTTGAGTCTGAACAGTCAGCGAGGCACACTCAAACTGTTTTTTTTAATGCAAAAAGGTGGATTACACCCAGATTTGAACCGTGGAAGAGGATAACCACAGTTCTAGTTCTCTGGCCTACACCAGAATCTTTTAAACAGATATATTTGTGTCTGAACAGTCAGCGAGACACTCAAACTGTTTTTTTTTATGGAAAAAAGTAAAAAAGTGGATAATACAGATATTTGAACCGTGGAACTGCAAAACCACAATTCTAGTTATCTGGCCTACACCAGACTCTTTTAAACAGATATATTTGTGTCTGAACACTCACAGACACACTCAATTTTTTTTGGGGGGGGGAGGAAATACCAAAAGGTTAATAAGATGGGTATTTGTACAGTCTGACTAAGGAAAAAAAAAAAAGAGGATATAGATGGAAAAAAAAAGGATTTTTCCTGGCCCCTGAGACCTGGGGCTATGTCTAGCAATTTGAATAGCAGCACACAGGACAGTAATGCAGTGTTTCTTGGTATAACCACTGCGTCTCCTATACAGCCTGCCTGCCTGATATCTGGGATGGATATTAGTCCTGAGAAAGACTGTTTGTTTGATTTTGCAAGCTTTAGAGACCCTACACTACCTATTTCACAGTATAAATCTCTCCATAGCTCAGCAGCACTCTCCCTACATTGTCTGATCCGGAGCGACTGTGTCTAAGATGGCGGCGCCCGATTTTAAATACTCGAGGTGACTCTGTGCGGCCAGCCAATCACTGTAATGCCCACAACCAACATGGCTGCGGCATTACAGTGACTGACTGGCAATCCCTGCATGTTCATTGGCTCTGCATAGAGCACCAAATATGCAGGGCGGAGACCCGAGCTCCCGCCTGAGTAACCCGAAAATGCTCGGTGCTCGCCGAACATCCCGAGTAGTGAGATGCTCGGGCGAGTACCGAGCAGTGTCGAGCATGCTCGCTCAACACTACTGCTGACTCATCACAAACTTGGACAACTCCTTTAATGGTTCCAAACATAAATAAAAATATGAGAATTAGTCAGTATCACAAAAAAAAATTACATCCAGGTACCTGATAGATGACGCTGTCTCTGATTGGAGTCGTTCTCTTTCTTTTCTTCATCTTGTCCAGACATCATGATGACTTTTCACAGCCATCTCTACAGACCTCCATCTTCTCCGGTCTTGTGCAGCACATCCCCATACACTGCCTTAAAATTAGCAGTGTCATTATTATGCTTCAGAATAAAAATATCTGCCCATGCTGAGCCCCTGAATAAATGATTGCCCCTCACAAAATATCACCCACACATTGTCCCTCATTTGGTACATGCCCTCCACACTGCCCTCTCCTTTCCATACTGGACTCCCTCTTCACACTGTCCACCCCTATAGGGCCCAGTCTCTATACTGTGCCCCCTCATCACATTTTGCCTTCTTGGTATACTGTCCTCTCCTGGCTGTGGCTTTATACTATCCCCCCATGCTACCCCACCCCACATTACTCAGTCTCTATTCTGTGCCCACTCACACTTTTCTCCCCCCATACTGTCTCCTCACATTATTCACCTCAATAGTCTCCTCACAGATTTCTTCCTCTCTCCTCACACTGTCTATTCTCACACCCCCTGTTAACCATACTGTCTCCTCATATATTTACCACCTCACTCTCTATACTGCCTCCTGAAACATCCTCCCGACTCTCCATACTGTGTCTGCACGCATCCCATCACCCTCGCTCTCCATACTGTGTCCCCATACATTTTTCCCTCACTCCCCATACTGCGTTTGCACCCATCCTCTCCATTATGTGTCTGCACCAATCCCCCACTCACCATACTATGTCCACATCCATAACCCCACTCACTCCCCATACTGCGTCCACATAAATTTCCCCTTTTGCTCCCCATACTGTGTTTGCACCCATTCCCCCACTCACCATACTGTGTCTGCACCCATTTCCGCTCATACATTCTCTCCCTCGCTCATCATACTGCATCTGCACCCACCCCTCACTCATAATACTGTGTCCGCACCATCCCCCACTCACATACTGTGACTGCACCCCCCCACTCACCATACTCTGTCCTCACCATCCCCCCACTCACAATTCTGTGCATGCACATATCCCTCATACTATTTCTTCATACATGCTTCCCATCTCCCACCTTACTCCTCATACTGTGTCTTCAAATTTCACCCGCTTCCCATATTGTGTCTGCACCTGTCCCTTTCTTGCTCCCCTAACTTGTGTCCTCAAATCTTCCCCACCCCTCCACACTAAATCTCCCCCACCCCTCCACACTAAATCTCACTCCACCCCTCCCCCCACACTAAATCTCCCCCACACTAAATCTTTCCCATATACTACATACCCCCATCCCCACACTAAATGTATCCATCCCCACACTAAATCTCCCCACACACACTAAATACCTCACCCCTACACTAAATGTCCCTCATTACACTGAATCTTTGGTGGAGCACTTACCACCAATGGGCTCCTCTGAAGTGCCGGCGAGTGATATCAGCAGTGTAATCACATGACCTGATCTACTGATGTCACTCTGAAAAACGCAGAAAGATGCTGTATCTTGTGGAACAGTGTTAATTATAGGATAGTCCATGTAAGTTTGGTCATCTGAGAAAATTTTTTTTTACTGTAAGTAGGCTATTAAACTTGTTAACATCTCTGATGGTTTGGAAAAGGTCAAAGTGGTGACTTGGAACAAAATTCAGGCCCTTTGCTATAACCTTTATTTGAGTTGAGGACAAGATGGTGGGGGTGAGTATAAAAATCCAAATCTTTATTTAAAGATGATAATTTATTCTTCTGTTCCTCATACAGTGACTATAATTAACACTTACTTCATTGTTCACCTATCCTGCTACCTCCCACAGCTATCTGGTCTTCCATGCATTTTCATTTCCCCTTCACCAGTTGTGCACACAAGCTTAAGAGGATGTATGCAACAGGGAAAGGGAAAAAGAGGTGCAGAGGACCAGGTGGCAGAAGGTTAAATTTAAGGCATTATTTTATTTTTAATCAGTTCATCAAAATGTCTTCCATAACTGGCCAACATTATGCTAAATTTGCATAGATAGAGTTACAAAAAAGATCTGTATGTTGGAGAATACAAATTTTTATGAAATTCAAAGAAAATTAAATTCTACTTGAATAAATTCGCTCAACTTTACGCAGTACCATTTCTCTTCTGCATTTGCCACACTTTGACAGCTTTCATGGCATGCATATATTTAAAAACATGATATTTGGGTTCATGAAGCCACATTCATTTTTTCCATACCTGCAATCTGAGTTACTAAATTATGCAGCTTTGCTGCCACCAACCCCCACACCATCTTCTTTCGCAGAGCTTGAAACTCTCAACACTCAGATCATCCCCACTTTCTGATATCACAGCTTTGAGGCTGTGGTTAGGGGTACAGAGTTTGCTTTGAAGCTGGAGAGCAATGTTTCTTGTTCAGGCAGATTACAATTGTCAAATTGCTAAGTGTATCATTTATATGCATGGTTAGAGGCCAATTTCCATACAACAGCATTTCGATGTAGTCACACATCTTGAATTGTTAGAAACGGCATTTCCAAGCTACTGGTAATTTGGGAACTCATGGAAAAGGGAAGGTGGAAATGCAAGTATTCTTTTTTTTATTTTTATTTATTTTTATTAAAAAAGGCAGCAATTACCAGGTATGACTTTCAGCTTTACAAAAGGCCTTCATTGAAATGGAATGTCTGAAAAAGGTACAAAGGATATTCTCTATAGACCATAAATAACACAATTGATTTCCCCCTGGGTTTGCAATTATGAAATTAATTATACTACATGAATAAAAATTACCATAATACAGACAACATAGCATTGACTTAAAATAAACACATATGCCAACATTTATGAATAATCCAGGGGTTCAGATCTCTTCATATATTGCACAACCTTGATCTAACCTTGATCTATCATAGATCTATCATAGTTTTATTTGATGGCCACAGTGGACATTTTCTCTTTGCTATAACATATTTTTCTGTGGGGCAGATTACCGGTAAAATGATATGTCTTAAAGATTGCAAAAATGTATTTTCTAATGGTGAGATTAATCAGAAAAACAATGCTATAAAAGATTCTGCAGTGTTTAATATGAATATATTCGTCACTCTTGGGAAGAAGGTTATAGCAGCATCTTGCAAAAGAAACAGTAGCTGTCACGAGCAGTATGCCTTCCAGGCGCGTTCTATGTTGTTTAGGCTGCATTACTTGAAATATTCTATATACTGATGTACAACTCTAAAAGAAAATTCTATTGCACAGAGCTAAGGATTTTTATTTAATTTTATACGTGAAAGCATACAAGTAAGGCTGCAATCAAGGTGTGGAAAATTGTACCTTTAGAGCTCAAGCATATTATTGTATTGTGGCTTCATATAACATTGCAGTTGTATGACCCCATATATGGCAAACATGAAAGTTCCTGTAAGTCTGTTTGTGCTAATTTGAATGCTCCCTTGGATGCTGTTTTATTGAGATACTCTATCATAAAATCATTGCTTTCAAAGGAGAATACCGACATTATGATACAGTTATGAAGTTCCTATGGCTCTATGTGCTCCCACACAAGCCCTATGAGTATAAGCCATTATTCATTCCTTGATGGTTAAATGTTTTAATCTTAATTTAATGACTTTTCATGTGACCCACTGATAAGCTGAGCTGCGCATTTTTATCCCTGTTAAAATTGAACCGCAGTGCGAATGCTTTACCGTTGCTTCCTTCATTCCCTCGTAGAGAAAGAATGGAGTGGCGGTTGGGTATGCACACTGGCGCTCCATTCTAATGGTGATAAAAAAATCCATGTACTGCTGAGTGGTGCAGGGCCCAGCAGTCGGATCCCAATGATCAATAACTCAATAACTTATCACATATCTTTCGGATTGGTGATTACCAACTCTTACTCCTCGAGTTATTAACATTCTTTGTGCCTCCTTCAATCTGTTGAACAATAGATGATGTACATCTGATATCAGGCGCCAGCCACAAAATTTTGCACCTACACAGATAAGCTTTCTTTGCGCATCTGCACACTAATTTGCCTAACTGAGGGCAATGGCTTCAGGGCTCTACTTTGCTACTGTGGCATGTGCTGCAAAATGCTGAATCCTGGGCCCACTGGAGGGTAAGTTAGTGCACAGAAGCAAGGCGACTGCTGATCTGCAGAGGCTCATGATTTGCTAATGTCATATGTACATGAGCTATTGATCAAAAGAAAGAGGGAGAAGCCAAGAAGGTTAAAGAGAACCTCTCAGCACGATTTTTTAATGTAAAGTAAAGACATGGCTGTAATGGTGCTGTGATACTGATTATATAGATTCTTTTGGTGAAGAAACCCACTTTGTGGTTCTTTAATTACAATTTGAAGTCCCTACACCTGCCTCATCTGTCTGAAGAGGAGATTTAAAACAGAGGAGGAAGGTCTTTGAAACACTGGAGGCAAGCAGAGGGCTGGGGAATCACACTCAGGGAGGAGAAGACTGAGTGTACAGTCCAGCCCCTGTGCAATGAAGAACATTTTAAATGGTGATTAAAGAGGAACAAAGGTATCAATGTAATCAGTATTACATTACAATTACAGCCATGTCTTTACATTACAAAATCGTGTTGACAGGTTCTCTTTAATAACTCAAGGAGGCAGAGTTTCATTAAGTGCATTCTCCTACCATTGAACTTAACACCTCATTTGCATAGTACTAAAAATGTGGAATCCTCAGAATTCAGGCAACAGAATGACAATAAAAAGGTACCAATGCATTCATCTTTCACTAGACTAAACGCTTATATACATGGTTTAGGGGGTTAAATTTACTGACAAATTCCCTTTAATTTCAGAATATAATACAAATCAGTAAGAAAGATTCAGCAGTAGTAACTATAAGGAATAGATTCTTCTTTCAAGGAATCAAGAAATGTCTTGTGAAACAAAAGGTAATATAATACTACAACATATTCATAATGGTGTAACGAATAACATTTAGCTAACTACATATATTATCAACTTTTTCAACACTTCTGAAAGAGTGAGAACATTTTGGTGGCTAGTAATTAACAATGACATCTTTTTTAATGTAAGGTGTTCAATTAAGATTAAACACATTTTTCACATATAAAAATTCAGCACAATGAAACACACTAAAACTATTTCATATCTAAAGTTTAGACAGGCACTGATTTTATAAAGCAGGAAAATAGCTGTTTTTAGCTGGTAATGATTAGTGATGAGCGAGCATGCTCGCTACTGCTCGGTGCTCGCCCCTGCTCGGAGCTCGCCCGAGCATCTCACTGCTCGAGATGCTCGGCGCTCGCCGAGTATTTCCGGGTTGCTCGGGTCCCCTCCCTGCATGTTTGGCGCTCTTTAGAGAGCCAATGAACATGCAGGGATTGCCTGCCATGCACTGTAATGCCGTAGCCATGTTGGTTGTGGGCATTACAGTGATTGGCTGGCCGCACAGCGTCATCATGTCTATATCAGACCTGGCGCCGCCATGCTCGTCACAGTCACTCCGGATCAGAAAGTGTAGGGAGAGCTGCTGCTGAGTCAGGGACTGATTTGATTGTATATTAGGTAGTGTAGGGAGAAAAACCATACATTACACATATCCATCTTAACAAACAGTCGTTCTGAGGACTAATCCATCTGCAGAGATATCAGGCAGGCAGGGTGTATAGGCAGGCAGTGTATATAGCAGACTGCTGTGCATATAGCACAAGAGGCTCCATTCCAATTCTGCTTTCTGCTGCTGTTAAATATTTCTGTACAAAGGCCCAGGTCTCAGGAGCCAGGAATACTTTTCTTTGGATCTTAATCCTCATTATTTGCTTAAAAAGCAATCCAGAGAACACCGTTTTTCTGCGCCATTTGCTTGTGTAGGGAGAGGTGCTGCTGTGTCAGGGAGAGATTTGCTTGTGTATTAGGTAGTGTAGGGAGAAAAACCGTATATTACACATATCCATCTTAACAAACAGTCCTTCTGAGGACTAATCCATCTGCAGAGATATCAGGCAGGCAGGGTGTATAGGCAGGCAGTGTATATAGCAGACTGCAGTGCATATAGCACAAGAGGCTCCATTCCAATTCTGCCTTCTGCTGCTGTTAGATATTTCTGTACAAAGGCCCAGGTCTCAGGAGCCAGGAATAATTTTCTTTGGATCTTAATCCTCATTATTTTCTTAAAAAGCAATTCAGAGAACACCATTTTTCCTGCGTCATTTGATTGTTGGCACTGCAGAATACAGCCTGGCCCTTTCCATATTAGAGCGCTAGAAATCCAGCTATTTAAAACTGTGTTTTCTCCATCAAACGGATCACATACAGTACAGACCAAAAGTTTGGATACACCTTCTCATTCAAAGATTTTTCTGTATTTTCATGACTTTGAAAATTGTACATTCACACTGAAGGCATCAAAACTATGAATTAACACATGTGGAATTATATACTTAATAAAAAAGTGTGAAACAACTGAAAATATGTCTTATATTCTAGGTTCTTCAAAGTAGCCACCTTTTGCTTTGATGACTTCTTTGCACACTCTTGGCATTCTCTTGATGAGCTTCAAGAGGTAGTCACCGGAAATGGTCTTCACTTCACAGGTGTGCCCTGTCAGGTTTATTAAGTGGGATTTCTTGCCTTATAAATGGGGTTTGGACCATCAGTTGTGTTGTGCAGAAGTCAGGTGGATACACACCTGATAGTCCTACTGAATAGACTGTTAGCTGCTTTTTTTCTTGCCATAATACAAATTCTAAGTAAAGAAAAACGAGTGGCCATCATTACTTTAAGAAATGAAGGTCAGTCAGTGCAAAAAATTGGGAAAACTTTGAAAGTGTCCCCAAGTGCAGTTGCAAAAACCATCAAGCGCTACAAAGAAACTGGCTCACATGAGGACCGCCCCAGGAAAGGAAGACCAAGAGTCACCTCTGCTTCAGAGGATAAGTTTATCCGAGTCACCAGCCTCAGAAATCGCAGGTTAACAGCAGCTCAGAATAGAGACCAGGTCAATGCCACACAAAGTTCTAGCAGCAGACACATCTCTGCAACAATTGTTAAGAGGAGACTTTGTGCAGCATGCCTTCATGGTAAAATAGCTGCTAGGAAATCACTGCTAAGGACAGGCAACAAGCAGAAGAGACTTGTTTGGGCTAAAGAACACAAGGAATGGACATTAGACCAGTGGAAATCTGTGCTTTGGTCTGATGAGTTCAAATTTGAGATCTTTGGTTCCAACTAGTGTTGAGCCACCCCCGTAGTGTTCGAGTTCGGTTCGGTTCGTCGAACACCCGTGTGTTCGCCGAACTGTTCGTAGAACTGTTCGTCGAACACCTTCGAACACCGTTAAAACCAATGGCAGGCAAACAAAAACAGATAGAAACACATAGAAAACACCTTCAAAGGTGTCCAAAAGCTGACAAACTGCTCAGAAGACACAACTAACACATGGAAAAGTGACAAGTACATATAGTCATGCGAAAATAAAAGAGGTGGAGGAGTAAAAGGAGGGGGAGACACAGATATAGGCATGTCATGCCCTTCTAAAATCCAAAAAGTGAGAAGCCGACACGGCCAGTCCGCTCCTGCCCGTGCCACCTCCGTGTCGCCGGGTTTGTGCCAGAGCCGCGGTGAACCCTGATGGCCAGCCCCCCTCTCCCAATACTGGTGCCTGTCCGCTGGTGGGTCGAGCGAGCCCCCCTGTGGTGGAGGCAGCTCTAAGCTTTTTAATTTAAATTGTCTCTCTAATTTGAATGAATACACTTTAAATCCATTTACAAGGATCTATTGGAGGGCAAGTCTCATGCCAGCAGCCGCGTAATTCCAGCTCCAGTAGCGTCCACTAAAGCTGCTGCAGTTAAAAAGCTTTTATAAGGATCGAGCTTGGCTGTCCACCGCAAGGCATCCTACTGCCAGTCCCAGCCCCTATGCCTTGGGGTGCCTCCTGATGCTCTTCACTGAGTATCCCATGGTCCCGAAGCATTTCCTTTGAAAAAATTAAGTGTCTAAACTACAGGTGGTGTAGCTTGCTTAACAGCCGGGATAATCCGCTGACTAGCAGACACTGCTACTAGGCACAAAGTATTTCCTGGGCCAGATGCAGTTAAAAATTTGTAATTAGATACTCTCGTTGGATGCTGAGAAAGCATTCCATAGAGTCTCCTGGCACGCCATATATTATTCTCTTAAAAAGCTTGGGGTAGGGGTCTAGGGGACCCTTTATTAGCCAAAATCACGGCCCTGTATCGCAATACGTCACCTAGGCTGAAGATAAATGGAACTGTAGCACCCTGAGGGCTCGGTTGCTACAGACGTATTGCACCTCACCCAGAGGTGTGATATCTCACTCTCAAGTAAGGATGGAGTGTGGATCAGGACCCGACACCTGCATGCATTACACCACATTGCCGTGGGGCAGGGCAACCAATATGCCCCTGAGATGGGCACGACAGTCCCTGTCCCTGGCTGGAGTGGGGGGAGGGAACACTGAGGAAGGGGAACCCTGTAGTGCAGGAACAGGGAGGAAGCAGTTCCTGGGTGCATTGAGAAGAGAGTATAAAACGTGGGCACCATCTTAGTTCAGTGCAGAGAAGTCTGAGCAGAAGTGGCAGGGAGCAGGGGCTCTGCATGAGCTCTGCTCCGGAGGCGGGCCTAGTAACAGAGGCCCAGGCCTGGAAGAGGGAGAAGGAAGGAAGAGGAGCGGAGAAGGCTCCAGGAACGAGGAATGAAGGGATCCCAGGGGTGCGGACGGGTGAGTCGCCACCGCACGCCCGAATCCACCTGCGTGGAGGGGTCAGGCCAAAGGAGGAGACCGGTCCCCGAACTAGTGGAGGCAGGAAACGACCCTCAGCTAGAAACCGGAGGCTCTGACATTTTATGTGGCGCAGCCCCTCGCTACACCCGCTAGGAAGGCACCACATAGGGTCAGGGAAACTGGCGCCAAGTTTACCAAGAGGAGGCCCGAGGCAGCCGGACAGAAGTGTTGGTAAGAAAGCCCAGACAAAGGACACACAAAGGGGGTCCTGTGAAGTGCTCCAAAGTTATCTGGGAGTTGTCTGAGCCCCTCACCTGGTGAGCACAGTACGACGTGGGCAGCCGTTACCTGCAGACGTGATCTGGATAATAAGAACTGTGAGTAAAGGCCCTGGACTGCATCACTGACTCCGTGTCGTTACTGCTGCTGCCCTGCACCATCACCCCCATCCTCCGCATACACTGCCCTGAGGCTATACTCCTCCCGTGGGGAGTTATGCTACGCTCTGCTGCACCCACAACACCAGCCTCAGCGGTCTGCCCTGTAGCGGCGGTTCACTCTGACCGCAATCCACGGGTGGCGTAGTCGGACATTTAAACATCAAAACCACATAAATAGTTCCGCCACTGGTTTGACCGCCCTGAGCCACGGAATCGGGTCGCCGCCACGAAGACTACAACCACCAACATCCACCAAAAAGGGTCCGGCTCCGGGTGTCCCAAGGCCCAGGGGGTGCGTCAGAACATTTTCATCACCTTTCACAATCACCAATGGGACAAGGCAGGGATGTCCTCTGTCCCCTCTCTTATACATGCTAGTGACGGAGCACCTGCTCTCATCAATTCGCCATAACCCCAATATTAGGTGGATTGAGGTGGGAGGCACCGAGTACAAGTGCTCTCTATTTGCTGATGATGTCCTAGTATATATCACTCAATCACATATATCCATCCATGCTGTTATGACTGAAATAGATCACTTTGTTACATGGTAAAATTTTAAAATCAATGCAGCGAAGTCTGAGGCCCTCGATGTCTCCCTCCCCAAATCCATATAGGATTCCATCCAGTCCAACTTTCCCTTTGCCTGGCCCTCACAGGGTATCAAATACTTAGGAATTCCTATTCATAGAGACCTCTCCCATCTATGTTATCTTAATTTTGGGCCCTTTATTGAACAATTCCATACAGACCACGGTTGGCAAGTTAGAACTGTAAGATTCACTACGTGAACCGCTGGTGTTTTGTGGAAAAGCACATGTACACCGCGTTCCAAATTATTATGCAAAAAGTGTTTAGGAGTGATAAGGGAAGAATTTGTTTGTTTGTCAGTTAAACTCATTGATGGTGATGTGTGTCAGGGCTCTTTATATCACTGTAAGCAATTGCAGACACCTGTGCTAATTAGTTTGGCAGGTGTGTCCAATGAAAGGCAAGACTACTTAAGAAGGCTCTCTCACATTATTAAGCAGCCTACATTTTCTGCCAAAATGGGAAAGAAAAAGGATGTGTCGGCTGCTGAGAAGCAACAAATTGTGGAGTGTTTAGGTCAAGGCATGACTACAATCAACATTGTGCGATGATCAGGATGAAGTGTCTTGGCAATCAAGAAGTATGTAGCTGATTCACAGTACACACGTGTGCGTGCTGATAAGGGCAAATTGAGGACTCTTTCCTACAGGCAATTACGTCAGGTTGAAAGAGCAGCGGCAAAAAAGCCTTGTCATAGCAGCAGACAAGTTTTTGAAGCTGCTTGTGCCTCCAACGTCCCCCGAACAACAAGATGCAGGGTCCTTCAGAGGTTTGCAGCTGTGCATACGCCATCCTGTCGACCTCCTCTATCCACTTCACACAAGCAGAAACGGCTCCAGTGGGTCAAACATTACATGAAGACTGATTTCAAAACTGTTTTGTTCACGGATGAGTGCCGTGCAGCGCTCGATGGTCCAGATGGATAGAGTGGAGGATGGCTGGTTGATGGACACCCCACGCAAACACGGCTACAGCGCCAACAAGGAGGAGGTGGAGTAATGTTTTGGGCTGGAATCATGGGGAGAGAGATTGTCGGCCCCTTTAGGATCCCTGAAGGCGCTAAAGATGAACTCCATAATGTATGTGGATTTTCTCAAACAGCACTTCCTGCCATGGTTCAAGAAGAAGAACCGTGTATTTCACAGCAAGATCATTTTTCTGCATGATAATGCACCATCTCATGCTGCACATAAAACATCTGCATCTCTGGCTGATATGGGCATGAAAGGGGACAAACTTATGGTGTGACCCCCATGCTCCCCTGACCTCTACCCCATTCAGAACCTTTGGAGCATCATTAAAAGGAGTGTCTATGATGGCGGGAGGCAGTTCACATCTAAGCAACAGCTCTGGGAGGGTATTCTGTCCTCATGCAAAACAATTGAAGCAGAAACCATCCAAAACCTGACAAATTCAATGGACGAGAGAGTTCAGAAGCTCCTTTCGAACAAGGGGTCCTATGTGAAAATGTAACATCACCTAGAATAAAATTTGAAGTTGAAAACTGTTTGATTTCAGTTTCTAACAACCTGCTAATGCTTATAATTTCAAAAATGACCATTTTTTTGGTCTTTATTAAAATGAAAAGGTTGATCGAAAAGTTTGGGGGATCTAAGAGTGTGGCAACCCAGTAGTCATGATTACTTCGAATTCTGACAATATGAGGGTCATGCTGCAGGTAGTGCAGCAAGAAGGCACTTATGTGTCTTGCGCATCTCGGAGCCCCAAAATTATTTTCCGGGCTAGATGCAGCTAAAAATTATTTTTAATTTTAAATCTGGTGGAGCTTATTATAGATGGCCTAATAGGATCAGTGCTGCACACTGCTACAAAGCCCAAATTATTTTCCAGTCAAGATACAGATAAACATGATTAGTAATTTGAAAGCTTAAAACGTTTGGTAGGGTGATATTAACCAATCATCAAGCTTTTACTCTCCCCAGGATGACACAGGGGTAGAAAAGTCGTTTCGGATCCATGATTTGTTCATCTTTATGAACGTGAGTCTGTCTACATTATCAGTGGAGAGCCGCGTGCGCTTATCTGTCAGCACACCACCAGCAGCGCTGAACACACGTTCAGACAGAACGCTGGCTGCGGGGCATGACAAGATCTCCAAGGCGTAAGTGGTTAGCTCCGGCCATTTATCCAGATTGGAAGCCCAAAAAGAGCAAGGGTCCAGTGACACAGTCGTGGCTTCAATGTTTACTTGGAGATACTCCTGTACCATCGTCTCTAGGCGTTGACTATGTGTCAGACTTCTTGTCTCCTGTGGCCTTGCAAAGGATGGGCTAAAAAAGTGGTGAAATGATTCCGCAAAATTGATGTTACCAGCAGATACTGTGGTTCTGTTACGGTTTGAGTGCTGAACACTTGACGGTCCCACGGTTGGCAAGTTGGAACTGTGAGATTCACTACGTGCACCACTGGTATTTTGTGGAAAAGCACATGTAAGATTCTGCAACAGTCTCTGCTGATACTCCTGCATGCGTGCATCCCTTTCTATGGCAGGAATAATTTCTGCAAATTTACTTTTGTACCGGGGATCTAACAGTGTGGCAACCCAGTAGTCAGGATTATTTCTAATTCTCACAATTCGAGGGTCATGTTGCAGGTAGTGCAGCAAGAAGGCACTCATGTGTGTTGCGCATCCAGGAGCACCAAGTCCCTGTTGTGTTGGTGGCGAGGTAACAATCATGCTTCCTTCCTCTGTCCTCTCCCCCCAACCTCGCACAACAGAAATGTGATCAAGGTCTCCCTCATCTGATGAGTCTTCCATCAGTTCGTCCTCCACTTCTTCCTGGGCTCCTGCACCTTCCTCACTAGTTTGGCTGCTACCATGCGCCCTGGTAAAACCATCTCCCCCACCCTCACATGCCTGCCGCCTTGGTGCTGCCGACCTTCTGGACCTTGCAGATGTTAGCCCTTCCGCATACAACTCCTCCTCCTCTACTTCCTCCACCTCCTCTTGTGCCACCACCTGACTCCGAATTCTGTTTAACATGTGCTCCAGCATGTAAATCACCGGAATAGTCATGCTGATAATGGCATCGTCAGCAATAAACATCTTCGTCGCCATTTCAAAACTGTGCAGAAGGGTGCATAGGTCCCTGATCTGAGACCACTCCTCCAGCGTGATTTGCCCCACCTCTGAATCTCGTTGGCCCAGGCTATACGTCAGAACGTATTGCACCAGGGCTTGTCGGTGCTGCCACAGTCGCTGCAACATGTGCAGAGTTGAATTCCACCGGGTAGGCACATCGCATTTTAGCCGATGAAGTGGCAGGCCCAACGACTTCTGTAGAGATGTAAGTCGCTGAGCTGCGGGATGCGAACGGCGGAAGTGAGCACACAGCGACCGTGCCCTCTGCAGAAGGCCATCTAGTCTGGGATAGTGGGCTAAAAATTGCTGGACAACCAGGTTCAACACGTGAGCCATACAAGGCACGTGTGTGACATTGCCCCGGCGAAGGGCCGCACCCAGGTTTGCAGCATTGTCGCACATGGCCTTCCCTGGTTTCAGGTCCAGTGGAGACAACCATTCATGAAATTGGTTCTCCAGAGCTGACCACAACTCCTCAGCTGTGTGACTCACATTTCCAGACATTTCAATGTAAAAACCGCCTGATGACGTTGAGCCCTACTGCCAGCATAGTAAGGAGGTGTGCAGGATCCCTTCTGCGCAGTTAGAAAGCTTGTGGCATGACCAGACAGGCTTTGGGTGCAGGTGGAAGACCGAGAGGAGGTTGAGGAGGCAGAAGCAGTGGAGGAACTTTGACATAAAGAGGATTGACGCACAACTCGTGGGGACGGCAAGACTTGGACAGCAGCCCCTTGTCCTGCTGTCACCATAGTTACCCAGTGCCCAGTCAGCGACATGTAACGCCCCTGTCCATGCCTACTCGTCCAAGTGTCTGTGGTGAAATGCACCCTGTCACACACAGAGTTTCTCAAAGAAGCGGTGATGTTGTGTGCGACATGCTGGTGGAGCGCAGGCACACCTTTCTTTGAGAAGTAGTGCCGACTGGGCATCTGGTACTGGGGCACTGCGACGGACATAAGGTCTCGAAAATCCTCTGTGTCCACCAGGCGGAAAGGCAGCATTTCTGTAGCCAAGAGCTTGCAGATGGTGAAATTCAACCTCTTAGCTTTCTCATGGCTAGGAGGAAATGGTCTTTTACTTGTCCACATCTGAGGGACCGAGGGCTGGCTATTGTGCTTAGACGGGGTTGATAAGGGTGTCCCCGGCAAACTGCCGGTCTGTGAGGAAGATGCAGGCGGACATGTTAGGTTGCCTTCATCCAAAGGTGGTGCTATCGATGTCGGACAGCGCTCAACACCAGCTGGTGTTACCACCTCCAAAGAAAATGATGACCTGCCAATCACGCTGGCTGTTGCGGGTAAAGAAGTGGCAGGTCTGCGCCCCAAAACAGGTGTGACTGCTGTCCCCCCAGTCACAGAGGATGAAGAGGCCGCGGATGCACAAGATATGGCAGACGGTGGTTGGCCCGGCCGGCTAGGCCGCATTGTAGCACACTGAGCTTCCCACTGCAACTTATGCTTCATGTCCATGTGCCGGTTCATGCATGAAGTACTCAAACTATGTATTTTTTGGCCTCTACTTAGCTTTTGCTGACAAATGTTACAGATAACACGAGTTGGGTCATCTTTATCGATCTGAAAAAATGCCCAGGCTATGCAAGGCTTAGCACCCATGGGACCTGAAGAGCCACCACGACTTGTGGTGAGAGGCAGAGTTGTGTTTGAGGATGCAGTTGTTGACGTGCTTCCAGTACTACGTCTCTGTCCAGGAAGGCGCAACCTGACCTCGTCGTCACTAGCATCTTCCTCCACCTCCTCTGCTGACCTCATCTCTTGGCTGACTGTGGGTTGACAGTAAGTGGGATCTCCGACCTCATCATCATCACCCTGTGCGTTATCACACCCGTCGTCCTCAGAGCCAACCTGTTCCTGCCCTGACAAAAAACTAAAGTTGTCGCTCCAATCAAGTATTTGAGTCTTATCATCGTCTTCCTCATTGTCTCCACCAACAGGAGTTACAGTTTGGGAATGAGGGTCTACATTATGGTCAGAACCTTCTGCGTCTGGTCCTGGATCCGACTCATAAAGATTCTGGGCATCAGTGCAGATCATTTCCTCGTCTGGATTCACAGAAGCGCTGGAGTCGACCTCTGATTCCCAGGCTATAGTATGAGTAAACAGCTCTGCAGACTCAACCATCTGTTCTACCTCATACTCAGACGGGCAGCTGGAGATTTGGGAGCTGTGAGGAAGCAAGTGCGATTTGGGTGACACCTTTGAGGACTGGAGTATTTGTGATGTTGAAGTTGATGTGGAGGAGAGCCCACTTAAAGGAGCACTTGATATCCGTTGAAGCACCTGCTGTTTTTGTGCCTCATCTGGAATTTGTAGCGATTGGCGTGGCCGTAAGAAAGGGATCTTATCACATTGTCCGCTAAAAGAAGTAGACATTTTAGTTTGGCTGGAAGATGGTCTTTCTTCTGCAGATGTTACTGTTGCTTTAACACCTACCCCACGGACACAACCTTTTTTCCCCTTCCCAACATGCCTATTCCCCTTTCCACCAGCAGCAGGCCTTTTTCCACTCATTTTGGTGGTTAACTAATTCACAACTCTGGAGTTGTTTGCACAAAAAAACAATGGATGGTAACCGAGCAGAGCTGAGTGGCCAAACTGTGGTATTAGGCCAAAACTATTGGCTGGGTTAGATGCAGAAAAAAATTATTTTGAAATTGCAACCTGATGGAGGTCAGTATAGATGGACTAATAGAGAAAGTCCGACACACTACTAGAAGGCCAAATATTTTTTCAGAGCTAGATGCAGAAAAAAATTATATTCAGTTTGCAACCTGATGGAGGTCAGTATAGATGGACTAATATAGAAAGTCCGACACACTACTAGAAGGCCAAATATTTTTTCAGAGGTAGATGCAGAAAAAAATATATTCAGTTTGCAACCTGATGGAGGTCAGTATAGATGGATTAATAGAACAAGACCCACACACAGCTAGGAGCCCAATATTTTTTCAGAGGTAGATGCAGAAAAAAATATATTCAGTTTGCAACCTGATGGAGGTCAGTATAGATGGACTAATAGAACAAGTCCCACACACTGCTAGAAGCCCAAATATTTTTTCAGAGGTACTGTAGATGCAGATAAAAATTAGTTTTAATTTGCAACCTGATGGAGGTCAGTATAGATGGACTAATAGAGAAAGTCCGACACACTACTAGAAGGCCAAATATTTTTTCAGAGGTAGATGCAGAAAAAAATATATTCAGTTTGCAACCTGATGGAGGTCAGTATAGATGGACTAATACAAGTCCCGCACACAGCTAGAAGCCCAAATATTTTTTCAGAGGTACTGTAGATGCAGATAAAAATTATTTTTAATTTGCAACCTGATGGAGGTCAGTATAGATGGACTAATAGAGAAAGTCCGACACACTACTAGAAGGCCAAATATTTTTTCAGAGGTAGATGCAGAAAAAAATATATTCAGTTTGCAACCTGATGGAGGTCAGTATAGATGGACTAATACAACAAGTCCCACACACAGCTAGAAGCCCAAATATTTTTTCAGAGGTACTGTAGATGCAGATAAAAATTAGTTTTAATTTGCAACCTGATGGAGGTCAGTATAGATGGACTAATAGAGAAAGTCCGACACACTACTAGAAGGCCAAATATTTTTTCAGAGGTAGATGCAGAAAAAAATATATTCAGTTTGCAACCTGATGGAGGTCAGTATAGATGGATTAATAGAACAAGACCCACACACAGCTAGAAGCCCAATATTTTTTCAGAGGTAGATGCAGAAAAAAATATATTCAGTTTGCAACCTGATGGAGGTCAGTATAGATGGACTAATAGAACAAGTCCCACACACTGCTAGAAGCCCAAATATTTTTTCAGAGGTACTGTAGCTGCAGATAAAAATTAGTTTTAATTTTCAACCTGATGGAGGTCAGTATAGATGGAATAATAGAGAAAGTCCGACACACTACTAGAAGGCCAAATATTTTTTCAGAGGTAGATGCAGAAAAAAATATATTCAGTTTGCAACCTGATGGAGGTCAGTATAGATGGACTAATACAACAAGTCCCGCACACAGCTAGAAGCCCAAATATTTTTTCAGAGGTACTGTAGATGCAGATAAAAATTATTTTTAATTTGCAACCTGATGGAGGTCAGTATAGATGGACTAATAGAGAAAGTCCGACACACTACTAGAAGGCCAAATATTTTTTCAGAGCTAGATGCAGAAAAAAATTATATTCAGTTTGCAACCTGATGGAGGTCAGTATAGATGGACTAATAGAGAAAGTCCGACACACTACTAGAAGGCCAAATATTTTTTCAGAGGTAGATGTAGAAAAAACTATATTCAGTTTGCAACCTGATGGAGGTCAGTATAGATGGACTAATAGAACAAGTCCCACACACTGCTAGAAGCCCAAATATTTTTTCAGAGGTACTGTAGCTGCAGATAAAAATTAGTTTTAATTTTCAACCTGATGGAGGTCAGTATAGATGGAATAATAGAGAAAGTCCGACACACTACTAGAAGGCCAAATATTTTTTCAGAGGTAGATGCAGAAAAAAATATATTCAGTTTGCAACCTGATGGAGGTCAGTATAGATGGACTAATACAACAAGTCCCGCACACAGCTAGAAGCCCAAATATTTTTTCAGAGGTACTGTAGATGCAGATAAAAATTATTTTTAATTTGCAACCTGATGGAGGTCAGTATAGATGGACTAATAGAGAAAGTCCGACACACTACTAGAAGGCCAAATATTTTTTCAGAGCTAGATGCAGAAAAAAATTATATTCAGTTTGCAACCTGATGGAGGTCAGTATAGATGGACTAATAGAGAAAGTCCGACACACTACTAGAAGGCCAAATATTTTTTCAGAGGTAGATGTAGAAAAAACTATATTCAGTTTGCAACCTGATGGAGGTCAGTATAGATGGACTAATAGAACAAGTCCCACACACTGCTAGAAGCCCAAATATTTTTTCAGAGGTACTGTAGATGCAGATAAAAATTAGTTTTAATTTGCAACCTGATGGAGGTCAGTATAGATGGACTAATAGAGAAAGTCCGACACACTACTAGAAGGCCAAATATTTTTTCAGAGCTAGATGCAGAAAAAAATTATATTCAGTTTGCAACCTGATGGAGGTCAGTATAGATAGACTAATAGAGAAAGTCCGACACACTACTAGAAGGCCAAATATTTTTTCAGAGGTAGATGCAGAAAAAAATATATTCAGTTTGCAACCTGATGGAGGTCAGTATAGATGGATTAATAGAACAAGACCCACACACAGCTAGAAGCCCAATATTTTTTCAGAGGTAGATGCAGAAAAAAATATATTCAGTTTGCAACCTGATGGAGGTCAGTATAGATGGACTAATAGAACAAGTCCCACACACTGCTAGAAGCCCAAATATTTTTTCAGAGGTACTGTAGATGCAGATAAAAATTAGTTTTAATTTGCAACCTGATGGAGGTCAGTATAGATGGACTAATAGAATGATGCTATGCCCAAAAGATTTTACTTCACTAGGTGCAGTAAAAAAATTGGTATTCTATACACAGGTGGTATATCTTGCAACACAGATAGGCTACTCCACTGACTAACACACTCTGCAATAGGCCAAAAAGGATTAGCTTTGCTAGATTCAGCCAAATGCTGTGAAAAAAACTTGCACAGCACTGGCACAGACCTGCCTGGCAAAAACTGATAGGAACTCATGTAACCTAGTCCTGAAAAGGACTGCAATTACAATTAGTCTTTACTCCCACAACCGATCTATTTAAGAGCACAGACCTCCCTGATAAAAGTCGTAGGAAATGCTGTAACCTAGTCCTTAAAAGGACTGCAATCACAACTATTCCCTACTCCCAAGCTATCTGTATATTTGTGCGAAAATTGGCTTGAAATTAACAAGGTATAGCGCACACAGCAACAGCGGTGCCGTCTAACACGCAGCTGCAGCAGTGAGAAAATGGTGGCGACGGGGAAAATGGCTTGGACTTATAGGGCAAGGACATGTGACATACACTGCCAATGATGTTATGTTCTGCTACCAAAGCTAAGGAAAGAGAGGAGATCTGTCCCTACTATAGGACTCAGCTGAATCCCTACGATGTAACAGGGAACCTGATCCTGCGATCAGACCTGCTAAAGTCCTAATCTAGTCTGTACGGAGACCTATAGATGTGGGGAGGGAATCCCTACAAGTACTAAGGACTGGGAGGAATATGGGACACCTCCTAACAGAAATAGTAGCAGACAGACGAACAAACAAAATAGATAGAACATAGAGGTCCGTAGACCAAGCAAACTAACAGAGCTAGATACAGAGCACAGGCTAGCTAGAAAGTAGATATACAATGAAGTCCAGCAAAGCCAGAAGGGCGGAGCAGGATTAAATAGGCCAACAAGGTCATGTGACCAGCAAAGGAAAAAAAACCTAACAGCAAGGTTCTAACAGTACCCCCCCTTCTAAGAGGATCCTCCGGATCCCCTAGGACCAGGCTTATCAGGAAATCTCCTGTGAAACGCTCTGATAAGTCTGGACGCGGAAACATCATCTGACCTCACCCAAGAGTTATCCTCGGGTCCGAAACCTTTCCAGGCCACAAGATACTGCAAACTACCTCTATACCGTCTAGAGTCAAGGATGCGAGAAATTTCATATTCCCCGTCCTCCACCACCGGAGGAACAGAGGCAGAGGCGTCACCATCCGACACAACAGCTTTTTTTAACAGAGAGACATGAAAGACCGGATTAATTCTCCAGGAGGTAGGAACCTCCAACCTAACAGCAGATTGGTTGACAACCTGAAGCACCTTAAAGGGCCCTACAAACTTGGGACCCAATTTCTTAGAAGGAATCCTCAACCGCAGATTCCTAGAGGACAACCAAACCATGTCACCAACAGCGAACAAAACCTCCTGTCGTTTCCTATCAAAGTAGTCTTTAGATTTTCTGTTGGCCTCCTGAAGATTACCACGCACATCCGTCCAAACTCTTTCCAAATCACCGGAAAAATTCTCCTCCTCAGGCACGGCAGATCCCAACTTGGAGAATGACCCAAACGACGGATGTCTCCCAGAACAACAAAAAAAGGCGAACAACCAGCAGAAGAAGATGTATGATTGTTCAGAGCAAATTCGGCAAGTGGCAGAAACTCAGACCACCCCTCTTGATTGTCTGCCACAAAACAACGCAAGAACTGCTCAACATCCTGGTTTTTCCTTTCTGTCTGGCCATTAGATTCAGGATGATATCCGGACGAAAACGACAAATGAATTCCCAACCTGTCACAAAAGGCACGCCAAAAACGAGCCACGAACTGAGGACCCCTATCAGAAACAATGTCAGTAGGAACGCCATGAAGTCTGGCAATTTCCTTGACAAAGGCCTTAGCGAGAGTTTTAGCGCAGGGCAGTTTGACGAAGGGAACCAAGTGACACATCTTGCTAAAACGGTCCACGACCACCCAGATGACAGTAAAACCCTCAGAGGGGGGAAGGTCAGTTAAAAAGTCCATAGCCAAATGTGTCCAAGGAGCACTGGGGACCTCCAAAGGACAAAGTAACCCCGCAGCAGGAGTATGTGAGGACTTAGATCTAGCACATATAGTACATTGGCGCACCCACTTAATGACTTCCTTCTGCCATCCAGGCCACCAAAAACTGCGACCCACCAGTCTCTTGGTCTCAGAGATTCCGGGATGACCTGCCAACCGAGATTCGTGACACTCAACAAACAAATCTCTCCTAAAGGTCCCAGGCACAAACAACCTCCCATGAGGAGTGTTAGATGGGGCATTCTCCTGAGCTTTAAGAATCTCATCTTCCAAAACGGAGTCTAAAGCAGCTATCACAACACCTTCTTGTAAAATGTTTTCCTCTTTCTCAGCACCGACTATGGGAGAAAAACTGCGAGACAAGGCATCCGCCTTAACATTCTTAGTACCAGGGATGTAAGTAACGGAGAAATTAAACCGCGAGAAAAACAGTGCCCACCTAGCCTGACGGGCATTCAGGCGCTTGGCAGCATCAAGATATATCAGATTTTTATGATCCGTAAGAACCTGAACGGGAAATTCCGCACCTTCCAAGAAGTGGCGCCAGTGTTCAAATGCGAGTTTAATAGCCAATAATTCCCGATTACCAATATCGTAATTCAATTCAGTCTCCGAAAATTTTTTTGAAAAAAAGGCACAGGGATGTAATCCATCCCCGTTATCCTGAGACAATACTGCGCCAACCCCCACAGAGGAAGCATCAACCTCAACCAAAAACGGCCTAGTAACATCAGGCTGCATAAGGATGGGAGCAGAGGTGAACCTCTCCTTGAGATACACAAAAGCTTCAATGGCCTCAGAAGACCACTGAACAGCATCAGCACCTTTCCTGGTGAGATCAGTCAGAGGTTTGACAATACTAGAAAATTTTTTTATGAATTTTCTATAGTAATTGGCGAAACCCAAAAACCTCTGTATCGATTTCAAACCAATAGGCCTAGGCCATTCCTGCATAGCCTGAACCTTAACCGGATCCATCTCAAAACCTTTGCTGGAGATAATGTAGCCCAAAAAACTAATTCTCTGTACAGCGAACTCACATTTCTCCAGCTTAGCAAAAAGCGAATTGTCCATTAATAACTGTAATACCTCACGCACGCTCCGCCAATGAGACTCCAGATCTGGCGAATAAATCAAAATGTCATCCAAATACACAACCACATTTTTACCGATCAAAGGTCTAAGGATGTCATTAATCAGATTCTGAAAAAATGCAGGAGCATTAGTAAGACCAAAAGGCATAACCAGATTCTCAAAATGACCCACAGGAGTGTTAAAAGCAGTCTTCCATTCATCACCCTCCTTCATGCGCAACAGATTGTATGCCCCCTTAAGGTCAATTTTAGAGAACCACTTGGCCCCCAATAACTGGTTAAACAGATCAGGAATCAATGGCAGTGGGTAAGGATTGCGTACCGTAATTTTGTTAATCTCACGAAAATCCAGACAAGGACGTAAACCGCCGTCCTTTTTTTTTACAAAAAAAAATCCAACCGCCACAGGAGACTTAGAGGGCCTAATGTGACCGGCGGCCAAACTTGTCTGTATGTATTCCTCCAAAGCCTTCCTCTCAGGAATAGTAAGGTTAAATAAATGACTTTTAGGAAGAATCGCTCCAGGGACAAATTCAATAGAACAGTCATAGTCTCTATGGGGAGGCAAAACCTGCGATTCCTTCTCAGAAAAAACTCTCCAAAAATCCTGAATAGGAACAGGCAATTCTCCCCTATCCAAAGCTGCAATACGCCCATTACAACACTTGTCATAACATTTATGGCTCCAGGATTTAATTTCACTGGTAGACCAATCCAGTACAGGATTGTGAAATTTTAACCAGGGCAAACCCAATATTACTGGAGAAGGCAAGTTATTCAACACTACCAAATCCAATTTCTCATGGTGAACACCATTAATAGTGAGAGGAAATTCACTGACCTTGAGAGTAATATTCTTCAAAGGGGAGCCATCCACAGAAACCACAGCAATGGGGGATGATAAAGGTTCAGGTTTTAAATTGAGTTTTTCCACGAATCCCCCATCAATTACATTCAGTGTAGACCCGCAATCAACAAACACCCGAAATTCCATTAATTTTTCCTGAGCAATCGTGGAAGCAGCTAAAAATATACCCTTGGAATTTAAACAGGCAATACGGGTGTGACTGACCATTTTTTTTTCTTTCTTCATACGAAGCTCACAGCCTTTAATCAAATGACCAGATTTTCCGCAATAGAAACACAAGCCTTCCGAAAAACGACGGTCTTTTTCTTGAGAGCGAGGTGCCACCGATCCAATCTCCATCGGTTCACCACTGCTAATACACACATTATCATAACCAGAAACTGACATAGCAGAGGATTTGCTCTCATTAACCCTAGCACGCAGTCTTCTATCCACCCGTATAGCTAATTGCATAGCCTGTTGCAAATCCTCAGGTGTAGGATAAGCAATTAGCAGGTCTTTAACCCTTTCACTGAGCCCAGCAAGAAATAGACTTTTCAGAGCAGAATCGTTCCACCCTGTTTGAGTGGACCAACGACGAAAATGAGTACAATATTTTTCCACATTACCTGATCCTTGTTTTAAACGTCTCAACTCAGTCTCAGCTGATGCCACACGGTCAGGATCATCATATAATAATCCTAAAGCAGAAAAAAAACTATCCACTGATCTGAAGCATGTATCACTAGGTTGCAAAGAAAAGGCCCACTCCTGAGGCTCTTTGCGCAAAAGTGACATTATGAACCCTACGCGCTGGGATTCATCCCCAGAGGACTTGGGTCTCAAACGAAAATACAATAAGCAAGCATTTTTAAATGAAAAAAATTCTCGATGTTCACCAAAAAATAAATCCGGCAAACATACCTTAGGCTCCAAGAAATATGCTCCAGGACAGTTACTCACGTGCTGACGGAGCTCGGCCACTTCCAGAGAGAGTCTCTGCAGGTGTTTAGCCAAATCCTGAACCGACACCATGATGGAACAAAAAAAAAAAAAATCTTTCCTTAGAGAATTTGCAGGCTGGACTTACTGTTATGTTCTGCTACCAAAGCTAAGGAAAGAGAGGAGATCTGTCCCTACTATAGGACTCAGCTGAATCCCTACGATGTAACAGGGAACCTGCTAAAGTCCTAATCTAGTCTGTACGGAGACCTATAGATGTGGGGAGGGAATCCCTACAAGTACTAAGGACTGGGAGGAATATGGGACACCTCCTAACAGAAATAGTAGCAGACAGACGAACAAACAAAATAGATAGAACATAGAGGTCCGTAGACCAAGCAAACTAACAGAGCTAGATACAGAGCACAGGCTAGCTAGAAAGTAGATATACAATGAAGTCCAGCAAAGCCAGAAGGGCGGAGCAGGATTAAATAGGCCAACAAGGTCATGTGACCAGCAAAGGAAAAAAAACCTAACAGCAAGGTTCTAACAAATGACACATGCCCTTGCTTGTGTGAAAAAAAGCACTTCGCTCCGTGTGTGCGCTGCTGATAGGCTGACAGATTGCACCTCCCCACTGTAAAAGCGGGAAAGAGAAAAAAAAATGGAGATCTTCATTGTTCCTGCAGAGATCCATCCCCTGCCCCTCCCCCCACCCCGCTGTACACTCAAACTGCGTATTAACATTAATTTTCATCATTACTGAGAAAAAATCCAGTTATGATTTTGGTGCACGAACAGTTATCGAACATAACCTCGAACAGCCGAATTTTTCTCAAATTGTTCGTGTTCGCCGAACGGCTCGAACACCGCCCAAAACAGCTCGAATTTGAGATTGGCGAACAGTTCGAGTAGAACAACGCTCATCTCTAGTTCCAACCACCGTGTCTTTGAGCGACGCAGAAAAGGTGAACGGATGGACTCTACATGCCTGATTCCCACCGTGAAGCATGGAGGAGGAGGTGTGATGGTGTGGGGGTGCTTTGCTGGTGACACTGTTGGGGATTTATTCAAAATTGAAGACTTACTGAACCAGCATGGCTACCACAGCATCTTGCAGCGGCATGCTATTCCATCCGGTTTGCGTTTAGTTGGACCATCATTTATTTTTCAACAGGACAATGACCCTAAACACACCTCCAGGCTGTGTAAGGGCTATTTGACCAAGAAGGAGAGTGATGGGGTGCTATGCCAGATGACCTGGCCCTCACAGTCACCAGACCTGAACCCAATCGAGATGGTTTGGGGTGAGCTGGACCACAGAGTGAAGGCAAAAGGGCCAACAAGTGCTAAGCATCTCTGGG
Source organism: Phyllobates terribilis (assembly GCF_046119375.1). Lineage (NCBI taxonomy): Eukaryota > Metazoa > Chordata > Amphibia > Anura > Dendrobatidae > Phyllobates > Phyllobates terribilis. The sequence continues at coordinate 198,960,278 of NW_027362764.1, forward strand.
AACTCCTTCAAGATTGTTGGAAGACCATTTCCGGTGACTACCTCTTGAAACTCATCAAGAGAATGCCAAGAGTGTGCAAAGCAGTCATCAAAGCAAAAGGTGGCTACTTTGAAGAACCTAGAATATAAGACATATTTTCAGTTGTTTCACACTTTTTTATTAAGTATATAATTCCACATGTGTTAATTCATAGTTTTTATGCCTTCAGTGTGAATGTACAATTTTCAAAGTCATGAAAATACAGAAAAATCTTTGAATAAGAAGGTGTGTCTAAACTTTTGGTCTGTACTGTATACGTTGTCAGAAAATACTGCCATTTCTGGCCTCCATTAAAAATTTCCTTTAGTGTGTCATTGAAGCAATTCACCGCAGTTCGCTGTTAAAACTACTTACCTACAGGCCAGGTATTTAAAAGTCTGTTTTCTCCATCACACGGGTCACATATACGTTGTCAGAAAATACTGCCATTTCTGGCCTCCATTAAAAATTTCCTTTAGTCTGTCATTGAAGCAATTCACCGCAGTTTGCTGTTCAAACTACTTACCTACAGGCCAGGTATTTAAAATCTGTTTTCTCCGTCAAACGGATCACATATAAGTTCACTCCAAACTCAGTCATTTGTAGTAAGCGTGGAAGATACTGTCCTCCATTTAAAATGGGCAAGGCACGTGGCAAGGGATGGGGAACTGGACGTGATGGTAATGGTGCATGCAGAGGCTGAGGGCAAGGCCGTGGGCAAGCTGAAATTGTGCAACAACAGACATCCACATCTTCTCGTCTGACCTTCCCGTCCCAATTTCTAGGGGACCGCAGCACACCACTATTGAACCCAGAGCAGTTTCAAAAGGTTGTTGGTTGGATAGCGGATAATGCTTCCAGTTATTTAGCCACCACCCTCACCACCCTGTCGTACACACGGTCAATAGCCGTGAGTCTAGACCGCATATTCCTCACCCTGATCCTCCTTCCTCCCACCATGCCGAGTACCCAGAGACAACTGATCTCACACTTGGACACTCTGAAGAGCTGTTCACTTTTCCATTTATAGATTCGGGCCTCTCGCCCGGTCCACTTGTAGCGGGGCAAGAGGAGATCGCGTGTAGCGATGCCCAAATATTTGAGCAGCCACGGTCACACGGAAAAGTGTCACAAGAGGTGGACGATGATGAGACACAATTGCCAGAAAGTCAGGAGGAGGACCAGGGTGTGGAAGTGGAAGACGAGGTGGTGGATGATATAGTAACTGACCCAACCTGGCAGGAGGACATGCAGAGTGAGGACAGCAGCACACAGGGGGAGGGAGGCTGAGCACCCCAATAGGCAGGAACAAGCTGTTAGAACTCTCCTGTTAGGTTTTTTCTATTTTGCTGGTCACATGACCTTTTTGCCTATTTAATCCTGCTCCGCCCTCCTGGCCAAGCTGGACTTCATTGTAATTTCTACTCTTAAGCTAGCCAGGTGCTTTGTAACCTTTCTCAGTCAGTTTAGCTAGGTCTTTTTGACCTTTATGTTCTATGTTGTGTGTTTGTCTTTTTACTGCTACAATTTCTGCTAGGGGGTGTCCATCTTTCTCCCAGTCCCTAGTTCTTGTAGGGATCCCTCCCTCACATCTATAGGTCTTCGTTCAGACTAGCTGATTACTTTAGCGGGTCTGATCGCAGGATCAGGTTCTCCGTTACATCGTAGGGATCCAGCTTAGTTCTATTGTAGGGACAGATCTCCTGTCTTTCCTTAGTGCTTGTAGCCTATCATAACAGTAAGTCCAACCAGAAAAAATATCTCTTAGGAAAGACCTCCAGTTTCCATCATGGTGTGGGTTCAGGATTTGGCTCAACGCCTGCAGGGACTCTCTCTGGAGGTGGCCGAGCTCCAACAACACGTGAGTAGCTGTTCTGGAGCGCATTTTGTGGAGCCAAAGGTACGATTGCCTGATTTATTTTTTGGTGAACAACAAGATTTTTTTTCCTTTAAAAATGCTTGTTTATTTGATTTTCGTTTGAGACCCAGATCCTCTGGTGATGAATCACAGCGCATAGGGTTCATAATGTCACTTTTGCACAAAGAACCTCAGGGATGGGCCTTTTCTCTCCAACCTAGTGATCCGTGCTTTAATCAGTGGATAGTTTTTTTTCTGCTTTAGAGTTGTTTTATGATGATCCTGATCGTGTCTCATCAGCTGAGACGGAATTGAGACTTTTGAGACAGGGATCAGGTAATGTGGAAAATTATTGTACTCACTTCCGTCAGTGGTCTGCTCAGGTGGGGTGGAACGATTCAGCTCTGAAAAGTTTGTTTCTTGCTGGGCTAGGTGAAAGGGTTAAGGATCTGCTTATTGCTTATCCTACACCTGGAAACTTGCAGGAGGCAATGCAATTAGCTATACGGGTGGACAGGAGACTGCGCGCAAGGGTTAATGAGAGTAAATCCTTTGCCATGTCAGCTCCTAGTCTTGAGAGGGTCTGTACTGACATTGGAGAGCCGATGGAGATTGGGGCGATGTCACCCCGCTCTCAGGAAAAAGACTGCATGTTTTCTGAAGGTTTGTGCTTTTATTGCGGAAAATCTGACCATTTCATTAAGAACTGTGTACTTTGTATGAACAAAGAAAAAAAAAAAAAGGTCAGTTACGCCCATATAGCCTGTTTAAACACTAAGGGGGTATTTCTATCTGCTACTACTGCAGCTCAGGAAGAATTAATTAAATTTCGGGTATTTGTGGATTGTGGTTCTACTCTGAATGTGATTAATGGGGGATTCTTGGAAAAACTTAAATTAAAACCCAAACCTTTGTCATCCCCTATTGCCGTGGTTTCTGTCGATGGCTCTCCCTTGAAATGTGTTACTCGCAAGTAGTGTTGAGCCACCCCCGTAGTGTTTGGGTTCGGTTCGGTTCGTCGAACACCGGGATGTTCGAGGAACTGTTCGTCGAACTGTTCGTCGAACACCTTAGAACACCGTCGAACACCGTTAAAACCAATGGCAGGCAAACAAAAACACATAGAAACACATAGAAAACACCTGCAAAGGTGTCCAAAAGCTGACAAACTGCTCAGAAGACACTCTCTTTAAAAAAGCCGGCCGGCAAATTCAGCAGCGGCATACACCGGTACCCGACAATTTAGACAAGAAGGAATAGAGCATCACACATAGATTAGATAGATAGAAACATGTCAGTCACACATATAAGAAGCACAGTGACAGTGTTGGTTACTGCACTTGTCATTTAGTGTAAAGGATTTATTAAAAAAAATATTAGTGTTTTCATGCACCGTCTCTTTAAAAAAGCCGCCGGCAATTCAGCAGCAGTACCCGACAATTTAGAACAGAAAGAATAGAGCTTCACACATAGATTAGATAGATAGAAACATGTCAGTCACATATATAATAAGTACAGTGATAGTGTTGCTTACTGTACTTGTCATTTAGTGTAAAGGATTTATTTAAAAAAATAATAGTGTTTTCATGCACTGTCTCTTTAAAAAAGCCGGCCGGCAATTCAGCAGCAGTACCCGACAATTTAGAACAGAAAGATAGAGCATCACACATGGATTAGATAGATAGAAACATGTCAGTCACATATATATGAAGTACAGTGATAGTGTTGGTTACTGTACTTGTCATTTAGTATTAAAATAAAGGATTTATTATTAAAAAAATTGGCGTAGGGTTCCCCTTAATTTTAGGCTCTAGCGGAGGTTAAGCAGACGGCTGGGGCAGATGTTTGAAGCCTGGGAAGGGGGTAATACCCACGGAGCTTCCCAGGCTACTAATATCAGCCCCCAGCTGAATACATAGCCTTTACTAGCTATTAAAATGGGGGACCCCCCAAAAAAAATGACGTGGGGTCCCCCCTAATTTAATAGCTAGCAAAGGCTAGGCAGACAGCTGGGGGCTGATATTAATAGCCCAGGAAGGGAGCCATGAATATTGGCCCCCTCCCAGGCTAGAAACACCAGCCGTCAGCCGCCCCAGAAATGGCGCATTCATAGGATGCGCCAATTCTGGCACTTAGCCTCGCTCTTCCACGCTGCCCTGGTGCGGTGGCAGGGGGTAATAGGGTTGGGGTTGATGTCAGCTTATCATGCCAGCTGACATCAAGCCCAGGTTAGTAATGGAGAGGCGTCTATAAGACACCCCCATTACTAACCCCATAGTCAAAGTTAAAAAAAACACAAACACCCAGAATAAAGTCCTTTAATTGAAATAAAGACACAATCCTTTATTGTTCTAAATTAAACCATACTTACCATCACGCCCATTCCAGCTGAAGCCAACGATCTCCTGCAATAAAAGAAAAATAATAAAGCAACCTCATCCTTACCTTTCCATGGTTCCCACGACAGCTTCAGCTCTGCTACATCGAGATGACAGGCTGGACCGCAGCAGAACGCTGCCATCCAGCCTGTCATCCTGCAGACACTGAGAAGCGCAGGCATGCTTGCGCTGCTCAGCGTCTCTCTGTGACGACATCCAGATGAGCCGAGTTCATGTCCAATGAACTCGGCTCACCTCATGCACGTCACTGACAGCGTGGGAAAATTCTCACGCTGAAGCGCTGATTGCAGGAGAATTTTCCCACGCTGTCAGTGACGTGCAGGAGGTGAGCTGAGTTCATTGGACATGAGCTCACCTCATGCACATCACTGACAGCGTGGGAGAATTCTCCTGCACTCAGCACTTCAGCGTGAGAATTTTCCCACGCTGTCAGTGACGTGCATGAGGTGAGCCGAGTTCATTGGACATGACCTCGGCTCATCTGGATGCCGTCACAGCGAGACAGTGAGGAGCGCAAGCATGCCTGCGCTTCTCAGTGTCTGCGGGATGACAGACTGGATGGCAGCGTTCTGCTGCGGTCCAGCCAGTCATCTCGATGTAGCAGAGCTGAAGCTGTCGTGGGAACCATGGAAAGGTAAGGATGAGGTTGGTTTATTATTTTTCTTTTATTGCAGGAGATCGTTGGCTTCAGCTGGAATGGGTGTGATGGTAAGTATGGTTTAATTTAGAACAATAAAGAATTGTGTCTTTATTTCAATTAAAGGACTTTATTCTGGGTGTTGTGTTTTTTTTAAATACTTTACTAGAAATTCATGGCGGTCATGTCTAATACTGGCGTGACCCCATGAATTTTGGGCTTGGGGCCAGCTGATAATACCAAGCTGGCCCTAACCCCTTTATTACCCAGTGAGCCACCGCACCAGGGCCCTGGATGAGTTGGGTACAGCGCCAGAAGATGGCGCTTCTATGAACGCGCCATTTTCCGGGGTGGCTGCGGACTGCAATTTGTAGCGGGGGGGGGCCCAGAAAGCTTGGGCCTCCCTGCGCTGCAGATTCCAGCCCCCAGCTGCCTAGTTGTACCTGGCTGGACACAAAAATAGGGCGAAGCCCCACGTACTTTTTTTTTAATTATTTCATGAAATTCATGAAATAATTAAGAAAAAAAGGCCTTCCCTATATTGTTGTGTCCGGCCAGGTACAAATAGGCAGCTGGTGGTTGGGGGCAGCCCGTTCCTGCCTGCTGTACCTGGCTGGACACAAATATAGTGCGAAGCCCCACTTCAATTTTTTTTAATTATTTCATGAAATTCATGAAATAATTAAGAAAAAAAGGGCTTCCCTATATTGTTGTGTCCGGCCAGGTACAAATAGGCAGCTGGTGGATGGGGGCAGCCCGTTCCTGCCTGCTGTACCTGGCTGGACACAAATATAGTGCGAAGCCCCACTTCAATTTTTTTAAATTATTTCAGGAAATTCATGAAATAATTAAAAAAAAATTGACGTGGGGCTTCGCACTATATTTGTGTCCAGCCAGGTACAGCAGGCAGGAACGGGCTGCCCCCAACCACCAGCTGCCTATTTGTACCTGGCCGGACACAACAATATAGGGAAGCCCTTTTTTTCTTAATTATTTCATGAAATAATTTAAAGAAAATTGACGTGGGGCTTCGCCCTGTTTTTGTGTCCAGCCAGGTACAACTAGGCAGCTGGGGGCTGGAATCCGCAGCGCAGGGAGGCCCAAGCTTTCTGGGCCACCCCCGCTGCAAATTGCAGTCCGCAGCCACCCCGGAAAATGGCGCGTTCATAGAAGCGCCATCTTCTGGCGCTGTACCCAACTCATCCAGGGCCCTGATGCGGTGGCTCACTGGGTAATAAAGGGGTTAGGGCCAGCTTGGCATTATCAGCTGGCCCTAAGCCCGAAATTCATGGGGTCACGCCAATATTAGACATGACCACCATGAATTTCTAGTAAAGTATTTAAAAAAAACACAACACCCAGAAAAAAGTCCTTTAATTGAAATAAACACACAATTCTTTATTGTTCTAAATTAAACCATACTTACCATCACGCCCATTCCAGCTGAAGCCAACGATCTCCTGAAATAAAAGAAAAATAATAAAGCAACATCATCCTTACCTTTCCATGGTTCCCATGACAGCTTCAGCTCTGCTACATCGAGATGACAGGCTGGACCGCAGCAGAACGCTGCCATCCAGCCTGTCATCCCGCAGACACTGAGAAGCGCAGGCTTGCTTGCGCTCCACAGTGTCTCTCTGTGAGGGCATCCAGATGAGCCGAGTTAATGTCCAATGAACTCGGCTCACCTCATGCACGTCACTGACAGCGTGGGAAAATTCTCCTGCACTCAGCGCTTCAGCGTGGGAGAATTCTCACACTGAAGCGCTGAGTGCAGGAGAATTCTCCCACGCTCTCAGTGACGTGCAGGAGGTGAGCTGAGTTCATTGGACATGAGCTCACCTTATGCACGTCACTGACAGCGTGGGAAAATTCTCCTGCACTCAGCGCTTCAGCATGGAAGAATTCTCACGCTGAAGCGCTGAGTGCAGGAGAATTCTCCCACGCTGTCAGTGACGTGCAGGAGGTGAGCTGAGTTCATTGGACATGAGCTCACCTTATGCACGTCACTGACAGCGTGGGAGAATTCTCCTGCACTCACCGCTTCAGCGTGAGAATTTTCCCACGCTGTCAGTGACGTGCATGAGGTGAGCCGAGTTCATTGGACATGAACTCGGCTCATCTGGATGTCGTCACAGAGAGACGCTGAGCAGCGCAAGCAAGCCTGCGCTTCTCAGTGTCTGCGGGATGAGAGGCTGGATGGCAGCGTTCTGCTGCGGTCCAGCCTGTCATCTCGATGTAGCAGAGCTGAAGCTGTCGTGGGAACCATGGAAAGGTAAGGATGAGGTTGCTTTATTATTTTTCTTTTATTGCAGGAGATCGTTGGCTTCAGCTGGAATGGGCGTGACGGTAAGTATGGTTTAATTTAGAACAATAAAGGATTGTGTCTTTATTTCAATTAAAGGACTTTATTCTGGGTGTTTGTGTTTTTTTTAACTTTGACTATGGGGTTAGTAATGGGGGTGTCTTATAGACGCCTCTCCATTACTAACCTGGGCTTGATGTCAGCTGGCATTATAAGCTGACATCAACCCCAACCCTATTACCCCCTGCCACCGCACCAGGGCAGCGTGGAAGAGCGAGGCTAAGTGCCAGAATTGGCGCATCCTATGAATGCGCCATTTCTGGGGCGGCTGACGGCTGGTGTTTCTAGCCTGGGAGGGGGCCAATATTCATGGCTCCCTTCCTGGGCTATTAATATCAGACCCCAGCTGTCTGCCTAGCCTTTGCTAGCTATTAAATTAGGGGGGACCCCACGTCATTTTTTTGGGGGGGTCCCCCATTTTAATAGCTAGTAAAGGCTATGTATTCAGCTGGGGGCTGATATTAGTAGCCTGGGAAGCTCCGTGGGTATTACCCCCTTCCCAGGCTTCAAACATCTGCCCCAGCCATCTGCTTAACCTCCGCTAGAGCCTAAAATTAAGGGGAACCCCACGCCAATTTTTTTAATAATAAATCCTTTATTTTAATACTAAATGACAAGTACAGTAACCAACACTATCACTGTACTTCATATACAGTACAGACCAAAAGTTTGGACACACCTTCTCATTTAAAGATTTTTCTGTATTTTCTTGACTATGAAAATTGTACATTCACACTGACGGCATCAAAACTAAGAATTAACACATGTGGAATTAAATACTTAACAAAAAAAGTGTGAAACAACTGAAAATATGTCTTATATTCTAGGTTCTTCAAAGTAGCCACCTTTTGCTTTGATGACTGCTTTGCACACTCTTGGCATTCTCTTGATGAGCTTAAAGAGGTAGTCACCGGAAATTATCTTCCAACAATCTTGAAGGAGTTCCCAGAGATGCTTAGCACTTGTTGGCCCTTTTGCCTTCACTCTGCAGTCCAGCTCACCCCAAACCATCTCGATTGGGTTCAGGTCTGGTGACTGTGGAGGCCAGGTCATCTGGCGTAGCACCCCATCACTCTCCTTCTTGGTCAAATAGCCCTTACACAGCCTGGAGGTGTGTTTGAGGTCATTGTCCTGTTGAAAAATAAATGATGGTCCAACTAAACGCAAACCGGATGGAATAGCATGCTGCTGCAAGATGCTGTGGTAGCCATGCTGGTTCAGTATGCATTCAATTTTTAATAAATCCCCAACAGTGTCACCAGCAAAGCACCCCCACACCATCACACCTCCTCCTCCATGCTTCACGGTGGGAACCAGGCATGTAGAGTCCATCCGTTCACCTTTTCTGCGTCGCACAAAGACACGGTGGTTGGAACCAAAGATCTCAAATTTGGACTCATCAGGCCAAAGCACAGATTTCCACTGGTCTAATATCTATTCCTTGTGTTCTTTAGCCCAAACAAGTCTTTTCTGCTTGTTGCCTGTCCTTAGCAGTGGTTTCCTAGCAGCTATTTTACTATGAAGGCCTGCTCTACAAAATCTCCTCTTAACAGTTGTTGAAGAGATGTGTCTGCTGCTAGAACTCTGTGTGGCATTGACCTGGTCTCTAATCTGAGCTGCTGTTAACCTGCAATTTCTGAGGCTGGTGACTCGGATAAACTTATCCTCAGAAGCAGAGATGACTCTTGGTCTTCCTTTCCTGGGGCGGTCCTCATGTGAGCCAGTTTCTTTGTAGCGCTTGATGGATTTTGCAAGTGCACTTGGGGACACTTTCAAAGTTTTCCCAATTTTTTGGACTGACTGACCTTCATTTCTTAAAGTAATGATGGCCACTAGTTTTTCTTTACTTAGCTGCTTTTTTCTTGCCATAATACAAATTCTAACAGTCTATTCAATAGGACTATCAGCAGTGTATCCACCAGACTTCTGTACAACACAACTGATGGTCCCAACCCCATTTATAATAAGGCAAGAAATCCCACTTATTAAACCTGACAGGGCACACCTGTGAAGTGAAAACCATTTCCGGTGACTACCTCTTGAAGCTCATCAAGAGAATGCCAAGAGTGTGCAAAGCAGTCATCAAAGCAAAAGGTGGCTACTTTGAAGAACCTAGAATATAAGACATATTTTCAGTTGTTTCACACTTTTTTGTTAAGTATATAATTCCACATGTGTTAATTCATAGTTTTGATGCCTTCAGTGTGAATGTACAATTTTCATAGTCATGAAAATACAGAAAAATCTTTAAATGAGAAGGTGTGTCCAAACTTTTGGTCTGTACTGTATATGTGACTGACATGTTTCTATCTATCTAATCTATGTGTGAAGCTCTATTCTGTCTGTTATAAATTGTCGAGTACCGCTGCTGAATTGCCGGCCGGCTTTTATAAAGAGACGGTGCATGAAAACACTATTATTTTTTTTGATAAATCCTTTACGCTAAATGACAAGTACAGTAAGCAACACTGTCACTGTACTTCGTATATATGTGGCTGACATGTTTCTATCTATCTAATCTATGTGTGAAGCTCTATTCTGTCTGTTATAAATTGTCGGGTACCGCTGCTGAATTGCCGGCCGGCTTTTTTAAAGAGACGGTGCATGAAAACACTATTATTTTTTTTGATAAATCCTTTACACTAAATGACAAGTACAGTAAGCAGCACTTTCACTGTACTTCGTATATATGTGGCTGACATGTTTATATCTATCTAATCTATGTGTGAAGCTGTATTCTTTCGGTTCTAAATTGTCGGGTACCGGTGTATGCCGCTGCTGAATTGCCGGCTTTTCATGTTTCACTGTTGGCACTGTTCCCATCGATTTGGGCAATCACTGTAATGCCACAACCACCATGGCTGTGGCATTACAGTGAGTGGCAGACAATCCCTGCATGATTGGTGCTCTAAATAGCGCCAGACATGCAGGACATGCTTTTGGTGCACGAACAGTTATCGAACATAACCTCGAACAGCCGAATTTTTTGCAAATCGTTCGGGTTCGTCGAACAACTCGAACACCGCCCAAAACAGCTCGAATTTGAGATTGGCGAACAGTTCTAGTCGAACACCGCTCATCTCTACTCGCAAGGTTTATGAATTTCCCCTCACTATTAATGGTATTCACCAAGAAAATTTGGATTTGGTAGTATTAAATAATTTGCCTTCTCCAATAATTTTGGGGTTACCCTGGTTAAAATTGCACAATCCTGTACTGGATTGGTCTACTAATGAAATTAAGTCCTGGAGCCCTAAGTGTTATGACAAGTGTTGTAACGGGCGCATTGCTGCTGTGGATAAAGGGGAACTACCTGTACCTATTCAGGATTTTTTGAACGTTTTTTCTGAGGAGGAGTCGCAAATTTTGCCCCCCCATAGAGACTATGATTGTACCATTGAATTTGTCCCTGGAGAGACTCTTCCTAAAAGTCATTTATTTAATCTTACTATTCCTGAGAGAAAGGCTTTGGAGGAATACATACAGACGAGCTTGGCCGCCGGTCATATCAGACCCTCTAAGTCACCTGTGACTGTTGGATTTTTTTTTGTTAAAAAAAAGGACGGCGGTTTACTTCCTTGTCTGGACTTTTGCGAGATTAATAAAATTACTGTATGTAATCCCTACCCACTGCCATTGATTCCTGATTTGTTTAACCAGTTAGTGGGGGCCAAGTGGTTCTCTAAAATTGATCTCCGTGGGGCATACAATTTGTTGCGCATGAAGGAGGGTGATGAATGGAAGACTGCTTTTAACACTCCTGTGGGTCATTTTGAGAATCTGGTTATGCCTTTTGGTCTTACCAATGCATCAGCATTTTTTCAGAATCTTATTAATGACATCCTTAGACCTTTGATCGGCAAAAATGTGGTTGTGTATTTGGATGACATTTTGATTTATTCGCCTGATCTGGAGTCTCATTGGCGGAGCGTACGTGAGGTATTACAGTTATTAATTGACAATTCGCTTTTTGCTAAGCTAGAGAAATGTGAGTTCGCTGTACAGAGAATTAGTTTTTTGGGCTACATTATCTCAAGCGAGGACTTTGAGATGGACCCGGTGAAAGTTCAAGCTGTGCAGGAATGGCCTAGGCCTATTGGTTTGAAATCGATTCAGAGGTTTTTGGGTTTCGCCAATTATTACAGAAAATTCATTAAAAATTTTTCTATTATTTTTAAACCACTGACTGATCTCACTAGGAAAGGTGCTAATACGGTTCAGTGGACTACTGAGGCCATTGAGGCGTTTGTGTTTCTAAAGGAGAGGTTCAGCTCTGCCCCCATCCTTATGCAGCCTGATGTGACTAAGCCGTTTTTGGTTGAGGTTGATGCTTCTTCTGTGGGGGTCGGTGCGGTGTTGTCTCAGGAAAACAAGGATGGAGTACATCCCTGTGCCTTTTTTTCAAAAAAAATTTTCTGAGACTGAACTTAATTACGATATTAGTAATCGGGAATTGCTGGCTATTAAACTCGCATTTGAACACTGGCGTCATCTCTTGGAAGGTGCTGAATTTCCCATTCAGGTTTTCACTGATCATAAAAATCTGATCTATCTTGATGCTGCCAAGCGCTTGAATGCCCGTCAGGCTAGGTGGGCACTTTTTTTTTCGCGGTTTAATTTTTCCGTTACTTACATCCCGGGTACCAAGAATGTTAAAGCTGATGCGTTGTCTCGCAGCTTTTCTCCCACGGTCAGTGCTGAGGAGGAGGAGAGCATTTTACAAGAAGGTGTTGTGATTGCTGCATTGGACTCCGTTTTGGAAGATGAGATTCTTAAAGCACACGATAATGCCCCATCTAACACTCCCCATGGGAGGTTGTTTGTGCCTAGGACCTAGGAGAGATTTGTTTGTTGAGTGTCATGAGTCTCGGTTGGCAGGTCATCCAGGAATTTCTGAGACCAAGAGACTTGTGGGTCGCAGCTTTTGGTGGCCTGGATGGCAGAAGGAAGTCATTAAGTGGGTGCGTCAATATACTGTGTGTGCTAGATCTAAGTCTTCTCATACTGCTGCTGCGGGGTTGCTTTGCCCTCTGGAGGTTCCTAGTGCACCTTGGACACATCTGGCTATGGACTTTATTACTGACCTTCCCTCCTCTGATGGTTTCACGGTCATCTGGGTGGTCGTGGACCGTTTTAGCAAGATGTGTCACTTGGTTCCCTTCATCAAACTGCCCTGCGCTAAGACACTCACTAAGGCCTTTGTCAAGGAATTTGTCAGACTCCATGGTGTTCCTACTGACTAGAGATTAGTGTTGAGCCACCCCCGTAGTGTTCGAGTTCGGTTCGGTTCGTCGAACACCCGTGTGTTCGCCGAACTGTTCGTCGAACTGTTCGTCGAACACCTTCGAACACCGTTAAAACCAATGGCAGGCAAACAAAAACACATAGAAACACATAGAAAACACCTTCAAAGGTGTCCAAAAGCTGACAAACTGCTCAGAAGACACAACTAACACATGGAAAAGTGACAAGTACATATAGTCATGCGAAAAGAAAAGAGGTGGAGGAGTAAAAGGAGGGGGAGACACAGATATAGGCATGTCATGCCCTTCTAAAATCCAAAAAGTGAGAAGCCGAGAAGGCCAGTCCGCTCCTGCCCGTGCCACCTCCGTGTCGCCGGGTTTGTGCCAGAGCCGCAGTGAACCCTGCCGGCCAGCCCCCCTCTCCCAATACTGGTGCCTGTCCGCTGGTGGGTCGAGAGAGCCCCCCTGTGGTGGAGGCAGCTCTAAGCTTTTTAATTTAAATTGTCCCTCTAATTTGAATGAATACACTTTAAATCCATTTACAAGGATCTATTGGAGGGCAAGTCTCATGCCAGCAGCCGCGTAATTCCAGCTCCAGTAGCGTCCACTAAAGCTGCTGCAGTTAAAAAGCTTTTATAAGGATCGAGCTCGGCTGTCCACCGCAAGGCATCCTAGTGCCAGTCCCAGCCCCTATGCCTTGGGGTGCCTCCTGATGCTCTTCACTAAGAATCCCGTGGTCCCGAAGCATTTCCTTTGAAAAAATTAAGTGTCCAAACTACAGGTGGTGTAGCTTGCTTAACAGCCGGGATAATCCGCTGACTAGCAGACACTGCTACTAGGCACAAAGTATTTCCTGGGCTAGATGCAGTTAAAAATTTGTAAGTAGATACTCTCGTTGGATGCTGAGAAAGCATTCCATAGAGTCTCCTGGCACGCCATATATGATTCTCTTAAAAAGCTTGGGGTAGGGGTCTAGGGGACCCTTTTATAGCCAAAATCACGGCCCTGTATCACAATACGTCACCTAGGCTGAAGATAAATGGAACTGTAGCACCGAGGGCTCGGTTGCTACAGACGTATTACACCTCACCCAGAGGTGTGATATCTCACTCTCAGATAAGGATGGAGTGTGGATCAGGACCCGACACCTGCATGCATTACACCACATTGCCGTGGGGCAGGGCGACCAATATGCCCCTGAGATGGGCACGACAGTCCCTGTCCCTGGCTGGAGTGGGGGGAGGGAACACTGAGGAAGGGGAACCCTGCAGTGCAGGAGCAGGGAGGAAGCAGTTCCTGGGTGCATTGAGAAGGGAGTATAAAAGGTGGGCACCATCTTAGTTCAGTGCAGAGAAGTCTGAGCAGAAGTGGCAGGGAGCAGGGGCTCTGCATGAGCTCTGCTCCGGAGGCGGGCCTAGTAACAGAGGCCCAGGCCTGCAAGAGGGAGAAGGAAGGAAGAGGAGCGGAGAAGGCTCCAGGAACGAGGAATGAAGGGATCCCAGGGGTGCGGACGGGCGAGTCGCCACCGCACGCCCGAATCCACCTGCGTGGAGGGGTCAGGCCAAAGGGGGAGACCGGTCCCCGAACTAGTGGAGGCAGGAAACGACCCTCAGCTAGAAATCGGAGGCTCTGACATTTTATGTGGCGCAGCCCCTTGCTCCACCCGCTAGGAAGGCACCACATAGGGTCAGGGAAACTGGCGCCAAGTTTACCAAGAGGAGGCCCGAGGCAGCCGGACAGAAGTGTTGGTAAGAAAGGCCAGACAAAGGACACACAAAGGGGGTCCTGTGAAGCGCTCCAAAGTTATCTGGGAGTTGTCTGAGCCCCTCACCTGGTGAGCACAGTACGACGTGGGCAGCCGTTACCTGCAGACGTGGTCTGGATAATAAGAACTGTGAGTAAAGGCCCTGAACTGCATCACTGACTCCGTGTCGTTACTGCTGCTGCCCTGCACCATCACCCCCATCCTCCGCATACACTGCCCTGAGGCTATACTCCTCCCGTGGGGAGTTATGCTACGCTCTGCTGCACCCACAACACCAGCCTTAGCGGTCTGCCCTGTAGCGGCGGTTCACTCTGACCGCAATCCACGGGTGGCGTAGTCGGACATTTAAACATCAAAACCACATAAATAGTTCCGCCACTGGTTTGACCGCCCTGAGCCACGGAACCGGATCGCCGCCACGAAGACTACAACCACCAGCATCCACCAAAAAGTGTCCGGCTCCGGGTGTCCCAAGGCCCAGGGGGTGCGTCAGAACATTTTCATCACCTTTCACAATCACCAATGGGACAAGGCAGGGATGTCCTCTGTCCCCTCTCTTATACATCCTAGTGACGGAGCACCTGCTCTCATCAATTCGCCATAACCCCAATATTAGGTGGATTGAGGTGGGAGGCACCGAGTACAAGTGCTCTCTATTTGCTGATGATGTCCTAGTATATATCACTCAATCACATATATCCATCCCTGCTGTTATGGCTGAAATAGATCACTTTGTTACATGGTAAAATTTTAAAATCAATGCAGCGAAGTCTGAGGCCCTCGATGTCTCCCTCCCTAAATCCATATAGGATTCCATCCAGTCCAACTTTCCCTTTGCCTGGCCCTCACAGGGTATCAAATACTTAGGAATTCCTATTCATAGAGACCTCTCCCATCTATGTTATCTTAATTTTGGGCCCTTTATTGAACAATTCCATACAGACCACGGTTGGCAAGTTAGAACTGTAAGATTCACTACGTGAACCACTGGTGTTTTGTGGAAAAGCACATGTACACCGCGTTCCAAATTATTATGCAAAAAGTGTTTAGGAGTGATAAGGGAAGAATTTGTTTGTTTGTCAGTTAAACTCATTGATGGTGATGTGTGTCAGGGCTCTTTATATCACTGTAAGCAATTGCAGACACCTGTGCTAATTAGTTTGGCAGGTGTGTCCAATGAAAGGCAAGACTACTTAAGAAGGCTCTCTCACATTATTAAGCAGCCTACATTTTCTGCCAAAATGGGAAAGAAAAAGGATGTGTCGGCTGCTGAGAAGCAACAAATTGTGGAGTGTTTAGGTCAAGGCATGACTACAATCAACATTGTGCGATGATCAGGATGAAGTGTCTTGGCAATCAAGAAGTATGTAGCTGATTCACAGTACACACGTGTGCGTGCTGATAAGGGCAAATTGAGGACTCTTTCCTACAGGCAATTACGTCAGGTTGAAACAGCAGCGGCAAAAAAGCCTTGTCATAGCAGCAGACAAGTTTTTGAAGCTGCTTGTGCCTCCAACGTCCCCCGAACAACAAGATGCAGGGTCCTTCAGAGGTTTGCAGCTGTGCATATGCCATCCTGTCGACCTCCTCTATCCACTTCACACAAGCAGAAACGGCTCCAGTGGGCCAAACATTACATGAAGACTGATTTCAAAACTGTTTTGTTCACGGATGAGTGCCGTGCAGCGCTCGATGGTCCAGATGAATGGAGTGGAGGATGGCTGGTTGATGGACACCCCACGCAAACACGGCTACAGCGCCAACAAGGAGGAGGTGGAGTTATGTTTTGGGCTGGAATCATGGGGAGAGAGATTGTCGGCCCCTTTAGGATCCCTGAAGGCGCTAAAGATGAACTCCATAATGTATGTGGATTTTCTTAAACAGCACTTCCTGCCATGGTTCAAGAAGAAGAACCGTGTATTTCACAGCAAGATCATTTTTCTGCATGATAATGCACCATCTCATGCTGCACATAAAACATCTGCATCTCTGGCTGATATGGGCATAAAAGGGGACAAACTTATGGTGTGACCCCCATGCTCCCCTGACCTCTACCCCATTCAGAACCTTTGGAGCATCATTAAAAGGAGTGTCTATGATGGCGGGAGGCAGTTCACATCTAAGCAACAGCTCTGGGAGGGTATTCTGTCCTCATGCAAAACAATTGAAGCAGAAACCATCCAAAACCTGACAAATTCAATGGACGAGAGAGTTCAGAAGCTCCTTTCGAACAAGGGGTCCTATGTGAAAATGTAACATCACCAAGAATAAAGTTTTGAGTTGAAAACTGTTTGATTTCAGTTTCTAACAACCTGCTAATGCTTATAATTTCAAAAATGACCATTTTTTTGGTCTTTATTAAAATGAAAAGGTTGATCGAAAAGTTTGGGGGATCTAAGAGTGTGGCAACCCAGTAGTCATGATTACTTCGAATTCTGACAATATGAGGGTCATGCTGCAGGTAGTGCAGCAAGAAGGCACTTATGTGTCTTGCGCATCTCGGAGCCCCAAAATTATTTTCCGGGCTAGATGCAGCTAAAAATTATTTTTAATTTTAAATCTGGTGAAGCTTATTATAGATGGCCTAATAGGATCAGTGCTGCACACTGCTACAAAGCCCAAATTATTTTCCAGTCAAGATACAGATAAACATGATTAGTAATTTGAAAGCTTAAAACGGTTGGTAGGGTGATTTTAACCAATCATCAAGCTTTTACTCTCCCCAGGATGACACAGGGGTAGAAAAGTCGTTTCGGATCCATGATTTGTTCATCTTTATGAACGTGAGTCTGTCTACATTATCAGTGGAGAGCCGCGTGCGCTTATCTGTCAGCACACCACCAGCAGCGCTGAACACACGTTCAGACAGAACGCTGGCTGCGGGGCATGACAAGATCTCCAAGGCGTAAGTGGCTAGCTCCGGCCATTTATCCAGATTGGAAGCCCAAAAAGAGCAAGGGTCCGTGACACAGTCGTGGCTTCAATGTTTACTTGGAGATACTCCTGTACCATCGTCTCTAGGCGTTGACTATGTGTCAGACTTCTTGTCTCCTGTGGCCTTGCAAAGGATGGGCTAAAAAAGTGGTGAAATGATTCCGCAAAATTGATGTTACCAGCAGATACTGTGGTTCTGTTACGGTTTGAGTGCTGAACACTTGACGGTCCCACGGTTGGCAAGTTGGAACTGTGAGATTCACTATGTGCACCACTGGTATTTTGTGGAAAAGCACATGTAAGATTCTGCAACAGTCTCTGCTGATACTCCTGCATGCGTGCATCCCTTTCTATGGCAGGAATAATTTCTGCAAATTTACTTTTGTACCGGGGATCTAACAGTGTGGCAACCCAGTAGTCAGGATTATTTCTAATTCTCACAATTCGAGGGTCATGTTGCAGGTAGTGCAGCAAGAAGGCACTCATGTGTGTTGCGCATCCAGGAGCACCAAGTCCCTGTTGTGTTGGTGGCGAGGTAACAATCATGCTTCCTTCCTCTGTCCTCTCCCCCCAACCTCGCACAACAGAAATGTGATCAAGGTCTCCCTCATCTGATGAGTCTTCCATCAGTTCGTCCTCCACTTCTTCCTGGGCTCCTGCACCTTCCTCACTAGTTTGGCTGCTACCATGCGCCCTGGTAAAACCATCTCCCCCACCCTCACATGCCTGCCGCCTTGGTGCTGCCGACCGTCTGGACCTTGCAGATGTTAGCCCTTCCGCATACAACTCCTCCTCCTCTACTTCCTCCACCTCCTCTTGTGCCACCACCTGACTCCGAATTCTGTTTAACATGTGCTCCAGCATGTAAATCACCGGAATAGTCATGCTGATAATGGCATCGTCAGCACTAAACATCTTCGTCGCCATTTCAAAACTGTGCAGAAGGGTGCATAGGTTCCTGATCTGAGACCACTCCTCCAGCGTGATTTGCCCCACCTCTGAATCTCGTTGGCCCAGGCTATACGTCAGAACGTATTGCACCAGGGCTTGTCGGTGCTGCCACAGTCGCTGCAACATGTGCAGAGTTGAATTCCACCGGGTAGGCACATCGCATTTTAGCCGGTGAAGTGGCAGGCCCAACGACTTCTGTAGAGATGTAAGTCGCTGAGCTGCGGGTTGCGAACGGCGGAAGTGAGCACACAGCGACCGTGCCCTCTGCAGAAGGCCATCTAGTCTGGGATAGTGGGCTAAAAATTGCTGGACAACCAGGTTCAACACGTGAGCCATACAAGGCACGTGTGTGACATTGCCCCGGCGAAGGGCCGCACCCAGGTTTGCAGCATTGTCGCACACGGCCTTCCCTGGTTTCAGGTCCAGTGGAGACAACCATTCATGAAATTGGTTCTCCAGAGCTGACCACAACTCCTCAGCTGTGTGACTCACATTTCCCAGACATTTCAATGTAAAAACCGCCTGATGACGTTGAGCCCTACTGCCAGCATAGTAAGGAGGTGTGCAGGATCCCTTCTGCGCAGTTAGAAAGCTTGTGGCATGACCAGACAGGCTTTGGGTGCAGGTGGAAGACCGAGAGGAGGTTGAGGAGGCAGAAGCAGTGGAGGAACTTTGACATAAAGAGGATTGACGCACAACTCGTGGGGACGGCAAGACTTGGACAGCAGCCCCTTGTCCTGCTGTCACCATAGTTACCCAGTGCCCAGTCAGCGACATGTAACGCCCCTGTCCATGCCTACTCGTCCAAGTGTCTGTGGTGAAATGCACCCTGTCACACACAGAGTTTCTCAAAGAAGCGGTGATGTTGTGTGCGACATGCTGGTGGAGCGCAGGCACACCTTTCTTTGAGAAGTAGTGCCGACTGGGCATCTGGTACTGGGGCACTGCGACGGACATAAGGTCTCGAAAATCCTCTGTGTCCACCAGGCGGAAAGGCAGCATTTCTGTAGCCAAGAGCTTGCAGATGGTGAAATTCAACCTCTTAGCTTTCTCATGGCTAGGAGGAAATGGTCTTTTACTTGTCCACATCTGAGGGACCGAGGGCTGGCTATTGTGCTTAGACGGGGTTGATAAGGGTGTCCCCGGCAAACTGCCGGTCTGTGAGGAAGATGCAGGCGGACATGTTAGGTTGCCTTGATCCAAAGGTGGTGCTATCGATGTCGGACAGCGCTCAACACCAGCTGGTGTTACCACCTCCAAAGAAAATGATGACCTGCCAATCACGCTGGCTGTTGCGGGTAAAGAGGTGGCAGGTCTGCGCCCCAAAA
Source organism: Phyllobates terribilis (assembly GCF_046119375.1). Classification (NCBI taxonomy): domain Eukaryota; kingdom Metazoa; phylum Chordata; class Amphibia; order Anura; family Dendrobatidae; genus Phyllobates; species Phyllobates terribilis. Next base: position 198,979,776 of record NW_027362764.1, read on the forward strand.
CAGGTGTGACTGCTGTCCCCCCAGTCACAGAGGATGAAGAGGCCGCGGATGCACAAGATATGGCAGACGGTGATTGGCCCGGCCGGCTAGGCCGCATTGTAGCACACTGAGCTTCCCACTGCAACTTATGCTTCATGTCCATGTGCCGGTTCATGCATGAAGTACTCAAACTATGTATTTTTTGGCCTCTACTTAGCTTTTGCTGACAAATGTTACAGATAACACGAGTTGGGTCATCTTTATCGATCTGAAAAAATGCCCAGGCTATGCAAGGCTTAGCACCCATGCGACCTGAAGAGCCACCACGACTTGTGGTGAGAGGCAGAGTTGTGTTTGAGGATGCAGTTGTTGACGTGCTTCCAGTACTACGTCTCTGTCCAGGAAGGCGCAACCTGACCTCGTCGTCACTAGCATCTTCCTCCACCTCCTCTGCTGACCTCATCTCTTGGCTGACTGTGGGTTGACAGTAAGTGGGATCTCCGACCTCATCATCATCACCCTGTGCGTTATCACACCCGTCGTCCTCAGAGCCAACCTGTTCCTGCCCTGACAAAAAACTAAAGTTGTCGCTCCAATCAGGTATTTGAGTCTTATCATCGTCTTCCTCATTGTCTCCACCAACAGGAGTTACAGTTTGGGAATGAGGGTCTACATTATGGTCAGAACCTTCTGCGTCTGGTCCTGGATCCGACTCATAAAGATTCTGGGCATCAGTGCAGATCATTTCCTCGTCTGGATTCACAGAAGCGCTGGAGTCGACCTCTGATTCCCAGGCTATAGTATGAGTAAACAGCTCTGCAGACTCAACCATCTGTTCTACCTCATACTCAGACGGGCAGCTGGAGATTTGGGAGCTGTGAGGAAGCAAGTGCGATTTGGGTGACACCTTTGAGGACTGGAGTATTTGTGATGTTGAAGTTGATGTGGAGGAGAGCCCACTTAAAGGAGCACTTGATATCCGTTGAAGCACCTGCTGTTTTTGTGCCTCATCTGGAATTTGTAGCGATTGGCGTGGCCGTAAGAAAGGGATCTTATCACATTGTCCGCTAAAAGAAGTAGACATTTTAGTTTGGCTGGAAGATGGTCTTTCTTCTGCACCTACCCCACGGACACAACCTTTTTTCCCCTTCCCAACACGCCTATTCCCCTTTCCACCAGCAGCAGGCCTTTTTCCACTCATTTTGGTGGTTAACTAATTCACAACTCTGGAGTTGTTTGCACAAAAAAACAATGGATGGTAACCGAGCAGAGCTGAGTGGCCAAACTATGGTATTAGGCCAAAACTATTGGCTGGGCTAGATGCAGAAAAAAATTATTTTTAATTTGCAACCTGATGGAGGTCAGTATAGATGGACTAATAGAACAAGTCCCACACGCTGCTAGAAGCCCAAATATTTTTTCAGAGATAAATGAAGAAAAAAATTATTTTTAATTTGCAACCTGATTTAGGTCAGTATAGATGGACTAATAGACCAAGTCCCACACACTGCTAGAAGCCCAAATATTTTTTCAGAGCTAGATGCAGAAAAAAATTATTTTTAATTTGCAACCTGATGGAGGTCAGTATAGATGGACTAATAGAACAAGTCCCACACGCTGCTAGAAGCCCAAATATTTTTTCAGAGATAAATGAAGAAAAAAATTATTTTTAATTTGCAACCTGATTTAGGTCAGTATAGATGGACTAATAGACCAAGTCCCACACACTGCTAGAAGCCCAAATATTTTTTCAGAGCTAGATGCAGAAAAAAATTATTTTTAATTTGCAACCTGATGGAGGTCAGTATAGATGGACTAATAGACCAAGTCCCACACACTGCTAGAAGCCCAAATATTTTTTCAGAGCTAGATGCAGAAAAAAATAATTTTTAATTTGCAACCTGATGGAGGTCAGTATAGATGGACTAATAGACCAAGTCCCACACACTGCTAGAAGCCCAAATATTTTTTTAGAGCTAGATGCAGAAAAAAATTATTTTTAATTTGCAACCTGATGGAGGTCAGTATAGATGGACTAATAGAACAAGTCCCACACGCTGCTAGAAGCCCAAATATTTTTTCAGAGATAAATGAAGAAAAAAATTATTTTTAATTTGCAACCTGATGGAGGTCAGTATAGATGGACTAATAGACCAAGTCCCACACACTGCTAGAAGCCCAAATATTTTTTCAGAGCTAGATGCAGAAAAAAATTATTTTTAATTTGCAACCTGATGGAGGTCAGTATAGATGGACTAATAGACCAAGTCCCACACACTGCTAGAAGCCCAAATATTTTTTCAGAGCTAGATGCAGAAAAAAATTATTTTTAATTTGCAACCTGATGGAGGTCAGTATAGATGGACTAATAGAACAAGTCCCACACGCTGCTAGAAGCCCAAATATTTTTTCAGAGATAAATGAAGAAAAAAATTATTTTTAATTTGCAACCTGATGGAGGTCAGTATAGATGGACTAATAGACCAAGTCCCACACACTGCTAGAAGCCCAAATATTTTTTCAGAGCTAGATGCAGAAAAAAATTATTTTTAATTTGCAACCTGATGGAGGTCAGTATAGATGGACTAATAGACCAAGTCCCACACACTGCTAGAAGCCCAAATATTTTTTCAGAGCTAGATGCAGAAAAAAATAATTTTTAATTTGCAACCTGATGAAGGTCAGTATAGATGGACTAATAGACCAAGTCCCACACACCGCTAGAAGCCCAAATATTTTTTCAGAGCTAGATGCAGAAAATTTTTTTATTCAATTTGCAACCTGATGGAGGTCAGTATAGATGGACTAATAGACCAAGTCCCAGACACTGCTAGAAGCCCAAATATTTTTTCAGAGCTAGATGCAGAAATTTTTTTTATTCAATTTGCAACCTGATGGAGGTCAGTATAGATGGACTAATAGACCAAGTCACACACACTGCTAGAAGCCCAAATATTTTTTCAGAGCTAGATGCAGAAAAAAAATATTTTTAATTTGCAACCTGATGGAGGTCAGTATAGATGGACTAATAGACCAAGTCCCACACACTGCTAGAAGCCCAAATATTTTTTCAGAGCTACATGCAGAAAAAAATTATTTTTAATTTGCAACCTGATGGAGGTCAGTATAGATGGACTAATAGAAAAAGTCCCACACGCTGCTAGAAGCCCAAATATTTTTTCAGAGATAAATGAAGAAAAAAATTATTTTTAATTTGCAACCTGATGGAGGTCAGTATAGATGGACTAATAGACCAAGTCCCACACACTGCTAGAAGCCCAAATATTTTTTCAGAGCTAGATGCAGAAAAAAATTATTTTTAATTTGCAACCTGATGGAGGTCAGTATAGATGGACTAATTGACCAAGTCCCACACACTGCTAGAAGCCCAAATATTTTTTCAGAGCTAGATGCAGAAAAAAATTATTTTTAATTTGCAACCTGATGGAGGTCAGTATAGATGGACTAATAGAACAAGTCCCACACGCTGCTAGAAGCCCAAATATTTTTTCAGAGATAAATGAAGAAAAAAATTATTTTTAATTTGCAACCTGATGGAGGTCAGTATAGATGGACTAATAGACCAAGTCCCACACACTGCTAGAAGCCCAAATATTTTTTCAGAGCTAGATGCAGAAAAAAATTATTTTTAATTTGCAACCTGATGGAGGTCAGTATAGATGGACTAATAGACCAAGTCCCACACACTGCTAAAAGCCCAAATATTTTTTCAGAGCTAGATGCAGAAAAAAATTATTTTTAATTTGCAACCTGATGGAGGTCAGTATAGATGGACTAATAGACCAAGTACCACACACCGCTAGAAGCCCAAATATTTTTTCAGAGCTAGATGCAGAAAATTTTTTTATTCAATTTTCAACCTGATGGAGGTCAGTATAGATGGACTAATAGACCAAGTCCCACACACTGCTAGAAGCCCAAATATTTTTTCAGAGCTAGATGCAGAAAAAAATTATTTTTAATTTGCAACCTGATGGAGGTCAGTATAGATGGACTAATAGACCAAGTCCCACACACTGCTAGAAGCCCAAATATTTTTTCAGAGCTAGATGCAGAAAAAAATTATTTTTAATTTGCAACCTGATGGAGGTCAGTATAGATGGACTAATAGACCAAGTCCCACACACCGCTAGAAGCCCAAATATTTTTTCAGAGCTAGATGCAGAAAAAAATTATTTTTGATTTGCAACCTGATGGAGGTCAGTATAGATGGACTAATAGACGAAGTCCCACACACTGCTAGAAGCCCAAATATTTTTTCAGAGCTAGATGCAGAAAAAAATTATTTTTAATTTGCAACCTGATGGAGGTCAGTATAGATGGACTAATAGACCAAGTCCCACACACTGCTAGAAGCCCAAATATTTTTTCAGAGCTAGATGCAGAAAAAAATTATTTTTAATTTGCAACCTGATGGAGGTCAGTATAGATGGACTAATAGACCAAGTCCCACACACTGCTAGTAGCCCAAATATTTTTTCAGAGCTAGATGCAGAAAAAAATTATTTTTAATTTGCAACCTGATGGAGGTCAGTATAGATGGACTAATAGACCAAGTCCCACACACCGCTAGAAGCCCAAATATTTTTTCAGAGCTAGATGCAGAAAAAAATTATTTTTAATTTGCAACCTGATGGAGGTCAGTATAGATGGACTAATAGACCAAGTCCCACACACTGCTAGAAGCCCAAATATTTTTTCAGAGCTAGATGCAGAAAAAAATTATTTTTAATTTGCAACCTGATGGAGGTCAGTATAGATGGACTAATAGAACAAGTCCCACACGCTGCTAGAAGCCCAAATATTTTTTCAGAGATAAATGAAGAAAAAAATTATTTTTAATTTGCAACCTGATGGAGGTCAGTATAGATGGACTAATAGACCAAGTCCCACACACTGCTAGAAGCCCAAATATTTTTTCAGAGCTAGATGCAGAAAAAAATTATTTTTAATTTGCAACCTGATGGAGGTCAGTATAGATGGACTAATAGACCAAGTCCCACACACTGCTAGAAGCCCAAATATTTTTTCAGAGCTAGATGCAGAAAAAAATTATTTTTAATTTGCAACCTGATGGAGGTCAGTATAGATGGACTAATAGACCAAGTCCCACACACCGCTAGAAGCCCAAATATTTTTTCAGAGCTAGATGCAGAAAAAAATTATATTCAGTTTGCAACCTGATGGAGGTCAGTATAGATGGACTAATAGAATGATGCTATGCCCAAAAGATTTTACTTCACTAGGTGCAGTAAAAAAATTTGTATTCTATACACAGGTGGTATATCTTGCAACACAGATAGGCTACTCCACTGACTAACACACTCTGCAATAGGCCAAAAAGGATTAGCTTTGCTAGATTCAGCCAAATGCTGTGAAAAAAACTTGCACAGCACTGGCACAGACCTGCCTGGCAAAAACTGATAGGAACTGATGTAACCTAGTCCTGAAAAGGACTCCAATTACAATTAGTCTTTACTCCCACAATCTATCTATTTAAGAGCACAGACCTGCCTGATAAAAGTCGTAGGAAATGCTGTAACCTAGTCCTTAAAAGGACTGCAATCACAACTATTCCCTACTCCCAAGCTATCTGTATATTTGTGCGAAAATTGGCTTGAAATTAACAAGGTATAGCGCACACAGCAACAGCGGTGCCGTCTAACACGCAGCTGCAGCAGTGAGAAAATGGTGGCGACGGGGAAAATGGCTTGGTCTTATAGGGCAAGGACATGTGACATACACTGCCAATCACACATGCCCTTGCTTGTGTGAAAAAAAGCACTTCGCTCCGTGTGTGCGCTGCTGATAGGCTGACAGATTGCACCTCCCCACTGCAAATGCGGGAAAGAGAAAAAAAAATGGAGATCTTCATTGTTCCTGCAGAGATCCATCCCCTGCCCCTCCCCCCGCCCCGCTGTACACTCAAACTGCGTATTAACATTAATTTTCATCATTGCTGAGAAAAAATCCAGTTATGATTTTGGTGCACGAACAGTTATCGAACATAACCTTGAACAGCCGAATTTTTCTCAAATTGTTCGTGTTCGCCGACCGGCTCGAACACCGCCCAAAACAGCTCGAATTTGAGATTGGCGAACAGTTCGAGTAGAACAATGCTCATCTCTACTAGAGATGAGCGGTGTTCGACTAGAACTGTTCGCCAATCTCAAATTCGAGCTGTTTCGGGCGGTGTTCGAGTTGTTCGACGAACCAGAACGATTTGCAGAAAATTCGGCTGTTCGAGGTTATGTTCGATAACTGTTCGTGCACCAAAAGCGTGTCCTGCATGTCTGGCGCTATTTAGAGCACCAATCATGCAGGGATTGTCTGCCACTCACTGTAATGCCACAGCCATGGTGGTTGTGGCATTAGAGTGATTGCCCAAATCGATGGGAACTGTGCTCACAGTGAAACATGAAAGGCCGGCAATTCAGCAGCGGCGTACACAGGTACCCGACAATTTAGAACCGAAAGAATAGAGCTTCACACATAGATTAGATAGATAGAAACATGTCAGTCACATATATAAGAAGTACAGTGACAGTGTTGATTACTGTACTTGTCATTTAGTGTAAAGGATTTATTAAAAAAAATATTAGTGTTTTCATGCACCCTCTCTTTAAAAAAGCCGGCCGGCAATTCAGCAGCGGTACCCGACAATTTAGAATGGAAGGAATAGAGCATCACACATAGATTAGATAGATAGAAACATGTCAGTCACATATATATGAAGTACAGTGACAGTGTTGATTACTGTACTTGTCATTTAGTGTTAAAATAAAGGATTTATTTAAAAAAAAATTAGCGTGGGGTTCCCCTTAATTTTAGGCTCTAGCGGAGGTTAAGCAGATGGCTGGGGCAGATGTTTGAAGCCTGGGAAGGGGGTAATACCCATGGAGCTTCCCAGGCTACTAATATCAGCCCTCAGCTGAATGCCTAGCCTTTACTAGCTATTAAAATGGGGGACCCCCCAAAAAATTGACGTGGGGTCCCCCCTATTTTAATAGCTAGCAAAGGCTAGGCAGACAGCTGGGGGCTGATATTAATAGCCCAGGAAGGGTGCCATGAATATTGGCCCCCTCCCAGGCTAGAAACACCAGCCGTCAGCCGCCCCAGAAATGGCACATCCATAGGATGCGCCAATTCTGGCACTTAGCCTCGCTCTTCCCACTGCCCTGTAGCGGTGGCAGTGGGGTAATAGGGCTGGGGTTGATGTCAGCTTATAATGCCAGCTGACATCAAGCCCAGGTTAGTAATGGAGAGGCGTCTATAAGACACCCCCATTACTAACCCCATAGTCAAAGTTAAAAAAAAACACAAACACCCAGAATAAAGTCCTTTAATTGAAATAAAGACACAATTCTTTATTGTTCTAAATTAAACCATACTTACCGTCACGCCCATTCCAGCTGAAGCCAACGATCTCCTGCAATAAAAGAAAAATAATAAACCAACCTCATCCTTACCTTTCCATGGTTCTCATGACAGCTTCAGCTCTGCTACATCGAGATGACAGGCTGGACCGCAGCAGAACGCTGCCATCCAGCCTGTTATCCTGCAGACACTGAGAAGCGCAGGCATGCTTGCGCTCCTCAGTGTCTCGCTGTGACGGCATAAAGATGAGCCGAGGTCATGTCCAATGAACTCAGCTCACCTCATGCACGTCACTGACAGCGTGGGAAAATTCTCACGCTGAAGTGCTGAGTGCAGGAGAATTCTCCCACGCTGTAAGTGACGTTCATGAGGTGAGCAGAGATCATTGGACATGAACTCACCTCATGCACGTCACTGACAGCACTTCAGCGTGAGAATTTTCCCACGCAGTCAGTGACGTGCATGAGGTGAGTTCATGTCCAATGATCTCTGCTCACCTCATGCACGTCACTGACAGCGTGGGAGAAATCTCCTGCACTCAGCGCTTCAGCGTGAGAATTCTCCCACGCTGAAGCGCTGAGTGCAGGAGAATTTTCCCACGCTGTCAGTGACGTGCATGAGGTGCGCCGAGTTCATTGGACATGACCTCGGCTCATCTGGATGCCGTCACAGTGAGACACTGAGGAGCGCAAGCATGCCTGCGCTTCTCAGTGTCCGCGGGATGACAGGCTGGATGGCAGCTTTCTCCTGCGGTCCAGCCTGTCATCTCGATGTAGCAGAGCTGAAGCTGTCCTGGGAACCATCGAAAGGTAAGGATGATGTTGGTTTATTATTTTATTTTTATTACAGGAGATCGTTGGCTTCAGCTGGAATGGGCGTGACGGTAAGTATGGTTTAATTTAGAACAATAAAGAATTGTGTGTTTATTTCAATTAAAGGACTTTATTCTGGGTGTTTGTGTTTTTTTTAACTTTTACTATGGGGTTAGTAATGGGGGTGTCTTATAGACGCCTCTCCATTACTAACCTCGGCTTGATGTCAGCAGGCGTTATAAGCTGACATCAACCCCAACCCTATTACCCCACTGCCACCGCTACAGGGCAGTGGGAAGAGCGAGGCTAAGTGCCAGAATTGGCGCATCCTATGAATGCGCCATTTCTGGGGCGGCTGACGGCTGGTGTTTCTAGCCTGGGAGGGGGCCAATATTCATGGCACCCTTCCTGAGCTATTAATATCAGCCCCCAGCTGTCTGCCTAGCCTTTGCTAGCTATTAAAATAGGGGTGACCCCACGTCATTTTTTTGGGGGGGGTCCCCCATTTTAATAGCTAGTAAAGGCTAAGTATTCAGCTTGGGGCTGATATTAGTAGCCTGGGAAGCTCCATGGGTATTACCCCCTTCCCAGGCTTCAAACCTCTGCCCCAGCCGTCTGCTTAACCTCCGCTAGAGACTAAAATTACGGGGAACCCCACGCCAATTTTTATTTTAATAAATCCTTTATTTTAACACTAAATGACAAGTACAGTAACCAATACTGTCGCTGTACTTATTATAAATGTGACTGACATGTTTCTATCTATCTAATCTATGTGTGAAGCTCTATTCTTTCTGTTCTAAATTGTCGGGTACAGATGCTGAATTGCCAGCCGGCTCTTTTAAAGAGACGGTGCATGAAAACACTAATATTTTTTTTACTAAATCCTTTACACTAAATGACAAGTGCAGTAACCAACACTGTCACTGTGCTTCTTATATGTGTGACTGACATGTTTCTATCTATCTAATCTATGTGTGATGCTCTATTCCTTCTTGTCTAAATTGTCGGGTACCGGTGTATGCCGCTGCTGAATTTGCCGGCCGGCTTTTTTAAAGAGAGTGTCTTCTGAGCAGTTTGTCAGCTTTTGGACACCTTTGCAGGTGTTTTCTATGTGTTTCTATGTGTTTTTGTTTGCCTGCCATTCGTTTTAACGGTGTTCGACGGTGTTCTAAGGTGTTCGACGAACAGTTCGACGAACAGTTCCTCGAACATCCCGGTGTTCGACGAACCGAACCGAACCCGAACACTATGGGGGTGGCTCAACACTACTACTGACATTGTTTGTGATAGGGAACCTCAGTTCGTGGCTCGTTTTTGGCATGCCTTTTGTGACAGGTTGGGAGTTCCTTTGTCGTTTTCATCTGGATATCATCCTGAGTCTAATGGCCAGACAGAAAGGAAGAATCAGGATGTTGAGCAGTTCTTGCATTGTTTTGTGGCAGACAATCAAGAGGGGTGGTCTGAGTTTCTGCCGCTTGCTGAATTTGCTCTTAACAACCATACATCCTCTTCTGCTGGGTGTTCACCTTTTTTCTGTTGTTCTGGGAGACATCCGTCTTTTGGGTCATTCTCCAGGTTGGTATCGGCTGTGCCTGAGGAGGAGAGTTTTTCCGGTGATTTGTAGAGAGTTTGGACGGATGTGCGTGGTAATCTTCAGGAGGCTAACAAAATATCTAAGAGGTACTTTGACAGGAAACGTCAAGAGGTTTTGTTCACGGTTGGTGACATGGTTTGGTTGTCCTCTAAGAATCTGCAGTTGAGGATTCCTTCTAAAAAATTGGGTCCCATGTTTGTAGGGCCCTTTAAGGTGCTTCAGGTAGTTAACCAATCTGCTGTTAGGTTGGAGGTTCCTACCTGCTGAAAGATTAATCCGGTGTTTCATGTTTCTCTATCGAAAAAAGCTGATGTATCAGATAGAGACGCCACTGCCACTGTTCCTCCGGTGGTGGAGGACGGGGAATATGAAATTTCCCGCATCCTTAATTCTAGACGGTATAGGGGGAGTTTGCAGTATCTCGTCGCTTGGAAGGGTTTCGGTCCCGAGGATAACTCATGGGTGAGGGCGGATAATGTTTCTGCTTCCAGACTTGTCAGAGCATTTCACAAGAGGCTTCCTGATAAGCCTAGTCCTAGGGGATCCGGAAGATCCTCTTAGAAGAGGGGGTACTGTTAGAACTCTCCTGTTAGGTTTTTTCTATTTTGCTGGTCACATGACCTTTTTGCCTATTTAATCCTGCTCCGCCCTTCTGGCCATGCTGGACTTCATTGTAATTTCTACTCTTAAGCTAGCCAGGTGCTTTGTAACCTTTCTCAGTCAGTTTAGCTAGGTCTTTTTGACCTTTATGTTCTATGTTGTGTGTTTGTCTTTTTACTGCTACAATTTCTGCTAGGAGGTGTCCATCTTTCTCCCAGTCCCTAGTTCTTGTAGGGATCCCTCCCTCACATCTATAGGTCTTCGTTCAGACTAGCTGAGGACTTTAGCGGGTCTGATCGCAGGATCAGGTTCCCCGTTACATCGTAGGGATCTAGCTTAGTTCTATTGTAGGGACAGATCTCCTGTCTTTCCTTAGTGCTTGTAGCCTATCATAACAGAAGCAGTGTGGTGGCCGCAGACAGATGTCAGGCAACCGTTCCCCGTAACACCAACACGAAGGAAGTTGCTAGTACAAGTGTTAGGTCTTCATATTTCATGACTGCTTGCGCTCGAAATGTTGCCTTTTAGGCTCGTGGAGATGGAAGCATTCCGCAACCTCATGGCGGCGGCTGTCCCTCGGTATTTGGTCCCCAGCCGCCACTATTTCTCCCGGTGTGCCGTCCCCCACATGTCCCAAGACATTAGCCGTGCTCTCAACAACGCAGTTACCGGTAAAGTCCACCTAACCACGGACATGTGAACATGTGCTTGTGGGCAGGGACGGTACATCTCGCTGACGGCACACTGGGTTAACATAGTGGAAGCCGGGACCCAGTCGAACCTTGGGACGGAACACAACCTTCCGACACCAACGATTGCGGACCCTAGGTCAATCAGGGTTGCCCCACGATCTACCGGTCCTGCACCTCATCCTCCTCAGCCTCCTCCTCCTCTTCAGCCTCCATCTCCAAAATGACCACATCAGTGACAAGCTGGAAGCACTGCAGCACTGCCTCGGCCAAGCGGCAACAGGCTGTGCTGAAGCTAATATGCTTAGCTGAAAAACCGCACAATGCTGAAGAGTTGTGGACAGCTCTGAAAGAGCAGGCAGATCTGTGGCTCACACCGCTGAACCTACAGCCAGGCATGGTCATGTGTGACTATGGCCAGAACCTGGTGGCGGCTCTGAGGCGAGGCGAGCTCACACACATACCATGCCTGGCCCATGTGCTTAACCTCGTGGGTCAGCGGTTTCTCAAATCCTACCCGGAGCTGCCGGATCTGCTTGTTAAAGTACGCCACCTGTGTGCCCATTTTAGAAAGTCAGCAACAGCTTCCGCCGCCCTTGCCGTGCTTCAGCAGCGTTTGCAGCTTCCGGCTAACAGACTGGTGTGTGATGTCCCCACGCATTGGAACTCTACACTGTAGATGTTGGTAAGGATTTGTGAGCAGAAGAGGGCAGTTGTTGAGTACCAGCATCAACAAGGCCGTCGGTATTCAGTTCAGACTCCACAAATAAGACCTCAGGAGTGGACATGGATGTCAGACATATGTACCATCCTCCAAAACTTTCAGGACTCCACCAAGATGGAGAGCGGCGATGACACCATAATTAGCATCACCATCCCACTTTTCTGTCTTCTGAAACGCTCTCTGCTCACAATCAAAGAGGATGCATTGCAGGCGGAGCACGATGAGATGGAGCAAGGTAGCATACAGGGTGATTACACACAGCCAAGCCTCAACTCATCCCAAAGAGGATTGGGTGAAAATGAGGAAGAGGAGGAGGAGGAGGAAGGACAGGAGCTAGTTTCATGCACTATAGATGGTACTACCTGCCCAGCTGTCATACCGTCTGTTCAGCATGGATGGCCAGAGGACAGAGAGGAGGAGGAGGAGGAGAGCATGGTCAGTCATCCTCTTGGTGAGGACACAGAAGTCTTGCCTGTTAGTAGTCTGGCATGCATGGCTGAGTTTATGTTACACTGCCTTTCCCATGACCCTCACCTTCTCACGCTACAAGGAGAACTTTCTATCTCTTATTCCTGAGGCGGACAGGTCTACAAAAATGTGGTTGTATCAGAAGGCCCTTGTTTTGGAACTATTAAAGAAATTCCCATCGGAAAACGCTGGCAGCAGAGGGCACACTTGGTTGGACATCCAAGGAGTACAGGCGAGAGAGACAAAACTTCAATCCAGCAGAGGCAGGGGAACACTGTCAAAGTTCTGGGAGAGTTTTCTCAGACCCTCTCATCGCACAGACCCTGAGGCGTGGGGTACTCTCAAAAAGAGTGCAAAACTTGGGAAGATGCTGAGGGAGTACCTTGCCGACAGTACCAACATCTTCCGTGAATCTGCTGTGCCTTATAATTACTGGGTATCCAAGCTGGATACATGGAATGAACTGGCTCTCTATGCCTTGGAGGTCCTGGCCTGCCCTGTCACCAGTGTTTTATCAGAGCGGGTTTTTAGTGCCGCTGGTGCAATTATAATTGATAAGCGCATCCGCATGTCAACTTAAAATGCTGACAGGCTGACTCTTATTAAAATAAACAAGGTCTGGATTGGGACCAGACCTCTCAACACCACAGAATAATAGCAGCGTAACATAAACTCAAATCCAGTGTCTTTTCTTGGGAGGTGTATTCCCATGCACCTTTTCACACCCACACATGGGTATACGCTTCCTGATTTTGGCTATTTGCTCTTGTTCTCCTCTTTCTCCCCATCCTCCACCACCATATCACCAGGGTGACCATGGTCCATGATGCAACACCCACATAATTTTTTTAAAGGGTGTTTATGATGCCTGTAAAAAATGTTTTTTATACAGTATGTTCATGTGTACCGCCCAGGGGTAAATGTTTGTCAGCCCATACACTTAGTGCATGGGTATTAAAAGTATGGGAGGCCCGCTCCTTTCTAATGGGAACATTTTTTTATGAGGCCCTCCTCCATGTCTCTTCCAAGGGTCATTGAAGTGCCTTCAAATTTTTGGCAGCTCTTGCATTCACTGCATAGGCCAACACTATGGGAGACTCTCTCCTTTCTAATAGGAATTTGTCGTTACTGTGGCCCTGCTCTATGTGTCTTTAAATTCTTAGTGGGGTTTTTCCTAAAATTGGTCAGTCGTTGGACTCACTGCATACCCTTTAACTGTGTAGCAGACCCTCTCCTTTCTAACGGGAACATGTCGTACCTTGTTACTGTGGCCCTGCTCTATGTGTCTTTAAATTTTTAAAGGGTTTTTTCCTAAAATTGGTCAGCCGTTGGACTCACTGCATACCCTATAACTGTATAGCAGACCCTCTCCTTTCTAATGGGAATTTGTCATTACTGTGGCCCTGCTCTATGTGTCTTTAAATTCTTAGTTGGGTTTTTCCCAAATTTTGGCAGCCCTTGCAGTCACAGCATGGGCATTACCACCCTTATAATGGGAACATTTTTTTAACTGAGACCCACTTCTATGTTTCTTCAAAGGGGTATTGGGTTGCTTCCAAATTTTTGGCAGCCCTTGCAGTCACTGGATATGCAATAACAGTATAGGAGACTCACTTGTTAATAATGGGAACAACAAAGCATAGCCGGATGATGGCTCTCTAACAATAGCGAGGGCTGACTGCTGGCCTTTTAAGAATAAAAAGGGCGGTCTGATGGCCCTATAAAAATAGGCTTTATGACTTTCAGAGTCCCTCCATCATAAATAAAACAGGATGTGGCTGATGATGTGTCTCACACCACATTGTCAGATAAGGTTGTAAAATGTTAAAATTACATTTCCCGGTGAATGTATTTGTCTTAAAAAATAACGTAAAAAAACAAAACAATAGGATCTTTCTTTAGTATAAAAAACAGCGTCATCAATTTAACCTCAATGTAATCACATTGTTCAACTCATGCACCTCCTCCTCCATCTCCGAAATGACTACATAAGTCACAAGTTGACAGCACTGCAGCACTGCCTTGGCCAAGCGGCAACAGGCTGTGCTGAAGATAACATGCTTAATGCTTAATTGACAAACTGCCCAGCGCTGCAGAGTTGTTGAAAGCTGTAACACAGCAGCCTGATCTGTGGCTCTCACCGCTGAACATACAGCCAGGCATGGTCGTGTGTGACAATGGGCGGAACCTGGTGACGGAGAAATGACAGCCGGGGATGATACGGTTTCCCTCTATGCCAGTCCTTTCACCGAGCTGAAGAATATGGCTGTATTGAAATACAACTCCCACTGAGAAGCTGTTTCAGATTGAAAAACATTGTGCCAATCAGAGGATTTGATTCTGAGGAATAACATTTCTCACCCGCTCAAGAGCCCCATAGCAGCTGCAAAGTTAGCGCTATCATGAAATCTCCTGAGGTAAAAGCCAAGGCACACCAGAGGATTCTCTGGTGGGACCGTTCAACCCTGCCGAGAAGCAGTCCTTGCTAATAAAAGTGTGTGGGAAGGTTCCCGGACACTCTATTTTTACTGAGGAGGAAACACACGCAAACACGGGGAGAAAATACAAAGTCCTTACAGATGTTGTCCTTGCTGGGATTTGAACCCAGGCAAGTGCTACAGTGCTAACCACGGATCCAATGTGCTGCCGTTCACCCTCTAATATCAAACAGGCTGGAGAAACTTGCACCTATTGCCACTCTATGTTCAGCTCCTTTGTGGGAAAATGTATTTGGGCAACCACTCAGTCTATCAAATAAAATTCCTGAGAAGGAAATTGGGGATAGCTTCGCTACTGGTATTGGGGGCAGTGCTAATACCATGGAGTTGTACCATAGTTTGCAGGAAATATTCCAGGCTGGTAGGAGGCAAGCAAATTCCCGCAGAAAAGTACCAACAGTAATGTTCAGGCCACATTTCAAGTGCAAGCAGCTTTAGAGGACTTCCTGGGAGAAATGACACTCAGGGTAGATACGGTTTCCCTCTATGCCAGTCCTTTCACCGAGCTAAATACAACTCTCAGCAAAAAAAATTGTGGACTGGCTCCGTACCGTCCTTGGCCACATTCACCTGTCCACGTGTTTGTGGTTAGGCGGTCCTTCCCAGTAAGTGCACTGGGGAGGGCCACGGGTAATGTTGTGGGACCCGTGCTTGTGGAAGGCGGAGGCGATACCGGGAAATATAGTGGCGGCTGGGGACCGAGTATGGACACCCGGCCGCTGCCGGCATGAGGTTGTGAAAAGCTTCCGCCTCCACGAGCTTAAAAGGCCATATTTCAAGTGCAAAGAGCTGCCCAGAAATCTGGCAGTTTAGTGTTGAGGCCTGTGGGTGGGTAGCTGGCTGCATACATGCATTTTCATTCCAAGTAACAGAAAACTAAGCAGATGGTGGCCTCTATCATCATCATGGCCTCACCTTGGCACTTTAAACTCTCCTGAAGGAGAAGCCAGGGCCCGCCAGAGGAGTCTCCGGTTCTCTGGTGGGCCTGTCCAACCCTGCCGAAAAGCAGCCCTGGCTAAGAAAAGTGTTGGGGAAGGTTCCCGGACACTCTATAGCTGGTTTTTTTAATGTGGATTGGCTATGCTTATGCATTGTTGTTTCTCAAAACCCATTACAGATCAGGCCATTGTCCAACTCTGTATTCAAGACATTAAATGCGCAAAGAAAAATGTGTGTGTGTCAAAGCTCCACCGACAACTGTGAGTTGATGTTGGATGGGCTGCCATTGCTTCTGCAACAAGCTAATTTACAGGACTTCCTGAGAGAAATGACATGCAGGGTAGATACGGTTTCCCTCTATGCCAGTCCTTTCACTGAGCTAAATACAGCTCTCAGCAAAAAAAGTTGTGGACTGGCTCCGTACCGTCCTTGGCCACATTCACCTGTCCACGTGTTTGTGGTTAGACGGTCCTTCCCAGTAAGTGCACTGGGGAGGGCACGGGTAATGTTGTGGGACCCATGCTTGTGGAAGGCGGAGGCGATACCGGGAAATATAGTGGCGGCTGGGGACCGAGTATGGACACCCGGCCGCCACCGGCATGAGGTTATGAAAAGCTTCCACCTCCACGAGCCTAAAAGGCCACATTTCAAGTGCAAGCAGCTGTCAAAAATTTGGCAGTATAGCATTGCCGCCTGTGTCGGCTGCCTTCATACTTGCGCTTGCATTCCAAGGAATGGGGTAGGGACAACTGAACGTTGCAGTGGGACAAGGACGTGGACAGTGATTGTTGCAAGTCTGCAACGACAGGTTCATAGGGGGAGGCATCTTCGCATGCGCCAAGGATCACTTATGATGGGCACACTTTTAGGCAGTGACCTGGGAGTTAGAGATGTTTCCAGAGGTCTTCCCCATGCTGTTCCCATGTCTTTTTATCACTGTATGCATGTGTCTAATGATATGTCACACACCACATGGCCAGATAAGGTTGTAAAATGTTAAAATGACATTTTCTGGGGAATGCACATGTTGAAAGCAATGCAAAAGTGTAAAAATGCATCAAAAACGCTACGTGTGAACATAGCCCAAGTTGTGGAGGAGTATTTTTGTTTTTAGTTATTTATTTTGCCTTATATACAAGTCATTACCTGGAAAGGATGTTCCTTAACATATTTCCCAGGAAAATCCATTTTGGTTTCGTTTTTGTTTGTTTTATTGTGAGTCTGTAAAAGTGGCGTAATACTCTGACTTCGTTGCTGACAGCAGTGATCTGGGAGTCAGAGATGCTTCCAGGGGTCTTCCCCATGCTGTTCCCATGTCATTTGAGCACTGTTCCCATCGATTTGGGCAATTTTTAGGCCCTCTGCAGACTGCTGGGGGGGAGCCGCCTGAAAAATGCTCGAGTTTCCCATAGACTTACATTTGGCTCGTTGCTTGGGTTGAGCACCTGAGTATTCAAATTTTCTCGACCCGAGCAACGAGTACCCGAGCATTTTAGTGCTTGCTCATCACTAGTAATGATTTAATATTTTCACTTTCTCTACCAACTCCCAGCCAGAATCATGTCATTAAGTCTTTATTAATTTGAAAAAAAACAAGGAAAGAGCAGTACACTACAAATGTGCACACCTTGAATAGAAAAATTATAATATACAGTGGGTACAGAAAGTATTCAGACCCCTTTAAACTTTTCACTCTTTGTTTCAATGCAGCCATTTGGTAAATTCTAAAAAGTTCATTTTTTTCTCATTAAAATACACTCTGCACTCCATCTTGTCTGAAAAAAAAACCAGAAATGTAGAAATTTTTGCCAATTTATTAAAAAAGAAAAACTGAGATATCACATGGTCATAAGTATTCAGACCTTTTGCTCAGTATTGAGTAGAAGCACCCTTTTGAGCTAGTACAGTCATGAGTCTTCTTGGGAATGATGCAACAAGTTTTTCACACCTGGATTTGGGGATCCTCTGCAGTTCCATCAGGTTGGATTGTGAACGTTGGTGGACAGCTATTTTCAGGTCTCTCCAGAGATGCTTAATTGGGTTTAGGTCAGGGCTCTGGCTGGGCCAGTCAAGAATGGTCACAGAGTTGTTCTGAAGCCACTCCTTTGTTATTTGAACTGTGTGCTTAGGGTCATTGTCTTGTTGGAAGGTGAACCTTCAGCCAAGTCTGAGATCCAGAGCACTCTGGAAGAGGTTTTCATCCAGGATATCTCTGTACTTGGCCGCATTCATGTTTCTTTCAATTGCAACCAGTCGTCCTGTCCCTGCAGCTGAAAATCACCCCCCATAGCATGATGCTGCCACCACCATGTTTCCCTTCTGGGATTGTATTGGGCAGGTGATGGGCAGTGCCTGGTTTTCTCCACACATACAGCTTAGAATTATCACCAAAAAGTTTTATCTTCATCTCATCAGACCAGAGAATCTTATTTCTCATATTCTTGGAGTCCTTCATGTGTTTTTGAGCAAACTCTATGCGGGCTTTCATATGTCTTGCACTGAGGAGAGGCTTCTGTTTGGCCACTCTGCCATAAAGACCCGACTGGTGGAAGGCTGCAGTGATAGTTGACTTTGTGGAACATTCTCCCATCTCCCTACTGCATCTCTGGAGCTCAGCCACAGTGATCTTGGGGTTGTTCTTTACCTCTCTCACCAAGGCTCTTCTCCCACGATTGCTCAGTTTGGCTGGACGGCCAGGTCTAGGACGACATCTGGACATCTGGTGATCCCAAACTTCTTCCATTTAAGGATTATGGAGGCCACTGTGCTGTTAGGGACCTAGAGTAATGCAGAAATTCTTTTGTAACCTTGGCCAGATTTGTGCCTTGCCACAATTCTGTCTCTGAGCTCCTTTGGCAGTTTTTTGAGCTCATGATTCTCATTTGGTCTAACATGCACTGTGAGCGGTGAGGTCTTATATAGACAGGTGTGTGCCTTTCCAAATCAAGTCCTATCAGTTTAATTACACACAGCAGAACTTCAATGAAGGAGTAGAACCATCTCAAGGAGGATCACAAGGAATTGGAAAGCATGTGACTTAAATATGAGTGTCTAAGCAAAGGGTCTGAATACTTATGACCATGTGATATTTCGTTTTTTCTTTTTCAATAAATTTGCAAAAATTTCTACCTTTCTGTTTTTTTTCAGTCAGGATGGGGTGCAGAGTGTACTTTAATGAGAAAAAAAACTAACTTTTTAGAGTTTACCAAATTGCTGCAATGAAACAAAGAGTGAAAAATTTAAAGGGGTCTGAATACTTTCCGTACCCACTGTATAACTTTTATAATACCTTACATAAAAACGTATTTTAAAAACATACCAAAACCCATATTAAAAACAAATCAAAATACCAAAACCCACAACACACGGCTGAAAGGCATTCATAATAAGTATAGAAAATGAATAAATAACAATACAAAACTGTAACCGATATGATGATGTTAGAATCTGTTAAATTACATACAGATTAACCCCTTAACAACATTTGACGTACTAATACGCGTCTGTGCCCTGGGACTTAAGAGCCAGAACTGTATTAGTAAATCATGGCGATCGCGCGCGCACACAGGCTGTGCGAGCGCGATCGCCGCCGGGTGTCAGCTGATTGTCACAGCTGACACCCGGTACTATGTGCAGGGAGCGGTCCTGCACCGCTCCCAGCACATTAACCCCCACGATGCTGCGATCGAAGTCGATCGCAGCATTGCGGTGGCAAGGGGAGGTGATCGCAGATACTCACCTCCTCTTCCGGCTTCCAGCGGTGACTGCCGTGGCTTCCAGGATGTTGCCATGACGACCTGATGTCGTCATGACAACATCTGGGTCACCAGACAGCAGGAAGATTTTTTGGACATGCGCAGTGCATCTCCAAACAATCTTCTCCCTGTCCAACGCTGATAGCCTGCATGACACAGGGATGGTGCTGCATTCCTGTGCCATGCAGGCGATCAGAGAAAAAAAAGTGAAAGTCCCACAGTGGGACAAAGTAATAAAGTATAAAAACTCTCAGAAAGTGAAAAAAAAAAAAAAAAATTGTAAAAATATTAAAAAAAAATAAAAAAAAGAATCCACCAAAAATAAAAATATAATGTACCCATCAATAAATATTATTATTAAAAAAAAAAAACAATAAAAGTACACATATTTGGTATCGCCGCATCCGGAACAACATGACCTATAAAACTGTCCCACTAGTTAACCCCTTCAGTGAACACGGTAAAAAAAAAAATAAAAAACAAAGCAAAAAACAATGCTTTATCACCATACCGCCAAACAAAAAATGGAATAACACGCGATCAAAAAGACAAATATAAATAAAAATGGTACCGCTGAAAACGGCATCTCGTCCCACAAAAAAAAAGCCACGATGCAGCTCCATCAGCCGAAAAATAAAAAAGTTATAGCTCTCAGAATAAAGCTATGCTAAAAAATAATTTTTTCTATAAAATTGCTTTTATTATGTAAAAGTGCAAAACATAGAAATACGATATAAATGTGGTACCGCTGTAAACGTATTGACCCGAAGAATAAAGCTACCTTATCAATTTTACCACACGCGGAACAGAATAAAAAAAGAACAAAAAAAACAATTCCTGAATTGTTGGTTTTTGTTTATTCTGCCTCCCAAAAATCGGAATAGAAAGCGATCAAAAAATGTCACGTGCCTGAAAATGGCACCAATAACAACGTCAACTCATCCCGCAAAAAAAAAGCCGTCAAATGACTGTCTGCCAAAATCTGGAAAAATTATAGCTCTCAAAATATGGCGATGCAAAAACTAGATTTTACAAAAAATGCGACTTTTAGTGTGTGACAGCTGTCAATCATAAAAACCCCATATGATTCTGGTATCGCTGTAGTCTCACCGACCCGAAGAATAAGGTAGTCTAATCACTTATTCTGCATGAGGAACGGCGTAAAAAATAAACTCTCAGGTTAGGGTTGTGCTAGGGTTAGGGTTGTGCTAGGGTTAGGGTTGTGCTACGGTTAGGGTTGTGCTACGGTTAGGGTTGTGCTACGGTTAGGGCTGGGGTTGGGGTTAGGGTTGAGGTTAGGGTTGTGATGGGGTTGGGATTTTTTTCAAAAGTAAGAAAAAAAGATGACGATATGGTGACTAGTGTTGAGCGCAAGTGCTCGCTACTTGAGTTTGCATCGGGTGTTCTGGTATGCATTGAGTATCGTGGGTATTTGAGTGACATGCTTGAGTCTTCGGCCCATATGCTACACGGCCCAAAAAACTTTGCAGGGATTGCCTGCCATGCACGAGCGATCCCCGCATTGTTTTTTTTTGGGTGTCTAATAACCGTGAAACATCCGGGCGGGGACTCGAGCATGTCACTCGAGCACACGTAGTACATGGTGCATACCTGAGTACGCGATGCAAACTCAAGTAGCGAGCACTTGCGCTCAAGACTAATGACAACTTATTCAATATGATGACCTAATTTTATCAAATTCTGTGTCGTACCTCTGGGTTCAAAATGTTCACTATACACCTTAATAAAATCCTTGAGGGGTATAGTTTCCAAAATGGGGTCACTTGTGGGGGAGCTACACTGTTTAGGCACATGAGGGGCTCTCCAAACGCGACATGGTGTCCGCTAACAAATTGAATGGAAAATCGGCTCAAATTGTTAGCAGATGCCATGTTGCGTTTGGAGAGCCCCTGTGTGCCCAAACATTGGAGCTCCCCCACAAGTGACCCCATTTTGGAAACTAGACCCCCAAAGGCACCTATCTAGATGCATAGTGAGCACTTGGAACCCCCAGGTGCTTCACAAATTGATTCATAAAAATGAAAAAGTGTTTTTTTTTTCACTTTCTCATTTTTACGAATCAATTTGTGAAGCGCCTGGGGGTTCCAACTGCTCACTATGCATCTAGACAGGTGTCTTGGGGGGTCTAGTTTCCAAAATGGGGTCACTTGTGGGGGAGCTCTAATGTTTGGGCACACAGGGACTCTCCAAATGCAACATGGTGTCCGCTAACAAATTGTCGGCTCAAATTGTTAGCGGACACCATTTTGCGTTTGGAGACCCCCTGTGTGCCCAAACATTGGAGCTCCCCACAAGTAACCCCATTTTGGAAACTAGACCCCCCAAGGCACCTATCTAGATGCATAGTGAGCACTTGGAACCCCCAGGTGCTTCACAAATTGATTCATAAAAATGAAAAAGTGTTTTTTTTTTCACTTTTTCATTTTTACGAATCAATTTGTGAAGCACCTGGGGGTTCTCAGTGCTCACTATTGCATCTAGATAGGTGCCTTGGGGGGTCTAGTTTCCAAAATGGGGTCACTTGTGGGGGAGCTCCAATGTTTGGGCACACAGGGGCTCTCCAAACGCAAAATGGTGTCCGCTTACAAATTGAGCCGATTTTCCATTCAATTTGTTAGCGGACACCATGTTGCATTTAGAGAGTCCCTGTGTGCCCAAACATTGGAGCTCCCCCACAAGTGACCCCATTTTGGAAACTAGACCCCCCAAGTCACCTATCTAGATGCATAGTGAGCACTTGGAACCCCTATGTGCTTCACAAATTGATTTGTAAAAATGAAAAAGTGAAAAAAAAAACACTTTTTCATTTTTACCAATCAATTTGTGAAGCACCTGGAGGTTCCAAGTGCTCACTATGCATCTAGATAGGTGCCTTAGGGGGTCTAGTTTCCAAAATGGGGTCACTTGTGGGGGAGCGCCAATGTTTGGGCACACAGGGGCTCTCCAAATGCAACATGGCGTCCGCTAATTATTCAAGCAAATTTTGCAATCAAAAAGTCAAATGGCGCTCCTTCCCTTCCGAGCCCTGCCGTGCACCCAAACAGTGTTTTTTCCCCACATATGGGGTATCTGCGTGCCCAGGGGAAATTGCACAACAAATTTTGGGGTCCATTTTTTCTTGTTACCCCTGTGAAAAAAAAAAATTGGGTCTAAAGTAACATTTTTGTGAAAAAAGTTAAATGTTCATTTTTTTCTTCCACATTCCAAAAATTCCTGTGAAGCACCTGAAGGGTTAATAAACTTATTGAATGTGGTTTTGAGCACCTTGAGGGGTGCAGTTTTTAGAATGTTGTCACTTTTGGGTATTTTCTGTCATAAAGACCTCTCAAAGTGACTTCAAATGTGATGTGGTCCCTAAAAAAATGGTTTTGAAAATTTTGTTGGAAAAATGAGAAATTGCTGGTCAACTTTTAACCCTTATAGCTCCCTAACAAAAAAAAATGTTGGTTCCAAAATTGTGCTGATGTAAAGTAGACATGTGGGAAATGTTATTTATTAACTCTTTTGTGTGATATATCTCTCTGATTTAAGGGCATAAAAATCCAAATTTTGAAAATTGCTAAATTTTCTAAATTTTCGCAAAATTTCAGTTTTTTTCACAAATAAACGCAAGTGATATCAAAGAAATTTTACCACTATCATGAAGTACAATATGTCACGAAAAAACGCTCTCAGAATCAGGGGGATCCATTGAAGCGTTAGAGAGTAATTACCTCATAAAGTGACAGTGGTCAGAATTGTAAAAATTGGCCTGGTCATTAACGTGCAAAGTTAAGGGGTTAATATAAATATACACTGCTAAATAAAAGAACCACCAAAGTATCTTTAGCCAGACTAGCTCACAACCTATAATCAAACAGTTAATAAATGGAACAAGTATGCAAAGAAATATACATAATCACGTTAGTACCATTATCTTGCAAGGTGTAATGCCCATACCATTAATTTTGTCAATAGCTGTGGTCAAAAAAGAGGGAGAAAGAGCAGGAATACCACAAATCAGGCTACCAGGCAATAAATATTCAAGAATAAGGCTAAGTGCCCACAATGCAGAAATGCTGCATATTTTTTCCGCTTCTCCCTGGCAGGAAAAACGCATGCGGTTTTTACATGCGTTTTTCCCGCCAGGTAGTAGCATTTGTTAAGCGTTTTTGCATGCATTTCTGTATGCGGGTTATCAAGCGCTTTTCTAAGCGATTTTAGCATCACTTATAAAAGTGCTTGACAACTTGGTCACACTATATAAATCCATGCAACCGGCATGGATTTATAGTAGTGTGACCAAGTTAGTTAAAAAAAAATGAATAAGAATGGTAAAAAATAAAAAAAAAAAGATTATACTTACCTTCTGATGTCCTCCCGGTGTTTTCTCTGCTGCGTCCGGTGTCTTGGGCGGCTCGCGGTGTTGTGAAGGACCTGCGGTGACGTCATTGAGTCATGTGACAGGTCACATGAGGTCACATGACTCAATGATGTCATGGCAGGTCCTTCACACCACTACGACCCATACAGCAGACCAGATGGAGGGGAGAAAACACCGGGAGGACATCGGAAGGTAAGTATAATCTTTATTTTATATTTTAAATTCTTTTTTTACAGGTTCTATGGTACCCAGGTCTGGAGGAGATTCAGACCTGGGTACCATCCGCACATTGAACCGTGTGCAGATGCAGTGATGCGGATGTCATGCGGTCCAATGCAAGTCAGTGGTGGCGATTATGCTGCGTGTCCGCAAAATTAATGGACATGCTGCGTATTTTTCCGCAATGATAATCCACAACGGAAATTTCCGCAGCATGTGCACAGCACATGGGGATTATCATTGGGGACCACGGGACACTTATTACCAAGAGTTTTTTAAGCGCTTTCGCTGCGGAAATTCCGCAGCAAAAACGCTTGAAAAATGCATAGTGGGCATGCAGCCTAAAGGTAATAATCATAAATGGGAAGCCATATCACCCATGGAGAGTAAGTGCAGATCAACTCAGAGACCCCATGCATATCGCTGTGAAACACAGGTTCATCAGGGAAGGTATGTATACCTTCGCATACCTTCCCTGATGAAGCTGTGTTTCACAGTTATACTCACCATAACACCTAATCCTTGAAGCCCTTGTCCCCTGTAAAAAATAAATAAATAAAAAAACACCATAATACTCACCTAACACCTAATCCCCAATGCCCATATCACCCGTAAAAGATAAAAAGAATAAACCACCATAATATTCATCTATCAACCGTAATTCATATTGTCCCACGACGATCTTCTAGAGCAGTCACATCAGCAGGTGTGACTACTCTACCCGGCCGTCGGCTACACACTGACAGGAGCGCAATCACTCCTGCAGTGTATAGTGCTGAGCTGCCCTGAGAGAGTTCACAGGAGTCCATCAGATGATGAACTCCTGTGAACTCTCTCATGGCAGCTCAGCGCTACACACAGCCTGAGTCAGTGTGTAGCCTGCTGTCGTGTAGAGCAGTCACATGAGTGACTGCTGATATGACTGCTCTACAAGTAACGCGGATCATCGAGCAACAGTAGGGATTATTTCATCCCTTTAGACAGGTGAGGTATATGTTTTTTTTTTTGTTTTTGTTTTTTTACAGGTGAGTATAAATTAGCTTTTTTATTTTCTGTTTTCTTACTGGGGACAATGGCTTCAGGGATTAGGTCAGTATATAAAGAAGATAAAATCCGGTGCCACATGCGATAAATCCTTTTATTCCAAAATTAAAAATCACAACATGTCCCTAGGAGGCGAACAACTAGACGCGTTTCGAGGACACAGCCCCTTATTCGTCAGTATCATAAAAGGATTTATCGCATGTGGCACCGGATTTTACCTTCTTTATATATTCTTGCAAGTGTATGCTGGATACTAATCCGTGAGTCTGGGATTCATGTGAGTATCAGGTGATATGAGCAAATTATCTTTTTTCAGTCTATTAGGTCAGTATACCTGTGTTTTTTATTTTTTGAAAAATTTGTAAAACCATGGACTTTTATTTTAAATAAAGGATTTTTTACAGAATGTGTCTTTATTTACAAACTTTTACTATGGGGGTTAGTAATGAGGTTGTCTTATAGACGCCTCTCCATTACTAACCCCTAGGCTTTATGTCAGCTGCCAATCCAAGGCTAATATGAACCCCAACCCTATTACCCCAATTGCCACCGCACCAGGGCAAGTGAGAAGAGCCAAGGCTAAGTGTAAGATTTGGCGCATCTTATTTATGCGCCATCTCGAGAGCAGCTGATGTTATTATCCTCAGAGGGGGCTAGTATCCGTGTTCCCTTCCCTGACTATTAATAACAGCCCGCAGCTGTCTGTTTAGCCTTTACTTGTTAGACTTTATAGGGGGACCATAACGCAAATTTTTTTCTGCGGTCCCCCTGTAAACTAGCCAGTAAACGCTAATCAAATAGCTGTGAACTGTTATTGATAGCCAGTGAACATTTGGGCCTAATGGCTCCTTCATAGGCTATTAATATCAGCCCGCAGCTGTCTGTTTAGCCTTTGCTGGTTAGAATTTATAGGGAGAACCTACATGAATTATTTTTCTGGGGTTCCCCTGTAAACTAGCCAGTAAATGGTAATCAAATAGCTGTGAGATGTTATTAATATCCAGTGAACATTTTGGGCTAATGACCCCTTTCCCTGGCTAATAATATCAGCCCCCTGCAGGTGGTTTTCCCTCTGCTGGTTATGAATAATCGGCGGGATCCCACGTTGTTATTTTAATTTAGTTCTTTATTTTGCTCATAATGCACACTGTGTGTGCTGACTACAACTCCCATCATTGTCGCCTGGTCATGCTGATCTCAGGGAAAACAGGCAACAATGATATGAGCTGCACTCAGCACCTGGTGCCTGTCCAGCAGTCGGCACTCTGACATTCAACAGTCAGACAGTAGAGCTCCCGTGAGACCCAGTGGCTTGAACTCAGGTAACCTTTCACCAGAGTTTAAAGGCAACTGGTCTCCCAGCAGTTGTCAGGCCCACAAATCTTTTGGGTAACTTTGAGAGACATTTTAATGGGGTTGTCCAGTCAAAACCGGTAAGTCTGCAGTCACTCTGTGTGACTGCAGTCTTAAGAAACACCCCGGCACACACACTGTGCACTGCGGGGATCCGGCAGTTTCTGACCTGGGACTGGAAAGTATGTATGAGTTATACATATCCCCGCTCAGTAGGCGCAGCCTCGTTCCAAACTCTTGTATTGAGCCGAAGCCGTGCCCCATCTAGTGACACAGCCGTTTAGTGGCTACTGTTGTGATTGCTCTAGAAGTGATCCGATCGTCGTAGGACAGTATGGATTACCGCGGATAGGTGAGTATTATATACCATAATGGTGGTTTATTATTTTTCCTCATTTACAGGTAACATGGGCTTTGGGGATTAGACGTTAAGGTGAGTATTTTTATTTATTTTTTTTTAAAGTGGATAATGGTTTCAGGGATTAAGTGTGAAGGTATGTCTAACTGTTTTTTATTTTTATTTCAATATTTATTTATTCATTTTAACTTTTTTTTTCTTTGAGCACAGGCGCCGGCTGATGACAACTCCCATCAGCAGCGCCTGCTCTCGCTGTTATCATCGACAGCAGGTATAGGTGATGGGAGTAGTAGTACTCTCATCAGCCAACGCCTGTGACCAGCGGTAAGTTTTTTACCCCGGGTCAGTCACAGATGCGGGTTCCTGCTGACATCTGACAGCGTGATTCCGCAGCGCTCTGACCGATGGTAACAATCTTACCGCTGATCACAGCCCCTGTTTCCCGCACTGTTACGCAGATGACATCGTGGGAAACCACAGATGTTCAGGCCCCCCATTCATATGAATGGGGTCCGGGTTTGGGTCCTGTTCTGGTACCTGAACCAAACTTATAACAGATGTTTGGCCGAACCCGCTGGACTTGGACATCCACGGGTCTGCCCATCGTTAATATGTTGGCGCTATAAAAATTATTATTATTATTATTATAATCTGTATCTTCTCCCTTTCAGTTTCATCCCATTGCTTCTAGTCTTTCTTTGTGCAAATGAGAATAAAGCTGATACCGCTACACTGTGAAAGCCCTTGATATATTCATAGACAGCTATTATGTCTCCTCTCAGTCTTCTCTTTTGCAAGCTAAACATTTTCAAATCCTCTAACCGTTCCTCATAGGACATTGTTTTCAGACCGGTCACCATTCTGGTCGCTCTTCTCTGAACTTGCTCCAATTTCTTTATGTCTTTTTTAGAATGTGGTGCCCAGAACTGAGCACAGTATTCCAGATGAGGACTGACCAAAGAGGAGTAGAGGTGGATAATTACTTCATGCAATCAAGACTGTATGCTTCTGTTAATGTAACCCAGAATTGTGTTTCCCTTTTTGCTGCTGCATCACACTGTTCACTCATGCTTAGTCTGTGATCTATTAGTATGCCCAAGTCTTTTTCACATGTGTTGTTGTTTAGCTCTATTCCGCCCATTTTGTATATGCTTTTTTCAGTTTTCTTGCCCAGATATAGGACTTTGAATTTCTGCATGTTAAAAACCATTCTGTTAGTTGCTGCCCACAGTTCCAGTTTGTTAGATCTTTTTGAATCCTCTCTCTCTCTTTTCTAGTATTAGCTATTCCACCTAGCTTTGTGTCATCAGCAAATTTAATCTTTACCCTCAATTTCTTCATTTAAATCATTGATAAAGATGAACAACACAGGGCCAAGGACACAGCCTTGTGGTAGCCCACTTCAGACACTCTTCCAACTGGATGTGCAACCATTTATGACCACTCTTTGGGTCCGATCACAGAGCCAGTTATGAATCCACCTAACAGTTGCCTTGTCCATTCCATAGTTGGTCATTTTTTCAATAAGGATGGTATGAGATACTTTGTCAAATGCTTTGCTGAAGTCAAGAGATACTATATATACTGCATTGCCCTGATCCACCCAGTCAGTGATTCTGTCATACAAGGAAATTAAGTTAGTCTGACATGACTTATTAGTTACAAACCCATGCTGGCTCTGGTTAATCACTCCCTTCTCATAAAGGTACTTGCATACATGTTGTTTAATAATTTATTCAAAGATCTTTCCTGGTATAGAAGTAAGGCTCACAGGCCTATAGTTCCCTGGGTCCACCTTCTTCCTCTTTTTGAAGATTGGGACAACATTTGTTTTACTCCCGTCTTCTGGGACTTCTCCTGTTCTCCAATAATTTTCAAAGGTTATGGAGAGTGGTTCAATAATTTCCCCTGCTATCTTCTTCAGTACCCTAGGATGTAATTCATCTGGACCCGGAGACTTGAATTAATTTATGTTAGCTAAGTATTCTCTCACTATCTCTCTGTTTATAGATAGTGTGGATTCTTCTATTCCTTCAATAGCACAGTGAAGATCAGTTGATGTTAAATTTACTTTCTGAGAGAAAACAGATGCAAAATAGGAATTTAAAAGTTTGTTTTTCTCAGCATATTTTTTTTTACCACTTTACCATTTTCATCCGGTAAAAATCCTATAGCATCTTTGAATTTTCTTTTACTTTTGACATAGCCCCAAAATCCTTTCTTAATGAATTAAGGCTTCCAAGAGATGTCAAAAGCAATATCAGCTTTAGCTAATCTGATGTGTGCCCTACAGGTTCTGCAGACAGCATTATAAACTTCTTTAGTTATGCCTCCCTCTTTCCTTTTGATAAACATTTATTTCTTACTTTTTAGCAGGTATTTAAATTCTGTGTTCATACATCCTGGTTTCCTTAAATGCTTCATATTCTTCCCTTTTTTAGGGATTGTTAGCGATTGTGCTTTGAGAATTACACGTTTCAAAATTTACCGTCCATCCAGGACATTTCTGTCCTTAAGGACATCCAGCCATTGGATCCCTCCTATTATCTTTCTGAGTCCCTTAAAATCTGCCTTTCTGAAATCCAAACTTGAAGTCTGACTCTTCACAGGTCTTCCTCCTCTAGTTATCCAAAATTCTATGATAGCATGATCGCTGCCTCCTAGGGTCCCAGCAATCCCTTACCTCCTCAACCATTTCCTCCCAGTTTATGAGGAGTAGATCCAAGGTAGCAGATCCCATTGTTCTCTCTTCTACTTTTTGGAAGATAAAGTTGTCAGCAAGAAAGGATAAGAATTTGCTGGACCTGTTACTTTTTTGTCTGAGAGAAATTCCCAACAAATGTCTGGATAGTTGAAACAATAAAAGTAATTATATTTGGTATCACCACATCAGTCAAAGTCTGACCCATCAAAATATAAAATAATTTAACCTGTATGGTAAGCACTGTGAAGAAAAAAAGAAAATCGAAACATCAGAATTACCTTGTTTTGTGTACCACATTCACACAAAAAATTCAATAAATATGTGGCCTGTATCACAAAATGGTATCAAAATGTCATCTCAAACCAACCACTAGCATACCTCCATTGATGGAAAAATAAAAAAGTTATGTGTCTTAGAAATAGCGACACAAACCAATTTTATTTCTGAAAAAGAATGTTAGCAGGTCTTTTTTACTGCATAATGAATACCATAAGAACAAAAACAAGAAACAATGTTGGACAGCTGTTTGTCATGCAAAAAATAAGACATATAGTTATGTCAACATAAAAATAAAAAAGTTATTACACTTTGAAGAAGGGGGGAATAAAGCAAAAGTTCTAAAATGAAAATTGACCATTGTGTTTCTGCCGAAGACCATTTGGATATTTATACCATCATTCAGGGGCCATACAAAATTGTCAACTTGAAAATTACTCTGCTATATTTAGTCAAATATTCAATTAACTCATCACTAATGTGACGGCTGGAAGTGCTTCTCTTTGGTGATGTCTGCGATGTTAGGTGGCATGAATGATGTTGCTACTCGTAACTGCTTTATCAAATTTGCGTCGGTCTGGTGCACAGGCGACTCTTTGCAATGATAAATTTTGTAAAGAATTCACAGCAGTAACTCATATCGAACACAGATTTGTATTACACTGCAGGTCCCCTCACAGTGGGAAATTCATCACTGATCAAGTTACATTTATAGAACTCAAGCAGTAGGTGATCTGCAGTATACATCACATTGGGAACACAGAGATTGCTATATATATATCACATAGGAGACACAGAGACTGCCATTACAAATCACATAGGAGACATAGAGAGAGCTATATACATCATATAGTAAACACCGAGACTTCTGTATATACATAACATAGGAGACACCGAGGCTGCCATGTACATCACATAGGAGACATAGAGACTTCTGTATACAGATCACATAGACAACACCAGGACTGTTAAATATACATCACATAGGAGACACCGGAGAAGAAGGGTATATATAACATAAGAGACACTGGGACTGTAGTATATACATCACTGGAGACATGAGGTATGCAGCATAGACATCAGAGGAGACCTGGGGGCTGTGGCATAGACATGACATGAAACATGGGTCTGTGTCATAGACATCACAGGGGACATGGGGCTGCAGCATAGATGTCACAGCAGACATTGGGCTGCGGCTCAGATGTCACAATAAACATGGAGCTGCGGCATAGATAACATAGGAGACATGGAGCTGTGACATAACGATCAAAGGAGACATGGGGCTGTGTTATAATAGTCACAGGAGACACTGGGGCTGTGGTATATACATCACAGGAGAGGCTGGGGCTGCATTATCTGCATCACAGGAGACGCTGAGTAGGGTTGAGCCACCCCCGTAGTGTTCGGGTTCGGTTCGGTTCGTCGAACACCGGTATGTTCGCCGAACTGTTCATCGAACTGTTTGTCGAACACCGTCGAACACCGTTAAAACCAATGGCAGGCAAACAAAATCACATAGAAACACATAGAAAACACCTTCAAAGGTGTCCAAAAGATGACAAACTGCTCAGAAGACACAACTAACACATGGAAAAGTGACAAGTACATATAGTCATGCGAAAGGAAAAGAGGTGGAAGAGTAAAAGGAGAGGGAGACACAGATATAGGCATGTCATGCCCTTCTAAAATCAAGAAAGGCTGGAGTAAAAATCTTAAATCAGCCTACCAACACCCAGACGTAGTGACAAGAAAATTAAAAAAAGAAATATCTTTAGGTAGAATCGCGGTTTCATTCAGAACACTTTCCTTACAAGACATAGTGGTATCCCCGTTGTGAGGTGCCAAAAACGGAACCCAATACATTCGGACTAATCCACTATTTGTCATATCCAAGGGGCAGGTCAGTAAATGACAACATCGACGCGGAACCAAGTACAGTAGTATATACTGTACATCCTTTGACAAGGCAATCAGCGAGATCAAGAAGTTGGGAAGGGTCACCCTAATGGCCAAAACAGACATTGATGCGGCGTTCCGGTTACTTACTACCTATGCCTCCGAATAGTGTCCACCTATTGGGCTGCTTCTGGGAAGGCGCATACTATATAGATCGCTGTTTGCCCATGGGGTGGTCCAGATCGTGTTCACTATTTGAGGCGTTTAGTTGCTTCCTCGAATGGGTTGTAATGGACGTTTCTAAGGGGGCACATATTATCCATTACCTCGACAACTTCTTATGCCTGGGCCCAAAAGATTCGCCACAGTGTGAATACACGCGGTAGTCCACCTGTGAGAAGGAGAGAGCTGGAGGGAGAGCGGACACCACAGAGCCGAGGGGTTAGATGGAGAACGGAAGAAGGAAGGAGGGTGAGGGAGGTAAGGGAGTACAGTGGAAGGCCGACCTGAGCTCCCCCACATTCCTGCTGGGTGGAGAACAGCCCTGGGAAGAAAAGCCGCTTGCGCATCCCTTTGAGGTTACGGGCGCGAGCGGGCAGAGGGACTATGCTGGAGTGCGAAGCCGACACGGCCAGTCCGTTCCTGCCCTTGCGACCTCCGTGTCGCCAGGTTTGTGCCTGACGGCCAGCCCCCCTCTCCCAATACTGGTGCCTGTCCGCTGGTGGGTCGAGCCCCCCGCGGTGGGGGGGGGGTAACATCTGCAGAAGAAAGACCATCTTCCAGCCAAACTAAGATGTCTACTTCTTTTCGTGGACAATGTGATACGATCCCTTTCTTACGGAAACGCCCATGGCTACAAATTCCAGATGAGGTAAAAAACAGCAGGTGCTTCAATATATATCAAGAGCTCCTTCAAGTATGCTCTCCTCCACCTCAACTTCAACATCACAAATACTCCAGTCCTCAGAGGTGTCACCCAAATCGCACTTGATTCCTCACAGCTCCCAAGTCTCCAGCTGCCGGTCTGAGCATGGGGTAACACAGATGGTTGAGTCTGCAGAGCTGTTTACTCATACTATAGCCTGGGAAACGGAGGTCTGCTCCAGAGCATCTGTTAATCCAGACGAGGAAATGATCTGCACTGATGCCCAGAATCTTTATGAGTCGGATCCAGGACCAGATGAAGAAGGTTCTGAGCATAATGAAGACCCTCGTTCCCAAACTGTAACTCCTGTTGGTGGAGACAATGATAAAGACAATGATGAGACTCAAATACCTGATTGGAGCAACAACTTGACTTTTCGGTAAGGGCAGGAAGAGGATGGCTCTGAGGACGACGGGTGTGAGAACACACAGGGTGATGATGACGAGGTTGGAGATCCCACTTACTGTCAACCCACAGTCAGCCAATCGATGAGGTCAGCAAAAGAGGTGGAGGAGGATCCTATTGACGACGAGGTTAGGTTGTGTCTTCCTGGACAGAGACGGAGTACTGGAGGCACGTCAACAACTGCATCCTCAACCACAACTCTGCCTCTGACCACAAGTCGTGGTGGCTCTTCAGGTCGCATGGGCTCTAAGCCTTGCATAGCCTGGGCATTTTTTCAGATGGATAAGGATAACCCAACTCGTGTTATCTGTAATATTTATCACCAAAAGCTAAGTAGAGGCCAAAAATTCCATAGTTTGAGTACTTCATGCATGAACCGTCACATGGATATGAAGCATAAGTTGCAGTGGGAAACTCACTGTGCTACAATGCGGCCTAGCGGGCCGGGCCAACCACCGTCTGCCCCATTTTGTGCATCCGCGGCCTCTTCATCCTCTGTGGCTTGGGCGGACAGCAGTCACACATGTTTTTGGACGCAGAACTGCCACCTCTTTACCTGCAACAGCCAGTGTGATTGGCAGGTCATCATTTCATTTGGAAGGGGAATCATCAGCTGGTGTTGAGCGCTCTCCGACATCGAGAGCGCCACCTTTGGGTCAAGGCAACCTAACTTTTCCACCTGCATCTTCCTCACAGACCGGCAGTTTGCCCGGGACACCCTACTCAACCCCGTCTAAGCACAACAGCCAGCCCTCGGTCCCTCAGATGTGGACAATTAAAATACCATTTCCTCCTAGCCATGACAAAGCTAAGAGGTTGAATTTCACCATCTGCAAGCTGTTGGCTACAGAAATGCTGCCTTTCCGCCTGGTGGACACAGAGAATGTTTGAGACCTTATGTCCATCGCAGTGCCCCAGTACCAGATGCCCAGTCGGCACTACTTCTCAAAGAAAGGTGTGCCTACACTACACCAGCATGTCGCACACAACATCACCACTTCTTTGAGAAACTCTGTGTGTGACAGGGTGCATTTCACCACAGACACTTGGACGAGTAGGCATGGACAGGGGCATTACATGTTGCTGACTGGGCACTGGTTAACTATGGTGACAGCAGGACAAGGGGCTGCTGTCCAAGTCTTGCCATCCCCACGAGTTGTGCGTCAATCCTCTTTATCTCGAAGTTCATCCACTGCTTCTGCCTCCTCAACCTCCTCTCGGTCCTCCACCTGCACCCAAAGCCTGTCTGGTAATGCCACCCGCTTTCTAACTGTGCAGAGGAATCCTCACACCTCCTTACTATGCTGGCAGCAGGGCTCAACGGCATCAGGTGGTGTTTACTTTGAAATGTCTGGGAAATGTGAGTCACACAGCTGAGGAGTTGTGGTCAGCTCTGGAGACCCAGTTTCATGAATGGTTGTCTCCACTGGACCTGCAACCAGGGAAGGCCATGTGCGACAATGCTGCAAA
The DNA here is from genome assembly GCF_046119375.1 of Phyllobates terribilis. Classification (NCBI taxonomy): domain Eukaryota; kingdom Metazoa; phylum Chordata; class Amphibia; order Anura; family Dendrobatidae; genus Phyllobates; species Phyllobates terribilis. The sequence goes on from NW_027362764.1 coordinate 199,014,269, forward strand.
CCTGGGTGTGGCCCTTCGCCGGGGCAATGTCACACAGGTGCCTAGTATGGCTCACGTGTTGAACCTGGTTGTCCAGCAATTTTTAGCCCACTATCCTGGACTAGATGGCTTTCCGCAGAAGGCACGGTCGCTGTGTGCTCACTTCCGCCGTTCGCATCCCGCAGCTCAACGACTTACATCTCTACAGAAGTCGTTGGGCCTGCCAGTTCACCGGCTGAAATGCGATGTGCCGACACGGTGGAATTCAACTCTGCACATGTTGCAGCGACTGTGGCAGCACTGACAAGCCCTGGTGCAATACGTTCTGACGTATAGCCTGGAACAACAAGTTCCAGATGTGGGGCAAATCACGCTGCAGGAGTGGTCTCAGATCAGAGACCTATGCACCTTTCTGCACAGTTTTGAAATGGCGACGAAGATGTTTAGTGCTGACGATGCCATTATCAGCATGACTATTCCGGTGATTTACATGCTCGAGCACACGTTAAACAGAATTCGGTATCAGGTGGTGGGACAAGAGGAGGTGGAGGAAGTAGAAGAGGAGTCGTATGCGGAAGGGATAACATCTCCAAGGTCCAGACGGTCGGCAGCACCAAGGCGGCAGGCATGGGAGGGTGGGGGAAAGGGATTAACCTGGGCGCATGGTAGCAGCCAAACTGTTGAGGAAGGTGCAGGAGCCGAGGAAGAAGTGGAGAACGAACTGGCGATGGGCATGGAAGACTCATCAGATGAGGGAGACCTTGATCACATTTCTGTTATGCGAGGTTGGGGGAACAGGGCAGAGGAAGGAAGCATGATTCTTACCTCGCTACCAACTCAACAAGGACTTGGTCCTCCTGGATGCGCAAGACACATGAGTGCCTTCTTGCTGCAATACCTGCAACATGACCCTCGGTTTGTCAGAATTCGAAGTAATCCCGACTACTGGGTTGCCACACTCTTAGAACCCCGGTACAAAAGTAAATTTGCCGAAATAATTCCTGCCATAGAAAGGGATTCACGCATGCAGGAGTATCAGCAGAGGCTGTTGCAGAATCTTACATGTGCTTTTCCACAAAACACCAGTGGTGCACCTATTGAACCTCACAGTTCTAACTTGCCAACCGTGGGACTGTCGAGTCTTCATCTCTCAAACCGTAACAGTAACACAGTATCTGCTGGTAACAGCAATTTTGTGGAATCGTTTCACCACTTTTTTAGACCATCGTTTGCAAGGCCACAGGAGACAAAAAGTCTGACACATAGTCAACACCTAGAGAGGATGGTACAGGAGTATTTCCAAGTGAACATCAAAGCCATGACTGTGTCACTGGACCCTTGCTCATTTTGGGCTTCCAATCTGGAAAAATGGCCGGAGCTCGCCACTCACGTCTTGGAGATCTTGTCATTCCCTGCAGCCAGCGTTCTCTCTGAACGTGTGTTCAGCGCTGCTGGTGGTGTGCTGACAGATAAGCGCACGCGGCTGTCCACTGAGAATGTAGACAGACTCACGTTCATAAAGATGAACAAATCATGGATCCGCAAGGACTTTTCTACCCCTGTGTCTTCCTGGGGAGACTAAAAGCTTGAGGATTTGGTAAAATCACCTCACCAACCATTTTAAGCAACTCTGGGGCAATTGATGCCACTGAAGTGGTGTCTGCGCCACAATTTTTGGAAAAATGGAGACTCTTTTTGGAGTCCCCTTGCTGTGTTTTACATGACATTTGCATCGTCAATTCCAGGTGGGTTGGGTTGCTCGCCCCATTTTAACCCTAAGAAACTACATACACTATGGCTTGGGGTAACACAGATGGTTGAGTCTGAAGAGCTGTTTACTCAGATGTCTGCTCCAAAGCATCAGTGTCTGCTAGTCAGCGTAGTAGCCCAGCTCTGAAGCAAGCTACACCGCCTGTGTATCTAATAAGAATTTTTAAATGCATCTAGCCTATGCAGACAGTGGGGACCCCAACCAAGCCCAGACGCTCAGCCCCCCTACTGCCCCCCCTTTCCTTAACAATACAATAATGTAACTCTTACAACTGGATGGGTGAGGATCGGTCACAGCTTTATTAACTCTTTATACTCATTCCATTAGAAAGGCATTTTATTTCTAAAATAATTCAGCTCGTTGCAGCATGCCCTGTGTCTCCACACCGGCAAGTTGGCCAACAAGTGTAACTCTCCAACATGTCCTTTCTACTTCCAGGCCACGGAGGATCCTGCGTACTCGTATGCAGGACTCTGACCCCCATCCATCACTCTTAACGCTTGTTCCACTCCGTCCTGGAGTCCAGAAAGGAATATGTCCAGTACAATATCCATTAAGTGAACACCATCGGGCCGTATGAGGCCTGCTTTATCTCCTTCCAGTTGTCGGTATCGTATCACTACACCGCCTCTGTTTCTTCTAAATTTTGCCATCCGAATATTTATTACCCGCCTTGTCCGTTCGATGGCCGTGATGTCTCGCGCACCTTGCCATACCGCTATTGGCACAATCTCTGACCATACTATAGTTAGTTTTGTGAAAAATTCTCTGAAGCACTCAGTGTCTAGTTTCATTATTGCCATTAGTTATGCGCTCTTGAGATGACCTAGGTCGTTTCCCACGGCCTGTATAACTAAGATGACCAGACCTCTTGCCTCTCTCCCTACCTTGATTACCTCCATTAGTACCTGCGGCCATTGCAGGCCTCTAATACCTCTCCAGTTGAAATATGTGTTATGAAACTCTAATTTCCTCCCGCCTGGGCGGACTTTCGCCATTTTTTCTGCCCAATATATATACGAGTGGCATATCACCCACACTGTTGGCTTAGCGTCACCTGTAAAAGAAACAAACCACTTTAGGATAACAAGTTCGGTCTTATGTATCTCGCCAAACACATGGATCGCCATCTCCCTATCCTCTGAACTTCCGTTTCTGACAGTCCTGCTCTTACTGCTTCCGTGGCCGCGCCTATGCGGAATGAGTGTGTCCCATAATCTTTGAAGTGGTTCCCTGCCGATGTTAGGCATTTATTAAATATAGCTTGAAACTGGTATCTTGATAATGGCGTTCCATCAATATGTGATAGGAAGAAACTACTTTGTGATCTGATGGTTAGATATGTTTTTACTATTGTTACCCGACTCAGTGTACCGCTTGTGGGTTGTAGAAGTACCCTAGTGCCGCTGCCCGCTGGAACCGTTTACGATTTGCGTTTGCGTAGACGTATTGCATTATTGGCTATGACTACGTCCTGCTGTAATAAGCCTCCACTGGTGGTAATTTTGGATTGAGGGACTAATTCACTTATGCATAGCGCCCTGAAGAAGGTGATCGCAGATGCAGTAAACAGTAGTGTTGCTTCAAATTGTGAGTGTCATGTTAATGGTGTTAGGGATATGATGTGAGAAATCAGTTTTAGTGACATCTACACTCCTGACTTGGCTGACCCCTTTTCCACCCTTTTATGGATTGTCTGATGATGAATCTCTTTGTCACATCTCCCCAATTCAGTAGTTAGAAGTGAAATGCTACTCCGGTCAGACACCGCTGCGCTGACGCCCCTGATATGCCCCTCATCATTAGCTGGTGGAGAAAATCTATGGTGACTTGTAATCTGGCTTGTTCACATTAGTCAACCCGTCTGCCTGCTACTAGTCATGTCCACTCTTCCCATGACCATCTGATTAATGGCATCAACTATTCGCCACTAGATCCCATACGGAGGGTGGGAAACTGTTGCCCGATGGGTGGGCGTTGGTTAGGAGCTCTGAGAGAATCTGCCAATTGAATTGTGATAAAGCGTTAGCAGCAGCGTTAGACCCCTCAGCATCGTGGCTAGCGCGGACCCATACATTGTGTTTTACGCACAGGAATGTTAGCCGGCGTAGTAGGCCTAGCTCTGGGAGAGATGATGATGCCATCTTATTAATGCAGTGCGCTAGGCTGGTGTTTTTGTTATGAAGCGTATATTTTTGTTAGCCAGGCGTGCGCCCCATATTTCTATTGCTACCACTATTGGGAAGAGTTCCAGGAGTGTCTGTTTTTTTGTCAGCACTTGTTCTGCCCAATACGGAGGCCATAAGCTTGTGCACCATTGGTTATTTAGTATCGCTGCATATCCGAACAGATGGGCTACTTCAATGAGTAACAGACACTGCTACAGGCCCAAAAGGTTTTACTTGGCTAGATGCAGAAAAAAATTGTTATTAAATACAAAGGTGGTGTAACTTGGTACAGATGGGCTACTCCAATGATTAACAGACACTGTTACTATGCCCAAAAATATTTACTGGGCTATATGCAGTAAAAAATTGTTATTAAATTCAAAGGTGGTGTAGCTTGGTACAGATGGGCTACTACAATGAGTAACAGACACTGCTACAGGCCCAAAATGATTTACTGGGCTAGATGCAGTAAAAAATTGTTATTAAATTCAAATGTGGTGTAGCTTGGTACAGATGGGCTACTACATTGAGTAACAGACACTGCTACAGGCCCAAAATTATTTACTGGGCTAGATGCAGTAAAAAATTGTTATTAAATTCAAAGGTGGTGTAGCTTGGTACAGATGGGCTACTACAATGAGTAGCAGACACTGCTACAGGCCCACAATTATTTATTGGGCTAGATGCAGTAAAAAAATTTTATTAAATTCAAAGGTGGTGGAGCTTGGTACAGATGGGCTACTAAAATGAGTAACAGACACTGCTACTATGCCCAAAAGGTTTTACTTGGCTAGGTGCAGTTAAAAATTGGTAATAGATACACAGGTGGTGTAGCTTGCAACACAGATAGGCTACTCCACTGACTAACACACACTGCTAGAGGCCCAAAAGGATTGGCTTAGTTAGATTTAGCCAAATGCTGTGAAAAACACTTGCACAGCACTGGCACAGACCTGCCTGGCAAAAAGTGCTAGGAACTGCTGTAACCTAACCCTCAAAAGGGCTGCAGTTACAAACTAGTCCCTACTCCCTAAACCTTTCTGTCTATTTAAGAGAAAATTCGCTTGCAATTCACAGTTACACAATATAGCGTTAACAGCAGCAGCGGTGCCGTCTAACACTCAGCTGCAGCAGTGAGAAAATGGTGGTGATGGGGAAAATGGCTGGGTCTTATAGGGCAAGGACATGTGACATACACAGCCAATGACACATGCCCTTGCTTGTGTGAAAAAAAAGCACTTTGCTGCGTGTGTGCGCTGCTGATAGGCTGACAGACTGCACCGCCCCACTGTAAATGCGAGAAAAAAAAAAATGGAGATCGGCATTATTTCTTCAGAGATCCATCCCCTGCCCCTCCCCCCGCCCGCAGTACACTGAAAATGTGTATTAACATTGATTAACAGAATTACTGTGAAAAAATCCAGCTACGATTTTGGTGCACGAACAGTTATCGAACATAACCTCGAAAAGCCGGATTTTTTGCAAATCGTTCGGGTTTGCTCATCTCTAACGCTGAGACAGCAATATAATCAACACAGGAGATGCTGGAGCAGCGGTATATACATCACAGGAGACACTGGTGTTGCGGCACAATCATCACAGGAAATGTTGTCGCTGCTGTCCTCTTCTGTGGGATGGCAGGAAATCATGGGCTAACTACACCCACAGAGTACGTCCAGACACTGGGTAGTGTCCTGATGTAATCTTTCATTGCATGCGCGTGTTCACAGAGTAAGAAGAAATTAAAAGACCGGCAGCTGTCAAAACACAGGTGCCGGCCTGATAACTGCTGTCCCCAGGAATCTTCCTGAGGGTCAGAGAAAAAGTCTGAGTTTCCCCACCTCTGCATTAAAGGGTAAAAGGAGTTTTCCTCTTTTAACTTTCTAACTGGCATTTTTTTCTAATTGGCAATGCAAGCAAGTTTCTCATTTGAAGTCATCAGTAGTCTGCTTCCGTTTTCCTGCAGCACTTGGCATCATGTGACTCCCCTGGTGCCTCCTGTGTACTCCTCTACTGATATCATGCTGACTCATCATGTGGTACAGTGCTTGCAAAGAACTGCCTTGTCCATGGGTTGTCAGTAGTGTTGAGCAAACATGCTCGACACTGCTCGGTACTCGCCCGAGCATCACGCTACTCGGGATGTTCGGCGAGCACCGAGCATTTCCGGGTTACTCGGGCGGGAGCTCGGGTCTCCGCCCTGCATGTTTGGCGCTCTTTACAGAGCCAATGAACATGCAGGGATTGCCAGCCAGTCACTGTAATGCTGCAGCCATGTTGGTTGTGGGCATTACAGTGATTGGCTGGCCGCACAGCGTCACCTCGAGTATTTAAAACCGGGCGCCGCCATCTTGGACACAGTCGCTCCAGATTAGACAGTGTAGGGACAGCGCTGCTGATTTAGGGAGAGATATAAACTGCAAAATAGTTAGTGTAGGGTCTGTAAAGGCTGCCAGAACAAACAAACAGTCATTTTCAGGACTAATATCCATCCCAGATACCAGGCAGGCAGGCTGTATAGGAGACACAGTGGTTATACCAGCAAACGCTGCATTACAGTCCTGTGTGCTCCTGTTGCTGAAATTGCTAGACTTAGCACCAGGTGTCGGGGGCCAGGAAAAATCCTTTTTTTTTTCATCTAAATCCTCCATTTTTTTTCTTCCTTCACACTGTACAAATACCCATCTTATTAACCTTTTGGTGTGTCCCCCCCCCCCCAAAAAAAAGGGTATCTCTGATTTTTCAGACACAAATATAACTGTTGAAAATAGTCTGGTGTAGGCTAGAGAAACAGAAGTGCTGTTTTGCACTTCCACGGTTCAAACCTCTGTATTATCCATTTTGGGCCATTTGTATCTAAAAAAAAAACAGTTTGAGTGTGTCGCTCACTGTTCAGCCGCAAATCTATATATTTAAAAAAGTCTGGTATACCCCAGTAAACAATAACTGTGGTTTTGCCATCCCACGGTAAAAAATCTCTATTATTCAGCTTTTTGTAGTTTTTTCCGTAAAGAAAAACAGTAGTGTCTCCTGACTGTTGTGACACAAAAATATATCTGTTGAAAATAGTCTTGTGTAGGCCCGACATCCCAGTGTGGTTTCGCAGTTCTACGGGTCTAATCGTTGTACTATCCAGTTTTGGGCCTTTGGTATCTAAAAAAAAAACAGTTTGAGTGTGTCGCTCACTGTTTAGCCGCAAATATCTCTATTTAAAAAAGTGTGGTATACCCTAGTAAACAATAACAGTGGTTTTGCCATCCCACGGTAAAAAATCTCTATTATTCAGGTTTTGGTATATTTTCCGTAAAGAAAACAGTAGTGTCTCCTGACTGTTGTGACACAAAAATATATCTGTTGAAAATAGTCTTGTGTAGGCCCAACATCCCAGTGTGGTTTCGCAGTTCCACGGGTCAAATCGCAGTACTCTCCAGTTTTGGGCCTTTGGTATCTAAAAAAAAAGCAGTTTGAGTGTGTCGCTCACTGTTCAGCTGCAAATATCTCTATTTAGAAAAGTGTGGTATACCCCAGTAAACAATAACAGTGGTTTTGCCATCCCACGGTAAAAAATCTCTATTATTCAGCTTTTGGTAGTTTTTTCCGTAAAGAAAAACAGTAGTGTCTCCTGACTGTTGTGACACAAAAATATATCTGTTGAAAATAGTCTTGTGCAGGCCCGACATCCCAGTGTGGTTTCGCAGTTCCACGGGTCAAATCGCTGTACTATCCAATTTTGGACCTTTGGTATCTAAAAAAAAAAGCAGTTTGAGCGCGTCGCTCACTGTTCAGCCGCAAATATCTATATTTAAAAAAGTGTGGTATACCCCAGTAAACAATAACTGTGGTTTTGCCATCCCACGGTAAAAAATCTCTATTATTCAGGATTTGGTATATTTTCCGTAAAGAAAAACAGTAGTGTCTCCTGACTGTTGTGACACAAAAATATATCTGTTGAAAATAGTTTTGTGTAGGCCCGACATCCCAGTGTGGTTTCGCAGTTCCACGGGTCAAATCGCTGTTCTATCCAGTTTTGGAACTTTGGTATCTAAAAAAAAAGCAGTTTCAGTGTGTCGCTCACTGTTCAGCCGCAGATATCTCTATTTAAAAAAGTGTGGTATACCCCAGAAAACAATAACAGTGGTTTTGCCATCCCATGGTAAAAAATCTCTACTATTCAGCTTTTGGTATATTTTCCGTAAAGAAAAACAGTAGTGTCTCCTGACTGTTGTGACACAAAAATATATCTGTTGAAAATAGTCTTGTGTAGGCCCGACATCCCAGTGTGGTTTCGCAGTTCCACGGGTCAAATCGCTGTACTATCCAGTTTTGGGCCTTTGGTATCTAAAAAAAAAGCAGTTTGAGTGTGTCACTCACTGTTCAGCCACAAATATCTCTATTTAAAAAAGTGTGGTATACCCCAGTAAACAATAACTGTGGTTTTGCCATCCCACGGTAAAAAATCTCTATTATTCAGCTTATGGCAGTTTTTTCCGTAAAGAAAAACAGTAGTGACTCCTGATTGTTGTGACACAAAAATATATCTGTTGAAAATAGTCTTGTGTAGGCCCGACATCCCAGTGTGGTTTCGCAGTTCCACGGGTCAAATCGCTGTACTATCCAGTTTTGGGCCTTTGGTATCTAAAAAAAAAGCAGTTTGAGTGTGTCGCTCACTGTTCAGCCCCAGATATCTCTATTTAAAAAAGTGTGGTATACCCCAGTAAACAATAACTGTGGTTTTGCCATCCCACGGTGAAAAATCTTTATTATTAAGCTTTTGGTAGTTTTTTCCATAAAGAAAAACAGTAGTGTCTCCTGACTGTTGTGACACAAAAATATATCTGTTGAAAATAGTCTTGTGTAGGCGCGACATCCCAGTGTGGTTTCGCAGTTCCATGGGTTAAATCGCTGTACTATCCAGTTTTGGGCCTTTGGTATCTAAAAAAAAAGCAGTTTGAGTGTGTCACTCACTGTTCAGCCGCAAATATCTCTATTTAAAAAAGTGTGGTATACCCCAGTAAACAATAACAGTGGTTTTGCCATCCCATGGTAAAAAATCTCTACTATTCAGGTTTTGGTATATTTTCCGTAAAGAAAAACAGTAGTGTCTCCTGATTGTTGTGACACAAATATATATCTGTTGAAAATAGTCTTGTGTAGGCCCGACATCCCAGTGTGGTTTCGCAGTTCCACGCGTCTAATCGCTGTACTATCCAGTTTTGGGCGTTTGGTATCTAAAAAAAAAGCAGTTTGAGTGTGTCGCTCGCTGTTCAGCCGCAAATATCTCTATTTAAAAAAGTGTGGTATACCCCAGTAAATAATAACAGTGGTTTTGCCATCCCTCGGTAAAAAATCTCTATTATTCAGGTTTTGGTATATTTTCCGTAAAGAAAACAGTAGTGTCTCCTGACTGTTGTGACACAAAAATATATCTGTTGAAAATAGTCTTGTGTCAGGCCGACATCCCAGTGTGGTTTCGCAGTTCCATGGGGCAAATCGCTGTACTATCCAGTTTTGGGCCTTTGGTATCTAAAAAAAAAGCAGTTTGAGTGTGTCGCTCACTGTTCAGCCGCAAATATCTCTATTTAAAAAAGTGTGGTATACCCCAGTAAACAATAACTGTGGTTTTGCCATCCCACGGTAAAAAATCTCTATTATTCAGCTTTTTGTAGTTTTTTCCGTAAAGAAAAACAGTAGTGTCTCCTGACTGTTGTGAAACAAAAATATATCTGTTGAAAATAGTCTTGTTTAGGCCCGACATCCCAGTGTGGTTTCGCAGTTCCACGGGTCAAATCGTTGTACTATCCAGTTTTGGGCCTTTGGTATCTAACAAAAAAGCAGTTTGAGTGTGTCGCTCACTGTTCAGCCGCAGATATCTCTATTTAAAAAAGTGTGGTATACCCCAGTAAACAATAACAGTGGTTTTGCCATCCCATGGTAAAAAATCTCTACTATTCAGGTTTTGGTATATTTTCCGTAAAGAAAAACAGTTGTGTCTCCTGACTGTTGTGACACAAAAATATATCTGTTGAAAATAGTCTTGTGTAGGCCCGACATCCCAGTGTGGTTTCGCAGTTCCACGGGTCTAATCGCTGTACTATCCAGTTTTGGGCCTTTGGTATCTAAAAAAAAAGCAGTTTGAGTGTGTCGCTCACTGTTCAGCCGCAAATATCTCTATTTAAAAAAGTGTGGTATACCCCAGTAAACAATAACAGTGGTTTTGCCATCCCACGGTAAAAAATCTCTATTATTCAGGTTTTGCTATATTTTCCGTAAAGAAAACAGTAGTGTCTCCTGACTGTTGTGACACAAAAATATATCTGTTGAAAATAGTCTTGTGTAGGCCCGACATCCCAGTGTGGTTTCGCAGTTCCATGGGTCAAATCGCTGGACTATCCAGTTTTGGGCCTTTGGTATCTAAAAAAAAAGCAGTTTGAGTGTGTCGCTCACTGTTCAGCCGCAAATATCTCTATTTAAAAAAAGTGTGGTATACCACAGTAAACAATAACTGTGGTTTTGCCATCCCATGGTAAAAAATCTCTATTATTCATGTTTTGGTATATTTTCCGTAAAGAAAAACAGTTGTGTCTCCTGACTGTTGTGACACAAAAATATATCTGTTGAAAATAGTCTTCTGTAGGCCCGACATCCCAGTGTGGTTTCGCAGTTCCACGGGTCAAATCGCTGTACTATCCAGTTTTGGGCCTTTGGTATCTAAAAAAAAAGCAGTTTGAGTGTGTCGCTCACTGTTCAGCCGCAAATATCTCTATTTAAAAAAGTGTGGTATACCCCAGTAAACAATAACTGTGGTTTTGCCATCCCACGGTAAAAAATCTCTATTATTCAGCTTTTTGTAGTTTTTTCCGTAAAGAAAAACAGTAGTGTCTCCTGAATGTTGTGACACAAAAATATATCTGTTGAAAATAGTCTTGTTTAGGCCCGACATCCCATTGTGGTTTCGCAGTTCCACGGGTCAAATCGCTGTACTATCCAGTTTTGGGCCTTTGGTATCTAAAAAAAAAGCAGTTTGAGTGTGTCGCTCACTGTTCAGCTGCAAATATCTCTATTTAAAATAGTGTGGTATACCCCAGTAAACAATAACTGTGGTTTTGCCATCCCACGGTAAAAAATCTCTATTATTCAGCTTATGGCAGTTTTTTCCGTAAAGAAAAACAGTAGTGACTACTGATTGTTGTGACACAAAAATATATCTGTTGAAAATAGTCTTGTGTAGGCCCGACATCCCAGTGTGGTTTCGCAGTTCCACGGGTCAAATCGCTGTACTATCCAGTTTTGGGCCTTTGGTATCTAAAAAAAAAAGCAGTTTGAGTGTGTCGCTCACTGTTCAGCCGCAAATATCTCTATTTAAAAAAGTGTGGTATACCGCAGTAAACAATAACTGTGGTTTTGCCATCCCACGGTAAAAAATCTCTATTATTCAGCTTATGGCACTTTTTTCCGTAAAGAAAAACAGTAGTGACTCCTGATTGTTGTGACACAAAAATATATCTGTTGAAAATAGTCTTGTGTAGGCCCGACATCCCAGTGTGGTTTCGCAGTTCCACGGGTCAAATCGCTGTACTATCCAGTTTTGGGCCTTTGGTATCTAAAAAAAAAGCAGTTTGAGTGTGTCGCTCACTGTTCAGCCGCAGATATCTCTATTTAAAAAAGTGTGGTATACCCCAGTAAACAATAACTGTGGTTTTGCCATCCCACGGTGAAAAATCTTTATTATTAAGCTTTTGGTAGTTTTTTCCATAAAGAAAAACAGTAGTGTCTCCTGACTGTTGTGACACAAAAATATATCTGTTGAAAATAGTCTTGTGTAGGCCCGACATCCCAGTGTGGTTTTGCAGTTCCATGGGTCAAATCGCTGTACTATCCAGTTTTGGGCCTTTGGTATCTAAAAAAAAAGCAGTTTGAGTGTGTCGCTCACTGTTCAGCCGCAAATATCTCTATTTAAAAAAGTGTGGTATACCCCAGTAAACAATAACAGTGGTTTTGCCATCCCATGGTAAAAAATCTCTACTATTCAGGTTTTGGTATATTTTCCGTAAAGAAAAACAGTAGTGTCTCCTGACTGTTGTGACACAAAAATATATCTGTTGAAAGTAGTCTTGTGTAGGCCCGACATCCCAGTGTGGTTTCGCAGTTCCACGGGTCTAATCGCTGTACTATCCAGTTTTGGGCCTTTGGTATCTAAAAAAAAAGCAGTTTGAGTGTGTCGCTCGCTGTTCAGCCGCAAATATCTCTATTTAAAAAAGTGTGGTATACCCCAGTAAACAATAACAGTGGTTTTGCCATCCCACGGTAAAAAATCTCTATTATTCAGGTTTTGCTATATTTTCCGTAAAGAAAAACAGTAGTGTCTCCTGACTGTTGTGACACAAAAATATATCTGTTGAAAATAGTCTTCTGTAGGCCCGACATCCCAGTGTGGTTTCGCAGTTCCACGGGTCAAATCGCTGTACTATCCAGTTTTGGGCCTTTGGTATCTAAAAAAAAAGCAGTTTGAGTGTGTCGCTCACTGTTCAGCCGCAAATATCTCTATTTAAAAAAGTGTGGTATACCCCAGTAAACAATAACTGTGGTTTTGCCATCCCACGGTAAAAAATCTCTATTATTCAGCTTTTTGTAGTTTTTTCCGTAATGAAAAACAGTAGTGTCTCCTGAATGTTGTGACACAAAAATATATCTGTTGAAAATAGTCTTGTTTAGGCCCGACATCCCATTGTGGTTTCGCAGTTCCACGGGTCAAATCGCTGTACTATCCAGTTTTGGGCCTTTGGTATCTAAAAAAAAAGCAGTTTGAGTGTGTCGCTCACTGTTCAGCTGCAAATATCTCTATTTAAAATAGTGTGGTATACCCCAGTAAACAATAACTGTGGTTTTGCCATCCCACGGTAAAAAATCTCTATTATTCAGCTTATGGCAGTTTTTTCCGTAAAGAAAAACAGTAGTGACTCCTGATTGTTGTGACACAAAAATATATCTGTTGAAAATAGTCTTGTGTAGGCCCGACATCCCAGTGTGGTTTCGCAGTTCCACGGGTCAAATCGCTGTACTATCCAGTTTTGGGCCTTTGGAATCTAAAAAAAAAAGCAGTTTGAGTGTGTCGCTCACTGTTCAGCCGCAAATATCTCTATTTAAAAAAGTGTGGTATACCCCAGTAAACAATAACTGTGGTTTTGCCATCCCACGGTAAAAAATCTCTATTATTCAGCTTATGGCAGTTTTTACCGTAAATAAAAACAGTAGTGACTCCTGATTGTTGTGACACAAAAATATATCTGTTGAAAATAGTCTTGTGTAGGCCCGACATCCCAGTGTGGTTTCGCAGTTCCACGGGTCAAATCGCTGTACTATCCAGTTTTGGGCCTTTGGTATCTAAAAAAAAAGCAGTTTGAGTGTGTCGCTCACTGTTCAGCCGCAGATATCTCTATTTAAAAAAGTGTGGTATACCCCAGTAAACAATAACTGTGGTTTTGCCATCCCACGGTGAAAAATCTTTATTATTAAGCTTTTGGTAGTTTTTTCCATAAAGAAAAACAGTAGTGTCTCCTGACTGTTGTGACACAAAAATATATCTGTTGAAAATAGTCTTGTGTAGGCCTGACATCCCAGTGTGGTTTCGCAGTTCAACGGGTCAATTCGTTGTACTATCCAGTTTTGGGCCTTTGGTATCTTAAAAAAAAGCAGTTTGAGTGTGTCGCTCACTGTTCAGCCGCAAATATCTCTATTTAAAAAAGTGTGGTATACCCCAGTAAACAATAACAGTGGTTTTGCCATCCCATGGTAAAAAATCTCTACTATTCAGGTTTTGGTATATTTTCCGTACAGAAAAACAGTAGTGTCTCCTGACTGTTGTGACACAAAAATATATCTGTTGAAAATAGTCTTGTGTAGGCCCGCCATCCCAGTGTGGTTTTGCAGTTCCATGGGTCAAATCTCTGTACTATCCAGTTTTGGGCCTTTGGTATCTAAAAAAAAAGCAGTTTGAGTGTGTCGCTCACTGTTCAGCCGCAAATATCTCTATTTAAAAAAGTGTGGTATACCCCAGTAAACAATAACAGTGGTTTTGCCATCCCATGGTAAAAAATCTCTACTATTCAGGTTTTGGTATATTTTCCGTACAGAAAAACAGTAGTGTCTCCTGACTGTTGTGACACAAAAATATATCTGTTGAAAATAGTCTTGTGTAGGCCCGACATCCCAGTGTGGTTTCGCAGTTCCACGGGTCTAATCGCTGTACTATCCAGTTTTGGGCCTTTGGTATCTAAAAAAAAAGCAGTTTGAGTGTGTCGCTCGCTGTTCAGCCGCAAATATCTCTATTTAAAAAAGTGTGGTATACCCCAGTAAACAATAACAGTGGTTTTGCCATCCCACGGTAAATAATCTCTATTATTCAGGTTTTGGTATATTTTCCGTAAAGAAAACAGTAGTGTCTCCTGACTGTTGTGACACAAAAATATATCTGTTGAAAATAGTCTTGTGTCGGCCCGACATCCCAGTGTGGTTTCGCAGTTCCATGGGTCAAATCGCTGTACTATCCAGTTTTGGGCCTTTGTTATCTAAAAAAAAAGCAGTTTGAGTGTGTCGCTCACTGTTCAGCCGCAAATATCTCTATTTAAAAAAGTGTGGTATACCACAGTAAACAATAACTGTGGTTTTGCCATCCCACGGTAAAAAATCTCTATTATTCATGTTTTGGTATATTTTCCGTAAAGAAAAACAGTAGTGTCTCCTGACTGTTGTGACACAAAAATATATCTGTTGAAAATAGTCTTCTGTAGGCCCGACATCCCAGTGTGGTTTCGCAGTTCCACGGGTCAAATCGCTGTACTATCCAGTTTTGGGCCTTTGGTATCTAAAAAAAAAGCAGTTTGAGTGTGTCGCTCACTGTTCAGCCGCAAATATCTCTATTTAAAAAAGTGTGGTATACCCCAGTAAACAATAACTGTGGTTTTGCCATCCCACGGTAAAAAATCTCTATTATTCAGCTTTTTGTAGTTTTTTCCGTAAAGAAAAACAGTAGTGTCTCCTGACTGTTGTGACACAAAAATATATCTGTTGAAAATAGTCTTGTGTAGGCCCGACATCCCAGTGTGGTTTTGCAGTTCCATGGGTCAAATCGCTGTACTATCCAGTTTTGGGCCTTTGGTATCTAAAAAAAAAATCAGTTTGAGTGTGTCGCTCACTGTTCAGCCGCAAATATCTCCATTTAAAAAAGTGTGGTATACCCCAGTAAACAATAACAGTGGTTTTGCCATCCCATGGTAAAAAATCTCTACTATTCATGTTTGGTATATTTTCCGTAAAGAAAAACAGTAGTGTCTCCTGACTGTTGTGACACAAAAATATATCTGTTGAAAATAGTCTTGTGTAGGCCCGACATCCCAGTGTGGTTTCGCAGTTCCACGGGTCTAATCGCTGTACTATCCAGTTTTGGGCCTTTGGTATCTAAAAAAAAAGCAGTTTGAGTGTGTCGCTCACTGTTCAGCCGCAAATATCTCTATTTAAAAAAGTGTGGTATACCCCAGTAAACAATAACAGTGGTTTTGCCATCCCACGGTAAAAAATCTCTATTATTCAGGTTTTGCTATATTTTCCGTAAAGAAAACAGTAGTGTCTCCTGACTGTTGTGACACAAAAATATATCTGTTGAAAATAGTCTTGTGTAGGCCCGACATCCCAGTGTGGTTTCGCAGTTCCATGGGTCAAATCGCTGTACTATCCAGTTTTGGGCCTTTGGTATCTAAAAAAAAAGCAGTTTGAGTGTGTCGCTCACTGTTCAGCCGCAAATATCTCTATTTAAAAAAGTGTGGTATACCATAGTAAACAATAACTGTGGTTTTGCCATCCCACGGTAAAAAATCTCTATTATTCATCTTTTGGTATATTTTCCGTAAAGAAAAACAGTAGTGTCTCCTGACTGTTGTGACACAAAAATATATCTGTTGAAAATAGTCTTCTGTAGGCCCGACATCCCAGTGTGGTTTCGCAGATCCACGGGTCAAATCGCTGTACTATCCAGTTTTGGGCCTTTGGTATCTAAAAAAAAAGCAGTTTGAGTGTGTCGCTCACTGTTCAGCCGCAAATATCTCTATTTAAAAAAGTGTGGTATACCCCAGTAAACAATAACTGTGGTTTTGCCATCCCACGGTAAAAAATCTCTATTATTCAGCTTTTTGTAGTTTTTTCCGTAAAGAAAAACAGTAGTGTCTCCTGACTGTTTGTGACACAAAAATATATCTGTTGAAAATAGTCTTGTTTAGGCCCGGCATCCCATTGTGGTTTCGCAGTTCCACGGGTCAAATCGCTGTACTATCCAGTTTTGGGCCTTTGGTATCTAAAAAAAAAGCAGTTTGAGTGTGTCGCTCACTGTTCAGCTGCAAATATCTCTATTTAAAATACTGTGGTATACCCCAGTAAACAATAGCTGTGGTTTTGCCATCCCACGTTAAAAAATCCCTATTATTCAGCTTTTGGTAGTTTTTTCCGTAAAGAAAAACAGTAGTGTCTCCTGACTGTTGTGAAACAAAAATATATCTGTTGAAAATAGTCTTGTGTAGGCCCGACATCCCAGTGTGGTTTCGCAGTTCCACGGGTCAAATCGCTGTACTATCCAGTTTTGGGCCTTTGGTATCTAAAAAAAAAGCAGTTTGAGTGTGTCGCTCACTGTTCAGCTGCAAATATCTCTATTTAAAATAGTGTGGTATACCCCAGTAAACAATAACTGTGGTTTTGCCATCCCACGGTAAAAAATCTCTATTATTCAGCTTTTTGTAGTTTTTTCCGTAAAGAAAAACAGTAGTGTCTCCTGACTGTTGTGACACAAAAATATATCTGTTGAAAATAGTCTTGTTTAGGCCCGACATCCCATTGTGGTTTCGCAGTTCCACGGGTCAAATCGCTGTACTTTCCAGTTTTGGGCCTTTGGTATCTAAAAAAAAAGCAGTTTGAGTGTGTCGCTCACTGTTCAGCTGCAAATATCTCTATTTAAAATAGTGTGGTATACCCCAGTAAACAATAGCTGTGGTTTTGCCATCCCATGTTAAAAAATCCCTATTATTCAGCTTTTGGTAGTTTTTTCCGTAAAGAAAAACAGTAGTGTCTCCTGACTGTTGTGAAACAAAAATATATCTGTTGAAAATAGTCTTGTGTAGGCCCGACATCCCAGTGTGGTTTCGCAGTTCCACGGGTCAAATCGCTGTACTATCCAGTTTTGGGCCTTTGGTATCTAGAAAAAAAGCAGTTTGACTGTGTCGCTCACTGTTCAGCCGCAAATATCTCTATTTAAAAAAGTGTGGAATACCCCAGTAAACAATAACTGTGGTTTTGCCATCCCACGGTAAAAAATCTCTATTATTCAGCTTTTGGTAGTTTTTTCCGTAAAGAAAAACAGTAGTGACTCCTGATTGTTGTGACACAAAAATATATTTGTTGAATATAGTCTTGTGTAGACCCGACATTCCAGTGTGGTTTCGCAGTTCCACGGGTCAAATCGCTGTACTATCCAGTTTTGGGCCTTTGGTATCTAAAAAAAAAAGCAGTTTGAGTGTGTCGCTCACTGTTCAGCCGCAAATATCTCTATCTAAAAAAGTGTGGTATACCCCAGTAAACAATAACTGTGGTTTTGCCATCCCACGGTAAAAAATCTCTATTATTCATATTTTGGTATATTTTCCGTAAAGAAAACAGTAGTGTCTCCTGACTGTTGTGACACAAAAATATATCTGTTGAAAATAGTCTTGTGTAGGCCCGACATCCCAGTGTGGTTTCGCAGTTCCACGGGTCTAATCGCTGTACTATCCAGTTTTGGGCCTTTGTTATCTAAAAAAAAAGCAGTTTGAGTGTGTCGCTCACTGTTCAGCCGCAAATATCTCTATTTAAAAAAGTGTGGTATACCCCAGTAAACAATAACAGTGGTTTTGCCATCCCACGGTAAATAATCTCTATTATTCAGGTTTTGGTATATTTTCCGTAAAGAAAACAGTAGTGTCTCCTGACTGTTGTGACACAAAAATATATCTGTTGAAAATAGTCTTGTGTCGGCCCGACATCCCAGTGTGGTTTCACAGTTCCATGGGTCAAATTGCTGTATTATCCAGTTTTGGGCCTTTGTTATCTAAAAAAAAAGCAGTTTGAGTGTGTCGCTCACTGTTCAGCCGCAAATATCTCTATTTAAAAAAGTGTGGTATACCACAGTAAACAATAACTGTGGTTTTGCCATCCCACGGTAAAAAATCTCTATTATTCATGTTTTGGTATATTTTCCGTAAAGAAAAACAGTAGTGTCTCCTGACTGTTGTGACACAAAAATATATCTGTTGAAAATAGTCTTCTGTAGGCCCGACATCCCAGTGTGGTTTCGCAGTTCCACGGGTCAAATCGCTGTACTATCCAGTTTTGGGCCTTTGGTATCTAAAAAAAAAGCAGTTTGAGTGTGTCGCTCACTGTTCAGCCGCAAATATCTCTATTTAAAAAAGTGTGGTATACCCCAGTAAACAATAACTGTGGTTTTGCCATCCCACGGTAAAAAATCTCTATTATTCAGCTTTTTGTAGTTTTTTCCGTAAAGAAAAACAGTAGTGTCTCCTGACTGTTGTGACACAAAAATATATCTGTTGAAAATAGTCTTGTTTAGGCCCGACATCCCAGTGTGGTTTCGCAGTTCCACAGGTCAAATCGTTGTACTATCCAGTTTTGGGCCTTTGGTATCTAAAAAAAAAGCAGTTTGAGTGTGTCGCTCACTGTTCATCTGCAGATATCTCTATTTAAAAAAGTGTGGTATACCCCAGTAAACAATAACTGTGGTTTTGCCATCCCACGGTAAAAAATCTTTATTATTAAGCTTTTGGTAGTTTTTTCCATAAAGAAAAACAGTAGTGTCTCCTGACTGTTGTGACACAAAAATATATCTGTTGAAAATAGTCTTGTGTAGGCCCGACATCCCAGTGTGGTTTTGCAGTTCCATGGGTCAAATCGCTGTACTATCCAGTTTTGGGCCTTTGGTATCTAAAAAAAAAATCAGTTTGAGTGTGTCGCTCACTGTTCAGCCGCAAATATCTCCATTTAAAAAAGTGTGGTATACCCCAGTAAACAATAACAGTGGTTTTGCCATCCCATGGTAAAAAATCTCTACTATTCATGTTTGGTATATTTTCCGTAAAGAAAAACAGTAGTGTCTCCTGACTGTTGTGACACAAAAATATATCTGTTGAAAATAGTCTTGTGTAGGCCCGACATCCCAGTGTGGTTTCGCAGTTCCACGGGTCTAATCGCTGTACTATCCAGTTTTGGGCCTTTGGTATCTAAAAAAAAGCAGTTTGAGTGTGTCGCTCACTGTTCAGCCGCAAATATCTCTATTTAAAAAAGTGTGGTATACCCCAGTAAACAATAACAGTGGTTTTGCCATCCCACGGTAAAAAATCTCTATTATTCAGGTTTTGCTATATTTTCCGTAAAGAAAACAGTAGTGTCTCCTGACTGTTGTGACACAAAAATATATCTGTTGAAAATAGTCTTGTGTAGGCCCGACATCCCAGTGTGTTTTCGCAGTTCCATGGGTCAAATCGCTGTACTATCCAGTTTTGGGCCTTTGGTATCTAAAAAAAAAGCAGTTTGAGTGTGTCGCTCACTTTTCAGCCGCAAATATCTCTATTTAAAAAAGTGTGGTATACCACAGTAAACAATAATTGTGGTTTTGCCATCCCACGGTAAAAAATCTCTATTATTCATCTTTTGGTATATTTTCCGTAAAGAAAAACAGTAGTGTCTCCTGACTGTTGTGACACAAAAATATATCTGTTGAAAATAGTCTTCTGTAGGCCCGACATCCCAGTGTGGTTTCGCAGTTCCACGGGTCAAATCGCTGTACTATCCAGTTTTGGGCCTTTGGTATCTAAAAAAAAAGCAGTTTGAGTGTGTCGCTCACTGTTCAGCCGCAAATATCTCTATTTAAAAAAGTGTGGTATACCCCAGTAAACAATAACTGTGGTTTTGCCATCCCACGGTAAAAAATCTCTATTATTCAGCTTTTTGTAGTTTTTTCCGTAAAGAAAAACAGTAGTGTCTCCTGACTGTTGTGACACAAAAATATATCTGTTGAAAATAGTCTTATTTAGGCCCGACATCCCATTGTGGTTTCGCAGTTCCACGGGTCAAATCGCTGTACTATCCAGTTTTGGGCCTTTGGTATCTAAAAAAAAAGCAGTTTGAGTGTGTCGCTCACTGTTCAGCTGCAAATATCTCTATTTAAAATAGTTTGGTATACCCCAGTAAACAATAGCTGTGGTTTTGCCATCCCACGTTAAAAAATCCCTATTATTCAGCTTTTGGTAGTTTTTTCCGTAAAGAAAAACAGTAGTGTCTCCTGACTGTTGTGAAACAAAAATATATCTGTTGAAAATAGTCTTGTGTAGGCCCGACATCCCAGTGTGGTTTCGCAGTTCCACGGGTCAAATCGCTGTACTATCCAGTTTTGGGCCTTTGATATCTAGAAAAAAAGCAGTTTGACTGTGTCGCTCACTGTTCAGCTGCAAATATCTCTATTTAAAAAAGTGTGGAATACCCCAGTAAACAATAACTGTGGTTTTGCCATCCCACGGTAAAAAATCTCTATTATTCAGCTTTTGGTAATTTTTTCCGTAAAGAAAAACAGTAGTGACTCCTGACTGTTGTGACACAAAAATATATCTGTTGAAAATAGTCTTGTTTAGGCCCGACATCCCATTGTGGTTTCGCAGTTCCACGGGTCAAATCGCTGTACTATCCAGTTTTGGGCCTTTGGTATCTAAAAAAAAAGCAGTTTGAGTGTGTCGCTCACTGTTCAGCTGCAAATATCTCTATTTAAAATAGTGTGGTATACCCCAGTAAACAATAACTGTGGTTTTGCCATCCCACGGTAAAAAATCTCTATTATTCAGCTTTTTGTAGTTTTTTACGTAAAGAAAAACAGTAGTGTCTCCTGACTGTTGTGACACAAAAATATATCTGTTGAAAATAGTCTTGTTTAGGCCCGACATCCCATTGTGGTTTCGCAGTTCCACGGGTCAAATCGCTGTACTATCCAGTTTTGGGCCTTTTTTATCTAAAAAAAAGCAGTTTGAGTGTGTCGCTCACTGTTCAGCTGCAAATATCTCTATTTAAAATAGTGTGGTATACCCCAGTAAACAATAGCTGTGGTTTTGCCATCCCACGTTAAAAAATCCCTATTATTCAGCTTTTGGTAGTTTTTTCCGTAAAGAAAAACAGTAGTGTCTCCTGAATGTTGTGAAACAAAAATATATCTGTTGAAAATAGTCTTGTGTAGGCCTGACATCCCAGTGTGGTTTCGCAGTTCCACGGGTCAAATCGCTGTACTATCCAGTTTTGGGCCTTTGGTATCTAGAAAAAAAGCAGTTTGACTGTGTCGCTCACTGTTCAGCCGCAAATATCTCTATTTAAAATAGTGTGGTATACCCCAGTAAACAATAGCTGTGGTTTTGCCATCCCACGTTAAAAAATCCCTATTATTCAGCTTTTGGTAGTTTTTTCCGTAAAGAAAAACAGTAGTGACTCCTGATTGTTGTGACACAAAAATATATTTGTTGAAAATAGTCTTGTGTAGACCCGACATTCCAGTGTGGTTTCGCAGTTCCACGGGTCAAATCGCTGTACTATCCAGTTTTGGGCCTTTGGTATCTAAAAAAAAAAGCAGTTTGAGTGTGTCGCTCACTGTTCAGCCGCAAATATCTCTATTTAAAAAAGTGTGGTATACCCCAGTAAACAATAACTGTGGTTTTGCCATCCCACGGTAAAAAATCTCTATTATTCATGTTTTGGTATATTTTCCGTAAAGAAAACAGTAGTGTCTCCTGACTGTTGTGACACAAAAAAATATCTGTTGAAAATAGTCTTGTGTAGGCCCGACATCCCACTGAGATTTTGCAGTTCCACGGGTGAAATCGCTGTACTATCCAGTTTTGGGCCTTTGGTATCTAAAAAAAAAGCAGTTTGAGTGTGTCGCTCGCTGTTCAGCCGCAAATATCTCTATTTAAAAAAGTGTGGTATACCCCAGTAAACAATAACAGTGGTTTTGCCATCCCACGGTAAAAAATCTCTATTATTCAGGTTTTGGTATATTTTCCGTACAGAAAAACAGTAGTGTCTCCTGACTGTTGTGACACAAAAATATATCTGTTGAAAATAGTCTTGTGTAGGCCCGACATCCCAGTGTGGTTTCACAGTTCCACGGGTCTAATCGCTGTACTATCCAGTTTTGGGCCTTTGGTATCTAAAAAAAAAGCAGTTTGAGTGTGTCGCTCGCTGTTCAGCCGCAAATATCTCTATTTAAAAAAGTGTGGTATACCACAGTAAACAATAACTGTGGTTTTGCCATCCCACGGTAAAAAATCTCTATTATTCATGTTTTGGTATATTTTCCGTAAAGAAAAACAGTAGTGTCTCCTGACTGTTGTGACACAAAAATATATCTGTTGAAAATAGTCTTCTGTAGGCCCGACATCCCAGTGTGGTTTCGCAGTTCCACGGGTCAAATCGCTGTACTATCCAGTTTTGGGCCTTTGGTATCTAAAAAAAAAGCAGTTAGAGTGTGTCGCTCACTGTTCAGCCGCAAATATCTCTATTTAAAAAAGTGTGGTATACCCCAGTAAACAATAACTGTGGTTTTGCCAACCCACGGTAAAAAATCTCTATTATTCAGCTTTTTGTAGTTTTTTCCGTAAAGAAAAACAGTAGTGTCTCCTGACTGTTGTGACACAAAAATATATCTGTTGAAAATAGTCTTGTTTAGGCCCGACATCCCAGTGTGGTTTCGCAGTTCCACGTGTCAAATCGTTGTACTATCCAGTTTTGGGCCTTTGGTATCTAAAAAAAAAGCAGTTTGAGTGTGTCGCTCACTGTTCAGCTGCAGATATCTCTATTTAAAAAAGTGTGGTATACCCCAGTAAACAATAACTGTGGTTTTGCCATCCCACGGTAAAAAATCTTTATTATTAAGCTTTTGGTAGTTTTTTCCATAAAGAAAAACAGTAGTGTCTCCTGACTGTTGTGACACAAAAATATATTTGTTGAAAATAGTCTTGTGTAGACCCGACATTCCAGTGTGGTTTCGCAGTTCCACGGGTCAAATCGCTGTACTATCCAGTTTTGGGCCTTTGGTATCTAAAAAAAAAAGCAGTTTGAGTGTGTCGCTCACTGTTCAGCCGCAAATATCTCTATTTAAAAAAGTGTGGTATACCCCAGTAAACAATAACTGTGGTTTTGCCATCCCACGGTAAAAAATCTCTATTATTCATGTTTTGGTATATTTTCCGTATAGAAAACAGTAGTGTCTCCTGACTGTTGTGACACAAAAAAATATCTGTTGAAAATAGTCTTGTGTAGGCCCGACATCCCACTGAGATTTCGCAGTTCCACGGGTCAAATCGCTGTACTATCCAGTTTTGGGCCTTTGGTATCTAAAAAAAAAGCAGTTTGAGTGTGTCGCTCGCTGTTCAGCCGCAAATATCTCTATTTAAAAAAGTGTGGTATACCCCAGTAAACAATAACAGTGGTTTTGCCATCCCACGTTAAAAAATCTCTATTATTCAGGTTTTGGTATATTTTCCGTAAAGAAAACAGTAGTGTCTCCTGACTGTTGTGACACAAAAATATATCTGTTGAAAATAGTCTTGTGTCGGCCCGACATCCCAGTGTGGTTTCGCAGTTCCATGGGTCAAATCGCTGTACTATCCAGTTTTGGGCCTTTGTTATCTAAAAAAAAAGCAGTTTGAGTGTGTCGCTCACTGTTCAGCCGCAAATATCTCTATTTAAAAAAGTGTGGTATACCCCAGTAAACAATAACAGTGGTTTTGCCATCCCATGGTAAAAAATCTCTACTATTCAGGTTTGGTATATTTTCCGTAAAGAAAAACAGTAGTGTCTCCTGACTGTTGTGACACAAAAATATATCTGTTGAAAATAGTCTTGTGTAGGCCCGACATCCCAGTGTGGTTTCGCAGTTCCACGGGTCTAATCGCTGTACTATCCAGTTTTGGGCCTTTGGTATCTAAAAAAAAAGCAGTTTGAGTGTGTCGCTCACTGTTCAGCCGCAAATATCTCTATTTAAAAAAAGCGTGGTACACCACAGTAAACAATAACTGTGGTTTTGCCATCCCACGGTAAAAAATCTCTATTATTCATCTTTTGGTATATTTTCCGTAAAGAAAAACAGTAGTGTCTCCTGACTGTTGTGACACAAAAATATATCTGTTGAAAATAGTCTTCTGTAGGCCCGACATCCCAGTGTGGTTTCGCAGTTCCACGGGTCAAATCGCTGTACTATCCAGTTTTGGGCCTTTGGTATCTAAAAAAAAAGCAGTTTGAGTGTGTCGCTCACTGTTCAGCCGCAAATATCTCTATTTAAAAAAGTGTGGTATACCCCAGTAAACAATAACTGTGGTTTTGCCATCCCACGGTAAAAAATCTCTATTATTCAGCTTTTTGTAGTTTTTTTCCGTAAAGAAAAACAGTAGTGTCTCCTGACTGTTGTGACACAAAAATATATCTGTTGAAAATAGTCTTGTTTAGGCCCGACATCCCATTGTGGTTTCGCAGTTCCACGGGTCAAATCGCTGTACTATCCAGTTTTGGGCCTTTGGTATCTAAAAAAAAAGCAGTTTGAGTGTGTCGCTCACTGTTCAGCTGCAAATATCTCTATTTAAAATAGTGTGGTATACCCCAGTAAACAATAGCTGTGGTTTTGCCATCCCACGTTAAAAAATCCCTATTATTCAGCTTTTGGTAGTTTTTTCCGTAAAGAAAAACAGTAGTGTCTCCTGACTGTTGTGAAACAAAAATATATCTGTTGAAAATAGTCTTGTGTAGGCCTGACATCCCAGTGTGGTTTCGCAGTTCCATGGGTCAAATCGCTGTACTATCCAGTTTTGGGCCTTTGGTATCTAGAAAAAAAGCAGTTTGACTGTGTCGCTCACTGTTCAGCCGCAAATATCTCTATTTAAAAAAGTGTGGAATACCCCAGTAAACAATAACTGTGGTTTTGCCATCCCACGGTAAAAAATCTCTATTATTCAGCTTTTGGTAGTTTTTTCCGTAAAGAAAAACAGTAGTGACTCCTGATTGTTGTGACACAAAAATATATTTGTTGAAAATAGTCTTGTGTAGACCCGACATTCCAGTGTGGTTTCGCAGTTCCACGGGTCAAATCGCTGTACTATCCAGTTTTGGGCCTTTGGTATCTAAAAAAAAAAGCAGTTTGAGTGTGTCGCTCACTGTTCAGCCGCAAATATCTCTATTTAAAAAAGTGTGGTATACCCCAGTAAACAATAACTGTGGTTTTGCCATCCCACGGTAAAAAATCTCTATTATTCATGTTTTGGTATATTTTCCGTAAAGAAAACAGTAGTGTCTCCTGACTGTTGTGACACAAAAAAATATCTGTTGAAAATAGTCTTGTGTAGGCCCGACATCCCACTGAGATTTCGCAGTTCCACAGGTCAAATCGCTGTACTATCCAGTTTTGGGCCTTTGGTATCTAAAAAAAAAGCAGTTTGAGTGTGTCGCTCGCTGTTCAACCGCAAATATCTCTATTTAAAAAAGTGTGGTATACCCCAGTAAACAATGACAGTGGTTTTGCCATCCCACGGTAAAAAATCTCTATTATTCAGGTTTTGGTATATTTTCCGTAAAGAAAACAGTAGTGTCTCCTGACTGTTGTGACACAAAAATATATCTGTTGAAAATAGTCTTGTGTCGGCCCGACATCCCAGTGTGGTTTCGCAGTTCCATGGGTCAAATCGCTGTACTATCCAGTTTTGGGCCTTTGTTATCTTAAAAAAAAGCAGTTTGAGTGTGTCGCTCACTGTTCAGCCGCAAATATCTCTATTTAAAAAAGTGTGGTATACCACAGTAAACAATAACTGTGGTTTTGCCATCCCACGGTAAAAAATCTCTATTATTCATGTTTTGGTATATTTTCCGTAAAGAAAAACAGTAGTGTCTCCTGACTGTTGTGACACAAAAATATATCTGTTGAAAATAGTCTTCTGTAGGCCCGACATCCCAGTGTGGTTTCGCAGTTCCACGGGTCAAATCGCTGTACTATCCAGTTTTGGGCCTTTGGTATCTAAAAAAAAAGCAGTTTGAGTGTGTCGCTCACTGTTCAGCCGCAAATATCTCTATTTAAAAAAGTGTGGTATACCCCAGTAAACAATAACTGTGGTTTTGCCATCCCACGGTAAAAAATCTCTATTATTCAGCTTTTTGTAGTTTTTTCCGTAAAGAAAAACAATAGTGTCTCCTGACTGTTGTGACACAAAAATATATCTGTTGAAAATAGTCTTGATTAGGCCCGACATCCCAGTGTGGTTTCGCAGTTCCACTGGTGAAATCGTTGTACTATCCAGTTTTTGGCCTTTGGTATCTAAAAAAAAAGCAGTTTGAGTGTATCGCTCACTGTTCAGCCGCAGATATCTCTATTTAAAAAAGTGTGGTATACCCCAGTAAACAATAACTGTGGTTTTGCCATCCCACGGTAAAAAATCTTTTTTATTAAGCTTTTGGTAGTTTTTTCCATAAAGAAAAACAGTAGTGTCTCCTGACTGTTGTGACACAAAAATATATCTGTTGAAAATAGTCTTGTGTAGGCCCGACATCCCAGTGTGGTTTTGCAGTTCCATGGGTCAAATCGCTGTACTATCCAGTTTTGGGCCTTTGGTATCTAAAAAAAAAGCAGTTTGAGTGTGTCGCTCACTGTTCAGCCGCAAATATCTCTATTTAAAAAAGTGTGGTATACCCCAGTAAACAATAACAGTGGTTTTGCCATCCCATGGTAAAAAATCTCTACTATTCAGGTTTGGTATATTTTCCGTAAAGAAAAACAGTAGTGTCTCCTGACTGTTGTGACACAAAAATATATCTGTTGAAAATAGTCTTGTGTAGGCCCGACATCCCAGTGTGGTTTCGCAGTTCCACGGGTCTAATCGCTGTACTATCCAGTTTTGGGCCTTTGGTATCTAAAAAAAAAGCAGTTTGAGTGTGTCGCTCACTGTTCAGCCGCAAATATCTCTATTTAAAAAAGTGTGGTATACCCCAGTAAACAATAACAGTGGTTTTGCCATCCCACGGTAAAAAATCTCTATTATTCAGGTTTTGCTATATTTTCCGTAAAGAAAACAGTAGTGTCTCCTGACTGTTGTGACACAAAAATATATCTGTTGAAAATAGTCTTGTGTAGGCCCGACATCCCAGTGTGGTTTCGCAGTTCCATTTGTCAAATCGCTGTACTATCCAGTTTTGGGCCTTTGGTATCTAAAAAAAAAGCAGTTTGAGTGTGTCGCTCACTGTTCAGCCGCAAATATCTCTATTTAAAAAAAGCGTGGTACACCACAGTAAACAATAACTGTGGTTTTGCCATCCCACGGTAAAAAATCTCTATTATTCATCTTTTGGTATATTTTCCGTAAAGAAAAACAGTAGTGTCTCCTGACTGTTGTGACACAAAAATATATCTGTTGAAAATAGTCTTCTGTAGGCCCGACATCCCAGTGTGGTTTCGCAGTTCCACGGGTCAAATCGCTGTACTATCCAGTTTTGGGCCTTTTGTATCTAAAAAAAAAGCAGTTTGAGTGTGTCGCTCACTGTTCAGCCGCAAATATCTCTATTTAAAAAAGTGTGGTATACCCCAGTAAACAATAACAGTGGTTTTGCCATCCCACGGTAAAAAATCTCTATTATTCAGCTTTTTGTAGTTTTTTCCGTAAAGAAAAACAGTAGTGTCTCCTGACTGTTGTGACACAAAAATATATCTGTTGAAAATAGTCTTGTTTAGGACCGACATCCCAGTGTGGTTTCGCAGTTCCACGGTTCAAATCGCTGTACTATCCAGTTTTGGGCCTTTGGTATCTAAAAAAAAAGCAGTTTGAGTGTGTCGCTCACTGTTCAGCTGCAAATATCTCTATTTAAAATAGTGTGGTATACCCCAGCAAACAATAGCTGTGGTTTTGCCATCCCACGTTAAAAAATCCCTATTATTCAGCTTTTGGTAGTTTTTTCCGTAAAGAAAAACAGTAGTGACTCCTGATTGTTGTGACACAAAAATATATTTGTTGAAAATAGTCTTGTGTAGAACCGACATTCCAGTGTGGTTTCGCAGTTCCACGGGTCAAATCGCTGTACTATCCAGTTTTGGGCCTTTGGTATCTAAAAAAAAAAGCAGTTTGAGTGTGTCGCTCACTGTTCAGCCGCAAATATCTCTATTTAAAAAAGTGTGGTATACCCCAGTAAACAATAACTGTGGTTTTGCCATCCCACGGTAAAAAATCTCTATTATTCATGTTTTGGTATATTTTCCGTAAAGAAAACAGTAGTGTCTCCTGGCTGTTGTGACACAAAAAAATATCTGTTGAAAATAGTCTTGTGTAGGCCCGACATCCCACTGAGATTTCGCAGTTCCACGGGTCAAATCGCTGTACTATCCAGTTTTGGGCCTTTGGTATCTAAAAAAAAAGCAGTTTGAGTGTGTTGCTCGCTGTTCAGCCGCAAATATCTCTATTTAAAAAAGTGTGGTATACCCCAGTAAACAATAACAGTGGTTTTGCCATCCCACGGTAAAAAATCTCTATTATTCAGGTTTTGGTATATTTTCCGTAAAGAAAACAGTAGTGTCTCCTGACTGTTGTGACACAAAAATATATCTGTTGAAAATAGTCTTGTGTCGGCCCGACATCCCAGTGTGGTTTCGCAGTTCCATGGGTCAAATCGCTGTACTATCCAGTTTTGGGCCTTTGGTATCTAAAAAAAAAGCAGTTTGAGTGTGTCGCTCACTGTTCAGCCGCAAATATCTCTATTTAAAAAAGTGTGGTATACCACAGTAAACAATAACTGTGGTTTTGCCATCCCACGGTAAAAAATCTCTATTATTCATGTTTTGGTATATTTTCCGTAAAGAAAAACAGTAGTGTCTCCTGACTGTTGTGACACAAAAATATATCTGTTGAAAATAGTCTTCTGTAGGCCCGACATCCCAGTGTGGTTTCGCAGTTCCACGGGTCAAATCGCTGTACTATCCAGTTTTGGGCCTTTGGTATCTAAAAAAAAAGCAGTTTGAGTGTGTCGCTCACTGTTCAGCCGCAAATATCTCTATTTAAAAAAGTGTGGTATACCCCAGTAAACAATAACTGTGGTTTTGCCATCCCACGGTAAAAAATCTCTATTATTCAGCTTTTTGTAGTTTTTTCCGTAAAGAAAAACAGTAGTGTCTCCTGACTGTTGTGACACAAAAATATATCTCTTGAAAATAGTCTTGATTAGGCCCGACATCCCAGTGTGGTTTCGCAGTTCCACGGGTCAAATCGTTGTACTATCCAGTTTTTGGCCTTTGGTATCTAAAAAAAAAGCAGTTTGAGTGTGTCGCTCACTGTTCAGCCGCAAATATCTCTATTTAAAAAAGTGTGGTATACCCCAGTAAACAATAACAGTGGTTTTGCCATCCCACGGTAAAAAATCTCTATTATTCAGGTTTTGCTATATTTTCCGTAAAGAAAACAGTAGTGTCTCCTGACTGTTGTGACACAAAAATATATCTGTTGAAAATAGTCTTGTGTAGGCCCGACATCCCAGTGTGGTTTCGCAGTTCCATTTGTCAAATCGCTGTACTATCCAGTTTTGGGCCTTTGGTATCTAAAAAAAAAGCAGTTTGAGTGTGTCGCTCACTGTTCAGCCGCAAATATCTCTATTTAAAAAAAGCGTGGTACACCACAGTAAACAATAACTGTGGTTTTGCCATCCCACGGTAAAAAATCTCTATTATTTATCTTTTGGTATATTTTCCGTAAAGAAAAACAGTAGTGTCTCCTGACTGTTGTGACACAAAAATATATCTGTTGAAAATAGTCTTCTGTAGGCCCGACATCCCAGTGTGGTTTCGCAGTTCCATGGGTCAAATCGCTGTACTATCCAGTTTTGGGCCTTTGGTATCTAAAAAAAAAGCAGTTTGAGTGTGTCGCTCACTGTTCAGCCGCAAATATCTCTATTTAAAAAAGTGTGGTATACCCCAGTAAACAATAACAGTGGTTTTGCCATCCCACGGTAAAAAATCTCTATTATTCAGCTTTTTGTAGTTTTTTCCGTAAAGAAAAACAGTAGTGTCTCCTGACTGTTGTGACACAAAAATATATCTGTTGAAAATAGTCTTGTTTAGGCCCGACATCCCAGTGTGGTTTCGCAGTTCCACGGGTCAAATCGCTGTACTATCCAGTTTTGGGCCTTTGGTATCTAAAAAAAAAGCAGTTTGAGTGTGTCGCTCACTGTTCAGCTGCAAATATCTCTATTTAAAATAGTGTGGTATACCCCAGCAAACAATAGCTGTGGTTTTGCCATCCCACGTTAAAAAATCCCTATTATTCAGCTTTTGGTAGTTTTTTCCGTAAAGAAAAACAGTAGTGACTCCTGATTGTTGTGACACAAAAATATATTTGTTGAAAATAGTCTTGTGTAGACCCGACATTCCAGTGTGGTTTCGCAGTTCCACGGGTCAAATCGCTGTACTATCCAGTTTTGGGCCTTTGGTATCTAAAAAAAAAAGCAGTTTGAGTGTGTCGCTCACTGTTCAGCCGCAAATATCTCTATTTAAAAAAGTGTGGTATACACAAGTAAACAATAACTGTGGTTTTGCCATCCCACGGTAAAAAATCTCTATTATTCATGTTTTGGTATATTTTCCGTAAAGAAAACAGTAGTGTCTCCTGACTGTTGTGACACAAAAAAATATCTGTTGAAAATAGTCTTGTGTAGGCCCGACATCCCACTGAGATTTCGGAGTTCCACGGGTCAAATCGCTGTACTATCCAGTTTTGGGCCTTTGGTATCTAAAAAAAAAGCAGTTTGAGTGTGTTGCTCGCTGTTCAGCCGCAAATATCTCTATTTAAAAAAGTGTGGTATACCACAGTAAACAATAACTGTGGTTTTGCCATCCCACGGTAAAAAATCTCTATTATTCATGTTTTGGTATATTTTCCGTAAAGAAAAACAGTAGTGTCTCCTGACTGTTGTGACACAAAAATATATCTGTTGAAAATAGTCTTCTGTAGGCCCGACATCCCAGTGTGGTTTCGCAGTTCCACGGGTCAAATCGCTGTACTATCCAGTTTTGGGCCTTTGGTATCTAAAAAAAAAGCAGTTTGAGTGTGTCGCTCACTGTTCAGCCGCAAATATCTCTATTTAAAAAAGTGTGGTATACCCCAGTAAACAATAACTGTGGTTTTGCCATCCCACGGTAAAAAATCTCTATTATTCAGCTTTTTGTAGTTTTTTCCGTAAAGAAAAACAGTAGTGTCTCCTGACTGTTGTGACACAAAAATATATCTGTTGAAAATAGTCTTGATTAGGCCCGACATCCCAGTGTGGTTTCGCAGTTCCACGGGTCAAATCGTTGTACTATCCAGTTTTTGGCCTTTGGTATCTGAAAAAAAAGCAGTTTGAGTGTGTCTCTCACTGTTCAGCCGCAGATATCTCCATTTAAAAAAGTGTGGTATACCCCAGTAAACAATAACTGTGGTTTTGCCATCCCACGGTAAAAAATCTTTTTTATTAAGCTTTTGGTAGTTTTTTCCATACAGAAAAACAGTAGTGTCTCCTGACTGTTGTGACACAAAAATATATCTGTTGAAAATAGTCTTGTGTAGGCCCGACATCCCAGTGTGGTTTTGCAGTTCCATGGGTCAAATCGCTGTACTATCCAGTTTTGGGCCTTTGGTATCTAAAAAAAAAGCAGTTTGAGTGTGTCGCTCACTGTTCAGCCGCAAATATCTCTATTTAAAAAAGTGTGGTATACCCCAGTAAACAATAACAGTGGTTTTGCCATCCCATGGTAAAAAATCTCTACTATTCAGGTTTGGTATATTTTCCGTAAAGAAAAACAGTAGTGTCTCCTGACTGTTGTGACACAAAAATATATCTGTTGAAAATAGTCTTGTGTAGGCCCGACATCCCAGTGTGGTTTCGCAGTTCCACGGGTCTAATCGCTGTACTATCCAGTTTTGGGCCTTTGGTATCTAAAAAAAAAGCAGTTTCAGTGTGTCGCTCACTGTTCAGCTGCAAATATCTCTATTTAAAAAAGTGTGGTATACCCCAGTAAACAATAACAGTGGTTTTGCCATCCCACGGTAAAAAATCTCTATTATTCAGGTTTTGCTATATTTTCCGTAAAGAAAACAGTAGTGTCTCCTGACTGTTGTGACACAAAAATATATCTGTTGAAAATAGTCTTGTGTAGGCCCGACATCCCAGTGTGGTTTCGCAGTTCCATTTGTCAAATCGCTGTACTATCCAGTTTTGGGCCTTTGGTATCTAAAAAAAAAGCAGTTTGAGTGTGTCGCTCACTGTTCAGCCGCAAATATCTCTATTTAAAAAAAGCGTGGTACACCACAGTAAACAATAACTGTGGTTTTGCCATCCCACGGTAAAAAATCTCTATTATTCATCTTTTGGTATATTTTCCGTAAAGAAAAACAGTAGTGTCTCCTGACTGTTGTGACACAAAAATATATCTGTTGAAAATAGTCTTCTGTAGGCCGGACATCCCAGTGTGGTTTCGCAGTTCCACGGGTCAAATCGCTGTACTATCCAGTTTTGGGCCTTTGGTATCTAAAAAAAAAGCAGTTTGAGTGTGTCGCTCACTGTTCAGCCGCAAATATCTCTATTTAAAAAAGTGTGGTATACCCCAGTAAACAATAACAGTGGTTTTGCCATCCCACGGTAAAAAATCTCTATTATTCAGCTTTTTGTAGTTTTTTCCGTAAAGAAAAACAGTAGTGTCTCCTGACTGTTGTGACACAAAAATATATCTGTTGAAAATAGTCTTGTTTAGGCCCGACATCCCAGTGTGGTTTCGCAGTTCCACGGGTCAAATCGCTGTACTATCCAGTTTTGGGCCTTTGGTATCTAAAAAAAAAGCAGTTTGAGTGTGTCGCTCACTGTTCAGCTGCAAATATTTCTATTTAAAATAGTGTGGTATACCCCAGTAAACAATAGCTGTGGTTTTGCCATCCCACGTTAAAAAATCCCTATTATTCAGCTTTTGGTAGTTTTTTCCGTAAAGAAAAACAGTAGTGTCTCCTGACTGTTGTGACAGAAAAATATATCTGTTGAAAATAGTCTTGTGTAGGCCCGACATCCCAGTGTGGTTTCGCAGTTCCACGGGTCAAATCGCTGTACTATCCAGTTTTGGGCCTTTGGTATCTAAAAAAAAAGCAGTTTGAGTGTGTCGCTCACTGTTCAGCCGCAAATATCTCTAATTAAAAAAGTGTGGCACACCCCAGTAAACAATAACTGTGGTTTTGCCATCCCACGGTAAAAAATCTCTATTATTCAGCTTTTGGTAGTTTTTTCCGTAAAGAAAAACAGTAATGACTCCTGATTGTTGTGACACAAAAATATATCTGTTGAAAATAGTCTTGTGTAGACCCGACATTCCAGTTTGGTTTCGCAGTTCCACGGGTCAAATCGCTGTACTATCCAGTTTTGGGCCTTTGGTATCTAAAAAAAAAAGCAGTTTGAGTGTGTCGCTCACTGTTCAGCCGCAAATATCTCTATTTAAAAAAGTGTGGTATACCCCAGTAAACAATAACTATGGTTTTGCCATCCCACGGTAAAAAATCTCTATTATTCATGTTTTGGTATATTTTCCGTAAAGAAAACAGTAGTGTCTCCTGACTGTTGTGACACAAAAAAATATCTGTTGAAAATGGTCTTGTGTAGGCCCGACATCCCACTGAGATTTCGCAGTTCCACGGGTCAAATCACTGTACTATCCAGTTTTGGGCCTTTGGTATCTAAAAAAAAAGCAGTTTGAGTGTGTCACTCACTGTTCAGCAGCAAATATCTCTATTTAAAAAAGTGTGGTATACCCCAGAAAACAATAACTGTGGGTTTGCCATCCCACGGTAAAAAATCTCTATTATTCAGCTTATGGCAGTTTTTTCCGTAAAGAAAAACAGTAGTGACTCCTGACTGTTGTGACACAAAAATATATCTGTTGAAAATAGTCTTGTGTAGGCCCGACATCCCAGTGTGGTTTCGCAGTTCCACGGGTCTAATCGCTGTACTATCCAGTTTTGGGCCTTTGGTATCTAAAAAAAAAGCAGTTTGAGTGTGTCGCTTACTGTTCAGTCGCAAATATCTCTATTTAAAAAAGTGTGGTATACCCCAGTAAACAATAACAGTGGTTTTGCCATCCCACGGTAAAAAATCTCTATTATTCAGGTTTTGCTATATTTTCCGTAAAGAAAACAGTAGTGTCTCCTGACTGTTGTGACACAAAAATATATCTGTTGAAAATAGTCTTGTGTAGGCCCGACATCCCAGTGTGGTTTCGCAGTTCCATTTGTCAAATCGCTGTACTATCCAGTTTTGGGCCTTTGGTATCTAAAAAAAAAGCAGTTTGAGTGTGTCGCTCACTGTTCAGCCGCAAATATCTCTATTTAAAAAAAGCGTGGTACACCACAGTAAACAATAACTGTGGTTTTGCCATCCCACGGTAAAAAATCTCTATTATTCATCTTTTGGTATATTTTCCGTAAAGAAAAACAGTAGTGTCTCCTGACTGTTGTGACACAAAAATATATCTGTTGAAAATAGTCTTCTGTAGGCCCGACATCCCAGTGTGGTTTCGCAGTTAAACGGGTCAAATCGCTGTACTATCCAGTTTTGGGCCTTTGGTATCTAAAAAAAAAGCAGTTTGAGTGTGTCGCTCACTGTTCAGCCGCAAATATCTCTATTTAAAAAAGTGTGGTATACCCCAGTAAACAATAACAGTGGTTTTGCCATCCCACGGTAAAAAATCTCTATTATTCAGCTTTTTGTAGTTTTTTCCGTAAAGAAAAACAGTAGTGTCTCCTGACTGTTGTGACACAAAAATATATCTGTTGAAAGTAGTCTTGTTTAGGCCCGACATCCCATTGTGGTTTCGCAGTTCCACGGGTCAAATCGCTGTACTATCCAGTTTTGGGCCTTTGGTATCTAAAAAAAAAGCAGTTTGAGTGTGTCGCTCACTGTTCAGCTGCAAATATCTCTATTTAAAATAGTGTGGTATACCCCAGTAATCAATAGCTGTGGTTTTGCCATCCCACGTTAAAAAATCCCTATTATTCAGCTTTTGGTAGTTTTTTCCGTAAAGAAAAACAGTAGTGTCTCCTGACTGTTGTGACAGAAAAATAAATCTGTTGAAAATAGTCTTGTGTAGGCCCGACATCCCAGTGTGGTTTCGCAGTTCCACGGGTCAAATCGCTGTACTATCCAGTTTTGGGCCTTTGGTATCTAAAAAAAAAGCAGTTTGAGTGTGTCGCTCACTGTTCAGCCGCAAATATCTCTATTTAAAAAAAGCGTGGTACACCACAGTAAACAATAACTGTGGTTTTGCCATCCCACGGTAAAAAATCTCTATTATTCATCTTTTGGTATATTTTCTGTAAAGAAAAACAGTAGTGTCTCCTGACTGTTGTGACACAAAAATATATCTGTTGAAAATAGTCTTCTGTAGGCCCGACATCCCAGTGTGGCTTCGCAGTTAAACGGGTCAAATCGCTGTACTATCCAGTTTTGGGCCTTTGGTATCTAAAAAAAAAGCAGTTTGAGTGTGTCGCTCACTGTTCAGCCGCAAATATCTCTATTTAAAAAAGTGTGGTATACCCCAGTAAACAATAACAGTGGTTTTGCCATCCCACGGTAAAAAATCTCTATTATTCAGCTTTTTGTAGTTTTTTACGTAAAGAAAAACAGTAGTGTCTCCTGACTGTTGTGACACAAAAATATATCTGTTGAAAGTAGTCTTGTTTAGGCCCGAAATCCCATTGTGGTTTCGCAGTTCCACGGGTCAAATCGCTGTACTATCCAGTTTTGGGCCTTTGGTATCTAAAAAAAAAGCAGTTTGAGTGTGTCGCTCACTGTTCAGCTGCAAATATCTCTATTTAAAATAGTGTGGTATACCCCAGTAATCAATAGCTGTGGTTTTGCCATCCCACGTTAAAAAATCCCTATTATTCAGCTTTTGGTAGTTTTTTCCGTAAAGAAAAACAGTAGTGTCTCCTGACTGTTGTGACAGAAAAATAAATCTGTTGAAAATAGTCTTGTGTAGGCCCGACATCCCAGTGTGGTTTCGCAGTTCCACGGGTCAAATCGCTGTACTATCCAGTTTTGGGCCTTTGGTATCTAAAAAAAAAGCAGTTTGACTGTGTCGCTCACTGTTCAGCCGCAAATATCTCTATTTAAAAAAGTGTGGTATACCCCAGTAAACAATAACTGTGGTTTTGCCATCCCACGGTAAAAAATCTCTATTATTCAGCTTTTGGTAGTTTTTTCCGTAAAGAAAAACAGTAGTGACTCCTGATTGTTGTGACACAAAAATATATCTGTTGAAAATACTCTTGTGTAGACCCGACATTCCAGTTTGGTTTCGCAGTTCCACGGGTCAAATCGCTGTACTATCCAGTTTTGGGCCTTTGGTATCTAAAAAAAAAAGCAGTTTGAGTGTGTCGCTCACTGTTCAGCCACAAATATCTCTATTTAAAAAAGTTTGGTATACCCCAGTAAACAATAACTGTGGTTTTGCCATCCCACGGTAAAAAATCTCTATTATTCATGTTTTGGTATATTTTCCGTAAAGAAAACAGTAGTGTCTCCTGACTGTTGTGACACAAAAAAATATCTGTTGAAAATAGTCTTGTGTAGGCCCGACATCCCACAGAGATTTCGCAGTTCCACGGGTCAAATCGCTGTACTATCCAGTTTTGGGCCTTTGGTATCTAAAAAAAAAGCAGTTTGAGTGTGTCACTCACTGTTCAGCCGCAAATATCTCTATTTTAAAAAGTGTGGTATTCCCCAGTAAACAATAACTGTGGTTTTGCCATCCCACGGTAAAAAATCTCTATTATTCAGCTTATGGCAGTTTTTTCCGTAAAGAAAAACAGTAGTGACTCCTGACTGTTGTGACACAAAAATATATCTGTTGAAAATAGTCTTGTGTAGGCCCGACATCCCAGTGTGGTTTCGCAGTTCCACGGGTCTAATCGCTGTACTATCCAGTTTTGGGCCTTTGGTATCTAAAAAAAAAGCAGTTTGAGTGTGTCGCTCACTGTTCAGCCGCAAATATCTCTACTTAAAAAAGTGTGGTATACCCCAGTAAACAATAACAGTGGTTTTGCCATCCCACGGTAAAAAATCTCTATTATTCAGGTTTTGCTATATTTTCCGTAAAGAAAACAGTAGTGTCTCCTGACTGTTGTGACACAAAAATATATCTGTTGAAAATAGTCTTGTGTAGGCCCGACATCCCAGTGTGGTTTCGCAGTTCCATTTGTCAAATCGCTGTACTATCCAGTTTTGGGCATTTGGTATCTAAAAAAAAAGCAGTTTGAGTGTGTCGCTCACTGTTCAGCCGCAAATATCTCTATTTAAAATAGTGTGGTATACCCCAGTAAACAATAGCTGTGGTTTTGCCATCCCACGGTAAAAAATCTCTATTATTCATCTTTTGGTATATTTTCCGTAAAGAAAAACAGTAGTGTCTCCTGACTGTTGTGACACAAAAATATATCTGTTGAAAATAGTCTTCTGTAGGCCCGACATCCCAGTGTGGTTTCGCAGTTCCACGGGTCAAATCGCTGTACTATCCAGTTTTGGGCCTTTGGTATCTAAAAAAAAAGCAGTTTGAGTGTGTCGCTCACTGTTCAGCCGCAAATATCTCTATTTAAAAAAGTGTGGTATACCCCAGTAAACAATAACAGTGGTTTTGCCATCCCACGGTAAAAAATCTCTATTATTCAGCTTTTTGTAGTTTTTTCCGTAAAGAAAAACAGTAGTGTCTCCTGACTGTTGTGACACAAAAATATATCTGTTGAAAATAGTCTTGTTTAGGCCCGACATCCCATTGTGGTTTCGCAGTTCCACGGGTCAAATCGCTGTACTATCCAGTTTTGGGCCTTTGGTATCTAAAAAAAAAGCAGTTTGAGTGTGTCGCTCACTGTTCAGCTGCAAATATCTCTATTTAAAATAGTGTGGTATACCCCAGTAAACAATAGCTGTGGTTTTGCCATCCCACGTTAAAAAATCCCTATTATTCAGCTTTTGGTAGTTTTTTCCGTAAAGAAAAACAGTAGTGTCTCCTGACTGTTGTGACAGAAAAATATATCTGTTGAAAATAGTCTTGTGTAGGCCCGACATCCCAGTGTGGTTTCGCAGTTCCACGGGTCAAATCGCTGTACTATCCAGTTTTGGGCCTTTGGTATCTAAAAAAAATAGCAGTTTGAGTGTGTCGCTCACTGTTCAGCCGCAAATATCTCTATTTAAAAAAGTGTGGTATACCCCAGTAAACAATAACTGTGGTTTTGCCATCCCACGGTAAAAAATCTCTATTATTCAGCTTTTGGTAGTTTTTTCCGTAAAGAAAAACAGTAGTGACTCCTGATTGTTGTGACACAAAAAAATATCTGTTGAAAATAGTCTTGTGTAGGCCCGACATCCCACTGAGATTTCGCAGTTCCACGGGTCAAATCGCTGTACTATCCAGTTTTGGGCCTTTGGTATCTAAAAAAAAAGCAGTTTGAGTGTGTCACTCACTGTTCAGCCGCAAATATCTCTATTTTAAAAAGTGTGGTATTCCCCAGTAAACAATAACTGTGGTTTTGCCACCCCACGGTAAAAAATCTCTATTATTCAGCTTATGGCAGTTTTTTCCGTAAAGAAAAACAGTAGTGACTCCTGACTGTTGTGACACAAAAATATATCTATTGAAAATAGTCTTGTGTAGGCCCGACATCCCAGTGTGGTTTCGCAGTTCCACGGGTCTAATCGCTGTACTATCCAGTTTTGGGCCTTTGGTATCTAAAAAAAAAGCAGTTTGAGTGTGTCGCTCACTGTTCAGCCGTAAATATCTCTATTTAAAAAAGTGTGGTATACCCCTGTAAACAATAACAGTGGTTTTGCCATCCCACGGTAAAAAATCTCTATTATTCAGGTTTTGCTATATTTTCCGTAAAGAAAACAGTAGTGTCTCCTGACTGTTGTGACACAAAAATATATCTGTTGAAAATAGTCTTGTGTAGGCCCGACATCCCAGTGTGGTTTCGCAGTTCCATGGGTCAAATCGCTGTACTATCCAGTTTTGGGCCTTTGGTATCTAAAAAAAAAGCAGTTTGAGTGTGTCGCTCACTGTTCAGCCGCAAATATCTCTATTTAAAAAAAGTGTGGTATACCACAGTAAACAATAACTGTGGTTTTGCCATCCCACAGTAAAAAATCTCTATTATTCATGTTTTGGTATATTTTCCGTAAAGAAAAACAGTAGTGTCTCGTGACTGTTGTGACACAAAAATATATCTGTTGAAAATAGTCTTGTGTAGGCCCGACATCTCAGTGTGGTTTCGCAGTTCCATGGGTCAAATCGCTGTACTATCCAGTTTTGGGCCTTTGGTATCTTAAAAAAAAGCAGTTTGAGTGTGTCGCTCACTGTTCAGCCGCAAATATCTCTATTTAAAAAAGTGTGGTATACCCCAGTAAACAATAACTGTGGTTTTGCCATCCCACGGTAAAAAATCTCTATTATTCAGCTTTTTGTAGTTTTTTCCGTAAAGAAAAACAGTAGTGTCTCCTGACTGTTGTGACACAAAAATATATCTGTTGAAAATAGTCTTGTTTAGGCCCGACATCCCATTGTGGTTTCGCAGTTCCACTGGTCAAATCGCTGTACTATCCAGTATTGGGCCTTTGGTATCTAAAAAAAAAGCAGTTTGAGTGTGTCGCTCACTGTTCAGCTGCAAATATCTCTATTTAAAATAGTGTGATATACCCCAGTAAACAATAACTGTGGTTTTGCCATCCCACGGTAAAAAATCTCTATTATTCAGCTTATGGCAGTTTTTTCCCTAAAGAAAAACAGTAGTGACTCCTGATTGTTGTGACACAAAAATATATCTGTTGAAAATAGTCTTGTGTAGGCCCGACATCCCAGGGTGGTTTCGCAGTTCCACGGGTCAAATCGCTGTACTATCCAGTATTGGGCCTTTGGTATCTAAAAAAAAAGCAGTTTGAGTGTGTCGCTCACTGTTCAGCTGCAAATATCTCTATTTAAAATAGTGTGATATACCCCAGTAAACAATAACTGTGGT
Organism: Phyllobates terribilis; assembly: GCF_046119375.1. Classification (NCBI taxonomy): domain Eukaryota; kingdom Metazoa; phylum Chordata; class Amphibia; order Anura; family Dendrobatidae; genus Phyllobates; species Phyllobates terribilis. The sequence continues at coordinate 199,054,342 of NW_027362764.1, forward strand.
TTTGCCATCCCACGGTAAAAAATCTCTATTATTCAGCTTATGGCAGTTTTTTCCCTAAAGAAAAACAGTAGTGACTCCTGATTGTTGTGACACAAAAATATATCTGTTGAAAATAGTCTTGTGTAGGCCCGACATCCCAGGGTGGTTTCGCAGTTCCACGGGTCAAATCGCTGTACTATCCAGTTTTGGGCCTTTGGTATCTAAAAAAAAAGCAGTTTGAGTGTGTCGCTCACTGTTCAGCCGCAGATATCTCTATTTAAAAAAGTGTGGTATACCCCAGTAAACAATAACTGTGGTTTTGCCATCCCACGGTGAAAAATCTTTATTATTAAGCTTTTGGTAGTTTTTTCCATAAAGAAAAACAGTAGTGTCTCCTGACTGTTGTGACACAAAAATATATCTGTTGAAAATAGTCTTCTGTAGGCCCGACATCCCAGTGTGGTTTCGCAGTTCCACGGGTCAAATCGCTGTACTATCCAGTTTTGGGCCTTTGGTATCTAAAAAAAAAGCAGTTTGAGTGTGTCGCTCACTGTTCAGCCGCAAATATCTCTATTTAAAAAGTGTGGTATACCCCAGTAAACAATAACAGTGGTTTTGCCATCCCACGGTAAAAAATCTCTATTATTCAGGTTTTGGTATATTTTCCGTAAAGAAAACAGTAGTGTCTCCTGACTGTTGTGACACAAAAATATATCTGTTGAAAATAGTCTTGTGTCGGCCCGACATCCCAGTGTGGTTTCGCAGTTCCATGGGTCAAATCGCTGTACTATCCAGTTTTGGGCCTTTGTTATCTAAAAAAAAAGCAGTTTGAGTGTGTCGCTCACTGTTCAGCCGCAAATATCTCTATTTAAAAAAGTGTGGTATACCACAGTAAACAATAACTGTGGTTTTGCCATCCCACGGTAAAAAATCTCTATTATTCATGTTTTGGTATATTTTCCGTAAAGAAAAACAGTAGTGTCTCCTGACTGTTGTGACACAAAAATATATCTGTTGAAAATAGTCTTCTGTAGTCCCGACATCCCAGTGTGGTTTCGCAGTTCCACGGGTCAAATCGCTGTACTATCCAGTTTTGGGCCTTTGGTATCTAAAAAAAAAGCAGTTTGAGTGTGTTGCTCACTGTTCAGCCGCAAATATCTCTATTTAAAAAAGTGTGGTATACCCCAGTAAACAATAACTGTGGTTTTGCCATCCCACGGTAAAAAATCTCTATTATTCAGCTTTTTGTAGTTTTTTCTGTAAAGAAAAACAGTAGTGTCTCCTGACTGTTGTGACACAAAAATATATCTGTTGAAAATAGTCTTGTTTAGGCCCGACATCCCAGTGTGGTTTCGCATTGCCACGGGTCAAATCGTTGTACTATCCAGTTTTGGGCCTTTGGTATCTAAAAAAAAAGCAGTTTGAGTGTGTCGCTCACTGTTCAGCCGCAGATATCTCTATTTAAAAAAGTGTGGTATACCCCAGTAAACAATAACTGTGGTTTTGCCATCCCACGGTAAAAAATCTTTATTATTAAGCTTTTGGTAGTGTTTTCCATAAAGAAAAACAGTAGTGTCTCCTGACTGTTGTGACACAAAAATATATCTGTTGAAAATAGTCTTCTGTAGGCCCGGCATCCCAGTGTGGTTTCGCAGTTAAACGGGTCAAATCGCTGTACTATCCAGTTTTGGGCCTTTGGTATCTAAAAAAAAAGCAGTTTGAGTGTGTCGCTCACTGTTCAGCCGCAAATATCTCTATTTAAAAAAGTGTGGTATACCCCAGTAAACAATAACAGTGGTTTTGCCATCCCACGGTAAAAAATCTCTATTATTCAGGTTTTGGTATATTTTCCGTAAAGAAAACAGTAGTGTCTCCTGACTGTTGTGACACAAAAATATATCTGTTGAAAATAGTCTTGTGTCGGCCCGACATCCCAGTGTGGTTTCGCAGTTCCATGGGTCAAATCGCTGTACTATCCAGTTTTGGGCCTTTGTTATCTAAAAAAAAAGCAGTTTGAGTGTGTCGCTCACTGTTCAGCCGCAAATATCTCTATTTAAAAAAGTGTGGTATACCACAGTAAACAATAACTGTGGTTTTGCCATCCCACGGTAAAAAATCTCTATTATTCATGTTTTGGTATATTTTCCGTAAAGAAAAACAGTAGTGTCTCCTGACTGTTGTGACACAAAAATATATCTGTTGAAAATAGTCTTCTGTAGTCCCGACATCCCAGTGTGGTTTCGCAGTTCCACGGGTCAAATCGCTGTACTATCCAGTTTTGGGCCTTTGGTATCTAAAAAAAAAGCAGTTTGAGTGTGTTGCTCACTGTTCAGCCGCAAATATCTCTATTTAAAAAAGTGTGGTATACCCCAGTAAACAATAACTGTGGTTTTGCCATCCCACGGTAAAAAATCTCTATTATTCAGGTTTTTGTAGTTTTTTCTGTAAAGAAAAACAGCAGTGTCTCCTGACTGTTGTGACACAAAAATATATCTGTTGAAAATAGTCTTGTTTAGGCCCGACATCCCAGTGTGGTTTCGCATTTCCACGGGTCAAATCGTTGTACTATCCAGTTTTGGGCCTTTGGTATCTAAAAAAAAAGCAGTTTGAGTGTGTCGCTCACTGTTCAGCCGCAGATATCTCTATTTAAAAAAGTGTGGTATACCCCAGTAAACAATAACTGTGGTTTTGCCATCCCACGGTAAAAAATCTTTATTATTAAGCTTTTGGTAGTGTTTTCCATAAAGAAAAACAGTAGTGTCTCCTGACTGTTGTGACACAAAAATATATCTGTTGAAAATAGTCTTCTGTAGGCCCGACATCCCAGTGTGGTTTCGCAGTTAATCGGGTCAAATCGCTGTACTATCCAGTTTTGGGCCTTTGGTATCTAAAAAAAAAGCAGTTTGAGTGTGTCGCTCACTGTTCAGCCGCAAATATCTCTATTTAAAAAAGTGTGGTATACCCCAGTAAACAATAACAGTGGTTTTGCCATCCCACGGTAAAAAATCTCTATTATTCAGCTTTTTGTAGTTTTTTCCGTAAAGAAAAACAGTAGTGTCTCCTGAATGTTGTGACACAAAAATATATCTGTTGAAAGTAGTCTTGTTTAGGCCCCACATCCCATTGTGGTTTCGCAGTTCCACGGGTCAAATCGCTGTACTATAGAGTTTTGGGCCTTTGGTATCTAAAAAAAAAGCAGTTTGAGTGTGTCGCTCACTGTTCAGCTGCAAATATCTCTATTTAAAATAGTGTGGTATACCCCAGTAAACAATAGCTGTGGTTTTGCCATCCCACGTTAAAAAATCCCTATTATTCAGCTTTTGGTAGTTTTTTCCGTAAAGAAAAACAGTAGTGTCTCCTGACTGTTGTGACAGAAAAATAAATCTGTTGAAAATAGTCTTGTGTAGGCCCGACATCCCAGTGTGGTTTCGCAGTTCCACGGGTCAAATCGCTGTACTATCCAGTTTTGGGCCTTTGGTATCTAAAAAAAAAGCAGTTTGACTGTGTCGCTCACTGTTCAGCCGCAAATATCTCTATTTAAAAAAGTGTGGTATACCCCAGTAAACAATAATTGTGGTTTTGCCATCCCACGGTAAAAAATCTCTATTATTCAGCTTTTGGTAGTTTTTTCCGTAAAGAAAAACAGTAGTGACTCCTGATTGTTGTGACACAAAAATATATCTGTTGAAAATAGTCTTGTGTAGACCCGACATTCCAGTTTGGTTTCGCAGTTCCACGGGTCAAATCGCTGTACTATCCAGTTTTGGGCCTTTGGTATCTAAAAAAAAAAGCAGTTTGAGTGTGTCGCTCACTGTTCAGCCGCAAATATCTCTATTTAAAAAAGTGTGGTATACCCCAGTAAACAATAACTGTGGTTTTGCCATCCCACGGTAAAAAATCTCTATTATTCATGTTTTGGTATATTTTCCGTAAAGAAAACAGTAGTGTCTCCTGACTGTTGTGACACAAAAAAATATCTGTTGAAAATAGTCTTGTGTAGGCCCGACATCCCACAGAGATTTCGCAGTTCCACGGGTCAAATCGCTGTACTATCCAGTTTTGGGCCTTTGGTATCTAAAAAAAAAGCAGTTTGAGTGTGTCACTCACTGTTCAGCCGCAAATATCTCTATTTTAAAAAGTGTGGTATTCCCCAGTAAACAATAACTGTGGTTTTGCCATCCCACGGTAAAAAATCTCTATTATTCAGCTTATGGCAGTTTTTTCCGTAAAGAAAAACAGTAGTGACTCCTGACTGTTGTGACACAAAAATATATCTGTTGAAAATAGTCTTGTGTAGGCCCGACATCCCAGTGTGGTTTCGCAGTTCCACGGGTCTAATCGCTGTACTATCCAGTTTTGGGCCTTTGGTATCTAAAAAAAAAGCAGTTTGAGTGTGTCGCTCACTGTTCAGCCGCAAATATCTCTATTTAAAAAAGTATGGTATACCCCAGTAAACAATAACAGTGGTTTTGCCATCCCACGGTAAAAAATCTCTATTATTCAGGTTTTGCTATATTTTCCGTAAAGAAAACAGTAGTGTCTCCTGACTGTTGTGACACAAAAATATATCTGTTGAAAATAGTCTTGTGTAGGCCCGACATCCCAGTGTGATTTCGCAGTTCCATTTGTCAAATCGCTGTACTATCCAGTTTTGGGCCTTTGGTATCTAAAAAAAAAGCAGTTTGAGTGTGTCGCTCACTGTTCAGCCGCAAATATCTCTATTTAAAATAGTGTGGTATACCCCAGTAAACAATAACAGTGGTTTTGCCATCCCACGGTAAAAAATCTCTATTATTCAGCTTTTTGTAGTTTTTTCCGTAAAGAAAAACAGTAGTGTCTCCTGACTGTTGTGACACAAAAATATATCTGTTGAAAATAGTCTTGTTTAGGCCCGACATCCCATTGTGGTTTCGCAGTTCCACGGGTCAAATCGCTGTACTATCCAGTTTTGGGCCTTTGGTATCTAAAAAAAAAGCAGTTTGAGTGTGTCGCTCACTGTTCAGCTGCAAATATCTCTATTTAAAATAGTGTGGTATACCCCAGTAAACAATAGCTGTGGTTTTGCCATCCCACGTTAAAAAATCCCTATTATTCAGCTTTTGGTAGTTTTTTCCGTAAAGAAAAACAGTAGTGTCTCCTGACTGTTGTGACAGAAAAATATATCTGTTGAAAATAGTCTTGTGTAGGCCCGACATCCCAGTGTGGTTTCGCAGTTCCACGGGTCAAATCGCTGTACTATCCAGTTTTGGGCCTTTGGTATCTAAAAAAAATAGCAGTTTGAGTGTGTCGCTCACTGTTCAGCCGCAAATATCTCTATTTAAAAAAGTGTGGTATACCCCAGTAAACAATAACTGTGGTTTTGCCATCCCACGGTAAAAAATCTCTATTATTCAGCTTTTGGTAGTTTTTTCCGTAAAGAAAAACAGTAGTGACTCCTGATTGTTGTGACAAAAAAAAATATATCTGCTGAAAATAGTCTTGTTTAGACCCGACATTCCAGTTTGGTTTCGCAGTTTCACGGGTCAAATCGCTGTGTTATCCAGTTTTGGGCCTTTGGTATCTAAAAAAAAAAGCAGTTTGAGTGTGTCGCTCACTGTTCAGCCGCAAATATCTCTATTTAAAAAAGTGTGGTATACCCCAGTAAACAATAACTGTGGTTTTGCCATCCCACGGTAAAAAATCTCTATTATTCATGTTTTGGTATATTTTCCGTAAAGAAAACAGTAGTGTCTCCTGACTGTTGTGACACAAAAAAATATCTGTTGAAAATAGTCTTGTGTAGGCCCGACATCCCACTGAGATTTCGCAGTTCCACGGGTCAAATCGCTGTACTATCCAGTTTTGGGCCTTTGGTATCTAAAAAAAAAGCAGTTTGAGTGTGTCACTCACTGTTCAGCCGCAAATATCTCTATTTTAAAAAGTGTGGTATTCCCCAGTAAACAATAACTGTGGTTTTGCCATCCCACGGTAAAAAATCTCTATTATTCAGCTTATGGCAGTTTTTTCCGTAAAGAAAAACAGTAGTGACTCCTGACTGTTGTGACACAAAAATATATCTGTTGAAAATAGTCTTGTGTAGGCCCGACATCCCAGTGTGGTTTCGCAGTTCCACGGGTCTAATCGCTGTACTATCCAGTTTTGGGCCTTTGGTATCTAAAAAAAAAGCAGTTTGAGTGTGTCGCTCACTGTTCAGCCGTAAATATATCTATTTAAAAAAGTGTGGTATACCCCAGTAAACAATAACAGTGGTTTTGCCATCCCACGGTAAAAAATCTCTATTATTCAGGTTTTGCTTTATTTTCCGTTAAGAAAACAGTAGTGTCTCCTGACTGTTGTGACACAAAAATATATCTGTTGAAAATAGTCTTCTGTAGGCCCGACATCCCAGTGTGGTTTCGCAGTTCCACGGGTCAAATCGCTGTACTATCCAGTTTTGGGCCTTTGGTATCTAAAAAAAAAGCAGTTTGAGTGTGTCGCTCACTGTTCAGCTGCAAATATCTCTATTTAAAATAGTGTGGTATACCCCAGTAAACAATAACTGCGGTTTTGCCATCCCACGGTAAAAAATCTCTATTATTCAGCTTATGGCAGTTTTTTCCGTAAAGAAAAACAGTAGTGACTCCTGATTGTTGTGACACAAAAATATATCTGTTGAAAATAGTCTTGTGTAGGCCCAACATCCCAGTGTGGTTTTGCAGTTCCATGGGTCAAATCGCTGTACTATCCAGTTTTGGGCCTTTGGTATCTAAAAAAAAAACAGTTTGAGTGTGTCGCTCACTGTTCAGCCGTAAATATCTCTATTTAAAAAAGTGTGGTATACCCCAGTAAACAATAACAGTGGTTTTGCCATCCCATGGTAAAAAATCTCTACTATTCAGGTTTTGGTATATTTTCCGTAAAGAAAACAGTAGTGTCTCCTGACTGTTGTGACACAAAAATATATCTGTTGAAAATAGTCTTGTGTAGGCCCGACATCCCAGTGTGGTTTCGCAGTTCCACGGGTCAAATTGTTGTACTATCCAGTTTTGGGCCTTTGGTATCTAAAAAAAAAGCAGTTTGAGTGTGTCGCTCACTGTTCAGCCGCAAATATCTCTATTTAAAAAAAGTGTGGTATACCACAGTAAACAATAACTGTGGTTTTGCCATCCCACGGTAAAAAATCTCTATTATTCATGTTTTGGTATATTTTCCGTAAAGAAAAACAGTAGTGTCTCGTGACTGTTGTGACACAAAAATATATCTGTTGAAAATAGTCTTGTGTAGGCCCGACATCCCAGTGTGGTTTCGCAGTTCCATGGGTCAAATCGCTGTACTATCCAGTTTTGGGCCTTTGGTATCTTAAAAAAAAGCAGTTTGAGTGTGTCGCTCACTGTTCAGCCGCAAATATCTCTATTTAAAAAAGTGTGGTATACCCCAGTAAACAATAACTGTGGTTTTGCCATCCCACGGTAAAAAATCTCTATTATTCAGGTTTTGGTATATTTTCCGTAAAGAAAACAGTAGTGTCTCCTGACTGTTGTGACACAAAACTATATCTGTTGAAAATAGTCTTGTGTCGGCCCGACATCCCAGTGTGGTTTCGCAGTTCCATGGGTCAAATCGCTGTACTATCCAGTTTTGGGCCTTTGGTATCTAAAAAAAAAGCAGTTTGAGTGTGTCGCTCACTGTTCAGCCGCAAATATCTCTATTTAAAAAAGTGTGGTATACCACAGTAAACAATAACTGTGGTTTTGCCATCCCACGGTAAAAAATCTCTATTATTCATGTTTTGGTATATTTTCCGTAAAGAAAAACAGTAGTGTCTCCTGACTGTTGTGACACAAAAATATATCTGTTGAAAATAGTCTTCTGTAGTCCCGACATCCCAGTGTGGTTTCGCAGTTCCACGGGTCAAATCGCTGTACTATCCAGTTTTGGGCCTTTGGTATCTAAAAAAAAAGCAGTTTGAGTGTGTCGCTCACTGTTCAGCCGCAAATATCTCTATTTAAAAAAGTGTGGTATACCACAGTAAACAATAACTGTGGTTTTGCCATCCCACGGTAAAAAATCTCTATTATTCATGTTTTGGTATATTTTCCGTAAAGAAAAACAGTAGTGTCTCCTGACTGTTGTGACACAAAAATATATCTGTTGAAAATAGTCTTCTGTAGTCCCGACATCCCAGTGTGGTTTCGCAGTTCCACGGGTCAAATCGCTGTACTATCCAGTTTTGGGCCTTTGGTATCTAAAAAAAAAGCAGTTTGAGTGTGTCGCTCACTGTTCAGCCGCAGATATCTCTATTTAAAAAAGTGTGGTATACCCCAGTAAACAATAACTGTGGTTTTGCCATCCCACGGTGAAAAATCTTTATTATTAAGCTTTTGGTAGTTTTTTCCATAAAGAAAAACAGTAGTGTCTCCTGACTGTTGTGACACAAAAATATATCTGTTGAAAATAGTCTTCTGTAGGCCCGACATCCCAGTGTGGTTTCGCAGTTCCACGGGTCAAATCGCTGTACTATCCAGTTTTGGGCCTTTGGTATCTAAAAAAAAAGCAGTTTGAGTGTGTCGCTCACTGTTCAGCCGCAAATATCTCTATTTAAAAAGTGTGGTATACCCCAGTAAACAATAACAGTGGTTTTGCCATCCCACGGTAAAAAATCTCTATTATTCAGGTTTTGGTATATTTTCCGTAAAGAAAACAGTAGTGTCTCCTGACTGTTGTGACACAAAACTATATCTGTTGAAAATAGTCTTGTGTCGGCCCGACATCCCAGTGTGGTTTCGCAGTTCCATGGGTCAAATCGCTGTACTATCCAGTTTTGGGCCTTTGTTATCTAAAAAAAAAGCAGTTTGAGTGTGTCGCTCACTGTTCAGCCGCAAATATCTCTATTTAAAAAAGTGTGGTATACCACAGTAAACAATAACTGTGGTTTTGCCATCCCACGGTAAAAAATCTCTATTATTCATGTTTTGGTATATTTTCCGTAAAGAAAAACAGTAGTGTCTCCTGACTGTTGTGACACAAAAATATATCTGTTGAAAATAGTCTTCTGTAGTCCCGACATCCCAGTGTGGTTTCGCAGTTCCACGGGTCAAATCGCTGTACTATCCAGTTTTGGGCCTTTGGTATCTAAAAAAAAAGCAGTTTGAGTGTGTTGCTCACTGTTCAGCCGCAAATATCTCTATTTAAAAAAGTGTGGTATACCCCAGTAAACAATAACTGTGGTTTTGCCATCCCACGGTAAAAAATCTCTATTATTCAGCTTTTTGTAGTTTTTTCTGTAAAGAAAAACAGTAGTGTCTCCTGACTGTTGTGACACAAAAATATATCTGTTGAAAATAGTCTTGTTTAGGCCCGACATCCCAGTGTGGTTTCGCAGTTCCACGGGTCAAATTGCTGTACTATCCAGTTTTGGGCCTTTGGTATCTAAAAAAAAAGCAGTTTGAGTGTGTCGCTCACTGTTCAGCCGCAAATATCTCTATTTAAAAAAGTGTGGTATACCCCAGTAAACAATAACTGTGGTTTTGCCATCCCACGGTAAAAAATCTCTATTATTCAGCTTTTGGTAGTTTTTTCCGTAAAGAAAAACAGTAGTGACTCCTGATTGTTGTGACACAAAAATATATCTGTTGAAAATAGTCTTGTGTAGACCCGACATTCCAGTGTGGTTTCGCAGTTCCACGGGTCAAATCGCTGTACTATCCAGTTTTGGGCCTTTGGTATCTAAAAAAAAAAGCAGTTTGAGTGTGTCGCTCACTGTTCAGCCGCAAATATCTCTATTTAAAAAAGTGTGGTATACCCCAGTAAACAATAACTGTGGTTTTGCCATCCCACGGTAAAAAATCTCTATTATTCATGTTTTGGTATATTTTCCATAAAGAAAAACAGTAGTGTCTCCTGCCTGTTGTGACACAAAAATACATTTGTTGAAAAATTTCTTCTGTAGGCCCGACATCCCAGTGTGGTTTCGCAGTTCCACGGGTCAAATCGCTGTACTATCCAGTTTTGGGCCTTTGGTATCTAAAAAAAAAGCAGTTTGAGTGTGTCGCTCACTGTTCAGCCGCAAATATCTCTAATTAAAAGAGTGTGGTATACCCCAGTAAACAATAACTGTGGTTTCGCCATCCCACGGTAAAAAATCTCTATTATTCAGCTTTTTGTAGTTTTTTCCGTAAAGAAAAACAGTAGTGTCTCCTGACTGTTGTGACACAAAAATATATCTGTTGAAAATAGTCTTGTTTAGGCCCGACATCCCAGTGTGGTTTCGCAGTTCCACGGGTCAAATCGCTGTACTATCCAGTTTTGGGCCTTTGGTATCTAAAAAAAAGCAGTTTGAGTGTGTCGCTCACTGTTCAGCTGCAAATATCTCTATTTAAAATAGTGTGGTATACCCCAGTAAACAATAGCTGTGGTTTTGCCATCCCACGTTAAAAAATCCCTATTATTCAGCTTTTGGTAGTTTTTTCCGTAAAGAAAAACAGTAGTGTCTCCTGACTGTTGTGACACAAAAATATATCTGTTGAAAATAGTCTTGTTTAGACCCGACATCCCAGTGTGGTTTCACAGTTCCACGGGTCAAATCGCTGTACTATCCAGTTTTGGGCCTTTGGTATCTAAAAAAAAAGCAGTTTGAGTGTGTCGCTCACTGTTCAGCTGCAAATATCTCTATTTAATATAGTGTGGTATACCCCAGTAAACAATAGCTGTGGTTTTGCCATCCCACGTTAAAAATCCCTATTATTCAGCTTTTGTAGTTTTTTCCGTAAAGAAAAAGAGTAGTGTCTCATGACTGTTGTGACACAAAAATATATCTGTTGAAAATAGTCTTGTTTAGGCCCGACATCCCAGTGTGGTTTCGCAGTTCCACAGGTCAAATCGCTGTACTATCCAGTTTTGGGCCTTTGGTATCTAAAAAAAAAAGCAGTTTGAGTGCGTCACTCACTGTTCAGCCGCAAATATCTCTATTTAAAAAAGTGTGGTATACCCCAGTAAACAATAACTGTGGTTTTGCCATCCCACGGTAAAAAATCTCTATTATTCATGTTTTGGTATATTTTCCGTGAAGAAAAACAGTAGTGTCTCCTGACTGTTGTGACACAAAAATATATTTGTTGAAAATAGTCTTCTGTAGGCCCGACATCCCAGTGTGGTTTCGCAGTTCCACGGGTCAAATCGCTGTACTATCCAGTTTTGGGCCTTTGGTATCTAAAAAAAAAGCAGTTTGAGTGTGTCGCTCACTGTTCAGCCGCAAATATCTCTAATTAAAAAAGTGTGGTATACCCCAGTAAACAATAACTGTGGTTTTGCCATCCCACGGTAAAAAATCTCTATTATTCAGCTTTTTGTAGTTTTTTCCGTAAAGAAAAACAGTAGTGTCTCCTGACTGTTGTGACACAAAAATATATCTGTTGAAAATAGTCTTGTTTAGGCCCGACATCCCAGTGTGGTTTCGCAGTTCCACGGGTCAAATCGCTGTACTATCCAGTTTTGGGCCTTTGGTATCTAAAAAAAAGCAGTTTGAGTGTGTCGCTCACTGTTCAGCTGCAAATATCTCTATTTAAAATAGTGTGGTATACCCCAGTAAACAATAGCTGTGGTTTTGCCATCCCACGTTAAAAAATCCCTATTATTCAGCTTTTGGTAGTTTTTTCCGTAAAGAAAAACAGTAGTGTCTCCTGACTGTTGTGACACAAAAATATATCTGTTGAAAATAGTCTTGTTTAGACCCGACATCCCAGTGTGGTTTCACAGTTCCACGGGTCAAATCGCTGTACTATCCAGTTTTGGGCCTTTGGTATCTAAAAAAAAAGCAGTTTGAGTGTGTCGCTCACTGTTCAGCTACAAATATCTCTATTTAATATAGTGTGGTATACCCCAGTAAACAATAGCTGTGGTTTTGCCATCCCACGTTAAAAATCCCTATTATTCAGCTTTTGGTAGTTTTTTCCGTAAAGAAAAAGAGTAGTGTCTCATGACTGTTGTGACACAAAAATATATCTGTTGAAAATAGTCTTGTTTAGGCCCGACATCCCAGTGTGGTTTCACAGTTCCACGGGTCAAATCACTGTACTATCCAGTTTTGGGCCTTTGGTATCTAAAAAAAAAAGCAGTTTGAGTGCGTCACTCACTGTTCAGCCGCAAATATCTCTATTTAAAAAAGTGTGGTATACCCCAGTAAACAATAACTGTGGTTTTGCCATCCCACGGTAAAAATCTATATTACTCAGCTTTTTGTATTTTTTTCCGTAAAGAAAAACAGTAGTGTCTCCTGACTGTTGTGACACAAAAATATATCTGTTGAAAATAGTATTGTGTAGGCCCGACATCCCAGTGTGGTTTTGCAGTTCCATGGGTCAAATCGCTGTACTATCCAGTTTTGGGCCTTTGGTATCTAAAAAAAAAGCAGTTTGAGTGTGTCGCTCACTGTTCAGCCGCAAATCTATATATTTAAAAAAGTGTGGTATACCCCAGTAAACAATAACTGTGGTTTTGCCATCCCAAGGTAAAAAATCTCTATTATTCAGGTTTTGGAATATTTTCCGTAAAGAAAAACAATAGTGTCTCCTGACTGTTGTGACACAAAAATATATCTGTTGAAAATAGTCTTGTGTAGGCCCGACATCCCAGTGTGGCTTCACAGTTCCACGGGTCTAATCGCTGTACTATCCAGTTTTGGGCCTTTGGTATCTAAAAAAAAAGCAGTTTGAGTGTGTCGCTCACTGTTGAGCCGCAAATATCTCTATTTAAAAAAGTGTGGTATACCCCAGTAAACAATAACAGTGGTTTTGCCATCCCACGGTAAAAAATCTCTATTATTCAGGTTTTGGTATATTTTCCGTAAAGAAAACATTAGTGTCTCCTGACTGTTGTGACACAAAAATATATCTGTTGAAAATAGTCTTGTGTAGGCCCGACATCCCAGTGAGATTTCGCAGTTCCATGGGTCAAATCGCTGTACTATCCAGTTTTGGGCCTTTGGTATCTAAAAAAAAAAGCAGTTTGAGCGTGTCACTCACTGTTCAGCCGCAAATATCTCTATTTAAAAAAGTGTGGAATACCCCAGTAAACAATAACTGTGGTTTTGCCATCCCACGGTAAAAAATCTCTATTATTCAGCTTATAGCAGTTTTTTCCGTAAAGAAAAACACTAGTGTCTCCTGACTGTTGTGACACAAAAATATATCTGTTGAAAATAGTCTTGTTTAGGCCCGACATCCCAGTGTTGTTTCGCAGTTCCACGGGTCAAATCGCTGTACTATCCAGTTTTGGGCCTTTGGTATCTAAAAAAAAAGCAGTTTGAGTGTGTCGCTCACTGTTCAGCCGCAAATATCTCTATTTAAAAAAAGTGTGGTATACCACAGTAAACAATAACTGTGGTTTTGCCATCCCACGGTAAAAAATCTCTATTATTAATGTTTTGGTATATTTTCCGTAAAGAAAAACAGTAGTGTCTCCTGACTGTTGTGACACAAAAATACATCTGTTGAAAATAGTCTTCTGTAGGCCCGACATCCCAGTGTGGTTTCGCAGTTCCACGGGTCAAATCGCTGTACTATCCAGTTTTGGGCCTTTGGTATCTAAAAAAAAAGCAGTTTGAGTGTGTCGCTCACTGTTCAGCCGCAAATATCTCTATTTAAAAAAGTGTGGTATACCCCAGTAAACAATAACTGTGGTTTTGCCATCCCACGGTAAAAAATCTCTATTATTCAGCTTTTTGTAGTTTTTTCCGTAAAGAAAAACAGTAGTGTCTCCTGACTGTTGTGACACAAAAATATATCTGTTGAAAATAGTCTTGCTTAGGCCCGACATCCCAGTGTGATTTCGCAGTTCCACGGGTCAAATCGCTGTACTATCCAGTTTTGAGCCTTTGGTATCTAAAAAAAAAGCAGTTTGAGTGTGTCGCTCACTGTTCAGCCGCAAATATCTCTATTTAAAAAAGTGTGGTATACCCCAGTAAACAATAACTGTGGTTTTGCCATCCCACGGTAAAAAATCTCTATTATTCAGCTTTTGGTAGTTTTTTCCGTAAAGAAAAACAGTAGTGACTCCTGATTGTTGTGACACAAAAATATATCTGTTGAAAATAGTCTTGTGTAGACCCGACATTCCAGTGTGGTTTCGCAGTTCCACGGGTCAAATCGCTGTACTATCCAGTTTTGGGCCTTTGGTATCTAAAAAAAAAAGCAGTTTGAGTGTGTCGCTCACTGTTCAGCCGCAAATATCTCTATTTAAAAAAGTGTGGTATACCCCAGTAAACAATAACTGTGGTTTTGCCATCCCACGGTAAAAAATCTCTATTATTCAGTTTTTTGTATTTTTTTCCGTAAAGAAAAACAGTAGTGTCTCCTGACTGTTGTGACACAAATATATATCTGTTGAAAATAGTCTTGTTTAGGCCCGACATCCCAGTGTGGTTTCGCAGTTCCACGGGTCAAATCGCTGTACTATCCAGTTTTGGGCCTTTGGTATCTAAAAAAAAGCAGTTTGAGTGTGTCGCTCACTGTTCAGCTGCAAATATCTCTATTTAAAATAGTGTGGTATACCCCAGTAAACAATAGCTGTGGTTTTGCCATCCCACGTTAAAAAATCCCTATCATTCAGCTTTTGGTAGTTTTTTCCGTAAAGAAAAACAGTAGTGTCTCCTGACTGTTGTGACACAAAAATATATCTGTTGAAAATAGTCTTGTTTAGACCCGACATCCCAGTGTGGTTTCGCAGTTCCACGGGTCAAATCGCTGTACTATCCAGTTTTGGGCCTTTGGTATCTAAAAAAAAAGCAGTTTGAGTGTGTCGCTCACTGCTCAGCTGCAAATATCTCTATTTAATATAGTGTGGTATACCCCAGTAAACAATAGCTGTGGTTTTGCCATCCCACGTTAAAAATCCCTATTATTCAGCTTTTGGTAGTTTTTTCCGTAAAGAAAAAGAGTAGTGTCTCATGACTGTTGTGACACAAAAATATATCTGTTGAAAATAGTCTTGTTTAGGCCCGACATCCCAGTGTGGTTTCGCAGTTCCACTGGTCAAATCGCTGTACTATCCAGTTTTGGGCCTTTGGTATCTAAAAAAAAAGCAGTTTGAGTGTGTCGCTCACTGTTCAGCCGCAAATATCTCTATTTAAAAAAGTGTGGTATACCCCAGTAAACAATAACTGTGGTTTTGCCATCCCACGGTAAAAAATCTCTATTATTCAGCTTTTTGTAGTTTTTTCCGTAAAGAAAAACAGTAGTGTCTCCTGACTGTTGTGACACAAAAATATATCTGTTGAAAATAGTCTTGCTTAGGCCCGACATCCCATTGTGGTTTCGCAGTTCCACGGGTCAAATCGCTGTACTATCCAGTTTTGGGCCTTTGGTATCTAAAAAAAAAGCAGTTTGAGTGTGTCGCTCACTGTTCAGCTGCAAATATCTCTATTTAAAATAGTGTGGTATACCCCAGTAAACAATAGCTGTGGTTTTGCCATCCCACGTTAAAAAATCCCTATTATTCAGCTTTTGGTAGTTTTTTCCGTAAAGAAAAACAGTAGTGTCTCCTGTCTGTTGTGACACAAAAATATATCTGTTGAAAATAGTCTTGTGTAGGCCCGACATCCCAGTGTTATTTCGCAGTTCCACGGGTCAAATCGCTGTACTATCCAGTTTTGGGCCTTTGGTATCTAAAAAAAAAGCAGTTTGAGTGTGTCGCTCACTGTTCAGCCGCAAATATCTCTATTTAAAAAAGTGTGGTATACCCCAGTAAACAATAACTGTGGTTTTGCCATCCCACGGTAAAAAATCTCTATTATTCAGCTTTTGGTAGTTTTTTCCATAAAGAAAAACAGTAGTGACTCCTGATTGTTGTGACACAAAAATATATCTGTTGAAAATAGTCTTGTGTAGACCCGACATTCCAGTGTGGTTTCGCAGTTCCACGGGTCAAATCGCTGTACTATCCAGTTTTGGGCCTTTGGTATCTAAAAAAAAAAGCAGTTTGAGTGTGTCGCTCACTGTTCAGCCGCAAATATCTCTATTTAAAAAAGTGTGGTATACCCCAGTAAACAATAACTGTGGTTTTGCCATCCCACGGTAAAAAATCTCTATTATTCATGTTTTGGTATATTTTCCGTAAAGAAAAACAGTAGTGTCTCCTGACTGTTGTGACACAAAAATATATCTGTTGAAAATAGTCTTCTGTAGGCCCGACATCCCAGTGTGGTTTCGCAGTTCCACGGATCAAATCGCTGTACTATCCAGTTTTGGGCCTTTGGTATCTAAAAAAAAAGCAGTTTGAGTGTGTCGCTCACTGTTCAGCCGCAAATATCTCTATTTAAAAAAGTGTGGTATACCCCAGTAAACAATAACTGTGGTTTTGCCATCCCACGGTAAAAAATCTCTATTATTCAGCTTTTTGTAGTTTTTTCCGTAAAGAAAAACAGTAGTGTCTCCTGACTGTTGTGACACAAAAATATATCTGTTGAAAATAGTCTTGTTTAGGCCCGACATCCCAGTGTGGTTTCGCAGTTCCACGGGTCAAATCGCTGTACTATCCAGTTTTGGGCCTTTGGTATCTAAAAAAAAGCAGTTTGAGTGTGTCGCTCACTGTTCAGCTGCAAATATCTCTATTTAAAATAGTGTGGTATACCCCAGTAAACAATAGCTGTGGTTTTGCCATCCCACGTTAAAAATCCCTATTATTCAGCTTTTGGTAGTTTTTTCCGTAAAGAAAAAGAGTAGTGTCTCATGACTGTTGTGACACAAAAATATATCTGTTGAAAATAGTCTTGTTTAGGCCCGACATCCCAGTGTGGTTTCGCAGTTCCATGGGTCAAATCGCTGTACTATCCAGTTTTGGGCCTTTGGTATCTAAAAAAAAAAGCAGTTTGAGTGCATCACTCACTGTTCAGCCGCAAATATCTCTATTTAAAAAAGTGTGGTATACCCCAGTAAACAATAACTGTGGTTTTGCCATCCCACGGTAAAAAATCTCTATTATTCAGGATTTGGTATATTTTCCGTAAAGAAAAACAGTAGTGTCTCCTGACTGTTGTGACACAAAAATATATCTGTTGAAAACAGTCTTGTGTAGGCCCGACATCCCAGTGTGGTTTTGCAGTTCCATGGGTCAAATCGCTGTACTATCCAGTTTTGGGCCTTTGGTATCTAACAAAAAAGCAGTTTGAGTGTGTCGCTCACTGTTCAGCCGCAAATATCTCTATTTAAAAAAGTGTGGTATACCCCAGTAAACAATAACAGTGGTTTTGCCATCCCATGGTAAAAAATCTCTACTATTCAGGTTTTGGTATATTTTCCGTAAAGAAAAACAGTAGTGTCTCCTGACTGTTGTGACACAAAAATATATCTGTTGAAAACAGTCTTGTGTAGGCCCGACATCCCAGTGAGATTTCGTAGTTCCACGGGTCAAATCGCTGTACTATCCAGTTTTGGGCCTTTGGTATCTAAAAAAAAAGCAGTTTGAGTGTGTCACTCACTGTTCAGCCGCAAATATCTCTATTTAAAAAAGTGTGGTATACCCCAGTAAACAATAACTGTGGTTTTGCCATCCCACGGTAAAAAATCTCTATTATTCAGCTTATGGCAGTTTTTTCCGTAAAGAAAAACAGTAGTGTCTCCTGACTGTTGTGACACAAAAATATATCTGCTGAAAATAGTCTTCTGTAGACCCGACATCCCAGTGTGGTTTCGCAGTTCCACGGGTCAAATCGCTGTACTATCCAGTTTTGGGCCTTTGGTATCTAAAAAAAAAGCAGTTTGAGTGTGTCGCTCACTGTTCAGCCGCAAATATCTCTATTTAAAAAAGTGTGGTATACCCCAGTAAACAATAACTGTGGTTTTGCCATCCCACGGTAAAAAATCTCTATTATTCAGCTTTTTGTAGTTTTTTCCGTAAAGAAAAACAGTAGTGTCTCCTGACTGTTGTGACACAAAAATATATCTGTTGAAAATAGTCTTGTTTAGGCCCGACATCCCAGTGTGGTTTCGCAGTTCCACGGGTCAAATCGCTGTACTATCCAGTTTTGAGCCTTTGGTATCTAAAAAAAAAGCAGTTTGAGTGTGTCGCTCACTGTTCAGCCGCAAATATCTCTATTTAAAAAAGTGTGGTATACCCCAGTAAACAATAACTGTGGTTTTGCCATCCCACGGTAAAAATCTATATTACTCAGCTTTTTGTAGTTTTTTCCGTAAAGAAAAACAGTAGTGTCTCCTGACTGTTGTGACACAAAAATATATCTGTTGAAAATAGTCTTGTGTAGGCCCGACATCCCAGTGTGGTTTTGCAGTTCCATGGGTCAAATCGCTGTACTATCCAGTTTTGGGCCTTTGGTATCTAAAAAAAAAGCAGTTTGAGTGTGTCGCTCACTGTTCAGCCGCAAATCTATATATTTAAAAAAGTGTGGTATACCCCAGTAAACAATAACTGTGGTTTTGCCATCCCAAGGTAAAAAATCTCTATTATTCAGGTTTTGAATATTTTCCGTAAAGAAAAACAATAGTGTCTCCTGACTGTTGTGACACAAAAATATATCTGTTGAAAATAGTCTTGTGTAGGCCCGACATCCCAGTGTGGCTTCACAGTTCCACGGGTCTAATCGCTGTACTATCCAGTTTTGGGCCTTTGGTATCTAAAAAAAAAGCAGTTTGAGTGTGTCGCTCACTGTTGAGCCGCAAATATCTCTATTTAAAAAAGTGTGGTATACCCCAGTAAACAATAACAGTGGTTTTGCCATCCCACGGTAAAAAATCTCTATTATTCAGGTTTTGGTATATTTTCCGTAAAGAAAACAGTAGTGTCTCCTGACTGTTGTGACACAAAAATATATCTGTTGAAAATAGTCTTGTGTAGGCCCGACATCCCAGTGAGATTTCGCAGTTCCATGGGTCAAATTGCTGTACTATCCAGTTTTGGGCCTTTGGTATCTAAAAAAAAAGCAGTTTGAGCGTGTCACTCACTGTTCAGCCGCAAATATCTCTATTTAAAAAAGTGTGGAATACCCCAGTAAACAATAACTGTGGTTTTGCCATCCCACGGTAAAAAATCTCTATTATTCAGCTTATGGCAGTTTTTTTCCGTAAAGAAAAACAGTAGTGTCTCCTGACTGTTGTGACACAAAAATATATCTGTTGAAAATAGTCTTGTTTAGGCCCGACATCCCAGTGTGGTTTCGCAGTTCCACGGGTCAAATCGCTGTACTATCCAGTTTTGGGCCTTTGGTATCTAAAAAAAAGCAGTTTGAATGTGTCACTCACTGTTCAGCTGCAAATATCTCTATTTAAAATAGTGTGGTATACCCCAGTAAACAATAGCTGTGGTTTTGCCATCCCCCGTTAAAAAATCCCTATTATTCAGCTTTTGGTAGTTTTTTCCGTAAAGAAAAACAGTAGTGTCTCCTGACTGTTGTGACACAAAAATATATCTGTTGAAAATAGTCTTGTGTAGGCCCGACATCCCAGTGTGGTTTCGCAGTTCCACGGTTCAAATCGCTGTACTATCCAGTTTTGGGCCTTTGGTATCTAAAAAAAAAGCAGTTTGAGTGTGTCGCTCACTGTTCAGCCGCAAATATCTCTATTTAAAAAAGTGTGGTATACCCCAGTAAACAATAACTGTGGTTTTGCCATCCCACGGTAAAAGATCTCTATTATTCAGCTTTTGGTAGTTTTTTCTGTAAAGAAAAACAGTAGTGACTCCTGATTGTTGTGACACAAAAATATATCTGTTGAAAATAGTCTTGTGTAGACCCGACATTCCAGTGTGGTTTCGCAGTTCCACGGGTCAAATCGCTGTACTATCCAGTTTTGGGCCTTTGGTATCTAAAAAAAAAAGCAGTTTGAGTGTGTCGCTCACTGTTCAGCCGCAAATATCTCTATTTAAAAAAGTGTGGTATACCCCAGTAAACAATAACTGTGGTTTTGCCATCCCACGGTAAAAAATCTCTATTATTCATGTTTTGGTATATTTTCCGTAAAGAAAAACAGTAGTGTCTCCTGACTGTTGTGACACAAAAATATATCTGTTGAAAATAGTCTTCTGTAGGCCCGACATCCCAGTGTGGTTTCGCAGTTCCACGGGTCAAATCGCTGTACTATCCAGTTTTGGGCCTTTGGTATCTAAAAAAAAGCAGTTTGAGTGTGTCGCTCACTGTTCAGCTGCAAATATCTCTATTTAAAATAGTGTGGTATACCCCAGTAAACAATAGCTGTGGTTTTGCCATCCCACGTTAAAAAATCCCTAATATTCTGCTTTTGGTAGTTTTTTCCGTAAAGAAAAACAGTAGTGTCTCCTGACTGTTGTGACACAAAAATATATCTGTTGAAAATAGTCTTGTTTAGACCCGACATCCCAGTGTGGTTTCGCAGTTCCACGGGTCAAATCGCTGTACTATCCAGTTTTGGGCCTTTGGTATCTAAAAAAAAAGCAGTTTGAGTGTGTCGCTCACTGTTCAGCTGCAAATATCTCTATTTAATACAGTGTGGTATACCCCAGTAAACAATAGCTGTGGTTTTGCCATCCCACGTTAAAAATCCCTATTATTCAGCTTTTGGTAGTTTTTTCCGTAAAGAAAAAGAGTAGTGTCTCATGACTGTTGTGACACAAAAATATATCTGTTGAAAATAGTCTTGTTTAGGCCCGACATCCCAGTGTGGTTTCGCAGTTCCACGGGTCAAATCGCTGTACTATCCAGTTTTGGGCCTTTGGTATCTAAAAAAAAAAGCAGTTTGAGTGCATCACTCACTGTTCAGCCGCAAATATCTCTATTTAAAAAAGTGTGGTATACCCCAGTAAACAATAACTGTGGTTTTGCCATCCCACGGTAAAAAATCTCTATTATTCAGGATTTGGTATATTTTCCGTAAAGAAAAACAGTAGTGTCTCCTGACTGTTGTGACACAAAAATATATCTGTTGAAAATAGTCTTGTGTAGGCCCGACATCCCAGTGTGGTTTTGCAGTTCCATGGGTCAAATCGCTGTACTATCCACTTTTGGGCCTTTGGTATCTAACAAAAAAGCAGTTTGAGTGTGTCGCTCACTGTTCAGCCGCAAATATCTCTATTTAAAAAAGTGTGGTATACCCCAGTAAACAATAACAGTGGTTTTGCCATCCCATGGTAAAAAATCTCTACTATTCAGGTTTTGGTATATTTTCCGTAAAGAAAAACAGTAGTGTCTCCTGACTGTTGTGACACAAAAATATATCTGTTGAAAATAGTCTTGTGTAGGCCCGACATCCCAGTGTGGTTTCGCAGTTCCACGGGTCTAATCGCTGTACTATCCAGTTTTGGGCCTTTGGTATCTAAAAAAAAAGCAGTTTGAGTGTGTTGCTCACGGTTCAGCCGCAAATATCTCTATTTAAAAAAGTGTGGTATACCCCAGTAAACAATAACTGTGGTTTTGCCATCCCACGGTAAAAAATCTCTATTATTCAGCTTATGGCAGTTTTTTCCGTAAAGAAAAACAGTAGTGTCTCCTGACTGTTGTGACACAAAAATATATCTGCTGAAAATAGTCTTCTGTAGGCCCGACATCCCAGTGTGGTTTCGCAGTTCCACGGGTCAAATCGCTGTACTATCCAGTTTTGGGCCTTTGGTATCTAAAAAACAAGCAGTTTGAGTGTGTCGCTCACTGTTCAGCCGCAAATATCTCTATTTAAAAAAGTGTGGTATACCCCAGTAAACAATAACTGTGGTTTTGCCATCCCACGGTAAAAAATCTCTATTATTCAGCTTTTTGTAGTTTTTTCCGTAAAGAAAAACAGTAGTGTCTCCTGACTGTTGTGACACAAAAATATATCTGTTGAAAATTGTCTTGTTTAGGCCCGACATCCCAGTGTGGTTTCGCAGTTCCACGGGTCAAATCGCTGTACTATCCAGTTTTGAGCCTTTGGTATCTAAAAAAAAAGCAGTTTGAGTGTGTCGCTCACTGTTCAGCCGCAAATATCTCTATTTAAAAAAGTGTGGTATACCCCAGTAAACAATAACTGTGGTTTTGCCATCCCACGGTAAAAATCTATATTACTCAGCTTTTTGTAGTTTTTTCCGTAAAGAAAAACAGTAGTGTCTCCTGACTGTTGTGACACAAAAATATATCTGTTGAAAATAGTCTTGTGTAGGCCCGACATCCCAGTGTGGTTTTGCAGTTCCATGGGTCAAATCGCTGTACTATCCAGTTTTGGGCCTTTGGTATCTAAAAAAAAAGCAGTTTGAGTGTGTCGCTCACTGTTCAGCCGCAAATCTATATATTTAAAAAAGTGTGGTATACCCCAGTAAACAATAACTGTGGTTTTGCCATCCCAAGGTAAAAAATCTCTATTATTCAGGTTTTGAATATTTTCCGTAAAGAAAAACAATAGTGTCTCCTGACTGTTGTGACACAAAAATATATCTGTTGAAAATAGTCTTGTGTAGGCCCGACATCCCAGTGTGGCTTCACAGTTCCACGGGTCTAATCGCTGTACTATCCAGTTTTGGGCCTTTGGTATCTAAAAAAAAAGCAGTTTGAGTGTGTCGCTCACTGTTGAGCCGCAAATATCTCTATTTAAAAAAGTGTGGTATACCCCAGTAAACAATAACAGTGGTTTTGCCATCCCACGGTAAAAAATCTCTATTATTCAGGTTTTGGTATATTTTCCGTAAAGAAAACAGTAGTGTCTCCTGACTGTTGTGACACAAAAATATATCTGTTGAAAATAGTCTTGTGTAGGCCCGACATCCCAGTGAGATTTCGCAGTTCCATGGGTCAAATTGCTGTACTATCCAGTTTTGGGCCTTTGGTATCTAAAAAAAAAGCAGTTTGAGCGTGTCACTCACTGTTCAGCCGCAAATATCTCTATTTAAAAAAGTGTGGAATACCCCAGTAAACAATAACTGTGGTTTTGCCATCCCACGGTAAAAAATCTCTATTATTCAGCTTATGGCAGTTTTTTCCGTAAAGAAAAACAGTAGTGTCTCCTGACTGTTGTGACACAAAAATATATCTGTTGAAAATAGTCTTGTTTAGGCCCGACATCCCAGTGTGGTTTCGCAGTTCCACGGGTCAAATCGCTGTACTATCCAGTTTTGGGCCTTTGGTATCTAAAAAAAAAGCAGTTTGAGTGTGTCGCTCACTGTTCAGCTGCAAATATCTCTATTTAAAATAGTGTGGTATACCCCAGTAAACAATAGCTGTGGTTTTGCCATCCCCCGTTAAAAAATCCCTATTATTCAGCTTTTGGTAGTTTTTTCCGTAAAGAAAAACAGTAGTGTCTCCTGACTGTTGTGACACAAAAATATAGCTGTTGAAAATAGTCTTGTGTAGGCCCGACATCCCAGTGTGGTTTCGCAGTTCCACGGTTCAAATCGCTGTACTATCCAGTTTTGGGCCTTTGGTATCTAAAAAAAAAGCAGTTTGAGTGTGTCGCTCACTGTTCAGCCGCAAATATCTCTATTTAAAAAAGTGTGGTATACCCCAGTAAACAATAACTGTGGTTTTGCCATCCCACGGTAAAAAATCTCTATTATTCAGCTTTTGGTAGTTTTTTCCGTAAAGAAAAACAGTAGTGACTCCTGATTGTTGTGACACAAAAATATATCTGTTGAAAATAGTCTTGTGTAGACCGGACATTCCAGTGTGGTTTCGCAGTTCCACGGGTCAAATCGCTGTACTATCCAGTTTTGGGCCTTTGGTATCTAAAAAAAAAAGCAGTTTGAGTGTGTCGCTCACTGTTCAGCCGCAAATATCTCTATTTAAAAAAGTGTGGTATATGTTAGAACCTTGCTGTTAGGTTTTTTTTCCTTTGCTGGTCACATGACCTTGTTGGCCTATTTAATCCTGCTCCGCCCTTCTGGCTTTGCTGGACTTCATTGTATATCTACTTTCTAGCTAGCCTGTGCTCTGTATCTAACTCTGTTAGTTTGCTTGGTCTACGGACCTCTATGTTCTATCTATTTTGTTTGTTCGTCTGTCTGCTACTATTTCTGTTAGGAGGTGTCCCATATTCCTCCCAGTCCTTAGTACTTGTAGGGATTCCCTCCTCACATCTATAGGTCTCCGTACAGACTAGATTAGGACTTTAGCAGGTCTGATCGCAGGATCAGGTTCCCTGTTACATCGTAGGGATTCAGCTGAGTCTTATAGTAGGGACAGATCTCCTCTCTTTCCTTAGCTTTGGTAGCAGAACATAACAGTAAGTCCAGCCTGCAAATTCTCTAAGGAAAGATTTTTTTTTTTTTTTGTTCCATCATGGTGTCGGTTCAGGATTTGGCTAAACACCTGCAGGGACTCTCTCTGGAAGTGGCCGAGCTCCGTCAGCACGTGAGTAACTGTCCTGGAGCATATTTCTTGGAGCCTAAGGTATGTTTGCCGGATTTATTTTTTGGTGAACATCAAGAATTTTTTTCATTTAAAAATGCTTGCTTATTGTATTTTCGTTTGAGACCCAAGTCCTCTGGGGATGAATCCCAGCGCGTAGGGTTCATAATGTCACTTTTGCGCAAAGAGCCTCAGGAGTGGACCTTTTCTTTGCAACCTAGTGATACATGCTTCAGATCAGTGGATAGTTTTTTTTCTGCTTTAGGACTATTATATGATGATCCTGACTGTGTGGCATCAGCTGAGACTGAGTTGAGACGTTTAAAACAAGGATCAGGTAATGTCGAAAAATATTGTACTCATTTTCGTCGTTGGTCCACTCAAACAGGGTGGAACGATTCTGCTCTGAAAAGTCTATTTCTTGCTGGGCTCAGTGAAAGGGTTAAAGACCTGCTAATTGCTTATCCTACACCTGAGGATTTGCAACAGGCTATGCAATTAGCTATACGGGTGGATAGAAGACTGCGTGCTAGGGTTAATGAGAGCAAATCCTCTGCTATGTCAGTTTCTGGTTATGATAATGTGTGTACTAACAGTGGTGAACCGATGGAGATTGGATCGGTGGCACCTCGCTCTCAAGAAAAAGACCGTCGTTTTTCAGAAGGCTTGTGTTTCTATTGCGGAAAATCTGGTCATTTGATTAAAGGCTGTGAGCTTCGTATGAAGAAAGAAAAAAAAATGGTCAGTCACGCCCGTATTGCCTGTTTAAATTCCAAGGGTATATTTTTAGCTGCTTCCACGATTGCTCAGGAAAAATTAATGGAATTTCGGGTGTTTGTTGATTGCGGGTCTACACTGAATGTAATTGATGGGGGATTCGTGGAAAATCTCAATTTAAAACCTGAACCTTTATCATCCCCCATTGCTGTGGTTTCTGTGGATGGCTCCCCTTTGAAGAATATTACTCTCAAGGTCAGTGAATTTCCTCTCACTATTAATGGTGTTCACCATGAGAAATTGGATTTGGTAGTGTTGAATAACTTGCCTTCTCCAGTAATATTGGGTTTGCCCTGGTTAAAATTTCACAATCCTGTACTGGATTGGTCTACCAGTGAAATTAAATCCTGGAGCCATAAATGTTATGACAAGTGTTGTAACGGGCGTATTGCAGCTTTGGATAGGGGAGAATTGCCTGTTCCTATTCAGGATTTTTGGAGAGTTTTTTCTGAGAAGGAATCGCAGGTTTTGCCTCCCCATAGAGACTATGATTGTTCTATTGAATTTGTCCCTGGAGCGACTCTTCCTAAAAGTCGTTTATTTAACCTTACCATTCCTGAGAGGAAGGCTTTGGAGGAATACATACAGACAAGTTTGGCCGCCGGTCACATTAGGCCCTCTAAGTCTCCTGTGGCGGTTGGATTTTTTTTTGTAAAAAAAAAGGACGGCGGTTTACGTCCTTGTCTGGATTTTCGTGAGATTAACAAAATTACGGTACGCAATCCTTACCCAATGCCATTGATTCCTGATCTGTTTAACCAGTTATTGGGGGCCAAGTGGTTCTCTAAAATTGACCTTAAGGGGGCATACAATCTGTTGCGCATGAAGGAGGGTGATGAATGGAAGACTGCTTTTAACACTCCTGTGGGTCATTTTGAGAATCTGGTTATGCCTTTTGGTCTTACTAATGCTCCTGCATTTTTTCAGAATCTGATTAATGACATCCTTAGACCTTTGATCGGTAAAAATGTGGTTGTGTATTTGGATGACATTTTGATTTATTCGCCAGATCTGGAGTCTCATTGGCGGAGCGTGCGTAAGGTATTACAGTTATTAATGGACAATTCGCTTTTTGCTAAGCTGGAGAAATGTGAGTTCGCTGTACAGAGAATTAGTTTTTTGGGCTACATTATCTCCAGCAAAGGTTTTGAGATGGATCCGGTTAAGGTTCAGGCTGTGCAGGAATGGCCTAGGCCTATTGGTTTGAAATCGATACAGAGGTTTTTGGGTTTCGCCAATTACTACAGAAAATTCATAAAAAATTTTTCTAGTATTGTCAAACCTCTGACTGATCTCACCAGGAAAGGTGCTGATGCGGTTCAGTGGTCTTCTGAGGCCATTGAAGCTTTTGTGTATCTCAAGGAGAGGTTCACCTCTGCTCCCATCCTTATGCAGCCTGATGTTACTAGGCCGTTTTTGGTTGAGGTTGATGCTTCCTCTGTGGGGGTTGGCGCAGTATTGTCTCAGGATAACGGGGATGGATTACATCCCTGTGCCTTTTTTTCAAAAAAATTTTCGGAGACTGAACTGAATTACGATATTGGTAATCGGGAATTATTGGCTATTAAACTCGCATTTGAACACTGGCGCCACTTCTTGGAAGGTGCGGAATTTCCCGTTCAGGTTCTTACGGATCATAAAAATCTGATATATCTTGATGCTGCCAAGCGCCTGAATGCCCGTCAGGCTAGGTGGGCACTGTTTTTCTCGCGGTTTAATTTCTCCGTTACTTACATCCCTGGTACTAAGAATGTTAAGGCGGATGCCTTGTCTCGCAGTTTTTCTCCCATAGTCGGTGCTGAGAAAGAGGAAAACATTTTACAAGAAGGTGTTGTGATAGCTGCTTTAGACTCCGTTTTGGAAGATGAGATTCTTAAAGCTCAGGAGAATGCCCCATCTAACACTCCTCATGGGAGGTTGTTTGTGCCTGGGACCTTTAGGAGAGATTTGTTTGTTGAGTGTCACGAATCTCGGTTGGCAGGTCATCCCGGAATCTCTGAGACCAAGAGACTGGTGGGTCGCAGTTTTTGGTGGCCTGGATGGCAGAAGGAAGTCATTAAGTGGGTGCGCCAATGTACTATATGTGCTAGATCTAAGTCCTCACATACTCCTGCTGCGGGGTTGCTTTGTCCTTTGGAGGTCCCCAGTGCTCCTTGGACACATTTGGCTATGGACTTTATAACTGACCTTCCCTCCTCTGAGGGTTTTACTGTCATCTGGGTGGTCGTGGACCGTTTTAGCAAGATGTGTCACTTGGTTCCCTTCGTCAAACTGCCCTGGGCTAAAACTCTCGCTAAGGCCTTTGTCAAGGAAATTGTCAGACTTCATGGCGTTCCTACTGACATTGTTTCTGATAGGGGTCCTCAGTTCGTGGCTCGTTTTTGGCGTGCCTTTTGTGACAGGTTGGGAATTCATTTGTCGTTTTCGTCCGGATATCATCCTGAATCTAATGGCCAGACAGAAAGGAAAAACCAGGATGTTGAGCAGTTCTTGCGTTGTTTTGTGGCAGACAATCAAGAGGGGTGGTCTGAGTTTCTGCCACTTGCCGAATTTGCTCTGAACAATCATACATCTTCTTCTGCTGGTTGTTCGCCTTTTTTTTGTTGTTCTGGGAGACATCCGTCGTTTGGGTCGTTCTCCAAGTTGGGATCTGCCGTGCCTGAGGAGGAGAATTTTTCCGGTGATTTGGAAAGAGTTTGGACGGATGTGCGTGGTAATCTTCAGGAGGCCAACAGAAAATCTAAAGACTACTTTGATAGGAAACGACAGGAGGTTTTGTTTGCTGTTGGTGACATGGTTTGGTTGTCCTCTAGGAATCTGCGGTTAAGGATTCCTTCTAAGAAATTGGGTCCCAAGTTTGTAGGGCCCTTTAAGGTGCTTCAGGTTGTCAACCAATCTGCTGTTAGGTTGGAGGTTCCTACCTCCTGGAGAATTAATCCGGTCTTTCATGTCTCTCTGTTAAAAAAAGCTGTTGTGTCGGATGGTGACGCCTCTGCCTCTGTTCCTCCGGTGGTGGAGGACGGGGAATATGAAATTTCTCGCATCCTTGACTCTAGACGGTATAGAGGTAGTTTGCAGTATCTTGTGGCCTGGAAAGGTTTCGGACCCGAGGATAACTCTTGGGTGAGGTCAGATGATGTTTCCGCGTCCAGACTTATCAGAGCGTTTCACAGGAGATTTCCTGATAAGCCTGGTCCTAGGGGATCCGGAGGATCCTCTTAGAAGGGGGGGTACTGTTAGAACCTTGCTGTTAGGTTTTTTTTCCTTTGCTGGTCACATGACCTTGTTGGCCTATTTAATCCTGCTCCGCCCTTCTGGCTTTGCTGGACTTCATTGTATATCTACTTTCTAGCTAGCCTGTGCTCTGTATCTAACTCTGTTAGTTTGCTTGGTCTACGGACCTCTATGTTCTATCTATTTTGTTTGTTCGTCTGTCTGCTACTATTTCTGTTAGGAGGTGTCCCATATTCCTCCGAGTCCTTAGTACTTGTAGGGATTCCCTCCTCACATCTATAGGTCTCCGTACAGACTAGATTAGGACTTTAGCAGGTCTGATCGCAGGATCAGGTTCCCTGTTACATCGTAGGGATTCAGCTGAGTCTTATAGTAGGGACAGATCTCCTCTCTTTCCTTAGCTTTGGTAGCAGAACATAACAGTATACCCCAGTAAACAATAAATGTGGCTTTGCCATCCCACGGTAAAAAATCTCTATTATTCATGTTTTGGTATATTTTCCGTAAAGAAAAACAGTAGTGTCTCCTGACTGTTGTGACACAAAAATATATCTGTTGAAAATAGTCTTCTGTAGGCCCGACATCCCAGTGTGGTTTCGTAGTTCCACGGGTCAAATCGCTGTACTATCCAGTTTTGGGCCTTTGGTATCTAAAAAAAAAGCAGTTTGAGTGTGTCGCTCACTGTTCAGCCGCAAATATCTCTATTTAAAAAAGTGTGGTATACCCCAGTAAACAATAACTGTGGTTCTGCCATCCCACGGTAAAAAATCTCTATTATTCAGCTTTTTGTAGTTTTTTCCGTAAAGAAAAACAGTAGTGTCTCCTGACTGTTGTGACACAAAAATATATCTGTTCAAAATAGTCTTGTTTAGGCCCGACATCCCAGTGTGGTTTCGCAGTTCCACGGGTCAAATCGCTGTACTATCCAGTTTTGGGCCTTTGGTATCTAAAAAAAAAGCAGTTTGAGTGTGTCGCTCACTGTTCAGCTGCAAATATCTCTATTTAAAATAGTGTGGTATACCCCAGTAAACAATAGCTGTGGTTTTGCCATCCCACGTTAAAAAATCCCTATTATTCAGCTTTTGGTAGTTTTTTCCGTAAAGAAAAACAGTAGTGTCTCCTGACTGTTGTGACACAAAAATATATCTGTTGAAAATAGTCTTCTGTAGGCCCGACATCCCAGTGTGGCTTCACAGTTCCACGGGTCTAATCGCTGTACTATCCAGTTTTGGGCCTTTGGTATCTAAAAAAAAAGCAGTTTGAGTGTGTCGCTCACTGTTCAGCCGCAAATATCTCTATTTAAAAAAGTGTGGTATACCCCAGTAAACAATAACAGTGGTTTTGCCATCCCACGGTAAAAAATCTCTATTATTCAGCTTATGGCAGTTTTTTCCGTAAAGAAAAACAGTAGTGTCTCCTGACTGTTGTGACACAAAAATATATCTGTTGAAAATAGTCTTGTTTAGGCCCGACATCCCAGTGTGGTTTCGCAGTTCCACGGGTCAAATCGCTGTACTATCCAGTTTTGGGCCTTTGGTATCTAAAAAAAAAGCAGTTTGAGTGTGTCGCTCACTGTTCAGCTGCAAATATCTCTATTTAAAATAGTGTGGTATACCCCAGTAAACAATAGCTGTGGTTTTGCCATCCCACGTTAAAAAATCCCTATTATTCAGCTTTTGGTAGTTTTTTCCGTAAAGAAAAACAGTAGTGTCTCCTGACTGTTGTGACACAAAAATATATCTGTTGAAAATAGTCTTGTGTAGGCCCGACATCCCAGTGTGGTTTCGCAGTTCCACGGGTCAAATCGCTGTACTATCCAGTTTTGGGCCTTTGGTATCTAAAAAAAAAGCAGTTTGAGTGTGTCGCTCACTGTTCAGCCGCAAATATCTCTATTTAAAAAAGTGTGGTATACCCCAGTAAACAATAACTGTGGTTTTGCCATCCCACGGTAAAAAATCTCTATTATTCAGCTTTTGGTAGTTTTTTCCGTAAAGAAAAACAGTAGTGACTTCTGATTGTTGTGACACAAAAATATATCTGTTGAAAATAGACTTGTGTAGACCCGACATCCCAGTGTGGTTTCGCAGTTCCACGGGTCAAATCGCTGTACTATCCAGTTTTGGGCCTTTGGTATCTAAAAAAAAAAGCAGTTTGAGTGTGTCGCTCACTGTTCAGCCGCAAATATCTCTATTTAAAAAAGTGTGGTATACCCCAGTAAACAATAACTGTGGTTTTGCCATCCCACGGTAAAAAATCTCTATTATTCATGTTTTGGTATATTTTCCGTAAAGAAAAACAGTAGAGTCTCCTGACTGTTGTGATACAAAAATATATCTGTTGAAAATAGTCTTCTGTAGGCCCGACATCCCAGTGTGGTTTCGTAGTTCCACGGGTCAAATCGCTGTACTGTCCAGTTTTGGGCCTTTGGTATCTAAAAAAAAAGCAGTTTGAGTGTGTCGCTCACTGTTCAGCCGCAAATATCTCTATTTAAAAAAGTGTGGTATACCCCACTAAACAATAACTGTGGTTTTGCCATCCCACGGTAAAAAATCTCTACTATTCAGCTTTTTGTAGTTTTTTCCATAAAGAAAAACAGTAGTGTCTCCTGACTGTTGTGACACAAAAATATATCTGTTGAAAATAGTCTTGTTTAGGCCCGACATCCCAGTGTGGTTTCGCAGTTCCACGGGTCAAATCGCTGTACTATCCAGTTTTGGGCCTTTGGTATCTAAAAAAAAAGCAGTTTGAGTGTGTCGCTCACTGTTCAGCTGCAAATATCTCTATTTAAAATAGTGTGGTATACCCCAGTAAACAATAGCTGTGGTTTTGCCATCCCACGTTAAAAAATCCCTATTATTCAGCTTTTGGTAGATTTTTCCGTAAAGAAAAACAGTAGTGTCTCCTGACTGTTGTGACACAAAAATATATCTGTTGAAAATAATCTTGTGTAGGCCCGACATCCCAGTGTGGTTTCGCAGTTCCACGGGTCAAATCGCTGTACTATCCAGTTTTGGGCCTTTGGTATCTGAAAAAAAAGCAGTTTGAGTGTGTCGCTCACTGTTCAGCCGCAAATATCTCTATTTAAAAAAGTGTGGTATACCCCAGTAAACAATAACTGTGGTTTTAACATCCCACGGTAAAAAATCTCTATTATTCAGCTTTTGGTAGTTTTTTCCGTAAAGAAAAACAGTAGTGTCTCCTGACTGTTGTGACACAAAAATATATCTGTTGAAAATAGTCTTGTGCAGGCCCGACATCCCAATGTGGTTTCGCAGTTCCACAGGTCAAATCGCTGTACTATCCAGTTTTGGGCCTTTGGTATCTAAAAAAAAAAGCAGTTTGAGTGCGTCGCTCACTGTTCAGCCGCAAAAATCTATATTTAAAAAAGTGTGGTATACCCCAGTAAACAATAACTGTGGTTTTGCCATCCCACGGTAAAAAATCTCTATTATTCAGCTTATGGCAGTTTTTTCCGTAAAGAAAAACAGTAGTGTCTCCTGAAAGTTGTGACACAAAAATATATCTGTTGAAAATAGTCTTGTGTAGGCCCGACATCCCAGTGTGGTTTCGCAGTTCCACGGGTCAAATCGCTGTACTATCCAGTTTTGAGCCTTTGGTATCTAAAAAAAAAGCAGTTTGAGTGTGTCGCTCACTGTTCAGCCGCAGATATCTCTATTTAAAAAAGTGTGGTATACCCCAGTAAACGATAACTGTGGTTTTGCCATCCCACGGTAAAAAATCTTTATTATTAAGCTTTTGGTAGTTTTTTCCATAAAGAAAAACAGTAGTGTCTCCTGACTGTTGTGACACAAAAATATATCTGTTGAAAATAGTCTTGTGTAGGCCCGACTTCCCAGTGTGGTTTTGCAGTTCCATGGGTCAAATCGCTGTACTATCCAGTTTTGGGCCTTTGGTATCTGAAAAAAAAGCAGTTTGAGTGTGTCGCTCACTGTTCAGCCGCAAATATCTCTATTTAAAAAAGTGTGGTATACCCCAGTAAACAATAACAGTGGTTTTGCCATCCCATGGTAAAAAATCTCTACTATTCAGGTTTTGGTATATTTTCCGTAGAGAAAAACAGTAGTGTCTCCTGACTGTTGTGACACAAAAATATATCTGTTGAAAATAGTCTTGTGTAGGCCCGACATCCCAGTGTGGTTTCGCAGTTCCACGGGTCTAATCGCTGTACTATCCAGTTTTGGGCCTTTGGTATCTAAAAAAAAAGCAGTTTGAGTGTGTCGCTCACTGTTCAGCCGCAAATATCTCTATTTAAAAAAGTGTGGTATACACCAGTAAACAATAACAGTGGTTTTGCCATCCCACGGTAAAAAATCTCTATTATTCAGGTTTTGGTATATTTTCCGTAAAGAAAACAGTAGTGTCTCCTGACTGTTGTGACACAAAAATATATCTGTTGAAAATAGTCTTGTGTAGGCCCGACATCCCAGTGAGATTTCGCAGTTCCACGGGTCAAATCGCTGTATTATCCAGTTTTGGGCCTTTGGTATCTAAAAAAAAAGCAGTTTGAGTGTGTCACTCACTGTTCAGCCGCAAATATCTCTATTTAAAAAAGTGTGGTATACCCCAGTAAACAATAACTGTGGTTTTGCCATCCCACAGTAAAAATCTCCATTATTCAGCTCATGGCAGTTTTTTCTGTAAAGAAAAACAGTAGTGTCTCCTGACTGTTGTGACACAAAATTATATCTGCTGAAAATAGTCTTGGGTAGGCCCGACATCCCAGTGTGGTTTCGCAGTTCCATGGGTCAAATCGCTGTACTATCCAGTTTTGGGCCTTTGGTATCTAAAAAAAAAGCAGTTTGAGTGTGTCGCTCTCTGTTCAGCCGCAAATATCTCTATTTTAAAAAGTGTGGTATACCCCAGTAAACAATAACTGTGGTTTTGCCATCCCACGGTAAAAAATCTCTATTATTCAGGTTTTGGTAGTTTTTTCCATAAAGAAAAACAGTAGTGACTCCTGATTGTTGTGACACAAAAATATATCTGTTGAAAATAGTCTTGTGTAGGCCCGACATCCCAGTGTGGTTTCGCAGTTCCACGGGTCAAATCGCTGTACTATCCAGTTTTGGGCCTTTGGTATCTAATAAAAAAAGCAGTTTGAGTGTGTCGCTCACTGTTCAGCCGCAAATATCTCTATTTAAAAAAGTGTGGTATACCCCAGTAAACAATAACTGTGGTTTTGCCATCCCACGGTAAAAAATCTCTATTATTCAGCTTTTTGCAGTTTTTTCCATAAAGAAAAACAGTAGTGTCTCCTGACTGTTGTGACACAAAAATATATCTGTTCAAAATAGTCTTGTTTAGGCCCGACATCCCAGTGTGGTTTCGCAGTTCCACGGGTCAAATCGCTGTACTATCCAGTTTTGGGCCTTTGGTATCTGAAAAAAAAGCAGTTTGAGTGTGTCGCTCACTGTTCAGCCGCAAATATCTCTATTTAAAAAAGTGTGGTATACCCCAGTAAACAATAACTGTGCTTTTAACATCCCACGGTAAAAAATCTCTATTATTCAGCTTTTGGTAGTTTTTTCCGTAAAGAAAAACAGTAGTGTCTCCTGACTGTTGTGACACAAAAATATATCTGTTGAAAATAGTCTTGTGCAGGCCCGACATCCCAGTGTGGTTTCGCAGTTCCACAGGTCAAATCGCTGTACTATCCAGTTTTGGGCCTTTGGTATCTAAAAAAAAAAGCAGTTTGAGTGCGTCGCTCACTGTTCAGCCGCAAATATCTCTATTTAAAAAAGTGTGGTATACCCCAGTAAACAATAACTGTGGTTTTGCCATCCCACGGTAAAAAATCTCTATTATTCAGCTTATGGCAGTTTTTTCCGTAAAGAAAAACAGTAGTGTCTCCTGACTGTTGTGACACAAAAATATATCTGTTGAAAATAGTCTTCTGTAGGCCCGACATCCCAGTGAGATTTCGCAGTTCCACGGGTCAAATCGCTGTATTATCCAGTTTTGGGCCTTTGGTATCTAAAAAAAAAGCAGTTTGAGTGTGTCACTCACTGTTCAGCCGCAAATATCTCTATTTAAAAAAGTGTGGTATACCCCAGTAAACAATAACTGTGGTTTTGCCATCCCACGGTAAAAATCTCCATTATTCAGCTCATGGCAGTTTTTTCTGTAAAGAAAAACAGTAGTGTCTCCTGACTGTTGTGACACAAAAATATATCTGCTGAAAATAGTTTTCTGTAGGCCCGACATCCCAGTGTGGTTTCGCAGTTCCACGGGTCAAATCTCTGTACTATCCAGTTTTGGGCCTTTGGTATCTAAAAAAAAAGCAGTTTGAGTGTGTCGCTCACTGTTCAGCCGCAAATATCTCTATTTAAAAAAGTGTGGTATACCCCAGTAAACAATAACTGTGGTTTTGCCATCCCACGGTAAAAAATCTCTATTATTCAGCTTTTTGTAGTTTTTTCCGTAAAGAAAAACAGTAGTGTCTCCTGACTGTTGTGACACAAAAATATATCTGTTGAAAATAGTCTTCTTTAGACCCGACATCCCAGTGTGGTTTCGCAGTTCCACGGGTCAAATCGCTGTACTATCCAGTTTTGGGCCTTTGGTATCTAAAAAAAAAGCAGTTTGAGTGTGTCGCTCACTGTTCAGCTGCAAATATCTCTATTTAAAAAAGTGTGGTATACCCCAGTAAACAATAACTGTGGTTTTGCCATCCCACGGTAAAAAATCTATATTACTCAGCTTTTTGTAGTTTTTTCCGTAAAGAAAAACAGTAGTGTCTCCTGCCTGTTGTGACACAAAAATATATCTGTTGAAAATATTCTTGTGTAGGCCTGACATCCCAGTGTGGTTTTGCAGTTCCATGGGTCAAATCGCTGTACTATCCAGTTTTGGGCCTTTGGTATCTAAAAAAAAAGCAGTTTGAGTGTGTCGCTCACTGTTCAGCCGCAAATCTATATATTTAAAAAAGTGTGGCATACCCCAGTAAACAATAACTGTGGTTTTGCCATCCCAAGGTAAAAAATCTCTATTATTCAGGTTTTGGTATATTTTCCATATAGAAAAACAATAATGTCTCCTGACTGTTGTGACACAAAAATATATCTGTTGAAAATAGTCTTGTGTAGGCCCGACATCCCAGTGTGGTTTCACAGTTCCACGGGTCTAATCGCTGTACTATCCAGTTTTGGGCCTTTGGTATCTAAAAAAAAAGCAGTTTGAGTGTGTCGCTCACTGTTCAGCCACAAATATCTCTATTTAAAAAAGTGTGGTATACCCCAGTAAACAATAACAGTGGTTTTGCCATCCCACGGTAAAAAATCTCTATTATTCAGGTTTTGGTATATTTTCCGTAAAGAAAACAGTAGTGTCTCCTGACTGTTGTGACACAAAAATATATCTGTTGAAA
This sequence comes from Phyllobates terribilis, assembly GCF_046119375.1. Lineage (NCBI taxonomy): Eukaryota > Metazoa > Chordata > Amphibia > Anura > Dendrobatidae > Phyllobates > Phyllobates terribilis. The sequence continues at coordinate 199,089,981 of NW_027362764.1, forward strand.
ATAGTCTTGTGTAGGCCCGACATCCCAGTGAGATTTCGCACTTCCACGGGTCAAATCGCTGTACTATCCAGTTTTGGGCCTTTGGTATCTAAAAAAAAAGCAGTTTGAGTGTGTCACTCACTGTTCAGCCGCAAATATCTCTACTTAAAAAAGTGTGGTATACCCCAGTAAACAATAACTGTGGTTTTGCCATCCCACGGTAAAAAATCTCTATTATTCAGCTTATGGCAGTTTTTTCCGTAAAGAAAAACAGTAGTGTCCCCTGACTGTTATGACACAAAAATATATCTGCTGAAAATAGTCTTGGGTTGGCCCGACATCCCAGTGTGGTTTCGCAGTTCCATGGGTCAAATCGCTGTACTATCCAGTTTTGGGCCTTTGGTATCTAAAAAAAAAGCAGTTTGAGTGTGTCGCTCACTGTTCAGCCGCAAATCTATATATTTAAAAAAGTGTGGTATACCCCAGTAAGCAATAACTGTGGTTTTGCCATCCCAAGGTAAAAAATCTCTATTATTCAGGTTTTGGTATATTTTCCATAAAGAAAAACAATAGTGTCTCCTGACTGTTGTGACACAAAAATATATCTGTTGAAAATAGTCTTGTGTAGGCCCGACATCCCAGTGTAGTTTCGCAGTTCCACGGGTCTAATCGCTGTACTATCCAGTTTTGGGCCTTTGGTATCTAAAAAAAAAAGCCGTTTGAGTGTGTCGCTCACTGTTCAGCCGCAAATATCTCTATTTAAAAAAGTGTGGTATACCCCAGTAAACAATAACTGTGGTTTTGCCATCCCACGGTAAAAAATCTCTATTATTCAGGTTTTGGTAGTTTTTTCCGTAAAGAAAAACAGTAGTTTCTCCTGACTTTTGTGACACAAAAATATATCTGTTGAAAATAGTCTTGTTTAGGCCCGACATCCCAGTTTGGTTTCGCAGTTCCATGGGTCAAATCGCTGTACTATCCAGTTTTGGGCCTTTGGTATCTAAAAAAAAGCAGTTTGAGTGTGTCGCTCACTGTTCAGCCGCAAATATCTCTATTTAAAAAAGTGTGGTATACCCCAGAAAACAGAAACTTTAGTTTTCCATCCCACGGTAAAAAATCTCTATTATTCAGCTTTTTGTAGTTTTTTTCCGTAGAGAAAAACAGTAGTGTCTCCTGACTGTTGTGACACAAAAATATATCTGTTGAAAATAGTCTTGCGTAGGCCCGACATCCCAGTGTGGTTTTGCAGTTCCATGGGTCAAATCGCTGTACTATCCAGTTTTGGGCCTTTGGTATCTAAAAAAAAAAGCAGTTTGAGTGTGTCGCTCACTGTTCAGCCGCAAATCTATATATTTAAAAAAGTGTGGTATATCCCAGTAAACAATAACTGTGGTTTTGCCATCCCAAGGTAAAAAATCTCTATTATTCAGGTTTTGGTATATTTTCCGTAAAGAAAAACAGTAGTTTCTCCTGACTGTTGTGACACAAAAATATATCTGTTGAAAATAGTCTTGTTTAGGCCCGACATCCCAGTGTGGTTTCGCAGTTCCATGGGTCAAATCGCTGTACTATCCAGTTTTGGGCCTTTGGTATCTAAAAAAAAAGCAGTTTGAGTGTGTCGCTCACTGTTCAGCCGCAAATATCTCTATTTAAAAAAGTGTGGTATACCCCAGTAAACAAAAACTGTGGTTTTCCATCCCACGGTAAAAAATCTCTATTATTCAGCTTTTTGTAGTTTTTTTCCTTAGAGAAAAACAATAGTGTCTCCTGACTGTTGTGACACAAAAATATATCTGTTGAAAATAGTCTTGTGTAGGCCCGACATCCCAGTGTTGTTTTGCAGTTCCATGGGTCAAATCGCTGTACTATCCAGTTTTTGGCCTTTGGTATCTAAAAAAAAAGCAGTTTGAGTGTGTCGCTCACTGTTCAGTCGCAAATATCTCTATTTAAAAAAGTGTGGTATACCCCAGTAAACAATAACTGTGGTTTTGCCATCCCACGGTAAAAAATCTCTATTATTCGGGTTTTGGTATATTTTCCGTAAAGAAAAACAATAGTGTCTCCTGACTGTTGTGACACAAAAATATATCTGTTGAAAATAGTCTTGTGTAGGCCCGACATCCCAGTGTGGTTTCGCAGTTCCACGGGTCTAATCGCTGTACTATCCAGTTTTGGGCCTTTGGTATCTAAAAAAAAAGCAGTTTGAGTGTGTCGCTCACTGTTCAGCCGCAAATATCTCTATTTAAAAAAGTGTGGTATACCCCAGTAAACAATAACTGTGGTTTTGCCATCCCACGGTAAAAAATCTCTATTATTCAGGTTTTGGTAGTTTTTTCCGTAAAGAAAGACAGTAGTGTCTCCTGACTGTTGTGACACAAAAATAAATCTGTTGAAAATAGTCTTGTGTAGGCCCGACATCCCAGTGTGGTTTCGCAGTTCCACGGGTCAAATCGCTGTACTATCCAGTTTTGGGCCTTTGGTATCTAAAAAAAAAAGCAGTTTGAGTGTGTCGCTCACTGTTCTGCCGCAGATATCTCTATTTAAAAAAGTGTGGTATACCCCAGTAAACAATAACTGTGGTTTTGCCATCCCACGGTAAAAAATCTTTATTATTTAGCTTTTGGTAGTTTTTTCCGTAAAGAAAAACAGTAGTGTCTCCTGACTGCTGTGACACAAAAATATATCTGTTGAAAATAGTCTTGTGTAGGCCCGACATCCCAGTGTGGTTTCGCAGTTCCACGGGTCAAATCGCTGTACTATACAGTTTTGGGCCTTTGGTATCTAAAAAAAAGCAGTTTGAGTGTGTCGCTCACTGTTCAGTCGCAAATATCTCTATTTAAAAAAGAGTGGTATACCCCAGTAAACAATAACTGTGGTTTTGCCATCCCACGGTAAAAAATATCTATTATTCAGGTTTTGGTATATTTTCCGTAAAGAAAAACAGTAGTTTCTCCTGACTGTTGTGAGACAAAAATATATCTGTTGAAAATAGTCTTGTTTAGGCCCGACATCCCAGTGTGGTTTCGCAGTTCCATGGGTCAAATCACTGTACTATCCAGTTTTGGGCCTTTGGTATCTAAAAAAAAAGCAGTTTGAGTGTGTCGCTCACTGTTCAGCCGCAAATATCTCTATTTAAAAAAGTGTGGTATACCCCAGTAAACAAAAACTATGGTTTTCCATCCCACGGTAAAAAATCTCTATTATTCAGCTTTTTGTAGTTTTTTTCCGTAGAGAAAAACAGTAGTGTCTCCTGACTGTTGTGACACAAAAATATATCTGTTGAAAATAGTCTTGTGTAGGCCCGACATCCCAATGTGGTTTTGCAGTTCCATGGGTCAAATCGCTGTACTATCCAGTTTTGGGCCTTTGGTATCTAAAAAAAAAGCAGTTTGAGTGTGTCGCTCACTGTTCAGCCGCAAATATCTCTATTTAAAAAAGTGTGGTATACCCCAGTAAACAATAACTGTGGTTTTGCCATCCCACGGTAAAAAATCTCTATTATTCGGGTTTTGGTATATTTTCCGTAAAGAAAAACAATAGTGTCTCCTGACTGTTGTGACACAAAAATATATCTGTTGAAAATATTCTTGTGTAGGCCCGACATCCCAGTGTGGTTTCGCAGTTCCACGGGTCTAATCGCTGTACTATCCAGTTTTGGGCCTTTGGTATCTAAAAAAAAAGCAGTTTGAGTGTGTCGCTCACTGTTCAGCCGAATATATCTCTATTTAAAAAAGTGTGGTATACCCCAGTAAACAATAACTGTGGTTTTGCCATCCCACGGTAAAAAATCTCTATTATTCAGCTTTTTGTAGTTTTTTCCGCAAAGAAAAACAGTAGTGTCTCCTGACTGTTGTGACACAAAAATATATCTGTTGAAAATAGTCTTGTGTAGGCCCGACATCCCAGTGTGGGTTTGCAGTTCCATGGGTCAAATCGCTGTACTATCCAGTTTTGGGCCTTTGGTATCTAAAAAAAAAAAAGCAGTTTGAGTGTGTCGCTCACTGTTCAGCCGCAAATCTATATATTTAAAAAAGTGTGGCATACCCCAGTAAACAATAACTGTGGTTTTGCCATCCCAAGGTAAAAAATCTCTATTATTCAGGTTTTGGTATATTTTCCGTGAAGAAAAACAGTAGTTTCTCCTGACTGTTGTGACACAAAAATATATCTGTTGAAAATAGTCTTGTTTAGGCCCGACATCCCAGTGTGGTTTCGCAGTTCCATGGGTCAAATCGCTGTACTATCCAGTTTTGGGCCTTTGGTATCTAAAAAAAAAGCAGTTTGAGTGTGTCGCTCACTGTTCAGCCGCAAATATCTCTATTTAAAAAAGTGTGGTATACCCCAGTAAACAAAAACTGTGGTTTTCCATCCCACGGTAAAAAATCTCTATTATTCAGCTTTTTGTAGTTTTTTTCCTTAGAGAAAAACAATAGTGTCTCCTGACTGTTGTGCCACAAAAATATATCTGTTGAAAATAGTCTTGTGTAGGCCCGACATCCCAGTGTTGTTTTGCAGTTCCATGGGTCAAATCGCTGTACTATCCAGTTTTTGGCCTTTGGTATCTAAAAAAAAAGCAGTTTGAGTGTGTCGCTCACTGTTCAGTCGCAAATATCTCTATTTAAAAAAGTGTGGTATACCCCAGTAAACAATAACTGTGGTTTTGCCATCCCACGGTAAAAAATCTCTATTATTCGGGTTTTGGTATATTTTCCGTAAAGAAAAACAATAGTGTCTCCTGACTGTTGTGACACAAAAATATATCTGTTGAAAATAGTCTTGTGTAGGCCCGACATCCCAGTGTGGTTTCGCAGTTCCACGGGTCTAATCGCTGTACTATCCAGTTTTGGGCCTTTGGTATCTAAAAAAAAAGCAGTTTGAGTGTGTCGCTCACTGTTCAGCCGCAAATATCTCTATTTAAAAAAGTGTGGTATACCCCAGTAAACAATAACTGTGGTTTTGCCATCCCACGGTAAAAAATCTCTATTATTCAGGTTTTGGTAGTTTTTTCCGTAAAGAAAAACAGTAGTGTCTCCTGACTGTTGTGACACAAAAATAAATCTGTTGAAAATAGTCTTGTGTAGGCCCGACATCCCAGTGTGGTTTCGCAGTTCCACGGGTCAAATCGCTGTACTATCCAGTTTTGGGCCTTTGGTATCTAAAAAAAAAAGCAGTTTGAGTGTGTCGCTCACTGTTCTGCCGCAGATATCTCTATTTAAAAAAGGGTGGTATACCCCAGTAAACAATAACTGTGGTTTTGCCATCCCACGGTAAAAAATCTTTATTATTTAGCTTTTGGTAGTTTTTTCCGTAAAGAAAAACAGTAGTGTCTCCTGACTGCTGTGACACAAAAATATATCTGTTGAAAATAGTCTTGTGTAGGCCCGACATCCCAGTGTGGTTTCGCAGTTCCACGGGTCAAATCGCTGTACTATACAGTTTTGGGCCTTTGGTATCTAAAAAAAAGCAGTTTGAGTGTGTCGCTCACTGTTCAGTCGCAAATATCTCTATTTAAAAAAGAGTGGTATACCCCAGTAAACAATAACTGTGGTTTTGCCATCCCACGGTAAAAAATATCTATTATTCAGGTTTTGGTATATTTTCCGTAAAGAAAAACAGTAGTTTCTCCTGACTGTTGTGAGACAAAAATATATCTGTTGAAAATAGTCTTGTTTAGGCCCGACATCCCAGTGTGGTTTCGCAGTTCCATGGGTCAAATCACTGTACTATCCAGTTTTGGGCCTTTGGTATCTAAAAAAAAAGCAGTTTGAGTGTGTCGCTCACTGTTCAGCCGCAAATATCTCTATTTAAAAAAGTGTGGTATACCCCAGTAAACAAAAACTATGGTTTTCCATCCCACGGTAAAAAATCTCTATTATTCAGCTTTTTGTAGTTTTTTTCCGTAGAGAAAAACAGTAGTGTCTCCTGACTGTTGTGACACAAAAATATATCTGTTGAAAATAGTCTTGTGTAGGCCCGACATCCCAATGTGGTTTCGCAGTTCCATGGGTCAAATCGCTGTACTATCCAGTTTTGGGCCTTTGGTATCTAAAAAAAAAGCAGTTTGAGTGTGTCGCTCACTGTTCAGCCGCAAATATCTCTATTTAAAAAAGTGTGGTATACCCCAGTAAACAATAACTGTGGTTTTGCCATCCCACGGTAAAAAATCTCTATTATTCGGGTTTTGGTGTATTTTCCGTAAAGAAAAACAATAGTGTCTCCTGACTGTTGTGACACAAAAATATATCTGTTGAAAATAGTCTTGTGTAGGCCCGACATCCCAGTGTGGTTTCGCAGTTCCACGGGTCTAATCGCTGTACTATCCAGTTTTGGGCCTTTGGTATCTAAAAAAAAAGCAGTTTGAGTGTGTCGCTCACTGTTCAGCCGAATATATCTCTATTTAAAAAAGTGTGGTATACCCCAGTAAACAATAACTGTGGTTTTGCCATCCCACGGTAAAAAATCTCTATTATTCAGCTTTTTGTAGTTTTTTCCGCAAAGAAAAACAGTAGTGTCTCCTGACTGTTGTGACACAAAAATATATCTGTTGAAAATAGTCTTGTGTAGGCCCGACATCCCAGTGTGGGTTTGCAGTTCCATGGGTCAAATCGCTGTACTATCCAGTTTTGGGCCTTTGGTATCTAAAAAAAAAGCAGTTTGAGTGTGTCGCTCACTGTTCAGCCGCAAATATCTCTATTTAAAAAAGTGTGGTATTACCCAGTAAACAATAACTGTGGTTTTGCCATCCCACGGTATAAAATCTCTATTATTCAGGTTTTGGTATATTTTCCGTAAAGAAAAACAGTATTGTCTCCTGACTGTTGTGACACAAAAATATATCTGTTGAAAATAGTCTTGTGTAGGCCCGACATCCCAGTGTGGTTTCGCAGTTCCACGGGTCTAATCGCTGTACTATCCAGTTTTGGGCCTTTGGTATCTAAAAAAAGAGCAGTTTGAGTGTGTCGCTCACTGTTCAGCCGCAAATATCTCTATTTAAAAAAGTGTGGTATACCCCAGTAAACAATAACAGTGGTTTTGCCATCCCATGGTAAAAAATCTCTACTATTCAGGTTTTGGTATATTTTCCGTAAAGAAAAACAGTAGTGTCTCCTGACTGTTGTGACACAAAAATATATCTGTTGAAAATAGTCTTGTGTAGGCCCGACATCCCAGTGTGGTTTCGCAGTTCCACGGGTCTAATCGCTGTACAATCCAGTTTTGGGCCTTTGGTATCTAAAAAAAAGCAGTTTGAGTGTGTCGCTCACTGTTCAGCCGCAAATATCTCTATTTAAAAAAGTGTGGTATACCCCAGTAAACAATAACAGTGGTTTTGCCATCCCACGGTAAAAAATATCTATTATTCAGGTTTTGGTATATTTTCCGTAAAGAAAAACAGTAGTTTCTCCTGACTGTTGTGACACAAAAATATATCTGTTGAAAATAGTCTTGTGTAGGCCCGACATCCCAGTGTGGTTTCGCAGTTCCACGGGTCAAATCGCTGTACTATCCAGTTTTGGGCCTTTGGTATCTTAAAAAAAAAGCAGTTTGAGTGTGTCGCTCACTGTTCTGCCGCAGATATCTCTATTTAAAAAAGTGTGGTATACACCAGTAAACAATAACTGTGGTTTTGCAATCCCACGGTAAAAAATCTTTATTATTTAGCTTTTGGTAGTTTTTTCCGTAAAGAAAAACAGTAATGTCTCCTGACTGCTGTGACACAAAAATATATCTGTTGAAAATAGTCTTGTGTAGGCCCGACATCCCAGTGTGGTTTCGCAGTTCCACGGGTCAAATCGCTGTACTATACAGTTTTGGGCCTTTGGTATCTAAAAAAAAGCAATTTGAGTGTGTCGCTCACTGTTCAGTCGCAAATATCTCTATTTAAAAAAGAGTGGTATACCCCAGTAAACAATAACTGTGGTTTTGCCATCCCACGGTAAAAAATATCTATTATTCAGGTTTTGGTATATTTTCCGTAAAGAAAAACAGTAGTTTCTCCTGACTGTTGTGACACAAAAATATATCTGTTGAAAATAGTCTTGTTTAGGCCCGACATCCCAGTGTTGTTTCGCAGTTCCATGGGTCAAATCACTGTACTATCCAGTTTTGGGCCTTTGGTATCTAAAAAAAAAGCAGTTTGAGTGTGTCGCTCACTGTTCAGCCGCAAATATCTCTATTTAAAAAAGTGTGGTATACCCCAGTAAACAAAAACTGTGGTTTTCCATCCCACGGTAAAAAATCTCTATTATTCAGCTTTTTGTAGTTTTTTTCCGTAGAGAAAAACAGTAGTGTCTCCTGACTGTTGTGACACAAAAATATATCTGTTGAAAATAGTCTTGTGTAGGCCCGACATCCCAGTGTGGGTTTGCAGTTCCATGGGTCAAATCGCTGTACTATCCAGTTTTGGGCCTTTGATATCTAAAAAAAAAGCAGTTTGAGTGTGTCGCTCACTGTTCAGCCGCAAATATCTCTATTTAAAAAAGTGTGGTATTACCCAGTAAACAATAACTGTGGTTTTGCCATCCCACGGTATAAAATCTCTATTATTCAGGTTTTGGTATATTTTCCGTAAAGAAAAACAGTATTGTCTCCTGACTGTTGTGACACAAAAATATATCTGTTGAAAATAGTCTTGTGTAGGCCCGACATCCCAGTGTGGTTTCGCAGTTCCACGGGTCTAATCGCTGTACTATCCAGTTTTGGGCCTTTGGTATCTAAAAAAAGAGCAGTTTGAGTGTGTCGCTCACTGTTCAGCCGCAAATATCTCTATTTAAAAAAGTGTGGTATACCCCAGTAAACAATAACAGTGGTTTTGCCATCCCATGGTAAAAAATCTCTACTATTCAGGTTTTGGTATATTTTCCGTAAAGAAAAACAGTAGTGTCTCCTGACTGTTGTGACACAAAAATATATCTGTTGAAAATAGTCTTGTGTAGGCCCGACATCCCAGTGTGGTTTCGCAGTTCCACGGGTCTAATCGCTGTACAATCCAGTTTTGGGCCTTTGGTATCTAAAAAAAAAGCAGTTTGAGTGTGTCGCTCACTGTTCAGCCGCAAATATCTCTATTTAATAAAGTGTGGTATACCCCAGTAAACAATAACAGTGGTTTTGCCATCCCACGGTAAAAAATATCTATTATTCAGGTTTTGATATATTTTCCGTAAAGAAAAACAGTAGTTTCTCCTGACTGTTGTGACACAAAAATATATCTGTTGAAAATAGTCTTGTGTAGGCCCGACATCCCAGTGTGGTTTCGCAGTTCCACGGGTCAAATCGCTGTACTATCCAGTTTTGGGCCTTTGGTATCTTAAAAAAAAAGCAGTTTGAGTGTGTCGCTCACTGTTCTGCCGCAAATATCTCTATTTAAAAAGGTGTGGTATACCCCAGTAAACAATAACTGTGGTTTTGCCATCCCACGGTAAAAAATCTTTATTATTTAGCTTTTGGTAGTTTTTTCCGTAAAGAAAAACAGTAATGTCTCCTGACTGTTGTGACACAAAAATATATCTGTTGAAAATAGTCTTGTTTAGGCCCGACATCCCAGTGTTGTTTCGCAGTTCCATGGGTCAAATCGCTGTACTATCCAGTTTTGGGCCTTTGGTATCTAAAAAAAAAGCAGTTTGAGTGTGTCGCTCACTGTTCAGCCGCAAATATCTCTATTTAAAAAAGTGTGGTTTACCCCAGTAAACAAAAACTGTGGTTTTCCATCCCACGGTAAAAAATCTCTATTATTCAGCTTTTTGTAGTTTTTTTCCGTAGAGAAAAACAGTAGTGTGTCCTGACTGTTGTGACACAAAAATATATCTGTTGAAAATAGTCTTGTGTAGGCCCGACATCCCAATGTGGTTTTGCAGTTCCATGGGTCAAATCGCTGTACTATCCAGTTTTGGGCCTTTGGTATCTAAAAAAAAAGCAGTTTGAGTGTGTCGCTCACTGTTCAGCCGCAAATATCTCTATTTAAAAAGTGTGGTATACCCCAGTAAACAATAACTGTGGTTTTGCCATCCCACGGTAAAAAATCTCTATTATTCGGGTTTTGGTATATTTTCCGTAAAGAAAAACAATAGTGTCTCCTGACTGTTGTGACACAAAAATATATCTGTTGAAAATAGTCTAGTGTAGGCCCGACATCCCAGTGTTGTTTCGCAGTTCCACGGGTCTAATCGCTGTACTATCCAGTTCTGGGCCTTTGGTATCTAAAAAAAAAGCAGTTTGAGTGTGTCGCTCACTGTTCAGCCGCAAATATCTCTATTTAAAAAAGTGTGGTATACCCCAGTAAACAATAACTGTGGTTTTGCCATCCCACGGTAAAAAATCTCTATTATTCAGCTTTTTGTAGTTTTTTCCGCAAAGAAAAACAGTAGTGTCTCCTGACTGTTGTGACACAAAAATATATCTGTTGAAAATAGTCTTGTGTAGGCCCGACATCCCAGTGTGGGTTTGCACTTCCATGGGTCAAATCGCTGTACTATCCAGTTTTGGGCCTTTGGTATCTAAAAAAAAAGCAGTTTGAGTGTGTCGCTCACTGTTCAGCCGCAAATATCTCTATTTAAAAAAGTGTGGTATACCTCAGTAAACAATAACTGTGGTTTTGCCATCCCACAGTAAAAAATCTCTATTATTCAGGTTTTGTTATATTTTCCGTAAAGAAAAACAGTATTGTCTCCTGACTGTTGTGACACAAAAATATATCTGTTGAAAATAGTCTTGTGTAGGCCCGACATCCCAGTGTGGTTTCGCAGTTCCACGGGTCTAATCACTGTACTATCCAGTTTTGGGCCTTTGGTATCTAAAAAAAGAGCAGTTTGAGTGTGTCGCTCACTGTTCAGCCGCAAATATCTCTATTTAAAAAAGTGTGGTATACCTCAGTAAACAATAACAGTGGTTTTGCCATCCCATGGTAAAAAATCTCTACTATTCAGGTTTTGGTATATTTTCCGTAAAGAAAAACAGTAGTGTCTCCTGACGGTTGTGACACAAAAATATATCTGTTGAAAATAGTCTTGTGTAGGCCCGACATCCCAGTGTGGTTTCGCAGTTCCACGGGTCTAATCGCTGTACAATCTAGTTTTGGGCCTTTAGTATCTAAAAAAAAAGCAGTTTGAGTGTGTCGCTCACTGTTCAGCCGCAAATATCTCTATTTAAAAAAGTGTGGTATACCCCAGTAAACAATAACAGTGGTTTTGCCATCCCACGGTAAAAAATCTCTATTATTCAGGTTTTGGTATATTTTCTTTAAAGAAAACAGTAGTGTCTCCTGACTGTTGTGACACAAAAATATATCTGTTGAAAATAGTCTTGTGTAGGCCCGACATCCCAGTGTGGTTTCGCAGTTCCACGGGTCTAAACGCTGTACAATCCAGTTTTGGGCCTTTGGTATCTAAAAAAAATGCAGTTTGAGTGTGTCGCTCACTGTTCAGCCGCAAATATCTCTATTTAAAAAAGTGTGGTATACCCCAGTAAACAATAACAGTGGTTCTGCCATCCCACGGTAAAAAATATCTATTATTCAGGTTTTGGTATATTTTCCGTAAACAAAAACAGTAGTTTCTCCTGACTGTTGTGACACAAAAATATATCTGTTGAAAATAGTCTTGTTTAGGCCCGACATCCCAGTGTGGTTTCGCAGTTCCACGGGTCAAATCGCTGTACTATCCAGTTTTGGGCCTTTGGTATCTAAAAAAAAAAGCAGTTTGAGTGTGTCGCTCACTGTTCAGCCGCAAATATCTCTATTTAAAAAAGTGTGGTATACCCCAGTAAACAAAAACTGTGGTTTTGCCATCCCACGGTAAAAAATCTCTATTATTCAGCTTTTTGTAGTTTTTTCCGTAGAGAAAAACAGTAGTGTCTCCTGACTGTTGTGACACAAAAATATATCTGTTGAAAATAGTCTTGTGTAGGCCCGACATCCCAGTGTGGTTTTGCAGTTCCATGGGTCAAATCACTGTACTATCCAGTTTTGGGCCTTTGGTATCTAAAAAAAAAGCAGTTTGAGTGTGTCTCTCACTGTTCAGCCGCAAATATCTCTATTTGAAAAAGTGTGGTATACCCCAGTAAACAATAACTGTGGTTTTGCCATCCCATGGTAAAAAATCTCTATTATTCAGGTTTTGGTATATTTTTCGTAAAGAAAAACAATAGTGTCTCCTGACTGTTGTGACACAAAAATATATCTGTTGAAAATAGTCTTGTGTAGGCCCGACATCCCAGTGTGGTTTCGCAGTTCCACGGGTCTAATCGCTGTACTATCCTGTTTTGGGCCTTTGGTATCTAAAAAAAAGCAGTCTGAGTGTGTCGCTCACTGTTCAGCCGCAAATATCTCTATTTAAAAAAGTGTGGTATACCCCAGTAAACAATAACTGTGGTTTTGCCATCCCACGGTAAAAAATCTCTATTATTCAGGTTTTGGTATATTTTCTGTAAAGAAAACAGTAGTGTCTCCTGACTGTTGTGACACAAAAATATATCTGTTGAAAATAGTCTTGTGTAGGCCCGACATCCCAGTGTGGTTTCGCAGTTCCACGGGTCTAATCGCTGTACTATCCAGTTTTGGGCCTTTGGTATCTAAAAAAAAAGCAGTTTGAGTGTGTCGCTCACTGTTCAGCCGGAAATATCTCTATTTAAAAAAGTGTGGTATGCCCCAGTAAACAATAACAGTGGTTTTGCCATCCCACGGTAAAAAATATCTATTATTCAGGTTATGGTATATTTTCCGTAAAGAAAAACAGTAGTTTCTCCTGACTGTTGTGACACAAAAATATATCTGTTGAAAATAGTCTTGTGTAGGCCCGACATCCCAGTGTGGTTTCGCAGTTCCACGGGTCTAATCGCTGTACTATCCAGTTTTGGGCCTTTGGTATCTAAAAAAAGAGCAGTTTGAGTGTGTCGCTCACTGTTCAGCCGCAAATATCTCTATTTAAAAAACTGTGGTATACCCCAGTAAACAATAACAGTGGTTTTGCCATCCCATGGTAAAAAATCTCTACTATTCAGGTTTTGGTATATTTTCCGTAAAGAAAAACAGTAGTGTCTCCTGACTGTTGTGACACAAAAATATATCTGTTGAAAATAGTCTTGTGTAGGCCCGACATCCCAGTGTGGTTTCGCAGTTCCACGGGTCTAATCGCTGTACAATCCAGTTTTGGGCCTTTGGTATCTAAAAAAAAAGCAGTTTGAGTGTGTCGCTCACTGTTCAGCCGCAAATATCTCTATTTAATAAAGTGTGGTATACCCCAGTAAACAATAACAGTGGTTTTGCCATCCCACGGTAAAAAATATCTATTATTCAGGTTTTGATATATTTTCCGTAAAGAAAAACAGTAGTTTCTCCTGACTGTTGTGACACAAAAATATATCTGTTGAAAATAGTCTTGTGTAGGCCCGACATCCCAGTGTGGTTTCGCAGTTCCACGGGTCAAATCGCTGTACTATCCAGTTTTGGGCCTTTGGTATCTTAAAAAAAAAGCAGTTTGAGTGTGTCGCTCACTGTTCTGCCGCAAATATCTCTATTTAAAAAGGTGTGGTATACCCCAGTAAACAATAACTGTGGTTTTGCCATCCCACGGTAAAAAATCTTTATTATTTAGCTTTTGGTAGTTTTTTCCGTAAAGAAAAACAGTAATGTCTCCTGACTGTTGTGACACAAAAATATATCTGTTGAAAATAGTCTTGTTTAGGCCCGACATCCCAGTGTTGTTTCGCAGTTCCATGGGTCAAATCGCTGTACTATCCAGTTTTGGGCCTTTGGTATCTAAAAAAAAAGCAGTTTGAGTGTGTCGCTCACTGTTCAGCCGCAAATATCTCTATTTAAAAAAGTGTGGTTTACCCCAGTAAACAAAAACTGTGGTTTTCCATCCCACGGTAAAAAATCTCTATTATTCAGCTTTTTGTAGTTTTTTTCCGTAGAGAAAAACAGTAGTGTGTCCTGACTGTTGTGACACAAAAATATATCTGTTGAAAATAGTCTTGTGTAGGCCCGACATCCCAATGTGGTTTTGCAGTTCCATGGGTCAAATCGCTGTACTATCCAGTTTTGGGCCTTTGGTATCTAAAAAAAAAGCAGTTTGAGTGTGTCGCTCACTGTTCAGCCGCAAATATCTCTATTTAAAAAGTGTGGTATACCCCAGTAAACAATAACTGTGGTTTTGCCATCCCACGGTAAAAAATCTCTATTATTCGGGTTTTGGTATATTTTCCGTAAAGAAAAACAATAGTGTCTCCTGACTGTTGTGACACAAAAATATATCTGTTGAAAATAGTCTAGTGTAGGCCCGACATCCCAGTGTTGTTTCGCAGTTCCACGGGTCTAATCGCTGTACTATCCAGTTCTGGGCCTTTGGTATCTAAAAAAAAAGCAGTTTGAGTGTGTCGCTCACTGTTCAGCCGCAAATATCTCTATTTAAAAAAGTGTGGTATACCCCAGTAAACAATAACTGTGGTTTTGCCATCCCACGGTAAAAAATCTCTATTATTCAGCTTTTTGTAGTTTTTTCCGCAAAGAAAAACAGTAGTGTCTCCTGACTGTTGTGACACAAAAATATATCTGTTGAAAATAGTCTTGTGTAGGCCCGACATCCCAGTGTGGGTTTGCACTTCCATGGGTCAAATCGCTGTACTATCCAGTTTTGGGCCTTTGGTATCTAAAAAAAAAGCAGTTTGAGTGTGTCGCTCACTGTTCAGCCGCAAATATCTCTATTTAAAAAAGTGTGGTATACCTCAGTAAACAATAACTGTGGTTTTGCCATCCCACAGTAAAAAATCTCTATTATTCAGGTTTTGTTATATTTTTCGTAAAGAAAAACAGTATTGTCTCCTGACTGTTGTGACACAAAAATATATCTGTTGAAAATAGTCTTGTGTAGGCCCGACATCCCAGTGTGGTTTCGCAGTTCCACGGGTCTAATCACTGTACTATCCAGTTTTGGGCCTTTGGTATCTAAAAAAAGAGCAGTTTGAGTGTGTCGCTCACTGTTCAGCCGCAAATATCTCTATTTAAAAAAGTGTGGTATACCTCAGTAAACAATAACAGTGGTTTTGCCATCCCATGGTAAAAAATCTCTACTATTCAGGTTTTGGTATATTTTCCGTAAAGAAAAACAGTAGTGTCTCCTGACGGTTGTGACACAAAAATATATCTGTTGAAAATAGTCTTGTGTAGGCCCGACATCCCAGTGTGGTTTCGCAGTTCCACGGGTCTAATCGCTGTACAATCTAGTTTTGGGCCTTTAGTATCTAAAAAAAAAGCAGTTTGAGTGTGTCGCTCACTGTTCAGCCGCAAATATCTCTATTTAAAAAAGTGTGGTATACCCCAGTAAACAAAAACAGTGGTTTTGCCATCCCACGGTAAAAAATCTCTATTATTCAGGTTTTGGTATATTTTCTTTAAAGAAAACAGTAGTGTCTCCTGACTGTTGTGACACAAAAATATATCTGTTGAAAATAGTCTTGTGTAGGCCCGACATCCCAGTGTGGTTTCGCAGTTCCACGGGTCTAATCGCTGTACAATCCAGTTTTGGGCCTTTGGTATCTAAAAAAAAAAGCAGTTTGAGTGTGTCGCTCACTGTTCAGCCGCAAATATCTCTATTTAAAAAAGTGTGGTATACCCCAGTAAACAATAACAGTGGTTCTGCCATCCCACGGTAAAAAATATCTATTATTCAGGTTTTGGTATATTTTCCGTAAACAAAAACAGTAGTTTCTCCTGACTGTTGTGACACAAAAATATATCTGTTGAAAATAGTCTTGTTTAGGCCCGACATCCCAGTGTGGTTTCGCAGTTCCACGGGTCAAATCGCTGTACTATCCAGTTTTGGGCCTTTGGTATCTAAAAAAAAAAGCAGTTTGAGTGTGTCGCTCACTGTTCAGCCGCAAATATCTCTATTTAAAAAAGTGTGGTATACCCCAGTAAACAAAAACTGTGGTTTTGCCATCCCACGGTAAAAAATCTCTATTATTCAGCTTTTTGTAGTTTTTTCCGTAGAGAAAAACAGTAGTGTCTCCTGACTGTTGTGACACAAAAATATATCTATTGAAAATAGTCTTGTGTAGGCCCGACATCCCAGTGTGGTTTTGCAGTTCCATGGGTCAAATCACTGTACTATCCAGTTTTGGGCCTTTGGTATCTAAAAAAAAAGCAGTTTGAGTGTGTCTCTCACTGTTCAGCCGCAAATATCTCTATTTGAAAAAGTGTGGTATACCCCAGTAAACAATAACTGTGGTTTTGCCATCCCATGGTAAAAAATCTCTATTATTCAGGTTTTGGTATATTTTTCGTAAAGAAAAACAATAGTGTCTCCTGACTGTTGTGACACAAAAATATATCTGTTGAAAATAGTCTTGTGTAGGCCCGACATCCCAGTGTGGTTTCGCAGTTCCACGGGTCTAATCGCTGTACAATCTAGTTTTGGGCCTTTAGTATCTAAAAAAAAAGCAGTTTGAGTGTGTCGCTCACTGTTCAGCCGCAAATATCTCTATTTAAAAAAGTGTGGTATACCCCAGTAAACAATAACAGTGGTTTTGCCATCCCACGGTAAAAAATCTCTATTATTCAGGTTTTGGTATATTTTCTTTAAAGAAAACAGTAGTGTCTCCTGACTGTTGTGACACAAAAATATATCTGTTGAAAATAGTCTTGTGTAGGCCCGACATCCCAGTGTGGTTTCGCAGTTCCACGGGTCTAAACGCTGTACAATCCAGTTTTGGGCCTTTGGTATCTAAAAAAAATGCAGTTTGAGTGTGTCGCTCACTGTTCAGCCGCAAATATCTCTATTTAAAAAAGTGTGGTATACCCCAGTAAACAATAACAGTGGTTCTGCCATCCCACGGTAAAAAATATCTATTATTCAGGTTTTGGTATATTTTCCGTAAAGAAAAACAGTAGTTTCTCCTGACTGTTGTGACACAAAAATATATCTGTTGAAAATAGTCTTGTGTAGGCCCGACATCCCAGTGTGGTTTCGCAGTTCCACGGGTCAAATCGCTGTACTATCCAGTTTTGGGCCTTTGGTATCTTAAAAAAAAAGCAGTTTGAGTGTGTCGCTCACTGTTCTGCCGCAAATATCTCTATTTAAAAAGGTGTGGTATACCCCAGTAAACAATAACTGTGGTTTTGCCATCCCACGGTAAAAAATCTTTATTATTTAGCTTTTGGTAGTTTTTTCCGTAAAGAAAAACAGTAATGTCTCCTGACTGTTGTGACACAAAAATATATCTGTTGAAAATAGTCTTGTTTAGGCCCGACATCCCAGTGTTGTTTCGCAGTTCCATGGGTCAAATCGCTGTACTATCCAGTTTTGGGCCTTTGGTATCTAAAAAAAAAGCAGTTTGAGTGTGTCGCTCACTGTTCAGCCGCAAATATCTCTATTTAAAAAAGTGTGGTTTACCCCAGTAAACAAAAACTGTGGTTTTCCATCCCACGGTAAAAAATCTCTATTATTCAGCTTTTTGTAGTTTTTTTCCGTAGAGAAAAACAGTAGTGTGTCCTGACTGTTGTGACACAAAAATATATCTGTTGAAAATAGTCTTGTGTAGGCCCGACATCCCAATGTGGTTTTGCAGTTCCATGGGTCAAATCGCTGTACTATCCAGTTTTGGGCCTTTGGTATCTAAAAAAAAAGCAGTTTGAGTGTGTCGCTCACTGTTCAGCCGCAAATATCTCTATTTAAAAAGTGTGGTATACCCCAGTAAACAATAACTGTGGTTTTGCCATCCCACGGTAAAAAATCTCTATTATTCGGGTTTTGGTATATTTTCCGTAAAGAAAAACAATAGTGTCTCCTGACTGTTGTGACACAAAAATATATCTGTTGAAAATAGTCTAGTGTAGGCCCGACATCCCAGTGTTGTTTCGCAGTTCCACGGGTCTAATCGCTGTACTATCCAGTTCTGGGCCTTTGGTATCTAAAAAAAAAGCAGTTTGAGTGTGTCGCTCACTGTTCAGCCGCAAATATCTCTATTTAAAAAAGTGTGGTATACCCCAGTAAACAATAACTGTGGTTTTGCCATCCCACGGTAAAAAATCTCTATTATTCAGCTTTTTGTAGTTTTTTCCGCAAAGAAAAACAGTAGTGTCTCCTGACTGTTGTGACACAAAAATATATCTGTTGAAAATAGTCTTGTGTAGGCCCGACATCCCAGTGTGGGTTTGCACTTCCATGGGTCAAATCGCTGTACTATCCAGTTTTGGGCCTTTGGTATCTAAAAAAAAAGCAGTTTGAGTGTGTCGCTCACTGTTCAGCCGCAAATATCTCTATTTAAAAAAGTGTGGTATACCTCAGTAAACAATAACTGTGGTTTTGCCATCCCACAGTAAAAAATCTCTATTATTCAGGTTTTGTTATATTTTCCGTAAAGAAAAACAGTATTGTCTCCTGACTGTTGTGACACAAAAATATATCTGTTGAAAATAGTCTTGTGTAGGCCCGACATCCCAGTGTGGTTTCGCAGTTCCACGGGTCTAATCACTGTACTATCCAGTTTTGGGCCTTTGGTATCTAAAAAAAGAGCAGTTTGAGTGTGTCGCTCACTGTTCAGCCGCAAATATCTCTATTTAAAAAAGTGTGGTATACCTCAGTAAACAATAACAGTGGTTTTGCCATCCCATGGTAAAAAATCTCTACTATTCAGGTTTTGGTATATTTTCCGTAAAGAAAAACAGTAGTGTCTCCTGACGGTTGTGACACAAAAATATATCTGTTGAAAATAGTCTTGTGTAGGCCCGACATCCCAGTGTGGTTTCGCAGTTCCACGGGTCTAATCGCTGTACAATCTAGTTTTGGGCCTTTAGTATCTAAAAAAAAAGCAGTTTGAGTGTGTCGCTCACTGTTCAGCCGCAAATATCTCTATTTAAAAAAGTGTGGTATACCCCAGTAAACAAAAACAGTGGTTTTGCCATCCCACGGTAAAAAATCTCTATTATTCAGGTTTTGGTATATTTTCTTTAAAGAAAACAGTAGTGTCTCCTGACTGTTGTGACACAAAAATATATCTGTTGAAAATAGTCTTGTGTAGGCCCGACATCCCAGTGTGGTTTCGCAGTTCCACGGGTCTAATCGCTGTACAATCCAGTTTTGGGCCTTTGGTATCTAAAAAAAAAAGCAGTTTGAGTGTGTCGCTCACTGTTCAGCCGCAAATATCTCTATTTAAAAAAGTGTGGTATACCCCAGTAAACAATAACAGTGGTTCTGCCATCCCACGGTAAAAAATATCTATTATTCAGGTTTTGGTATATTTTCCGTAAACAAAAACAGTAGTTTCTCCTGACTGTTGTGACACAAAAATATATCTGTTGAAAATAGTCTTGTTTAGGCCCGACATCCCAGTGTGGTTTCGCAGTTCCACGGGTCAAATCGCTGTACTATCCAGTTTTGGGCCTTTGGTATCTAAAAAAAAAAGCAGTTTGAGTGTGTCGCTCACTGTTCAGCCGCAAATATCTCTATTTAAAAAAGTGTGGTATACCCCAGTAAACAAAAACTGTGGTTTTGCCATCCCACGGTAAAAAATCTCTATTATTCAGCTTTTTGTAGTTTTTTCCGTAGAGAAAAACAGTAGTGTCTCCTGACTGTTGTGACACAAAAATATATCTGTTGAAAATAGTCTTGTGTAGGCCCGACATCCCAGTGTGGTTTTGCAGTTCCATGGGTCAAATCACTGTACTATCCAGTTTTGGGCCTTTGGTATCTAAAAAAAAAGCAGTTTGAGTGTGTCTCTCACTGTTCAGCCGCAAATATCTCTATTTGAAAAAGTGTGGTATACCCCAGTAAACAATAACTGTGGTTTTGCCATCCCATGGTAAAAAATCTCTATTATTCAGGTTTTGGTATATTTTTCGTAAAGAAAAACAATAGTGTCTCCTGACTGTTGTGACACAAAAATATATCTGTTGAAAATAGTCTTGTGTAGGCCCGACATCCCAGTGTGGTTTCGCAGTTCCACGGGTCTAATCGCTGTACAATCTAGTTTTGGGCCTTTAGTATCTAAAAAAAAAGCAGTTTGAGTGTGTCGCTCACTGTTCAGCCGCAAATATCTCTATTTAAAAAAGTGTGGTATACCCCAGTAAACAATAACAGTGGTTTTGCCATCCCACGGTAAAAAATCTCTATTATTCAGGTTTTGGTATATTTTCTTTAAAGAAAACAGTAGTGTCTCCTGACTGTTGTGACACAAAAATATATCTGTTGAAAATAGTCTTGTGTAGGCCCGACATCCCAGTGTGGTTTCGCAGTTCCACGGGTCTAAACGCTGTACAATCCAGTTTTGGGCCTTTGGTATCTAAAAAAAATGCAGTTTGAGTGTGTCGCTCACTGTTCAGCCGCAAATATCTCTATTTAAAAAAGTGTGGTATACCCCAGTAAACAATAACAGTGGTTCTGCCATCCCACGGTAAAAAATATCTATTATTCAGGTTTTGGTATATTTTCCGTAAAGAAAAACAGTAGTTTCTCCTGACTGTTGTGACACAAAAATATATCTGTTGAAAATAGTCTTGTGTAGGCCCGACATCCCAGTGTGGTTTCGCAGTTCCACGGGTCAAATCGCTGTACTATCCAGTTTTGGGCCTTTGGTATCTTAAAAAAAAAGCAGTTTGAGTGTGTCGCTCACTGTTCTGCCGCAAATATCTCTATTTAAAAAGGTGTGGTATACCCCAGTAAACAATAACTGTGGTTTTGCCATCCCACGGTAAAAAATCTTTATTATTTAGCTTTTGGTAGTTTTTTCCGTAAAGAAAAACAGTAATGTCTCCTGACTGTTGTGACACAAAAATATATCTGTTGAAAATAGTCTTGTTTAGGCCCGACATCCCAGTGTTGTTTCGCAGTTCCATGGGTCAAATCGCTGTACTATCCAGTTTTGGGCCTTTGGTATCTAAAAAAAAAGCAGTTTGAGTGTGTCGCTCACTGTTCAGCCGCAAATATCTCTATTTAAAAAAGTGTGGTTTACCCCAGTAAACAAAAACTGTGGTTTTCCATCCCACGGTAAAAAATCTCTATTATTCAGCTTTTTGTAGTTTTTTTCCGTAGAGAAAAACAGTAGTGTGTCCTGACTGTTGTGACACAAAAATATATCTGTTGAAAATAGTCTTGTGTAGGCCCGACATCCCAATGTGGTTTTGCAGTTCCATGGGTCAAATCGCTGTACTATCCAGTTTTGGGCCTTTGGTATCTAAAAAAAAAGCAGTTTGAGTGTGTCGCTCACTGTTCAGCCGCAAATATCTCTATTTAAAAAGTGTGGTATACCCCAGTAAACAATAACTGTGGTTTTGCCATCCCACGGTAAAAAATCTCTATTATTCGGGTTTTGGTATATTTTCCGTAAAGAAAAACAATAGTGTCTCCTGACTGTTGTGACACAAAAATATATCTGTTGAAAATAGTCTAGTGTAGGCCCGACATCCCAGTGTTGTTTCGCAGTTCCACGGGTCTAATCGCTGTACTATCCAGTTCTGGGCCTTTGGTATCTAAAAAAAAAGCAGTTTGAGTGTGTCGCTCACTGTTCAGCCGCAAATATCTCTATTTAAAAAAGTGTGGTATACCCCAGTAAACAATAACTGTGGTTTTGCCATCCCACGGTAAAAAATCTCTATTATTCAGCTTTTTGTAGTTTTTTCCGCAAAGAAAAACAGTAGTGTCTCCTGACTGTTGTGACACAAAAATATATCTGTTGAAAATAGTCTTGTGTAGGCCCGACATCCCAGTGTGGGTTTGCACTTCCATGGGTCAAATCGCTGTACTATCCAGTTTTGGGCCTTTGGTATCTAAAAAAAAAGCAGTTTGAGTGTGTCGCTCACTGTTCAGCCGCAAATATCTCTATTTAAAAAAGTGTGGTATACCTCAGTAAACAATAACTGTGGTTTTGCCATCCCACAGTAAAAAATCTCTATTATTCAGGTTTTGTTATATTTTCCGTAAAGAAAAACAGTATTGTCTCCTGACTGTTGTGACACAAAAATATATCTGTTGAAAATAGTCTTGTGTAGGCCCGACATCCCAGTGTGGTTTCGCAGTTCCACGGGTCTAATCACTGTACTATCCAGTTTTGGGCCTTTGGTATCTAAAAAAAGAGCAGTTTGAGTGTGTCGCTCACTGTTCAGCCGCAAATATCTCTATTTAAAAAAGTGTGGTATACCTCAGTAAACAATAACAGTGGTTTTGCCATCCCATGGTAAAAAATCTCTACTATTCAGGTTTTGGTATATTTTCCGTAAAGAAAAACAGTAGTGTCTCCTGACGGTTGTGACACAAAAATATATCTGTTGAAAATAGTCTTGTGTAGGCCCGACATCCCAGTGTGGTTTCGCAGTTCCACGGGTCTAATCGCTGTACAATCTAGTTTTGGGCCTTTAGTATCTAAAAAAAAAGCAGTTTGAGTGTGTCGCTCACTGTTCAGCCGCAAATATCTCTATTTAAAAAAGTGTGGTATACCCCAGTAAACAAAAACAGTGGTTTTGCCATCCCACGGTAAAAAATCTCTATTATTCAGGTTTTGGTATATTTTCTTTAAAGAAAACAGTAGTGTCTCCTGACTGTTGTGACACAAAAATATATCTGTTGAAAATAGTCTTGTGTAGGCCCGACATCCCAGTGTGGTTTCGCAGTTCCACGGGTCTAATCGCTGTACAATCCAGTTTTGGGCCTTTGGTATCTAAAAAAAAAGCAGTTTGAGTGTGTCGCTCACTGTTCAGCCGCAAATATCTCTATTTAAAAAAGTGTGGTATACCCCAGTAAACAATAACAGTGGTTCTGCCATCCCACGGTAAAAAATATCTATTATTCAGGTTTTGGTATATTTTCCGTAAACAAAAACAGTAGTTTCTCCTGACTGTTGTGACACAAAAATATATCTGTTGAAAATAGTCTTGTTTAGGCCCGACATCCCAGTGTGGTTTCGCAGTTCCACGGGTCAAATCGCTGTACTATCCAGTTTTGGGCCTTTGGTATCTAAAAAAAAAAGCAGTTTGAGTGTGTCGCTCACTGTTCAGCCGCAAATATCTCTATTTAAAAAAGTGTGGTATACCCCAGTAAACAAAAACTGTGGTTTTGCCATCCCACGGTAAAAAATCTCTATTATTCAGCTTTTTGTAGTTTTTTTCGTAGAGAAAAACAGTAGTGTCTCCTGACTGTTGTGACACAAAAATATATCTGTTGAAAATAGTCTTGTGTAGGCCCGACATCCCAGTGTGGTTTTGCAGTTCCATGGGTCAAATCACTGTACTATCCAGTTTTGGGCCTTTGGTATCTAAAAAAAAAGCAGTTTGAGTGTGTCTCTCACTGTTCAGCCGCAAATATCTCTATTTGAAAAAGTGTGGTATACCCCAGTAAACAATAACTGTGGTTTTGCCATCCCATGGTAAAAAATCTCTATTATTCAGGTTTTGGTATATTTTTCGTAAAGAAAAACAATAGTGTCTCCTGACTGTTGTGACACAAAAATATATCTGTTGAAAATAGTCTTGTGTAGGCCCGACATCCCAGTGTGGTTTCGCAGTTCCACGGGTCTAATCGCTGTACAATCTAGTTTTGGGCCTTTAGTATCTAAAAAAAAAGCAGTTTGAGTGTGTCGCTCACTGTTCAGCCGCAAATATCTCTATTTAAAAAAGTGTGGTATACCCCAGTAAACAATAACAGTGGTTTTGCCATCCCACGGTAAAAAATCTCTATTATTCAGGTTTTGGTATATTTTCTTTAAAGAAAACAGTAGTGTCTCCTGACTGTTGTGACACAAAAATATATCTGTTGAAAATAGTCTTGTGTAGGCCCGACATCCCAGTGTGGTTTCGCAGTTCCACGGGTCTAAACGCTGTACAATCCAGTTTTGGGCCTTTGGTATCTAAAAAAAATGCAGTTTGAGTGTGTCGCTCACTGTTCAGCCGCAAATATCTCTATTTAAAAAAGTGTGGTATACCCCAGTAAACAATAACAGTGGTTCTGCCATCCCACGGTAAAAAATATCTATTATTCAGGTTTTGGTATATTTTCCGTAAACAAAAACAGTAGTTTCTCCTGACTGTTGTGACACAAAAATATATCTGTTGAAAATAGTCTTGTTTAGGCCCGACATCCCAGTGTGGTTTCGCAGTTCCACGGGTCAAATCGCTGTACTATCCAGTTTTGGGCCTTTGGTATCTAAAAAAAAAAGCAGTTTGAGTGTGTCGCTCACTGTTCAGCCGCAAATATCTCTATTTAAAAAAGTGTGGTATACCCCAGTAAACAAAAACTGTGGTTTTGCCATCCCACGGTAAAAAATCTCTATTATTCAGCTTTTTGTAGTTTTTTCCGTAGAGAAAAACAGTAGTGTCTCCTGACTGTTGTGACACAAAAATATATCTGTTGAAAATAGTCTTGTGTAGGCCCGACATCCCAGTGTGGTTTTGCAGTTCCATGGGTCAAATCACTGTACTATCCAGTTTTGGGCCTTTGGTATCTAAAAAAAAAGCAGTTTGAGTGTGTCTCTCACTGTTCAGCCGCAAATATCTCTATTTGAAAAAGTGTGGTATACCCCAGTAAACAATAACTGTGGTTTTGCCATCCCATGGTAAAAAATCTCTATTATTCAGGTTTTGGTATATTTTTCGTAAACAAAAACAATAGTGTCTCCTGACTGTTGTGACACAAAAATATATCTGTTGAAAATAGTCTTGTGTAGGCCCGACATCCCAGTGTGGTTTCGCAGTTCCACGGGTCTAATCGCTGTACTATCCTGTTTTGGGCCTTTGGTATCTAAAAAAAAGCAGTCTGAGTGTGTCGCTCACTGTTCAGCCGCAAATATCTCTATTTAAAAAAGTGTGGTATACCCCAGTAAACAATAACTGTGGTTTTGCCATCCCACGGTAAAAAATCTCTATTATTCAGGTTTTGGTATATTTTCTGTAAAGAAAACAGTAGTGTCTCCTGACTGTTGTGACACAAAAATATATCTGTTGAAAATAGTCTTGTGTAGGCCCGACATCCCAGTGTGGTTTCGCAGTTCCACGGGTCTAATCGCTGTACTATCCAGTTTTGGGCCTTTGGTATCTAAAAAAAAAGCAGTTTGAGTGTGTCGCTCACTGTTCAGCCGGAAATATCTCTATTTAAAAAAGTGTGGTATGCCCCAGTAAACAATAACAGTGGTTTTGCCATCCCACGGTAAAAAATATCTATTATTCAGGTTATGGTATATTTTCCGTAAAGAAAAACAGTAGTTTCTCCTGACTGTTGTGACACAAAAATATATCTGTTGAAAATAGTCTTGTGTAGGCCCGACATCCCAGTGTGGTTTCGCAGTTCCACGGGTCTAATCGCTGTACTATCCAGTTTTGGGCCTTTGGTATCTAAAAAAAGAGCAGTTTGAGTGTGTCGCTCACTGTTCAGCCGCAAATATCTCTATTTAAAAAAGTGTGGTATACCCCAGTAAACAATAACAGTGGTTTTGCCATCCCATGGTAAAAAATCTCTACTATTCAGGTTTTGGTATATTTTCCGTAAAGAAAAACAGTAGTGTCTCCTGACTGTTGTGACACAAAAATATATCTGTTGAAAATAGTCTTGTGTAGGCCCGACATCCCAGTGTGGTTTCGCAGTTCCACGGGTCTAATCGCTGTACAATCCAGTTTTGGGCCTTTGGTATCTAAAAAAAAAGCAGTTTGAGTGTGTCGCTCACTGTTCAGCCGCAAATATCTCTATTTAATAAAGTGTGGTATACCCCAGTAAACAATAACAGTGGTTTTGCCATCCCACGGTAAAAAATATCTATTATTCAGGTTTTGATATATTTTCCGTAAAGAAAAACAGTAGTTTCTCCTGACTGTTGTGACACAAAAATATATCTGTTGAAAATAGTCTTGTGTAGGCCCGACATCCCAGTGTGGTTTCGCAGTTCCACGGGTCAAATCGCTGTACTATCCAGTTTTGGGCCTTTGGTATCTTAAAAAAAAAGCAGTTTGAGTGTGTCGCTCACTGTTCTGCCGCAAATATCTCTATTTAAAAAGGTGTGGTATACCCCAGTAAACAATAACTGTGGTTTTGCCATCCCACGGTAAAAAATCTTTATTATTTAGCTTTTGGTAGTTTTTTCCGTAAAGAAAAACAGTAATGTCTCCTGACTGTTGTGACACAAAAATATATCTGTTGAAAATAGTCTTGTTTAGGCCCGACATCCCAGTGTTGTTTCGCAGTTCCATGGGTCAAATCGCTGTACTATCCAGTTTTGGGCCTTTGGTATCTAAAAAAAAAGCAGTTTGAGTGTGTCGCTCACTGTTCAGCCGCAAATATCTCTATTTAAAAAAGTGTGGTTTACCCCAGTAAACAAAAACTGTGGTTTTCCATCCCACGGTAAAAAATCTCTATTATTCAGCTTTTTGTAGTTTTTTTCCGTAGAGAAAAACAGTAGTGTGTCCTGACTGTTGTGACACAAAAATATATCTGTTGAAAATAGTCTTGTGTAGGCCCGACATCCCAATGTGGTTTTGCAGTTCCATGGGTCAAATCGCTGTACTATCCAGTTTTGGGCCTTTGGTATCTAAAAAAAAAGCAGTTTGAGTGTGTCGCTCACTGTTCAGCCGCAAATATCTCTATTTAAAAAGTGTGGTATACCCCAGTAAACAATAACTGTGGTTTTGCCATCCCACGGTAAAAAATCTCTATTATTCGGGTTTTGGTATATTTTCCGTAAAGAAAAACAATAGTGTCTCCTGACTGTTGTGACACAAAAATATATCTGTTGAAAATAGTCTAGTGTAGGCCCGACATCCCAGTGTTGTTTCGCAGTTCCACGGGTCTAATCGCTGTACTATCCAGTTCTGGGCCTTTGGTATCTAAAAAAAAAGCAGTTTGAGTGTGTCGCTCACTGTTCAGCCGCAAATATCTCTATTTAAAAAAGTGTGGTATACCCCAGTAAACAATAACTGTGGTTTTGCCATCCCACGGTAAAAAATCTCTATTATTCAGCTTTTTGTAGTTTTTTCCGCAAAGAAAAACAGTAGTGTCTCCTGACTGTTGTGACACAAAAATATATCTGTTGAAAATAGTCTTGTGTAGGCCCGACATCCCAGTGTGGGTTTGCACTTCCATGGGTCAAATCGCTGTACTATCCAGTTTTGGGCCTTTGGTATCTAAAAAAAAAGCAGTTTGAGTGTGTCGCTCACTGTTCAGCCGCAAATATCTCTATTTAAAAAAGTGTGGTATACCTCAGTAAACAATAACTGTGGTTTTGCCATCCCACAGTAAAAAATCTCTATTATTCAGGTTTTGTTATATTTTCCGTAAAGAAAAACAGTATTGTCTCCTGACTGTTGTGACACAAAAATATATCTGTTGAAAATAGTCTTGTGTAGGCCCGACATCCCAGTGTGGTTTCGCAGTTCCACGGGTCTAATCACTGTACTATCCAGTTTTGGGCCTTTGGTATCTAAAAAAAGAGCAGTTTGAGTGTGTCGCTCACTGTTCAGCCGCAAATATCTCTATTTAAAAAAGTGTGGTATACCTCAGTAAACAATAACAGTGGTTTTGCCATCCCATGGTAAAAAATCTCTACTATTCAGGTTTTGGTATATTTTCCGTAAAGAAAAACAGTAGTGTCTCCTGACGGTTGTGACACAAAAATATATCTGTTGAAAATAGTCTTGTGTAGGCCCGACATCCCAGTGTGGTTTCGCAGTTCCACGGGTCTAATCGCTGTACAATCTAGTTTTGGGCCTTTAGTATCTAAAAAAAAAGCAGTTTGAGTGTGTCGCTCACTGTTCAGCCGCAAATATCTCTATTTAAAAAAGTGTGGTATACCCCAGTAAACAATAACAGTGGTTTTGCCATCCCACGGTAAAAAATCTCTATTATTCAGGTTTTGGTATATTTTCTTTAAAGAAAACAGTAGTGTCTCCTGACTGTTGTGACACAAAAATATATCTGTTGAAAATAGTCTTGTGTAGGCCCGACATCCCAGTGTGGTTTCGCAGTTCCACGGGTCTAATCGCTGTACAATCCAGTTTTGGGCCTTTGGTATCTAAAAAAAAAGCAGTTTGAGTGTGTCGCTCACTGTTCAGCCGCAAATATCTCTATTTAAAAAAGTGTGGTATACCCCAGTAAACAATAACAGTGGTTCTGCCATCCCACGGTAAAAAATATCTATTATTCAGGTTTTGGTATATTTTCCGTAAACAAAAACAGTAGTTTCTCCTGACTGTTGTGACACAAAAATATATCTGTTGAAAATAGTCTTGTTTAGGCCCGACATCCCAGTGTGGTTTCGCAGTTCCACGGGTCAAATCGCTGTACTATCCAGTTTTGGGCCTTTGGTATCTAAAAAAAAAAGCAGTTTGAGTGTGTCGCTCACTGTTCAGCCGCAAATATCTCTATTTAAAAAAGTGTGGTATACCCCAGTAAACAAAAACTGTGGTTTTGCCATCCCACGGTAAAAAATCTCTATTATTCAGCTTTTTGTAGTTTTTTCCGTAGAGAAAAACAGTAGTGTCTCCTGACTGTTGTGACACAAAAATATATCTGTTGAAAATAGTCTTGTGTAGGCCCGACATCCCAGTGTGGTTTTGCAGTTCCATGGGTCAAATCACTGTACTATCCAGTTTTGGGCCTTTGGTATCTAAAAAAAAAGCAGTTTGAGTGTGTCTCTCACTGTTCAGCCGCAAATATCTCTATTTGAAAAAGTGTGGTATACCCCAGTAAACAATAACTGTGGTTTTGCCATCCCATGGTAAAAAATCTCTATTATTCAGGTTTTGGTATATTTTTCGTAAAGAAAAACAATAGTGTCTCCTGACTGTTGTGACACAAAAATATATCTGTTGAAAATAGTCTTGTGTAGGCCCGACATCCCAGTGTGGTTTCGCAGTTCCACGGGTCTAATCGCTGTACTATCCTGTTTTGGGCCTTTGGTATCTAAAAAAAAGCAGTCTGAGTGTGTCGCTCACTGTTCAGCCGCAAATATCTCTATTTAAAAAAGTGTGGTATACCCCAGTAAACAATAACTGTGGTTTTGCCATCCCACGGTAAAAAATCTCTATTATTCAGGTTTTGGTATATTTTCTGTAAAGAAAACAGTAGTGTCTCCTGACTGTTGTGACACAAAAATATATCTGTTGAAAATAGTCTTGTGTAGGCCCGACATCCCAGTGTGGTTTCGCAGTTCCACGGGTCTAATCGCTGTACTATCCAGTTTTGGGCCTTTGGTATCTAAAAAAAAAGCAGTTTGAGTGTGTCGCTCACTGTTCAGCCGGAAATATC
Source organism: Phyllobates terribilis (assembly GCF_046119375.1). Lineage (NCBI taxonomy): Eukaryota > Metazoa > Chordata > Amphibia > Anura > Dendrobatidae > Phyllobates > Phyllobates terribilis. The sequence goes on from NW_027362764.1 coordinate 199,119,161, forward strand.
TCTATTTAAAAAAGTGTGGTATGCCCCAGTAAACAATAACAGTGGTTTTGCCATCCCACGGTAAAAAATATCTATTATTCAGGTTATGGTATATTTTCCGTAAAGAAAAACAGTAGTTTCTCCTGACTGTTGTGACACAAAAATATATCTGTTGAAAATAGTCTTGTTTAGGCCCGACATCCCAGTGTGGTTTCGCAGTTCTATGGGTCAAATCGCTGTACTATCCAGTTTTGGGCCTTTGGAATCTAAAAAAAAAGCAGTTTGAGTGTGTCGCTCACTGTTCAGCCGCAAATATCTCTATTTAAAAAAGTGTGGTATACCCCAGTAAACAAAAACTGTGGTTTTGCCATCCCACGGTAAAAAATCTCTATTATTCAGCTTTTTGTAGTTTTTTCCATAGAGAAAAACAGTAGTGTCTCCTGACTGTTGTGACACAAAAATATATCTGATGAAAATAGTCTTGTGTAGGCCCGACATCCCAGTGTGGTTTCGCAGTTCCACGGGTCAAATCGCTGTACTATCCAGTTTTGGGCCTTTGGTATCTAAAAAAAAAGCAGTTTGAGTGTGTAGCTCACTGTTCAGCCGCAAATATCTCTATTTAAAAAAGTGTGGTATACCCCAGTAAACAATAACAGTGGTTTTGCCATCCCACGGTAAAAAATCTCTATTATTCAGGTTTTGGTATATTTTCTGTAAAGAAAACAGTAGTGTCTCCTGACTGTTGTGACACAAAAATATATCTGTTGAAAATAGTCTTGTGTAGGCCCGACATCCCAGGGTGGGTTTGCAGTTCCATGGGTCAAATCGCTGTACTATCCAGATTTGGGCCTTTGGTATCTAAAAAAAAAACAGTTTGATTGTGTCGCTCACTGTTCAGCCGCAAATATCTCTATTTAAAAAAGTGTGGTATACCCCAGTAAACAATAACAGTGGTTTTGCCATCCCATGGTAAAAAATCTCTACTATTCAGGTTTTAGTATATTTTCCGTAAAGAAAAACAGTAGTGTCTCCTGACTGTTGTGACACAAAAATATTTCTGTTGAAAATAGTCTTGTGTAGGCCCGACATCCCAGTGTGGTTTCGCAGTTCCACGGGTCTAATCGCTGTACTATCCAGTTTTGGGCCTTTGGTATCTAAAAAAAAAGCAGTTTGAGTGTGTCGCTGACTGTTCAGCCGCAAATATCTCTATTTAAAAAAGTGTGGTATACCCCAGTAAACAATAACAGTGGTTTTGCCATCCCACGGTAAAAAATCTCTATTATTCAGGTTTTGGTATATTTTCTGTAAAGAAAACAGTAGTGTCTCCTGACTGTTGTGACACAAAAATATATCTGTTGAAAATAGTCTTGTGTAGGCATGACATCCCAGTGTGGTTTCGCATGTTCCATGGGTCAAATCGCTGTACTATCCAGTTTTGGGCCTTTGGTATCTAAAAAAAAAGCAGTTTGAGTGTGTCGCTCACTGTTCAGCCGCAAATATCTCTATTTAAAATAGTGTGGTATACCCAGTAAACAATAACTGTGGTTTTGCCATCCCATGTTAAAAAATCCCTATTATTCAGTTTTTGGTAGTTTTTTCCGTAAAGAAAAACAGTAGTGTCTCCTGACTGTTGTGACACAAAAATATATCTGTTGAAAATAGTCTTGTGTAGGCCCGACATCCCAGTGTGGTTTCACAGTTCCACGGGTCAAATCGCTGTACTATCCAGTTTTGGGAATTTGGTATCTAAAAAAAAGCAGTTTGAGTGTGTCGCTCACTGTTCAGCCGAAAATATCTCTATTTAAAAAAGTGTGGTATACCCCAGTAAACAATAACTGTGGTTTTGCCATCCCACGGTAAAAAATCTCTATTATTCAGCTTTTTGTAGTTTTTTCCGTAGAGAAAAACAGTAGTGTCTCCTGACTGTTGTGACACAAAAATATATCTGTTGAAAATAGTCTTGTGTAGGCCCGACATCCCAGTGTGGTTTCGCAGTTCCACCGGTCAAATCGCTGTACTATCCAGTTTTGGGCCTTTGGTATCTAAAAAAAAAGCAGTTTGAGTGTGTCGCTCACTGTTCAGCCCCAAATATCTCTATTTAAAAATGTGTGGTATACCCCAGTAAACAATAACAGTGGTTTTGCCATCCCACGGTAAAAAATCTCTATTATTCAGGTTTTGGTATATTTTCTGTAAAGAAAACAGTAGTGTCTCCTGACTGTTGTGACACAAAAATATATCTGTTGAAAATAGTCTTGTGTAGGCCCGACATCCCAGTGTGGTTTTGCAGTTCCACGGGTCAAATCGCTGTACTATCCAGTTTTGGGCCTTTGGTATCTAAAAAAAAGCAGTTTGAGTGTGTCGCTCACTGTTCAGCCGCAAATATCTCTATTTAAAAAAGCGTGGTATACCCCAGTAAACAAAAACTGTGGTTTTGCCATCCCATGGTAAAAAATATCTATTATTCAGGTTTTGGTATATTTTCCGTAAAGAAAAACAGTAGTTTCTCCTGACTGTTGTGACACAAAAATATATCTGTTGAAAATAGTCTTGTTTAGGCCCGACATCCCAGTGTGGTTTCGCAGTTCCATGGGTCAAATCGCTGTACTATCCAGTTTTGGGCCTTTGGTATCTAAAAAAAAAGCAGTTTGAGTGTGTCGCTCACTGTTCAGCCGCAAATATCTCTATTTAAAAAAGTGTGGTATACCCCAGTAAACAAAAACTGTGGTTTTGCCATCCCACGGTAAAAAATCTCTATTATTCAGCTTTTTGTAGTTTTTTCCGTAGAGAAAAACAGTAGTGTCTCCTGACTGTTGTGACACAAAAATATATCTGTTGAAAATAGTCTTGTGTAGGCCCGACATCCCAGTGTGGTTTTGCAGTTCCATGGGTCAAATCGCTGTACTATCCAGTTTTGGGCCTTTGGTATCTAAAAAAAAAGCAGTTTGAGTATGGCGCTCACTGTTCAGCCGCAAATATCTCTATTTAAAAAAGTGTGGTATACCCAAGTAAACAATAACTGTGGTTTTGCCATCCCACGGTAAAAAATCTCTATTATTCAGGTTTTGGTATATTTTCCGTAAAGAAAAACAATAGTGTCTCCTGACTGTTGTGACACAAAAATATATCTGTTGAAAATAGTCTTGTGTAGGCCCGACATCCCAGTGTGGTTTCGCAGTTCCATGGGTCTAATCGCTGTACTATCCAGTTTTGGGCCTTTGGTATCTAAAAAAAAAGCAGTTTGAGTGTGTCGCTCACTGTTCAGCCGCAAATATCTCTATTTAAAAAAGTGTGGTATACCCCAGTAAACAATAACAGTGGTTTTGCCATCCCACGGTAAAAAATCTCTATTATTCAGGTTTTGGTATATTTTCTGTAAAGAAAACAGTAGTGTCTCCTGAATGTTGTGACACAAAAATATATCTGTTGAAAATAGTCTTGTGTAGGCCCGACATCCCAGTGTGGTTTTGCAGTTCCACGGGTCAAATCGCTGTACTATCCAGTTTTGGGCCTTTGGTATCTAAAAAAAAGCAGTTTGAGTGTGTCGCTCACTGTTCAGCCGCAAATATCTCTATTTAAAAAAGAGTGGTATACCCCAGTAAACAAAAACTGTGGTTTTGCCATCCCATGGTAAAAAATATCTATTATTCAGGTTTTGGTATATGTTCCGTAAAGAAAAACAGTAGTTTCTCCTGACTGTTGTGACACAAAAATATATCTGTTGAAAATAGTCTTGTTTAGGCCCGACATCCCAGTGTGGTTTCGCAGTTCCATGGGTCAAATCGCTGTACTATCCAGTTTTGGGCCTTTGGTATCTAAAAAAAAAGCAGTTTGAGTGTGTCGCTCACTGTTCAGCCGCAAATATCTCTATTTAAAAAAGTGTGGTATACCCCAGTAAACAAAAACTGTGGTTTTGCCATCCCACGGTAAAAAATCTCTATTATTCAGCTTTTTGTAATTTTTTCCGTAGAGAAAAACAGTAGTGTCTCCTGACTGTTGTGACACAAAAATATATCTGTTGAAAATAGTCTTGTGTAGGCCCGACATCCCAGGGTGGGTTTGCAGTTCCATGGGTCAAATCGCTGTACTATCCAGATTTGGGCCTTTGGTATCTAAAAAAAAAACAGTTTGAGTGTGTCGCTCACTGTTCAGCCGCAAATATCTCTATTTAAAAAAGTGTGGTATACCCCAGTAAACAATAACAGTGGTTTTGCCATCCCATGGTAAAAAATCTCTACTATTCAGGTTTTAGTATATTTTCCGTAAAGAAAAACAGTAGTGTCTCCTGACTGTTGTGACACAAAAATATTTCTGTTGAAAATAGTCTTGTGTAGGCCCGACATCCCAGTGTGGTTTCGCAGTTCCACGGGTCTAATCGCTGTACTATCCAGTTTTGGGCCTTTGGTATCTAAAAAAAAAGCAGTTTGAGTGTGTCGCTGACTGTTCAGCCGCAAATATCTCTATTTAAAAAAGTGTGGTATACCCCAGTAAACAATAACAGTGGTTTTGCCATCCCACGGTAAAAAATCTCTATTATTCAGGTTTTGGTATATTTTCTGTAAAGAAAACAGTAGTGTCTCCTGACTGTTGTGACACAAAAATATATCTGTTGAAAATAGTCTTGTGTAGGTCCGACATCCCAGTGTGGTTTTGCAGTTGCACGGGTCAAATCGCTGTACTATCCAGTTTTGGGCCTTTGGTATCTAAAAAAAAAGCAGTTTGAGTGTGTCGCTCACTGTTCAGCCGCAAATATCTCTATTTAAAATAGTGTGGTATACCCAGTAAACAATAACTGTGGTTTTGCCATCCCATGTTAAAAAATCCCTATTATTCAGTTTTTGGTAGTTTTTTCCGTAAAGAAAAACAGTAGTGTCTCCTGACTGTTGTGACACAAAAATATATCTGTTGAAAATAGTCTTGTGTAGGCCCGACATCCCAGTGTGGTTTTGCAGTTCCACGGGTCAAATCGCTGTACTATCCAGTTTTGGGCCTTTGGTATCTAAAAAAAAGCAGTTTGAGTGTGTCGCTCACTGTTCAGCCGCAAATATCTCTATTTAAAAAAGCGTGGTATACCCCAGTAAACAAAAACTGTGGTTTTGCCATCCCATGGTAAAAAATATCTATTATTCAGGTTTTGGTATATTTTCCGTAAAGAAAAACAGTAGTTTCTCCTGACTGTTGTGACACAAAAATATATCTGTTGAAAATAGTCTTGTTTAGGCCCGACATCCCAGTGTGGTTTCGCAGTTCCATGGGTCAAATCGCTGTACTATCCAGTTTTGGGCCTTTGGTATCTAAAAAAAAAGCAGTTTGAGTGTGTCGCTCACTGTTCAGCCGCAAATATCTCTATTTAAAAAAGTGTGGTATACCCCAGTAAACAAAAACTGTGGTTTTGCCATCCCACGGTAAAAAATCTCTATTATTCAGCTTTTTGTAGTTTTTTCCGTAGAGAAAAACAGTAGTGTCTCCTGACTGTTGTGACACAAAAATATATCTGTTGAAAATAGTCTTGTGTAGGCCCGACATCCCAGTGTGGTTTTGCAGTTCCATGGGTCAAATCGCTGTACTATCCAGTTTTGGGCCTTTGGTATCTAAAAAAAAAGCAGTTTGAGTATGGCGCTCACTGTTCAGCCGCAAATATCTCTATTTAAAAAAGTGTGGTATACCCAAGTAAACAATAACTGTGGTTTTGCCATCCCACGGTAAAAAATCTCTATTATTCAGGTTTTGGTATATTTTCCGTAAAGAAAAACAATAGTGTCTCCTGACTGTTGTGACACAAAAATATATCTGTTGAAAATAGTCTTGTGTAGGCCCGACATCCCAGTGTGGTTTCGCAGTTCCATGGGTCTAATCGCTGTACTATCCAGTTTTGGGCCTTTGGTATCTAAAAAAAAAGCAGTTTGAGTGTGTCGCTCACTGTTCAGCCGCAAATATCTCTATTTAAAAAAGTGTGGTATACCCCAGTAAACAATAACAGTGGTTTTGCCATCCCACGGTAAAAAATCTCTATTATTCAGGTTTTGGTATATTTTCTGTAAAGAAAACAGTAGTGTCTCCTGAATGTTGTGACACAAAAATATATCTGTTGAAAATAGTCTTGTGTAGGCCCGACATCCCAGTGTGGTTTTGCAGTTCCACGGGTCAAATCGCTGTACTATCCAGTTTTGGGCCTTTGGTATCTAAAAAAAAGCAGTTTGAGTGTGTCGCTCACTGTTCAGCCGCAAATATCTCTATTTAAAAAAGAGTGGTATACCCCAGTAAACAAAAACTGTGGTTTTGCCATCCCATGGTAAAAAATATCTATTATTCAGGTTTTGGTATATGTTCCGTAAAGAAAAACAGTAGTTTCTCCTGACTGTTGTGACACAAAAATATATCTGTTGAAAATAGTCTTGTTTAGGCCCGACATCCCAGTGTGGTTTCGCAGTTCCATGGGTCAAATCGCTGTACTATCCAGTTTTGGGCCTTTGGTATCTAAAAAAAAAGCAGTTTGAGTGTGTCGCTCACTGTTCAGCCGCAAATATCTCTATTTAAAAAAGTGTGGTATACCCCAGTAAACAAAAACTGTGGTTTTGCCATCCCACGGTAAAAAATCTCTATTATTCAGCTTTTTGTAATTTTTTCCGTAGAGAAAAACAGTAGTGTCTCCTGACTGTTGTGACACAAAAATATATCTGTTGAAAATAGTCTTGTGTAGGCCCGACATCCCAGGGTGGGTTTGCAGTTCCATGGGTCAAATCGCTGTACTATCCAGATTTGGGCCTTTGGTATCTAAAAAAAAAACAGTTTGAGTGTGTCGCTCACTGTTCAGCCGCAAATATCTCTATTTAAAAAAGTGTGGTATACCCCAGTAAACAATAACAGTGGTTTTGCCATCCCATGGTAAAAAATCTCTACTATTCAGGTTTTAGTATATTTTCCGTAAAGAAAAACAGTAGTGTCTCCTGACTGTTGTGACACAAAAATATTTCTGTTGAAAATAGTCTTGTGTAGGCCCGACATCCCAGTGTGGTTTCGCAGTTCCACGGGTCTAATCGCTGTACTATCCAGTTTTGGGCCTTTGGTATCTAAAAAAAAAGCAGTTTGAGTGTGTCGCTGACTGTTCAGCCGCAAATATCTCTATTTAAAAAAGTGTGGTATACCCCAGTAAACAATAACAGTGGTTTTGCCATCCCACGGTAAAAAATCTCTATTATTCAGGTTTTGGTATATTTTCTGTAAAGAAAACAGTAGTGTCTCCTGACTGTTGTGACACAAAAATATATCTGTTGAAAATAGTCTTGTGTAGGTCCGACATCCCAGTGTGGTTTTGCAGTTGCACGGGTCAAATCGCTGTACTATCCAGTTTTGGGCCTTTGGTATCTAAAAAAAAAGCAGTTTGAGTGTGTCGCTCACTGTTCAGCCGCAAATATCTCTATTTAAAATAGTGTGGTATACCCAGTAAACAATAACTGTGGTTTTGCCATCCCATGTTAAAAAATCCCTATTATTCAGTTTTTGGTAGTTTTTTCCGTAAAGAAAAACAGTAGTGTCTCCTGACTGTTGTGACACAAAAATATATCTGTTGAAAATAGTCTTGTGTAGGCCCGACATCCCAGTGTGGTTTCACAGTTCCACGGGTCAAATCGCTGTACTATCCAGTTTTGGGAATTTGGTATCTAAAAAAAAGCAGTTTGAGTGTGTCGCTCACTGTTCAGCCGAAAATATCTCTATTTAAAAAAGTGTGGTATACCCCAGTAAACAATAACTGTGGTTTTGCCATCCCACGGTAAAAAATCTCTATTATTCAGGTTTTGGTATATTTTCCGTAAAGAAAAACAGTAGTGTCTCCTGACTGCTGTGACAAAAAATATATCTGTTGAAAATAGTCTTGTGTAGGCCCGACATCCCAGTGTGGTTTCGCAGTTCCACGGGTCAAATCGCTGTACTATCCTGTTTTGGGCCTTTGGTATCTAAAAAAAAAGCAGTTTGAGTGTGTCGCTCACTGTTCAGCCGCAAATATCTCTATTTAAAAAAGTGTGGTATACCCCAGTAAACAATAACAGTGGTTTTGCCATCCCACGGTAAAAAATCTCTATTATTCAGGTTTTGGTATATTTTCCGTAAAGAAAAACAGTAGTGTCTCCTGACTGTTGTGACACAAAAATATATCTGTTGAAAATAGTCTTGTGTAGGCCCAACATCCCAGTGTGGTTTCGCAGTTCCACGGGTCTAATCGCTGTACTATCCAGTTTTGGGCCTTTGGTATCTAAAAAAAAAGCAGTTTGAGTGTGTCGCTCACTGTTCAGCCGCAAATATATCTATTTAAAAAAGTGTGGTATACCCCAGTAAACAATAACAGTGGTTTTGCCATCCCATGGTAAAAAATCTCTACTATTCAGGTTTTGGTATATTTTCCGTAAAGAAAAACAGTAGTGTCTCCTGACTGTTGTGACACAAAAATATATCTGTTGAAAATAGTCTTGTGTAGGCCCGACATCCCAGTGTGGTTTCGCAGTTCCACGGGTCAAATCGCTGTACTATCCAGTTTTGGGCCTTTGGTATCTAAAAAAAAAGCAGTTTGAGTGTGTCGCTCACTGTTCAGCCGCAAATATCTCTATTTAAAAAAGTGTGGTATACCCCAGTAAACAATAACTGTGGTTTTGCCATCCCATGGTAAAAAATCTCTACTATTCAGGTTTTGGTATATTTTCCGTAAAGAAAAACAGTAGTGTCTCCTGACTGTTGTGACACAAAAATATATCTGTTGAAAATAGTCTTGTGTAGGCCCGACATCCCAGTGTGGTTTCGCAGTTCCACGGGTCAAATGGCTGTACTATCCTGTTTTGGGCCTTTGGTATCTAAAAAAAAAGCAGTTTGAGTGTGTCGCTCACTGTTCAGCCGCAAATATCTCTATTTAAAAAAGTGTGGTATACCCCAGTAAACAATAACAGTGGTTTTGCCATCCCACGGTAAAAAATCTATATTATTCAGGTTTTGGTATATTTTCCGTAAAGAAAAACAGTAGTGTCTCCTGACTGTTGTGACACAAAAATATATCTGTTGAAAATAGTCTTGTGTAGGCCCGACATCCCAGTGTGGTTTTGCAGTTCAATCGGTCAAATCGCTGTACTATCCAGTTTTGGGCCTTTGGTATCTAAAAAAAAAGCAGTTTGAGTGTGTCGCTCACTGTTCAGCCGCAAATATCTCTATTTAAAAAAGTGTGGTATACCCCAGTAAACAATAACAGTGGTTTTGCCATCCCATGGTAAAAAATCTCTACTATTCAGGTTTTGGTATATTTTGCGTAAAGAAAACAGTAGTGTCTCCTGACTGTTGTGACACAAAAATATATCTTTTGAAAATAGTCTTGTGTAGGTGCGACATCCCAGTGTGGTTTTGCAGTTGCACGGGTCAAATCGCTGTACTAACCAGTTTTGGGCCTTTGGTATCTAAAAAAAAAGCAGTTTGAGTGTGTCGTTCACTGTTCAGCCGCAGATATCTCTATTTAAAAAAGTGTGGTATACCCCAGTAAACAATAACTGTGGGTTTGCCATCCCACGGTAAAAAATCTTTATTATTAAGCTTTTGGTAGTTTTTTCCGTAAAGAAAAACAGTATTGTCTCCTGACTGTTGTGACACAAAAATATATCTGTTAAAAATAGTCTTGTGTAGGCATGACATCCCAGTGTGGTTTCGCAGTTCCATGGGTCAAATCGCTTGTCCTATCCAATTTTTGGCTTTGGTATCTAAAAAAAAAGCAGTTTGAGTGTGTCGCTCACTGTTCAGCCGCAAACATCTCTATTTAAAATAGTGTGGTATACCCCAGTAAACAATAACTGTGGTTTTGCCATCCCACGTTAAAAAATCCCTATTATTCAGTTTTTGGTAGTTTTTTCCGTAAAGAAAAACAGTAGTGTCTCCTGACTGTTGTGACACAAAAATATATCTGTTGAAAATAGTCTTGTGTAGGCCCGACATCCCAGTGTGGTTTCACAGTTCCACGGGTCAAATCGCTGTACTATCCAGTTTTGGGAATTTGGTATCTAAAAAAAAGCAGTTTGAGTGTGTCGCTCACTGTTCAGCCGAAAATATCTCTATTTAAAAAAGTGTGGTATACCCCAGTAAACAATAACTGTGGTTTTGCCATCCCACGGTAAAAAATCTCTATTATTCAGGTTTTGGTATATTTTCCGTAAAGAAAAACAGTAGTGTCTCCTGACTGTTGTGACACAAAAATATATCTGTTGAAAATAGTCTTGTGTAGGCCCAACATCCCAGTGTGGTTTCGCAGTTCCACGGGTCTAATCGCTGTACTATCCAGTTTTGGGCCTTTGGTATCTAAAAAAAAAGCAGTTTGAGTGTGTCGCTCACTGTTCAGCCACAAATATCTCTATTTAAAAAAGTGTGGTATACCCCAGTAAACAATAACAGTGGTTTTGCCATCCCACGGTAAAAAATCTCTATTATTCAGGTTTTGATATATTTTCCGTAAAGAAAACAGTAGTGTCTCCTGGCTGTTGTGACACAAAAATATATCTTTTGAAAATAGTCTTGCGTAGGCCCGACATCCCCGTGAGATTTCGCAGTACCAAGGGTCAAATCGCTGTACTATCCAGTTTTGGGCCTTTGGTATCTAAAAAAAAAGCAGTTTGAGTGTGTCGCTCACTGTTCAGCCGCAAATATATCTATTTAAAAAAGTGTGGTATACCCCAGTAAACAATAACAGTGGTTTTGCCATCCCATGGTAAAAAATCTCTACTATTCAGGTTTTGGTATATTTTCCGTAAAGAAAAACAGTAGTGTCTCCTGACTGTTGTGACACAAAAATATTTCTGTTGAAAATAGTCTTGTGTAGGCCCGACATCCCAGTGTGGTTTCGCAGTTCCACGGGTCTAATCGCTGTACTATCCAGTTTTGGGCCTTTGGTATCTAAAAAAAAAGCAGTTTGAGTGTGTCGCTGACTGTTCAGCCGCAAATATCTCTATTTAAAAAAGTGTGGTATACCCCAGTAAACAATAACAGTGGTTTTGCCATCCCACGGTAAAAAATCTCTATTATTCAGGTTTTGGTATATTTTCTGTAAAGAAAACAGTAGTGTCTCCTGACTGTTGTGACACAAAAATATATCTGTTGAAAATAGTCTTGTGTAGGTCCGACATCCCAGTGTGGTTTTGCAGTTGCACGGGTCAAATCGCTGTACTATCCAGTTTTGGGCCTTTGGTATCTAAAAAAAAAGCAGTTTGAGTGTGTCGCTCACTGTTCAGCCGCAAATATCTCTATTTAAAATAGTGTGGTATACCCAGTAAACAATAACTGTGGTTTTGCCATCCCATGTTAAAAAATCCCTATTATTCAGTTTTTGGTAGTTTTTTCCGTAAAGAAAAACAGTAGTGTCTCCTGACTGTTGTGACACAAAAATATATCTGTTGAAAATAGTCTTGTGTAGGCCCGACATCCCAGTGTGGTTTCACAGTTCCACGGGTCAAATCGCTGTACTATCCAGTTTTGGGAATTTGGTATCTAAAAAAAAGCAGTTTGAGTGTGTCGCTCACTGTTCAGCCGAAAATATCTCTATTTAAAAAAGTGTGGTATACCCCAGTAAACAATAACTGTGGTTTTGCCATCCCACGGTAAAAAATCTCTATTATTCAGGTTTTGGTATATTTTCCGGAAAGAAAAACAGTAGTGTCTCCTGACTGCTGTGACAAAAAATATATCTGTTGAAAATAGTCTTGTGTAGGCCCGACATCCCAGTGTGGTTTCGCAGTTCCACGGGTCAAATCGCTGTACTATCCTGTTTTGGGCCTTTGGTATCTAAAAAAAAAGCAGTTTGAGTGTGTCGCTCACTGTTCAGCCGCAAATATCTCTATTTAAAAAAGTGTGGTATACCCCAGTAAACAATAACAGTGGTTTTGCCATCCCACGGTAAAAAATCTCTATTATTCAGGTTTTGGTATATTTTCCGTAAAGAAAAACATTAGTGTCTCCTGACTGTTGTGACACAAAAATATATCTGTTGAAAATAGTCTTGTGTAGGCCCAACATCCCAGTGTGGTTTCGCAGTTCCACGGGTCTAATCGCTGTACTATCCAGTTTTGGGCCTTTGGTATCTAAAAAAAAAGCAGTTTGAGTGTGTCGCTCACTGTTCAGCCGCAAATATATCTATTTAAAAAAGTGTGGTATACCCCAGTAAACAATAACAGTGGTTTTGCCATCCCATGGTAAAAAATCTCTACTATTCAGGTTTTGGTATATTTTCCGTAAAGAAAAACAGTAGTGTCTCCTGACTGTTGTGACACAAAAATATATCTGTTGAAAATAGTCTTGTGTAGGCCCGACATCCCAGTGTGGTTTCGCAGTTCCACGGGTCAAATCGCTGTACTATCCAGTTTTGGGCCTTTGGTATCTAAAAAAAAAGCAGTTTGAGTGTGTCGCTCACTGTTCAGCCGCAAATATCTCTATTTAAAAAAGTGTGGTATACCCCAGTAAACAAAAACTGTGGTTTTGCCATCCCATGGTAAAAAATCTCTACTATTCAGGTTTTGGTATATTTTCCGTAAAGAAAAACAGTAGTGTCTCCTGACTGTTGTGACACAAAAATATATCTGTTGAAAATAGTCTTGTGTAGGCCCGACATCCCAGTGTGGTTTCGCAGTTCCACGGGTCAAATGGCTGTACTATCCTGTTTTGGGCCTTTGGTATCTAAAAAAAAAGCAGTTTGAGTGTGTCGCTCACTGTTCAGCCGCAAATATCTCTATTTAAAAAAGTGTGGTATACCCCAGTAAACAATAACAGTGGTTTTGCCATCCCACGGTAAAAAATCTATATTATTCAGGTTTTGGTATATTTTCCGTAAAGAAAAACAGTAGTGTCTCCTGACTGTTGTGACACAAAAATATATCTGTTGAAAATAGTCTTGTGTAGGCCCGACATCCCAGTGTGGTTTTGCAGTTCAATCGGTCAAATCGCTGTACTATCCAGTTTTGGGCCTTTGGTATCTAAAAAAAAAGCAGTTTGAGTGTGTCGCTCACTGTTCAGCCGCAAATATCTCTATTTAAAAAAGTGTGGTATACCCCAGTAAACAATAACAGTGGTTTTGCCATCCCATGGTAAAAAATCTCTACTATTCAGGTTTTGGTATATTTTGCGTAAAGAAAACAGTAGTGTCTCCTGACTGTTGTGACACAAAAATATATCTTTTGAAAATAGTCTTGTGTAGGTGCGACATCCCAGTGTGGTTTTGCAGTTGCACGGGTCAAATCGCTGTACTAACCAGTTTTGGGCCTTTGGTATCTAAAAAAAAAGCAGTTTGAGTGTGTCGTTCACTGTTCAGCCGCAGATATCTCTATTTAAAAAAGTGTGGTATACCCCAGTAAACAATAACTGTGGGTTTGCCATCCCACGGTAAAAAATCTTTATTATTAAGCTTTTGGTAGTTTTTTCCGTAAAGAAAAACAGTATTGTCTCCTGACTGTTGTGACACAAAAATATATCTGTTGAAAATAGTCTTGTGTAGGCATGACATCCCAGTGTGGTTTCGCAGTTCCATGGGTCAAATCGCTTGTCCTATCCAATTTTTGGCTTTGGTATCTAAAAAAAAAGCAGTTTGAGTGTGTCGCTCACTGTTCAGCCGCAAACATCTCTATTTAAAATAGTGTGGTATACCCCAGTAAACAATAACTGTGGTTTTGCCATCCCACGGTAAAAAATCTCTATTATTCAGTTTTTGGTAGTTTTTTCCGTAAAGAAAAACAGTAGTGTCTCCTGACTGTTGTGACACAAAAATATATCTGTTGAAAATAGTCTTGTGTAGGCCCGACATCCCAGTGTGGTTTCACAGTTCCACGGGTCAAATCGCTGTACTATCCAGTTTTGGGAATTTGGTATCTAAAAAAAAGCAGTTTGAGTGTGTCGCTCACTGTTCAGCCGAAAATATCTCTATTTAAAAAAGTGTGGTATACCCCAGTAAACAATAACTGTGGTTTTGCCATCCCACGGTAAAAAATCTCTATTATTCAGGTTTTGGTATATTTTCCGTAAAGAAAAACAGTAGTGTCTCCTGACTGTTGTGACACAAAAATATATCTGTTGAAAATAGTCTTGTGTAGGCCCAACATCCCAGTGTGGTTTCGCAGTTCCACGGGTCTAATCGCTGTACTATCCAGTTTTGGGCCTTTGGTATCTAAAAAAAAAGCAGTTTGAGTGTGTCGCTCACTGTTCAGCCACAAATATCTCTATTTAAAAAAGTGTGGTATACCCCAGTAAACAATAACAGTGGTTTTGCCATCCCACGGTAAAAAATCTCTATTATTCAGGTTTTGATATATTTTCCGTAAAGAAAACAGTAGTGTCTCCTGGCTGTTGTGACACAAAAATATATCTTTTGAAAATAGTCTTGCGTAGGCCCGACATCCCCGTGAGATTTCGCAGTACCAAGGGTCAAATCGCTGTACTATCCAGTTTTGGGCCTTTGGTATCTAAAAAAAAAGCAGTTTGAGTGTGTCGCTCACTGTTCAGCCGCAAATATATCTATTTAAAAAAGTGTGGTATACCCCAGTAAACAATAACAGTGGTTTTGCCATCCCATGGTAAAAAATCTCTACTATTCAGGTTTTGGTATATTTTCCGTAAAGAAAAACAGTAGTGTCTCCTGACTGTTGTGACACAAAAATATATCTGTTGAAAATAGTCTTGTGTAGGCCCGACATCCCAGTGTGATTTCGCAGTTCCACGGGTCAAATCGCTGTACTATCCAGTTTTGGGCCTTTGGTATCTAAAAAAAAAGCAGTTTGAGTGTGTCGCTCACTGTTCAGCCGCAAATATCTCTATTTAAAAAAGTGTGGTATACCCCAGTAAACAATAACTGTGGTTTTGCCATCCCATGGTAAAAAATCTCTACTATTCAGGTTTTGGTATATTTTCCGTAAAGAAAAACAGTAGTGTCTCCTGACTGTTGTGACACAAAAATATATCTGTTGAAAATAGTCTTGTGTAGGCCCGACATCCCAGTGTGGTTTCGCAGTTCCACGGGTCAAATGGCTGTACTATCCTGTTTTGGGCCTTTGGTATCTAAAAAAAAAGCAGTTTGAGTGTGTCGCTCACTGTTCAGCCGCAAATATCTCTATTTAAAAAAGTGTGGTATACCCCAGTAAACAATAACAGTGGTTTTGCCATCCCACGGTAAAAAATCTATATTATTCAGGTTTTGGTATATTTTCCGTAAAGAAAAACAGTAGTGTCTCCTGACTGTTGTGACACAAAAATATATCTGTTGAAAATAGTCTTGTGTAGGCCCGACATCCCAGTGTGGTTTTGCAGTTCAATCGGTCAAATCGCTGTACTATCCAGTTTTGGGCCTTTGGTATCTAAAAAAAAAGCAGTTTGAGTGTGTCGCTCACTGTTCAGCCGCAAATATCTCTATTTAAAAAAGTGTGGTATACCCCAGTAAACAATAACAGTGGTTTTGCCATCCCATGGTAAAAAATCTCTACTATTCAGGTTTTGGTATATTTTGCGTAAAGAAAACAGTAGTGTCTCCTGACTGTTGTGACACAAAAATATATCTTTTGAAAATAGTCTTGTGTAGGTGCGACATCCCAGTGTGGTTTTGCAGTTGCACGGGTCAAATCGCTGTACTAACCAGTTTTGGGCCTTTGGTATCTAAAAAAAAAGCAGTTTGAGTGTGTCGTTCACTGTTCAGCCGCAGATATCTCTATTTAAAAAAGTGTGGTATACCCCAGTAAACAATAACTGTGGGTTTGCCATCCCACGGTAAAAAATCTTTATTATTAAGCTTTTGGTAGTTTTTTCCGTAAAGAAAAACAGTATTGTCTCCTGACTGTTGTGACACAAAAATATATCTGTTGAAAATAGTCTTGTGTAGGCATGACATCCCAGTGTGGTTTCGCAGTTCCATGGGTCAAATCGCTTGTCCTATCCAATTTTTGGCTTTGGTATCTAAAAAAAAAGCAGTTTGAGTGTGTCGCTCACTGTTCAGCCGCAAACATCTCTATTTAAAATAGTGTGGTATACCCCAGTAAACAATAACTGTGGTTTTGCCATCCCACGTTAAAAAATCCCTATTATTCAGTTTTTGGTAGTTTTTTCCGTAAAGAAAAACAGTAGTGTCTCCTGACTGTTGTGACACAAAAATATATCTGTTGAAAATAGTCTTGTGTAGGCCCGACATCCCAGTGTGGTTTCACAGTTCCACGGGTCAAATCGCTGTACTATCCAGTTTTGGGAATTTGGTATCTAAAAAAAAGCAGTTTGAGTGTGTCGCTCACTGTTCAGCCGCAAATATCTCTATTTAAAAAAGTGTGGTATACCCCAGTAAACAATAACAGTGGTTTTGCCATCCCACGGTAAAAAATCTCTATTATTCAGGTTTTGGTATATTTTCCGTAAAGAAAAACAGTAGTGTCTCCTGACTGTTGTGACACAAAAATATATCTGTTGAAAATAGTCTTGTGTAGGCCCAACTTCCCAGTGTGGTTTCGCAGTTCCACGGGTCTAATCGCTGTACTATCCAGTTTTGGGCCTTTGGTATCTAAAAAAAAAGCAGTTTGAGTGTGTCGCTCACTGTTCAGCCACAAATATCTCTATTTAAAAAAGTGTGGTATACCCCAGTAAACAATAACAGTGGTTTTGCCATCCCACGGTAAAAAATCTCTATTATTCAGGTTTTGATATATTTTCCGTAAAGAAAACAGTAGTGTCTCCTGGCTGTTGTGACACAAAAATATATCTTTTGAAAATAGTCTTGCGTAGGCCCGACATCCCCGTGAGATTTCGCAGTACCAAGGGTCAAATCGCTGTACTATCCAGTTTTGGGCCTTTGGTATCTAAAAAAAAGCAGTTTGAGTGTGTCACTCACTGTTCAGCCGCAAATATCTCTATTTAAAAAAGTGTGGTATACCCCAGTAAACAATAACTGTGGTTTTGCCATCCCACGGTAAAAAATCTCTATTATTCAGGTTTTGGTATATTTTCCGTAAAGAAAAACAGTAGTGTCTCCTGACTGTTGTGACACAAAAATATATCTGTTGAAAATAGTCTTGTGTAGGCCGACATCCCAGTGTGGTTTCGCAGTTCCACCGGTCAAATCGCTGTACTATCCTGTTTTGGGCCTTTGGTATCTAAAAAAAAAGCAGTTTGACTGTGTCGCTCACTGTTCAGCCGCAAATATCTCTATTTAAAAAAGTGTGGTATACCCCAGAAAACAATAACAGTGGTTTTGCCATCCCATGGTAAAAAATCTCTACTATTCAGGTTTTGGTATATTTTCCGTAAAGAAAACACTAGTGTCTCCTGACTGTTGTGACACAAAAATATATCTGTTGAAAATAGTCTTGTGTAGGTCCGACATCCCAGTGTGGTTTTGCAGTTCCACGGGTCAAATCGCTGTACTATCCAGTTTTGGGCCTTTGGTATCTAAAAAAAAAGCAGTTTGAGTGTGTCGTTCACTGTTCAGCCGCAGATATCTCTATTTAAAAAAGTGTGGTATACCCCAGTAAACAATAACTGTGGGTTTGCAATCCCACGGTAAAAAATCTTAATTATTAAGCTTTTGGTAGTTTTTTCCGTAAAGAAAAACAGTATTGTCTCCTGACTGTTGTGACACAAAAATATATCTGTTGAAAATAGTCTTGTGTAGGCATGACATCCCAGTGTGGTTTCGCAGTTGCATGGGTCAAATCGCTGTACTATCCAGTTTTGGGCCTTGGGTATCTAAAAAAAAAGCAGTTTGAGTGTGTCGCTCACTGTTCAGCCGCAAATATCTCTATTTAAAATAGTGTGGTGTACCCCAGTAAACAATAACTGTGGTTTTGCCATCCCACGGTAAAAAATCTTTATTATTCAGGTATTGGTATATTTTCCGTAAAGAAAAACAGTAGTGTCTCCTGACTGTTGTGACACAAAAATATGTCTGTTGAAAATAGTCTTGTGTAGGCCCGACATCCCAGTGTGGTTTCGCAGTTCCACGGGTCAAATCGCTGTACTATCCTGTTTTGGGCCTTTGGTATCTAAAAAAAAGCAGTTTGAGTGTGTCGCTCACTGTTCAGCTGCAAATATCTCTATTTAAAAAAGTGTGGTATACCCCAGTAAACAATAACAGTGGTTTTGCCATCCCATGGTAAAAAATCTCTACTATTCAGGTTTTGGTATATTGTCCGTAAAGAAAAACAGTAGTGTCTCCTGACTGTTGTGACACAAAAATATATCTGTTGAAAATAGTCTTGTGTAGGCCTGACATCCCAGTGTGGTTTCGCAGTTCCACGGGTCTAATCGCTGTACTATCCAGTTTTGGTCCTTTGGTATCTAAAAAAAAAGCAGTTTGAGTGTGTCGCTCACTGTTCAGCCGCAAATATCTCTATTTAAAAAAGTGTGGTATACCCCAGTAAACAATAACAGTGGTTTTGCCATCCCACGGTAAAAAATCTCTATTATTTAGGTTTTGGTATATTTTCCGTAAAGAAAAACAGTAGTGTCTCCTGACTGTTGTGACACAAAAATATATCTGTTGAAAATAGTCTTGTGTAGGCCCGTCATCCCAGTGTCGTTTCGCAGTTCCACGGGTCAAATCGCTGTACTATCCAGTTTTGGGCCTTTGGTATCTAAAAAAAAAGCAGTTTGAGTGTGTCGCTCACTGTTCAGCCGCAAATATCTCTATTTAAAAAAGTGTGGTATACCCCAGTAAACAATAACAGTGGTTTTGCCATCCCATGGTAAAAAATCCCTACTATTCAGGTTTTGGTATATTTTCCGTAAAGAAAAACAGTAGTGTCTCCTGACTGTTGTGACACAAAAATATATCTGTTGAAAATAGTCTTGTGTAGGCCCAACTTCCCAGTGTGGTTTCGCAGTTCCACGGGTCTAATCGCTGTACTATCCAGTTTTGGGCCTTTGGTATCTAAAAAAAAAGCAGTTTGAGTGTGTCGCTCACTGTTCAGCCACAAATATCTCTATTTAAAAAAGTGTGGTATACCCCAGTAAACAATAACAGTGGTTTTGCCATCCCACGGTAAAAAATCTCTATTATTCAGGTTTTGATATATTTTCCGTAAAGAAAACAGTAGTGTCTCCTGGCTGTTGTGACACAAAAATATATCTTTTGAAAATAGTCTTGCGTAGGCCCGACATCCCCGTGAGATTTCGCAGTACCAAGGGTCAAATCGCTGTACTATCCAGTTTTGGGCCTTTGGTATCTAAAAAAAAGCAGTTTGAGTGTGTCACTCACTGTTCAGCCGCAAATATCTCTATTTAAAAAAGTGTGGTATACCCCAGTAAACAATAACTGTGGTTTTGCCATCCCACGGTAAAAAATCTCTACTATTCAGGTTTTGGTATATTTTCCGTAAAGAAAAACAGTAGTGTCTCCTGACTGTTGTGACACAAAAATATATCTGTTGAAAATAGTCTTGTGTAGGCCGACATCCCAGTGTGGTTTCGCAGTTCCACCGGTCAAATCGCTGTACTATCCTGTTTTGGGCCTTTGGTATCTAAAAAAAAAGCAGTTTGACTGTGTCGCTCACTGTTCAGCCGCAAATATCTCTATTTAAAAAAGTGTGGTATACCCCAGAAAACAATAACAGTGGTTTTGCCATCCCATGGTAAAAAATCTCTACTATTCAGGTTTTGGTATATTTTCCGTAAAGAAAACACTAGTGTCTCCTGACTGTTGTGACACAAAAATATATCTGTTGAAAATAGTCTTGTGTAGGTCCGACATCCCAGTGTGGTTTTGCAGTTCCACGGGTCAAATCGCTGTACTATCCAGTTTTGGGCCTTTGGTATCTAAAAAAAAAGCAGTTTGAGTGTGTCGTTCACTGTTCAGCCGCAGATATCTCTATTTAAAAAAGTGTGGTATACCCCAGTAAACAATAACTGTGGGTTTGCAATCCCACGGTAAAAAATCTTAATTATTAAGCTTTTGGTAGTTTTTTCCGTAAAGAAAAACAGTATTGTCTCCTGACTGTTGTGACACAAAAATATATCTGTTGAAAATAGTCTTGTGTAGGCATGACATCCCAGTGTGGTTTCGCAGTTGCATGGGTCAAATCGCTGTACTATCCAGTTTTGGGCCTTGGGTATCTAAAAAAAAAGCAGTTTGAGTGTGTCGCTCACTGTTCAGCCGCAAATATCTCTATTTAAAATAGTGTGGTGTACCCCAGTAAACAATAACTGTGGTTTTGCCATCCCACGGTAAAAAATCTTTATTATTCAGGTATTGGTATATTTTCCGTAAAGAAAAACAGTAGTGTCTCCTGACTGTTGTGACACAAAAATATGTCTGTTGAAAATAGTCTTGTGTAGGCCCGACATCCGAGTGTGGTTTCGCAGTTCCACGGGTCAAATCGCTGTACTATCCTGTTTTGGGCCTTTGGTATCTAAAAAAAAGCAGTTTGAGTGTGTCGCTCACTGTTCAGCTGCAAATATCTCTATTTAAAAAAGTGTGGTATACCCCAGTAAACAATAACAGTGGTTTTGCCATCCCATGGTAAAAAATCTCTACTATTCAGGTTTTGGTATATTGTCCGTAAAGAAAAACAGTAGTGTCTCCTGACTGTTGTGACACAAAAATATATCTGTTGAAAATAGTCTTGTGTAGGCCTGACATCCCAGTGTGGTTTCGCAGTTCCACGGGTCTAATCGCTGTACTATCCAGTTTTGGTCCTTTGGTATCTAAAAAAAAAGCAGTTTGAGTGTGTCGCTCACTGTTCAGCCGCAAATATCTCTATTTAAAAAAGTGTGGTATACCCCAGTAAACAATAACAGTGGTTTTGCCATCCCACGGTAAAAAATCTCTATTATTTAGGTTTTGGTATATTTTCCGTAAAGAAAAACAGTAGTGTCTCCTGACTGTTGTGACACAAAAATATATCTGTTGAAAATAGTCTTGTGTAGGCCCGTCATCCCAGTGTCGTTTCGCAGTTCCACGGGTCAAATCGCTGTACTATCCAGTTTTGGGCCTTTGGTATCTAAAAAAAAAGCAGTTTGAGTGTGTCGCTCACTGTTCAGCCGCAAATATCTCTATTTAAAAAAGTGTGGTATACCCCAGTAAACAATAACAGTGGTTTTGCCATCCCATGGTAAAAAATCCCTACTATTCAGGTTTTGGTATATTTTCCGTAAAGAAAAACAGTAGTGTCTCCTGACTGTTGTGACACAAAAATATATCTGTTGAAAATAGTCTTATGTAGGCCCGACATCCCAGTGTGGTTTCGCAGTTCCAAGGGTCTAATCGCTGTACTATCCAGTTTTGGGCCTTTGGTATCTAAAAAAAAAGCATTTTGAGTGTGTCGCTCACTGTTCAGCCGCAAATATCTCTATTTAAAAATGTGTGGTATACCCCAGTAAACAATAACAGTGGTTTTGCCATCCCACGGTAAAAAATCTCTATTATTCAGGTTTTGATATATTTTCCGTAAAGAAAACAGTAGTGTCTCCTGACTGTTGTGACACAAAAATATATCTGTTGAAAATAGTCTTGCGTAGGCCCGACATCCCCGTGAGTTTCGCAGTTCCAAGGGTCAAATCGCTGTACTATCCAGTTTTAGGCCTTTGGTATCTAAAAAAAAGCAGTTTGAGTGTGTCACTCACTGTTCAGCCGCAAATATCTCTATTTAAAAAAGTGTGGTATACCCCAGTAAACAATAACTGTGGTTTTGCCATCCCACGGTAAAAAATCTCTATTATTCAGGTTTTGGTATATTTTCCGTAAAGAAAAACAGTAGTGTCTCCTGACTGTTGTGACACAAAAATATATCTGTTGAAAATAGTCTTGTGTAGGCCCAACATCCCAGTGTGGTTTCGCAGTTCCACGGGTCAAATCGCTGTACTATCCTGTTTTGGGCCTTTGGTATCTAAAAAAAAAGCAGTTTGAGTGTGTCGCTCACTGTTCAGCCGCAAATATCTCTATTTAAAAAAGTGTGGTATACCCCAGTAAACAATAACAGTGGTTTTGCCATCCCAAGGTAAAAAATCTCTACTATTCAGGTTTTGGTATATTTTCCGTAAAGAAAAACAGTAGTGTCTCCTGACTGTTGTGACACAAAAATATATCTGTTGAAAATAGTCTTGTGTAGGCCCGACATCCCAGTGTGGTTTCGCAGTTCCACGGGTCTAATCGCTGTACTATCCAGTTTTGGGCCTTTGGTATCTAAAAAAAAAGCAGTTTGAGTGTGTCGCTCACTGTTCAGCCACAAATATCTCTATTTAAAAAAGTGTGGTATACCCCAGTAAACAATAACAGTGGTTTTGCCATCCCACGGTAAAAAATCTCTATTATTCAGGTTTTGATATATTTTCCGTAAAGAAAACAGTAGTGTCTCCTGACTGTTGTGACACAAAAATATATCTGTTGAAAATAGTCTTGTGTAGGCCCGACATCCCCGTGAGATTTCGCAGTTCCAAGGGTCAAATCGCTGTATTATCCAGTTTTGGGCTTTTGGTATCTAAAAAAAGAAGCAGTTTGAGTGCGTCACTCACTGTTCAGCCGCAAATATCTCTATTTAAAAAAGTGTGGTATACCCCAGTAAACAATAACTGTGGTTTTGCCATCCCACGGTAAAAAATCTCTATTATTCAGCTTATGGCAGTTTTTTCCGTAAAGAAAAACAGTAGTGTCTCCTGACTGTTGTGACACAAAAATATATCTGTTGAAAATAGTCTTGTGTAGGCCCGACATCCCAGTGTGGTTTCGCAGTTCCACGGGTCTAATCGCTGTACTATCCAGTTTTGGGCCTTTGGTATCTTAAAAAAAAGCAGTTTGAGTGTATCGCTCACTGTTCAGCCGCAAATATCTCTATTTAAAAAAGTGTGGTATACCCCAGTAAACAATAACAATGGTTTTGCCATCCCACGGTAAAAAATCTCTATTATTCAGGTTTTGATATATTTTCTGTAAAGAAAACAGTAGTGTCCCCTGACTGTTGTGACACAAAAATATATCTGTTGAAAATAGTCTTGTGTAGGCCCGACATCCCAGTGAGATTTCGCAGTTCCACGGGTCAAATCGCTGTACTATCCAGTTTTGGGCCTTTGGTATCTAACAAGAAAGCAGTTTGAGTGTGTCACTCACTGTTCAGCCGCAAATATCTCTATTTAAAAAAGTGTGGTATACCCCAGTAAAAAATAACTGTGGTTTTGCCATCCCACGGTAAAAAATCTCTATTAATCAGCTTATGGCAGTTTTTTCCGTAAAGAAAAACAGTAGTGTCTCCTGACTGTTGTGACACAAAAATATATCTGTTGAAAATGGTCTAATGTAGGCCCGACATCCCAGTGTGGTTTCGCAGTTCCACGGGTCAAATCGCTGTACTATCCTGTTTTGGGCCTTTGGTATCTAAAAAAAAAGCAGTTTGAGTGTGTCGCTCACTGTTCAGCCGCAAATATCTCTATTTAAAAAAGTGTGGTATACCCCAGTAAACAATAACAGTGGTTTTGCCATCCCAAGGTAAAAAATCTCTACTATTCAGGTTTTGGTATATTTTCCGTAAAGAAAAACAGTAGTGTCTCCTGACTGCTGTGACACAAAAATATATCTGTTGAAAATAGTCTTGCGTAGGCCCGACATCCCAGTGTGGTTTTGCAGTTCCATGGGTCAAATCGCTGTACTATCCAGTTTTGGGCCTTTGGTATCTAAAAAAAAAGCAGTTTGAGTGTGTCGCTCACTGTTCAGCCGCAAATATCTCTATTTATAAAGCGTGGTATACCCCAGTAAACAATAACAGTGGTTTTGCCATCCCAAGGTAAAAAATCTCTACTATTCAGGTTTTGGTATATTTTCCGTAAAGAAAAACAGTAGTGTCTCCTGACTGTTGTGACACAAAAATATATCTGTTGAAAATAGTCTTGTGTAGGCCTGACATCCCAGTGTGGTTTCGCAGTTCCACGGGTCTAATCGCTGTACTATCCAGTATTGGTCCTTTGGTATCTAAAAAAAAAGCAGTTTGAGTGTGTCGCTCACTGTTCAGCCGCAAATATCTCTATTTAAAAAAGTGTGGTATACCCCAGTAAACAATAACAGTGGTTTTGCCATCCCACGGTAAAAAATCTCTATTATTTAGGTTTTGGTATATTTTCCGTAAAGAAAAACAGTAGTGTCTCCTGACTGTTGTGACACAAAAATATATCTGTTGAAAATAGTCTTGTGTAGGCCCGTCATCCCAGTGTGGTTTCGCAGTTCCACGGGTCAAATCGCTGTACTATCCAGTTTTGGGCCTTTGGTATCTAAAAAAAAAGCAGTTTGAGTGTGTCGCTCACTGTTCAGCCGCAAATATCTCTATTTAAAAAAGTGTGGTATACCCCAGTAAACAATAACAGTGGTTTTGCCATCCCATGGTAAAAAATCCCTACTATTCAGGTTTTGGTATATTTTCCGTAAAGAAAAACAGTAGTGTCTCCTGACTGTTGTGACACAAAAATATATCTGTTGAAAATAGTCTTATGTAGGCCCGACATCCCAGTGTGGTTTCGCAGTTCCAAGGGTCTAATCGCTGTACTATCCAGTTTTGGGCCTTTGGTATCTAAAAAAAAAGCATTTTGAGCGTGTCTCTCACTGTTCAGCCGCAGATATCTCTATTTAAAAAAGTGTGGTATACCCCAGTAAACAATAACAGTGGTTTTGCCATCCCACGGTAAAAAATCTCTATTATTCAGGTTTTGATATATTTTCCGTAAAGAAAACAGTAGTGTCTCCTGACTGTTGTGACACAAAAATATATCTGTTGAAAATAGTCTTGCGTAGGCCCGACATCCCCGTGAGTTTCGCAGTTCCAAGGGTCAAATCGCTGTACTATCCAGTTTTAGGCCTTTGGTATCTAAAAAAAAGCAGTTTGAGTGTGTCACTCACTGTTCAGCCGCAAATATCTCTATTTAAAAAAGTGTGGTATACCCCAGTAAACAATAACTGTGGTTTTGCCATCCCACGGTAAAAAATCTCTATTATTCAGGTTTTGGTATATTTTCCGTAAAGAAAAACAGTAGTGTCTCCTGACTGTTGTGACACAAAAATATATCTGTTGAAAATAGTCTTGTGTAGGCCCAACATCCCAGTGTGGTTTCGCAGTTCCACGGGTCAAATCGCTGTACTATCCTGTTTTGGGCCTTTGGTATCTAAAAAAAAAGCAGTTTGAGTGTGTCGCTCACTGTTCAGCCGCAAATATCTCTATTTAAAAAAGTGTGGTATACCCCAGTAAACAATAACAGTGGTTTTGCCATCCCAAGGTAAAAAATCTCTACTATTCAGGTTTTGGTATATTTTCCGTAAAGAAAAACAGTAGTGTCTCCTGACTGTTGTGACACAAAAATATATCTGTTGAAAATAGTCTTGTGTAGGCCCGACATCCCAGTGTGGTTTCGCAGTTCCACGGGTCTAATCGCTGTACTATCCAGTTTTGGGCCTTTGGTATCTAAAAAAAAAGCAGTTTGAGTGTGTCGCTCACTGTTCAGCCACAAATATCTCTATTTAAAAAAGTGTGGTATACCCCAGTAAACAATAACAGTGGTTTTGCCATCCCACGGTAAAAAATCTCTATTATTCAGGTTTTGATATATTTTCCGTAAAGAAAACAGTAGTGTCTCCTGACTGTTGTGACACAAAAATATATCTGTTGAAAATAGTCTTGTGTAGGCCCGACATCCCCGTGAGATTTCGCAGTTCCAAGGGTCAAATCGCTGTATTATCCAGTTTTGGGCTTTTGGTATCTAAAAAAAGAAGCAGTTTGAGTGTGTCACTCACTGTTCAGCCGCAAATATCTCTATTTAAAAAAGTGTGGTATACCCCAGTAAACAATAACTGTGGTTTTGCCATCCCACGGTAAAAAATCTCTATTATTCAGCTTATGGCAGTTTTTTCCGTAAAGAAAAACAGTAGTGTCTCCTGACTGTTGTGACACAAAAATATATCTGTTGAAAATAGTCTTGTGTAGGCCCGACATCCCAGTGTGGTTTCGCAGTTCCACGGGTCTAATCGCTGTACTATCCAGTTTTGGGCCTTTGGTATCTAAAAAAAAAGCAGTTTGAGTGTATCGCTCACTGTTCAGCCGCAAATATCTCTATTTAAAAAAGTGTGGTATACCCCAGTAAACAATAACAATGGTTTTGCCATCCCACGGTAAAAAATCTCTATTATTCAGGTTTTGATATATTTTCTGTAAAGAAAACAGTAGTGTCCCCTGACTGTTGTGACACAAAAATATATCTGTTGAAAATAGTCTTGTGTAGGCCCGACATCCCAGTGAGATTTCGCAGTTCCACGGGTCAAATCGCTGTACTATCCAGTTTTGGGCCTTTGGTATCTAACAAGAAAGCAGTTTGAGTGTGTCACTCACTGTTCAGCCGCAAATATCTCTATTTAAAAAAGTGTGGTATACCCCAGTAAAAAATAACTGTGGTTTTGCCATCCCACGGTAAAAAATCTCTTTTAATCAGCTTATGGCAGTTTTTTCCGTAAAGAAAAACAGTAGTGTCTCCTGACTGTTGTGACACAAAAATATATCTGTTGAAAATGGTCTTATGTAGGCCCGACATCCCAGTGTGGTTTCGCAGTTCCACGGGTCAAATCGCTGTACTATCCTGTTTTGGGCCTTTGGTATCTAAAAAAAAAGCAGTTTGAGTGTGTCGCTCACTGTTCAGCCGCAAATATCTCTATTTAAAAAAGTGTGGTATACCCCAGTAAACAATAACAGTGGTTTTGCCATCCCAAGGTAAAAAATCTCTACTATTCAGGTTTTGGTATATTTTCCGTAAAGAAAAACAGTAGTGTCTCCTGACTGCTGTGACACAAAAATATATCTGTTGAAAATAGTCTTGTGTAGGCCCGACATCCCAGTGTGGTTTTGCAGTTCCATGGGTCAAATCGCTGTACTATCCAGTTTTGGGCCTTTGGTATCTAAAAAAAAAGCAGTTTGAGTGTGTCGCTCACTGTTCAGCCGCAAATATCTCTATTTATAAAGTGTGGTATACCCCAGTAAACAATAACAGTGGTTTTGCCATCCCAAGGTAAAAAATCTCTACTATTCAGGTTTTGGTATATTTTCCGTAAAGAAAAACAGTAGTGTCTCCTGACTGTTGTGACACAAAAATATATCTGTTGAAAATAGTCTTGTGTAGGCCTGACATCCCAGTGTGGTTTCGCAGTTCCACGGGTCTAATCGCTGTACTATCCAGTATTGGTCCTTTGGTATCTAAAAAAAAAGCAGTTTGAGTGTGTCGCTCACTGTTCAGCCGCAAATATCTCTATTTAAAAAAGTGTGGTATACCCCAGTAAACAATAACAGTGGTTTTGCCATCCCATGGTAAAAAATCTCTACTATTCAGGTTTTGGTATATTTTCCGTAAAGAAAAACAGTAGTGTCTCCTGACTGTTGTGACACAAAAATATATCTGTTGAAAATAGTCTTGTGTAGGCCCGACATCCCAGTGTGGTTTCGCAGTTCCACGGGTCTAATCGCTGTACTATCCAGTTTTGGGCCTTTGGTATCTAAAAAAAAAGCAGTTTGAGTGTGTCGCTCACTGTTCAGCCACAAATATCTCTATTTAAAAAAGTGTGGTATACCCCAGTAAACAATAACAGTGGTTTTGCCATCCCACGGTAAAAAATCTCTATTATTCAGGTTTTGATATATTTTCCGTAAAGAAAACAGTAGTGTCTCCTGACTGTTGTGACACAAAAATATATCTGTTGAAAATAGTCTTGTGTAGGCCCGACATCCCCGTGAGATTTCGCAGTTCCAAGGGTCAAATCGCTGTATTATCCAGTTTTGGGCTTTTGGTATCTAAAAAAAGAAGCAGTTTGAGTGTGTCACTCACTGTTCAGCCGCAAATATCTCTATTTAAAAAAGTGTGGTATACCCCAGTAAACAATAACTGTGGTTTTGCCATCCCACGGTAAAAAATCTCTATTATTCAGCTTATGGCAGTTTTTTCCGTAAAGAAAAACAGTAGTGTCTCCTGACTGTTGTGACACAAAAATATATCTGTTGAAAATAGTCTTGTGTAGGCCCGACATCCCAGTGTGGTTTCGCAGTTCCACGGGTCTAATCGCTGTACTATAGAGTTTTGGGCCTTTGGTATCTAAAAAAAAAGCAGTTTGAGTGTATCGCTCACTGTTCAGCCGCAAATATCTCTATTTAAAAAAGTGTGGTATACCCCAGTAAACAATAACAATGGTTTTGCCATCCCACGGTAAAAAATCTCTATTATTCAGGTTTTGATATATTTTCTGTAAAGAAAACAGTAGTGTCCCCTGACTGTTGTGACACAAAAATATATCTGTTGAAAATAGTCTTGTGTAGGCCCGACATCCCAGTGAGATTTCGCAGTTCCACGGGTCAAATCGCTGTACTATCCAGTTTTGGGCCTTTGGTATCTAACAAGAAAGCAGTTTGAGTGTGTCACTCACTGTTCAGCCGCAAATATCTCTATTTAAAAAAGTGTGGTATACCCCAGTAAAAAATAACTGTGGTTTTGCCATCCCACGGTAAAAAATCTCTTTTATTCAGCTTATGGCAGTTTTTTCCGTAAAGAAAAACAGTAGTGTCTCCTGACTGTTGTGACACAAAAATATATCTGTTGAAAATGGTCTTATGTAGGCCCGACATCCCAGTGTGGTTTCGCAGTTCCATCGGTCAAACCGCTATACTATCCAGTTTTGGGCCTTTGGTATAAAAAAAAAAAGCATTTTAAGTGTGTCGCTCACTGTTCAGCCGCAAACATCTCTATTTAAAAAAGTGTGGTATACCCCAGTAAACAATAACTGTGGTTTTGCCATCCCACGGTAAAAAATCTCTATTATTCAGGTTTTGGTATATTCTCCATAAAGAAAAACAGTAGTGTCTCCTGACTGTTGTGACACAAAAATATATCTGTTGAAAATAGTCTTGTGTAGGCCCGACATCCCAGTGTGGTTTCGCAGTTCCACGGGTCTAATCGCTGTACTATCCAGTTTTGGGCCTTTGGTATCTAAAAAAAAAGCAGTTTGAGTGTGTCGCTCACTGTTCAGCCGCAAATATCTCTATTTAAAAAAGTGTGGTATACCCCAGTAAACAATAACAGTGGTTTTGCCATCCCACGGTAAAAATCTCTATTATTCAGGTTTTGGTATATTTTCCGTAAAGAAAAACAGTAGTGTCTCCTGACTGTTGTGACACAAAAATATATCTGTTGAAAATAGTCTTGTGTAGGCCCGACATCCCAGTGTGGTTTCGCAGTTCCATGGGTCTAATCGCTGTACTATCCAGTTTTGGGCCTTTGGTATCTAAAAAAACTGCAGTTTGAGTGTGTCGCTCTCTGTTCAGCCGCAAATATCTCTATTTAAAAAAGTGTGGTATACCCCAGTAAACAATAACTGTGGTTTTGCCATCCCACGGTAAAAAATCTCTATTATTCAGGTTTTGGTACATTCTCCATAAAGAAAAACAGTAGTGTCTCCTGACTGTTGTGACACAAAAATATATCTGTTGAAAATAGTCTTGTGTAGGCCCGACATCCCAGTGTGGTTTCGCAGTTCCACGGGTCTAATTGCTGTACTATCCAGTTTTGGGCCTTTGGTATCTAAAAAAAAAGCAGTTTGAGTGTTTCGCTCACTGTTCAGCCGCAAATATCTCTATTTAAAAAAGTGTGGTATACCCCAGTAAACAATAACAGTGGTTTTGCCATCCCACGGTAAAAATCTCTATTATTCAGGTTTTGGTATATTTTCCGTAAAGAAAAACAGTAGTGTCTCCTGACTGTTGTGACACAAAAATATATCTGTTGAAAATAGTCTTGTGTAGGCCCCTATGTCCCAGTGTGGTTTCGCAGTTCCACGGGTCAAATCGCTGTACTATCCAGTTTTGGGCCTTTGGTATCTAAAAAAAAAGCAGTTTGAGTGTTTCGCTCACTGTTCAGCCGCAAATATCTCTATTTAAAAAAGTGTGGTATACCCCAGTAAACAATAACAGTGGTTTTGCCATCCCATGGTAAAAAATCTCTACTATTCAGGTTTTGGTATATTTTCCGTAAAGAAAAACAGTAGTGTCTCCTGACTGTTGTGACACAAAAATATATCTGTTGAAAATAGTCTTGTGTAGGCCCAACATCCCAGTGTGGTTTCGCAGTTCCACGAGTCTAATCGCTGTACTATCCAGTTTTGGGCCTTTGGTATCTAAAAAAAAAGCAGTTTGAGTGTGTCGCTCACTGTTCAGCCGCAAATATCTCTATTTAAAAAAGTGTGGTATACCCCAGTAAACAATAACAGTGGTTTTGCCATCCTACGGTAAAAAATCTCTATTATTCAGGTTTTGATATATTTTCCGTAAAGAAAACAGTAGTGTCTCCTGACTGTTGTGACACAAAAATATATCTGTTGAAAATAGTCTTGCGTAGGCCCGACATCCCAGTGAGATTTCGCAGTTCCAAGGGTCAAATCGCTGTACTATCCAGTTTTGGGCCTTTGGTATCTAAAAAAAAAGCAGTTTGAGTGTATCACTCACTGTTCAGCCGAAAATATCTCTATTTAAAAAAGTGTGGTATACCCCAGTAAACAATAACTGTGGTTTTGCCATCCCACGGTAAAAAATCTCTATTATTCAGCTTATGGCAGTTTTTTTCCGTAAAGAAAAACAGTAGTGTCTCCTGACTGTTGTGACACAAAAATTTATCTGTTGAAAATAGTCTTGTGTAGGCTCGACATCCCAGTGTGGTTTCGCAGTTCCAAGGGTCAAATCGCTGTACTATCCAGTTTTGGGCCTTTGGTATCTAAAAAAAAAGCAGTTTGAGTGTGTCGCTCACTGTTCAGCCGCAAATATCTCTATTTAAAAAAGTGTGGTATACCCCAGTAAACAATAACTGTGGTTTTGCCATCCCACGGTAAAAAATCTCCATTATTCAGCTTTTGGTAGTTTTTTCCGCAAAGAAAAACAGTAGTGTCTCCTGACTGTTGTGACACAAAAATATATCTGTTGAAAATAGTCTTGTGTAGGCCCAACATCCCAGTGTGGTTTCGCAGTTCCACGGGTCAAATCGCAGTACTATCCAGTTTTGGGCCTTTGGCAATAAAAAAAAAGCAGTTTGAGTGTGTCGCTCACTGTTCAGCCGCAAATCTATATATTTAAAAAAGTATGGTATACCCCAGTAAACAATAACTGTGGTTTTGCCATCCCACGGTAAAAAATCTCTATTATTCAGGTTTTGTTATATTTTCCGTAAAGAAAAACAGTAGTGTCTCCTGACTGTTGTGACACAAAAATATATCTGTTGAAAATAGTCTTGTGTAGGCCCGACATCCCAGTGTGGTTTCGCAGTTCCATGGGTCAAATCGCTGTACTATCCAGTTTTGGGCCTTTGGAATCTAAAAAAAAAGCAGTTTGAGTGTGTCGCTCACTGTTCAGCCGCAAATATCTCTATTTAAAAAAGTTTGGTATACCCCAGTAAACAATAACTGTGGTTTTGCCATCCCACGGTAAAAAATCTCTATTATTCAGGTTTTGGTATATTTTCCGTAAAGAAAAACAGTAGTGTCTCCTGACTGTTGTGACACAAAAATATATCTGTTGAAAATAGTCTTGTGTAGGCCCGACATCCCAGTGTGGTTTCGCAGTTCCACGGGTCAAATCGCTGTACTATCCAGTTTTGGGCCTTTGGTATCTAAAAAAAAAGCAGTTTGAGTGTGTCGCTCACTGTTCTGCCGCAGATATCTCTATTTAAAAAAGTGTGGTATACCCCAGTAAACAATAACTGTGGTTTTGCCATCCCACGGTAAAAAATCTTTATTATTTAGCTTTTTGGTAGTTTTTTCCGTAAAGAAAAACAGTAGTGTCTCCAGACTGTTGTGACACAAAAATATATCTGTTGAAAATAGTCTTGCGTAGGCCCGACATCCCAGTGAGATTTCGCAGTTCCAAGGGTCAAATCGCTGTACTATCCAGTTTTGGGCCTTTGGTATCTAAAAAAAAAGCAGTTTGAGTGTATCACTCACTGTTCAGCCGAAAATATCTCTATTTAAAAAAGTGTGGTATACCCCAGTAAACAATAACTGTGGTTTTGCCATCCCACGGTAAAAAATCTCTATTATTCAGCTTATGGCAGTTTTTTTCCGTAAAGAAAAACAGTAGTGTCTCCTGACTGTTGTGACACAAAAATTTATCTGTTGAAAATAGTCTTGTGTAGGCTCGACATCCCAGTGTGGTTTCGCAGTTCCAAGGGTCAAATCGCTGTACTATCCAGTTTTGGGCCTTTGGTATCTAAAAAAAAAGCAGTTTGAGTGTGTCGCTCACTGTTCAGCCGCAAATATCTCTATTTAAAAAAGTGTGGTATACCACAGTAAACAATAACTGTGGTTTTGCCATCCCACGGTAAAAAATCTCCATTATTCAGCTTTTGGTAGTTTTTTCCGCAAAGAAAAACAGTAGTGTCTCCTGACTGTTGTGACACAAAAATATATCTGTTGAAAATAGTCTTGTGTAGGCCCGACATCCCAGTGTGGTTTCGCAGTTCCACGGGTCAAATCGCAGTACTATCCAGTTTTGGGCCTTTGGCAATAAAAAAAAAGCAGTTTGAGTGTGTCGCTCACTGTTCAGCCGCAAATCTATATATTTAAAAAAGTATGGTATACCCCAGTAAACAATAACTGTGGTTTTGCCATCCCACGGTAAAAAATCTCTATTATTCAGGTTTTGTTATATTTTCCGTAAAGAAAAACAGTAGTGTCTCCTGACTGTTGTGACACAAAAATATATCTGTTGAAAATTGTCTTCTGTAGGCCCGACATCCCACTGTGGTTTCGCAGTTCCACGGGTCAAATCGCTGTACTATCCAGTTTTGGGCCTTTGGTATCTAAAAAAAAAGCATTTTGAGTGTGTCGCTCACTGTTCAGCCGCAAATATCTCTATTTAAAAAAGTGTGGTATACCCCAGTAAACAATAACTGTGGTTTTGCCATCCCACGGTAAAAAATCTCTATTATTCAGGTTTTGGTATATTTTCCGTAAAGAAAAACAGTAGTGTCTCCTGACTGTTGTGACACAAAAATATATCTGTTGAAAATAGTCTTGTGTAGGCCCGACATCCCAGTGTGGTTTCGCAGTTCCACGGGTCAAATCGCTGTACTATCCAGTTTTGGGCCTTTGGTATCTAAAAAAAAAGCAGTTTGAGTGTGTCGCTCACTGTTCTGCCGCAGATATCTCTATTTAAAAAAGTGTGGTATACCCCAGTAAACAATAACTGTGGTTTTGCCATCCCACGGTAAAAAATCTTTATTATTTAGCTTTTTGGTAGTTTTTTCCGTAAAGAAAAACAGTAGTGTCTCCAGACTGTTGTGACACAAAAATATATCTGTTGAATATAGTATTGTGTAGGCGAGACATCCCAGTGTGGTTTCGCAGTTCCATGGGTCAAATCGCTGTACTATCCAGTTTTGGGCCTTTGGTATTTAAAAAAAAAGCAGTTTGAGTGTGTCGCTCACAGTTCAGCCGCAAATATCTCTATTTAAAAAAGTGTGGTATACCCCAGTAAACAATAACTGTGGTTTTGCCATCCCACGGTAAAAAATCCCTATTATTCAGCTTTAGTAGTTTTTTCCGTAAAGAAAAACAGTAGTGTCTCCTGACTGTTGTGACACAAAAATATATCTGTTGAAAATAGTCTTGTGTAGGCCCGACATCCCACTGTGGTTTCGCAGTTCCACGGGTCAAATCGCTGTACTATCCAGTTTTGGGCCTTTGGTATCTAAAAAAAAAGCAGTTTGAGTGTGTCGCTCACTGTTCAGCCGCAAATATCTCTATTTAAAAAAGTGTGGTATACCCCAGTAAACAATAACTGTGGTTTTGCCATCCCACGGTAAAAAATCTCTATTATTCAGGTTTTGGTATATTTTCTGTAAAGAAAAACAGTAGTGTCTCCTGACTGTTGTGACACAAAAATATATCTGTTGAAAATAGTCTTGTGTAGGCCCAACATCCCAGTGTGGTTTCGCAGTTCCACGGGTCAAATCGCTGTACTATCCAGTTTTGGGCCTTTGGTATCTAAAAAAAAAGCAGTTTGAGTGTGTCGCTCACTGTTCTGCCGCAGATATCTCTATTTAAAAAAGTGTGGTATACCCCAGTAAACAATAACTGTGGTTTTGCCATCCCACGGTAAAAAATCTTTATTATTTAGCTTTTTGCTAGTTTTTTCCGTAAAGAAAAACAGTAGTGTCTCCAGACTGTTGTGACACAAAAATATATCTGTTGAATATAGTCTTGTGTAGGCGCGACATCCCAGTGTGGTTTCGCAGTTCCATGGGTCAAATCGCTGTACTATCCAGTTTTGGGCCTTTGGTATTTAAAAAAAAAGCAGTTTGAGTGTGTCGCTCACAGTTCAGCCGCAAATATCTCTATTTAAAAAGTGTGGTATACCCCAGTAAACAATAACTGTGGTTTTGCCATCCCACGGTAAAAAATCTCTATTATTCAGGTTTTGTTATATTTTCCGTAAAGAAAAACAGTAGTGTCTCCTGACTGTTGTGACACAAAAATTTATCTGTTGAAAATAGTCTTGTGTAGGCTCGACATCCCAGTGTGGTTTCGCAGTTCCAAGGGTCAAATCGCTGTACTATCCAGTTTTGGGCCTTTGGTATCTAAAAAAAAAGCAGTTTGAGTGTGTCGCTCACTGTTCAGCCGCAAATATCTCTATTTAAAAAAGTGTGGTATACCACAGTAAACAATAACTGTGGTTTTGCCATCCCACGGTAAAAAATCTCCATTATTCAGCTTTTGGTAGTTTTTTCCGCAAAGAAAAACAGTAGTGTCTCCTGACTGTTGTGACACAAAAATATATCTGTTGAAAATAGTCTTGTGTAGGCCCGACATCCCAGTGTGGTTTCGCAGTTCCACGGGTCAAATCGCAGTACTATCCAGTTTTGGGCCTTTGGCAATAAAAAAAAAGCAGTTTGAGTGTGTCGCTCACTGTTCAGCCGCAAATCTATATATTTAAAAAAGTATGGTATACCCCAGTAAACAATAACTGTGGTTTTGCCATCCCACGGTAAAAAATCTCTATTATTCAGGTTTTGTTATATTTTCCGTAAAGAAAAACAGTAGTGTCTCCTGACTGTTGTGACACAAAAATATATCTGTTGAAAATTGTCTTCTGTAGGCCCGACATCCCACTGTGGTTTCGCAGTTCCACGGGTCAAATCGCTGTACTATCCAGTTTTGGGCCTTTGGTATCTAAAAAAAAAGCATTTTGAGTGTGTCGCTCACTGTTCAGCCGCAAATATCTCTATTTAAAAAAGTGTGGTATACCCCAGTAAACAATAACTGTGGTTTTGCCATCCCACGGTAAAAAATCTCTATTATTCAGGTTTTGGTATATTTTCCGTAAAGAAAAACAGTAGTGTCTCCTGACTGTTGTGACACAAAAATATATCTGTTGAAAATAGTCTTGTGTAGGCCCGACATCCCAGTGTGGTTTCGCAGTTCCACGGGTCAAATCGCTGTACTATCCAGTTTTGGGCCTTTGGTATCTAAAAAAAAAGCAGTTTGAGTGTGTCGCTCACTGTTCTGCCGCAGATATCTCTATTTAAAAAAGTGTGGTATACCCCAGTAAACAATAACTGTGGTTTTGCCATCCCACGGTAAAAAATCTTTATTATTTAGCTTTTTGGTAGTTTTTTCCGTAAAGAAAAACAGTAGTGTCTCCAGACTGTTGTGACACAAAAATATATCTGTTGAATATAGTATTGTGTAGGCGCGACATCCCAGTGTGGTTTCGCAGTTCCATGGGTCAAATCGCTGTACTATCCAGTTTTGGGCCTTTGGTATTTAAAAAAAAAGCAGTTTGAGTGTGTCGCTCACAGTTCAGCCGCAAATATCTCTATTTAAAAAAGTGTGGTATACCCCAGTAAACAATAACTGTGGTTTTGCCATCCCACGGTAAAAAATCCCTATTATTCAGCTTTAGTAGTTTTTTCCGTAAAGAAAAACAGTAGTGTCTCCTGACTGTTGTGACACAAAAATATATCTGTTGAAAATAGTCTTGTGTAGGCCCGACATCCCACTGTGGTTTCGCAGTTCCACGGGTCAAATCGCTGTACTATCCAGTTTTGGGCCTTTGGTATCTAAAAAAAAAGCAGTTTGAGTGTGTCGCTCACTGTTCAGCCGCAAATATCTCTATTTAAAAAAGTGTGGTATACCCCAGTAAACAATAACTGTGGTTTTGCCATCCCACGGTAAAAAATCTCTATTATTCAGGTTTTGGTATATTTTCTGTAAAGAAAAACAGTAGTGTCTCCTGACTGTTGTGACACAAAAATATATCTGTTGAAAATAGTCTTGTGTAGGCCCAACATCCCAGTGTGGTTTCGCAGTTCCACGGGTCAAATCGCTGTACTATCCAGTTTTGGGCCTTTGGTATCTAAAAAAAAAGCAGTTTGAGTGTGTCGCTCACTGTTCTGCCGCAGATATCTCTATTTAAAAAAGTGTGGTATACCCCAGTAAACAATAACTGTGGTTTTGCCATCCCACGGTAAAAAATCTTTATTATTTAGCTTTTTGCTAGTTTTTTCCGTAAAGAAAAACAGTAGTGTCTCCAGACTGTTGTGACACAAAAATATATCTGTTGAATATAGTCTTGTGTAGGCGCGACATCCCAGTGTGGTTTCGCAGTTCCATGGGTCAAATCGCTGTACTATCCAGTTTTGGGCCTTTGGTATTTAAAAAAAAAGCAGTTTGAGTGTGTCGCTCACAGTTCAGCCGCAAATATCTCTATTTAAAAAGTGTGGTATACCCCAGTAAACAATAACTGTGGTTTTGCCATCCCACGGTAAAAAATCTCTATTATTCAGGTTTTGTTATATTTTCCGTAAAGAAAAACAGTAGTGTCTCCTGACTGTTGTGACACAAAAATATATCTGTTGAAAATAGTCTTGTGTAGGCCCGACATCCCAGTGTGGTTTCGCAGTTCCATGGGTCAAATCGCTGTACTATCCAGTTTTGGGCCTTTGGTATCTAAAAAAAAAGCAGTTTGAGTGTGTCGCTCACTGTTCAGCCGCAAATATCTCTATTTAAAAAAGTTTGGTATACCCCAGTAAACAATAACTGTGGTTTTGCCATCCCACGGTAAAAAATCTCTATTATTCAGGTTTTGGTATATTTTCCGTAAAGAAAAACAGTAGTGTCTCCTGACTGTTGTGACACAAAAATATATCTGTTGAAAATAGTCTTGTGTAGGCCCGACATCCCAGTGTGGTTTCGCAGTTCCACGGGTCAAATCGCTGTACTATCCAGTTTTGGGCCTTTGGTATCTAAAAAAAAAGCAGTTTGAGTGTGTCGCTCACTGTTCTGCCGCAGATATCTCTATTTAAAAAAGTGTGGTATACCCCAGTAAACAATAACTGTGGTTTTGCCATCCCACGGTAAAAAATCTTTATTATTTAGCTTTTTGGTAGTTTTTTCCGTAAAGAAAAACAGTAGTGTCTCCAGACTGTTGTGACACAAAAATATATCTGTTGAAAATAGTCTTGCGTAGGCCCGACATCCCAGTGAGATTTCGCAGTTCCAAGGGTCAAATCGCTGTACTATCCAGTTTTGGGCCTTTGGTATCTAAAAAAAAAGCAGTTTGAGTGTATCACTCACTGTTCAGCCGAAAATATCTCTATTTAAAAAAGTGTGGTATACCCCAGTAAACAATAACTGTGGTTTTGCCATCCCACGGTAAAAAATCTCTATTATTCAGCTTATGGCAGTTTTTTTCCGTAAAGAAAAACAGTAGTGTCTCCTGACTGTTGTGACACAAAAATTTATCTGTTGAAAATAGTCTTGTGTAGGCTCGACATCCCAGTGTGGTTTCGCAGTTTCAAGGGTCAAATCGCTGTACTATCCAGTTTTGGGCCTTTGGTATCTAAAAAAAAAGCAGTTTGAGTGTGTCGCTCACTGTTCAGCCGCAAATATCTCTATTTAAAAAAGTGTGGTATACCCCAGTAAACAATAACAGTGGTTTTGCCATCCCACGGTAAAAATCTCTATTATTCAGGTTTTGGTATATTTTCCGTAAAGAAAAACAGTAGTGTCTCCTGACTGTTGTGACACAAAAATATATCTGTTGAAAATAGTCTTGTGTAGGCCCCTATGTCCCAGTGTGGTTTCGCAGTTCCACGGGTCAAATCGCTGTACTATCCAGTTTTGGGCCTTTGGTATCTAAAAAAAAAGCAGTTTGAGTGTTTCGCTCACTGTTCAGCCGCAAATATCTCTATTTAAAAAAGTGTGGTATACCCCAGTAAACAATAACAGTGGTTTTGCCATCCCATGGTAAAAAATCTCTACTATTCAGGTTTTGGTATATTTTCCGTAAAGAAAAACAGTAGTGTCTCCTGACTGTTGTGACACAAAAATATATCTGTTGAAAATAGTCTTGTGTAGGCCCAACATCCCAGTGTGGTTTCGCAGTTCCACGAGTCTAATCGCTGTACTATCCAGTTTTGGGCCTTTGGTATCTAAAAAAAAAGCAGTTTGAGTGTGTCGCTCACTGTTCAGCCGCAAATATCTCTATTTAAAAAAGTGTGGTATACCCCAGTAAACAATAACAGTGGTTTTGCCATCCTACGGTAAAAAATCTCTATTATTCAGGTTTTGATATATTTTCCGTAAAGAAAACAGTAGTGTCTCCTGACTGTTGTGACACAAAAATATATCTGTTGAAAATAGTCTTGCGTAGGCCCGACATCCCAGTGAGATTTCGCAGTTCCAAGGGTCAAATCGCTGTACTATCCAGTTTTGGGCCTTTGGTATCTAAAAAAAAAGCAGTTTGAGTGTATCACTCACTGTTCAGCCGAAAATATCTCTATTTAAAAAAGTGTGGTATACCCCAGTAAACAATAACTGTGGTTTTGCCATCCCACGGTAAAAAATCTCTATTATTCAGCTTATGGCAGTTTTTTTCCGTAAAGAAAAACAGTAGTGTCTCCTGACTGTTGTGACACAAAAATTTATCTGTTGAAAATAGTCTTGTGTAGGCTCGACATCCCAGTGTGGTTTCGCAGTTCCAAGGGTCAAATCGCTGTACTATCCAGTTTTGGGCCTTTGGTATCTAAAAAAAAAGCAGTTTGAGTGTGTCGCTCACTGTTCAGCCGCAAATATCTCTATTTAAAAAAGTGTGGTATACCCCAGTAAACAATAACTGTGGTTTTGCCATCCCACGGTAAAAAATCTTTATTATTTAGCTTTTTGGTAGTTTTTTCCGTAAAGAAAAACAGTAGTGTCTCCTGACTGTTGTGACACAAAAATATATCTGTTGAAAATAGTCTTGTGTAGGCCCGACATCCCAGTGTGGTTTCGCAGTTCCACGGGTCAAATCGCTGTACTATCCAGTTTTGGGCCTTTGGTATCTAAAAAAAAAGCAGTTTGAGTGTGTCGCTCACTGTTCTGCCGCAGATATCTCTATTTAAAAAAGTGTGGTATACCCCAGTAAACAATAACTGTGGTTTTGCCATCCCACGGTAAAAAATCTTTATTATTTAGCTTTTTGGTAGTTTTTTCCGTAAAGAAAAACAGTAGTGTCTCCAGACTGTTGTGACACAAAAATATATCTGTTGAAAATAGTCTTGCGTAGGCCCGACATCCCAGTGAGATTTCGCAGTTCCAAGGGTCAAATCGCTGTACTATCCAGTTTTGGGCCTTTGGTATCTAAAAAAAAAGCAGTTTGAGTGTATCACTCACTGTTCAGCCGAAAATATCTCTATTTAAAAAAGTGTGGTATACCCCAGTAAACAATAACTGTGGTTTTGCCATCCCACGGTAAAAAATCTCTATTATTCAGCTTATGGCAGTTTTTTTCCGTAAAGAAAAACAGTAGTGTCTCCTGACTGTTGTGACACAAAAATTTATCTGTTGAAAATAGTCTTGTGTAGGCTCGACATCCCAGTGTGGTTTCGCAGTTTCAAGGGTCAAATCGCTGTACTATCCAGTTTTGGGCCTTTGGTATCTAAAAAAAAAGCAGTTTGAGTGTGTCGCTCACTGTTCAGCCGCAAATATCTCTATTTAAAAAAGTGTGGTATACCCCAGTAAACAATAACAGTGGTTTTGCCATCCCACGGTAAAAATCTCTATTATTCAGGTTTTGGTATATTTTCCGTAAAGAAAAACAGTAGTGTCTCCTGACTGTTGTGACACAAAAATATATCTGTTGAAAATAGTCTTGTGTAGGCCCCTATGTCCCAGTGTGGTTTCGCAGTTCCACGGGTCAAATCGCTGTACTATCCAGTTTTGGGCCTTTGGTATCTAAAAAAAAAGCAGTTTGAGTGTTTCGCTCACTGTTCAGCCGCAAATATCTCTATTTAAAAAAGTGTGGTATACCCCAGTAAACAATAACAGTGGTTTTGCCATCCCATGGTAAAAAATCTCTACTATTCAGGTTTTGGTATATTTTCCGTAAAGAAAAACAGTAGTGTCTCCTGACTGTTGTGACACAAAAATATATCTGTTGAAAATAGTCTTGTGTAGGCCCAACATCCCAGTGTGGTTTCGCAGTTCCACGAGTCTAATCGCTGTACTATCCAGTTTTGGGCCTTTGGTATCTAAAAAAAAAGCAGTTTGAGTGTGTCGCTCACTGTTCAGCCGCAAATATCTCTATTTAAAAAAGTGTGGTATACCCCAGTAAACAATAACAGTGGTTTTGCCATCCTACGGTAAAAAATCTCTATTATTCAGGTTTTGATATATTTTCCGTAAAGAAAACAGTAGTGTCTCCTGACTGTTGTGACACAAAAATATATCTGTTGAAAATAGTCTTGCGTAGGCCCGACATCCCA
Organism: Phyllobates terribilis; assembly: GCF_046119375.1. Lineage (NCBI taxonomy): Eukaryota > Metazoa > Chordata > Amphibia > Anura > Dendrobatidae > Phyllobates > Phyllobates terribilis. The sequence continues at coordinate 199,159,892 of NW_027362764.1, forward strand.
GTGAGATTTCGCAGTTCCAAGGGTCAAATCGCTGTACTATCCAGTTTTGGGCCTTTGGTATCTAAAAAAAAAGCAGTTTGAGTGTATCACTCACTGTTCAGCCGAAAATATCTCTATTTAAAAAAGTGTGGTATACCCCAGTAAACAATAACTGTGGTTTTGCCATCCCACGGTAAAAAATCTCTATTATTCAGCTTATGGCAGTTTTTTTCCGTAAAGAAAAACAGTAGTGTCTCCTGACTGTTGTGACACAAAAATTTATCTGTTGAAAATAGTCTTGTGTAGGCTCGACATCCCAGTGTGGTTTCGCAGTTCCAAGGGTCAAATCGCTGTACTATCCAGTTTTGGGCCTTTGGTATCTAAAAAAAAAGCAGTTTGAGTGTGTCGCTCACTGTTCAGCCGCAAATATCTCTATTTAAAAAAGTGTGGTATACCCCAGTAAACAATAACTGTGGTTTTGCCATCCCACGGTAAAAAATCTCCATTATTCAGCTTTTGGTAGTTTTTTCCGCAAAGAAAAACAGTAGTGTCTCCTGACTGTTGTGACACAAAAATATATCTGTTGAAAATAGTCTTGTGTAGGCCCAACATCCCAGTGTGGTTTCGCAGTTCCACGGGTCAAATCGCAGTACTATCCAGTTTTGGGCCTTTGGCAATAAAAAAAAAGCAGTTTGAGTGTGTCGCTCACTGTTCAGCCGCAAATCTATATATTTAAAAAAGTATGGTATACCCCAGTAAACAATAACTGTGGTTTTGCCATCCCACGGTAAAAAATCTCTATTATTCAGGTTTTGTTATATTTTCCGTAAAGAAAAACAGTAGTGTCTCCTGACTGTTGTGACACAAAAATATATCTGTTGAAAATAGTCTTGTGTAGGCCCGACATCCCAGTGTGGTTTCGCAGTTCCATGGGTCAAATCGCTGTACTATCCAGTTTTGGGCCTTTGGTATCTAAAAAAAAAGCAGTTTGAGTGTGTCGCTCACTGTTCAGCCGCAAATATCTCTATTTAAAAAAGTTTGGTATACCCCAGTAAACAATAACTGTGGTTTTGCCATCCCACGGTAAAAAATCTCTATTATTCAGGTTTTGGTATATTTTCCGTAAAGAAAAACAGTAGTGTCTCCTGACTGTTGTGACACAAAAATATATCTGTTGAAAATAGTCTTGTGTAGGCCCGACATCCCAGTGTGGTTTCGCAGTTCCACGGGTCAAATCGCTGTACTATCCAGTTTTGGGCCTTTGGTATCTAAAAAAAAAGCAGTTTGAGTGTGTCGCTCACTGTTCTGCCGCAGATATCTCTATTTAAAAAAGTGTGGTATACCCCAGTAAACAATAACTGTGGTTTTGCCATCCCACGGTAAAAAATCTTTATTATTTAGCTTTTTGGTAGTTTTTTCCGTAAAGAAAAACAGTAGTGTCTCCAGACTGTTGTGACACAAAAATATATCTGTTGAAAATAGTCTTGCGTAGGCCCGACATCCCAGTGAGATTTCGCAGTTCCAAGGGTCAAATCGCTGTACTATCCAGTTTTGGGCCTTTGGTATCTAAAAAAAAAGCAGTTTGAGTGTATCACTCACTGTTCAGCCGAAAATATCTCTATTTAAAAAAGTGTGGTATACCCCAGTAAACAATAACTGTGGTTTTGCCATCCCACGGTAAAAAATCTCTATTATTCAGCTTATGGCAGTTTTTTTCCGTAAAGAAAAACAGTAGTGTCTCCTGACTGTTGTGACACAAAAATTTATCTGTTGAAAATAGTCTTGTGTAGGCTCGACATCCCAGTGTGGTTTCGCAGTTCCAAGGGTCAAATCGCTGTACTATCCAGTTTTGGGCCTTTGGTATCTAAAAAAAAAGCAGTTTGAGTGTGTCGCTCACTGTTCAGCCGCAAATATCTCTATTTAAAAAAGTGTGGTATACCACAGTAAACAATAACTGTGGTTTTGCCATCCCACGGTAAAAAATCTCCATTATTCAGCTTTTGGTAGTTTTTTCCGCAAAGAAAAACAGTAGTGTCTCCTGACTGTTGTGACACAAAAATATATCTGTTGAAAATAGTCTTGTGTAGGCCCGACATCCCAGTGTGGTTTCGCAGTTCCACGGGTCAAATCGCAGTACTATCCAGTTTTGGGCCTTTGGCAATAAAAAAAAAGCAGTTTGAGTGTGTCGCTCACTGTTCAGCCGCAAATCTATATATTTAAAAAAGTATGGTATACCCCAGTAAACAATAACTGTGGTTTTGCCATCCCACGGTAAAAAATCTCTATTATTCAGGTTTTGTTATATTTTCCGTAAAGAAAAACAGTAGTGTCTCCTGACTGTTGTGACACAAAAATATATCTGTTGAAAATAGTCTTGTGTAGGCCCGACATCCCAGTGTGGTTTCGCAGTTCCATGGGTCAAATCGCTGTACTATCCAGTTTTGGGCCTTTGGTATCTAAAAAAAAGCAGTTTGAGTGTGTCGCTCACTGTTCAGCCGCAAATATCTCTATTTAAAAAAGTTTGGTATACCCCAGTAAACAATAACTGTGGTTTTGCCATCCCACGGTAAAAAATCTCTATTATTCAGGTTTTGGTATATTTTCCGTAAAGAAAAACAGTAGTGTCTCCTGACTGTTGTGACACAAAAATATATCTGTTGAAAATAGTCTTGTGTAGGCCCGACATCCCAGTGTGTTTTCGCAGTTCCACGGGTCAAATCGCTGTACTATCCAGTTTTGGGCCTTTGGTATCTAAAAAAAAAGCAGTTTGAGTGTGTCGCTCACTGTTCTGCCGCAGATATCTCTATTTAAAAAAGTGTGGTATACCCCAGTAAACAATAACTGTGGTTTTGCCATCCCACGGTAAAAAATCTTTATTATTTAGCTTTTTGGTAGTTTTTTCCGTAAAGAAAAACAGTAGTGTCTCCAGACTGTTGTGACACAAAAATATATCTGTTTAATATAGTCTTGTGTAGGCGCGACATCCCAGTGTGGTTTCGCAGTTCCATGGGTCAAATCGCTGTACTATCCAGTTTTGGGGCTTTGGTATTTAAAAAAAAAGCAGTTTGAGTGTGTCGCTCACAGTTCAGCCGCAAATATCTCTATTTAAAAAAGTGTGGTATACCCCAGTAAACAATAACTGTGGTTTTGCCATCCCACGGTAAAAAATCCCTATTATTCAGCTTTTGGTAGTTTTTTCCGTAAAGAAAAACAGTAGTGTCTCCTGACTGTTGTGACACAAAAATATATCTGTTGAAAATTGTCTTCTGTAGGCCCGACATCCCACTGTGGTTTCGCAGTTCCACGGGTCAAATCGCTGTACTATCCAGTTTTGGGCCTTTGGTATCTAAAAAAAAAGCATTTTGAGTGTGTCGCTCACTGTTCAGCCGCAAATATCTCTATTTAAAAAAGTGTGGTATACCCCAGTAAACAATAACTGTGGTTTTGCCATCCCACGGTAAAAAATCTCTATTATTCAGGTTTTGGTATATTTTCCGTAAAGAAAAACAGTAGTGTCTCCTGACTGTTGTGACACAAAAATATATCTGTTGAAAATAGTCTTGTGTAGGCCCGACATCCCAGTGTGGTTTCGCAGTTCCACGGGTCAAATCGCTGTGCTATCCAGTTTTGGGCCTTTGGTATCTAAAAAAAAAGCAGTTTGAGTGTGTCGCTCACTGTTCTGCCGCAGATATCTCTATTTAAAAAAGTGTGGTATACCCCAGTAAACAATAACTGTGGTTTTGCCATCCCACGGTAAAAAATCTTTATTATTTAGCTTTTTGGTAGTTTTTTCCGTAAAGAAAAACAGTAGTGTCTCCAGACTGTTGTGACACAAAAATATATCTGTTGAATATAGTATTGTGTAGGCGCGACATCCCAGTGTGGTTTCGCAGTTCCATGGGTCAAATCGCTGTACTATCCAGTTTTGGGCCTTTGGTATTTAAAAAAAAAGCAGTTTGAGTGTGTCGCTCACAGTTCAGCCGCAAATATCTCTATTTAAAAAAGTGTGGTATACCCCAGTAAACAATAACTGTGGTTTTGCCATCCCACGGTAAAAAATCCCTATTATTCAGCTTTAGTAGTTTTTTCCGTAAAGAAAAACAGTAGTGTCTCCTGACTGTTGTGACACAAAAATATATCTGTTGAAAATAGTCTTGTGTAGGCCCGACATCCCACTGTGGTTTCGCAGTTCCACGGGTCAAATCGCTGTACTATCCAGTTTTGGGCCTTTGGTATCTAAAAAAAAAGCAGTTTGAGTGTGTCGCTCACTGTTCAGCCGCAAATATCTCTATTTAAAAAAGTGTGGTATACCCCAGTAAACAATAACTGTGGTTTTGCCATCCCACGGTAAAAAATCTCTATTATTCAGGTTTTGGTATATTTTCTGTAAAGAAAAACAGTAGTGTCTCCTGACTGTTGTGACACAAAAATATATCTGTTGAAAATAGTCTTGTGTAGGCCCAACATCCCAGTGTGGTTTCGCAGTTCCACGGGTCAAATCGCTGTACTATCCAGTTTTGGGCCTTTGGTATCTAAAAAAAAAGCAGTTTGAGTGTGTCGCTCACTGTTCTGCCGCAGATATCTCTATTTAAAAAAGTGTGGTATACCCCAGTAAACAATAACTGTGGTTTTGCCATCCCACGGTAAAAAATCTTTATTATTTAGCTTTTTGCTAGTTTTTTCCGTAAAGAAAAACAGTAGTGTCTCCAGACTGTTGTGACACAAAAATATATCTGTTGAATATAGTCTTGTGTAGGCGCGACATCCCAGTGTGGTTTCGCAGTTCCATGGGTCAAATCGCTGTACTATCCAGTTTTGGGCCTTTGGTATTTAAAAAAAAAGCAGTTTGAGTGTGTCGCTCACAGTTCAGCCGCAAATATCTCTATTTAAAAAGTGTGGTATACCCCAGTAAACAATAACTGTGGTTTTGCCATCCCACGGTAAAAAATCTCTATTATTCAGGTTTTGTTATATTTTCCGTAAAGAAAAACAGTAGTGTCTCCTGACTGTTGTGACACAAAAATATATCTGTTGAAAATAGTCTTGTGTAGGCCCGACATCCCAGTGTGGTTTCGCAGTTCCATGGGTCAAATCGCTGTACTATCCAGTTTTGGGCCTTTGGTATCTAAAAAAAAAGCAGTTTGAGTGTGTCGCTCACTGTTCAGCCGCAAATATCTCTATTTAAAAAAGTTTGGTATACCCCAGTAAACAATAACTGTGGTTTTGCCATCCCACGGTAAAAAATCTCTATTATTCAGGTTTTGGTATATTTTCCGTAAAGAAAAACAGTAGTGTCTCCTGACTGTTGTGACACAAAAATATATCTGTTGAAAATAGTCTTGTGTAGGCCCGACATCCCAGTGTGGTTTCGCAGTTCCACGGGTCAAATCGCTGTACTATCCAGTTTTGGGCCTTTGGTATCTAAAAAAAAAGCAGTTTGAGTGTGTCGCTCACTGTTCTGCCGCAGATATCTCTATTTAAAAAAGTGTGGTATACCCCAGTAAACAATAACTGTGGTTTTGCCATCCCACGGTAAAAAATCTTTATTATTTAGCTTTTTGGTAGTTTTTTCCGTAAAGAAAAACAGTAGTGTCTCCAGACTGTTGTGACACAAAAATATATCTGTTGAAAATAGTCTTGCGTAGGCCCGACATCCCAGTGAGATTTCGCAGTTCCAAGGGTCAAATCGCTGTACTATCCAGTTTTGGGCCTTTGGTATCTAAAAAAAAAGCAGTTTGAGTGTATCACTCACTGTTCAGCCGAAAATATCTCTATTTAAAAAAGTGTGGTATACCCCAGTAAACAATAACTGTGGTTTTGCCATCCCACGGTAAAAAATCTCTATTATTCAGCTTATGGCAGTTTTTTTCCGTAAAGAAAAACAGTAGTGTCTCCTGACTGTTGTGACACAAAAATTTATCTGTTGAAAATAGTCTTGTGTAGGCTCGACATCCCAGTGTGGTTTCGCAGTTCCAAGGGTCAAATCGCTGTACTATCCAGTTTTGGGCCTTTGGTATCTAAAAAAAAAGCAGTTTGAGTGTGTCGCTCACTGTTCAGCCGCAAATATCTCTATTTAAAAAAGTGTGGTATACCCCAGTAAACAATAACTGTGGTTTTGCCATCCCACGGTAAAAAATCTCCATTATTCAGCTTTTGGTAGTTTTTTCCGCAAAGAAAAACAGTAGTGTCTCCTGACTGTTGTGACACAAAAATATATCTGTTGAAAATAGTCTTGTGTAGGCCCGACATCCCAGTGTGGTTTCGCAGTTCCACGGGTCAAATCGCAGTACTATCCAGTTTTGGGCCTTTGGCAATAAAAAAAAAGCAGTTTGAGTGTGTCGCTCACTGTTCAGCCGCAAATCTATATATTTAAAAAAGTATGGTATACCCCAGTAAACAATAACTGTGGTTTTGCCATCCCACGGTAAAAAATCTCTATTATTCAGGTTTTGTTATATTTTCCGTAAAGAAAAACAGTAGTGTCTCCTGACTGTTGTGACACAAAAATATATCTGTTGAAAATAGTCTTGTGTAGGCCCGACATCCCAGTGTGGTTTCGCAGTTCCATGGGTCAAATCGCTGTACTATCCAGTTTTGGGCCTTTGGTATCTAAAAAAAAAGCAGTTTGAGTGTGTCGCTCACTGTTCTGCCGCAGATATCTCTATTTAAAAAAGTGTGGTATACCCCAGTAAACAATAACTGTGGTTTTGCCATCCCACGGTAAAAAATCTTTATTATTTAGCTTTTTGGTAGTTTTTTCCGTAAAGAAAAACAGTAGTGTCTCCAGACTGTTGTGACACAAAAATATATCTGTTGAATATAGTATTGTGTAGGCGCGACATCCCAGTGTGGTTTCGCAGTTCCATGGGTCAAATCGCTGTACTATCCAGTTTTGGGCCTTTGGTATTTAAAAAAAAAGCAGTTTGAGTGTGTCGCTCACAGTTCAGCCGCAAATATCTCTATTTAAAAAAGTGTGGTATACCCCAGTAAACAATAACTGTGGTTTTGCCATCCCACGGTAAAAAATCCCTATTATTCAGCTTTTAGTAGTTTTTTCCGTAAAGAAAAACAGTAGTGTCTCCTGACTGTTGTGACACAAAAATATATCTGTTGAAAATAGTCTTGTGTAGGCCCGACATCCCACTGTGGTTTCGCAGTTCCACGGGTCAAATCGCTGTACTATCCAGTTTTGGGCCTTTGGTATCTAAAAAAAAAGCAGTTTGAGTGTGTCGCTCACTGTTCAGCCGCAAATATCTCTATTTAAAAAAGTGTGGTATACCCCAGTAAACAATAACTGTGGTTTTGCCATCCCACGGTAAAAAATCTCTATTATTCAGGTTTTGGTATATTTTCTGTAAAGAAAAACAGTAGTGTCTCCTGACTGTTGTGACACAAAAATATATCTGTTGAAAATAGTCTTGTGTAGGCCCGACATCCCAGTGTGGTTTCGCAGTTCCACGGGTCAAATCGCTGTACTATCCAGTTTTGGGCCTTTGGTATCTAAAAAAAAAGCAGTTTGAGTGTGTCGCTCACTGTTCTGCCGCAGATATCTCTATTTAAAAAAGTGTGGTATACCCCAGTAAACAATAACTGTGGTTTTGCCATCCCACGGTAAAAAATCTTTATTATTTAGCTTTTTGCTAGTTTTTTCCGTAAAGAAAAACAGTAGTGTCTCCAGACTGTTGTGACACAAAAATATATCTGTTGAAAATAGTCTTGCGTAGGCCCGACATCCCAGTGAGATTTCGCAGTTCCAAGGGTCAAATCGCTGTACTATCCAGTTTTGGGCCTTTGGTATCTAAAAAAAAAGCAGTTTGAGTGTATCACTCACTGTTCAGCCGAAAATATCTCTATTTAAAAAAGTGTGGTATACCCCAGTAAACAATAACTGTGGTTTTGCCATCCCACGGTAAAAAATCTCTATTATTCAGCTTATGGCAGTTTTTTTCCGTAAAGAAAAACAGTAGTGTCTCCTGACTGTTGTGACACAAAAATTTATCTGTTGAAAATAGTCTTGTGTAGGCTCGACATCCCAGTGTGGTTTCGCAGTTCCAAGGGTCAAATCGCTGTACTATCCAGTTTTGGGCCTTTGGTATCTAAAAAAAAAGCAGTTTGAGTGTGTCGCTCACTGTTCAGCCGCAAATATCTCTATTTAAAAAAGTGTGGTATACCCCAGTAAACAATAACTGTGGTTTTGCCATCCCACGGTAAAAAATCTCCATTATTCAGCTTTTGGTAGTTTTTTCCGCAAAGAAAAACAGTAGTGTCTCCTGACTGTTGTGACACAAAAATATATCTGTTGAAAATAGTCTTGTGTAGGCCCGACATCCCAGTGTGGTTTCGCAGTTCCACGGGTCAAATCGCAGTACTATCCAGTTTTGGGCCTTTGGCAATAAAAAAAAGCAGTTTGAGTGTGTCGCTCACTGTTCAGCCGCAAATCTATATATTTAAAAAAGTATGGTATACCTCAGTAAACAATAACTGTGGTTTTGCCATCCCACGGTAAAAAATCTCTATTATTCAGGTTTTGTTATATTTTCCGTAAAGAAAAACAGTAGTGTCTCCTGACTGTTGTGACACAAAAATATATCTGTTGAAAATAGTCTTGTGTAGGCCCGACATCCCAGTGTGGTTTCGCAGTTCCATGGGTCAAATCGCTGTACTATCCAGTTTTGGGCCTTTGGTATCTAAAAAAAAAGCAGTTTGAGTGTGTCGCTCACTGTTCTGCCGCAGATATCTCTATTTAAAAAAGTGTGGTATACCCCAGTAAACAATAACTGTGGTTTTGCCATCCCACGGTAAAAAATCTTTATTATTTAGCTTTTTGGTAGTTTTTTCCGTAAAGAAAAACAGTAGTGTCTCCAGACTGTTGTGACACAAAAATATATCTGTTTAATATAGTCTTGTGTAGGCGCGACATCCCAGTGTGGTTTCGCAGTTCCATGGGTCAAATCGCTGTACTATCCAGTTTTGGGGCTTTGGTATTTAAAAAAAAAGCAGTTTGAGTGTGTCGCTCACAGTTCAGCCGCAAATATCTCTATTTAAAAAAGTGTGGTATACCCCAGTAAACAATAACTGTGGTTTTGCCATCCCACGGTAAAAAATCCCTATTATTCAGCTTTTGTCAGTTTTTTCCGTAAAGAAAAACAGTAGTGTCTCCTGACTGTTGTGACACAAAAATATATCTGTTGAAAATTGTCTTGTGTAGGCCCGACATCCCACTGTGGTTTCGCAGTTCCACGGGTCAAATCGCTGTACTATCCAGTTTTGGGCCTTTGGTATCTAAAAAAAAAGCAGTTTGAGTGTGTCGCTCACTGTTCAGCCGCAAATATCTCTATTTAAAAAAGTGTGGTATACCCCAGTAAACAATAACTGTGGTTTTGCCATCCCACGGTAAAAAATCTCTATTATTCAGGTTTTGGTATATTTTCCGTAAAGAAAAACAGTAGTGTCTCCTGACTGTTGTGACACAAAAATATATCTGTTGAAAATAGTCTTGTGTAGGCCCGACATCCCAGTGTGGTTTCGCAGTTCCACGGGTCAAATCGCTGTACTATCCAGTTTTGGGCCTTTGGTATCTAAAAAAAAAGCAGTTTGAATGTGTCGCTCACTGTTCAGCCGCAGATATCTCTATTTAAAAAAGTGTGGTATACCCCAGTAAACAATAACTGTGGTTTTGCCATCCCACGGTAAAAAATCTTTATTATTTAGCTTTTTGGTAGTTTTTTCCGTAAAGAAAAACAGTAGTGTCTCCAGACTGCTGTGACACAAAAATATATCTGTTGAATATAGTATTGTGTAGGCGCGACATCCCAGTGTGGTTTCGCAGTTCCATGGGTCAAATCGCTGTACTATCCAGTTTTGGGCCTTTGGTATTTAAAAAAAAAGCAGTTTGAGTGTGTCGCTCACAGTTCAGCCGCAAATATCTCTATTTAAAAAAGTGTGGTATACCCCAGTAAACAATAACTGTGGTTTTGCCATCCCACGGTAAAAAATCCCTATTATTCAGCTTTTAGTAGTTTTTTCCGTAAAGAAAAACAGTAGTGTCTCCTGACTGTTGTGACACAAAAATATATCTGTTGAAAATAGTCTTGTGTAGGCCCGACATCCCACTGTGGTTTCGCAGTTCCACGGGTCAAATCGCTGTACTATCCAGTTTTGGGCCTTTGGTATCTAAAAAAAAAGCAGTTTGAGTGTGTCGCTCACTGTTCAGCCGCAAATATCTCTATTTAAAAAAGTGTGGTATACCCCAGTAAACAATAACTGTGGTTTTGCCATCCCACGGTAAAAAATCTCTATTATTCAGGTTTTGGTATATTTTCTGTAAAGAAAAACAGTAGTGTCTCCTGACTGTTGTGACACAAAAATATATCTGTTGAAAATAGTCTTGTGTAGGCCCGACATCCCAGTGTGGTTTCGCAGTTCCACGGGTCAAATCGCTGTACTATCCAGTTTTGGGCCTTTGGTATCTAAAAAAAAAGCAGTTTGAGTGTGTCGCTCACTGTTCTGCCGCAGATATCTCTATTTAAAAAAGTGTGGTATACCCCAGTAAACAATAACAGTGGTTTTGCCATCCCACGGTAAAAAATCTTTATTATTTAGCTTTTTGCTAGTTTTTTCCGTAAAGAAAAACAGTAGTGTCTCCAGACTGTTGTGACACAAAAATATATCTGTTGAATATAGTCTTGTGTAGGCGCGACATCCCAGTGTTGTTTCGCAGTTCCATGGGTCAAATCGCTGTACTATCCAGTTTTGGGCCTTTGGTATTTAAAAAAAAAGCAGTTTGAGTGTGTCGCTCACAGTTCAGCCGCAAATATCTCTATTTAAAAAAGTGTGGTATACCCCAGTAAACAATAACTGTGGTTTTGCCATCCCACGGTAAAAAATCCCTATTATTCAGCTTTTGGTAGTTTTTTCCGTAAAGTAAAACAGTAGTGTCTCCTGACTGTTGTGACACAAAAATATATCTGTTGAAAATAGTCTTGTGTAGGCCCGACATCCCAGTGTGGTTTCGCAGTTCCACGGGTCAAATCGCTGTACTATCCAGTTTTGGGCCTTTGGTATCTAAAAAAAAAGCAGTTTGAGTGTGTCGCTCACTGTTCAGCCGCAAATATCTCTATTTAAAAAAGTGTGGTATACCCCAGTAAACAATAACTGTGGTTTTGCCATCCCACAGTAAAAAATCTCTATTATTCAGGTTTTGGTATATTTTCCGTAAAGAAAAACAGTATTTTCTCCTGACTGTTGTGACACAAAAATATATCTGTTGAAAATAGTCTTGTGTAGGCCCGACATCCCAGTGTGGTTTCGCAGTTCCATGGGTCAAATCGCTGTACTATCCAGTTTTGGGCCTTTGATATCTAAAAAAAAAGCAGTTTGAGTGTGTCGTTCACTGTTCAGCCGCAAATATCTCTATTTAAAAAAGTGTGGTATACCCCAGGAAACAATAACTGTGTTTTTCCATCCCACGGTAAAAAATCTCTATTATTCAGCTTTTGGTAGTTTTTTCCGTAAAAAAAACAGTAGTGTCTCCTGACTGTTGTGACACAAAAATATATCTGTTGAAAATAGTCTTGTGTAGGCCCGACATCCCAGTGTGGTTTCGCAGTTCCATGGGTCAAATCGCTGTACTATCCAGTTTTGGGCCTTTGGTATCTAAAAAAAAAGCAGTTTGAGTGTGTCGCTCACTGTTCAGCCGCAAATATCTCTATTTAAAAAAGTTTGGTATACCCCAGTAAGCAATAACTGTGGTTTTGCCATCCCACGGTAAAAAATCTCTATTATTCAGGTTTTGGTATATTTTCCGTAAAGAAAAACAGTAGTGTCTCCTGACTGTTGTGACACAAAAATATATCTGTTGAAAATAGTCTTGTGTAGGCCCGACATCCCAGTGTGGTTTCGCAGTTCCACGGGTCAAATCGCTGTACTATCCAGTTTTGGGCCTTTGGTATCTAAAAAAAAAGCAGTTTGAGTGTGTCGCTCACTGTTCTGCCGCAGATATCTCTATTTAAAAAAGTGTGGTATACCCCAGTAAACAATAACTGTGGTTTTGCCATCCCACGGTAAAAAATCTTTATTATTTAGCTTTTTGGTAGTTTTTTCCGTAAAGAAAAACAGTAGTGTCTCCAGACTGTTGTGACACAAAAATATATCTGTTTAATATAGTCTTGTGTAGGCGCGACATCCCAGTGTGGTTTCGCAGTTCCATGGGTCAAATCGCTGTACTATCCAGTTTTGGGGCTTTGGTATTTAAAAAAAAAGCAGTTTGAGTGTGTCGCTCACAGTTCAGCCGCAAATATCTCTATTTAAAAAAGTGTGGTATACCCCAGTAAACAATAACTGTGGTTTTGCCATCCCACGGTAAAAAATCCCTATTATTCAGCTTTTGGTAGTTTTTTCCGTAAAGAAAAACAGTAGTGTCTCCTGACTGTTGTGACACAAAAATATATCTGTTGAAAATTGTCTTGTGTAGGCCCGACATCCCACTGTGGTTTCGCAGTTCCACGGGTCAAATCGCTGTACTATCCAGTTTTGGGCCTTTGGTATCTAAAAAAAAAGCAGTTTGAGTGTGTCGCTCACTGTTCAGCCGCAAATATCTCTATTTAAAAAAGTGTGGTATACCCCAGTAAACAATAACTGTGGTTTTGCCATCCCACGGTAAAAAATCTCTATTATTCAGGTTTTGGTATATTTTCCGTAAAGAAAAACAGTAGTGTCTCCTGACTGTTGTGACACAAAAATATATCTGTTGAAAATAGTCTTGTGTAGGCCCGACATCCCAGTGTGGTTTCGCAGTTCCACGGGTCAAATCGTTGTACTATCCAGTTTTGGGCCTTTGGTATCTAAAAAAAAAGCAGTTTGAGTGTGTCGCTCACTGTTCTGCCGCAGATATCTCTATTTAAAAAAGTGTGGTATACCCCAGTAAACAATAACTGTGGTTTTGCCATCCCACGGTAAAAAATCTTTATTATTTAGCTTTTTGGTAGTTTTTTCCGTAAAGAAAAACAGTAGTGTCTCCAGACTGTTGTGACACAAAAATATATCTGTTGAATATAGTATTGTGTAGGCGCGACATCCCAGTGTGGTTTCGCAGTTCCATGGGTCAAATCGCTGTAGTATCCAGTTTTGGGCCTTTGGTATTTAAAAAAAAAGCAGTTTGAGTGTGTCGCTCACAGTTCAGCCGCAAATATCTCTATTTAAAAAAGTGTGGTATACCCCAGTAAACAATAACTGTGGTTTTGCCATCCCACGGTAAAAAATCCCTATTATTCAGCTTTTAGTAGTTTTTTCCGTAAAGAAAAACAGTAGTGTCTCCTGACTGTTGTGACACAAAAATATATCTGTTGAAAATAGTCTTGTGTAGGCCCGACATCCCACTGTGGTTTCGCAGTTCCACGGGTCAAATCGCTGTACTATCCAGTTTTGGGCCTTTGGTATCTAAAAAAAAAGCAGTTTGAGTGTGTCGCTCACTGTTCAGCCGCAAATATCTCTATTTAAAAAAGTGTGGTATACCCCAGTAAACAATAACTGTGGTTTTGCCATCCCACGGTAAAAAATCTCTATTATTCAGGTTTTGGTATATTTTCTGTAAAGAAAAACAGTAGTGTCTCCTGACTGTTGTGACACAAAAATAAATCTGTTGAAAATAGTCTTGTGTAGGCCCGACATCCCAGTGTGGTTTCGCAGTTCCACGGGTCAAATCGCTGTACTATCCAGTTTTGGGCCTTTGGTATCTAAAAAAAAAGCAGTTTGAGTGTGTCGCTCACTGTTCTGCCGCAGATATCTCTATTTAAAAAAGTGTGGTATACCCCAGTAAACAATAACTGTGGTTTTGCCATCCCACGGTAAAAAATCTTTATTATTTAGCTTTTTGCTAGTTTTTTCCGTAAAGAAAAACAGTAGTGTCTCCAGACTGTTGTGACACAAAAATATATCTGTTGAATATAGTCTTGTGTAGGCGCGACATCCCAGTGTTGTTTCGCAGTTCCATGGGTCAAATCGCTGTACTATCCAGTTTTGGGCCTTTGGTATTTAAAAAAAAAGCAGTTTGAGTGTGTCGCTCACAGTTCAGCCGCAAATATCTCTATTTAAAAAAGTGTGGTATACCCCAGTAAACAATAACTGTGGTTTTGCCATCCCACGGTAAAAAATCCCTATTATTCAGCTTTTGGTAGTTTTTTCCGTAAAGTAAAACAGTAGTGTCTCCTGACTGTTGTGACACAAAAATATATCTGTTGAAAATAGTCTTGTGTAGGCCCGACATCCCAGTGTGGTTTCGCAGTTCCACGGGTCAAATCGCTGTACTATCCAGTTTTGGGCCTTTGGTATCTAAAAAAAAAGCAGTTTGAGTGTGTCGCTCACTGTTCAGCCGCAAATATCTCTATTTAAAAAAGTGTGGTATACCCCAGTAAACAATAACTGTGGTTTTGCCATCCCACAGTAAAAAATCTCTATTATTCAGGTTTTGGTATATTTTCCGTAAAGAAAAACAGTATTTTCTCCTGACTGTTGTGACACAAAAATATATCTGTTGAAAATAGTCTTGTGTAGGCCCGACATCCCAGTGTGGTTTCGCAGTTCCATGGGTCAAATCGCTGTACTATCCAGTTTTGGGCCTTTGATATCTAAAAAAAAAGCAGTTTGAGTGTGTCGTTCACTGTTCAGCCGCAAATATCTCTATTTAAAAAAGTGTGGTATACCCCAGGAAACAATAACTGTGTTTTTCCATCCCACGGTAAAAAATCTCTATTATTCAGCTTTTGGTAGTTTTTTCCGTAAAGAAAAACAGTAGTGTCTCCTGACTATTGTGACACAAAAATATATCTGTTAAAAATAGTCTTGTGTAGGCCCGACATCCCAGTGTGGTTTCGCAGTTCCACGGGTCAAATTGCTGTACTATCCAGTTTTGGGCCTTTGGTATCTAAAAAAAAAGCAGTTTGAGTGTGTCGCTCACTGTTCAGCAACAAATATCTCTATTTAAAAAAGTGTGGTATACCCCAGTAAACAATAACTCTGGTTTTCCTCTTCCACGGTTCTAATCTACTCTTTATTACCCTTTTTCTATTGATAGTGCAAGTGTAAGCTATTTTACTTCATTTACAATGGGCAAGGCGCGTGGCAAGGGACGTGGAAGTGGACGTTCTGGTGATGGTTCATGCAGAGGACGGGGCACTGGCCAAGGGTGAAAATGTGCCACAACCAACAGCCACATCTTCTCGCTCCCACTTCTTGACCGAATTACTAGGGAAGCACAGAACAACACCAGTATTGAGAACTGATCAGTGTGAACAGGTTATTAATTGAATAGCAGATAATACTTCCAGTTACCTGGGCACCACCACCTCCGGTCTGTCTTCCACACGGTCAACTCTTAGTAGCTGTGAGTCTCGACCGCATACTCCTCCTCACCCTGATGCTCCTTCCTCCCACCATGCCGAGTGTCATCAGACAGCAAGTGATCCCACACTTGGACACTCTGAAGAGCTGTTCACTGGTCCATTTCCATATTTGGGCCCCTCGCCTGATACGCTTGAAGTGGTGGAAGAGGAGATCCCATGTTGCGATGCCCAAATATTTGAACAGCCACAGCCACAGGAAGTCGACGTTGGCAATCTGTCACAAGAGGTGGATGATGACGAGACACAATTGCCAGGAATTGAGGAGGAGGATCGTGGTGCACAAGTGGAAGAGGAGGAGGTGGTGGATGATCTAGTAACTGACCCAACGTGGAAGGAGGACATGCAGAGTGAGGTCAGCAGCACACAGGGGGAGGGAGGCAGAGTACCCCAACAGGCAGGAAAAAGCAGTGTGGTGGCTGCAGACAGAAGGCAGGCAACCGTTCCCCGTAACACCAACACGAGGGACATTGCCAGTACAAGCGGTAGGTCTTCCAGAGTCTGGAATTTTTTTAATGAGTCTGCTGATAACCCCAAAAAGGCCATATGTTCCACCTGCCATGCCAGCATCAGCAGGGGTGACAAAACTACCAGCCTGACCACCACCAGCATGATCAGGCACATGGCAGCAAAACACCCGACTTTGTGGGGCGAAATCCAGGGTCCACGACCAGTGTCAGCGGGTGTCACCACTGCTTCTTCCACTGTTGTGCGTGCAATAGAACCCTCTGTTGTGTGTGCAAGGCAATCCCCTGTCCATACTGCATGTAAAGATGCCCCCTCCTCTCAGTCTTCACTTGTTATGGCAGTTTCTCAAGAAACAGCATCAACGTCCACGTCCACGTCCCACCGCAGCGTTCAATTGTCCATATCCCAGACCTTTGAACAAAAGCGGAAATTCGCAGCTAACGCCCCACAGGCCACAGTCCTAAATTCGCACATTTCACGACTGCTTGCATTGGAAATGCTGCCTTTTAGGCTGGTGGAGACGGAATCCTTCCGCAATCTTATGGCTGTGGCCGTCCCTCGGTACTCGGTCCCCAGCCGACACTATTTTGCCCGGTGTGCCATCCTCGCACTACACAAGCACGTGTCCCAAAGCATCTGCCGTGCCCTCAACAACGCAGTTACTGGGAGAGTCCACCTGACAACGGACACGTGGACAAGTGATTGTGGCCAGGGATGGTACATCTCTCTGACGGCACACTGGGTAAACATAGTGGAAGCCGGAACCCAGTCGGACCTTGGGACGGAACACATCCTCCCCACACCGAGGATTGCGGGCCCTATGTCAGTCAGAGTTGCCCCCACAGTGTACAGCTCCTGCGCATCCTCCTCCTCCTCATGTTCAGCCTCCATCTCAGATATCACCACATCAGTTACAAGCTGGAAGCATTGCAGTACTGCCTCTGCCAAGCGGCAACAGGCTGTGCTGAAACTCATAAGCTTAGGTGATAAACCTCACGCTGCTTGTGAGTTGTGGACAGCTGTGAAAAAGCAGGCAGATCTGTGGCTGAGACTGCTGAACCTACATCCCGGCATGGTCGTGTGTGACAATGGCCGTAACCTGGTGGCGGCTCTGAGGCGAGGTGAGATCACACACGTACCATGCCTGGCTCATGTGCTTAACCTCGTGGTTCAGCGGTTACTTAAATCGCACCCCGAGTTGCCAGATCTGCTCGTGAATGTACGCCGCCTGTCAGCTCATTTTCGCAACTCGGCTACAGCTTCCGCCGCCCTTGCTGTGTTGCAGCAGCGTTTGCAGCTTCCAGCACACCGACTGGTGTGTGATGTCCCCACATGTTGGAACTCTACGCTCCACATGTTGCAAAGAATTTGTGAGCAGAAGAGAGCAGTTGTGGAGTACCAGCTGCAACAAGGCCGTCAATATTCAGGTCAGACTCCACACATAAGACCTCAGGAGTGGACCTGGGTGTCTGACATATGTTCCATCCTGACAAACTTTGAGGAGGCCACCAAGATGGTGAGAGGCAATGACGCCATCATTAGTGTCAGCATCTCACTTGTCTGTCTTTTGCAACGCTCTCTGCAGAGAATTAAAAAGGAGGCATTGCAGCCAGAGTATGATGAGATGGATCAAGAAGCCGTAGCGGGCAATTACACACAGCCCAGCCTCATCTCATCCCAACGTGCATTGGGGGACAATGAGGGAGAGGAGGAGGAGGAGGAGGAGGAGGAGGAAGAACAGGAGCTGCTATCATGCATTGTAGACGGTATTACCTGTACAAGTGTCATACCGTCGGTTCAGCGTGGGTGGCCTGAGGACAGGGGGTAGGAGGAAGAGGAGGAGGAGAGCATGGTCAGTCGTCATCTTAGTGATGACACGGAAATCTTGCCCGTTACCAGTCTGGCATGCATGGCTGACTTTATGTTACGCTGCCTTAACCGTTACCCTCGCGTTGTCAAAATGTTGGGTGACAGTCATTTCTGGTTGGTGACACTTGTAGACCCCCGCTACAAGGAGAACTTTCACTCTCTTATTCCTGAGATGGAGAGGTCTACAAAAATGGGGCAGTATCAGAAGGCCCTTGCTGCAGAACTCTTAAAAAAATTCCCATCTGAACACGCTAGCGGCAGAGGTCACAGTTCGTTGCCCAACCAAGGCGTACAGGCGAGAGAGATGCAACTCCAATCCAGCAGAGGCAGGGGAACACTGTCAACATTCTGGACAGTTTTCTGACACCCGCCCAGCTTACAGGCCCTGAGGCGCGGGGTACTCTCACAAGGAGTGGAAAGTTTCAAAAGATGGTGAGGGAGTACCTTGCCGACTGTACCAGCGTCCTCCGTGATTCCTCTGTGCCTTTTAATTATTGGGTATCCAAGCTGGACACTTGGAATGAACTCGCTCTGTACGCCTTGGAGGTCCTTGCCTGCCCTGTCGCTAGCGTGTTATCGGAGCGTGTTTTTAGTGCCGCTGGGGGAATTATAACTGACAAGCGCACTTGCCTGTCAACTGACAATGCTGACAAGCTGACCCTTATCAAAATGAACAAGGGCTGGATTGGGCCAGACTTCTCATCACCACCAAATGACAGCAGAGTAACATAAAGTCAAATCCACTGTGTTATTTCGGGAGGTGTATTCACATGCACCGCTTCACACCCACACATGGGTATACGCTTCCTCGTTTTGGCTGTTTTATCTTCTTCTCCTAATCCTCAGCCTCCACCACCACTATACCACCAGGGTGCCAGCATTGCAAGTTCCTCCGTCCTTATTTTTGGCAGCTTTTGCTTGCAAGGCATAAGCAAATACTTTGGGACACCCACTCCCCAATAATGGGACTTATGTTTGTAATATGCTGTACTGCATGGCTCTTGTAAGGGGCATTGCAAGTTGCTCCATCCTAATTTTTGGCAGCTTTTGCTTGGAAAGCATAAGCAAATACTATGGGAGACCCACTCCCCAATAATGGGACTTATGTTTGTAATATGCTGTACTGCATGGCTCTTGTAAGGGGCATTGCAAGTTGCTCCGTCCTAATTTTTGGCAGCTTTTGCTTGCAAGGCATAAGCAAATACTATAGGACACCCACTCCCCAATAATGGGACTTATGTTTGTAATATGCTGTACTGCATGGCTCTTGTAAGGGGCATTGCAAGTTGCTCCGTCCTAATTTTTGGCAGCTTTTGCTTGCAAGGCATAAGAAAATACTATGGGACACCCACTCCCCAATAATGGGACTTATGTTTGAAATATGCTGTACTGCATGGCTCTTGTAAGGGGCATTGCAAGTTGCTCCGTCCTAATTTTTGGCAGTTTTTGCTTGCAAGGCGTAAGCAAATACTATGGGACACCCACTCCCCAATAATGGGACTTATGTTTGTAATATGCTGTACTGCATGTGACGCGCCCCCTGGGCCGTGTGTACACGTGTGTGGGATACCCGGTGCTGGGTCTCTTGGGTCTGTAGTCTCCGTGGCGGTGACCCGGTCCCGTGGCTCAGGCTGGTCAAACCAGTGGCAGTCTTTCTTAGGTTTTGAGGTTAATTGTCCGACTGCGCCACCCGTGGATTGCGGTCAGGGAGTACCACCGCTGCGAGGCAGACCGCTGAGGCTGGTGTTGTGTGCCCAGTAGAGAATGGGATAACTCCCCACGGGAGGAGTATAGCCTCAGGGCAGTGAGTGTGGATGATGGGGGTGATGGTGCACGAGCACAGCAGGAACGACTCAGAGTCTTTGCAGTGCAGTTCAGGGCCTTTACTGATGATTATAAGGTAGACCGTCCCGGGAGTACTGGCTAGCATAAGAGGCCTGGTCAGTCTGTGAGCAAGCTGGAGTTCCCCTGGCCAGGTGGAGTTGTAGGCCTCCCCGTCTGTCTGCACTCTTCCTGGCTACCTTGCTGTAAGTGGGTAGAAGTAGCCCACGTCCCTGATTGTACCGTGTAGTGCTCACCCGTATGGCTTTTGACTTGGGGCCTTCTGTTAGCCTCCGCTCCACGACGGCGGTGCTGGTCCCTTGCTTGTGACTGAGGCTCCGGGCTTCTATGGCCAGAGGACCTGAAATCCCCTGCCGGCTGGTTTCTGCTGCTGGATATATAAGTCCTCACAGCCTCGGACTCCTGTGTCCAGTTCCTATTGTCTTCTGCCAGGGCGAGCTCTGCTCAGCTTCCAGCCCCTGGTCTTTAGCTCCTAGCTCCTACAGAGCTCCTTGCTGTTACTTTCCCTTGCTCTCACTCTGACTCTGACTGTTCTCTGTTCTCTGACTCACTCAACCCCGCCCCAGATCCAGTTTATAAGGGCAGAATTCTCTCCTCCCAGGACTGGGGCAGGAGGATGTTGCATGTTTAAGGGATCCTGACCAGGAAAGCTCCCACTTGCTCTCCGACGTAATATCTCTATTACTGTGGTGACCAGACCAATGGGGTGCCACACATGGCTCTTGTAAGGGGCATTGCAGTTCCTCATAATTTTTGGAAAGCCTTCCATTCACTGCTTAGGCCAACAGTGCACAGCAGACCCAGTTGCTATAAATGGAAAAAAAGGTTTAGTTAATGCCCTCTGACCTCCATGTCATTTCCAAGGGGCATTGGAGTGCCTCAAAATTTTTAGTAGGCATTGCACTCACTGTATACCCTATAACTGTGTAGCCGAACCGCTCCTTTTGTTACAGAAACATATCCTACAAGACATATCTGGTTGACTGGCCTGATATTGATGTGAATGGTCCCTGTTCCTCCTGCTCTTTCTCCTTTGCCACTACCTCATCCATCATTTATCACCTGAAGCTTTGTTTTAACGGGAGTCATAGAACTTGGAGAGTAGCAGGAAAACATCCAGCAATCCTCGGAGGAGGTAGGATATGCGCCAAAACGCTGACCACCTCAGGCCTAGCCGTTGCTACATACATGCGCTTGCATTACAACAAAACAAAGCAGATGCTAACTTCTATCATCCTCATCATGCTCCTCACTTTGTCACTCTCAACTCCCCGGATGGAGAAGCCAGGGCCCACCGGAGGAGTCTGATAGTCCGGTGGGCTCGGCCAATGCTGCCCAAAAGCAGGCTAGGCTAAGAAAAGTGTGGGAAAGGTTACCGGGACAAATAGGGGTGGCTGGGGACCGAGTATGGACACCCGGCCTCCCCCTGGAGGCTGGGGAGCAAGCGAGGACACCCGGCCACCAGGCGGCTGGGGACTGAGTATGGATACCAGGCCGCCGACACAGCCATGGCGTGGTGGCCAGATTCCACCTCCACATGCTTAAAAGGCCCAATTTAAAGTGCAAGCAGTATGGTATTGCAGCCTGGGGGTGGGTGGGTGGCAGGCTGCATACTTGCGCTTGCATTGCAAGGAATGGGAGAGGTACAATTGAACACTGCCCTGGGACAAGGACTTGAATGGGGATAGTTGCAAGTCTGCAATGACAGGTGCAAGGTGGGAGGCATCTTCGCATGTACCATGAACAGGGGTTTGGAATGAACACACTACAGCGGAATAGGCTCTCCTTCCCACTAAATGCACTGGGGAGGGCACAGGTAATGTTTTGGTATACGCGCTTAATCTTATGTATAAGGCACACCATGACAAAAAGGGGCTGCTGGGGACTGAGTATGGATACCTCGCTGCTGAAGCAGCCATGAGGTAGTGGCCAGCTTCGGCCTCCTCCAAACTAAAAGGCCCCATTTCAAGTGCAAGCTAGCAGTATGGAATTGCATTCTGGGGGTGGGTGGGTGGCAGGCTGCACACTTACACTTGCATTAAAAGAGAACATAGCAGATGCTAACTTCTGTCATCATCATCATGCTCCTCACCTTGGCACTCTCAACTCCACCGATGGAGAAGTCAGGGCCCACTGGAGGAGTCTGGTTCTCTAGTGGGCTCGTCCAATGCTGCCTAAAGCAGGCCGGGCTAAGAAAAGTGTGTGGGGGGATGTTCCAAGGAGAAATAGAGGTGGCTGGGGACCATTTATGGACACCCGGCTGCCCCCAGGTGGCTGGGGACCGTGTGTGGACACCCGGCCGTGGGGCGGCTGGGGACCGAGTATGGATACCCGGCCGGGCGGCTGGGGACTGAGTATGGATTCCAGGCCGCCAACCCAGCCATGACGTGGTGGCCAGATTCCGCCTCCACATGCCTAAAAGGCCCAATTTCAAGTTCAAGCAAGCAAGCAGTATGGTATTGCAGCCTGGGGGTGGGTGGGTGGCAGGCTGCATACTTGCGCTTGAATTGCAAGGAATGGGGGAGGTACAATTGAACACTGCCCTGGGACTAGAACTTGCATGGGGATAGTTGTAAGTCTGCATCTTCTGATGCGGCAAGGATCACTCAGAGATGCTTCCAGGGGTCTTCCCCATGCTGTTACCATGTCTTTTCAGCACTTTATGCTTGTGTCACACAGCACATGGCCAGATAAGGTTGTAAAATGTTAAAATGACATTTCCCGAGAATGCATTTGTCATAGTTGAAAGCAATACAAAAGTGCAAAAACGCATAAAAAATGCTACTTGTAAACATAGCCGAAGGTGTGGAGGAGTATTTTTGTTTTTGGTCATTTATTTTAACTTATACACAAGTCTTTTCCCTGGAAAGGATGTTCCTTAACATATTTCACAGAAAAAAAGTTTCACTTTCGTTTTTGAACATTTTATTGTGAGCACGTAAAAGTGGCTTAATACCTCTGACCATGTTGTTGACAGCAGTGACCTGGGGGTCAGAAATGCTTCCTAGGGCGATCCCCATGCTGTCCCCATGTCATTTGAGCACTGTCACTATCGTTTTGGGCACTTGTTAGGCTTTTAAAAGACTGCCGGGGGTGCCACCGCAAAAATGCTCGAGTCTCCCATAGACTAACATTGGGCTCATTGCTCGGGTCGAGCACCCGAGTATCACGGCGAGCTCGGCCCGAGCTTCGAGCACCCGAGCATTTTAGTGCTCGCTCAACACTAGTTGTCAGCACTGACGTTCCTCCTGTTGAGTTTCATAAATAGATTTGAGAGCGCAGTCTGCAGTAGGATCCTGAAGAATAGACGAAAACATGACCTTAATGGGGCAGAGCTTGACTGCATTAACCAAAGTACCACTGAGGAGCTTAAGACATGGAATTTTCTGCTTAAAGTTGATACTATCAACACACCCAGTCACCGCTGTGATCAGAGGTAAACATAGAAAAAGAATCACAGGAGCACTTGCCACAGTGAAGCATCCAGACAACTAGGTGACAAATGAAAAATGTTATTGTGTTTCTCAATTTAAAGGGCTTATGGACAGATATGGTCAATGCTCCTCCGCCAACAGGCATTTTCAAAACAGTACAGCTGTACAGTCTGTTTGGAAGGTGACACTAGCAAGGGCAGGAGGAGAACCTATAATACTTATATATTAGTAAGTGCCAAAAAGGTCAAAAGTTTTTTTTAAAAGTGTGGTTACTTCTGTCTGGTTGTTGTGATGCCATTTTTCTGGTGATTTTAGTAACCCAGAAGCAAATGGTTTTCAGCTATAAGAATGAAAATTTTGTTTGACATTGTTTTATCCCTTTATGTGTTAGTTTTTAACATTTGCTTGGCCAAAAGTTTTGCATATTTTGTCATGGGTAGTGGGATTTTTGGAATTTTGGCTAATTTTTTTTTAATGTATGTGTTTTTAGATTAAAACATGGCAAAGACAAATCCAGAAAACTTCCTCCAGAGTTGATCACATTATTAAGAAAAAGTCAGTATCCGATGCCCATAAAAGTGCTATACAGATTTCGCATGAAGTGAACAATGAATATGGGGTCAAAGTGAGTTGCTAAACTGGTGCGACGGCTAAGAGCAGGAGGCTTGAATGCACGAGTTCCAGTCAAGAAGCCTTTCATCTCTGAAAAGAACTGGAAGATCCGACTTGAGTTTGCCAAAGAACACAGCCAATGGAAAGAGACAGATTTGTCTAACATGTTGTGGTCGGATGAAACCAAGTTCAATATGTTTGGCAAAAACTATATATACCATCCAATTGGAAAACATAATGATGTAAGGTACCAAACACCTACTATGCATTTTTGCATCTGCCATTGACCCTCTGCATAGAATTGATGGAAATATGAATTTTACCATGTACAAGGATATACAGGAGAATGTATTGCTGCCACATGGTGAAACCAAAGTAGGCAGGGGATGGAAATTACAGCAAGACAATGATCCTAAGCTAAGCACACATCCAATTTAGTCAAAAATTGATAAGCAAAGAAAAATGTTCACCTGTTGAAATGGTCAAGCCAATTGTGGCACCCCTGCGGGGGATTACCACAGGATCCATAGGTGCAGGGAGAGATGTACACTTGGGCACACACAACACCTTCCACCCCAGGTCTGAGGGGAGGAGTCAGTTTCCAGGGAGACAGCAAAGCGGCAGTTAGTCTTGTGAGGTATGAAGGAGGAGAGAGACACAGAGAGCTGTTGGCTGATGACCAGTTAAGCCCTGAACTAGGAAACAGGTCTGTGTTGTGAAAGCGCCCTAGAGAGAGGGACGGAGGCTAGAAGGAGAAAGAAAGAGATAAAACTATTATCCCTTTAGCTCACCCAGACACCGGAGTCTGAGATTGCTATTTATTAAGGAATAGCATAGAAAACCCGGACAGTTCAGGAGGATCTACTCCCCCTGAAGAAGAAGGGGAAAGAGGTGCCAAACTTGACCAAGTATAGGACCAGGGGCCCAGAAAGAGAATTGGTAGCCCCAAGGAAAGGTCCTCATTGTCAGTTGTGGAGAAGGACCCCAAAGAAAGTAAAAGGTGTCAGGTTCAGCTTAAGACAGGACTGATCCCAAACAACGCACACATTGTTAGAGGAGGCCTCACAAATCTCCAGAGTGAATATTTCTACCTGCACCGAAAACCTGGTTACCCTCCTGAACTGTACCTGTTACCGGACATCAGTTAAAGAAAGGTACTGAAACAAAGACTTAATGTGTGTGTGTGCCTACTTTGACATTACTGCCTATAGCGTTCGTACAAGCCATATGCTGATCACCTCAGCAACCATACACAGCGCTGGTAACCGATTTTACCAGTTACCACAGGAGGCGTCAGGACACAATACTCCCCTCATCCTCACCCCCATCCCTTTACTGACGGTCCAGGGCACGGAACCGGGAACGGACCAACCGTGATCCACAAAGAAGTAACCCATCCATCCCGGTATCCGGGTACCCCAATCCCAGTCGACCGACTCAGTTTGGCGTCACGAACAGGATACCGGGCCCGGTAGAACCGGGTACTGTGTGCTTAAATTGGACTTTATTGGAAGTTTGTGTACTGTAAAACGAGCCGTCATTACTGCGTCATAGAGAAATTAAACTGCGTCACAGAGCGGAGAGAGTCGCAGGGGCACGGCTAAAGGAGCGCGAGGATAGCCCTGCCGTTTTTTTTTTTTTGAGTCACCGGTTACTGAAGGAGTTAATCGCAGCGGCTGGCAACGGTTAACTAGGGGGGCACCATCATGAGTGAAACAGATGATGTCCGAGACCTTGAGGGATGGGATGCCCAAGACGCAGCAGCAGCCGGTTCCTCAGCTGGTGAAGAAGCCGCAGCATCTGGAGCGATGGCCCCGATAATGCCTATTGCCTTGCCGTATGTACTGGGGGCCAAATGGTTACCGACGTATGAAGGTTAACCCGGTACCTTAGCAGCCTTCAAATGTAAAATATGTGCGGTGCTGGACATGCATGCGATGACAGGAAAGCAGCGAGCCTCCGTTGTGCAGGGACAATTAATAGGTGCAGTGGAGCTAGAAGCTGAGACTTGGAGCGATGCTGATGGATACTCTATAGACAATGTGTTTGATAAGCTCAATGCTGCTTTTGAAAAACGCACACAGTCTGAACTAAGGATGCTATTCTACCAATGCAAGCAGAGACTGCAAGATACCATCAGAGACTTTGCCCCACGTTTACAAGCGGCACTCCGGTCCATAAAACAGGTAGATCCAGCAAGTGTGCAAGATGAAGATAAATTGCTTGCAGAACAGTTTATGAATGGGTTGAGATCAGACTTTCACCGTCAGCAGGTGCACATGTGGGTCCTAGATCATCCAAATGTGGATTTTAACACCTTAAAGGACAGTGCTATAACTGTACTATGAGACTCATTACCTGTAAAACCTTCAATTCCATCCTGGCAGGTTAATACCTCTCACATGAACTTAGAGCCTACCCCTGAAAACTCTGTAGAAACGGTAGGACAAGCTGTCGCACCCGAATCTGCTGATGACCTACGAAATCAGGTGTTACAACTAACCAAAAACATGGACTACATGTTAAAACTCTTGCAAGCCAGACCGGAGGCACAACCACCAAGCAAAATCCAGTTAGCTGAATCCCCTGAGGATGTTCCGTGGATAAGGAGAAAGCTCATGTCGCCCGTGCAGGGGACCAACGCACCATTCCGACGCAGAGCCATGTCGCCTGTGGAGGGGATCAACAAGTCGCCTGTTCAGGGGACCAACGCACCATTCCGACGCAGATCCACCAACCACACGGATTCTTCAGGACAACCTGTTTGCCTTCGTTGCAACAAACCGGGCCACTTTGCAAGAGGATGTCGTTTAAACCCGAGATTCCTGGGTCCGCGGGCCAATCCCCAGGAATAAAACGGCAGGGCCCATATGAGTGGCGTAGTCGGTATGTGGGAGGCAGCCCGTACCTCAACATTACGCTAGAAGGAATCCCCACATCGGCCCTATTGGACACTGGGTCACAAGTCACCACCATCCCACATATCCTTTACAAGCAATTTTGGTCTGATGCTGATCTTAGCCCCCCAGACTCTAGTCTTGTCATTTTAGCAGCTAATGGTCAACCACTGAATCAGGTGGGGTTTAGAGAAGTGACAATAAAGCTGGGGAGGGTGGAGTTGAGGGACCAAGGGTTATGTGTGGTAGAAGATGACCCCAATAACAAATATCCTTACAATGGTGCTTGGTAGTAATGTGATTTAAAACTGCCTTGAAGAAGTGCTGGTTTTACTCCAACAGATTAAAGAGACTGCTGGCATTGGGCAGAGGAGAGTCCTTCAAAGAGAAATCCGTGCCTTAATTCACAAGCAACAGTTAAATCTGTCTGGAGGGGAGATTGGCAGTGCACGGGTAACGGACCCGTTTCCCATTGTATTACCACCAAACAGTGAAATGATGATATGGTGTCGAGTAGCTATGGGTATCAGAAGAAATGAATACCAGGCAATTGTAGAACCGGTATATTCAGAGCATAGACCTACACTGCTGACAGCTAGAGGGGTGGTGGATGTACGCAGGGGAAGAGTACCAATCCATGTGTTGAATTGTGGTGAGGAAGAAGTGAAACTACCCCGGTATACTACTGTAGCGAAGCTTTACACTGTCAGTAATAACAACATACAGACACTAGAGCCCTTGCCCCCGTCAAGTCAGGCGGACGACAACAACCCCAAGAGACAGCTAGAGGAGTGGTGTCAGCAGTTGTACATAGGGACTGATGCCACTCCCGACCACCAGAAGCAAGGAGTTTACCGGGTAGTACAAGAGTTTAGCCAAGTATTCAGTAAGCATCCATTAGATTTTGGGAGGATAAAAGGGGTACGCCATCACATACCCACAGGAGATCATCCCCCGATTAAAGTGAGACATAGACCCATCCCACCAAACCACTACCAGTGTGCTAAAGAGATGCTGCAGGACATGAAGGAGGCCAGGGTTATAAGAGATAGCTGTAGTCCCTGGGCGGCCCCCTTAGTCTCAGAAAAAAAGATGGCACTATGAGGATGTGTGTGGATTACAGGGAGGTCAACAAGATCACTCAGAAAGATGCTTACCTGTTACCCCGGATAGAGGAGTCTCTTGCTGCATTAAAGACGGCTAAGTATTTCTCCACATTAGATCTCACTAGTGGGTATTGGCAGGTCTCCGTTGCAGAAGAAGTCCGGGAGAAAACAGAATTCACAACACTAATGGGCCTATGCGAATTCAATAGCATGCCATTTGGGTTATCCAATGCACCGGGGGCGTTTCAGAGACTCATGGAGTGCTGCCTTGGACACAGGAATTTTGAGACAGTACTTTTATACCTGGATGATGTCATAGTGTATTCCAAAACCTATGAAGAACATCTGGAACACTTAGTGGAGGTATTTACAGCTCTAGCAAAGTATGAAATGAAGCTCAAATCATCTAAATGTTACCTGCTGAAGTCAAAAGTCCAATACCTAGGGCATGTGGTCAGCGTGGATGGCGTAGCACCAGATCCGGAAAAAGTGACAGCTATCCAGGACTGGCAGAGGCCGACCACCGTCAGAGAGGTACATCAGTTCTTAGGTTTGGTTGGGTATTACAGAAGATTTATTAAGGGCTACACGAAGATGGCAGCGACCCTACAAGATCTTCTAGTAGGCCAAGCTAAGAAGAGAATGTCTGCAGAGCTGCTGTTGGAATTGGGGAAAGAAACAAGAAGACTCCTTCCAACAAATAAACAGGCCCTGACCGGTGAGGAAATCTTGGCATACCCAGATTATAACCTACCATTTGTCCTCTACACGGATGCAAGTAATGTAGGCCTGGGAGCAGTACTGTCCCAAATACAAGAAGGCAATGAAAGAGTAATTGCCTATGCCAGTAGAAGACTTCGACCTACCAAGAGGAACCCGTAAAATTACAGCTCTTTTAAGTTGGAGTTTCTGGCCTTGGTCTGGGCAGTCACGGAGAGGTTCAAGCATTACTTAGCAGCTTCAAAATTTACCATCTTTACGGACAACAATCCGCTAACACACTTGGATACTGCAAAACTGGGTGCATTGGAGCAGCGCTGGATGGCCCGGCTATCGAATTACGACTTTACCATCAAGTACCGAACAGGCCGTGGAAATGCAAATGCTGATGCCATCTCCAGAAACCCTCAAGTACATTTGCAAGGGCTTGAAGAAGAAACAGATGACTTGGAGGAAATAGAACTTCCAGCTTTCCATAAAAGTAGAAAATGGAAAATGACAGAAACCCATATCTACCAGAACCGTCAGGATGTTGCACTAAACCCGCTGCCTCATTATGGATGGAAAGAAACCCAAGACAACGATCTGGCAGTGAGCCTAGTGAAGAGGCTGGTAACCCAACCGGATTTCATAATTGAGAAGAATGCTCCCCCAGAGGCCCAATACCTGTGGAAAGAAGAAGCAGGTTATTTATCTATAAAAAACAATTGTGCAGACAATATGTCAATCCAAGGACACATGAAATGGTATGGCAAGTTGTGGTTCCAAAGAGAGACATCCAAATGGTATTGGAAGCGTACCATAATGGAGCAGGACACTTTGGATAGAGAAAACTGGAAATACTGTTACGTGAGAGGTTTTATTGGATTGGCATGAGGTCTTCCATAGAAAAATGGTGTAAAAATTGTGGCCCATGCTCATTAAGAAGAGGAGATCATAACAACCAGAAAGCACCACTCCAGCCTATCATAACTAAACAGGCCTTGGAACTAGTAGCCTTGGATCATGTCAAACTCACACCCAGTAGATCAGGCTATACTTATGCTCTTACCATGGTGGACAACTATTCCAGATTCCTATTGGTAGCTCCAGTGAAGGACTTGACAGCTCAGACAGCAGCAAGAACCTTTCAAGCTTATTTCTGTAGGCCACATGGATATCCAGAACAGGTATTGAGAGATCAGGGTCCTGCCTTTGAAGCGGAAATATTTCAAGAGTTCTGTAGCTTGTATGGATGCAAGAAAATTCGTACCACGCCTTACCATCCCCAAACTAACGGAATGTGTGAAAAAATGAATCACGTGGTAATACAATTGCTGAAAACTCTACCCTTGGAAGACAGAAACAGATGGCCAGAGAAATTACCAGATCTGATTGACATCTATAACAACATCCCAGTAAGCTCAACTAATTATACCCCGGCATACTTGATAAGAGCGAGACCAGGAAAATTGCCAGTGGACTTTGAAATGGGCATTGTAGTTCCTGAGGAAGACCACTCAAGTGCAGATTGGGATACTAGAGTAACAGAACAATACAAGAAAATACAAGAGTATGTTGAGAAAAGTCTAGCAAAATCCAGAGAAAGACAAGAAACCAATTTCAGTAAGAATGCACAAGGAATGCCGTTAACCCCCGGAGAATTGGTTTTGAAAAGGAAGAAGAGACTTCATAAGCTAGATAATCAATGGGAAGAAGAACTATACACTGTATTACCATCCAACTTTGACAACCAGAAAACCTGTTTAATCAGCAAGGATAATGGAAAAACAACAGCAACAGTGTCCCGAGACCACTTAAAGAAGTGTCCTCAACAGTTACAACAAAAAGAATTTATCCCTTGTCCCATACCAGAAGAAGAGATGCCAAGGACAATTAAGACAATCTTAGGAGAGTTACCCACAGATTGGCCCCAAATAGAAGGAGCATATTTAATTCCTATGTTGACATTCCCACAACCAGTAGAAGGATCAAGAGCAGAAGAACCACCTGCTGCAGCCGAGCTAGGGAATCCTGCAATCGGTGTACCTGCCATTCCCACTAGGGGAGTGGGAAGACACTCCGGCATACCTGTGCTACGTAGACCAACAGATGAGTCAGTAAGTAGTGTTCGCTCCACACCAGGCTTACGCACCAGTGGGAAACCAGTTTTACGGAGGTCATCACGTATTAATTTTGGACACCCACCACTCAGATACAGGGAGTAAACCATAACAAGTGGGAAATGTAAATAGGTTCAAAAATGTAAATATGTAGTTAAAGTCAGTATATAGAAGGGTGACGAGTAGACCAAAACAGTTTACACCTGGTACACAACATAAAAAAAAGGTGAGTAGAGTTGGCGTAAGAAGCTCTCTAGGGAGAGCAAAATCTTGGCCAATAGGTGACCCCAGGGCCAAAGGGCCTACAGTGCTTATGACCGGGAGAGGCCCCTGCAGTACCTAGGACCCTTGCGCCGAGGCACACGTAGTAAATGTTTTGTTGTGTATTGTGAATTATTAAGTCTATTTGAATCTTTAAGCCTAAAGAGACTTTACCTGGGTGGAAGTCTGAAACTTTTTTGTTTGAAAATTTTTAAGAATGGACCGAAGCCACAGGACTGGTGGTAGCAAAAACACTTTCCCTTTAACAGCCTGCAGCAGATCGACTAGCGTTGTATGGACTGGTTATCCGATTTTTCCCATTTTCCCTGGTTATTGTAAATTTTATTTTTGAGACTCTGTTCAAATTACAAATATAAATGTTAATGTTATGTTATCTCTGTTACAAAAAAAAAATGTTTCAGTCCCGGAGGACTGAAGTTAACTAGGGGGGAATGTGGCACCCCTGCGGGGGATTACCACAGGATCCATAGGTGCAGGGAGAGATGTACACTTGGGCACACACAACACCTTCCACCCCAGGTCTGAGGGGAGGAGTCAGTTTCCAGGGAGACAGCAAAGCGGCAGTTAGTCTTGTGAGGTATGAAGGAGGAGAGAGACACAGAGAGCTGTTGGCTGATGACCAGTTAAGCCCTGAACTAGGAAACAGGTCTGTGTTGTGAAAGCGCCCTAGAGAGAGGGACGGAGGCTAGAAGGAGAAAGAAAGAGATAAAACTATTATCCCTTTAGCTCACCCAGACACCGGAGTCCGAGATTGCTATTTATTAAGGAATAGCATAGAAAACCCGGACAGATCAGGAGGATCTACTCCCCCTGAAGAAGAAGGGGAAAGAGGTGCCAAATTTGACCAAGTATAGGACCAGGGGCCCAGAAAGAGAATTGGTAGCCCCAAGGAAAGGTCCTCATTGTCAGTTGTGGAGAAGGACCCCAAAGAAAGTAAAAGGTGTCAGGTTCAGCTTGCCGGGAACAGACCAACCGTGATCCCCAAAGAAGTAACCCATCCATCCCGGTATCCGAGTACCCCTACCCCTGTTGACCGAATCACAATCACCTGATTTAAACCCTATAGAGCACCTTTGGGATGAGTTAGGGTGATGAGTTGGGGCCCGTACACATAGCAATAAAAATGAATTGTTTGCAAATTTGCAAATGGAATGGAGCAAGATCCCTCAAGATGTCTTGAATACCCTAGTGGCTTCAATGCCCCATCGGGGTAGTGCAGTAATTAAAGCAAGAGGTTATGCTACAAAATACTAAGTCATGGCATTGTAAACAATGAATTACTCTCTATGTTGTGATCAATAAATAGTATATGCAAAACTTTTGGCAGTCAGTTTTCTATAAATAAATGACCATACCTATATTCAAAAGCATTTTAGTTAAAATTAAGGTCTTGCATGATGACAACTTCATGCACTTTCAATTCATCACAAGGAAAATGGCATCACAACAACCAGACAAAAGTAATCACACTTTTAAATAAAATGCAAAACTTTTAGCCACCACTGTATTTATCACAGATATTTTTTTACCATCGGTACTTTTATAATATTTTTCTCCAGCAATATTGCTCAAATGAAATAACAGCTGTATAATCTGCGATTTAACATCAGTGACATTTTATTTGCTTACAAGTGTGGGTATAAATTCATTATTTTTACCATTATTGTCAGCAGTATCATCAGTATTATTTGAGTGCAAAATAGATGCTACTATATTATAATATGAAACGGATCTAAAAAGGCATAAAATGCAAGCTGCTTTCCCTCAGACATCCTTTTATCATGGTCCTAAGTATTGATGAAAACTTCTGAACTGGTCACTGTTCTAACTTGAACTCAACAGGCTCATAGACATATATGTATATATTTATGAGCTGGAGATCAGGAAACCTGTGTTCAGTCCGTAAATCTGTAGTCAGACTTTGATATAAAGACGTCTAAATTTGGCCTTAGGCTCTGTTCATATCACATTTTAAGTTTATGTTTGGTATACACCAGGGTAGTTTTCCATCAATAAATAAAGATGAAGTGGACAAGCCTTTAACTTTCATGTAATGCAAAAAAAAATCTATAAAAAATAGGCAAAGAGAAACTAACGTATTGCTTTAGATCCATGAGTTAACAATTGTAATCTAATGATGCAAAATTGTCATGATGATTGTGCATCATTGGGATAACACAAAAATCTCCCTGTTGATAAATACAATCTAATAATATCTGATATTTTTGCCATCTGTCGACATTGATAAATTGTTGTACTTTATTGTCTCTCTTTAGTTTCTGTATTTAAAATTCCAAATTGATGAAATATTGAAGAAGCTAAAAAGATCTTAAGCCCTGCAGAATTTCTCAGATTGCATGGCAATGAAATCATTCTGTTGGAGGAATTGAAAGTCAACAGAAAAATGAAACTGCCTGCTTCAATTTTGAAAAATATAAGACTTGTCTTTTCCTTATAGAAGAAGGAGGCTAAATTACTTCTTCTCTTGCATAAGAAATGTTTTCTGATAACACTGCACTTGTAAGTCTTTGCAAATGAATAAAACATAAAACAGATACGATATTTGTAGCATAAATATATGTTTGACCATAGGCAATTTCTTGACCTAGCTATTAGAGAGTCAAGAAAATGCATTTTTAATGCTTTGAACCAGTCAAATATGTTGTTTTATAGGGTGAAATTATGGGGTTATAGTATGACAATCTAACAATTTATCAAAATGAAAACAATGATTATATTAATGTAGGGGTTTATAAGCTGAACAGACAGATATGAAAAGATATTTCCATAAAATGTGACGGTGCTCAAAAAAAAGCACTCAGTGGTTAAAATGCACAGGAGAAATGATTGCAACACCCGACATTGGACGGCGTTAATGAAACTCAGAAGTCAGTGGCTTTGTCGTGACTTTCTGTTGTTTAAGGTCATGTTCCTAAGTATTTGATGAGCTTTCGATGTTGCAGATTTTCTGCACCTATTATGTCAATTAGGTTACTTGTTTTTTTTTCAATGTGTTGTTGAGTGCATTTTTTTACATGCTTTTTTATCTTGTTTTTTGAGTCTGATGTTTTTTTCTCTTTTTGATATGTCATGCATCAAATAAAGCTGCTTTGTTTTTGATGCTTCAGGGTATTTTACTTTGAAAAAACTTTATTGATAAAGTCATGTGTGGATGTGATGTGTATTTTTATTGCAGGAATGCATTAAAATTACATTTTTTAACTGTGGAATTTTTATATCTAATGCAGTTCTATAAGGAAAATCTGCACATAAAAATCAGTGAACCTGCAAGAGAACTTGACATGTGGCAAATTTCAAGCATGCACTACATATCAGTGTGCGCTGCATAAAAAAATGCACTGTGGGCATGAGATTTCCACTTTGCTGGAACTGTAAGATGTAGTGTTCTTGGCGCAGCAAAATACACAGCGTCAAAAATGCACCAAAAATTCATTGTGAGAGTTTAACTCTCTATGGCTTTATGTTATGCTTTAAAGATAACTGCAGTGCCTTAGTAACCTCTTTTTGCTTGCAGGATCATTCTATGTGAAATGATCACAAGATTTTCCACTACTCAATTACTCAGCAAATACAAATGTTCAACTTCCTTACAGCACCACCATATGTAAAATGAAATATTATACAATCCCTATTATATTCATAGTTCATATAATAAAACACTCTTCAACATTGAAATTGCAACACCAAGAAGGAAAAATCTTGGAGTTATAGAAATCACTTGATCAATAGACTCAATATTGAAATGCTAATGAAGAAAAACAACATTTTCAAAACATGTTGATTTATTCAGTATGGAGAATGAGCACAATGTACATAAATCCCTCACTCGCATGATTTGGCTGCTGTCAGTGACATAATTAATAATTGCCTAAGGAATATTCTGTCACGCTGAATATACTTGGACATACAAATCATCAAGATCCTCTGCTGGTAGCTCCCTTTGCAATTGCTGATGTTAGGCTCACCAGATGAGGTGGATCCTCCAAACCCATGGTCCGGGTGGGCACCATGGGCCACATACGTCGGTAAAGCAAATGGGTGAGGACACGGGTAGGTGGAATACTGGAAACCGTAGGCAGGCAGCAGACATCAACGAGACCACGGACAGGCAGCTGGGATTCAGGAAACCGCAGGCAGGAGACAACCAGAAGACCATGGACCTTACAGCTGCAATGCTCTAATCCGCTGGCAGGCAGGAGACATTCAGGACACCACGGACAGACAGTTGAGCAGGTCAAATTGCATAAAGGAACTCAGATTCTTAGCAACACTGAAGTCTTAATACCAAGACACAGTTACAGTATGTGTCTTGGTAAGCCTTATATAGGCCATGGCAAATGGTCACATGGGATCACGCCAGGCCAACTGCAAAGCCCAACATGGAGAACAACAGAGTCTAGCAGACCGGTGTAAGGGAAGCAAAGCACGGATTCTGGACTGGTGTGAAACAGCTAAATAATGTTATCCCAGATGTGATCGACGGAAAACAAGTCTTGAGACTCTCCAGACCATGGTAGCACATTTAGGCCAAGCAAGCAGCTCACAGTAGCATGAGCAATATGTTGCCTCGCATTTTCAAAAAATTTCCTTTTCCTTCTTGGTGTTGCAGTTTGATTGTTGAGTAGTGTATTTTGTCAGCAACCAATGGTCATTTTGGCAGAGATGCCAGTTGGTAAGTGCACAGTGCGCTTGGAAGCCAAACTATGTTGAAAGAAAGTTATTTTGGCCAATTGATATGTCTGGCTGAATGGCCAGTGGAGAAAACAGATAAACAAACCAATCACAAGATGGATTCCATAGCCAAGCATAGTTTTGCACCGTATTTAAGTTTTACGCTTCTTGTACCATGTGCCCACTACTGAATTTTATTTTACTACCTGGTGTGATATTGCAGGCTGTTACTGAGGTTTCTAAGTAAGCTGTCTCTTGACTAGAATTATGGATTAATCCCTGGATATGCATTTTATTTGGATGTTGGACTGCTTAACTAAGAAAACACTGCTTGGTTCTGATTCTGCACCCCTTTAGAGTTCTTTCACACGTCTGTATTTCCAGTACATGTGGTGAGTTTCCACACGTACTTGAGACTAGTGTTGAGCCACACCCATAGTGTTCGAGTTCGGTTCGGTTCGTCGAACACCCGTATGTTCGACGAACTGTTCGTCAAACTGTTCGATGAACACCTTCGAACACCATTAAAACCAATGGCAGGCAAACAAAAACACATAGCAACACATAGAAAACACTTCAAAGGTGTCCAAAAGCTGAGAAACTGCTCAGAAGACACAACTAACACATGGAAAAGTGACAAGTACATATAGTCATGCGAAAAGAAAAGAGGTGGAGGAGTAAAAGGAGGGGGAGACACAGATATAGGCATGTCATGCCCTTCTAAAACCAAAAAAGTGGAAAGCTGACACGGCTAGTCCGTTCCTGCCCATGCCACCTCCGTGTCGCCGGGTTTGTGCCAGAGCCGCGGTGGACCCTGACGGCCAGCCCCCCTCTCCCAATACTGGTGCCTGTCCGCTGGTGGGTTGAGCCCCCCCGCGGTGGGGGGGGGTAACATCTGCAGAAGAAAGACCATCTTCCAGCCAAACTAAGATGTCTACTTCTTTTCGTGGACAATGTGATACGATCCCTTTCTTACAGACACGCCCATCGCTACAAATTCCAGATGAGGCACAAAAACAGCAGGTGCTTCAACGGATATCAAGTGCTCCTTCAAGTGGGCTCTCCTCCACCTCAACTTCAACATCACAAATACTCCAGTCCTCAGAGGTGTCACCCCAATCGCACTTGCTACCTCACAGCTCCCAAGTCTCCAGCTGCCCGTCTGAGTATGGGGTAACACAGATGGTTGAGTCTGCACAGCTGTTTACTCATACTATAGCCTGGGAAACGGAGGTCTGCTCCAGAGCTTCTGTTAATCCAGACGAGGAAATGATCTGCACTGATGGCCAGAATCTTTATAAGTCGGATCCAGGACCAGATGACGAAGGTTCTTAGCATAATGTTGACCCTCGTTCCCAAACTGTAACTCCTGTTGGTGGAGACAATGATGAAGACGATGATGAGACTCAAATACCTGATTGGAGCGACAACTTGACTTTTCGGTCAGGGCAGGAAGAGGTTGGCTCTGAGGACGATGGGTGTGAGAACACACAGGGTGATGATGACAAGATTGGAGATCCCACTTACTGTTAACCCACAGTCAGCCAGTCGATGAGGTCAGCAGAGGAGGTGGAGGAGGATGTGACTAGCCCAGGGGATGGGGATGACTCGGTACTCGGGCCTTTGCCTGGCCTTGGGGATGTCGCGGTGGTCGGCTCCCGGGCCCGTACCCTGGGGTCACTCTTTAAAAGGGTGGATAATTGTTAATTTTATAAGAGTTTGTGACGCCACCTGTGGTATCTGGTGAGAAGCACCAGTGCTACAGCAGTCCACTGAGGTCGGTGATAAGGCAGCTCGATGGTATAGCTCCCCACAGGTGGAGCTAGGCCTCAGGGCAGTGTATGCAGGGGGAATGCTGGACAGGCGAGACCCAGCTGGGTCAGAGCAAGAACGGGAACGGACATGGTAGTCACTTCAGTACCTTTTACTGGTGGAAATTCAGGCACATCCCGAAGCACTGTAGGGTGAAGGGTGCATATCAGGATCCTCCCCAATGTTCGGGTGTAGGGCCTCCTGTTTCTTGCCTCTGCGTAGTAAGTTTCTGACCTGCCTGGAGCTAGGCCTAACTTTGTCTCTGTCCTGCGCTGGCTGACCTTGTGGTAGGGCCTTGTCTTAGAGATCACGCTCCCAGTATGCGGGGCCTAAGTGTCTCCTTGCTCTGTTACGTATCAGCACCTTAGCGATCCTGGGACTTGTAGTTCTCCAGGGATTCCGGTTATGCCTTACTGGGTCAAAGAGATCCCGGTAAGCTCGGATCTGGTGTCCGGTAAATGCTTTGGGGTGAGCTGGTTAAGTTCCTCTGCCCCTTATGTACTAACTCGCCACTCGCCTTCGGCCT
Organism: Phyllobates terribilis; assembly: GCF_046119375.1. Classification (NCBI taxonomy): domain Eukaryota; kingdom Metazoa; phylum Chordata; class Amphibia; order Anura; family Dendrobatidae; genus Phyllobates; species Phyllobates terribilis. The sequence continues at coordinate 199,197,628 of NW_027362764.1, forward strand.
ACTCGGGCCCTCACTAGGCTATACACACTAACGGCAGCTTGTCGCGCTTCACCGATCTTATGGTGCCGGCACACCTTAAGCTCTAACTGGGCTCCCTGAATCTAGCTAGCAGGAGACTCGTGCTCCACTGCTGAACTATTAACTGAGTTCTCTAGACTAGACTGAGCTCCACTGCAGACTGACCTCTCTTAGGCTTCTCTACTGCAGGAACTCTTCAGGGGAACTGAACTGCCTAGCTCCACCTTCCCTATTTATATCCCTAACGGGCTCCCTCTGCTGGTCTGAGGTGGAAGGTGGAGATGTGTGAATGTTTATGGGGGCCTCTCGTGGAGGATTCCATCAATGCACTCTTCTAGGATCTGTGATACCAAGCGCAGCGGGGCATCACAGATGCTATTGATGATGAGGTTAGGTTGCGCCTTAATGGACAGAGACGGAGTACTGGAAGCACGTCAACAACTGCATCCTCAACCACAACTCTGCCTCTGACCCCAAGTCGTAGTGGCTCTTCAGGTCGCATGGGCTCTAAGCCTTGCATAGCCTGGGCATTTTTTAAGATCCATAACGATGACACAACTCGTGTTATCTGTAATATTTGTCACCAAAAGCTAAGTAGAGGCCAAAAAATCCATAGTTTGAGTTCTTCATGCATGAACCGTCACATGGATATGAAGCATACGTTGCAGTGGGAAGCTCACTGTGCTACAATGCGGACAAGCGGGCCAGGCCAACCACCGTCTGCCCCATCTTGTGCATACGCGGCCTCTTCATCCTCTATGACTAGGGGGACAGCAGTCACACATGTTTTTGGACGCAGACCTGCCACCTCTTTACCCGCAACAGCAGTGTGATTGGCAGGTCGTCAGTTCATTTGGAATTGGAAACACCTGCTGGTGTTGAGCATTCTCCGACATCGAGAGCACCACCTTTGGATCAAGGCAACCTAACATGTCCGCCTGCATCTTCCTCACAGACCGGCAGTTTGCCGGGGACACCCTACTCAACCCCGTCTAAGCACAACAGCCAGCCCTCGGTCCCTCAGATGTGGAAAAGTAAAAGACCATTTCCTCCTAGCCATGACTGCTGCCTTTCTGCCTGGTGGACACAGAGGATTTTTGAGACCTTATGTCCATTGCAGTGCCCCAGTACCAGATGCCCAGTCGGCACTACTTCTCAAAGAAAGGTGTGCCTGCACTCCACCAGCATGTCGCACACAACATCACCGCTTCTTTGAGAAACTCTGTGTGTGACAGGGTGCATTTCACCACAGACACTTGGACGAGTAGGCATGGACAGGGGCGTTACATGTCGCTGACTGGGCACTGGGTAACTATGGTGACAGCAGGACAAGGGGCTCCTGTCCAAGTCTTACCGTCCCCACGAGTTGTGCGTCAATCCTCTTTATCTCGAAGTTCCTCCACTGCTTCTGCCTCCTCAACCTCCTCTCGGTCCTCCACCTGCACCCAAAGCCTGTCTGGTAATGCCATCCGCTTTCAAAACTGCGCAGAAGGAATCCTCACACCTCCTTACTATGCTGGCAGCAGGGCTCAACGGCATCAGTGTTTACTTTGAAATGTCTGGGAAATGCGAGTCACACAGCTGAGGAGTTGTGGTCAGCTCTGGAGATGCAGTTTCATGAATGATTGTCTCCACTGGACCTGCAACCAGGGAAGGCCGTGTGCTACAATGCTGCAAACCTGGGTGCGGCCCTTCGCCGGGGCAATGTCACACACGTGCCTTGTATGGCTCACGTGTTGAACCTGGTTGCCTGGACTAGATGGCCTTCCGCAGAAGGCACGGTCGCTGTGTGCTCACTTCCGCCGTTCGCATCCCGCAGCTCAACGACTTACATCTCTACATAAGTCGTTGGGCCTGCCAGTTCACCGTCTGAAATGCGATGTGCCTACCCGGTGGAATTCAACTCTGCACATGTTGCAGCGACTGTGGCAGCACCGACAAGCCCTGGTGCAATACGTTCTGACGTATAGCCTGGGCCAACGAGATCGAGAGGTGGGGCAAATCACGCTGCAGGAGTGGTCTCAGATCAGGCACCTATGAAGTTGACGCGCCCCCTGGACGTGGGGTACCCGGAGCCGGGCTGGTAGACGCTAGGGGTTGTAGTCACTGTGTCGGTGACCCAGGGCGGTCAATCCAAGGGTAATTTGTATATATGGGTTTTATAATGTCCGACTACGCCACCTGTGGAGTGTGGCCAAAGGGGCTGCCGCTGCGGAACAGTCCTCTGAAGCTGGTGGTTTTGCAGCAATGGTATTATTACTCCTCACAAGAAGAGTGTAGCTTCAGGGCAGTGTGGGTGGATGATGGTGGTTGTAGTGCAGGGAGTCAGTAATGAACACAGAGTCCGTGTGATGCAGTCCCAAGATCTTTACTCACAGTTGTTGCAGTCCAGATTACAGGTAACAGAGCAATCTCCCCCGTCGTGCTGTGCGTACTCAGTGAGGGGCTCAGTCCACCCCCAGATAGCTCCGAAGTACTTAGCAGGACCCCCTTCTGTGTGTCCTTTCTTTGGCCTTCTCCCTGCACCTCACACCCAGTGACACTTCTATCCGGTATCCTCGGGCCTTGGCGGGAGACTTGTGTTCCGTCCCCTGGGTCCTATGTGGCTACCTTCTTAGTGAGACTGGTGTGGACTTTGGCCTGCAGTACATGAAATGCTGCAGCCTCCGGTTTCTAGTTGAGCTTTGCTGTTTCTCTGCTAGTTGAGGGACCGGTTCCCCTTATCTGGCCTGACCCCTCTACCTCCTGGTAGCAGCGGGCGTACTGGTGGCCTTCTGCACAGCCCATACCCCTAGGGTCCCTTCGGTTCCTGGAGCCTTCCAGCTCCCACTCCTCTCTTCTCTCCTTCAGTCCTGGGCCTCCCAGGCTAGGCCCGCCTCCGGAGAAGAGCTCATGCAGAGCCTCTGCTCCTGTCACTTCTCCTCCTCTGACTGGCTTGCTCTTTCTAACATGGCTTCCTATTTATACTCTCCCTGTCATGTGCTCCCCTAAGCTGCTCCCCTAAGCACCCACTACATAGGACAGTCCCGCCAGCTAGGGACCTGGGACTGTGCTCTCCCTTAGGAGCAATCTCGCCCTACCCCCACTGCGGGTATGTGTTGGATGCAGGTGTTAGGGTCCCAAGCCATACTCCTTCCTTACCTGAGGGTGAGATACCACACCTCTGGGTGAGATGCAGTAACTCTGTGGCGACTGAACCCTCAGGGGTGCCACACACCCTTCTGCACAGTTTTGAAATGGCGACGAGGATGTTTAGTGCTGACGATGATGCCATTATCAGCATGACTATTCCGGTGATTTACATGCTGGAGCACACATTAGACAGAATTCAGAGTCAGGTGGTGGGACAAGAGGAGGTGGAGGAAGTTAAGAAGGAGTTGTATGCGGAAGGGATAACATCTCCAAGGTCCAGACGGTCGGCAGCACCAAGGCGGCAGGCATGGGAGGGTGGGGGAGAGGGATTAACCAGGGAGCATGGTAGCAGCCAAACTGTTGAAGAAGGTGCAGGAGCCGAGGAAGAAGTGGAGGACGAACTGGCAATGGGCATGGAAGACTCATCAGATGAGGGAGACCTTGATCACATTTCTGTTGTACGAGGTTGGGGGGAGAGGGCAGAGGAACGAAGCAAGATTCTTACCTCGCTACCAACGCTACCTTGGTCCTCCTGGATGCGCAAGACACATGAGTGCCTTCTTGCTGCACTTCCAGCAACATGACCCTCGGAGAGTCAGAATTCGAAGTAATCCTGACTACTGGGTTGCCACACTCTTAGATCCCCGGTACAAAAGTAAATTTGCCAAAATAATTCCTGCCATAGAAAGGGATTCACGCATTCAGGAGTATCTGCAGATGCTGTTGCAGAAACTTACATGTACTTTTCCACAAAACACCAGTGGTGCACGTAGTGAATCTCACAGTTCTAACTTGCCAACAGTGGGACTGTCGAGTCTTCATAACTCAAACCATAACAGTAACACAGTATCTGCCGGTAACAGCAATTTTGTGGAATCGTTTCACCACTTTTTTAGACCATCCTTTGCAAGGCCACAGGAGACAAGAAGTCTGACACATAGTCAACACCTAGAGAGGATGGTACAGGAGTATCTCCAAGTGAACATCGAAGCCATGACTGTGTCACTGGACCCTTGCTCATTTTGGGATTCCAATCTGGAAAAATGTCCGGAGCTCACCACTCACGCATTGGAGATCTTGTCATGCCCTGCAGCCAGCGTTCTCTCTGAATGTGTGTTCAGCACTGCTGGTGGTGTGCTGACAGATAAGCGCACGCGGCTGTCCACTGAGAATGTAGACAGACTCACGTTCATAAAGATGAACAAATCATGGATTCGCAAGGACTTTTCTACCCCTGTGTCATCCTGGGGAGACTAAAAGCTGAAGGATTTGGTAAAATCACCTCATTAACCGTTTTAAGCAACTGTGGGGCAATTGATGCCACTTAAGTGGTGTCTGTGCCACAATTTTTGGAAAAAATGGAGACTCTTTTTGGAGTCCCCTTGCTGTGTCTTACGTGACGTTGGCATAGTCAATTCCAGGTGGGTTGGGTCGCCCCCCCCTTTTAACTGTAAGAAACTACATACACTATGGCTTGGGGTAACACAGATGGTTGAGTCTGAAGAGCTGTTTACTCAGAGGTCTGCTCCAAAGCTTCAGTGTCTGCTAGTCAGCGTAGAATTTTTAACTGCATCTAGCCTAGGCAATACTTTGGGCGTAGTAGCCCAGCTGCGAAGCAAGCTGCACCGCCTGTGTATCTAATAAGAATTTTTAAATGCATCTAGCCTAGGCAGACTGTGGGGACCCCCAACCAAACCCAGACGCTCAGCCCCCCTACCGCCCCCCTTTCCTTGACAATACAATAATGTAACTCTTACAACTGGATGGGTGAGGATCGGTCACAGCTGTATTAACTCTTTATACTTATTCCATTAGAAAGGCATTTTATTTCTAAAATAATTCAGCTTGTTGCAGCATGCCCTGGGTCTCCACTCCGGCAAGTTGGCCAACAAGTGTAGCTCTCCAACATGTCCTTTCTATTTCCAGGCCACGGAGGATCCTGCGTACTCGTATGCAGGACTCTGACCCCCACCCATCACTCTTAACGCTTGTTCCACTCCGTCCTGGAGTCCTGACAGGAATATGTCCAGTCCAATATCCATTAAGTGAACACCGTCGGGCCGTTTGAGGCCCGCTTTATCTCCTTCCAGTTGTCGGTGTCATATCACTACACCACCTCTGTCTCTTCTAAATTTTGCCATCCGAATATTTATTACCCGCCTTCTCCGTTCGATGGCCGTGATGTCTCGCGAACCTTGCCATACCGCTATTGGCACAATCTCTGACCATACTATAGTTAGTTTTGTGAAAAATTCTCTTAAGCGCTCAGTGTCTAGTTTCATTATTGCCATTAGTTATGCTCTCTTGTGATGACCTAGGTTGTTTCCCCCGGCCTGTATAACTAAGATGACCAGACCTCTTGCCTCTCTCCCTACCTTGATTACCTCCATTAGTACCTGTGGCCATAGCAGGCCTCTAATACCTCTCCAGTTGAAATATGTATTATGAAACTCTAATTTCCTCCCACCTGGGTGGACTTTCGCCATTTTTTCTGCCCAATATATATACGAGTGGCCTATCACCCACACTGTTGGCTTAGCGTCAACTGTAAAAGAAACAAACCACGTTAGGATAACAAGTCCCGTCTTATGTATCTCACCAAACACGTGGATCGCCATCTCCCTATCCTCTAAACTTCCGTTTCTGACAGTCCTGCTCTTGCTGCTTCCGTGGCCGCGCCTATGCGGAATGAGTGTGTCCTGTAATCTTTGGGGTGGTTCCCTGCCGATGTTATGCATTTATTAGACATAGCTTGGAACTGGTATCTTGATAATGGCATTCCATCAATGTGTGATAGGAAGAAATTACTTTGTGATCTGATGGTTATATATGTTTTTACTATTGTTACCCGACTCAGTGTACCGTTTGTGGGTTGTAGAAGTACCCAAGTGCCCCTGCCCTCTGGAACCATTTTCGTTTGGTGTATGCGTAGACGTATTGCATTATTGGCTATGACTATGTCCTGGTGTAATAAGCCTCCACTGGTGGTAATTTTGGCTTGAGGGACTAATTCGCTTATGCATAGCGCCCTGAAGAAGGCGATCGCAAATGCAGTAGACAGTAGTGTTGCTTCAAATTGTGAGTGTCATGTTAATGGTGTTAGAGATATGATGTGAGAAATCAGTTTTAGTGACACGGGACGGGACTTCTACACTCCTGACTTGGCTGACCCCTTTTCCACCCTTTTATGGATTGTCTGATGATGAATCTTTGTCACATCTCACCAATTCAGTAGTTGGAAGAGAAATGCTACTTCGGTAAGACACCGCTGCGCTGAGGCCCCTGATATGCCCCTCATCATTACCTGGTGGAGAAATTCTATGGTGACTTGTGATCTGGCTTGTTCACATTGGTCAACTCGTCTGCCTGCTACTAGTCGTGTCCACTCTTCCCATGCCTTACCGTATGCTTGCCACGTCGACGGGGCAACTGACGCTCTGATTAATGGCATCAACTATTCGCCACTAGATCCCATAGGGAGGGTGGGCAACTGTTGCCCGATGGGTGGGCGTTGGGGAAGAGCGCTGTGAAAATCTGCCAATTGAATTGTGATAAAGCAGCAGCTTTATACCCCTCAGCATCGTGGCTAGCGCGGACCCATATATTGTGTTTTAGGCACAGGAATGCTAGCCGGCGTAGTAGGCCTAGCACTGGGAGAGATGATGATGCCATCTTATTAATACAGTGCGCTAGGCTGGTGTTTTTTGTTATGAAGCATATATTTTTGCTAGCCAGGCGCGCGCCCCATATTTCTATTGCTACCACTATTGGGAAGAAAAATTATTTTCATGGCTAGATGCAGATAAAAATTATTATTAATTTCAAAGCTGGTGGAGCTTGGTATAGATGGCCTAATACAATGAGCACCACACACTGATAGTATAGATGGACCAATAGACCAAGACCCACAAACTGCTACAAGCCCAAATATTTTTTCAGAGCTAGATGCAGATAGAAATTATATTGAATTTGCAACCTGGTGGGGGTTAGTATAGATGGACTAATAGAACAAGTCCCACAGACTGCTACAAGCCAAAGCCCAAATATTTTTTCAGAGCTAGATGCAGATAAAAATTATATTGAATTTGCAACCTGGTGGAGGTTAGTATAGATGGACTAATAGAACAAGTCCCACACACTGCTAGAAGCCCAAATATTTTTTCAGAGCTAGATGCAGATAAAAATTATATTGAATTTGCAACCTGGTGGAGGTTAGTATAGATGGACTAATAGAACAAGTCCCACACACTGATAATAGCCGAAATATTTTTTCAGAGCTAGATGCAGAAAAAAATTATATTGAATTTGCAACCTGGTGGAGGTTAGTATAGATGGACTAATAGAATGATGCTATGCCCAAAAGGTTTTACTTCACTAGGTGCAGTAAAAAAATTTGTATTCTATACACAGGTGGTTTAGCTTGCAACACAGATAGGCTACTCCACTGACTAACACACACTGCAATAGGCCAAAAAGGATTTGCTTTGCTAGATTTAGCCAAATGCTGTGAAAAAAAACTTGCACAGCACTGGCACAGATCTGCCTGGCAAAAAGTGATAGGAACTGATGTAACTTATTCCTGAAAAGGACTGCAATTACAATTAGTCTTTACTCCCAACCTATCTATTTAAGAGCACAGACCTGCCTGATAAAAGTCGTAGGAGATGATGTAACCTAGTCCTTAAAAGGACTGCAATCACAACTATTCCCTACTCCCAAGTTATCTGTAGATTTGTGCGAAAATTGGCTTGAAATTAACAAAGTATAGCGCACACAGCAACAGCGGTGCCGTCTAACACGCAGCTGCAGCAGTGAGAAAATGGTGGCGACGGGGAAAATGGCTGGGTCTTATAGGGCAAGGACATGTGACATACACTGCCAATGACACATGCCCTTGCTTGTGTGAAAAAAAGCAGTTCGCTCCGTGTGTGCGCTGCTGATTGCACCTCCCCACTGTAAATGCGGGAAAGAGAAAAAAAAATGGAGATCTTCATTATTTCAGCAGAGATCCATCCCCTGCCCCTCCCATGCCCCGCTGTACACTCAAACTGCGTATTAACATTAATTTTCAGCATTACTGAGAAAAAATACAGTTATGATTTTGGTGCACGAACAGTTATCGAACATAACCTCGAACAGCCGAATTTTTTTCAAATCGTTCGTGTTCGCCGAACGGCTCGAACACCGCCCAAAACAGCTCGAATTTGAGATTGGCGTACAGTTCGATTCAAACACTGCTCATCTCTACTGGAGACACTGACACACGAAGATACATTCAAATGAATGGGTCTGTGCACATGTCAGTGTGTTTCCACGGACCATGTGTTCGTGTGCTCCACATGCTACATGTCTATTTTTTGCGAATGCACTGTCCGCAAAATGTCCCACATGGATGAAATCTGTGTGTCATTCATGTGACACGTAACAATTAGCGCTGTTCCCCAGCACCAGGTGCTAAACACTGGCATCATCATTGTTCCTTGCCGGTACTGCGATCAGCACCAGCAGAGACAATGATGATGGTAGTGTTAGTCTGATCCCGCAGTGTCCCCACCTGTAAAAGTAAGAATAAAATAATAAAATCCTTATACTCACCTGTCCTAAGTGTCCCCTGCTGTAATCTTCCGACCGCTGGTGCCGGGCAGCCGGGGGGGAGAATGAGCTGTACTCAGCTCAGTGAGTGACAGGACTCCACTCCTGAGCTCAGCTCCGGGACCTATTCGCTCGAGCTGCTCATTCTCCCCGTTTCCCCGGCACCAGCAGTCAGAGGATTACAGAGGGAGACACCTAGGACAGATGAGTATATGGATTTTATTATTTTATTCTTATTTTTACACAGGGACACTGCGGGAGCTGACTACTACTACCCTCATCATCATACCTGTTGGTGCTGATCGCAGCGCTGGCAGGGAACCATGATGAGGGCAGTGTTCAGCATCTGGTGCTGGGGAACAGCCCTAACTGTAGAGCTGATTGCCAGGCATCGGTCCTTGTGATCCTGATGCGGCACACGGGTGGTACATGGTTGCCACATGTGTGACACACACGGACTCACGGGACACAGATATCTTCGGTACCATTTTTTCCGGTACCGGAAATACATGGACGTATGAAACCGGCCTTAGTGATTCTCCAAGTCTTACCTCAGTTTTTTATTTTACTCCCTGAGCATGCAACACCAGTCAGAGGAAATCGGGAACCTCTGCATCAATGTCAAACATACTGTACATTCCTCTATAGCTAAAATGCAGTGGATTTTCTACGCAGTATTCATGTGCAAAAAATCCACTAAGTTTTAAAGTGCCAGCATAGAGCATGAGATTTTAAGAACCCTAATGCACCTGCTGTGAAAAATATCCATAGCATATATTGAGAAGTGCTGCAGGTTGATTAGGTCCTCTGCACCGCAGCACTAAGCTCACATTGTGCTGATGATTTAGTTACATCTACCATTCAGATAATCCCTCCTCCTATAAGAGAATTTATTAGTGTGTGATTATTAATATGCTAAAAAATTACAGAAATGTGATTTTCCAAAGGCGACCTATTTTTCTTATACTAACATAGTACTAAACATGATTTTCTACTTACAATATATATGGTGCCTTCAGTGTCTCAGAGATAATGTTCCTAACATGCTTTTTATCATGATGATCACATTTTTCTTAGTCAGTCAGACAGTCTGACATAGAGAAAATGGTGTTGTAACTTGCTTGCTGAGTGGTGGAAATGATCCATATATTGATGAAACAGATACCCTGCTTCCTTCTCAGGCTTCTTTTGATAAATTACATGAAAGAGATTTTTGATTATCACATTTTACTGACAATATCCTTTTGTGCGCAGCAGTTATCCCATTTTCTTTTTTATGTTTAGGTTTTTTTTTGCTTATTTGTGTATGTAAATTGAGCTGATTTTATTTATATATTTTTTTTTGTTATTTTGCAAGCTAGCAGCCGGTTTATCATTAGTAGCAGATATGGTACAGGAATCAGGGCAAACAGTAAACCACCGTGTTCTGAGATAGATCAATAAGGAATTCGAACAATTTGTACATGTTACCTGTAGGACCTTGTATTTGGTGAGCTTGGTTTAACAAATCGAAACCTTAGTGTTTGTTAGTTTATCTGGTAAATAATTTACTAACTAGCACCAGGACAGAAAAAAATTGTGAAATGTAGCAATTGCAGGCAGCTAGCAAGAGTAGTCTCTTGGTCATCTAGCGCAGTCACAAATAATTAGAATAATTAGAGCATTAAGGTACAGTGGGTAAGGAAAGTATTCAGACCCCTTTAAATTTTTCACTCTTTGTTTCATTGCAGCCATTTGATAAATTCTAAAAAGTTCAATTTTTTTCTCATAAATGTACACTCATTTAAGGGGGTCTGAACACTTTCCATACCCACTGTATGTTCACACGTTCAGTATTTGCTCATAAAATACATGCATTTTTTTTATGCATTTTTCCTATTCATTAGTATGGGAATCTGCAGCAAAAATACTGAAAGAATTGACAGTCTGTAGGTTTAAATCTGCTGCAAATCTGCAAGGAAAAAATAAGCAATGTGTGCATGAGATTTCTGGAATCTCATTGACTTTGCTGGTTACTAGGATATCCTTCAGGTTTTGTGACAAAATTGTGCAGAAAAACATGGCAAAATTTGTGCACACATTAAGTATTCAGTATTTGCAGCAGAAAAATCTGCTCTGCTGCAAAAACTGATGTGTTGCATGGAAAATCGCAGCAAAAAATACCTCCATTGTTCATGCGTTTTTGAAGCATTTGTGCATATGTTTGACACATATTCCCCTTTCAGTAGCATGGGTAAAATCTGCAACAAAAACACTGAAAAAACTGACATACTACAGATTTAAATCTGTTGCAAATCTGCAAAGAATAAAAAGCAACGTGTGCATGAGACTTCCGAAATCTCATTTACTTTGCTAGTACCAGGAAATCCTAAGGCCACGTTCACATGTTCAGGATTTGGTCAGTATTTTATATTGGTATTTGTAAGCCAAAATCATTAATGGAACAAACAGAGGAAAGGTATAATAGAAACACATGTACCACTTTGGCGTTTTTCACCCACTCCTTGTTTTGGCTTACAAATACTGATTAAACCTACAAATCTATCATGAGCAAGAGATACTATAGCCACAATTTGCACAAAGATAGACTAAACCAATAGAAAAAAAGTGCAAGGTATAAAGATACAAATAAAAATATAATTTTATTTCAACATCAATTAAAATTGAATAAGCTAAAAAACATATACATGGCACAAGACATTCATGGCTGGTGAATACCATAATAACATAATGGACCCACAATATATACAATCAACTACAATAGAAAGAGGGTACAATCATATGTAACAGATGGATACCAATGTAATAAAGGTGTTGAGGTACAATAGCTGAAAATAGTAATTCAAAAAAGATCAGTTACCACAGGATAATTTAGTATATTTCCATAAGTATGGAGTGTAGAAAAATGCACAGTGGCAATAAGGGAAAAGTAACAAATCTCACCAGACCATGAAAAACCACACCAGAAGCACGTTTCGCATCTAGCTTCGTTACCCAGACGTAGTAAAAAAATAAATAAATAAAAAAAAACACCATATACTCACCTTAAAAAAAAGTTTAAATTAATAAATAATTATTTCAATAAAAATAAAAAACACATTATACTCACCTACACCTAATCGCCGATGGCCTTGTCCGCTGTAAAAAAGTAAAAAATAAAAAAAACATATACTCACCATAACGCCTAATCCCCGATGCCCATGTTACCTATAATAAAGAAAAAATAATAAACCACTAAACCACCATAATCCACCTCTCCGCCGTAGTCCACGTAATCCAGATTGTCCCACGATGATTACAGCGATACCAGATTTATATAGTTTTTTTATGTTTGGCTGCTGTCACACACTAAAAAACGCTTTTTTTTGCAAAACAAAGTTTTTGCATCAATATATTTTGAGAGCTATAATTTTTCTATATTTCTGATGGCAGAATCATGTTATGGCTTGTTTTTTGCTGGTTGACACTTTTATTGGTACCATTTTTGGGCACGTAACATGTTTTGATCGCTTTCTATTCCGATTTAGGGAAGCAGTATGAACAAAAACCAGTATTTCAACAATTGTTTTTTGCTTTTTTTAAGCAATTCATCATGTGGTAAAAGTAATAAGACAACTTTATTTTTCTGGTCAGTATGAGTACAGCGATTCCACATTTATATTATTTTTTGATGTTTTGGCACTTTTACACAATCAAAACAATTTTGTAGAAAAAAGAATTGTTTTTGCATCGCTCTATTCTGAGAGCTATAGATTTTTTATTTTTCTGCTGATGGAGCTATATGGTGGCTTGTTTTTTTGTCGACTAAAAACATTTTTAGCGATACCATTTGTTACATTGGAATTTTTTTTTGCGTTTTATTCCACTTTTTATTCAGCGGTATGATGTAAAAGCATAGTTTTTGCCACATTTTTTAGATTTTTGTTTGTTTACGGTGTTCATTGAAGGGATTAACTAGTGAGGCAGTTTTATAAGTATGGTTGTTCCGGACTCTGCAATACCAAATATGTGTACTTTATTTGTTTATTTTTGTTTCTGCATAAAAATATGTATTTATTGGATTAATCTTTTTTTGTTCATTATTTTGTGTTTTTTTTTAAATATTTTTACAATTTTTAAAAAACTTTTCTTCTTTACTTTTTTTTACCTTGTCCCAGAATGGGACATCAACTTTCTTTGCCCAGATCACTGATCTAATACTCTGCAATTATACACATTGTCTCCTGACATCACGCCTGCATTACTACAAAATACCAGTGATTGTTTTTCTGCTGTCTCTAACATTATGTCCTCCATCTCTCTGAAACAGAATCTGTCAAAAGACTGAACTCCTTGTGTCTCCTCCCTCCACTAACCTACCTATGCCCGATATTGCCATTTCCATGTGTGGTTCTACCATTACTCCCCATCAACATGCCCGCTGTCTTGGAGTCGTACTTGACTCGGATCTTTCTTTCACTATCCACATCCGATCACTTGCTCGCTCATGTCACCTACAATTCAAAAACATCTCTAGAATTCTACCTTTTCTTACCTTTGAATAAGAGCAACAGTAAGAGTTTTTTCAGAGTCATTCTTGTCTGGACTATTGCAACTTTCTGTTAATTGGTCTCCCTCTTACTAAACTCTCCCATCTCCAATCTGTCCTGAATGCAGCAGCCAGGATCATATTCCTTTCCAACTGCTACACCGATGCCTCTACCCTGTGCCAGTCATTGCACTGGTTGTCCACCCGCTACAAAGTTCAATATAAACTTATCACTCTCACTCTCAAAGCTCTCCACAGTTCTGCACCACGACACATCTCCTTCCTCATCTCTGTTTACCACCCTACCGATGCCCTCCATTGTGCTAATGACTGAAGACTAATACCCTCAATAATCAAAACCTCCCACTCCCGTCTCCAAGACTTTTCACGAGCTGTGCCAATTCCCAGGACAATTTAATTCATTCCCAATGCCAACAGTTTTAATCATGTCCTAAAAACGCAGATTTTTAGACTGGCCTATTGCTTCACCACACTTATCTAACTATCCCTGTTTTGCCCATACAAAATTTTCAGCAAAATCAAGACCCTCATAGGATCTGTTCACACACCCTCATTGTACTTAATCGCCCTCTGTGTCTGTACTTGTACACATTCTGGCTGGTGACAGGTTCATGCAGCATTCTGTGAATACCCTATTTATTATATTGATGGCTGGACCATAATACACAAGCACTTTTTTCCATTCATCTTTCATGTTTCCCCTATTTGATCATAAATTGTAAGCTTGCGAGCAGGACTCTCACTCATTTTGGTATCTCCTGATTTATCTGCTTCTCTGTAATGTCTTTATTCTTTGTACAAGTCCCCCATAAAATGTAAAGTGCTGCGGAATATGTTAACGCTATAGAAAAAAAAAAATATTATTGTATTATTATCTGAGCATTGCACATAGGCAGGAGGCATGTCAGCTCCTGCTCTGAGCAGAAGCTTACAGGCCATCGTACCTGGGTGACCCTGCTGCCATCTTTCAGCTTGGGGTCACCATGGAGACCATCGGGACAATGCAATTGCAATCACATTGTGCTGATCAGAGCAGAGACGGAGCTCCCTCCCTTTGCTATGCCAATCGATGTCATGATCGTCACACCGTAGATGTACGGCAGTTTGCGCGAAGGCACCTCCTGCAGCACCATGCATGTACTGTGGATGTTGTGAAGGGGTTAAAGTTAAAAAGTAGAGAAGTACAGTAGGGATAAAAATACAAAGCTAGGCTCAAAATATTGAGGTCATCCATCTAGATGACGTACAAGGTGACCTTTCTTCTCTCATTGGTTGGGCATAGTGAAGACATTATAGAAGTATAGACAAATACATTTTTTACACAAGCAATGGTTTAGAATTCTCTCTAAAATGCTTTAATGAGATTTGTTAAGATCGGGTGAAAATTGATTAAATTGATGAAATGGCATAAAATTTTAAAACGAGCCCATACTATCTAGTGTTTTTGATGCGTTTTGGCACTTTTGCATTGCTTTCAATGGTGAAAAATACATTCACCATTAAATATAATTTTAACATTTTACTACCTTACCTGGCTATGTGGTGTGTGAAACATGATTAGACACATTCTATTTCATTTATGAAAGAGAGATTATGAAACTCACAAAGCCTATTTTTACAGGGCCATCAGGAGGAACTTACTATTATTAAAGGGCCAGCAGTCGGCCCTCACTATTGTTAGAGGGCCATCAGCCTGCTATGCTTTGCATAGACGTACAGTACAGACCAAAAGTTTGGACACACCATCTCATTTAAAGATTTTTCTGTATTTTCATGACTATGAAAATTGTACATTCTCACTGAAGGCATCAAAACTATGAATTAACACATGTGGAATTATATACTTAACAAAAAAGTATATATTTTTTGTTCTTCAAAGTAGCCACCTTTTGCTTTGATGACTGCTTTGCACACTCTTGGCATTCTCTTGATGAGCTTCAAGAGGTAGTCTCCGGAAATGGTCTTCCAACAATCTTGAAGGAGTTCCCAGAGATGATTAGCCCTTGTTGGCCCTTTTGCCTTCACTCTGCAGTCCAGCTCACCCCAAACCATCTCGATTGGGTTCAGGTCTGGTGACTGTGGAGGCCAGGTCATCTGGCGTAGCACCCCATCACTCTCCTTCTTGGTCAAATAGCCCTTACACAGCCTGGAGGTGTGTTTGGGGTCATTGTCCTGTTGAAAAATAAATGATGGTCCAACTAAACGCAAACCGGATGGAATAGCATGCCACTGCAAGATGCTGTAGTAGCCATGCTGGATCAGTATGCCTTCAATTTTGAATAAATCCCCAACAGTGTCACCAGCAAAGCACCCCCACACCATCACACCTCCTCCTCCATAATTCACGGTGTGAACCAGGCATGTAGAGTCCATCCGTTCACCTTTTCTGCGTCGCACAAAGACATGGTGGTTGGAACCAAAGATATCAAATTTGGACTCATCAGACCAAAGCACAGATTTCCACTGGTCTAATGTCCATTCCTTGTGTTCTTTAGCCCAAACAAGTCTCTACTGCTTGTTGCCTGTCCTTAGCAGTAGTTTCCTAGCAGCTATTTTACCATGAAGGCCTGCTGCACAAAGTCTCCTCTTAACAGTTGTTGTAGAGATATATCTGCTGCTAGAACTCTGTGTGGCATTGACCTGGTCTCTAATCTGAGCTGCTGTTAACCTGCGATTTCTGAGGCTGGTGACTCGGATAAACTTATCCTCTGAAGCAGAGGTGACTCTTGGTCTTCCTTTCCTTGTGGGGTCCTCATGTGAGCCAGTTTCTTTGTAGCGCTTGATGGTTTTTGCAACTGCACTTGGGGACACTTTCAAAGTTTGCCCAATTTTTCGCACTGACTGACCTTCATTTCTTAAAGTAATGATGGCCACCCGTTTTTCTTTACTTAGCTGCTTTTTTCTTGCCATAATACAAATTCTAACAGTCTATTCAGTAGGACTGTCAGCTGTGTATCCACCTGACTTCTGCACAACACAACTGATGGTCCCAACCCCATTTATAAGGCAAAAAATCCCACTTATTAAACCTGACAGGGCACACCTGTGGAGTGAAAACCATTTCCGGCGACTACCTCTTGAAGCTCATCAAGAGAATGCCAAGAGTGTGTAAAGCAGTTATCAAAGCAAAAGGTGGCTACTTTGAAGAACCTAGAATATAAGACATATTTTCAGTTGTTTCACACTTTTTGTTAAGTATATAATTCTACATGTGTTAATTCATAGTTTTGATGCCTTCAGTGTGAATGTACAATTTTCATAGTCATAAAAATACAGAAAAATCTTTAAATGAGAAGGTGTGTCCAAACTTTTGGTCTGTACTGTATATTGGTACTGCAAATTTTCTTTTTCATATATATTCTGTAAAGTTTGAAACTTGGATATCCAGCAGGTGGCCCTCACATTTTATTGAGTGCCAGCAGGCAGCCTCCACTATTTTTATTGGGCCAGCAAGCATCTTGGGGACTGATGAGACCAAGATAGAGCTTTTTGGTAACGGACATCATTCAACTGTTTACTGTAAATGGAATGAGGCTTACAAATAAAAGAACACAGTACTTCTAGTCAAATATGGAGGAGGTTCAAAGATATTTATATGCTGTGTCAATGACTCTGGCACAGGGTGCCTTGACTGTGTGCAAGGTATCATGAAATGTGAAGATTTCCAAAGGATTTTGATTCACAATGTAGTGTCCAGTGTCATAAAGCTGGCTTTGCATCCCAGGTCATGAATCTTCCAGCATGACAATGACCCCAAACATACTTCAAGAAGCACCCAGAAATAGATGGAAACAAAGCACAGGAGAGTTCTGAAGTGGTAATTCCAGCTCCAGTAGTGTTAAGTCTCCCACCACTACCTCTTACATACAGAAGCTACAAAGAAACTGTGAATGGACACATTAAATCAGGAATTTTTTTAAGTTTGATTAATTTCTGTCAAATTTGAAACATTTTTGTCAACTTTGATGAATTTCTGTAAACTATGATAAATTTCTGTCAACCTTGATTAAGTCAATGAGTGCATGGAAAAAATCAATCAAGTTATGCACTGTGGAAGATATGTATGTGACCAGAATATGAACACTTCCAGCTGATGATGCCACCTAGCACTTGTCCCTATTCTAAAAGCAGCTAGCAGTGGTATTAACAGGGAACATCTGTTTTTTTTCAGCACGGAGTATAATACAATAATCCCTGACTAGATTCCTGTAAGAAGCTATCCCAACTGATATCAGTCACCCGTACACAAATCTCAGATAAGAGAGATAATATTGTACAATAAAAAAAAGAATTTAACTGGCTCCAAAGAGATTTTTTTGGTATGTTGCAACACCAAACTTTGGAGGACCGCAAGCAACCCTGCCTGCTTTGAGGCTTTTGAAACATTTTTGTCAACTTTGATGAATTTCTGTCAACTATGATAAATTTCTGTCAACCTTGATTAAGTCAATGAGTGCATGGGAAAAATCAATCAAGTTATGCACTGTGGAAGATATGTATGTGACCAGAATATGAACACTCATTTCCAGCTAATGATACCACCTAGCACCTGTCCCTATTCTAAAAGCAGCTAACAGAAGTATCAATAGAGAAGAGAATTTAATATTTTTTTACAGCACACAGTATAAGGCAATAATCCCTGGCAGGATCCGTTTAATACGCTATCAATACTGCGATAGCTTACCAGTGTACACGAATTTCAGATAAGAGAGGTAATATTGCAGAATAAAAATGGATTTTAACCCGCTCCAAAGAGGTTTTTTTGGTCCATTGCAGCACCAAACTGCAGAAACGCAAGCAACCCTGTCTGCTTTGATGAATTTCTGAGTATAGATTGTATTAAAAACAGGAACCTGTCAATGATTTTTGGAAAAAAGCAATCAAGTTTTTAGGCAGTGTAAGATATGTATGCAACCAGAATGAACACTCATTTACAACTGATGATAGCTGTATTTAGAATAGGGACAGGTGCTAGGTAACAGCGGTATCAATAGGAAACAGATTTTTTTTTGTTTGCTTGCATCAGCAAGAGTATAAGGCAATAATCCCTGTCTGGATGTGTGCAATATGCTACAATAGTGCGAAAGCTCACCTGTACATGAATTTCAGATAAGAGTTATTATTGTAGAATATATAATCTATTTGAATTGGCCTTCCCTTTATTTAGGAATGGGTCTCCTATACTGTTATTGCATGTGCAGTAAGTTCAAGGACTGCCAAAACTTTGCACGCACTCCAATACCAATTTAAAGAGACGTAGTGAAGGGCCGAAGAAAAATAGTTTTAACAATTATTAAGGAGTGGGTTCCCAATACTGTTATTGCGTATGCAGCAAGTTCAAGGTCTGCCAAAAATTAGGACACACTCCAATACCAGTTTGAAGAGAAGTAGTGAACGCCCTCAGAAAAACTGTTTTAAAAATTATTAAGGAGTGGGTCTTCTATACTGTTATTGCATATGCAGCAAGTTCAAGGGCTGGCAAATATTAGGATGCACTCCAATAATAATTTGAAGATACATAGTGGAGGGCCTTAGTAAAAAAAATGTGTTCCATTATTAAGGAGTGGGTCTCCTAGACTGGTGATGTCCAAGCACTAAGTGCATGGGCTGAAAAACATTTACCCCTGGGGAAAATACATATATATCATAAACAACAATAAAAAATTATGTGGGCATTGCATGATGGTCACCCTGGTGATATGATGGTGGAAGATGAGGAGGAGAAAAATAAGGAGGACTACATAAAATAGACAAAATCAGGAAGCTTACACCAATGTCTGGGTGTAAAGAGGTGCATGGGAATAGCCCCCCCCCCCCCCAAAAAAAAACACTGAATTTGAGTTTATGTTCCGCTGCTATCATCCCGTGGTGTCGAGAAGTCTGGCCCAATCAAACCCTTGTTCATTTTGATAAGAGTCAGCCTGTCAGCATTTTCAGTTGACAGGTGAATGCGCCTATTAGTTATAATAGCCCCGGTGGCACTAAAAACCCACTCTGACAAAACGCTAGCGGCAGGGCAAGCCAGGATGTCCAAAGTGTAGAGAGACAGTCATGCCACTTGTCCAGCTTGGATACCCAATAGTTGTAAGGCACAAAGGAATCACAGAGGACGCTGGTACAGTCACCAAGCTATTCCTTCAGCATCTTCCAAAACATTTCCCTCCTTGTCAGAGTACCCCACGCATCAGGGCATGGGTGCTGCGAGGGTCTGAGAAAACTGTCCCAGACCTTTGACAGTGTTCCCCTGCCTCTGCTGCATCTGGTTTGTGTCTCCTTTGCTGTACTCCTTGGTTATCCAAGGAACTGTGACCTCGGCCGCCAGTGTTGCCCACTGGGAATTTTTTTAATAATTCTTCAACAAAGGCCGTCTGGTATTGCAACCTTTTATTAGACCTGTCCGCCACGGGAAGGAGAGTTAGAAAGTTCTCCTTGTTGCACGGGTCTAGAAGTGTAACCAACTAGTAATTACTGTTGCCCAAAATGCGTACAACGCGAGGGTCATGGGAAAGGCAGCGGAACATAAACTCAGCCATGTGTGCCAGACTGTCAACAGTCAAGACTTCCCTGTTTCCACCAAAAGGACTACTGTCCATGTTATCCTCCTCCCCCTGGTCCTCCTCCTCATCCTCCCCCTCTTCAGGCCATCCACACTGAACAGATGTTATGAATGTGGTGTGGGTAGTTTCTTCTGTAGCGCAGGAAACCAGCTCCTTTTCCTCCTCCTCCTGCTTCGCCTCCTCATTATCACCCAATCCACATTGAGAAGAGATAAGGCTGGGCTGTGTAGCATCACCCTGTTTAGTTCCTTGCTCCATCTCATCGTGCTTCGAATGCAATGCCTCCTCTTTAATTGTGAGCAGCGAGCGTTTCAGTAGATAAAGAAGCGAGATGGTGACGCTAATTATGGTGTCATCACCGCTCACCATCTTGGTGGAGTTGTCAAAGTTTTGGAGGACAGCACATCCATGCCCACTCATCAGCTCTTATGTGCGGAGGCTGACCTAAATACCGCTGCTGCTCACAAATCCTTTACAACATATGCAACGTTGAGTTCTAGCGCGTGGTGACATCACACACCAGTCAGTGAGCTGGAAGCTGCAAACGCTGCAGTAGCACTGTCAGGGAGGCAGAAGCTGTAGCTGACTTTCTGAAATGGGCACACACTCGGCGTATTTTCACAAGCAGCTCAGACAGATCAGGGTAGGTTTTGAGAAACCGCTAAACCACTAGGTTGAGCACATGGGCCAGGCATGGTATGTGTGCGAAGTCGCCAAGCTTCAGAGCCGCCACCAGGATGTCAGCTATTGTCACACACGACTGTGCCCGGCTGTATGTTCAGCAGTGAGAGACACAGATCTGCCTGCTCTGTTACAGCTTTCAACAACTCTGCAGTGGTGTGCGGTTTGTGGCCTAAGCAGATTATATTCAGCAAAGCCTGTTGTCACTTGGCCGAGGCAGTGCTGCAGTGCTTCCAGCTTGTGAATGATATGGTCATTTCAGAGATGGAGGCTTAAGAGGAGGTGGTGCAGGAGCTGTAGAATGTGGGGGAAACTCTGATTGACCCAGGGCCCACAATCCCTGGCGTCGGGGGGACATGTTCCGTCCCAGGGTCCAACTGGATCCCGGCTTCCACAATATTAACCCATTGTGCCATCAGTGAAATTTACCATCCCTGGCAACAAGCACTTGTCCACGTGTCCGTGGTTAGGTGGACCTTCTTAGTAACTGCGTTGATGAGGGCACGGGTAATATTCTGGGACAATTGCTTACGTAAGGCAGGGATGGCACACCGGGAGAAATAGTGGCGGCAGGGGACAGAGTATCGAGGGACAGTCGCCACCATGAGGTTGCAGAAAGCTTCCATCTCCACAAGCCTAAAAGGCATCATTTCCAGTTGAGAAATGTGGCAGTTTAATATAGTGGACTGTGGGTGGGTGTCTGCATATTTGCGCTTGCATTCCAAGGACTGAGGTAGGGACAACTGAACGCTGCGCTGGGAAAAGGACAAGGACGTGGTTGCTGATGATGATGGTTGCAAGTGTGCAATGACAGGTGCAGGGAGGCATCTTCACCTGCATCATGGACAGGGGATTGGCATGCATGCTCAACAGTGGTACAGGCAGTGGTGTCACCCGCAGGCACCGCCTCTGGACCCTGACATTCGGCCCAACTAGTGGGGAGCTTTGCTGTCATGTGCCTGAGCATGCTGATGGTGGTCAGGCTGGTAGTTTTGCTGCCCCTGCTGATGCTGGCATGGCAGATGTTGCAAATGGCCTTTTTTGGATTAACTGGACAGTCTTTAAAAAAGAGCCAGACTTGGGAAGACCTAACAGTTGGACTGGCAAGTTCCCTCGTATTGGTATTTTGGGGAAGTTGCCCACCTAGTGTCTGCATCAACGTCAATGCTTCTTCCTGCCTGTTGTTGTGCTATGCCTCCCCCCTCCTCTACGCTGCTGTCCTCACTATGCATGTCACCTTGCCAGCTTGGGGCAGTGACTTCATCGTTCACCACCTCGTCTTCCACATATGAACCCTGGGCCTCCTCCTGACTTGCTGGCAATTGTGTCTCATCATCATCATCTTGCGACAGTAATTACACGTTTCCAAAGTCGCTTTCATGTGACCGTGGCTACTCAAATATTTGGGCATCGCTACATACGATCTCCTCTTGCC
The DNA here is from genome assembly GCF_046119375.1 of Phyllobates terribilis. Classification (NCBI taxonomy): domain Eukaryota; kingdom Metazoa; phylum Chordata; class Amphibia; order Anura; family Dendrobatidae; genus Phyllobates; species Phyllobates terribilis. The sequence continues at coordinate 199,219,592 of NW_027362764.1, forward strand.
CCGCTTGAAACGGACTGAGCGAGAGGCCCAAATTTATAAATGGAAATGTAAACAGCTCTTGGGTGTGTCCAAGTCCGGGATCAGTTGTCTCTGGGCACTCGGCACAGTGGGAGAAAGGAGGATCAGGGTGAGGAATATGTGGTCCAGACTCATGGCTACTGAGACTGGACCATGTGGAAGACAGGGTGGTGGTGGCAAACTGACTGAAAGCATTATGTGCTATCCAACCAACAACTTTTTCACACTGGTCTGGCTTCAACAGTGATGTTCTGTGCCCCCCTAGAAAGTGGGAAAGGAAGCTAGGTCGACATGATGTGGGTGCTTGTTGTGCTCCCACAGCAGGCACAGTTTCATCTTTCCCACAGCCACGGTCTCATCCTCTGCATGCACCATCAGCATCATGTCCACTTCCCCATCCCTTACCATGCGCCATGACCATTTTAAATGGAGTTTAATATTTTGCAGCTTGCAAAAAATGTCACGGTTATTACTGCAGTAATATTTCATCTCGTCTGATGACCAATTTTTTTAGGCAGTGCCGGTATAGCAATGCTATTGGTCAGCAAACAAGTGTGGATATGTTTTCAACACACAACTGGCAGACTTTAAATGGGTATAATATTTTGCAGCTTGCAAAAATATCACAGTTATTACCGCAGTAATATTTGATCATGTCTGATGAACAATTTTTTTAGGCAGTGCCGGTATAGCGATGCTATTGGTCAGCGACCAAGTGTGGATATGTTTTGAATGCGCAACTGCCACACTTTAAAGGAATTATATTTTTTGTCAGCTTCAAAAAAAATTCAGGAATAATACTGCAGTAATATTTGACCACCTAAGATGATGGACAAGTTTCTCTGCTTGCACAATACAGCATTGCTATTGAAATCAACCAAATCTGTCAGTATGCTGCTAACAAGCAAATGGAGCAGTAAAAATGGTGTATTATATTGCTTTCACCAAAATTATCAGGATTAAGAGCAAAAAGAATATTATTAGCCCTGATATCTAGGAATATTGATAGGAGTTCCAGCAACAGAAAGAACGTGCAATGGACCCTATTCTGTACTATAATAGTTCTCCACAAACCCTGCCTAACTAGTGCTATTAGCAGGATTAATATTCATCAGAATGAGCCCTTACAAGGACTGTTAGTGTAAATTAATAATAGTGGTGTGGAATCTCTGTTTAAAATAACCGTCAATTCTCTCACTTGCTCAGCAGCAGCTGTCCCTACTATGCCTCTTTGACCGGTAAACTGTGACGAGCATAGGGTCCCGGGTCTTTTATAGACCTGATGATGCTATGCGGCTAGCCAATCACTGTAATGCCACAACCAACATGGCTACGGAATTTCAGTGACTGTCAGTCAATCTCTGCATGGTAATTGGATGCCTAATATGTGCCAAACATGCGAGGCAGGGACTTGAGCTCCTGCCCAAACATTCAAAAAATACTCGCCGAGTAACAAGCATCTCAAGCACTGTGATGAGTAATGAATTGTGATGAGCATGCTCGCTCATCACTAGTGTGCAAAAAAATATTAAGTTGAGAGTGCCAACAATTTTGTCCAGCCCATTTTTGGGATTTTGTGTAAAATAATGTCCAATTTGACTTTTCTTTCTCTGTTTTTTTATGTTGTTGCAATAAACACAATGGAAATAAACATGTGAATAACAAAACATGGGTAATTGCAATAATTTTCTGGGATAAATACCTCATTTTCAGGAACAATTTCTACGGTGTCAACACTTTCTGCCATGGCTGTGCCAGGCCAGTCAGTGCCATCTAACGTAATAATAATCATAGGTTTTCAACTATTTTTTTAAAATTTAACAGTGGAAAATCACTCTAAACATGAGTTTTGCATCTTTCATGCTTGCTGAATTATATTGGCTCTGATTGGAAAGTAATCGTGTACTTGTCGTGCACTCTCCAATGTTCTCAGAGGGTAAAACTTAAATACAAAGTTGAATTTGTGCAAAGCCCCCTCAAGACTTGATCTCATAGCTCCTTCAGCATTAAACAACATAATTCCTATAAAAATTTTAAAGAATGTCCTTAATTAGCTTTCCAAACTTGCAATATTTAGGCCCTGAGAACCTGACATGAGTACTCATTACAAGCTTTGAATGTCTGAGCTAATGTATCTTGTCTGTGCTGAAAGAAATCAATGCTAAAACAGACACATCTAATTAAATACCATTTGCAGTAAAGCTGATTTGTGCTATTCTATGTGCTTTTCTTTTAGATTTGTGGCAAAAGTTCAAATGTCAACATTTTAGAGTTTTATTCCATGACTGTCATCAATAATAGATCATATAAATTTCAGAATGGTTTCCATATTTTTATCTTAAGAAAAGCAAGTGATAATAAAATATATATGGTTGGTCACTCTTGCTACACTACTAAAAAAGAAGCTTTAGTCAAAAGTATTCGAGTTTTCAAAATTATAAGAAAGCTGTCTCTCAAAAAGTGACTAATTAGAAAATGTCATCCTTTAGTCATATGGAAAAAGATCTAGGGTCCAATTCAACACGTTGTTTTGGCAGTTTTCTGATATACAATACTTTGAAATATAGCAAAAATTTCCTGGCTAGCTTCGCCAAAATGGGAGTAACTTTGGTGGGACAAAGCGTGGCAAAGCTCACAGTGCAAATTAAACATAATTTACTACACAAGAGTGGCATAAATTATGCCAGAAATGTACTCCTGTGTCTGAATGGCGTAGCATTTTTGGAGTAGGTGTACAGTAATTGTAAAATGCACCTAATTCAAGCCTCACAAAAATAGAAAAAACACATCAACACTGCAGTGTCACAATCCTTGCATGGCATATCAGTATAGATTTCCCACAATGACCCGCTCATAGTTATAGTTGGTAATCAGCTAGGATAATGATGATACTCAACTTCAGGGATAAAGAGTCCAATAACTTTTCACCGATAAAGATACATTGCAGCAGCAGCAGTCATCATACTAATCAATCCTTTATTCAATTTGGAGTAAGCAGGAAAAACTAGAGGTCCAGCCCTCCCACCTGGCCAACAACGTTTCACATGCATGACCACTTTCTTAATGCCATAAATTCATAGCAAAGGCATAGCTAGGGGTTCAGCTTGGGGGGATGTAGTGGAAACATCTGAGTTTGCCCATAACCGGTAATCCTGATTACAAATACGGTGGCGCTCCTTAACTGTCTGTAGCGGGGAATTTCAGCAGATGATAATGCTGCAACTGAAAATATCTCACTATACAAAGACGAACACTGATATTACTGTCATATGGTACCCATATCGTGGTAGAAAATATAAGAAATAACAGTACAGTAAAAATTAGTGACTTACAGATGATGGTCTTTCTAATGAATTTGTTCACTTTTCCCGTATTTTCCATCTGGCTGGGACCGACATGAAAACTTCTCCAGCTACGACTCATCTACAGAGATTACAACAAAGGCACACTTGACGTCTCACATTTCCAGCACTGTCCCCATCTATTCCCAAACAGCACAAACTCCTCATCTTGCTGTCACCCTAATTCTGAGCCTCTGCTGCCATATGTGTCCCTTCTTATGCACCTGCTGTTTAGCACAATATCAGTGCTCCTCTTACTGCCCCACATAATAATGCCCACCACAGGGGCCCCACATAATAATGTCCACCACTGCGCCACTTACAAAGTAAAATGTCTCATTTGTCCCCTCTAGATGGTAAAATACCCCCCTCGAAAATATTAATGCCCTGTGCAAATGCTTTTTAAAACAGTGTCCACATTTTGCCCCTAGAACCTAACAATGCCCCATGTGCGCCTTTGATGGTCACAGTACTCTGAGTGCCCCTATAAAAATAATACTTAAGTTTGATAATGTCCCCTGAATCATGTACAACTCCCCTATACACAGTATGATGGTGGCCCCACAGCATTTCTATACACAGTATGATGGGTCCACAGCTCTCCTATACACAGAATGATGGTCCCATAGCTCTCCTATACACAGTATGATGGTCCCACAGATGTTCTATACACAGTATGATGGGTCCACAGCACTCCTATACACAGAATGATGGTCCCATAGCTCTCCTATACACAGTATGAGGGACCCACAGCTCCCCTATTCACGGTATGATGGACTCAAAGCTCTCCTATACACAGTATGATGGACTCACAGCTCCCTTATACACAGTATGATGAGCCAACAGTTCTCCTATACACAGTTTGATGGACACGCAGCTCCTTTTTACACAGTATGATAACCTCACAGCTTTCCTTTACACAATATGATGGACATCCAGCTCTCTTGTACACAGGATGATAATCTCACAGCTCCCCTATATACATTATGATGAGCCAACACCTCTCATATACACAGTATAATGCCCCCTCAGCTCCCTTATACCTAGTATGATGGGCCCACAGCTTCCCTTTACACAGCATAATGGGCTCACAGCTCCACTATACACAGTATGATAGACTAATAGCTCCCATACACACAAAATAATGGTCCCACAGCTCCCTTATATACAGTATGATGTTCCCACTGCTCCATCAAAACACAGTATAATGGACCCCACAGTAGCCTTCACACTGTATAATGGCCCCACATTAGGTCACATGCCATATAATTGCCCCAAGTTAACTCCCACTCTGTATAATGTCCCCACAGTATCTTCCACACTGTTTAAAGGCCCAATATTAGCTCCTACGCTGTATAATGGCCCCATATTTGCTCTCTTGTGCATGTGTCCCCAATTAGCTGACGCACTGTATAATTGCCCCACATTAGTTCACATACTATATAATGGCACCACATTAGCTCCCACACTATATAATTGCCCACCATTAGCTCCCACTCTGTATAATAGTCCCACATTGTCTCCAACACTTTGTAATGGCCAAATATTGGCTCCCGCGCTTCATAATGGCCCCATATTATCTCCCATGCTGTATAATGGCCCCATATGTGCTCCCACACTGTATATTTGCCCCACATAAGCTCTCACATTGTATAATTGTCCCACATTAGTTCTCACGCTGTATAATTGTTGCACATTAGATACCACACTGTAAACAGCCCCAACATTAGCTCTCACACTGTATAATGGCCACAAATTATCTCCCACGCTGCATAATGGCCTCAAATTAGCTCCTATTTGGAATAATGGCTGCATGTTAACTCCCACGCTATATAATGGTCCCACATTATTTTCCATGCTGTATAATGGTCTCTTATTAGCTCCCACATTGCATAATGGCCTTATATTAGCTCCCACACTTAATAATGGCCCCACCTTAGCTCCTACGCTGAATAATGGTCCCACATTAGCTCCCACACTGTATAATTGCCTCACATTATCTTCCATGCTGTATAACAACCCAACATTAACCCACAAACCTTGTAATGGCCCCCATGTTTGCTCACACTTTGTATAATGGTCCTAACATTAACTTGCATGCTGTATGATTGTTCCCACAATGTATAAGGGGCCTTAACATTATTCATTACCATGTATGAGGGGCCCCAATACTCTGATGTCCCCATAGTTGCACCACAAGTTTTGAACAAAATAAAAAAATCTGACCTTTTTAACATGATTAGTAGTTATTTACTGACAGATATTAATTAGTATTTCCATAGATTGATTTTCATTTTATGACTTACTTCATTCCAGAGAAGTACATTTAATACTTTTTGTGGATCAATTTGGTAAACTGCACTAATTTTCACTTATTATCTACTCATAATCCACTATTGCTTTTCAGACTTTTTCCTGAAATGAAGTGTAGTTTTTGGTCTTATCAATTTAATGCTCTACTCCCATTTTTTTTTGTCAGACGTTTTGATCATTGGGAATCTGGGTGTCCTGATCCCATAAAAGGAAGGAAACTATGTAAAAGTGTAAAAAAATATAAAATATATTAAATACATAAATATCACAAAAAAAAATGCATATGAGATATTTAAAAGGGTTGTCTAAAACCAAACAGTGTGTAGCGTCGGCGTCCCTGCCTCCTGCTAGGCAGGGACGCTGTTCCCCTCACCTCTCCGCTCCGTGCCTTGTCATCCTCCTCCCGCTCTGCTGGCAGCGCGCGCTGCTTCCCTGCCACTGCGCTTAGGGTGCGCACGCGCTCCCCCTCTCTTAAAGGGGCCGCGCGCGCCGTCCTAAGGAGTCCCCGGCCAATGGCCGGAGGACCTCACCCTATATAAGACACCTCCTCCAAAATGGAGGTGCCCGAGCAATGTTGTTGCATAGTCTATCACTCTGCTTCAGCCCTCAGGTCCCGTTACCAGTTACCTGCCAGTTACCTGCCAGATTCCTGCTTGATACCTGCCTGATACTTGTCTATCTACTTGCATTCCTGCGGTCCGACAGTCTGCCTACCAGCCCTGCCAGTCTCTATGCTACATATGAGAAGTGCCTCTTTGAGCAGACCTCGCTTCCGTTCTTGGGCTACATAATCTCTCAGACCGGCCTACGAATGGATCCTGAGAAACTGTCTGCCATCCAGAAGTGGCCCCGACCAGAGGGGTTGAAGGCTATTCAGCGGTTCCTGGGCTTCGCCAACTATTACCGCCTCTTCATACCGCACTTCTCTTCCCGGACTGCCCCAATCTCTGCGCTCACCCGTAAGGGCACTAATCCCAGAGAATGGCCGCCCGAAGCAGAGGAAGCCTTTCTTTCCTTAAAACAGGCTTTCTCCTCCGCCCCGGTGCTGCATCGTCCGGACGGCAACAAACAATTCTTCCTGGAAGTGGACGCCTCCTCCTCTGGAGCCGGAGCGGTACTTACCCAAAAGTCGTCTTCCGGAAGAATGGTAACTTGCGGCTTCTTTTCCAAACTCTTCTCCCCTTCTGAGCGCAATTATTCTATAGGAGACCGAGAGTTATTGGCCATTAAGCTGGCACTGGAGGAGTGGCGTTACCTGCTCGAGGGGGCTCTTCACCCGGTAATTATTTACACGGACCACAAGAACTTGGCTTACCTCCAGAGCGCCCAGAGACTTAACCTGCGCCAAGCCCGGTGGTCCTTGTTTTTTGCCCGCTTTGATTTCGTTCTCCATTTTCGCCCGGCAGACAAAAACATCAAAGCTGACGCCTTGTCCCGATCCTTCCTGGTGTCTGATCTAGAGGAGGAGCCTAAGCACATCATTGATCCCGCCAGAGTAATGCAGGTGGCCCCCGTGAATCTAAATCGTCTCCCTCCCGGTAAGACGTTCGTAACAGTACCTGATCGGAAGAAGATCCTACACTGGGGTCACTCGTCTAAGCTAGCTGGCCACGCCGGTCAGAAAAAGACCCTCCAGATTATTACCCGGCATTACTGGTGGCCTACCCTGCACAAGGACGTAATAGACTTTGTTTCAGCCTGTGTGTCCGGCGCCCCCAACAAGGTTCCGAGACATCTGCCAGCCGGTCGCCTCCTTCCTCTTCCAGTACCTGCTGCCCCGTGGCAGCATATAGCTATGGACTTTATAACGGATCTCCCTGTCTCTGCCGGTTGTACGGTCATTTGGGTGGTCGCTGACCGCTTTTCCAAGATGGCTCACTTCATTCCCCTGCCGAGCCTCCCGTCTGCACCCGAGCTGGCTAAAGACTTTATCCGCCACATCTTCCGTCTCCATGGCCTGCCCCTCCACATCGTGTTGGATCGTGGGGTTCAGTTCACCTCACGCTTCTGGAGAGCCACTTGTAAGCTGCTGGACGTCACCCTGGACTTCTCCTCCGCTTACCACCCACAGTCCAATGGTCAAGTGGAGCGGATCAATCAGATCCTGACCAGTTACCTCCGGCACTTCGTTAATGCCCACCATTCGGACTGGGTGGATCTCCTACCATGGGCTGAGTTCTCTTACAATAATCAAGAGAGCGAATCTTCCTCCAAATCCCCGTTTTTTGTAGTCTTCGGTCAGCATCCTCGGATCCCTTTTCCCGTCTCCACCTCGGTGGACAATCCGGCTGCGGAATCACTCGTTAGCGAATTCTCCTCCATTTGGGAGAGTACCCGATCCGCACTCCTTCAGTCGTCCGAGCGGATGAAAAGACACGCTGACAAAAAACGCCTGGACCCTCCACAATTTCGTCCTGGAGATAAAGTCTGGCTCTCGTCCAAGTATGTCCGGCTCAAGATTCCTTCCTAAAAGTTAGGGCCTCGGTTCATCGGCCCACTGGAAGTTATCAAACAAATCAACCCAGTGGCCTATAAATTGAAACTCCCGGCCAACTTGCGGATCCCTAACTCCTTCCATGTATCTCTCCTCAAACCCGTGGTACTTAACTCTTTTTCCAAGTCTACAGGTACTCCTCCTGCTCCGGTTTCCGCTGAAAACGAGTTTGAGGTAGAGAGCATTCTGGCCACCAAAAGGGTAAGAGGAAAGACCTTTTTTCTAGTGGACTGGAAGGGGTTTGGTCCTGAGGAGAGAACTTGGGAGCCCCGGGAGAACATCCATGCCCCTCTCATCCTTGATAAATTTCTGTCTGGCCTAAAAAAGGGGGGGCCTAAAGGGGGGTGTACTGTAGCGTCGGCGTCCCTGCCTCCTGCTAGGCAGGAACGCTGTTCCCCTCACCTCTCCGCTCCGTGCCCGGCGTCCTCCTCCCGTTCTGCTGGCAGCGCTCGCTGCTTCCCGGCCACTGTGCTTAGGGCGTGCGCGCGCTCCCCCTCTCTTAAACGGGCCACGCGCGCCGTCCTAAGGAGTCCCCGGCCAACGGCCGGAGGACCTCACCATATATAAGGCACCTCCTCCAAAATGGAGGTGCCCGAGCAATGTTGTTGCATAGTCTATCACTCTGCTTCAGCCCTCAGGTCCCGTTACCAGACACCTGCCAGTTACCTGCCAGTTACCTGCCAGATTCCTGCTTGATACCTGCCTGATACTTGTCTATCTACTTGCATTCCTGCGGTCCGACAGTCTGCCTACCAGCCCTGCCATCTGATTGCCCGCTCACCTGGGAGCACTCATCTGCTACCTGCTTGCTAGCCTACCTGGATGCTCTGCCGTCACGTGCTGTGACCACCTGCCTGCCCAGAGACTCTTACCCGCTCACCTGGGAGCGTCCGCCTGCTACCTGCCTGCTAGCCTACCTGGAGGCTCTGCCGTCACTTGCTGTGACCACCTGCATGTCCAGAGACTCTTGCCCGCTCACCTGGGAGCGTCCACCTGCTACCCGCCTGCTACCCTATCTGGAGGCTTCGCCGTCACTTGCCGTGACCACCCGCCTGTCAAGAGACTGTTCCCGTCACTTGCCGTGACCTCCTGCCCTTCTACCCAGAGACTGTCCCCATCATTTGCCATGACTACCTGCCCGCCTACCCTGGGAGCCACCCGCTTCCTTACAAGGACTGCCCCTTTGTATCGTAGCTCAGAGGTTCCACCTCCCAGACCCGTTACACAGTGAATTTAATTTTAATGAATTTCAAGTATAAATTCTCTAACATTTCCTATCTACTCTGACTTCCTATCTGTGTTTTTCTTTCTTACTTCTGATGACGTTCCATTTGAGTCTCCCACAATGCATTGTAGATTCTCAGATGTGACATCATCAGGGGGCTGATGCTGAGATTCTATTTATACATATTAAACATATGTAAAGTGACCGACGGCGGTAGCCATTGTAAGGCGGCAGTGTTCACACCATGCAGTAACGGAGGCAGTTGACCCAAGCAAGTCCAACATAAACAGCTTTATTCAGCAACTCATGGGTAAACAGAAAAGTCCTCCGGTTCGCAGCCGGGTTCACACGAGTCCTTAAAAAATGGTTGCCGTGGGCAATGGCCGCGCCGGGCCGCTCAGAGCGTGACAGGTGCAGAACTTTCCCAGGCGTGGGTTCAGCCACACTCAATCCTGCTGAGCTTTCCTGCTATGCTCCTAGCAGGTTCCAACATAGAACAACACTAATTCTCAGTGCAGTGTTTTTAAAGGACATGTGGCATGAGCCACTGGAAAACCCGGGTTGGAGGGAGGAGGCCACCCCACTGACTTCTTGGAGCCTCCCCCAAGAAATGAAGGCCCTGCCGTGTTTTACTTAATCTGCCTTAGCCAGATAGCATGACCAGATCAATGCTCACCTTCATTCCTGCATTGCAGCCACAGGTGAGTTTTTGACTGCAAAGCACTCCAATGGAATTAATAGGTCTCTGTACACGTTCTGGGGATATATAACGTCCCTCGTATACGATCCCGGTCACTGCCTCACATATCCCCCCCCTCTGTTCATACTTGTGGGGTTGAACATTTGACACCATACAGGGTGCCCGGGACAGGGCATCTGCATTTGCCTGCAACTTCCCAAGGTGATGTTCCACAGAGAAACTGAAATTGTGCAGTGACAGGAACCACCTGGTGACTCGCGCATTCCTCTCCTTGGCATTACTCATCCATACCAAAGGTGAGTGGTCCGTCACCAAGCGGAACTGACGACCGAGTAAATAATAACGGAGCGATTCCAAGGCCCACTTAATAGTCAAACACTCTTTCTCTACCAAGCTACAGTTTTTCTCTGCCGGGACAAGTTTTCTACTCAAGTTGGTGACCGGGTGCTCTACACCATTCACTTTGTGTGACAATACCGCCCCTAGGCCTACCTCCGAGGCATCTGTCTGTACAATGAAGGTTTCCTTGAACTTGGAGCTGATGAGGACTGGCTGTCCACACAGGGCAAACTTCATGGACTGAAAGGCTTCTTCTGCTTGAGGGTTCAACTAAACCATTACCGTTTTTTTTCCCTTCAAGAGATCAGTCAGGGCTGCCGTTCTCCCAGTAAAATTAGGTATAAACCGGCGGTAATACCCAAGGATGCCAAGGAACGCCCTCACCTGCTTTGTACTTGACGGTTTAGGTCAATTTTTTATGGCCTCAACCTTACTGATTTGGGGCTTGATAACTCCTCTGCAATCACATACCCCAAATATCGGGCTTCCTCTAGCCCTATCGCACATTTTTTAGGGTTTGCCTTTAACCCCGCTGCTCTGAGAGAATCCAGCACTGCTTGTACCTGGGATAGATACGTATACCAGTCGGTGCTAAAGATGATAATATCATCTAGATACGTGGATGCGTACTCCTGATGAGGCTTGAGCACTATGTCCATCAACCTCTGGAATGTAGTCGGGGCCCCATGTAACCCAAAAGGTAAGACCACATAAGGATATAGACCCTCTGGAGTTATGAAGGCGGTCTTTTCCTTCGCCGATATAGTGAGAGGTACCTGCCAGTAACCCTTGGTGAGAGCCAGCGTGGTAAAGTACTGGACCTGCCTCAGTCTCTCATCAGCTCATCCACCCTGGGCATTGGATAAAGGTCAAACTTTGACACTTCATTTAGTTATCGGAAATTGTTACAGAACCATAACGATCCATCTGGTTTCAGAATCAGTACGATGGGGCTAGCCCACTCACTCCGTGATTCCTCGATGACGCCTAACTGGAGCATCTATTTTACCTCAGCCGTGATGGCTTGCCTCCGGGCTTCGGGTATCCGGTACGGTCTCATTCACAGCCTTACCCCAGGTTTGGTGACAATATCATGTTGGAGAACTGTAGTCCTAACCGGTAGCTCTGAGAACACGTCGGTATTCTGCTGCACCAGTGAGCAAGCCTCCTGTCCCGGATGAGGCACTACCAGCAAGCAAAAAAGAAAAGAGCACCCAGAAACACCCAGAAGCGACAAGAAAAAGGACAGCCAAGAAGGGAAGAAGATTGGTGGTGGTGGGAGACTCACTACTGAGAGGAACAGAAGCAGCTATCTGCAGACCGGACATAACCGCAAGAGAAGTATGCTGCCTCCCAGGGGCGAAGATCAAGGATGTTACCGATAGGATACCGAAGCTCATCAGTTTCAAGGATGTATACCCATTTCTTCTGATACATGTTGGCACCAATGACACGGCAAAGAAGGACCTACCGACAATCTGCAAGGACTTTGAAGCATTGGGGAAGAAAGTAAAAGAACTGGATGCGCAGGTAGTTTTTTCTTCTATCCTTCCAGTAGACGGGCATGGCGTCAGGAGATGGAACAGGATCCTTGATGTGAACAACTGGCTGAGACGATGGGGCCGACAACAAGGATTTGGATTCCTGGACCACGGTGTGAATTACCTCTATGACGGACTCCTTGCCAGAGACGGACTACACCTCAACAAACCCGGGAAACACACATTCGCCAGGAGACTCGCAACACTCATCAGGAGGGCGCTAAACTAGAAGAAGAGGGGATGGGAAGAAAAATGCCGGACACGAACATGCAACCAGAGAACATACTAATGAAAGATATGAAGTGTGACAAAGAAGGTCCAAGACAAGATACTTGGAAGGGAGGTAAGAAAATTTCTAATACAATCCACAGGTTGAAGATTGGAACAAAACAAAATCGTGTAAACTGCGTGCTAGCAAATGCCAGAAGCCTGACAAACAAGATGGATGAACTGGAAGCAGAAATATCTACAGGTAACTATGACATAGTGGGAATAACCGAGACATGGTTAGATGAAAGCTATGACTGGGCAGTTAACTTACAGGGTTACAGTCTGTTTAGAAGGGATCGAAGAAATCGGAAAGGGGGTGGAGTCTGTCTATATGTAAAGACGTGTCTAAAGCCTACAATACGGGAGGATGTATGGGAGGGAAATGAGGAGGTCGAGTCCTTATGGGTGGAGATACAAGGGGAAAAAAACAATAATAAAATTATCATAGGAGACTGTTATAAACCACCAAATATAGCAGAAGCCACGGAAAGTCTATTAATGAGACAAATAGACGAAGTAGCAAAAAATAAAGAGGTGATTATTATGGGGGACTTCAACTACCCCGATATAGACTGGGAAACCGAAAGCTGTAAATCTCAGAAAGGAAACAGGTTTCTGTCAATTATCAAAGACAATTATTTGTCACAACTTGTGCAGGAACCAACTAGAGGGACGGCCCTTTTAGACTTAATATTAACTAACAGGCCAGACAGGATAACTGAGGTGCAGGTCGGGGGGCACCTGGGAAATAGTGACCACAACATTATAAAATTCCACATGTGTTTCAGTAGGGTGCCCAGCAAGGGAGTCACAAAAACACTGAACTTCAGGAGGGCAAAGCTTGATCAGCTAAGAGATGCCCTTCACCTTATAGACTGGGATAGTATCTTTAGTAATAGGAGCACGGATAGAAAATGGGAAATTTTCAAAACAGTCCTACATAGTCACTGTAGAAGGTACATACCTTATGGGAATAAAAGGGCTAGGAATAGGAGGAAGCCAATGTGGCTAAATAAGGAAGGCAAGAGGGCAAAGAAAAACAAAAAAAGGGCTTTCGGTAAACTTGAACAAGAAGGCAGCGAGGAAGCGCTAATATCTTATAGGGAAAAGAAAACAAAATCTGTAAGAAACAAATAAGAATAGCAAAAGAGGAGACAGAGAGATTAATTGCCAAGGAAAGTAAAACGAATCCCAAACTGTTCTTTAACTATATAAACAGTAAAAGGATTAAAACTGATGGAGTTGGCCCATTGAAAAATAACCTGGGTAAAATCATAGAGGGCGATGAGGGTAAAGCAAATCTACTCAATAGCTTCTTCTCCACTGTTTTCACAAAAGAAAACAATTTATCGGAGGAAATGCAGAGTGATAAAGTAAACCCTCCACTAAATATCACCCACCTAACCCAGGAGGTAGTTCAGAAACGCCTAAATAATATCAAAATTGACAAGTCACCAGGCCCAGATGGCATACAACCCCGGGTACTAAAAGAATTATGTAATGTGATAGACAGACCGCTGTATCTTATATTCAAGCACTCTTTATGGACAGGGACTGTCCCACTAGACTGGCGCCAAGCAAATGTGGTACCAATATTCAAAAAGGGGTCTAAAGTGACCCTGGGAACTATAGACCAGTAAGCTTAACGTCTGTTGTGGGTAAATTGTTTGAAGGATTTCTTAGAGATGCTATTGCAGAATATCTTAATGATAATAACTGTCTAACTCCATATCAACATGGATTCATGAGGGATCGCTCCTGCTAAACAAACCTGATCGCCTTCTACGAGGAGGTGAGCTCACAGCAGGACCGGGGAGAGTCAGTGGATGTTGTATACCTTGACTTCTCCAAAGCGTTTGATACCGTGTCACACAAAAGGTTGGTATATAAAATGAGAATGCTTGGTCTGGGGGATAATGTGTGCAAGTGGGTAAATAGCTGGCTGAGTGATAGAAAGCAGAGGGTGGTTATCAATGGAGTAAGCTCAGGGGGTGTCAGGGTTACTAGCAGGGTGCCTCAAGGGTCTGTCTTGGGCCCTATATTATTTAATATATTTATTAATGATCTAGTGGAAGGGTTGCACAGTAAAATAGCAATATTTGCAGATGATACTAAACTTTGTAAAGGAGTTAATACAGATGAGGATAGGGCACAGCTACAGGAGGATTTAGATAAATTGGGGAGTTGGGCAAAAAAAAAATGGCAAATGGGGTTCAATGTCGATAAATGTAAGGTCATGCACATGGGAAAGAAAAACAGCAGTCATCCATACATATTAAATGGGAAACCGTTGGGGAAATCTGACATGGAGAAGGACCTGGGCGTCTTGGTTAATAGCAAATTAAATTGGAGTGCTCAGTGTCAGGCAGCAGCTGCGAAGGCAAATAGAATCATGGCATGCATCAGAAGAGGAATACAGGCATATGATGAGAACATTGTTCTTCCTCTGTATAAAGTGCTGGTAAGGCCGCACTTAGAATATTGTGCACAGTTCTGGGCTCCGGTGCTCAGGAAAGACATATTGGAGCTAGAGAGGGTACAAAGGAGGGCGACTAAGGTAATAAAGGGAATGGAGGGACTAGAATACCCAGAGAGGTTGTCAAAATTAGGCCTATTTACATTGGAAAAGAGAAGGCTTAGGGGAGACCTCATAAACATGTATAAATACATCAGGGGGCAGTACAGAGATCTCTCCCATGACCTGTTTATACCTAGGATGGTGACAAAGACGAGGGGGCACACTATGCGTCTGGAGGAAAGGAGGTTCCTGCACCAGCATAGAAGGGGATTCTTTACGGTCAGAGCCGTGAGACTCTGGAACTCTCTGGGAGAGGAAGTGGTGAAGTCCAACTCACTTAATGAGTTCAAGAGAGGCCTGGACGCCTTTCTTGAGAACAATAAAATTACATTTTATGCTTAGTGATAGTTAATTAATCCAGGGATTTAATCTGACTGCCAGATTGGTGTCGGGAAGTGAATTTTTCCTCAATAATGTAAATTGGCCTATACCGCATGTTTTTTTTTTGCCTTCCCCTGGATCAACGCTGCGGACTAGCTGCAGTGCACAAGAAATAGGCTGAACTGGATGGACGCTTGTCTTTTTTCGGCCTTATAAACTATGTAACTATGTAACTATGCTGTTTAGTGAGAGCATCACTTATCCTCACCTCTCCCCCGGACGCATCCCTGGTTGAAGGTAGACAACTCTCTGGTGATATGCCCGGAGTGACGTCTGTAACTAAACACTCGCGATCATTCCAAGGTTTTAGCAGGTTTACATGATAAAGCTGCTCAGGTTTCCTCCTTCCGGGCTGATACACGCGGTAATTTACCTCCCCCACCTTTTCTCGAACCTCATATGGTCCTTGCTACTTGGCTGTGGGTACCAGTACTAATACCCGATCGCCCTTGTTAAAAGACCTGACTCTAGCGCTTTTATTATACCTCTGGGCTGCTTGGGCGTCTATCATATGTTCTTTCACGATGGGCATGACCGCAGTGATCCAGTCCTGCATACTAGCCACGAGTTCAATTATACTCCTATGTGGAGTCGGCTCTTGTTCCTACGTCTCTTTGGCTACGTCCAACAGACCCCTAGGGTGTTTGCCGTACAATAACTCAAAGGGAGAGAACCCTGTGGAAGCCTGGGGTACATCACGGATGACGAACATTAAATAGGGTAGCAACATGTCCCAATCCCTTCCGTCCTTAGAAACCACCTTTTTTAACAAGGACTTGAGGGTTTTATTGAACCCTTCTACTAGCCCGTCGGTTTGGGGGTGGTACACCGAGGTGCGCAATTGTTTAATTTTTATCAGTTTGCACAATTCCCTTGTCACTTTTGAACATAAAAGGGGTCCCCTGATCCATCAGGATCTCCTTAGGTAGTCCAAGGTGACAGAACATGGCAGACAGCTCCCGTGCAATCAGTTGTGCCGAGGTGTGGCGTAGCGGTATAGCCTCCGGGTACCAGGTCGCATAGTCGACGACCACCAGTATATGTTGGTGGCCACGAGCGGATTTTACAATGGGCCCTACCAAGTCCATTGCTATCCGTTCAAAAGCTACCTCTACCACTGGCAGGGGTTACAATGGGCTACGGAAACTTGCGGTGGGTCTGGTCAACTGACATTCGTGGCAGGATTTGCAGTACTTTTGGACCTCCACGTAAATCCCCGGCCAAAACAACCGCTGCAAGATATACTCTTGCATCTTTTTAAACCCTAAGTGTCCACCCAGCAGGTGTGTGTGTGTCAACTCCAGAACTGCCCGACGGTACGACTGAGGTACCACTAACTGTTGCATGACCTCGTCCCTGATTTTGTCTACCCTATAGAGCAACTCACTGTTGACTACCATGCTTGGAAATACAGTTTCTGCACCGGGCTGTTGAGCTACGTCATTTACCTCTAACACCCTTTCCCGCGCCCGAGTCAGAGTGGGATCCTGTAGCTGAGCTGTCCCAAAGGTGCCCCGGGACACTTCCAGCTCGGGGATCGATGGAGTTTCCTCGACCTCTCCTGCCAGCACCTCTAGGGGGAACCTATCGGGGTCACACTCTGTCCCTAGTTTGGACACCCCTATGGCAGGTACCCCTGACTCAGGTTCGTCGGGTACAGCAACTGTAATACATTTTACCGGTGGAGAGTGGATTTTGTTTTTCCACAGAGTCCAGAACAGGGGCAAGTCTCTTCCCAATACAGTCCCATAGGGAAGAGTTTTTACCACCCCCACCACATATTTTATGTCTACACATGGCGTGGACAAAACTACCTCCGCGGTTGGGTACTCTCCGAGGTCCCCATGGATACACACAACTCCGACTGTCCGTTCACTGGGGTTATCTCCTGTCACCAGTGACCCATGTACCAAAGTCACTAGGCTCCCCGAAACTAGGAGGGCCTCCGTTGGGTACTCATTAACCAGTACCTGCCACAGTTGGGGTTAACTGTCCGAGGGGTCGGCGCTCGCAGTGCAGACAGTCTGGGCATACATTGAGACCCGGCGGATAAACCCGCAGTCCATGGGTTCTGTAGTCAGGGGGCAGTTAGCAACCACATGTCCTGGCTCCTGACACTGCCAAAACCTAATGGTGGTGGTACTGTTAGGTCTTATGTCTGCTTGGGAGGGAACCGGTCTCCTGCCACTATCATTCTGGGGTACCCCTTCAGCAATTGTACGGTGATAACTGTCCTCCGCAGAGGAACGCGACCCCTTTCCCGGTTCCTGGGTTGGCAGGCATAGGCGTGACAGCCGCGAGGGGGCAGAGTCCCGGATAAAGTCCTGAGTGGCCGAGTAGCGCTCGATCAGGTTGACCACCTGGTCGAGTGTGGTGGGTTCCCCTTTCCCCCCCCAATGTTGGATAGCAGCAGGCAGAGTCCTCACCAGCCGGTCAACCACTACCCTCTCCACCATCTGGGCTGGAGACAAAGTCTCAGGCTGGAGCCATCTCTTTACCAGCTGCAGGAGGTCATAAGCCTGAGACCGGGCGGGTCGGGTCTCCACATAGGCCCATGAAAATACACGCTGAGCTCTTCATTATGTATTGACCCCCAGTCGGGCAAGGATCTCACATTTGAGCCTCTGGTAGTCCTGGGCGTCCTCCTGGCTGATGTCGAAGTAGGCCTTTTGGGCATCGCTGACGAGAAACGGAGCCACTACTTCTGCCCACTGGCCGGCCGGTAGGGTTTCCCGCTCTGCTGTGCGCTCATAAATGGTCAGGAAGGTTTCCACATCATCCTCCAGTCCCATCTTCCTCAACGCTGAGCGAACCTTGTCCCGGGCCTCGCAACATTCCGAGGCTGGTGCCGTAGGCACCTCCCGTAGGGCAGCAATCTGTTGCAGCAACAGTTCATTTGTTTTTTGCTGCGGCTGGTACAATAGCTGCTGCTGCTGATTATGCTGCTGCTCCTGCTCCTGCTGTTGCTGCTGGGACTGTAGCTGCTGCTTCTGGGAGAGTACCCGCTGTTTTAACAGCTCCTCCATTTTGTCCACGGGGTGGGGCTGAAAAGTGACCTGCCGGATTGTGGTCATGCAGCAGCCGGTGGGGTATGCCTCAGTCACTATGACCGCATTCTCCACCAAGCTGTAAGGCAGCGGTGTTCACACCGTGCAGTAACTGAGGCAGTGACCCAAGCAAGTCCAACATAAACAGCTTTATTCAGCAACTCACGGGTAAACAGAAAAGTCCTTCAGTTCGCAGCTTGGTTAACACGAGTCCTTAAACAACGGTTGCTGTGGGCAATGGCCACGCCGGGCCACTCAGAGCCTGACAGGTGCAGAGCCTTCCCAGGCGTGGGTTCAGCCACACTCAATCCTGCTGAGCTTTCCTGCTATGCTCCTAGCAGGTTCCAACATAGAACAACACTAATCCTTAGTGCAGGGTTTTTAAAGGACCCAGGTTGGAGGGAGGAGGCCACCCCACTGACTTCCTGTAGCCTCCCCAAGAAATGAAGGCCCTACCATGTTTTACTTAATCTGCCTTAGCCAGATAGCCTGACCAGGTCAATGCTCACCTTCATTCGTGCATTGCAGCGGCAAGTGAGTTTGTGACTGCAATGCACTACAATGGATTTAATAGGTCTCTGTACACATTCTGGGGGATATATAACACTACAGACGAGCTGCTGCTTCATAATGCTCCGGCAGTCTACCGTAAAATTGTCTTCCAGTCCCAATGTGCTACCCAGTGTGGGGTGCATCACACTCACTTGTTACCCGCAGGCCTCTGCTTTCTCCAGGACTCCATCTTCAGGAGCTGCCACATATAACTCAGGGGCATGCAGTTCGTTTCAACAAGCAAAACATTACTGGACAGTTCAAGTTCATCAGATTGTAACACGCAGTACTGGGCACAACACTGCTTTGTTATTGTTTTCTTAATACAGTACATCGTCAGCATTACTATCCATTCCTCTTGGACTATCCCTATATTTACTGTTCCTGCCAGCCCCTAGAATTTCCTGTCCAGTGCCGCAGTGCATCAAGGATCCATTACCTTCCCTTTAGTGATGAGCGAATACCGTAATATTCGTAATCGCTATACTCATAATGAGTACTTTGTAATAGTCGCGTATTTGTTCCGAATAGTGAGTACAATGTAAGTCAATGGGAAATGCGAGTAATTTTCAGCTGGACCCTACAAAGGGGTCTAGGGGCCTGAGGTAAAGGCTGAAATGGATGGAAAAGTGATTAAACAGAATGGGAAGCACCTGAATAATATGCCTGCATGCATTTCTGACTCACATATGGTTTCTGGGAATAAGTTTGTCGCAGTATTACGCCACTTTTACAGACACACATGAACAACTAACAAACCTAACCTAAATTGCATTTAACAGGATTAAAAAGTTAAGAAACAGTTTTTCCTGCATAATCACTTGTATATAAGGCTAAATAAACCAGAGAAACCAAAAAAATATCCCTTTTAGCGTTTGTTCACACATACTGTTGTGGCTGTTTTTTGCCTTTTACAATTGGGAGGGCCTTGACTTAAACATTTTGAAGGTCCCTCTGTCATACATCATTTTTAGTTCGCTATTCCCCAGGACTTTACAAGCACAGCTAGAACGTACCAGTAGGTATGTTGATCTTTGACCTGAGAGGCCTCAAGTGGCTCTGTAACATGAGTTTTGGAGGGACAGCTGTTACTTAGACATCTGGGAGGTCCCTCCATAATTGACACTCAGATAGTGGAATACAAATTACATAGCAGTTTACAATGTGCCCATTGTAGCTTTGGGCTTGACCCTCCTCCTACTCATCCTCCACCACCATGTGATACTGCGGCCCTAAATTCAAATGTTCAGAGGGCCTGCAGTAGGCAGGAAAGCTGAGTTTTGTGAGAGCCCTCATGTGGCCCTGTGACATACTTTTTTAAATGCCCTCCTCTAGAAATTTTTTAGGTCCCGCTTGTGTACATTTGAGAGTGCCCTCACTTATTCATATTGCAGGGCCCTCACTCTATTATTTAACTCATTTAAGTGCAGAGACTATAGAGAAAAAGGCCAAGAGACATGGGGTACTAGAAGGTAGCAGTGCGTGTGACCTGCGATCCTCAGGTATGGCTGAATTCTGTGAACCAGAAAAATAAAGCTGCACTAGTCAACTAGATGATGAGCTCAAATGTATCACTTGTGTAAGTCAATACGCAAAGAATATATGGTGCCCCCCCCAGGATGGGTTGGAGAAGCTTCTGCAAATGGCTCAGTGTTTTTGATTGTCAATATTCCCTAGATTATATAGAAAGAGAAGACTTCTTGATACTGTACTACTTGGTCCAGTGCACAATGTGCATCGTATTTCCAAAAATTACTCCTGGGGGCTGTGTCATAGGTGCAGGAAGATTCCATGACAAGGGCCTCCCTTTACAAACATTATCTACGATGGAGTACTGTAGTAGTTGTGGCCCTCAATTAAAGTTTTCAGATGGCCATCAGTCGGTCATCAACAGTCAGTGTAAATTTCTATTGAATATGTATCCCCTATTTCAGTCACAATGTGGCACAACCTGTGACAAGGGTCTCCAATGACAAATATTAGTTTGGTAGGACCACTGTACATTCCAGATTTGTCCACTGCACAATGCGCATAGGGTTTTAAAAATTAGCCCTATGGACTGAGCCATGGTTGACGCAGGAAACCACCATCCCAAGGGCCTCCAATCACAAATAGTAGTTATGCTGGAGTAGGAATACTGTCCTGGTTTGTCCACTGCACAATGTGCATAGTGTTTGTAAAAATTAGCCCTATGTGCTGAGTCATGGTTGACGAAGGAAGGAAACAGGTTTTTATGGGAAGGGGTGACGTTAAGAGCAGTAGGATGACTCTGCATTTTTGGTGAATTTAAGTTGGCTTGCTGTCATCTGGAGGGATTACAAACTGTGGAGATATCCAGTTCTTGTTGAATTTAATCAGAGTGAGTCTGTCTGCATTTTCCGTGGAGAGACATGTGCGCCTATCAGTGATGATTGCCCCAGCGGAACTGAAAACATGCTCTGACACCACACTAGCAGCCGGGCAGGCCAGCACCTCCAAGGCATATAAGGAGAGGTCGGGCCAAGTGTTCTGCTTAGACACACAATAATTAAAGGGAACTGAAGCATCAGAAAGGACACACGTATGGTCACATAAGTACCCCTTGACCATGTTCTGCAACTTATCCCTCCTTGGCATTGT
This sequence comes from Phyllobates terribilis, assembly GCF_046119375.1. NCBI lineage: Eukaryota > Metazoa > Chordata > Amphibia > Anura > Dendrobatidae > Phyllobates > Phyllobates terribilis. The sequence goes on from NW_027362764.1 coordinate 199,241,010, forward strand.
TACAGGCACAGATAGCCCTTGCTGTTGTGCTGGTTTATTGAAAATTGCCCAACTTGTGCACATTTCCCCCCCACCTCTGTTGGAACTGGTGTTCGTGTCTCCCCCCATTATCCCTTGGTGTTGAAAAGAGCCGGTACCTCTGCCACCAGCATTGTCTGAGGGTGATGTTTTCAGCAACTGATCTGCAATGGACTTCTTGAACGATTCCATTCTAAAACTTTTTGGTGACTCCAAAAGGAGAGAAGGAGATTTCTCCTTATACCTTGGATCAAGAAAGGTGGCCAACCAGTATAGGTTTGTTGGATAAAACATGAACTGTGCCATGTGGGCCAAGCTGCAAAAAGGCAAATGTTCTGTGTCCCCAACAGTTGAAAGAGTACCCATCCTCTCCTCACGTTGACTCGCCTCCTCCTCCTCCACATCCTCCTTTCCAGCCCATACAGGCTGGACAGAAATGAAGCTTGGGTTGGGTGTCCCCTCTGTAGCATTACGAGTCCCCTCGGTAGCACAGAAAAACAAGTCCTCTCCCTCCTCATCCTCCTCATCTTCCTCCTCATCACCCAATGTTGCTTCAGAATATTGGCTGAGCTGGGTAGTATCACTCATTGGGAAATCTGGCTCCATACCAACATGCTGGGCTCTCAAAGCTTCCTCTTTGAGATTATGCAATGATTGCTTCAAGAAACACAGCAACGGGATGGTTACTTTGATAAAAGCCTGATCACCACTCACGAGGTTTGTGCAGTACTCAAAGTTCTCAAGATCCTCACAAATGTCAACGATCCACACCCACTCGACAGTTGTTATGTGTGGTGGCTGACTCTCTGTCTGACGGGCATGTTGAAGCTGGTATTCAGCTACTGCCCACTGCTGTTCACTAAACCTTGCCAACATATGATATGTTGAGTTCCACCGTTGTAAGAGCAGCAAAAAGCGGTAGAGGAATGGTAGAAATGGGCACTAATACGGCAAACCTTCTGAAGTAGGTACAGAAAGTCATGGTAAGTTTTCAGAAATTTCTGAACAGCTAGGTTCAGCACGTAAGCCATGCATGGCATGTGTACCAGCTTGCCGACCTTTAAAGCTGCCTCCTGATTATGCCCATTATCGCAGACGACCAGACCGGGTAGGAGGTGCAGCATCGGTCTGTTGTTTTAAAGCTTGCCATAGCTCTACTGCAGTGTGTGCTTTCTGACCTAAACAGATCAGCTTCAGCAGAGCGTGTTGCCGCTTTGCCGATGCGCCGCTGCACAGGTCCCAGCTTGGCAGTGATGGAGAGAGTAATTCAGCAGAGGATGAGTAGCAGGAGGAGGGGAGAGAGGAAGTGGAATATGAAGAGGTGGAAACCCTGACAGAAGTTGGGCCCGCTATTCTCGGCGTGGGTAGGATGTGTGATGTTCCAGTTTGTGCCTTTGTCCCACCCTCCACCAGGTTCCCCCAGTGTGCCGTGACAGAAATGTATCGTCCCTGTCCAAACCAACTTGTCCAGGTGTCTGTTGTTAGGTGGATCTTCCAGGTTACGATGTTGGTGAAAGCACAGTTCAGATTGTTTAACACATGCTTGTGTAACGCAGGGACGGCACACTGGGCAAAATAGTGGTGGCTGAAAACACTGTATAATGGGGCAGCCACAGCCAAGAGATCACGGAAAGACTGTGTTCCCACAAGCCTAAATGGCAACATCTCCACAGGTAGCAATTTGGCAATGTGCGAGTTTAGTATTTGTGCCTGTGGGTGTGTGGCTGGGTATTTACGCTTTCTTTCCAAGCTCTCAGGCACAGACAATTGGGCGCTTCGCTGGGACAAGGAAGTGGATGTGGTTGATGTTTATTGTGTTTGAGCAACCGCAGCTTGTGGGCAGGAGGTATGAGCGCCTGCTTCCTGAACAGCAGATTCTGAACGACATAGCCATGACATGGCATTGGTTTGACCCACAGACGCAGATTTGGTACCCTGGTGTTGCACCCACCTACTGGTGTGTTTGGCTGCCATGTGGTTTCGCATAATGGTGGTGCTCAGGTTGGTTTTGCCCTGGCCTCTGCTCAACTTGGTATGGCAGATGCTACAGACTACAATGTTTTTCTCTGAAGGACTTTCAGAAAAAAAATTCCACTCAGCAGCTGATTGCCCCCTTGCCCTGACTTGCCGCGGGGGTGCTCTTGGGAACAGTTGACCCAATTCTCACTCTGGGCAAACCACGATCCCTTGGTGCCTGTGTTGGTGCTACATATCCATATTTCTCTATGTTGCTGTCATGGCTATGCCTGCCAACAGTCCAGGTCGGATCAGTGGACTCATCATCGACCACCTCATCTTCCATCTCATCCTCCTTCTCAGTTGACATTGTAGGCTGACCTGATGACAACTGTGTCTCATCATCATCAGCCTCCACCTCTGGAGACAGTAAATGACGTTCCTCCAAGTGGTTTCTTCTGGCCGTAGGTCCTCAAATACTTGAGAATCAGTGCACGCCAACTCCTCTTGTCCCTCTTCAATACTGCATGGTGATAGGCCAGAGCCAACCAAAGAATACGTACAAAACAGATCCTTGGAGTGGCCAAGCTTGGGGTCATATGACTCCTGTGACTAATAATGGCGGGAGGAAGGAAAACCAGCTTCAGGATTGGATGGGCCAGCCTTTTGTGTATCAACAGTAGACTGTGTGGTCATAGAAGATTTGTTGCTGCTTGACCAATGCGTAGAGGCCTTGTCTGCTATCCACGACAGAATCTGCTCTCGCTATTCTGGCTTCCACACACGTTTACGTTCCAGATGTGGAAATTTTTCCAGGAACATAGTGGATGCTTCAAGCTTCTTCTGACCTGAGTGCCTTCTCGCGCACCACTGACAACACCACGTCCCTTAACAACAGGCTTTTTGGGCATTTTGGGTTTTGTTGATGGATTTCAGATGTTGATGGCACAAGCCAAGCTAGCTGTCACAGCCAAAATAGTGGGTAAAATGCCCTGGTGCATGCTTGGTAGCAGGCAGTAGGAAATCTTTGGACTACTGCTTTGTGTACGGCATTAAACGTTTTTTAAGTGGACTAATGTGAACAGAAGGCAGGCTGTCACCCCAAAAACAGTGGGGAAAATGGGCCGGTTGCGTGCTTTGTTGCAGGCAGTAGGAAATGTTTGGACTACTGCTTTGTGTAGCTTACTAAACGCTTTTTTAAGTGGACTAATGTGGACAGAAAGCAGGTTTTCACCCCAAAAACTGGTATGAAAATGGCATGGTGCGTGCTTGGTAGGAGGCAGTAGGAAATGTTTGGACTACTGCTTTGTGTAGGGCACGAAAGCCTTTTTTAAGTGGACTAATCTGGACAGAAGGCAGGCTGTCACCCCAAAAACAGTGGGGAAAATGGCCTAGTTTGTGCTTGGTAGATGGCAGTAGGAAATGTTTGGACTACTGCTTTGTGTAGCACACTAAATTCTTTTTTAAGTGGACCAATCTGGACAGAAGGTAGGCTGTCACCCCAAAATAGTGGTTAAAATGGCCTGGTGCTTGTTTGTAGCAGGCCGTAGGAAATGTTTGGACTATGGCTTTGTGTAGGGCACTAAACGCTGTTTTAAGTGGACTAATGTGGACAGAAGGCAGGCTGTCACACCAAAAAGAGCGGGGAAAATGGGCTGGTGCATGCTTTGTAACAGGCAGTAGGAAATGTTTGGACTACTACTTTGTGCAGCTCACTAATCACTTTTTTAAGAGGACTAATGTGGACAGAAGGCAGGCTTTCACCCCAAAAACAGCATGGAAAATGCCATTGTGCGTGCTTGGTAGCAGGCAGTAGGAAATGTTTGGACTACTGCTTTGTGTAGTGCACTAAATACTTTTTTAAGTGGACTAATGTGGACAGAAGGCAAGCTGTCACCTCAAAAACAGCGGGGAAAATGGCCTAGTGCGTGCTTGGTAGCAGGCAGTAGGAAATGTTTGGACTATTGCTTTGTGTAGGACACTAAACGCTTTTTTAAGAGGACTAAGGTGAACAGAAGGCAGGCTGTCACCCCAGAAACTGCGGGGAAAATGGCCTGGTATGTGCTTGGTAGCAGGCAGTAGGAAATGTTTGGGCTACTGCTTTGTGTAGGGCACTAAACGCTTTTTTAAGTGGACTAATGTGGACAGAAGGCAGGCTGTCACCCCAAATACAGCGGGGAAAATGGCCTGGTGCGTGGTTGGTAGCAGGCAGTAGGAAATGTTTGGACTATTGCTTTGTGTAGCGCACTAAATGCTTTTTTAAGTGGACTAATCTGGACAGAAGGCAGGCTGTCACCCCAAAATAGTGGTTAAAATGGCCTGGTGCATGTTTGTAGCAGGCCATAGGAAATGTTTGGACTTCTGCTTTGTGTAGGGCATTAAACGCTGTTTTAAGTGCACTAATGTGGACAGAAGGCAGGCTGTCACCCCAAAAAGAGCGTGCAAAATAGGATGGTGCATGCTTTGTAACAGGCAGTAGAAAATGTTTGGACTACTGCTTTGTGTAGCTTACTAAATGTTTTTTTAAATGGACTATTGTGGACAGAAGGCAAGCTGTCACCCCAAAAATAGCGGGGAAAATGGCCTGGTGCGTGCTTGATAGCAGGCAGTAGGAAATGTTTGGACTACTGCTTTTTTATGTGGACTAATGTGGACAGCAGAAGCCAGCCTCCGACCCCTAAAACAGTGGGGAAAATAGACCAGTGCTTTTTAAAAAAAAGGCAGCACAAAATGCTACTACTCTGTGTGCTGGAAAAATATTGCTTTGCCTCTGACAAGAGCTGTTTTAAGATGGACACTGGAAGAACACTTTAACCTCTCCCTACCTAATACACAATCTCTCCCTCCCTGTACTCTGACTTTGTTGTGAGTCTTCAGCTCTGAAAAGAGCTATTTTTTGGTGGTATTATGGAGCTAGTTTGCGGCGCCTTTAAACACTGAACTAGTATACACTGCAGGTAGACCTTGAAAGGGCTTTTGTTTTATTAAGAGGCCTACACACTCTCCCTAGCAGCTCAGCGATCTCTCCCTATGCTTATAGAATGCAGGCTGCAGACGCAATGTGCAAAAAAATTGCGGCGGCAGGGCTTAAATAAACCCTATGACGCTGGGCGGCCAGCCAATCACAGTAATGCCACAACCAAGATGTCTGCGGCATTACTGTGATTGGTTAAGAAGCCCAGCATGTTTAGTGGCTGCAAAGGAGGCGCGAAAACTGCAGAGCGGGATATCGGAATATAGCGAGGCGAGTACACAAATACTGCAGTACACAAATATAGCGAGTAACCCGAATACCGTACTATCCGTGCGAATAGCGAGTAGTAACGAATACACTCGCTCATCACTACTTCCCTTCATGTGGTTCCACGTCCATCGTCCCCTGTACACCAGAGAATAAGGCACTCTTTGTAGTATCTGTACCGAAATATGAGCTCTGGATATTGCAGGAATGTCAGCAAGGGATACCAGTAAGTCTTCCCACTGCCCCGAATGTTAGATGCTTGCCCACTGCAACTTGAATTTGACCTTGGTTACTGTACTTCCCTATCTGACTAACTATAAGGAAGCAGTCTCTTTTTATTGGGGCTTACCTCTCCCACTATGGGCTTGTCACGAACTTTAACTATGTCTGTCCCTACAGCACGTGGCTTGACAGATCTCCTTCACAAATATTATACATTATATTTACATACATGAAACATATTATACTTATAATGCATATCAGAGTCTATCTCATCCTATGGTCACTACATTATGTCCTAAATCTTAAACTATACCTGTTACACACTATACATGACAAAATACAGTGGGGAAAATAAGTATTTGATAGACTGCCAATTTTGCATGTTTGCCCACAAAGAAAGAATGGAGAGAGCTGTAATTTTTATAATAGCTACACTTCAACTGTCCGAGACAGAATCTAAAGAAAAAATCCAGAAAATCACATTGTATGATTTTTACATAATTAATTGCATTTTATTGCATGAATTAAGTATTTGATACAATAGAAACACTGAACTTAATATTTCAATACGGTGCAGTTGATCTTTCCCCCTGCAGAATTTCACCCCCCAAAGTATGATGTTTCCCTCACCATGCTTCATGGTTGGGACGGTGCTCTTGGGGTTTTACTTATCCTTCTACTTCCTCCAAACACAGTGAGCGGAATTGATACCGAAAAGTTATACTTTGGTCTCATCTGACCACATGACCTTCTCCCATGCCTCCTCTGGATCATCCAGGTGGTCACTGGCAAACTTCAAATGGGCCTTGTGTGAGCAGGGGGGCCTTGCGTGCTCTGCAGGATCTTAATTCATGATGGCGTAGTGTGTTACTAATGGTAATGTTTGAGACTGAGGTCCCAGCTCTCTTCAGGTCATTAACCAGGTCTTCCCGTGTAGTTCTGGGCTGATTTCTGACTTTCTCAGAATCATCCTTACCTCACGTGGCGAGATCTTGCATGGAGACCAAGGAAGATTGACAGTCATCTTGTGTTTCTTCCATTTTCTAATAATCGTGCCAACAGTTGTTGCCTTCTCAACAAGCTGCTTGCATATTGTCCCGAGGCCCATCCATCCTTGTGCAGGTGTACAATTTTGTCTCTGGTGTCATTAGACAGCTCTTTGGTCTTGGTTTTCGTGGAGAGGTTGAAGTGTGATTGATGGAGTGTGTGGACATGTGTCATTTATACTGGTAACAAGTTTAAACAGGTGCAATTAATACAGATAATTATTAAAGAAAAACTAACAGGCCTGTGAGAGACATAATTCTTGCTGGTTGGTAGGTGATCAAATACTTATTTCATGCAATGAAATGCAAATTGTTTATGTAAAAATCATACAATGTGATATTCTTGATATTTTTTTAGATTCTTCAAGGGTAAGAACACAATAGTACAGTCCTCCACTCTTACACAAACATCAAAATTGACAACTGTCTCATGCTCTGTAAAGCAGAGACTAGCCCAGCCCCTGAAAAGGAAGTCCCAGATGACTTCTCATTCTGGGTGGTGTCATTAGAAGTAAGAAAGAGAAACACAAATATGAAGTTAGAGTAGGAAGAAAATGGTAGGGAATTTTTAAATTGAAGTACATTAGAAAAGTTGCAATTTTTAAAATGTATTTAAGTAGTTGGACATTGATATTAAATTCACTATTCAGTGTTGGACAACCCTTTTAATATATGCAGTTTGCATTGTAAAATTAGGTGATAGTTTGTCTTTCATGAAAACCAGTAGTTCCCCAAAGGCATCATTCACATGTCTGTGAAATACGGTGCGTGTATGGACCACCATGCACTAAGAAGCTGCATGTCGAGCAAATTGGAATACTTTGGTGCTTGACCTAAGCAACGAGCCCAATGTAAGTCTATGGGAAACTCGAGCATTTTTCAGGCGGCTCCCCCCAGTGGCCTGCAGAAGGCCTAAAAATTGCCCAAATCAATGGGAACAGTGCTCAAATGACATGGGAACAGCATGGGGAAGACCCCTGAAAGCATCGCTGACTCCCAGATCACTGCTGTCAGCAACGTGGTCAGAGTATTACGCCACTTTTACGGACTCACAATACAACAAACAAAAACGAAACCAAAATGGATTTTCCTGGGAAATATGTTAAGGAACATCCTTTCCAGGGTAATGACTTGTATATAAGGCAAAATAAATAACCAAAAACAAAAATACTCCTCCACAACTTGGGCTATGTTCACACATAGCGTTTCTGATGCGTTTTTGCACTTTTGCATTGCTTTCAACCAAGACAAATGCATTCACCAGGAAATGTCATTTTAACATTTTACAATCTTATCTGGCCTTGTGGTGTATGACACATCATCAGACACATGCATACAGTGCTGAAAAGACATGGGAACAGCATGGGGAAGACCTCTGGAAGCATCTCTGACTCCCAGGTCACTGCTTAAAAGTGTGCCCATCATAATTGATCCTTGGCACAAGCGAAGATGCCTCCTGCCATGCACCTGTCATTGCAGACTTGCAACAATCACCGTCCACGTCCTTGTCCCACTGCAGCATTCAGTTGTCCCTACTCCATTCCTTGGAATACAAACGGAAGTATGCAGGCAGCCACCCATCCACCCACAGGCTGCAATACTATACTTTCAAATTTTTGACAGCTGCTTGCACTTGAAATGTGGCCTTTTAGGCTCGTGGAGGCAGAAGTTTTTCATAACCTTATGCCGGCGGCAGCCGGGTGTCCAAACTCGGTCCCCAGCCGCCACTATATTTCCCGGTATCGCCTCCACCTTCCACAAGCACGGGTCCCACAACATTACCCGTGTCCTCCCCAGTGCACTTACTGGGAAGGACCGACTAACCACAAACACGTGGACAGGTGAATGTGGCCAGGGACGGTACGGAGCCAGTCCACAATTTTTTTGCTGAGAGTTGTATTTAGCTCGGTGAAAGTACTGGCATAGAGGGAAACCGTATCTACCCAGTGTGTCATTTCTCCCAGGAAGTCCTCTAAAGCTGCTTGCACTTGAAATGTGGCCTGAACATTACTGCTGGTACTTTTCTGTGGGAATTTGCTTGCCTCCTACCAGCCTGGAACATTTCCAGCAAACTATGGTACAACGCCATGGTATTAGCACTGTCCCCAGTACCAGCAGAGAAGCCATCCCCAATTTCCTTTTCAGGAATTTTATTTGGTAGACTGAGTGGCTGCCCAAATACATTTTCTCACAAAGGAGCTGAAGATAGAGTGGCAGTAGGTGCAGGTTTCTTCAGCCTGTTAGATAATAGAGGGTGAACGGCAGCACATTGGATCAGTGGTTAGCACTGAAGCCTTGCAGCGCTGGGATCCTGGGTTCAAATCCCTGAAAGGACAACATCTGCAAGGACTTTGCATGCTCTCCCCGTGCTTGCGTGTGTTTCCTCCTCAGTAAAAATAGAGTGTCCGGGAACCTTCTCACACACTTTTCTTAGCAAGAACTGCTTCTTGGCAGGGTTAAACGGTCCCACCAGAGAATCCTCTGGTGTGCCTTGGCTTCTACCTCAGGAGAGTTCATGATAGCGCTAACTTTGCAGCTGCTATGGGGCTCTTGAGCGGGTGAGAAAGGTTATCTCTCAGAATAAAATCCTCTGGTGGGCACAATGTTTTTCAATCTGAAACAGCTTCTCAGTGGAAGTTGTATTCCACCACAGCTATATTCTTTAGCTCGGTGAAAGGACTGGCATAGAGGGAAAATGTATCTACCCCGGCTGTCATTTCTCCGTCACCAGGTTCCGCGCATTGTCACACACGACCATGCCTGGCAGTATGTTCAGCAGGGAGAGCCACAAATCAGGCTGCTGTGTTACAGCTTTCAACTCTGCAGCGCTGGGCGGTTTGTCAATTAAGCATTAAGCATATTATCTTCAGCACAGCCTGTTGCCGCTTGGCCAAGGCAGTGCTGCAGTGCTGTCAGCTTGTGACTGATGTAGTCATTTCAGAGGTGGAGGAGGAGGTGCATGAGCTGAACAATGTGATTACATTGAGATTAAATTGGTGACGCTGTTTTTTATACTAAAGAAAGATCCTATTGTTGTGTTTTTTTTACGTTATTTTTTAAGACAAATGCATTCACCGGAAAATGTCATTTTAACATTTTACAACCTTATCTGGCAATGTGGTGTGTGACAAATCAACAGACACATCCTGTTTTATTTATGATGGAGGGACTCTGAAAGTCATAAAGACTATTTTTATAGGGCCATCAGATGGCCCTTACAATTCATAAAAGGCCAGCAGCCTGCCCTCGCTATTGTTAGAGAGCCATCAGCCGGCTATGCTTTGTTGTTCCCATTATTAACAAGTGGGTCTCCTATACTGTTATTGCATATCCAGTGACTGCAAGGGCTGCCAAAAATTTGGACGCAACCCAATACCCCTTTGAAGAGACATAGAGGAGTGTCTCAGTAAAAAAAATGTTCCCATTATAAAGAAGCGGGTGGTAATGCCCATGCTGTGACTGCAAGGGCTGCCAAAATTTGTGAAAAACCCAACTAAAAATTTAAAGACACACAGAGCAGGGCCACAGTATCAAGGTATGACATGTTCCCATTAGAAAGGAGAGGGTCTGCTATACAGTTATAGGGTATGCAGTGAGTACAAAGGCTGCCCAAATTTAGGAAAAACCCCACTAAGAAAATAAAGACACATATAGCAGGGCCACATTAACGACAAATTCCCATTAGAAAGGAGAGAGTCTGCTATTCAGTTATAGCGTATGGAGTGAGTCCAAAGACTTCCCAAATTTAGGAAAAACCCCACTAAGAAATTAAAGACACATAGAGCAGGGCCACAGTAACCACAAATTCCCATTAGAAAGGAGAGGGTCTGCTATACAGTTATAGGGTATGCAGTGAGCACAACGGCTGACCAATTTTAGGAAAAACCCCACTAAGAATTTAAAGACACACAGAGCAGGGCCACAGTAACATGGTACGACATGTTCCCATTAGAAAGGAGAGGGTCTGCTATACAGTTATAGAGTATGCAGTGAGTCCAACAGCTGACCAATTTTAGGAAAAACCCCACTAAGAAATTAAAGACAGATAGAGGAGGGCCACAGTAACAATGTACGACATGTTCCCATTAGAAAGGAGAGGGTCTGCTCTACAGTTATAGGGTATGCAGTGAGTCCAACGACTGACCAATTTTAGGAAAAACCCCACTAAGAATTTAAAGACACATAGAGCAGGGCCACAGTAACAACAAATTCCCATTAGATAGGAGAGAGTCTCCCATAGTGTTGTCCTATGCAGTGAATGCAAGGGATGCCAAAAATTTGGAGGCACTTCAATGACCCTTGAAAGAGACGTGGAGGAGGGCCTCATAAAAAAATTGTTCCCATTAGAAAAGAGCGGGCCTCCTATACTTGTAATACCCATGCACTAAGTGTATGGGTTGACAAACATTTCCCCCTGGGGGGTACATGAACATACTGTATAAAAAAATTTTTCATGGGCATCATAAACACCCTTTAAAAAAATTATGTGGGTGTTGCATCACGGACCACGGTCACCCTGATGATATGGTGGTGGAGGATGAGGAGAAGGAGGAGGACAAGAGCAAATGGCCAAAATCAGGAAGCATATACCCATGTGTGGGTGTGAAAAGCTGCATGGGAATACTCCTACCAAGAAAAGACACTGGATTTGAGTTAATTTACGCTGTTATCATTCGGTGGTGTTGAGAAGTCTGGCCCAATCCAGCCCTTGTCATTTTTATAAGAGTCAGCCTGTCAGCATTTTCAGTTGACAGGCGGATGTGCTTATCAGTTATAATTCCCCCAGCGGCACTAAAAATTCACTCTGATAAAACGCTGGCGGCAGGGCAGGCCAGGACCTCCAAGGCATAGAGAGCCAGTTCATTCCACGTATCCAGCTTGGATACCCAATAATTATAAGGCACAGCGGAATCACGGAGGACTTTGGTACGGTCGGCAAGGTACTCCCTCAGCATCTTCCCAAACTTTGCACTCCTTGTGAGAGTACCCCGCACCTCAGGGCCTGTGCGATGGGAGGGTCTGAGAAAACTCTTCCCAGAATTTTGACAGTGTTCCCCTGCCTCTGCTGGATTGAAGTTGTGTCTCTCTCACCTCTACTCCTTGGCTGCCCAACGAAGTGTGCCCTCTGCTGCCAGCGTTTTCAGATGTGAATTTCTTTGATATATCCGCAACAAGCGCCTTCTGGTACAGCCCCAATTTCGTAGACCTGTCCGCCTCAGGAAGAAGAGATAGAAAGTTCTCCTTGTAGCGTGGGTCTAGAAGTGGGTCTAGAAGTGTCACCAACCAGTAATGACTGTCACCCAAAATTTTGAGAACATGGAGAGGGTCATGGGAAAGGCAGCGTAACATAAACTCAGCCATGCATGCCAGACTACTAACAGGCAAGATTTTCGTGTCCTCACCAAGAGGATGACTGACCATGCTCTCCTCCTCCTCCTCCTCTCTGTCCTCTGGCCATCCACGCTGAACAGATGGTATGACAGCTGTGCAGGTAGTACCATCTATAGTGCATGAAACTAGCTCCTTCATCCTCCTCCTCTTCCTCATTGTCACCCAATCCACATTGGGATGAGATGAGGCATGGCTGTGTGTAATCACCCTGTATGATTCCTTGCTCCATCTCATCGTGCTCCGCCTGCAATGCATCCTCTTTGATTGTGAGCAGAGAGCATTTCAGAAGACAGAGAAGCGGGATGGTGACGCTAATTATGGCATCATCGCCGCTCTCCATCTTAGTGGAGTCCTCAAAGTTTTGGAGGATGGTACAGATGTCTGACATCCATGTCCACTCCTGAGGTCTTATGTGTGTAGTCTGAACTGAATACCGACGGCCTTGTTGATGCTGGTACTCAATAACTGCCCTCTTCTGCTCACAAATTCTTCCGAACATCTGCAGTGTAGAGTTCCAACACATAGGGACATCACAGACCAGTCTGTGGGTCGGAAGCTGCAAACGCTGCTGAAGCAAGGTAAGGGCAGCGGAAGCTGTTACTGACTTTCTAAAATGGGCACACAGGCGGCGTACTTTAACAAGCAGATCCGGCAGGCGTACTTTAACAAGCAGGGTAGGATTTCAGAAACCGCTGAACCATGAGGTTAAGCACATGGGCCAGGCATGGTCCGTGTGTGAGCTCGACTCGTCTCAGAGCCGCCACCAGGTTCCAGCCATTGTCACACATGACCATGCCTGGCTGTAGGTTCAGCGGTGTGAGCCACACATCTGCCTGCTCTTTCAGAGCTGTTCACAACTCTTCAGCATTGAGCGGTTTTTCAGCTAAGCATATTAGCTTCAGCACAGCCTGTTGCCGCTTGGCCGAGTCAGTGCTGCAGTGCTTCCAGCTTGTGACTGATGTTGTCATTTCGGAGATGGAGGCTGAAGAGGAGGAGGAGGCTGAGGAGGATTAGGTGCAGGAGCTGTAGACCGTGGGCGCAACCCGGATTGACCTAGGGCCCGCAATCCTTTGCGTCGGGAGGACTTGTTCCGTCCCAAGGTCCGACTGGGTCCCGGCTTCCTCTATGTTAACCCAGTGTGCCGTCAGCGAGATGTACCCTCCATGCCCACAATCACATGTCCACGTGTCCGTGGTTAGGTGGACTTTACCGGTAACTGCGTTGTTGAGAGCACGGCTAATGTTTTGGGACACGTGCTTGTGTAATGAGGGGACTAGTATTGAGAGAGCATGCTCGACACTGCTCGGTACTCGCCCGAGCATAACGCTACTCGGGATGTTCGGCGAGCACCGAGCATTTCCGGGTTACTCGGGCGGGAGCTCGGGTCTCTGCCCTGCATGTTTACAGAGCCAATGAACATGCAGGGATTGCCAGCCAGTCACTGTAATGCTGCAGACATGTTGTTTGTGGGCATTACAGTGATTGGCTGGTCGCACAGCGTCACCTCGAGTATATAAAACCGGGCACCGCCATTTTTTGACACAGTCGCTCCGGATCAGACAGTGTAGGGACAGCGCTGCTGATTTAGGGAGAGATATATCCTGCGAAATAGTTAGTGTAGGGTCTGTAAAGGCTGCCAGATCAAACAAACTGTCCTTCTCAGGACTAATATCCATCCCAGATATCAGGCAGGCAGGCTGTATAGGAGACGCAGTGGTTATACCAGCAAATGCTGCATTACAGTCCTGTGTGCTCCTGTTGCTGAAATTGCTGGACTTAGCTCCAGGTCTTTGGGGCCAGGAAAAATACTTTTTTCATCTAAATCCTCCTTCACACTGTACAAATACGCGTCTTATTATACTTTTGGTGTCCCCCCCCCCAAAAAAAAAGTGTGTATCTGATTTTTCAGACACAAATATATCTGATGAAAATAGTCTGGTGTAGGCCAGAGAAATAGAAGTGTGGTTTGCAGTTCCATGGGCCATTTGTATCTAAAAAAAACAGTTTGAGTGTGTCACTCACTGTTAAGCCGCAAATATATATATTTAAAAAAGTCTGGTATACACCAGTAAATTATAACTGTGGTTTTGCTGTTCCACGGTAAAAAATCTCTATTATCCTGTTTTTGGCACTTTTTGATTACAAAAAAAATAATAGTGTCTCCCTGATTGTTCAGACACAAATATATCTGTTGAAAATAGTCTGGTGTAGGCCTGAGAAATAGAAGTGTGGTTTTGCAGTTCCATGGGCCATTTGTATCTAAAAAAAAAACAGTTTGTGTGTCGCTCACTGTTCAGCCGCAAATATATATATTTAAAAAAGTCTGGTATACACCAGTAAATTATAACTGTGGTTTTGCTGTTCCATTGTAAAACATCTCTATTATCATATTTTTGGCATTTTTTGCCATAAAAAAAAAATAATAGTGTCTCCCTGATTTTTCAGACACTAATATATCTGTTGAAAATAGTCTGGTGTAGGCCATAGAGGCAGAAGTGTGCATTTGCTGTTCCACGGTAAAAAATCTCTATTATCCTGCTCTTGGCAATTTTTGCCGTAAAAAAAAATAATAGTGTCTCTCTGATTTTTCAGACACTAATATATCTGTTGAAAATAGTCTGGTGTAGGCCAGAGAGACAGAAGTGTGCATTTGCTGTTTCACGGTAAAAAATCTCTATTATCCTGCTCTTGGCATTTTTTGCCGTAAAAAATAAATAGTGTCTCCTGATTGATCAGACACAAATATAACTGTTGAAAATAGTCTGGTGTAAGCCCGAGAAATACAAGTGTGGTTTTGCAGTTCCACAGGTCAAATCTCTGTATTATCCTGCTTTTCGCAATTTTGGCCGTAAAAAATAAATAATAGTGTCTTCTGATTGCTCAGACTCAAATAAATCTGTTGAAAACAGTCTGGTGTAGGCCCGAGAAATACAAGTGTGGCTTTGCAGTTCCACGGTTCAAACCTCTGTATTATCCACTTTTGAGCCATTTGTATCTAAAAAAAACAGTTTGAGTGTGTCACTCACTGTTCAGCCGCAAATATATATATATTTTAAAAAGTATGGTATACACCAGTAAATTATAACTGTGGTTTTGCTGTTCCATGGTAAAAAATCTCTATTATCCTGCTTTTGGCATTTTTTGCCGTAAAAAATAAATAGTGTCTCCTGATTGTTCAGACACAAATATATCTGTTGAAAATCGTCTGGTGTAGGCCCGAGAAATACAAGCGTGGTTTTGCAGTTCCACGGTTCAAACCTCTGTATTATCCACTTTTGGGCCATTTGTATCTAAAAAAATCAGTTTGAGTGTGTTGCTCACTGTTCAGCCGCAAATATATATATTTAAAAAAGTATGGTATACATACACCAGTAAATTATAACTGTGGTTTTGCTGTTCCACGGTAAGAAATCTCTATTATTCAGCTTTTGGTATTTTTTCCGTAAAGAAAAACAGTAATATTTTCTCCCTGATTGTTCAGATTGTTTAAAAGAGTCGGGTGTAGGCCAGAGAAATAGAACTGTGGTTTTCCTCTTCCACGGTTCTAATCTACTTTTCATTACCCTTTTTCCATTGATAGTGCGAGTGTAAGCTATTTAACTTACTTTACAATGGGCAAGGCGCGTGGCAAGGGACGTGGAAGTGGACGTTCTGGTGATGGTGCGTGTAGAGGACGGGGCCGTGGCCAAGGTGAAAATGTGCCACAACCAACGGCCACATCTTTTCGCTCCCACTTCTTGACCGAATTACTAGGGAAGCACAGAACAACACCAGTATTGCAAACTGATCAGTGTGAATAGGTTATTAATTGGATAGCAGATAATACTTCCACTTACCTGGGCACCACCACCTCCGGCCTGTCTTCCACACGGTCGACTCTTAGTAGCCATGAGTCTCAACCACATACTCCTCCTCACCCTGATGCTCCTTCCTCCCACCATGCCGAGTGTCATCAGACAGCAACTGATCCCACACTTGGACACTATGAAGAGCTGTTCACTGGTCCATTTCCAGATTTGTGCCCCTCGCCTGCTCCGCATGTAGCGATGCCCAAATATTTGAACAGCCATGGCCACAGGAAGTCGACGCTGGCAATTAGTCACAAGAGGTGGACGATGACGAGACACAATTGCCAGGAAGTGAGGACGAGGATCGTGGTGCGCAAGTGGAAGAGGAGGAGGTAGTGGATGATCTAGAAACTGACCCAATGTGGCAGGAGGACATGCAGAGTGAGGCCAGCAGCACACAGGGGGAGGGAGGCAGAGTACCCCAACAGGCAGGAAGAAGCAGTGTGGTGGCCGCAGACAGAAGGCGGGCAACCGTTCCCCGTAACACCAACACAAGGGACGTTGGCAGTACAACCGGTAGGTCTTCCAGAGTGTGGAATTTGTTTAAAGACTCTGCTGATATCCCCAAAAAGGTCATTTGTACCCCCTGCCATGCCAGCATCAACAAGGGTGACAAAACTACCAGCCTGACGACCACCAGCATGATCAGGCACATGGCAATAAAGGCACCTGACTTTGTGGGCCGAACCCCAGGGTCCATGACCAGTGTCAGCGGGTGTCACCACTGGTTTTTCCACTGTTGTGCATGCAATAGAACCCCCTGTTGTGTGTGCAAGGCAATACCCTGTCCATACTGCATGCAAAGATGCCCCCTCCTCTCAGTCTTCACTTGTTATGGCAGTTTCTCAAGAAACAGCATCAACGTCCACGTCCACGTCCCACAGCAGTGTTCAGTTGTCCATATCCGAGACCTTTGAACGAAAGCGGAAATTTACAGCTAACGCCCCACAGGCCACAGTCCTAAATTCGCACATCTCATGACTGCTTGCGTTGGAAATGCTGCCCTTTAGGCTAGTGGAGACGGAATCCTTCCGCAAACTTATGGCGGTGGCCGTCCCTCGGTACTCGGTCCCCAGCCGACACTATTTTGCCTGGTGTGCCATCCCTGCACTACACAAGCACGTTTCCAAAAACATCTGCCGTGCCCTCAACAACGCAGTTACTGGGAGAGTCCACCTGACAACGGACACGTGGACAAGTGCTTGTGGCCAGGGACGGTACGTCTCCCTGACGGCACACTGGGTAAACATAGTGGAAGCCGGGACCCAGTCGGACCTTGGGACGGAACACATCCTCCCCACACCGAGGATTGCGGGCCCTATGTCAGTCAGAGTTGCCCTCACAGTGTACAGCTCCTGCGCATCATCCTCCTCCTCCTCCTCATGTTCAGCCTCCATCTCAGATATCACCACATCAGTTACAAGCTGGAAGCACTGCAGTACTGCCTCCGCCAAGCGGCAACAGGCTGTGCTGAAACTCCTAAGCTTAGGTGAGAAACCTCACACTGCTTGTGAGTTGTGGACAGCTGTGAAAGAGCAGGCAGATCTGTGGCTGAGACCGCTGAACCTACATCCAGGCATGGTTGTGTGTGACAATGGCCGTAACCTGGTGGCGGCTCTGAGGCGAGGCGAGATCACACACGTACCATGCCTGGCTCATGTGCTTAACCTCGTGGATCAGCGGTTTCTTAAATCATACCCTGAGTTGCCAGATCTTCTCGTCAAAGTACGCTGCCTGTCAGCTCATTTTCGCAAGTCGGCTACAGCTTCCGCAGCCCTTGCTGTGTTGCAGCAGAGTTTGCAGCTTCCGTCACACCGACTGGTGTGTGATGTCCCCACACGTTGGAACTCTACCCTCCACATGTTGCAAAGGATTTGTGAGCAGAAGAGAGCAGTTGTGGAGTACCAGCTGCAACAAGGCCGTCGATATTCAGGTCAGACTCCACACATAAAACCTCAGGAGTGGACCTGGATGTCTGACATCTGTACCATCTTGACAAACTTTGAGGAGTCCACCCAGATGGTGAGTGGTGATGACGCCATCATTAGCATCAGCATTCCAATTGTCTGTCTTTTGCAACACTCTCTGTAGAGAATTAAAGAGGAGGCATTGCAGCCAGAGTATGATGAGATGGATCAAGAAGCCGTAGCGGTCGATTACACACAGCCCAGCCTCATCTCATCCCAACGTGCATTGGGGGACAATGAGGGAGAGGAGGAGGAGGAGGAAGAACAGGAGCTTGTATCATGCGCTGTAGACGGTGGTACCTGTACAACTGTCATACCGTCAGTTCAGCGTGGGTGGCCTGAGGACAGGGGGGAAGAGGAGGAGGAGGAGAGCATGGTCAGTGTTCATCTTGGTGAGGACACGGAAATCTTGCCCGTTACCAGTCTGGCACGCAAGGCTAACTTTATGTTACGCTGCCTTAAGCTTAACCCTCGCATTGTAAAAATGTTGGGTGACAGTCATTACTGGTTGGTGACACTTTTAGACCCCCGCTACAAGGAGAACTTTCACTCCCTTATTCCTGAGGTGGAGAGGGCTACAAAAATGGGGCAGTACCAGAAGGCCCTTGCTGCAGAACTGTTAAAAAAGTTCCCATCTGAACACGCTAGCGGCAGAGGTCACAGTTTGTTGACCAACCAAGGCATACAAGCGAGAGAGAGGCAACTCCAATCCAGCAGGGGCAGGGGAACACTGTCAACGTTCTGGGACAGTTTTCTGAGACCCGCCCAGCTTACAGGCCCTGAGGCGCGGGCTACTCTCACAAGGAGTGGAAAGTTTCAAAAGATGGTGAGGGAGTACCTTGCCGACCATACCAGCGTCCTCCGTGATTCCTCTGTGCCTATTAATTATTGGGTATCCAAGCTGGACACTTGGAATGAACTCGCTCTGTACGCCTTGGAGGGCCTGGCCTTCCCTGCCGCTAGCGTGTTATCGGAGCGTGTTTTTAGTGCCGCTGGGGGAATTATAACTGATAAGCGCACTCGCCTGTCAACTGACAATGCTGACAAGCTGACCCTTATCAAAATGAACAAGGGCTGGATTGGGCCAGACTTCTCATCACCACCAAATGACAGCAGAGTAACATAAAGTCAAATCCACTGTTTTTTTTCGGGAGGTGTATTCACATGCACCGCTTCACACCCACACATGGGTATACGCTTCCTCATTTCGGCTGTTTTATGTTCTTCTCCTTATCCTCAGCCTCCACCACCACTATACCACCAGGGTGACCGTGGTCCATGTTGCCATTATTGAAAGTTCCTCCGTCCTTATTTTTGTCAGTTTTGCTTGGAAGGCATAAGAAAAGACAGAGGGAGACCCACTCCCCAATAATGGGAATAATATTTTTAAGATGCTGTACTGTATGGCTCTTGTAAGGGGCATTGCAAGTTCCTCTGTCCTAATTTTTGGAAGCTTTTGCTTGGAAGGCATAAGCAAAGACTATGGGAGACCCACTCCCCAATCATGGGAATAATGCTTGTAATATGCTGTACTGCATGGCTCTTGTAAGGGGCATTGCAAGTTCCTCCGTCCTAATTTTTGGCAGCTTTTGCTTGGAAGGCATAAGCAAAGACTATGGGAGACCCACTCCCCAATCATGGGAATAATGTTTGGAATATGCTGTACTGCATGGCTCTTGTAAGGGGCATTGCAAGTTCCTCCATCCTAATTTTTGGGAGCTTTTGCTTGGAAGGCATAAGCAAATACTATGGGAGACCCACTACCCAATAATGGGAATAATGTTTGTAATATGCTGTACTGCATGGCTCTTGTAAGGGGCATTGCAAGTTCCTCCGTCCTAATTTTTGGCAGCTTTTGCTTGGCAGGCATAAGCAAATACTATGGGAAACACACTCCCCAATAATGGGAATAATGTTTTTAGATCCTGTACTGTATGGCTCTTGTAAGGGGCATTAAAAGCGTATTGTTAAGATACTGTGACCTCCACCACTTTTCCGAGGGGCATTAAAAGCGTCTTGTTAAGCTACTGCAACCTCCACGTCTCTTCTGAGGGGAATTAAAAGCGTCTTGTTAAGCTACTGTGACCTCCACCACTTTTCCGAGGGGCATTAAAAGCATCTTGTTAAGCTACTGGGACCTCCACGTCTCTTCTGAGGGGCATTAAAAGCGTCTTGTTAAGCTACTGGGACCTCCAGCACTTTTCAGAGGGGCATTAAAAGCGTCTTGTTAAGCTACTGTGACCTCCACGTCTCTTCTGAGGGGCATTAAAAGCGTCTTGTTAAGCTCCTGCGACCTCCACCACTTTTCTGAGGGGCATTAAAAGCTTCTTTTTAGGCTACTGTGACGTCCACCACTTTTCTGAGGGGAATTAAAAGCGTCTTGTTAAGCTACTGGGACCTCCACATCTCTTCTGAGGGGCATTAAAAGCGTCTTGTTAAGCTACTGTAACCTCCACCACTTTTCCGAGGGGCATTAAAAGCGTCTTGTTAAGCTACTGCGACCTCCACCACTTTTCCGAGGGGCATTAAAAGCGTCTTTTTAAGCTACTGTGACCTCCACCACTTTTCCGAGGGGCATTAAAAGCTTCTTGTTAAGCTACTAGGACCTCTACGTCTCTTCTTAGGGGCATTAAAAGTGTTTTGTTAAGCTACTGCGACCTCCACCACTTTTCCGAGGGGCATTAAAAGCGTCTTGTTAAGCTACTGTAACCTCCACCACTATTCCGAGGGGCATTAAAAGCGTCTTGTTAAGCTACTGGGACCTCCACATCTATTCTGAGGGGCATTAAAAGCGTCTTATTAAGCTACTTGCACCTCTATTACTTTCCGAGGGGCATTAAAAGCATCTTGTTAAGCTACTGTGACCTCCACCACTTTTCCGAGGGGCATTAAAAGCGTCTTGTTAAGCTACTGCGACCTCCACCACTTTTCCGAGGGGCATTAAAAGCGTTTTTTTAAGCTACTGTGACCTCCACCACTTTTCCAAGGGGCATTAAAAGCATCTTGTTAAGCTACTGCGACCTCCACCACTTTTCCGAGGGGCATTAAAAGCATCTTTTTAAGCTACTGTGACCTCCACCACTTTTCCGAGGGGCATTAAAAGCGTCTTGTTAAGCTGCTGGGACCTCCACGTCTCTTCTGAGGGGCACTAAAAGCGTTTTGTTAAGCTATTGCGACCTCCACCACTTTTCCGAGGGGCATTAAAAGCGTCTTGTTAAGCTACTGTAACCTCCACCACTTTTCCGAGGGGCATTAAAAGCGTCTTGTTATGCTACTGCGACCTCCACCACTTTTCCGAGGGGCATTAAAAGCGTCTTGTTAAGCTACTGCGACCCCCACCACTTTTCCGAGGGGCATTAAAAGCGTCTTGTTAAGCTACTGTTACCTCCACCACTTTTCTGAGGGGCATTAAAAGCTTCTTGTTAAGCTACTAGGACCTCCACGTCTCTTCTGAGGGGCATTAAAAGCGTTTTGTTAAGCTACTGCGACCTCCACCACTTTTCCGAGGGGCACTAAAAGCGTCTTGTTAAGCTCCTGGGACCTCCATGTCTCTTGTGAGGGGCATTTAAAGCATCTTGTTAAGCTACTGCGACCTCCAACACTTTTCCAAGGGGAATTAAAGCGTCTTGTTAAGCTACTGGGACCTCCACCACTTTTCCGAGGGGCATTAAAAGCATCTTGTTAAGCTACTGGGACCTCCATGTCCGTTCTCAGGGGCATTAAAATCGTCTTGTTAAGCTACTGGGACCTCCACGTCTCTTCTGAGGGGCATTAAAAGCGTCTTGTTAAGCTACTGGGACCTCCACCACTTTTCCGAGGGGCATTAAAAGCATCTTGTTAAGCTACTGGGACCTCCACCACTTTTCCGAGGGAAATTAAAACCATCTTGTTAAGCTACTGTGACCTCCATGTCTCTTCAAAGGGGCATTAAAAACGTCTTCTTAAGCCACTCTGAACTCCACAACTCTTCCAAGGGGCATTGAAATGTTGTCTTTAATTACCTCTAACCTCCACGACTCTTCCAACGGGCATTGCATTTTCTCCTAATTTTAGTCAGCTTTTGCTTTTCAATGAAAAGGCGAAAAATAAGGGAGACCGACTCCCCAATAATGGGTAGAAGGTTTTTAGCACGCTGTAATCCACGTCTGTTTCAAGAGGCATTGCAGTTCCTCATAATTGTTGGATAGCCTTCCATTCATTGCTTAGGCCAACAGTGTACAGGAGACACAGTTGCTATAAATGGAAAAAACGGTTTAGTTAAGGCCCTCTGACCTCCATGTCATTTCCAAGGGGCATTGGAGTGCCTCAATATTTTTGGTAGGCATTGCACTCACTGTATGCCCTATAACTGTGTAGCCAAACCGCTCATTTTGTTACAGAAACATATCCTACAAGACATATGTGGTTGACTGGCCTGATATTGATGTGAATGGTCCCTGTTCCTTCTGCTCTTACTCCTTTGCCACTACCTCATTCATCATTTATCACCTGAAGCTTTGTTTTAACGGGAGCCATAGAACTGGGATAGTAGCAGGAAAACATCCAGCAATCTTCGGACGAGGTAGAATATGCGCCAAAATGCTGACCACCTTAGGCCTAGCCGCTACTACATACATGCGCTTGCATTCCAAGAAAACAAAGCAGATGCTAACTTCTATGATCATCATCATCATTGACCTCACCTTGGCACTCTCAACTCCCCTGATGGAGAAGCCAGGGTCCACCGGAGGAGTCTGATTCTCTGGTGGGCTCGTCCAATGCTGCCCTAAAGCAGGCCGGGCTAAGAAAAGTGTGTGGGGGGATGTTCCAAGGAGAAATAGTGGCAGCTGGGGACCATTTATGGACACCCGGCTGCCCCCAGGCGGCTGGGGACCGTGTATGGACTCACAGCCGCGGGGCAGCTGGGGACTGAGTATGGGCACCCGGCCGCCCCCTGGCGACTGGGGACCGATTGTGGACACCCGGCCGCCCGGTGGCTGGGGACTGAGTATGGATTCCAGGCTGCCAACGCAGCCATGACGTAGTGGCCAAATTCCGCCTCCACATGCATAAAAGGCCCAATTTCAAGTGCAAGCAAGCAAGCAGTATGGTATTGCAGCCTGGGGGTGGGTGGGCGGCAGGCTGCACACTCACGCTTGCATTCCAAGAAAACAAAGCAGATGCTAATTTGTATCATCATCATCATGGTCCTCACCTTGGCACGCTCAACTCCCCTGATGGAGAAGCCAGGGCCCACCGGAGGAGTCTGGTTCTCTGGTGGGCTCGTCCAATGCTGCCCTAAAGTAGGCTGGGCTAAGAAAGTGTGTGGGGGGATGTTCCAAGGAGAAATAGGGGCGGCTGGGGACCGTTTATGGAGACCTGCCCGCCCCCTGGCGGCTCGGGACCGAGTGTGGACACCCGGCCGCCGGGCGGCTGGGGACTGAGCATGGATTCCAGGCCGCCAGTGCAGCCATGACGTGGTGGCCAGATTCCGCCTCCACATGCCTAAAAGGCCCAATTTCAAGT
The DNA here is from genome assembly GCF_046119375.1 of Phyllobates terribilis. NCBI lineage: Eukaryota > Metazoa > Chordata > Amphibia > Anura > Dendrobatidae > Phyllobates > Phyllobates terribilis. The sequence goes on from NW_027362764.1 coordinate 199,264,204, forward strand.
GCAAGCAAGCATTATGGTATTGCAGCCTGGGGGTGGGTGGGTGGCAGGCTGAACACTTACGCTTGCATTTCAAGAAAACAAAGCAGATGCTAACTTGTATCATCATCATCATGCTTCTCACCTTGGCACTCTCAACTCCCCTGATGGAGAAGCCAGGGCCCACCGGTGGAGCCTGGTTCTCTGGTGGGCTCGTCCAATGCTGCCCTAAAGCAAGCCGGGCTAAGAAAAGTGTGTGGGGAGATGTTCCAAGGAGAAATAGGGGCGGCTGGCGACCATTTATGGACACCTGGCTGCCCCCAGACGGCTGGGGACCGTGTGTGGACACCCGACCGTGGGGCGGCTGGGGACCGAGTATGGACACCCGGCTGCCGGGCGGCTGGGGACTGAGTATGGATACCAGGCCGCCAACGCAGCCAAGACGTGGTGGCCAGATTCCGCCTCCACATGCCTTAAAGGCCCAATTTCAAGTGCAAGCAAGCAGTATGGTATTGCAGCCTGGGGGTGGGTGGGTTGTTGGCTGCATATTTGCGCTTGCATTGCAAGGAATGGGGGAGGTACAATTGAACACTGCCGTGGGACAAGAACTTGCACGGGGATAGTTGCAAGTCTGCATCTTCTGATGCGGCAAGGATGACTTCTGATGGGCACACTTTTAGGCAGTGACCTGGGTGTCAGAGATGCTTCCAGGGGTCTTCCCCATGCTGTTCCCATGTCTTTACAGCACTGTATGCATGTATCACACAGCACATTGCCAGATAAGGTTGTAAAATGTTAAAATGACATTTCCCGGTGAATGCATTTGTCACGGTTGAAAGCAATACAAAAGTGCAAAAATGCACAAAAAATGCTACTTGTGAACATAGCTCAAGGTGTGGAGGAGTATTTTTTTTTTGGTTATTTATTTTACCTTATACACAAGTCTTTACCCTGGAAAGAAACTTCCTTAACATATTTCACAGGAAAGCAGTTTCAGTTTCGTATTTGAACGTTTTAGTGTGAGCCCTTAAAAGTGGCTTAATACCTCTGACCACGTTGGTGATAGCAGTGACCTGGGGGTCAGAAATTCTTCCTGGGGTGATCCCCATGCTTTCCCCATGTAATTTGAGCACTGTCACTATCGGTTTGGGCACTTGTTAGGCTTTTAAAAGACTGCCGGGGGTGCCGCTGCAAAAATGCTCGGGTCTCCCATAGACTAACATTGGGCTCGTTGCTCGGGTCGAGCACCCGAGTATCACGGCGAGCTCGGCCCGAGCTTCGAGCACCCGAGCATTTTAGTGCTCGCTCAACACTAGAGGGGATGGCACACTGGGAGAAATAGAGGCGGGTGGTCACCGAGTACCGAGGGACGGCCGCCGCCATCAGGTTGCGGAATGCTTCCATCTCCACAAGCCTAAAAGGCAACATTTTGAGCGCAAGCAGTCGTCAAATGTGAGAATTTAGTAGTGTGGCCTGTGGGGCATTGGCTGCATATTTGCGCTTGTGTTCCAAGGACTGGGGCATGGACAACTGAATGCAGCGCTGGGACAAGTACATGGACGTGCTTCCTGATGCTGCTACTTGAGAGTATGCAACGACAGGTGCAGGGCAGGAGGCGTATTCGCATGCACCATGGACAGGGGATTGGCTTGCATACACAACAGCAGAAGAAGCAATGGTGCCACCCGCAGACACTGTTCCTGGACCCTGGGGTTCGGCCCACAAAGTCGGGTGCTTTGCTGCCATGTGCCTGATCATGCTGGTGGTGGTCAGGCTGGTTGGTTTGCCACCCCTGCTGATGCTGGCATGGCAGGTGGTGCAAATGGCCTTTTTGGGGTTATCGGCAGAGTCTTTAAAAAGCAACCTGACTCGGGAAGACCTAACAGTTGTACTGGCAACTTCCATCGTGTTGGTGTTACGGGGAACGGTTGCCTGCCTTCTGTCTGCGGCCACCACACTGCTTCTTCCTGCTTCTTCCTGCTTCTTCCTGCCTGTTGGGGTGCTCTGCCTCCTTCCCCCTGTGTGCTGCTGTCCTCGCTCTGCATGTCCTCCTGCCAGGTTGGGTCAGTTACTATATCATCCACCATCTCGTCTTCCACTACCGCACCCTGGTCCTCCTCCTGACTTTCTGGCAATTGTGTCTCATCATCGTCAACCTCCTGTGATATTTTCACACCGTTGCCTTCGTGTGACCGTGGCTGCTCAAATATTTGGGCATCGCTACACGCTATCTCCTCTCCGCTTCAAGTGGACCGGACGAGAAGCCCAAATCTATAAATGGAAAAGTGAACAGCTCTTCAGAGTGTCAAAGTGTGGGATCAGTTGTCTCTGGGTACTCGGCATGGTGGGAGGAAGGAGGATCAGGGTGAGGAATACTGAGACTTGACCGTGTGGAAGACAGGGTGGTCGTGGTGGTGGCTAAGTGACTGGAAGCATTATCCGCTATCCAACCAACAACCTTTTGAGACTGCTCTGGGTTCAATAGTGGTGTTCTGCGGTCCCCTAGAAATTGGGACAGGAAGGTCAAGTGAGAAGATGTGGGTGTTTGCTGTGGCACAATTTCAGCTTGCCCATGGCCTTGTCCTCGGCCTCTGCATGCACCATTACCAACAGGTCCAGTTCCCCTTCCGTTGCAACGTGCCTTGCCCATTTTAAATGGAGGACAGTATCTTCCACGCTCACTACAAATACCTGAGTTTGGAGCGAACTTATATGTGATCCGTGTGATCGAGAAAACATAGTTTTAAATACCTGGCTTGTAGGTAAGTAGTTTGACCAGCAAACGGCTGTGAATTGCTTCACTGACACACTGAAAGAAATTTTTAATGGAGGCCAAAAATAGCAATATTTTCTGACAAAGTATATGTGATCCGTGTGACGGAGAAAACAGAGTTTTAAATAGCTGGATTTCTAGCACTGTAATATGGAAAGGACCTGGCTGCATTCTGCAGTGTCAACAAGCAAATGGCGCAGAAAAAATGGTGTTCTCTGGATTGCTTTTTAAGCAAATAATGAGGATTAAGATCCAATGAAAAGTATTCCTGGCCCCTGAGATCTGGGCCTTTGTATAGAAATATCTAACAGCAGCAGAAGGCAGAATTGGAATGGAGCCTCTTGTGCTATATGCTCTGCAGTCTGCTATATACACTGCCTGCCTATACACCCTGCCTGCCTGATATCTCTGCAGATGGATTAGTCCTCAAAAGGACTGTTTGTTAAGATGGATATGTGTATGTAATGTATGGTTTTTCTCCCTACACTACCTAATACACAATCAAATCTGTCCCTGACACAGCAGCAGCTCTCCCTACACTGTCTGATCCGGAGTGACTGTGACGAGGATGGCGGCGCCAGGTCTGATATAGACCTAATGACGCTGTGCGGCCAGCCAATCACTGTAACGCCCACAACCAACATGGCTACGGCATTACAGTGCACGGCAGGCAATCCCTGCAGGTTCGTTGGCTCTCTAAAGAGCGCCAAACATGCAGAGAGAGGACCCCAGTTCCCGCCGTGCAACCCGGAAATACTCGGCGAGCGCTGAGCATCTCGAGCAGTGAGATGCTCGGGCGAGCACCGAGCAATAGCGAGCATGTTCGCTCATCACTAATCATAGTCTGTACACGGATCGTGTATCACAGACGTCAGAATGAGGCCGAAGTTCATCCTACTTTTCATCATATGTACTACAAGATTCAGGCTTTACAATAAGAAAATAATTAGTTTACATTTTGATTTAATTTAAAAATACTAATATCAATTAGTTTCAATAAATATTAGCCAAGAATAAAACAATATTTTTAAGGGAATGTAGTCTATGCTTAATTAACTAAAATACTTTTTAAGCGAAAACCTGAATATTCATCTGAATGTAAAGAAATATACAGATTTGCTGCGAGTGCATTCCCCCAACAACAAGCACTAAACAATGATCCTTTCATCATTCTACTTCCTTTGTTCTGAGGCACAAATCTATTTTCCTCTTGGGGATTATTAATACTTTGCTCCTTTGGTGTCACAGACCCTACAGAATGGCTTTGCTTTTAGAGCTTCGTACAATTGTACAATATTTAAATGCATTCTTTAGCAAACAGAGAAAAGTACAGCGTCTTGGCATAGTTACAGTTTCTTATGTATGATTTTGTGTGGTAGTAAATACATTCCTTAGAAGCGACACCACAGGAATCCGCCAATATCTTCTAACATATAACAGAAAAGGTTATTTATGCTACACCAAAGGTTCCTGTATATTTCTGCAAATTAATCTCTGTTTAGTCGTCATACATTCATGGGGGATCTTGGTGCAGCAGTGGTTGGAGAATATCAATATATTGTCAGGGTATGAGTAGTTACATTTAGTCTTGCAATTTTATGTGCACAGCTTCATGTGAATGAAAGTACTCCAGCACTGTTCCTAACTAGAGATGAGCGGTGTTCGACTAGAACTGTTCGCCAATCTCAAATTCGAGCTGTTTTGGGCGGTGTTCGAGTTGTTCGACGAACCCGAACGATTTGCAAAAAATTCGGCTGTTCGAGGTTATGTTCGAAAACTGTTCGTGCACCAAAAGCGTGTCCTGCATGTCTGGCGCTATTTAGAGCACCAATCATGCAGGGATTGTCTGCCACTCACTGTAATGCCACAGCCATGGTGGTTGTGGCATTAGAGTGATTGCCCAAATCGATGGGAACTGTGCTCACAGTGAAACATGAAAAGCGGCAATTCAGCAGCGGCATACACCGGTACCCGACAATTTAGAACCGAAAGAATAGAGCTTCACACATAGATTAGATAGATAGAAACATGTCAGTCACATATATAAGAAGTACAGTGACAGTGTTGATTACTGTACTTGTCATTTAGTGTAAAGAATTTATAAAAAAAAATATTAGTGTTTTCATGCACCGTCTCTTTAAAAAAGCCGGCCGGCAATTCAGCAGCGGTACCCGACAATTTAGAATAGAAAGAATAGAGCATCACACATAGATTAGATAGATAGAAACATGTCAGTCACATATATAAGAAGTACAGTGACAGTGTTGATTACTGTACTTGTCATTTAGTGTTAAAATAAAGGATTTATTTAAAAAAAAATTGGCGTGGGATCCCCCATAATTTTAGTCTCTAGCGGAGGTTAAGCAGACGGCTGGGGCAGATGTTTGAAGCCTGGGAAGGGGTAATACCCACGGAGCTTCCCAGGCTACTAATATCAGCCCCCAGCTGAATGCCTAGCCTTTACTAGCTATTAAAATGGGGGACCCCCCAAAAAATTGACGTGGGGTCCCCCCTATTTTAATAGCTAGCAAAGGCTAGGCAGACAGCTGGGGGCTGATATTAATAGCCCAGGAAGGGTGCCATGAATATTGGCCCCCTCCCAGGCTAGAAACACCAGCCGTCAGCCACCCCAGAAATGGCACATCCATAGGATGCGCCAATTTTGGCACTTAGCCTCGCTCTTCCCACTGCCCTGTAGCGGTGGCAGTGGGGTAATAGGGCTGGGGTTGATGTCAGCTTATAATGCCAGCTGACATCAAGCCCAGGTTAGTAATGGAGAGGCGTCTATAAGACACCCCCATTACTAACCCCATAGTCAAAGTTAAAAAAAAACACAAACACCCAGAATAAAGTCCTTTAATTGAAATAAAGACACAATTCTTTATTGTTCTAAATTAAACCATACTTACGATTACGCCCATTCCAGCTGAAGCCAACGATCCCCTGCAATAAAAGAAAAATAATAAAGCAACATAATCCTTACCTTCCCATGGTTCCCACGACAGCTTCAGCTCTGCTACATCGAGATGACAGGCTGGACCGCAGCAGAAAGCTGCCATCCAGCCTGTCATCCCGCAGACACTGAGAAGCGCAGGCTTGCTTGCGCTCCTCAGCGTCTCTCTGTGACGGCATCCAGATGAGCCGAGTTCATGTCCAATGAACTCGCTCACCTCATGCACGTCACTGACAGCGTGGGAAAATTCTCACGCTGAAGCGCTGAGTGCAGGAGAATTCTCCCACGCTGTCAGTGACGTGCATAAGGTGAGCTCATGTCCAATGAACCCAGCTCACCTCCTGCACGTCACTGACAGCGTGGGAGAATTCTCCTGCACTCAGCGCTTCAGTGTGAGAATTCTCCCACGCTGAAGCGCTGAGTGCAGGAGAATTTTCCCACGCTGTCAGTGACGTGCATGAGGTGAGCCGAGTTCATTGGACATTAACTCGGCTCATCTGGATGCCCTCACAGAGAGACACTGTGGAGCGCAAGCAAGCCTACGCTTCTCAGTGTCTGCGGGATGACAGGCTGGATGGCAGCGTTCTGCTGCGGTCCAGCCTGTTATCTCGATGTAGCAGAGCTGAAGCTGTCATGGGAACCATGGAAAGGTAAGGATGATGTTGCTTTATTATTTTTCTTTTATTGCAGGAGATCGTTGGCTTCAGCTGGAATGGGCGTGACGGTAAGTATGGTTTAATTTAGAACAATAAAGAATTGTGTGTTCATTTCAATTAAAGGACTTCTTTCTGGGTGTTGTGTTTTTTTTAAATACTTTACTAGAAATTCATGGTGGTCATGTCTAATATTGGCGTGACCCCATGAATTTCGGGCTTAGGGCCAGCTGATAATGCCAAGCTGGCCCTAACCCCTTTATTACCCAGTGAGCCACCGCATCAGGGCCCTGGATGAGTTGGGTACAGTGCCAGAAGATGGCGCTTCTATGAACGCGCCATTTTCCGGGGTGGCTGCGGACTGCAATTTGCAGCGGGGGTGGCCCAGAAAGCTTGGGCCTCCCTGCGCTGCGGATTCCAGCCCCCAGCTGCCTAGTTGTACCTGGCTGGACACAAAAACAGGGCGAAGCCCCACGTCAATTTTCTTTAAATTATTTCATGAAATAATTAAGAAAAAAAGGGCTTCCCTATATTGTTGTGTCCGGCCAGGTACAAATAGGCAGCTGGTGGTTGGGGGCAGCCCGTTCCTGCCTGCTGCACCTGACTGGACACAAATATAGTGCGAAGCCCCACGTCAATTTTTTTTTAATTATTTCATGAATTTCCTAAAATAGTTTAAAAAAATTGAAGTGGGGCTTCGCACTATATTTGTGTCCAGCCAGGTACAGCAGGCAGGAACGGGCTGCCCCCAACCACCAGCTGCCTATTTGTACCTGGCCGGACACAACAATATAGGGAAGGCCTTTTTTTCTTAATTATTTCATGAATTTCATGAAATAATTAAAAAAAATTGAAGTGGGGCTTCGCACTATATTTGTGTCCAGCCAGGTACAGCAGGCAGGAACGGGCTGCCCCCAACCACCAGCTGACTATTTGTACCTGGCCGGACACAACAATATAGGTAAGGCCTTTTTTTCTTAATTATTTCATGAATTTCATGAAATAATTAAAAAAAATTGAAGTGGGGCTTCGCACTATATTTGTGTCCAGCCAGGTACAGCAGGCAGGAACGGGCTGCCCCCAACCACCAGCTGCCTATTTGTACCTGGCCGGACACAACAATATAGGGAAGGCCTTTTTTTCTTAATTATTTCATGAATTTCATGAAATAATTAAAAAAAAAATACGTGGGGCTTCGCCCTATTTTTGTGTCCAGCCAGGTACAACTAGGCAGCTGGGGGCTGGAATCTGCAGCGCAGGGAGGCCCAAGCTTTCTGGGCCCCCCCCGCTGCAAATTGCAGTCCGCAGGCACCCCGGAAAATGGCGCGTTCATAGAAGCGCCATCTTCTGGCGCTGTACCCAACTCATCCAGGGCCCTGGTGCGGTGGCTCACTGGGTAATAAAGGGGTTAGGGCCAGCTTGGTATTATCAGCTGGCCCCAAGCCCAAAATTCATGGGGTCACGCCAGTATTAGATATGACCGCCATGAATTTCTAGTAAAGTATTTAAAAAAAACACAAACACCCAGAATAAAGTCCTTTAATTGAAATAAACACACAATTCTTTATTGTTCTAAATTAAACCATACTTACCATCACGCCCATTCCAGCTGAAGCCAACGATCTCCTGCAATAAAAGAAAAATAATAAACCAACCTCATCCTTACCTTTCCATGGTTCCCACGACAGCTTCAGCTCTGCTATATCGAGATGACAGGCTGGACCGCAGCAGAAAGCTGCCATCCAGCCTGTCATGCCGCAGACACTGAGAAGAGCAGGCATGCTTGCGCTCCTCAGTGTCTCGCTGTGACGGCATCCAGATGAGCCGAGGTCATGTCCAATGAACTCGGCTCACCTCATGCACGTCACTGACAGCGTGGGAAAATTCTCACGCTGAAGTGCTGAGTGCAGGAGAATTCTCCCACGCTGTCAGTGACGTGCATGAGGTGAGCTCATGTCCAATGAACTCAGCTCACCTCATGCACCTCACTGACAGCGTGGGAAAATTCTCCTGCACTCAGCGCTTCAGCGTGAGAATTCTCCCACGCTGTAAGTGACGTGCATGAGGTGAGCCGAGTTCATTGGACATGACCTCGGCTCATCTGGATGCCGTCACAGCGAGACACTGAGGAGCGCAAGCATGCCTGCGCTTCTCAGTGTCTGCGGGATGACAGGCTGGATGGCAGCGTTCTGCTGCGGTCCAGCCAGTCATCTCGATGTAGCAGAGCTGGAGCTGTCCTGGGAACCATGGAAAGGTAAGGATGAGGTTGCTTTATTATTTTACTTTTATTGCAGGAGATCGTTGGCTTCAGCTGGAATGGGCGTGATGGTAAGTATGGTTTAATTTAGAACAATAAAGAATTGTGTCTTTATTTCAATTAAAGGACTTTATTCAGGGTGTTTGTGTTTTTTTTAACTTTGACTATGGGGTTAGTAATGGGGGTGTCTTATAGACGCCTCTCCATTACTAACCTGGGCTTGATGTCAGCTGGCTTTATAAGCTGACATCAACCCCAGCCCAATTACCCCACTGCCACCGCTACAGGGCAGTGGGAAGAGCGAGGCTAAGTGCCAGAATTGGCGCATCCTATGGATGCGCCATTTCTGGGGCGGCTGACGGCTGGTGATTCTAGCCTGGGAGGGGGCCAATATTCATGGCACCCTTCCTGAGCTATTAATATCAGCCCCCAGCTGTCTGCCTAGCCTTTGCTAGCTATTAAAATAGGGGGGACCCCACGTTATTTTTTTGGGGGGGTCCCCCATTTTAATAGCTAGTAAAGGCTAGGTATTCAGCTGGGGGCTGATATTAGTAGCCTGGGAAGCTCCGTGGGTATTACCCCCTTCCCAGGCTTCAAACATCTGCCCCAGCCATCTGCTTAACCTCCGCTAGAGCCTAAAATTATGGGGGATCCCACGCCAATTTTTATTTTAATAAATTCTTTATTTTAACACTAAATGACAAGTACAGTAATCAACACTATCACTGTACTTCATATATATGTGACTGACATGTTTCTATCTTTCTAATCTATGTATGAAGCTCTATTCTTTCTGTTCTAAATTGTCGGGTACCGATGCTGAATTGCCGGCCGGCTTTTTTAAAGAGACGGTGCATGAAAACACTAATATTTTTTTTAATAAATCCTTTACACTAAATGACAAGTGCAGTAACCAACACTGTCACTGTGCTTCTTATATGTGTGACTGACATGTTTCTATCTATCTAATCTATGTGTGATGCTCTATTCCTTCTTGTCTAAATTATCGGGTACCGGTGTATGCCGCTGCTGAATTGCCGGCCGGCTTTTTTAAAGAGAGTGTCTTCTGAGCAGTTTGTCAGCTTTTGGACACCTTTGCAGGTGTTTTCTATGTGTTTATATGTGTTTTTGTTTGCCTGCCATTGGTTTTAACGGTGTTCGACGGTGTTCTAAGTTGTTCGACGAACAGTTCGACGAACAGTTCCTCGAACATCCCGGTGTTCGACGAACCGAACCGAACCCGAACACTACGGGGGTGGCTCAACACTATTCCTAACACAAATGTTTTTTTTTGTGCTTGTATAGTGAAAAATAAAGTTGGGGTGTTATTGCTACAGGATGGTTCTATGAGCTCTGCAGTATAAAACGGGTCTTAAAGGAGTTGTCCGGTTATGAAGACATGGGGGTCTCCCTTGAGTAGAATACTACTTACACAACACAGAGTGAGGGTAAAAGAGTGTGTCAATACTTTATTGAACCACCAAACAGACAATAAAAGTATAGAAGAGTCCCAGCAAAATCCCCAAGATGGTCAAAAATTACAGAGTCTCACCCTTCTGCTTACTCGCCGGGATTAAAGTAACTGCAACTCCGAGGCTTCCAGGGCCAGCTACCCCCACCAGTGGCACCTTGCTTTTGGTGGGCATCCACAGAGAGGAGGTAACGACAAGCTAAGGAACAGACAGTCCATTGAGGTACGTGGCCAGGATACCCGAGGGTCCCAACCTGGCTTCTCCAAACACATCCATGGAAACAGGTGACCGGATAGTCTCAACCTGGCTTTCTCTGAGCGTATCCGTGGGTTTCAGGTGACCAGAGGGTCCCAACCTGGCTACCCAAAACATCTCCATGGGACCAGGTGACCGGAGGGTCCCAACCTGTTTCCCCAAATGTATCCATGGGTTCTGTGATACCTAATGGAGCAGATCTGT